>NC_041009.1:14827463-16077463 GCF_004193775.1 Glycine soja | reverse complement strand
AACAAGTTTTCTCCCGTTTCTATGAAATCTGTGTCTGTCTTATAAAAGGTACTTGTTTCCTCGTCCAAGTAATCGTTACTTGCTCCACAGTCAATGCTTATAAATCCTACAATTTTTTTTAATTAGCTAATTGAGCTAGATGCAACATTTGATGAGACCACACAAACACTAAAGCCTAAATTGTAAGCAAAATATATATAGTCATGATAACACAATATCCTCGTAGGTCAAATGAGTGTAGGTCAAATTACAGCATAACAAAAAACATCTTACAGTAATTAAAGACATTAATAAATAATAAATACATAAGTATAATTTTCTTTCAATTGAAATATTAATAATAAATTTACTTAATTTTTTAAAATAATATATAGATGTGTTAAGAATAAAAATAATGTTGAAAATAATTGAGTTAAATGGAAATCCTTCGATTAGATTAGTAACAAGTTTTGTGTGTATTGATAATAACAAATCTTAAACCTAAAAAGAAATTATTCAAATCCTTCGATTAGATTAGTTATCGCAAAAATCAGTAGCTACTTATATTAGTTATAAAAAAAATCCTCCCACTAGACCGATCTTAGTGAGCTTTCTAAATATATTTTGAGTGAACAATTTTGTTCATAAAAAAAGAGAATGAAAAATGTGCAGCCAAATATTACCTAATAAATACTTTCTCTCCTTCTCTCATGCATATGTGGATTTGTAGTTGAGAGAATCTTGAACAAATTAAACATGCCCCATGCATTAGTTTATATATGTGGAATAAAATTTATGGGCTTACCGGGATTGTACTCCTCAGTGATTTTCTCTCTGAAACGTGGATGCGGCTTTGAGTCACCACCAGGAATAAATAAAATTTGAAGGCAAACGTTCAAGGTAAAAATCCATACCAGTGCGCTCCTCATACTATCTGTATGCATGTACAACACAATGACCAGACACACTTTCCTTAAGTCTATTATGGCATATATAGATGCTAGCTCATGCTCTCTGCACTTTAGCATATATAGTACTTGTGTTGGAATTTTTTTCCCCCTTTATTGACTTGACTAATTAAGCCAGATTACCATTATTTCTACTCACAACGTACGTTTTGCTTTAGTTTGTTTGGAACACCACAAATTACGTTTGGTCTGAGAGATTTCGCATTAGAGACCAGAAATTGCCGTGCGCTAACAGTCATGTCCTATACGAGTATGAGTAAGTTGGTTGCATTACCAGAGCTAAAAAAATCTACTAGGTAGCCAATAACTGTACACCTATGCTTGCAGCATTGATAAGCTAGATATAAGTTATTTTTATAATAAAAATATTTTTGAAAATATTTATTTAGCAGTTATTTTGGTATAAATGATAAGAATCGATATTTTTCTTATTTATGACTTGCAGATATGAAAAAGATAGATTAAAAGAAAAAAAAAATCAAAAAAATATACAAAATATCACGAAGTCTCAAAAAGATGATTAAAAGCAAAACAAATCCAAAAGTTATCAAAAATATGAAAAATGAAGATTTCTAACACATATTACAACAACAACAACTATAAAAAAGAGTCAAATCCAAAAGTAGAGAAAGATAACCACCTAAGAACCCCTCTCCTAGGGTTTTATTTACTTTCTCTCTTTCACCCCTCTTATCCCATTCCAGTTCTTATACCCCATCCATACTCCATCCATTGTGAAGCCCTCAATGGCCATGAGTGGTTAAATCAATAGTTAGGACCTGACAGACTTAAAAGTCAAGCGATGTATGATGTAGTCATTATTTATCAATGAAGAGGTGTTTTCTATTCTATTATCTTTTCTATTTTTATCTTGCATTATTCATCTTTATATTTTGTTAGGGAAAACGCTCGGCAGAATATAACTTCTAAATAAGATTTAAAGAAGGTATGCATTAATTGGTTTTAGGGGTTAGACGCTCGGAAGAAGGTAACTTCTAATAGAACAAAAAGAAAGGATTTCATAGGAAAGTTATTGTTAGACATAGAATGATTATTTTATACCCATGCATTCTTGCAAACATCTAGAATTCATACTTCATGCATTTTATTTGTTGAGTCTTTGCAAAAGAATTTGGAAGATAGATAAATAAAATAAGCTTGTCATCCTTAGGCATCAGTGACAAGTAATTAAATAGATGTAGATAGAATAGAATCACCTAGATTGATAAAGAAAAATCATAAACTCATAGGCAAACCAGGTCTCAACCTTATCAAATTCTGATTTTATTTTATTTTTATCTTTTACTTTTTTTATCTTATCTTTTTTCTTCTATTTTCTTTTATCTTTATCATATCTTAATTTAAATATTTTATCTTCTCTATCTTCTATTTTTATCTTTAAATCTTAATCTTGTCTACTATATTTTCTTATCTTTATTTTAAATTTTTTATCTATTGCTTTTAAATTGATTCTGTATTAATCTAAGTACAAACAAAGTGTCTATGGATTCAACACTCGAACTTTCGAATACTTTACTACTCGTGATAAATTTGATACACTTGCCAACGAGTTAACAAGCTTACAAAAGACCAAGACAATAGCCTTGTCCTTATCACTAACGTAATTTGCGTGAGAACATTTTTTTCCAAACATGTGTCCAAAAATGGAGAAAAAATGTTTTTTTATATTTTATTTAAAAAGATGAGGAGATATAATAAGAGAAAAGGAAAAGCAAGTTGTACATTGAATTTTCTCTAAGATTAAAATTACACTCGGCTCTTAATTCCTAGCCTACAATGACCGAAGTAATGTCATAGCTACTTACAATAAGGTTACATAGACACTCATTGTGTTAACACCTCATCAGAGAGAAAAAAATAATATAAATATGATAGGTTATATAATGTGATAGAAAAAAGAGATAAAAAAAATGAAGGTGTTGATAAAATATTTAAAAGGTTAAATTAGTCATTTGGTTCCTATAGTTTTATGATTGATATCTTTTAGTTCCTATGATTTGAAGTGGTTTTTTTAGTCTCTATAATTTATATTTTAATTCTTTTTTAGTTTTTCGAGTTTAAAAGTAGCATTTTTAGTCTATATCATTTGTATTTTAATTCTTTTAATTTCTATAGTTTGAAAGTTATCGTTTTAGTTCTTATAATTTATATTTTATATAATTAACTTTAATTTTACTCCTTACTACAAAAAATATAAAAAATAATTAATTACAAATTAGTTATAAATTATCAACTATTTTTTATTACAAATTATTTTACGATAAATTAGTTACGAATTACTTATTAATATTTTTGTAGTTAATTCTAATTGATAATAGTACTCATATTTGGATGGTAAGAACTAAAAGGGAATAAAAATATAAAATATAGGGACTAAAATAATCACTTTCAAACTAGATGAACTAAAAAAATTTAAAATATAAATTATAAGAACTAAAAAATCACTTTCAAACTATAAAAACTAAAAGGTATAAATAATAAAACTATAGTAATCAAATAAACAATTAAACTTATTTAAAATAATGAAATATTTATATATCATTACTAAAAAAAACTCTTAAGATATAAGCTTTTCCAAGTCAACTTCTATAATATGAACATGAGATGCACTGAGGGCCAAAGACCAATACAAAGAACTTGTAGTATAAGTTAACAGTAAAATAAGCAATTTCTTTAGAAGGATGCAAGCCACTGAACCGAAATCCCCTAATTCTGTGGATGCAAAGAAAGTAGTGCACAAAATGAACCACAACTGACGCCAACTTGGTCTTTCGCTCTCAAACAAAGATCCCTATGTTTGCGTCTTTTTGTTGCTTAAAAATGAATGAAGAAAAAGCCAAAAGTTAACGACTTCAAATGTTCTTCTTTTACACAAGTCATTTGGCTTTGTATCATTGCATGTGCCATTTTTTGAACAAAGCTACACAAACTAAAGAAAATATATGTTTATAGGAAAATAGCTTTTGACGTGCATTCTTCAAACTATCCAGATGTCCCTTTGCAAGGAATAAGTTTGTCCCGATCAAAGCATTAAGTATGAGCTTCAACCACTACCAGAAAATCGCAACTTAACAAGAAAAAATAGTTAGAGAAAAGTTTCCTAGCAAATCCCTCGCTAATTAGCGAGAGATTTGTGATTAAATAAATTTGCTGCAAATTCATTGCTGCTTAGCGATGGATCAGAGAAAGAACTATTGTTAACAGTTTGACTGTGTTTGATTTAAATTAAAGATGTGGTTCTAATTATTTTCAGGTAAATTTTAAAGACTCGTTTTTAATGTATTTGTGTCATTTTTCTTTTGTGCGACATATTTTGTGTGTATATATTTTGCTTCCTCATGTTTCTTCATATTTATCCATATAAAACTATATAAATCAAGACCACAATACTTTTGTAACCTCCAATCGGTTAAATTGAATTAAGCTCACAAACCGTCGGATATTTTGTTAGCCGTTTTTAATATTGTTGTGATGAAAGATTAATTAATTCAATATATGGATTGTGTCGTTGATTTGCATTGATTGAAAACTTAAGAAGTAAATGCAAAATAAAGATGAATAATGCATAAAAAAAATAAAGATGATCAATACAGTATTATTTGATTTTCCTTTTTTCTATTGTAATAGGAAATAAGAAAAGCAATGGAAATGATTGTTTTTATATTATAAATAATTCAATGTTTGAAATTGAAGTTGAATGATTATTTTTATATTTATAAAGATTTGTTCTATGTTTTCTGAGAGAAAATTCCTTTCATCAAATTTGGACAGGTAAAACTTTAATTTATAGTTGCATAAATTGTCTGATACTTTTTACTTTGTGGGCCAACATATATGATATTAAATTATGTATGATATGTTATCTATAAGATTTCCATGATGAATCATACGCATAATTTATCTTCCTATAACACTTTATCCTTAAAGAAAAATTGTGTATATAGACTTAGAAGAATAAAGAATCCATCTGTCAAAATAAATAAATAAATAAATAATCCAATTATTTATTCTTTACATTTACATTTATGGATAGAAGTATATATCCGCTCTAGTCTTACTGTTATGCATGTTCTGGATACAAGTATATCATGTAAAAAAAAATGAGCATTCCCATTTTTAATTATTTTTCCACATTTTGTAACATAAATCTGTCAAAATTAGTGTCACATGTCAAACCCTTCATATTGATTACGTGTATAATATTTTTTTTTTCTCCAATCAAGTTATTATTTTTTAAATAGAATAATTTTATCATTAATAATGATCGACTCAAAAGAAACAAGATTCTCTCAAGCAAAAAAGATATATGTTGTGTACAACTAAAAAATATTGCATTTATAATTTATAACTATGACAAGGAGAGATTTTCCAAAATTGAGTATGGACTAATTATCCGAATAACAAGAAACATATTTTAAAAAAATTTAATTTTATCCTTTTTTAATTTTTTCTTAATGTCAATATGTAATTCGTGTGAAATTATATGAATTGACAATCGATCCATATGGATTAGCACAACATTCTAACCAACTGAATTAATAGATCAATTATGTTAAAAAATAATTAACATTAATATATATAATACTAAAATTTCTAATATATATTTAATACACATATAAGTTTACATAATAAATTTTAATCTAATAATATTTTTTTACATATATAAATTTTAAATATAAGTTTACATATAATAAAAATTCATGTATGTAAAAAAACACATTAGATTAAAATCAATTGTTTTCAAATTTATTACCTAAACTTATAAATAACGCATGGATTTGTAAGGATATCTTTATTTTTTTCTTTTATTAGTAGGTGTATTGGAAAAAATATTAGATGTAGCAAGAAAATTCCCCAATCAAAAGCAATTCTAGCCCATCCTTTTAAGACATTTGTTTTTGGGTCCATATCACCGAATACATATCATTCATTTAATTTTATGGACCCTCTGGTTCTTTTATTGCCGATGATTGAAAAGGTTTACATTGTTATTTTGGATATTTGAAAAAATAAAATTAAAAATTGTAAGAAAAACTTGGGCCTCTCGTTCAGGATATTTTGTCGAGTGTTGCTAGGTGCTTGACTTCATGTTGAGAGAAAATGTGTTGTTATTTTCATCAATTTTTACAATTTTAATATTTCTCTAGTTAGGAAAATCCATATTCCTTATTGCCAAGGGGTCACAACATGTTGTGGTCTTCTCCCTCCCTTAGCTTCTTGGCATCTTGCTGCCCCTATGTAATAAAGTGCCATTGTGAGTAAAGCTTCAGTTCAAGATTGGATCTATGAGTTATAGTAATTCCAATAATCATACTGTACTTTTTTGTAAAGTATATTTTTTATTTCATCCTATTGCACTGAACTCACATCTTATGTTGCAGGCCCATTTAGTTGTTTGCTTTGAGTGTTTATATGACTGTTGACAACTTCTGCATTTGTATTTAATTAAAGTTGTTTCGCTTAGCTAAAGTCATATCTATACTAAGTCTTATAAATGAGATGTATATGGAAAAGGCTATTGTGTTCATGTTCCAGCTGTTGACATGTGTCCAATTTATTAGTTTTTTGGGCATTTTCGCATCACACTTTCACCTCTGTTGGTTGCTCCACGTATTATTGCACGTGTCTTCTTCTGTAGTCTTCTCCTGTCTTGAAACCTGCTTTCATCTCTTCCATCTTCACCAACTTGCTTACTTCGTTTGGTTTCTTTCTTCTTTGTTTTTGTGGTTCGTGTTTTGCATCCTCACTTGCAATTTTTGCTTTTATTTTCTGTTGAGTTTCCAGCTACTGAGGTTTTCCATTTTGTGGTTTTGTTTTTGTTTCGTTCATACTTGCAGAGAAAACCCATCTTTTTCTTCTCCAGTTTTCTTCAGTTTGGTGGTAATGCAATGTGACCGCGAAGAAGGATACAGCAGGAAAGGTTTTTTTTTTGCTTTGTTGTTATGCATGTTTGTTTCCTGTTGGAAGTAACACTGATCTTGCCTATTGAATGTTCTTTTCCTATTGAGAAAACCCATCTCTTCCTTCTTCAGTTTTCTTCAGCTTGGTGATTGTGCAATGCGACGATGAAGAAACATCTAGCAAACAAGTTTTTTTTTTGCTTTGCTGTTATGCATGTTTGCTTCCTTTTGGTAGTAACACTGATCTTGCATATTGAATGTTCTTTTGCTATTGAATGCTCTTTTCTTCATTATTTTGTTGGTTTTGTTGCTCCAAGTTAAAGTAGTTTTCGCTGCTCCATGGTTTTGCAACGTCACCCGCGAGGAAGTATCCAGCATACTGACATTGACTCATATTTCTGCACATCAGCAAAGGTTTGCAACTTCCAATCTTCATGGATACTTGAGATTCAACATTTTTACCCTTAAAGTTTCAATTTTTTTGCAACAAGAAAAAAAAAACTAAAATGGATTCACGGGTACTTGAGATTCAAAATTTTTACCCTTAAATCTCAATTTTTTTTTAAGTAAGAGCAGAAAATTAATTATTGCTTTGTTTAGTGGGGCAAAAAAATGAAGTTTTGAATGAACACATGTCTTCTTTGTACTCTCTCTTAATTTTTGTTATTTTTTTTTGTTTTGATTAATTATTGTTATTATTATTATTAATCTCCATTCCTTTCTCAGGGCCGCACTCTTCCATTTCATCCCTCCCCTACAACGTAAACACCGCAATCATTGGGACTCTGTTAGTTTCTCTCAATTCCTTTCGCTTTATCCTTTTTTCATTTAATTCAACAACTTCTCTTGATTTATATCAATTTTTGTCTCTTTTAATTATGGGTCTCACCACCCCAATTCTGTGTTTCTTTCTGATTTTGTATCCGTTTTTTGCAATCTGGGAACTTTTTGTGTAACCCAACAATGTTATTTTTATTGAATTAATGAGAAGGTGTGGGGGTTCGATGCAATTTGGTTACGTGGAAAGTGTTGTTTACATGTTTTGTTGCTGAGAACTGTTTAATTGCAGAGAGGGAGCAACCATACCTCCAGAAGGTTTAGAAGGGTGCAAGCGAAACACAGAGTAATGCTCAGTATCAATGATTATGCAGAACCCCTCTTTTAGATTTATGATGCCTCTTCTTTATTATTATTATTATTATTATTATTATTATTATTATTATTATTATTATTATTATTATTATTATTCATCTTTCTTCTCTGCGATTCCGCTTCTTTGTTGTGGCTTTCTTCTGCATCAAAATTCTGTCCTATTTTGATTCTTGAAAATTTAATTTGGTTTTCTATACTAATACTAATGGTAAAACATTTAACAACACTTGAATGAACTATGTGCTTATGCGGCATTCTGTTCTATTGATTGAAAATCATTAAACATATAAGATTTCTGTTTATTTTTCTCCTTATTTGTGCTGTAGGACTGGATTGTGCAGTATGATCCACCTGATGAACCAAATGTACTTTTCAATTCTTCTATTTATCAATCAACACCCCTTTTCAATTGCTTCTTAGAAGTCTTATACGTTGATGTACTTTGTCATATTTTTTTATACTGCTACCAGGAATATATTCACAGGGTTGGTAGAATAGCTCGTGGTGAAGGTGGGAAAGGAAATGCTTTGCTTTTCCTGATCCCTGAAGAATTGCAATTTCTTCGCTATCTGAAGGTCAGTTTTTCTCATTTAACTATGGATTATTAAGCTGGGCTGATGTTGAATTAGAATTTATTAGAAGCTTCTAGCATATGCATGTACTTATTTGAGAAAGTAGGATTACTTCAAGAAGCCCTTTGTCATGTTTCTTGCTTTTGTCTTAAAATACTTTATGCCTTTATACTGTATTATCTAATTTATACTTTCTGTATAGACAAGATCTTTTCAGTTATGTCTCTAAAATCTAATTTTGTTTTCAATCATAACATGCAGGGAGACCAAAATTCTCCTGGTATCATACCCTGGCTATAAAGTAAATTAGTAATATAATGTTATACTACTAGTTGCACATGTCATTAACTAAGATAATTGCTCGGGTAAAAATAAATTAACTAAGACAATTATTTTTTTTAGGATAATAAATGTGATTTGAAAATGGACAGAACTAAGATAATTGTTTTAGGATAATAAATTTTTTTCAGATTTTGTTTAGGTCATAATTCTCTATATCATGTTAAATCGGGTTTGAAAATGGACAATAATTTAATTAAAATTTAAAGAACCAAAATAAATATAATTTCAATTTATTACCATAAATACATAAAGTTCTATTACACTGTTTCCAAATTGAATTATGTTACAAAATTGAGAACACATTTTTTATTAACACAGTTACTGATATTGGTTATGATATGTGTAATATTCTTGAAAAAAATGATCATTTTTGTCTTTAGGGGTCAAGTTTTATGGATAAGTTTTGTAAATATGAATAACTTTTTATTATTTTATGTGTTGCTGTCAACTTTGAGAATGTATATTAATTTTGAATGATTAGTATATTTCAATTTGCTTATTATTTAGGGCCTTTTTCTTTTTTGAGAATTTCTCAGTAAGATCTTAATTATAATTTTGAAAAAATTAAGCTAATCCAAATACACTCTATGAAGAGTAAAAATAGATGTTCTCTTAAAATTGTTTTACATTCAAACATTTTTGTATAGATCCTGGTTGTGTCTTAGTTTTTGTATATGGATGTTATTGTTGCACCATCTGCTGCCTTTTCAATTCTTTTAACTCTGAAATTCCCTTTTTTAGGTTGGTTTCCAAAGGATCCCAATATATTGGGCCGTGTTGGCCATATACTTTTACAAGCACCATTTGTAATGCAACGCAGTCCTCGGCAAATAGTTATAGCTGATGATTGTTTTCAGCATATAAATGTTCCTCTTGACAGGAGTTCTCAAGTGGTGGTCAAAGCCACTGAGAAGCTTTTTGGAAGTATGTCCTTTTTTGTGTTTTTTCCTTCTTTTTTTGCTCTTTTAATATGATCCTTCTTTTTTTGAACTACTACTTTATTCATGAAATTGCCCTCCGTTAATTTTTGTTCAACATCAATTGTCTTCAGGGCAAGTATTGAAGCATATAAATCTTGGGGATTATTTAAGTTCTAGAGTTCCAAGTTTGAAGGGGTGCTCTGGACAGAAACCAAACGACAAAGTGAAAGCTTCCTCATTAAAATTACTTGCCTACATTATGCAATTCCTACAAAGGTTAGTCAGATTCTTTGTAATATGGAAATACTATCATAATTTGCAATTATTGTTAACATTGGTTTGGAAAGAATACTGTGCTTTTCAATCTATCGGTTGTCTTTTCTTTGGAATTATTTTACATACACAGCAACTTTGCTTTTGATCTAACCACAGCTTAGCCATGTCATAATTTCTGTTTTCAAATATTATTCCTCATTGTGGATTTTCATAATTATATAGTGACTATGAAAGTCTTCAATTGTGCTGTCCCAACGGGCCAAATATGATGTCTCTTCTCTATTATTATTATTATTATTATTATTATTATTATTATTTGTCTTTCTTTTCTACGATTCCGCTTTTTTGCTGTGACTTTTTTCTGCATCATTTTTGTCTCGAACGTTTGTGGTGGAACACATTTTTTTAGTAACACGGTTACTGATATTGGTTGTGATATGTGTAATGTTCTTGAAAAAATGATCATTTTTATCTTTAGGGATTGAGTTTTATAGATAAGTTTTGTGAATATGAATAACTTTTTACTATTTTATGTGTTGCTGTTAATTTTGATAATGTATATTAATTTTGAATGATTAGTATATTTACATGGTTTTAAAAAACTTATGGTGAATGGAACATCATTGGTATTGATGGGTAGAAACAACATTTCTGAAAATATTCTTTCATAAAATTTGCTTTTTTACACGTGCACACACACACATAGTCATTATTTCCCAAAATATTGTTGGTGTCAAATCAAACATTATGTAAAGATGAATTGCAGTGATTATATTGTGTGTTCTTTGTTGCAAAAGAAGACAAATTTTGGCAAAAGATAGTAGATGATGTTTTTATAAGTCTGTTTTTATATTTAGTCTCTTCCATTAATTATTTTCATTCCTGAAGTTCTTCTTGTTCTCTTGTTTCCTCATAAGAGTCCACTTTCTTTTATTATCTCCGTTTGCTACACCCCACAAGAACATGGAGATGGAAGATTACTTTTTCTAGCTGTCCGATCATTTAGCTCATGTGATTATCACTAAAGCCAAACCCAATATGTACGAGGCTGCTAAATTGGCTTGTCTTTCCAAGACATTGGAGATGTTTTTTTACACAGTCGTCATAATTATTGAAATATTATCCGCCTTAAAATGTTTTATTGTAAAATTTATTAATAATTCATCCGTAATCAATCAAAATTATTTAAAGCAACAAAATATTGATAATTAATATTATTTTAAAAATTGTTATTAATGATAGCATGAATAATTAATAATCTATACAAAATTATTTAAAACAAGATTAAATTATTTAATATACTTACGACATAGTATATGATTAGTTAAATTTTAAAAATTTTACTTATCTTAAAAGTGTTTATCAAAATTTAAAAGGTTAAAATTATATTTGTGATCTACTATATCATAAGGAAGATTAATTAATTTTGTTTTACTTTAAATAATTTTGTAAGGATTTTTATCAACTATTCATTTTATAATGTCAATCAGATTATTAATAAGATTTACAACAAAAAAAATCAAGATAAATAATATTTTAATAATTATGAATGCGTAATTTTTACTCATGACACCAAAGATCGGTCTCGGGACCGGTCTTGAGAGTATCATGTTTTAGACAAATATTAATTTTTATTGTTTATTTATGACTTATTCCTCTTTTTACATTTTATAATTTAGCTGAACGTAAATAATTTTTGTTTTAATTTGTTCGCTTTCAAATAATATTTTATGACTTATTTTGAGCTACATTCATCAAACTATCTAGACAACCCTTTGCGGGCAATAAGTTTGTCCCGATCGAAGCGTTAAGTGCATGTTCATGAGCTTTAACAGTTTGACTGTGTTTAATTTAAATTAAAGTGGTTCTAATTATTTTTTAGGTGTATTTAAAAAACTCATTTTTAATGCATTTGAATTTCCTAATATTTTTATCTAGTATTTTATAAAACAATTTTACATTATCATCCAATCATATATCATCATCTGAATTATTTTAAAATAATTATTTTAAAAATTAATTAATTTTATCATGATAAATTATAATTGAATGACATATAAAAGTGTTTATTGTTAGTATATTATTTTTTCTCTTTTCTCTTTTCTCTATATACAAAACAATAAATGAATACTTTATCATGATACTATTAAAATTGACGAAAACTTTAAGTTCTTTATAACTTCCCAATCGGTTGCGTTGAAGCTCACAAACCATCGGAATTTTTAAATCATTTTTCATATTATTGTGATGAATAATTAATTAAATATATGGATTAATGGTCGGTTGAATTGAAGCTCACAAACCAGCATGTTTTTTTTTAATCATATTAATTGGATTTTTTTATTCTAACTAATCTATACACATTTTTTCTTTAAGGATGAGATATTAGGAAGATAAAGTATAAATATGACTGAGGAACCATATTTTTTTTATCTTCCTAAAAATATGTATAACGTATAACATGATCATAGTACAGTTGCTTATGCTTGGTTACAGAACATCAGAATAAAATAGCAGAAAAATTAATCCATTGAATAAAAGACTACAAGAATTGAGCATGCAAAACTGCAATAAATTCAGGTACAGCAAACAGAAATTGAAACACACCACTGCTTTCAGGAACATTTTTTTGGTATCAGTGAATGTATTACCTAGCTGGGGGACCAAGTTCAGTTGTGAAATTCAGAGTGACCAACTCAATTGAGTCACTGTTTTCAGTGTCACGACCACTATATTTTCGAGCTAATTCTGTCGTCAAACACTCCTTTAGCTCGTTCACTATATAGCTCATACTTGGCCTTTTGAAAGGACTAATGGACACAGAAGCCATTCCGATTTCAACAATTCTCCAGACTGAGCTAGTGTCAAAATCTTCCTTAAACCTTGAGTCAGCAATATTTTTTATATCCCCATTGGAAAGCATGGATTTAACCCACTGACTTATGTGAGTCTTATCAGGTGTTTTTGCAATAGCTGGCTGACCTGTGACCATCTCCAAAAGAACAACTCCGAAGCTGTAAACATCACTTTTCTCTGTCAATCTGCTTGATATGCTGTACCTGCCAGCCAGATCATATATTTTAATTCATTTCTCATTCATAATTTTTCGATTGAAAATTAATGTTTGAACAAAACTTAGATACACTTCCTTAGGTGTTGAGTAATCACGTAATGAAGGTATGCATTGAAGGATTACATAGATTACCAGGGTAAAACTTCAATTCTGATTGGAGAGCAGTACCAACCACAGTTAAGAAAAGTATCTAAATTTTGTCTTGACTCTTGAGTTATGTTTCTTAGTATGTCTAGAATATTTTTCCAACAAAAATGATACATAACCATATATTATAATTGAAATACTTACTCGGGATCCAAATAACCGGGAGTTCCAGCAACAACAGTGGACATATAAGATCCCCCATCTGTGGGAAAGCTTTTGGATAGCCCAAAATCAGCCAATTTTGCTTGGAAGTTTTCATTTAATAAAATATTTGCACATTTCACATCTCTGTGGATTATTGGTGGCTTACAACCGTTATGCAGATATTCCAGTCCTAATGCCATCATATCAAATTCTCAACACAAATAGATGGGAAGAATAAAAAAATTGATGGAGAAATTTACATATTTAGTTTCCTTTCTAACCTTGGGCTGCATCCAATGCTATTTGGAGTCTGTCTTCCCATGTCAAGAACTTTGCCCTACTACTTTTTCCTGCAAAACCAAATCAATAATGTTTAGTACTCATGAAAGCTTTTGGGGGTAAGTTGATTGAATGAAAAAGAATAAGGTTTTGAACTTGCATAAGCATACCTGAAACAATTTCATCCAAGTTTCCATTTGCCATATATTCATAGATGAGCCCTATGTTGTTTTCTTCATTGCAATACCCAACAAGAGAAGTCAGATTTCTATGATGAACTCTCATCAGAAGTTTAACCTGCAATTTAATAGCCACTTTTATGTCATGAATTTGGTTGAGTTCACTCAGAAATTTTGGTGCAAGTAATAACCACTTGCCTCTGCTAGGAATTGTTCATATCCTCGTACTGCTGACGGAGAAAGCATCTTTACAGCTACTTGAGTGTCATCAATAAATCCATGATAAACTTTTCCAAATCCACCTCTACCAAGAATTCTGGTAAAGTCGTTGGTGATCTTAACAAGCTCATTGAATGTATATTGCCGTTGCTTGGATGCAAATTGTGATCCATTTGGAGTGTTGGTCTCAACATAAATGTTCACATCAGATGCTAATTACATGGATATAGGTTTTAGTTTTTTACAAAGTATAATGAAATCAGAACATGGAAACAAACCAAAAAAGGTAGTTAGCAACTGCTTTACCTTGTGGTTTTTTCCTTTTAAGGCCACAGATTATAGCTGCTGCTACAATTATTAGGAGCACCAAAACCCCAGCAACTGATGATACTACCGGGATAACTATATTATTTTTGTTCTTCTGTTGATCACCATCTGGCTGCTTGTTATTTGTCTGCTGGATGCATGGATCAGATTCACATAGATTTGGATTTTGATCCAGGCTAGCATCATTCATACAAGAATAAAATCAGAGAAATAGTTGCATTTACTATCACATATTTGTTCCAGCTATCAATAACTTTTGCTGGTACTTCTTATTTAAAGTTTCTAAGAAAATAATTTTGCGAAGATGAGTGAAGAAATTGCAATGTTAATAATCTGAATTCAAGTTCATTCTGCATTAATATAAGATCAGGGGAAAGAAAAAACCTCAAATGATTAACAGTCTTCACTATATACATGATAAGACAGTTATATGTGTACTGTTTAGTAACCCACTGACACTTATGAAGTGAAGTATGACAGTCACGTGTACATTTATTAAATAGATTCATTATGTGTTAAATTGCTGAAGTTTGTCCAAAGTACGCATTCATAATTATTAAAATATTATTTATGTTAATTTTTTGTTGTTGTAAATCTTATTAATAATCTGATTGACATTATAAAATGAATAGTTAATAAAAATCCTTACAAAATTATTTAAAGTAAAACAAAATTAATTAATCTTCCTTATGATATAGTAGATCACAAATATAATTTTAACCTTTTAAATTTTGATAAACTCTTTTAAGATAAGTAAAAATGTTAAAATTTAATTAACCATATACTATGTCGCAAGTATATTAAATAATTTAATCTTATTTTAAATAATTTTGTATAGATTATTAACTATTCATGCTATCATTAATAACGATTTTTAAAATAATATTAATTATAAATATTTTGTTGCTTTAAATAATTTTGATTGATTACGGATGAATTATTAATAAATTTTACAATAAAACATTTTAAGGCGGGTAATATTTCAATAATTATGACGACTGTAAAAAAACATCTCCAATGTCTTGGAAAGACAAGCCAATTTAGCAGCCTCGTACATATTGGGTTTGGCTTTAGTGATAATCACATGAGCTAAATGATCGGAAAGCTCGAAAAAGTAATATTCCATCTCCATGTTCTTGTGGGGTGTACAAACGGAGATAATAAAAAAAAGTGGACTCTTAAGAGGAAACAAGAGAACATGAAGAACTTCAGGAATGAAAATAATTAATGGAAGAGACTAAATATAAAAACAGACTTATAAAAACATCATCTACTATCTTTTGCCAAAATTTGTCTTCTTTTGCAACAAAGAACACACAAATATAATCACTGCAATTCATCTTTGCATAATGTTTGATTTGACACCAACAATATTTTGGGAAATAATGACTATGGGGATTATACCAAATAAACAAAAGATTGATAATTAGAGTATATTATAAAACCATAAGAACTAAGTGAAAATCCTAGGCCAGAAACAGGTAAGTTGAGTTCAGTTTATATAGTTAATCGTTGAATTAAAAAAAAAAGGATAAATATCTTCTAAGTGTTATGATTTATGAATGTGACATTATTCCAAAATTGCCCTTTGGGCTCGTGAAACACCACATCATCAAATGAAAGCGGGTGAGGGGTTGCTTTGTAAGCGGGTGACAAAATATCCTGAACGAGAGGCCCAAGTTTTTCTTACAATTTTTAATTTTAGTTTTTCAAATATCCAAAATAACAATGTAAACCTTTTCAATCATCGGCAATAAAAGAACGAGAGGGTCCATAAAATTAAATGAATGATATGTATAGTAATCATTCGGTGATATGGACCCAAAAACAAATGTCTTAAAAGGATGGGCTAGAATTGCTTTTGATTGGGGGATTTTCTTCCTACATCTAATATTTTTTCCAATACACCTACTAATAAAAGAAAAAAATTAAAGATATCCTTACAAATCCATGCGTTATTTATAAGTTTAGGTAATAAATTTGAAAACAATTGATTTTAATCTAATGTATTTTTTTTATTATATATAAACTTATATTTAAAATTTATATATGTAAAAAAATATTATTAGATCAAAATTAATTTTTACAAAATTTATTATGTAAATTTATATGTGTATTAAATATATATTAAAAATTTTAGTATTATATATATTAATGTTAATTATTTTTTAACATAATTGATCTATTAATTCAGCTGGTTAGAATGTTGTGTTAATCTGTATGGATCGATGGTCAATTCATATAATTTCACACGAATTACATATTGACATTAAAAAAAAGTAAAAAAAGATAAAAATAATTTTTTTTTAAATATGTTCCTTATTGTTCGGGTAATTAGTCCATACTCAATCTTCGAAAATCTATCTTCGAAAATCTCTCTCTTGTTTAGTTTGAGTTGATTATTATTAATGATAAAATTATTTTTTTAAGTATTTAAAAAATAATAATTTGAACGGAGAAAACAAAAGAAAAATATTATACACGTAATGAATATGAAGGGTTTGACATGTGACACTAATTTTGACAAATTTATGTTACAAAATGTGGAAAAATAGTTAAAAATGGGAATGCTCATTTTTTTTTACATGATATACTTGGATCCAGAACATGCATAACAGTAATACTAGAGCGGAGATATACTTCTATCCATAAATGTAAATGTAAAGAATAAATAATTGGATTCTTTATTTATTTATTTTGACAGATGGATTCTTTATTCTTCTAAGTCTATATACACAATTTTTCTTTAAGGATAGTGTTATAGGAAGATAAATTATGCGTATGATTCATCATTCATCGGAAATCTTATAGATAACATATCATACATAATTTAATATCATATATATATGTTGGCCCACAAAGTAAAAAGTATCAGACAATTTATGCAACTATAAATTAAAGTTTTACCTGTCCAAATTTGATGAAAGGAATTTTGTCTTAGAAAACATAGAACAAATCTTTATAAATATATATAAAAATAATCATTCAACTTCAATTTCAAACATTGAATTATTTATAAATATAAAAACAATCATTTCCATTGCTTTTCTTATTTCCTATTACAATAGAAAAAAGGAAAATCAAATAATACTGTATTGATCATCTTTATTTTTTTATGCATTATTCATCTTTATTTTGCATTTACTTCTTAAGTTTTCAATCAATGCAAATCAACGACACAATCCATATATTGAATTAATTAATCTTTCATCACAACAATATTAAAAACGGTTAACAAAATATCCGATGGTTTGTGAGCTTCAATTCAACCGATTGGAGGTTACAAAAGAACTTAAAGTTTTTGTCAACTATAAAAGTATTGTGGTCTTGATTTATATAGTTTTATATGGATAAATATGAAGAAACATGAGGAAGCAAAATATATACACACAAAATATGTCGCAAAAAGAAAAATGACACAAATACATTAAAAACGAGTCTTTAATTAAAATTTACCTGAAAAATAATTAGAACCACATCTTTAATTTAAATCAAACACAGTCAAACTGTTAACAATAGTTCTTTCTCTGATCCATCGCTAAGCAGCAATGAATTTGCAGCAAATTTATTTAATCACAAATCTCTCGCTAATTAGTGAGGGATTTGCTAGGAAACTTTTCTCTAACTATTTTTTCTTGTTAAGTTGCGATTTTCTGGTAGTGGTTGAAGCTCATACTTAATGCTTTGATCGGGACAAACTTATTCCTTGCAAAGGGACATCAGGATAGTTTGAAGAATGTAGGTCAAAAGCTATTTTCCTATAAACATATATTTTCTATAGTTTGTGTAGCTTTGTTCAAAAAATGGCACATGCAATGATACAAAGCCAAATGACTTGTGTAAAAGAAGAACATTGAAGTCGCTAACTTTTGGCTTTTTCTTCATTCATTTTTAAGCAACAAAAAGACGCAAACATAGGGATCTTTGTTTGAGAGCGAAAGACCAAGTTAATTGGCGTCAGTTGTGGTTCATTTTGTGTACTACTTTCTTTGCATCCACAGAATTAGGGAATATTTCGGTTCAGTGGCTTGCATCCATCTAAAGAAATTGCTTATTGTACGGTTAACTTATACTACAAGGTCTTTGAATTGGTCTTTGGCACTCACTGCATCTGAGGTTCATATTATAGAAGTTGACTAGGAAAAGCTTATATCTTTAAGAGTTTTTTTTAGTACTAATAATATATAAATATTTCATTATTTTAAATAAATTTAATTTTTCATTTAGTTTCTATAGTTTTATTATTTATATCTTTTAGTTTTTATAGTTTCAAAGCGATTTTTTAGTTCCTATAATTTATATTTTAATTTTTTTTAGTCCATCTAGTTTGAAAGTGATTGTTTTAGTTTTTATATTTTATATTTTTATTCCCTTTTAGTTCTTACCATCCAAATATGAGTACTATTATCAATTAGAATTAACTATAAAAATATTAGTAAATAATTCATAACTAATTTATCGTAAAATAATTTATAATAAAAAAATAGTTGATAATTTATAACTAATTTGTAACTAATTAGTTTTTATATTTTTTGTAGTAAAGACTAAAATTAAAGTTAATTAAAATACAAATTATAAGAACTAAAACGATCACTTTCAAACTATAAAAATTAAAAGAATTAAAATACAAATGATATAGACTAAAAATACTACTTTTAAACTACAGAGACTGAAAAAATTAAAATATAAATTATAGAGACTAAAAAGACCACTTCAAATCATAAGAACTAAAAGATACCAATCATAAAACTATAGTAAGCAAATGACTAATTTAACCTTTTAAATATTTTATCAACACCTTCATTTTTTAATCTCTTTTTTTCTATCACATTATATAACCTATCATATTTATATTATTTTTTCTTTCTGATGAGGTGTTAACACAATGAGTGTTTATGTAACCTTATTGTAAGTAGCTATGACATTACTTTGGCCACTGTAGGCTAGGAATTAAGAGCCGGGTGTAATTTCAATCTTACAGAAAATTCAATGTACAACTTGTTTTTCCTTTTCTCTTATTATATTTCCTCATTTTTTTAGGGTTTTAAAAATAAAATATAAAAAATATTTTTTCCTCATTTTTGGACACATGTTTGGAAAAAAATGTTCCCACTCAAATTACGTTAGTGATAAGGACAAGGCTATTGTCTTGGTCTTTTGTAAGTTTGTTAACTCTTGGTAAGTGTATCAAATTTATCACAAGTAGTAAAGTACTCGGAAGTGAGAGTGTCGAATCTAGAGGGACTTTATTTGTACTTAGATTAATACAAATCCAATTTAAAAGCAATAGATAAAAAATTTAAAATAAAGATAAGAAAATATAGTAGACAAGATAAAGATTTAAAGATGAAAATAAAAGATTTGAAGATAAAAATAGAAGATAGAGAAGATAAAATATTTAAATTAAGATATGATAAAGATAAAAGAAAATAGAAAAAAAGATAAGATAAGAAAAGTAAAAGATAAAAATAGAAGATAAAAATAAAATAAAATCAGAATTTGATAAGGTTGGGACCTGACCTGTCTTGTTTGTCTATGATGTATGAGTTTATGATTTTTCTTTATCAATTTAGGTGATTCTATTCTACCCACATCTGTTAATTACTTGTCCTTGATTGTTAAGGATGACAGACCTATTTTATTTATCTATCTTTCAAATTTCTTTGTAAAGACTCCAAATAAAATGCATGAAGTATCAATTCTAGATGTTTGCAAGAATGCATGGACATAAAATAATCATTCTATGTCTAACAATGACTTTCCAACGAAATCCTTTTTTTTTGTTCTAATAGAAGTTACCTTCATCCAAGCGTGTAACACCTAAAACTAATGTATGCATACCTTCTTTAAATCTTATTTAGAAATTACCTTCTCCCGAGCGTTTCCCCTAATAGAGTATAACGATGAATAATGCAAGATAAAAACAGAAAAGATAATAGAATAGAAAACACATCTGCATTGATAAACAATGAGTACATCATACATCACTTGGCTTTTAGGCCTGATAGATCCTAACTAGGGATTTAACCACTCATGGTCATTGAAAACTTTACAATGGATGAGATATAGGAACTCAGATGGGATAAGATGAGTGAAAGAAAGAAATAAAGTAAATGAAACCCTAGGAGAGAGGTTCTGTGGTGTTTGTCTTTTTCTACTTGGCTTGACTCTCTTTTTATAGTTATTGTTGTAATGAATGCTAGAAATCTTCCTTTTTAATATTTTTGATATCTTTTGGATTTGTTTTGCTTTTAATCATATCTTCTTGAGATTTTAGATATTTTTCCGATCTTTTACTCTTTTAATCTCTCCTTTTCATATCTGCAAGCCATAAATAAAAAAAATATAGATTCTTATCATTTATACAAAAATAACTACTAAATAAATATTTTCAAAAATATTTTTATTATAAAAATAACTTATATTTAGCCGTTATCAAAGCTCCAAGCATAGGTGTACAGTTATTGGCTGCTAGTAGATTTTCTAGCTCTGGTAATGCAACCAACTTACTCATACTCGTATAGGACATGACTGTTAGCACACGGCAATTTCTGGTCTCTAATGCGAAATCTCTCAGACCAAACGTAATTTGTGGTGTTCCAAACAAACTAAAGCAAAACGTACGTTGTGAGTAGAAATAATGGTAATCTGGCTTAATTAGTCAAGTCAATAAAGGGGGAAAAAAATTCCAACACAAGTACTATATATGCTAAAGTGCAGAGAGCATGAGCTAGCATCTATATATGCCATAATAGACTTAAGGAAAGTGTGTCTGGTCATTGTGTTGTACATGCATACAGATAGTATGAGGAGCGCACTGGTATGGATTTTTACCTTGAACGTTTGCCTTCAAATTTTATTTATTCCTGGTGGTGACTCAAAGCCGCATCCACGTTTCAGAGAGAAAATCACTGAGGAGTACAATCCCGGTAAGCCCATAAATTTTATTCCACATATATAAACTAATGCATGGGGCATGTTTAATTTGTTCAAGATTCTCTCAACTACAAATCCACATATATATGCATGAGAGAAGGAGAGAAAGTATTTATTAGGTAATATTTGGCTGGACATTTTTCATTCTCTTTTTTTATAAACAAAATTGTTCACTCAAAATATATTTAGAAAGCTCACTAAGATCGGTCTAGTGAGTGAATTTTTTTTCCTTTTTCTAGATGCAAGATATACTGTGTACTGTATATCTGAATGAAAAAAAAAAAGTAAAATATTGAGAATGACTAATTGAAAGTAAAGATGCAGTGAGAGTCTCCCTGTCCAAGTAGTAAATTTTAATATATTTAGAGTATAAAAATAAATTTGTATTTTAATCTTAAACTTTAAAATACATTTTAAAGAAGAAAAAATAAAGTTGAATGAAACATAACTTTTTGCTTATTTTTTCTTTTCTTATCAATTTTATCATTTAAATATTTTAACAGTAATCTTTACAAACAGTATCCATTTAACTCAATTATTTTCAACATTATTTTTATTCTTAACACATCTATATATTATTTTATAAAATTAAGTAAAATTATTATTAATATTTCAATTGAAAGAAAATTGTACTTATGTATTTATTATTTATTAATGTCTTTAATTATTGTAAGATGCTTTTTGTTGTGCTGTAATTTGACCTACACTCATTTGACCTACGAGGATATTGTGTTATCATGACTATTTTGCTTACAATTTAGGCTTGAGTGTTTGTGTGGTTTCATCAAATGTTGCATCTAGTTCATTTAGCTAATTAAAAAAAATTGTAGGATTTATAAGCATTGACTGTGGAGCAAGTAACGATTACTTGGACGAGGAAACAAGTATCTTTTATAAGACAGACACAGATTTCATAGAAACGGGAGAAAACTTGTTGACGTCTTCTGTATTTATTAACACAAATATCCCTGGTTTAGGAAGACAGCTACACACATTGAGAAGCTTCCCTGAGGGAAATAGGAACTGTTATACTCTGAAGCCCGAGTATAAGCAAGGTGAACAGCAAAGTTATCTGATTCGGGCTATGTTCGGATATGGAAACTACGATGGAAAAAATCATGCCCCTACGTTCGATCTCTATCTCGGGGTCAACTACTGGAAAAATGTTAACACGGCAGACAGATCCTATATTTGGGCCGAGATTATTCATGCTCCCACAACAGACACCATACAAGTGTGTCTGGTTAATATTGACACTGGTACACCTTTCATTTCGTCATTAGAGTTACGACCTTTAAGCACTTCCATTTACCAAATCATGTCACAATCATATCTATACCTCCATGGGCGGTTTGATGTCGGTGGCCCTGTTGAAACCTATTATAAAAGGTGAACTCTATCTTGTTTCAATAATCTCTACTTATTTTTTTTAACTTAGGAATACTATGGATAGACACCCAAAATCTAGAGTTAACATTTAGTGCTATTGAGACTTCGTTGCATTGTGGGGATATAAGTTGATCAGTGATTGGAAAGGGAGAATGAAGAGGGAAAAAGTTCGTGAGTTGAAATTTCTCACTCATATTTTTAACAAAAGTTAATAAATTGACATTTTTCTATGGAATTAATTAATTGAGACTTTTTGTTGTTTAAGTTAACTTTTAAAAAATTGTATGTCCAAGTAGATATACAAAAAATGGAAGCTTACGTACGTAAATTAGTTGGCCTGTTAAGAAATGGAAATGATAAGAGATAAAAGCTTAGGTGATCCGTTTTTGCTACGAGTAATATCTTTGAAAAACAATACCCAAATATGCATGTATGATCTTTTATTTATTTAATTACCAATTCTAATTAACAGAGGAACACTTAACAAAGCACAAAAGGTGGTGATATATATTTTAAGGGATCGACAATGTTTCCTATAGGTACAAGGACGATATCTATGATCGCAGGTGGTACTGGCGCGATGTTAAAGATTGGTATAAGATCAATACAACCATAGATGTTAATAAATCTGGCAATGATATTTATAAAGTACCAGCTGAAGTCTTGAAAACCGCAGTGCAGTCCTTCAATCGCTCATATGACTTGTACTATGACTATGAAATTGAATGGAATGTTCTCTTGGACAAGTATTCCAGATATTATGTCTACTTTCACTTTGCTGAAATTCAACAGCTTGCTCCAGGGCTCAGAAGGATAATCAACATCACTCTCAATGATGAAAACATACTCTCTGAGCCTATAACTCTCGAATATATGAAGCCTGTCACTATTAGTAACAAATATGCAACTCAAGGTTCCGTTCGCTTTTTAATTAGAGCAACTGCAGAATCGGATGCTCCCCCAATTCTCAATGCTTTTGAGGTTTATCAATTAATAACAGATCTAAATTCAACAACAGATATTAAAGATGGTATGTACGTATTCCACTTATATATATGCCTGTCTATCCTGCTGTTTAACTCACCAGCAAATTTGTTTCCATCAATTTCTCGGCTCTTACACGGTTACGCATAATTGTATTTGGAAACGATAGTTGATGCCATGGAGAACATCAAACGCTACTATGGGATATCCAGAATAGATTGGCAAGGGGACCCATGTCTTCCAGAAAAATTCAGATGGAGTGGCCTGGACTGCAGCTACGGCATCAATCCTAGAATCATATCATTGTGAGTGCTGATAATTAATTAAGTTACATTCTTAATTCTTGAAATTTTTAGGATTATATATATACGGAATTTTTTATCCCAATAATACAAATAAAATATATATTTATCTAAATAGTACAAGATAATTATTATTTATACCTATTATAGAAATTTCTGTTCATAGGTGCACTTCTCTTTTAATTATTTTTTTCAATTTTATGTTATGAAAAATCATTTTTTATTTAATGTGTTATTTTACAGTTATTGGAGTAAAAAATTTGTATATATACTTACATGTATTTTATGTCTGTCTAAGCTGACATGTGTACGTAC
The DNA here is from genome assembly GCF_004193775.1 of Glycine soja. NCBI lineage: Eukaryota > Viridiplantae > Streptophyta > Magnoliopsida > Fabales > Fabaceae > Glycine > Glycine soja. Next base: position 16,053,039 of record NC_041009.1, on the reverse strand, counting down.
CACCATCGCTGCCAACTTTCATTTTCTCAATTAATAACGTTAACTGTATGATTGTATCAATGACAAATAGGAACCTTAGCTCAAGCAAACTAGGAGGGCAGATAGCCGCTTCAGTCTCAGATCTTTCAGAACTACAGTCCCTGTAAGTAGCCACTGAATTATATGTACAGATTTTTCGCATTAAATTATATGCATATACAGAGTAAATTCTAGGTACGCATGCGTTATGTTTTTGCATCCTAGTCATTTTAAAATTGATTAAAATACTTTTATTTATTTATTTGACTTAATTGTAAATTTAATCTTTCTATTTATCTCATATTTCAATTTTAATCTTCTTATAATTTAATTCACAAATTTAATCCTCTAATTTTTTTTAATTTTATTATTTCATTCCACAATCCCAAAATTGATCATTGATTGTTATTTGTCAACGTTGATCGTCACGTGTTACACTTTTATTGAAACGTTAATTTTGTGTACCTAATTAACGTTAACTTTCAATAAAAGCGCAATACGCAACAGTAACATTCAATAAAAATACAACACGTGATCGTCAACATTGACAAATAAAAGTCAACGTCCAATTTCAGAATTAAAGATTAAAATAATGAGATTATAAAAAATTGAGAGATTAAATTCATAAATTAAATTATTAGAGGACCAAAATTAAAATTTGAGATAAATAGGAGGACTAAATTTACAATTAAGGCAATTTATTTTAAGTTTAGCTTATGACCGATCATAATCTTAAAATTACCACATAAAATTGTAACCAAATCTATATTTTTTTCCCATTATAACTATATAAATCTATATACAATTAGTCAATAATTTTAATCAAAGCTTACACAAATAATTAAAAAACACAAACCCATAATAATTAATACAGTTAGTATGTCTACACATATTTTTTGGAACATCACCAGTGGAATTGTTACATGCTATGGTCTTCTCACTTACTGAATTAACAGGGATGTCTCAGATAACAGTTTAAATGGTTTTGTGCCCGAGTCATTATCTCAACTTGAGTACCTGAGGATTTTGTAAGTTGTATTTTGAGCAGAACTATATATTATATTTTAAGTGATTTTGATATTTTTATTTCTGAGAATATAGAGGATCATATGATTGTCTTTCGATTGAAGAAATATAGGAGGGAATAAGCTATCTGGGTCAATTCCAGCAAAACTAATTGAGAGATCAAAGAATGGGTCACTAATATTAAGGTAAGCTTGTTATGCTTTATCTGGTAATTTGTTGGTTTATGTCATATTTTCTATTTCATTAAATCACATTTAGGTTTAATTATTTATTGGTTTCGGACCTGTTTAATTGTTTTGACCTTGTACGTAAAAATTGTAAGTTTTAGTTCCTAAACAAACAAATTTAATGCGCTTTAGTCCCTAGTAATTGTCAGACATTAAATTCATACCAGTTGTTAAACCATTGGAAGAATTTCCATGTAGGATGAGAAAAATAAGATGCAAATGCAAAATATTAAGTAACTAATTTGTTTATGGATTTTCAGCTTTGGCTTGATTATACATTTTTACCACCAAATTAATATGATTTAGCGAATTTTATTACTTGATTCTTACAAATTTATTATAATATTATTCAATTTTCTAGAGTTTTATCATTTCGTTAAGTATCTGTCAAATATTAAATAGAACAATGATAAAATTCGAGAAAATGAATAACATGATCCGGATAAAATTTGAAAGAAAAAAAATTGATGCATGCTAAGATAGTACGAAAAACTATATAAGTGAAAAGAGTGGCATACTTATAAGGTTTAAAATTATAAAATTTTGGGTGAAAATACGGTATTAGGCTTTAAGATTTAAAATTTAACTGATGTAAAATATTTTTAAAACTTCTTTAAAATGTTTAAAGTGGAATAATGTTTAAGTCTGCAACTGTTATTGTGTAGTTTACTACCCAGCATGTCCTCTCTAATCGTTTTTTGCTTTTGGCAGGCATAATATTTCGTTATAGCTCGCTTTAGCTCGCTTTAACATAAAAAATTTATACGTTTGTCAAATTTAAATGAGAGAGGTCTCAAATGCAAAATCAGAAAATTGATTCAGACCTAATCCATATTAAGTTCTTAATTATTTTTTATTAGTTCAATTAATTACTAAATCACGGAAGTTTTGTGTTAGTGTTGATGGAAATCAAAATCTTAGCACCTCGACTCCATGCCACAAGAGAAACAAGGTTGTAATTCCGTTGGTAGTAACACTTGTGGGAGCCTTCATCCTTTCGGCAGTATCACTATTTGTTTTTAGAAGAGTACAAGGTACGATAACAATTCGTATAATTGATTTGAAGGTATAAAATTGTATGATAAGGCAGGAGTTGGCGAAATGTTTACAAATTATTATTATTAACTTAAGAGAGAGAACGATAAAGTAATAACGGGAAAGAAAACTTTTGAATAACCTCCTTGTCCTCACTCTATATATTGTTTAATATGTTCATACTAACTGAATGTAAAGTAGTAACCAAATAGTACTGTGTTTCTTCCATATCAGTTGTTGTGAGTATGAAGAAGTTGAAGTTTTCCAACAAAATGGAATATGTAGACTCGAAGAAACAAGAGTTCAGCTACTCAGAGGTTCAAAGTATTACGAATAATTTTGAGAGGGTTGTGGGTAAAGGAGGATTTGGAACTGTCTACTATGGTTGCATAGGTGAAACACAAGTAGCCGTGAAGATGCTCTCTCATTCAACTCAAGGTGTTCGGCAATTTCAGACAGAGGTATATATATATAATCCTATTTATAAAACATGATTGTCTAATTCATCAAAATTAAGAAAAATGATTAATTTAATTCATAACAATAAATATATCTTGAATTTTTTTAAACTATCATTTTCTCTCTTCTAATTGTTTGTGGTTATAGCTTTGATCTTTTTTTATTAAATATATTTAATCTAAAAATAATTAATACAAACAATAATATGGATTTAACTTAAGGATCAAACATCACTTCCAATTTGGATTTTATGTATAAATAGAAATTGAAGACTTATTGCTTTTAACCCTCAATATTCTCAAGTCACTTAAGATGATGGCATGGACTCTATCTGATCTGCAGGCAAATATTCTCACAAGAGTACACCATAGATGCTTTACTCCACTTATTGGATATTGCAATGAAGGCACCAGAACAGCACTCATCTATGAATACATGACCAACGGAGACCTAGCTGAGAAGCTATCAGGTTTTAAATATGTTTATATGTAGTGCAAAAGTTTTATTTCATGCGCTTTTTGTAGGGATTGGTGCATATTTAAATTAAGTAATTTTAGCCTTTAAATAAATTGAGTTATTTTAAACTTAATTTTTTTTTCTAATAGAAATTTTTGAGAGATTTTTTTTAAAAAAAATAAAGTAATATTTCTTCTGATTAATAAACTCTAAACAAGCATGCACTAATTAATATTGTGTCCAAAATATTAGTAATTCATTTTATATACTCCTTTTTGTCCATTATAATTGTCTTCGGTTGACCAAGAATATATATTTTAACCGTAGATATGAATATCCATGTTATAATAACTATAACTTAAGCACGGGAGGAAATCCTAACGTAAAAGTATAGTGAAAAAAGTCTTTTAGCTTAAGTATCATATTAAGCTTTTTATTCTATTTAATATGAGAATCATGACATTGTATGTCACCTCCTTTATTAATAGCTAACTTTCGTGTGACAACTTCATGCTATATATCAACTTGAACCTTACGGTAGCCTTTTCCCCCTAAATGACTTCGGTTACAAATCAATATTTTGTATACTTCACTTTAATCTAGCCTATATATAGCCTATTTATTGTGTCAAGAAAAAGATAGCCTTTTTATAATTCACTTTTAATGAAAATATCAATTGTTATAACTTGTATAAGAGAAGAATCAAACCAAAAGACTAATTTATTAAATTAGCTAAGAGTGCAAAAGGCTTATAATTTGAGCAGAACATATAAATCGTTTTATTCTAATCAAGTGGGACTCATACAATGTAGTAAGAGTATGTTAACTTCTTATAAGTATTTATAGGAGAGAAAACAATAAACTTCACTATAAATTAAAATTAATTTATGTATAAATTAAAAATTAATTTTTGAAAAAGTTAATTTTAATTTATGAAAAAAAATATCCAAACATACTTAAATGTATATTTTGGGGACATATTCGGGATGTTATATTTTTTTTTGTTGGGGAATTGAGTGGAAGGACGGGGAGATTTACACTAATGAGTCGTGGATAATCACCTAAAATAATTTAACATCACACTTTAATCTAAAATCTTAAGGCTCAGATTTATAGATTTTCTCTTTACTTATATGATATTTAACTTTTTCATTTCTACTCAATGTATAATTTCACCTCACACTGCTCCAATATTTTTTAACATCCCTCGGATACAGGTCAAAGTCAAACATTCTTAGGTTGGGAACAGAGATTTCAAGTTGCTTTGGATTCTGCAATAGGTGAGGATTAAGGGAGGCACAAAAGCAAAAATAAAATTACCTACTTTAATTCTATTATGCTACAGTTAACTTGAAGTTACTACTACCACTTCAATTATCTGCAGGCTTGGAGTACCTTCATAATGGTTGCAAGCCCCCAATTATTCACAGAGATGTTAAGACTAGAAATATTTTACTCGACGAGAATCTCCGCGCCAAAATATCTGATTTTGGATTGTCAAGAATCTTTTCAGATGATGGTGACACCCATGTATCAACAGCAATTGCAGGCACCCCAGGATACCTTGACCCAGAGTATGTATTGTTCTCATGTCAATTACCATTTCTAAAACTAAGGAAATTATAAATAAATCCCTAAAATTGTCAATCATATCTATTTTTTTTTTTGAAAAATCAATCATATCATCTAAGCCCCTTAATTTAACTAATTAATTAGTGTTGTTTTAGTCTCTAAACATAGGTTAATATTACTACCATCACCTAAGTCATATGTTGTACATTGTCAAAAAAAGAAGTTATATGTTGTATGTAACAAATGGACTACTTGATTGACACAGTTCTAAAGACTTTTTTATTTATTTTTAATTTAGTTAGTTTCAAAAACTAAGTGATAACACCTAACACTTTTAAAGGTGAATAGGTGTTTTTCTCTGCATTTTGTTACACAAGATTGTCACTTGAAGGAATCAGAAGTGTATAAATTCTTACGAAATTAGAAAAGAACTTATAAGTGGTTGTTGTGCACTTGTGCTTATTATCAACTTGTCATACAGATACAACATAACAAACAGGTTGAATGAAAAAAGTGACGTGTATAGTTTTGGGATTGTTCTTCTAGAGATAATCACGGGGAGGACAGTCATACTGAAAACCCAGGTGAGAACTCACATAATCAAATGGGTAAGTTCCATGCTGGCTGATGATGGTGAAATTGATGGTGTTGTGGATACAAGGTTACAAGGAGAATATGACAGTGAGGCTGCAAGGAAAGTAATAGATGTTGCAATGGCCTGTGTTGCTCCGAGTTCTGTTAATAGGCCAACAATGAATCAAGTGGTCATGGAACTAAAACAATGTTTCCCCGTGGGGAAACTTGGGACTACGTCCACTGGATCCAGTGAAATTGTCTCTGCGGGTGAATAGTGGACTTAGTTCTCTAGCCAGGTAAAAACAGGATTAAAAATTTTAAAGAAATGTATGCATTTCTATTCCTTGTTGCATTTAAGATACTTTTACAAGGACAAGGGAAATGGTGAACATATGCTATCGGTTTTTGTTGTATTGTAGAATTGGCTTGTGTGTTTATGGGTCTTTAATTTATTACTTTTACATATGTTTGAGAAGGGAGTTTTCATTGTAATCCCAACTAATTATTCATAGAGGAGGATGCTAGTAGACTTATCTGCATATCCAAGTTTGGAATGTTTGACGGTCAGTAATAACAGCTTTAACTATATTCTTGAGAGACATATCTAGCTTAGAATTTGTATGTAATTGATCATCTTGGTTGGAATTTCTGGAAATTTTGTGGTCCTACTCCAATTGCATTTGCTTGTTTTTGTGTCCTTCTTGAAGCGATGGACAAGCACCAATGGAGTGATCTGGATCGATTCAAATCCCACAGACTCTAGATGGTTCCGTTTGGTTCATAGCAAACTGTTGAAAAACAAGAGGTTAGATTAATTAGAAATTTGATGTTCAAGGATAGAAACATTTACTTCATCAACCCTTCTAGAAAGTGTAGCAAAATCCAAATTGTTGGGTTTTATTCATTAGAGAACCTCCCCACTAACTTCATTTAACATCCTCCTTTTATAAAAATATTGCACGAGGAGATGCTCTATAATCTTGTGTTGGGGCAACTAACACACAGTCATTCCCAACACTGAGGAAGGGTCTATGGTTTCTTTTTACTTGATGGAGCATATATATCTCCCTCTGTTATGTTACCTGTGCTCTGAAGGCGAGAAAGAATGTCTCAAGAAAATAGTTTTAACATGCCTTCCTATATTTGGACACTTTTAAGTGGTAGGGAGGATATATAGTCATTTGCTTTGTTTGTTGGCTTAAGAGAAAAGAAAGCTCGAAGCTTGATTTACTTTTTAAGAATTCCTTTTTATTTTTAAGCAAACCATGGATTTCCTTCAAGTTCATGTGTGGGCCCTTACCTTCTCACTAATGGTGTATTTAGAATGAAGGAGAGAAATGTATTTTTTTTTAACTCACATTTTATACTTTATTTTAATTTAAAAAATTTCTTTTATTTTTATCCCTAGGATTTCTTTCTTTTAAATCAAACACATCTCAACAAGATGCATTTAACTTGGTCAAGCCCAATTTTGGAGACAAAGAGGGAATTCTTTATCCTCTTGGCTTGAAATTTGACTTACTTCATTATTCTCTGGGTGATTTTCTCTTAGATCATGTTTTAGTTTACCTATAAAAGAAGAACAGGTATGAAAAAAAAACTGGCACCTTCTCCATCAATAACAACACCAAAATTTTTTATGGATGCCAATTAAACTAATCTTAATTCTTACTCAAAAAAAAAAAATAGTGAAGAGTAAGTTCAAATTCAAAGGAACTTCTAAAATTTACTTCTTCTTTTATAAAATTAAAACAAACAACAAACAAATAAAAGGGTTGTTTGAGTAGACAATTGAATTGAAAGAAAATTATAATCGAATAATGAGTTTGATTAAATTTAATTATTAAAAAATATAACCCAATGTATAATATTCAAGAAATAATATTAAAAAGATGACACAATTAATAAGATGTTAATAATGTTTTTTTAACAAAGATTCAGTACAAAGTTATAAAGGTCTATATATGTGAAGTTTATTAATATTTAATCTCTTATTATTAAATCAACATCCATAATTTGAATTTTATCTTATTTTTTATGATTTTTGTGTTAGATACTATCACTTAATATATTGTATTAAAAACATTTTTAATTATCACTTACTCAACTACATTTCAATCATAAACAAATTAATAAATCTTAAATCTCTATCTTTGCGAACCTACAGAAATAAGCATGGCTCTGCCACCGATCATGTGTAGACGTGTAGTGTATAAATTAGTTTTTCTGTTGTCCTTTTTTTGTTGTTCCTACGTTGTTCACTTAGTTTATGTTAATATTTAATTTTATTAATATTTAATTTTATGATTCAATTTAAAATTATATGATTTTCAAAAAACAACACGAGAACAGTTAAGAAAGAGACAACAGAAAAACCAAGTCAGTAGTGTACTGTCATAACACAATTTTCTTTCCCTTTTATTATCTTGAAGTTTAATTTTACTTGTAAAAATGAAATTCTGAAACTGTTATAATTATTTATTTTTAATTTAACATATCTTGTACAACTAAGAAAAATGACTCGTAGCAAATATATTTTAGCCAAGCCGGAGAATCAACAGCTACAACACAACCGTTTGTTAAACAAAGTCTAGTATTTGTCATCCTCTCTCTGTCCCACTTGTGAAAGCCTACAAAAGAATTTGGTTATCTATTGGCATTTTCAAGTCTGAACGAAATTGATGTTTTATTGACAATTGCTTTATTGATTATAAAATCAAACGAGCAAATTTAGCAAAATCTACTAATCCATTTCACAACAGAATCTCCAAATTTAGCAAGGAACTCAACTGCTATATACCCTTTTGATCCAAGCATGGCAACCTTTTCCCCCCAAATCTCTCGACCTTCAATTCCAATTCCAATTTTAAGAACAAAACAAGCAATCACTGGGTACAAGCAAGAGCAGGACCCACGTAATTAAAAACCTAGTTGATTTTGGTTGATCTAGTTGATTGGCTTCAACTTGGTGATTTGGTGGTTATGCATTGTAACACTTATCAAGGGGAGAAAATGTTCCTTCATATCCTTCGTGGCACACTAGATTCACCAATTACTTAGGTTAAGCTATAAGAAATATCCTTGTGCGTATGGTTTAATCGAAGTGAATATAAAATTAACTCATGCATTACTTAGATAATTTTTTCTTGAAAAAAGTAAGTTGAGGAGTTTGGGAGAGAGCTCCTAAAAGTGTTAATAGGCTAATAGCAAAAACTATCCAAAAGTTTAGACACGACTCTCATATATTCTTCATTCAGTTTTTTCTAACTAATGTGAGACTAACCGCTTACACTTATCTCTGTAATATCTGCTCACCCCTAAAGTCTAGTCAAGCAGACTATAATACTACTAGGGGAGTCAAGAGAGGACCTAGAAGAGTTAACAAGCTCGATAAGGATTATAAAGATAATTAAACATTGTATCTTTATCCAAAATCTTAAAGTACTTAAATGTATGAATCATATCTCTTATATCGATTGATAACTCGATTTTTTCAATAAATATTTTTTCATATACAGTGTAAGAGAAAATTAAGTATATTCCATGATTTTAAATTACACTTACATTTATTAATCCACTATGTTATGAAAAAAATATAGACAAATTTGTAAGTACAGTTAGTGACCTTCAAAACTGCAATATTATAGCCGCATCTTGCGACTGCATACCGCAATTCAAAGCCATGCTACATTGCTTTAGGCTTATGTACAACAAAATTATTAGATTTTACATGACTTATATAGTTATATATATGTGAGTAAAAAAATATTTGGCAGAAGAAAATTTTAGTTACAAAAAGGCAGAGGAGTTGAGACAAAATTAAAGAATTAGTTGGAGAATTGGCTATTGTATGTTGGTGATCAGAAGTGAACCAAAAGTTTAGAAATGTTTCTTAAGCAAAGAGACATAGAGAGAAAAGGGAATGATAGGACTTCATTTTGAACTGGAAATACCACATGCATATACGGTAACAATAGCTCAAAGACGTGCTCAATGAAGATATTTGAGCAAAATTAAAATAACCCCTGTTTGAAGACAAATAGCACAAGACCCACATCACGTTTTGTTGTAGCCGTCGTTGTCATAATAATCATCATCATTAACAATATCATTAGTCACATTAATATAAGAGCAATTTGGTACGTTTAAATAAGACATAGAGAGCTTTTATATAGACTATAGTATTGCTTATGACAAGCAAACACTCGTAGCTAAAAAAGAAGAATATGCAGCACGTGCTGAGCAATGCGTTTGGAGTGAGAGTTTCAAGAGCACGCGTTGGGTCGAATCAAGGAGACAGGACCACTGACTATGCTCACTAATCGTAAGAGAATGTCTCGTGCATTGGTTAGCTAATTAACAAAGCACATCAATTAAAAAAAATCTTGTTAGAGGGGTCTCCAAGAAAAATGCGCCTTAATTAAACTATAATATAAAACAAACTTAAAGTGACAATCACTTTCTCTAGCCCTTTATCTCAATAATAGGGTACTATAATTGCTAGGCCTTTCTGCATGCTAAAAAGTAAGGTAACTTCATTTCCATTATCTTCACTTCTTCTCGTGGTAATCAATTCGCCACACCTTCAATCTATACAAGTGCTCTGACAGTTGTAATAGCATTATAAATAGCACTAACAAAAAAAAAAATTGAAATTAAACTCTATTTGTTCATGCATGGTGGTGCTGGTGCTGGTGCAGCTAATTAATTATGATAGAAACCAGAGAATATCATCATTATGATAATTTTAAACAAGTCACTGATGATTATACCGAAGACAATTACAATACAATGATATAAGTCAACATTAGAAATTTTTCTTGGCTAGAAAATGAAGATCAGATATGTTAATCGTTGAGATTGGTAATGAAATGATAGGGGTCATGCGGGGTTGTTTTGTTTGACTCCATGGGAATGATGGATGTGACAGAGGGGTGGTGTTTGCATGGGAAAAGAAGGGTTGAAAGAGAAGGCAATGCTAGTAGGAGGACAATTCATTGCATCAACTTTGTTTCCTAGACTTTCCAGTGCCTTCACCTGTGACCTGAGAAACTTGAGGTAGTTTGCAGCCTCATCAAGCATTGATGCTGTGTCCATCTTGCTTCCCCCAGGCACAAGCTTCTGCAAAACCCTAATCTTCTCATTTATTCTCTCCCTTCTGTGCCTTGCAGCCACAGTTTGTGGATCAGTTGATATCTTCACATTCTTCCTCTTCGGCTTTTCAGCCACCTCCAACCCAAAGTTCACTGGCCTAAAAGCTGCAGCCCTATATATCATTTCCTTCATTTGTGCAATTGCCTCTGGATCAGGCTCTTCAATGGAAGAAGAAATGGATGAATTTGGTTGCTGGAAATTGATATTATTTGAGGAGGAACTCATATCCCATCTTGATTTCTTGCATTCTGGTTGATTAATATCTGAGACAAGTCTGAAACCACCTTCTTCAATAGGAGAAGAATTTTGAACAATACTGAAGCAGGAATCACCAACTTTGATCATTTTAGATTGATCATGGGCATGACTCCTCTTTGAACAATTAGCCTCTGATTCCACTGTTTGAGAAACTGTTTCATCAACTTCAATATTGACTGGACTACACTGCATGTCTTTGTTTCTACCATTGGAAGCATTGCTCTCAGACTCACCTGTGGAAGCTGCACTGCCATAACTGAAGTTGCTCCACAGGTTTCCACAGTCAGATAAAATCATTGAGATCCCATCATCATCTTCAACAGAAGTGATGTCTGTGTTGCTGTTGGTAGCTGAAATCAAGCAGTCAAAAGACTCAAGTTGTTGTTGTTGTTGTTGCTGCTGCTGTTGTTGGTGGGCCATGTAGAAATCTGGCATGTAGTTGCTAATCAGGTTCATACTGTGAGGTCTATTGACTGATAGGGATGGGTATGATTGGGATGTTAAAGTTTCTCCCCAACTGGCTCCAGCTCCAGCTGGTTTCACTTGCATGATTGACACATGCTGTGATAGATTTGTGTCTTGTTTTTGCATCACATCCATCATCTCAGAGGAAGTGGTAGTGGCACCTGCCGAGTGATAAATCCCTCTTTCAGAATTTGAATATGCATGACCTGTTTGAGCTTTCTGCATCTCTTGTATTTGATTGAGAACATTGGGGGGCATGGAGTAGCCTCCTTCAAAGTCTGGTGGTTGCTGAATAGTACTCCACAGTTGTGAGGCATCCCAACTAAGACCATCCATAGAAGAATGTAATTTTTGATGAAAATGAAAGTACAAGAAATCTAGTTGAATGTTGTAGTAGAAAGTGATCCTTGTTACCTATCAAAATGTTGAAGAGAATAACAATTATAAAATGAGATGAAATAAACATACCCCCATTACTTTATCTTAGAACAAAAAAAATGTATTGACTTTAAGGCCTTACCAATTCCCAATAGTAGATCAACTGGTGCCAGAACCAAAACACTAGAACAATTCTTGATTAATTGTTTAAGAGTCTTCAATGTCAGCAACAAAACAGAGGATTGAACACAGATTTTACACCAAGGTTTTGCACAATCTGGCTGTAGCACTAACTGGCTTTTTCAAATTCAATATGGAGAGATAGCTGTGAGGAGGTGAAAGAAAAGAACCAAAGGGTTAGGTGAGATTAAGAAACTGAATTTTATGCAGTGCTGTATTCTGATAAAATACAAGTCGAAAAATTAAAGGAAAGAGAATAATTCTGTCCCTTTATAAAAGATATATAGCCCAGATACATTTAACAAACTGAAAAGAGAAGAGAATAGAAAGTGAGAGAATAAGGTTAAGGTTGTACCTTCATCTGCCATTGAAGAAGTCCCAGTATTGATTCATCAGCGTGTTTGTTGTGGAGAACCTTGTATTGGTAGGAAGAACAAAAGGTACATGCTTTTATAATAAAAACAAATATTGGTACTTGAGCAATTAAGTCAGGAAACTGTATAACAAATAAGCCCCTTGAATGTGAATATAAATACAAGGGAAAGATAAAAGGGAGGGACTGTTATTATATTGTAGTAATATGGTTTTAACAGTTTAGAGCAATATATATTATATAGTGGATTTTGAGAAGGATAGTGCTTGAGACAAGGGAGCATGAGACTTCAGGTTAGTATTTTGAATGTCAAATCCTCAATATTTTATGGCATACCTGTTTTTGTATTCTTTTTAAGTGCGGAAATCTCTGACCCCTTTTTGGTTGGTTAGTAAAAACTGCAGTTTAAGTGAAGGATCTTTTAACACCAATACCCTCTTTATAAAAGCTTTCTGTTAATCATGGTTTTAATCATAGCCTGCAATGTATTCACTTTCTACCATCTTACATTTGTATTATTGTATATGTATATACAGAAAAATGATTATTACAGTCGAAAAGTGTAATTAATATATAAAATGGTAAATTATATAATAGAGTTTAACAGACATGCTGTAAAAATCATCAAGCAACTAAAAATCATTTTTTTACATGATTTTAAAGATAATTATTATAAAATTTAATAAATTTACTTTACAAACAGTTAAAAAAAGAAAAAAAAAATACGGTACAAATATTTAGGCTATCAATGTGAATATTATATTTAGAGTATGATAATTAAATACTGACAATATAAAATAAGGATATATAAAAATAGAATATATGTATATAGTAACTCCTAAAATTTGGTGTAAAAATTGAGTAATGTATAAAGTAGGCGTATTATACGCGTGGCACCTGAAAATTTATTAGAAAAAACCACATGCACAATCTGAAAAGATATGGTTTAGAAATATATTTTCATAGGATTGTTTCTTTTGGGCATAAAGCCTGATAGTGGAGAGAGCCACGGAGCACAGAAAAAACAAGTTGGCAGAAGTCAGATTAGCCCAGAGAGAAAGCATATGTAACCTATTCAAATATGTCTCATGACATCTCAGTTTATATATATCTTTTGTTTAATTAGATTTATTAGAAGTTGTGTTGTGGCATTGCATATTCACAGGTATATATATCAAGCGAGTTCTGCACCCCATCATTACATGTTCCAGATCAGTGAATGGGTTCCCATATATAGCATTTTGCCTATAGCATCTCTTGTGTGTTTTTCTTCACCTGCATTATCAGCAGATCGATCGAGTCTTGTTTATGAATATATGTCAAACTAACATTTTCTTCAAAGAACTGGTTTGAGAGACAGACATATATAGTTAAGAGTCAGAGAAGAAAATGCACCTCAGAACATACGGGTATTGGAATCAGGTGATTCCTTTTATTATTCTCAAAAAATAATTACCAAATTTACAATATCCAATCTTTTATTTGTGATGTCAACTTTATGTTTTTTAAAGATGTATGAAATTTATCAATATATAGTTTATCCTTTAAAATGTTACGATACAATAACATCAATAATCCTTTTTGGAGAAATATAAATGACAAAATAAATGCCTTTCACTCATCAAATAAAAAAAAAGTAAAAAAGTATTATATATATAAATAATGAGTGTAATTAGAATTTAAATAACTTTAATATAATTTAAACACGGTATCATGTTATAAATAAATTTGCAAATATACTTTTTTTATTTGCAATTTATAAAAATTTACACTTAGAGTATAGAAGTTTAGCCATTTTTTATTCAACTTTTAAATTTGTGTGTGTCAGGAATATATTTTTATTCATAGAAATTAATTTTGGTACACTATCCTTATTTTTACATTATCAATCAATTAAAAACACCTAAACTTTTTAAAATAATTATTACAAAATCAATCATCTTATCACACATGATCATTCATATATAATAAATTGAAAAATAGTATATAAAAATTCTTTATACTATTGATATACATTTTAATTAAATTATTCTTTCAAGATAGAAAAAAAAACAATCTATCTAATATTTTATTGGACAATGTTAATTGTTGTTTTTTTAAAATAATTGTTAGTTATTTAATTTTAGTCTCTTTTATCAAGTAAGAATATTAATAATATAATATCAATATTTATAGTTCAAAGACTTATCAGATCTTTAAGTAATACGATAGGATAATAACATTTATTTCTTTTAGTAAATTATTTTTTTAATCTCTCATTAGTTAATTTAACATTATCAATCATTTTAAATATACAAGATTTTAGAAACATTGTGTACTAAAAATATATAGATGTAATTATTATGTCAGATTATTGGACTATTAAGATAATCAGTTAATGTTGTTAACTAAAATTAAAAGAAAAAAAATCAATTTTATCAAATGAAAAAGAAAAAAATTTAAAATACAAAAATTAAAATAATCCTATTTTTTAAAAACCAAAATCATATTTAAAACCTTCTTATTTTAACAATACATTTATATGCTTATTTTTGTTTTTTTTTTCTACCTATTTTTTATTTCTCTTATCATCTACACTCACTTACGTCCACACATATATATTTTTTAAAAATATTATATATCATATTTTCTGAGAATCTATCGGTTAATAAACTCATTTATACTTATATATATTTTTAAAAAATATTATTTATCATATTTTCTGAAATGTGAAGTAAAGAAGAAAATGTATGAATCGGGAAACATCCATTCCATAGTTATTCGGCCATTTGGGTGGGCCCAGAGATTGGGCCTAATAGTTTGTCTTTGATTCAGAATGTCAAAATCTCAATCAATGCTATGCAGACATCATGCTGCCGCATTTTCTGCCAAACAGGCCGTGAGCTGTCGGCTTAACATCACGCCATCTTCCCTTCTCAGCTCGGCTCAATCATCATCAACAACTCGCACGTGAAGTGAACGCTCCTGTTCACACGTGGAGGCCAACCATTGGTGGAACCCCTGATGAGATAGCCCTCTCCCACGTGCCATGCAAGATCAAAACAAGGACCATCTCATTCATTCGCATCCAAGTTAGCTAGCCCCTTTGGTTTTAATCGCTTAACCATTATTATGAAGATTTTCCAAATACTACAATATTCCTTCTTTTGTCTATTAAATTTACCAATCGATTTTGTCTCATGTGACAATTATGGATGCAGGCTGATTATTATTAATAATCATGTTATTATAAACTCAAATTGTTTTTGGTTGGTTGTCATCAACTCATTTAGCGATATCTTAAGATATGATGTGATCATGAGATAACATGAATAATAATAAGATCATGCGAGAATCAAATATATCGTCTATAAATTCTATTAATGGTTTTATTTATTATTATTCATCTATTCATGGGTTTAATGTGGCAGATAGATGATGTTTCTTTTAGAGAGAGGAATTAAAGTTTTAATAATCTTGTATAAAAGGGATTTTTTGTGATATCTTTTATATAAGAAATTATTATATACTTTAACTTAATGTTAGAGAGAGAATATGATACGCTTGTTATATTGTATATATTATATACTATTATATAACTAAGTTAATTCCCATTGAATAAACTCATTTATATAAGAATTTTTTTTCATTAAAAAAAATAAAATACAAAATCTACTCAGCCTTTTGGATCCAGATCCTTAACTAATAAACAGTATAATAACGAACTTTTTTTTATTTTTTAAATCTATTTAATTAAAAATAATAGGATGATTCGACTGTTTTTTATATCATTTTGATATCAACAATTCCAAAGTTTCTTTTTTTTCATAATCTTATTTATAATTTTTTAATATTTGATTAAATATATTATTAATATATTTTCTATGGATTAGGTTTGAGGTCCATTCTATCTCTTTGCATGTTCATGAGTTTTGAAAAATTCAAATATCTCACAAATAGATAAAGAGATAGGAATTTATCGAACAAATTACACTCCTCCTTCATAGGTGACTTATCATTTCACTTTTTTCGTTATTACATTCAAAAAATCAAACTCTGCTTTAAACTAAAATAATTCGAAGATAGCTTGCCTATTAATTTTTTTTACTAGAGGTTAGTGAAAAGAAAAATTTTCTTTTTTCTATTTGATTTTAAAATAATTTTTTTAAAAATATTTAAAATTATATATATAATAAATTATTGATCAATATGTGATATTTTGAATCATAGTCGACCTCAGCCTAAACACTAAATAACCAAAATTGCAAATTAACATGCAGGTGCAAAGGTATTAGTTATATGTATTTATGAATAGACTTAAATTAAGCAAAATTATCTTATTGCTACATTAATATAAAGTATTATTGTTTGTGAGAGCCTTTTTTTTTCCTGAGTTTTTGTGAGAGGCCTTAAGCTCTCTGTCAGGAATTTAGTTCGTCTCCAACTTTTCTAAAAAAACAACAACTAATATTAATGTAGTAATAAATATTAATATAGTAATAAATCATTTTAATTAGTAGAATCATTATTGACTTGAGAATCAAAGTAGTATTACTCATTTCTCACTCTATGGCATGCATGGTCAAAAAGCTCACAACCAGCAAACAATCCCAAACCTTAATCCTGTTGAAAATAAAATGTTATATATATATATATATATATATATATATATATATATATGAAAAATTAAACAAAACAAAATACCGGCCTTAAATGTTTCTTAGTAATGGAATTTATTTCCCCCATAATTTCCTTAACATATCTTAATTTGTATTATTTTAAGGTTAAAATATATTTATATTTTTTTATATTTTTAATTATATTTAATTTAATCTTTTATCTTTTAAAAAGTTTAATTTGATTTTTTATGTTTTTAAATTAATAAATCAAAATATCTTTCCAAAATAATAATTTTTTAAAATTTTAGATACAATTTTAAATTATTTTTTAACAAAATTAATATGTAAAATTTGTGTCATTCAATTCACTTACATAAAAATTATGAAAATGAACTGATATGTGAACCAAAAAAGATCATAAGTTATAACATATGATGAAAAATAAATCTCACAAACAACCAAAAGAATTTAATATATTTTCAAGTTCATGGCTTTTTTAGGGTTAACATCAGTTTTATTGATAATTTTCAAGTGTGTAAATTTAATAAAATAAATTTCACATCACGAATTAGTAAAATAAAATTCAAAATTATGTACAAAAATAAAATAAAATCGGGAGTCCGTAAAAAAACAAAAAAAAATGATTCATATGAGAGGTTTTGGATAAAACAAATAAATCAATTAAATTATTTTTTTATGTCAACTTTCTTTTTTCAACAATTTCCTCAAAAAAATTATGGCTTTAGCATATTTTGTTGAAAAAAGTTCAATAATTGAGTGGCTGAAATTTAATGGAAAAGCATAAAGCATATATATATATATATATATATATATATATATATATATATATATAGTGATAAACCCAATCATGAACCAACCAATTGTTGGAAGCCTTAACTCAACTGGAACAACTTTCAGACGTAAATAATTAAATACTCGGCGCATATGCATGACGTGATAGACTATATCTATATATCCAGGTTGTTTTCCTCTTCAGATTACATAAAATAAAATTAGCGATTATTTTTGTTTAACAGTCCCAGCACATTAAATTAATATTGGTAAAACTTTTATAAGATTGAGTTGAAAGGAGAATGGATGAAGAAAAAATTATGGATTTAAATCTCTTATTAATATTAATATTGTAATAAAACTAATAATTAATATGTATCAATAAAAAAAATTGAAAATTCTTTTTTATTTTGAGTATTTTACGTGATTTTATATCCAAAGTTTGCATAAAAAAATATTGATTAAACTGAAATCATTTCACAATAGTTCATTCACCTGTTTGGTGATTAATAGTTATTAATATAACCTTTTGATACTAATTAAGGAAGAAATTGAAAACAAAATAAGGGATAAAGACAAT
This sequence comes from Glycine soja, assembly GCF_004193775.1. NCBI lineage: Eukaryota > Viridiplantae > Streptophyta > Magnoliopsida > Fabales > Fabaceae > Glycine > Glycine soja. Next base: position 16,034,892 of record NC_041009.1, on the reverse strand, counting down.
TGAACAAGATGAAGATTGAAGAAGATCCATGAACCATTGGGATATAGACTCTTTTTTGTTTACCTATCCATCCATGTAAACCCACAACCTCCATAATGGCCCTATTTAGAATAATTCTGATACTACCCTATGAGAATTACTGTCAAATGAACAATATTGTGGTGCCCAATGCCAGCTCCTCCATATATCTCTTAGAATGCCTCCAAGATATATGGGCTAAACTTAGCTAAGCTGATCTTATATGTACAAAAGTGTGAATGAATGAACATGTCGGCTAAAGATGAGATAGGAAACGGGGGTGTGACCACCATTGTTGACAAAAACAACCATGATTGAAAGAATTTTCCATTGTGTGCTTTCTTTTTTCTTTGGAGTACATGCATGTACAATTAGGTTCGTCACATTCAATGGCCTTAGGTCAACAACAACCAAATAAAGAACCTGCAAATGGGGACTCACTCTATTATCTCTTTCTCAGAATAAACCATCATTTTCCTCTTACCCTTTCTAGAAATAGTATGTTTAATTTATCCAATTTAATTTCCTATATAAGCTGGCTTTTGCCGATTGGCATAGCTCAAGGGTGATCATGATATGATGTTGACCCCCACGTGCACATGATAGGCCCACACAATCATCTCTGTCTTTTTCCTTTTTCTTTGTTAATTACTAGTTGTGGAAATTATTGATCATTTGTTAATTACCATTATAATTATTTCGTTCATCGCTTTTCTCTAACTAAACTTTGCTACACGGATGCATAAACCACGTGCCAAGCACGCTCATATATATTCAAAATCAGATGCTTGCTTCGTGTACGTGATCTCATATGATATTTATTTTCCTAGGATATAAAATATATATATATATATATATATATATATACACACACATTCAAGTTGTCATCCCTCTTCGAGGTACCATTATTATCAATTCTAGGGATTGCTTTGTTTATGCCAGAATTAAACAATGGACGAATCATCCCATTTCCTACGATGTCGGTGTGCAATTTAAACAATCTATGAGGTGTCTAATTTTATCATGATTTTAGTAAAAAAAAATATGAATATGTCGATATCAATATAGAGATAATAAAAAGTTAACCAAGAAACTGTTGAGAAAATTGTATTCCACTTATTTCAGAAAGGTTAAGTCTAGCGAAAATCTATGTGAGATGTTTGGAAATTGTTGAACACTCTCAAGTCTCACAGGTGCTAAAACAAGAAATTAACAATTTATAATAAACACGTTATTTCTTCTAACACTAATCGACCATTAGAGGTGTTAATATAATACAGATTAAGATGAGTTTATTATATACTCTTTACCTGCCTGATAAAGCGATTTATTTGGACTCAAATTTGATTCAATTAATAAAACCTTATTAATATATGTGATGGGATGGGGTTGATATCTAACTTTTGGACATGAAATATTATATTAATCTTAAACATCACATTGCTAAATTATAGAATTAAAAAAATATAAAACTAAAATTAAATTATATGTTTTATTCTATATATATAGATTTTAAAAATATCAATATAAATATAAAAACGTATTGTATAAAATATTATCTAATAATTCAAGAAGTCTTACTGTCAATATATAACTGTTAATTTATTAAGAGTCCTTAGAAAAATGTGCTTAATGTTTTAAAACGTCCTAACAATACTAATTACCCTAAATTCATTTTTGAAGAGCTTAATTTTTTTTTTTACATTTTCAATATTTTGTGCTCTAATGAGATGTTAGAAAAACTCATGTTTGGGCGTTGGACACTTGGACCATGCCGTTCCTGAGTCTGACTCCTGAGAAAAGCTCAACCTAGGGCAAGTGTTGGTCATTGTGCTTGGATTGGAAAACCCAAATTAGAAAGTAGTGCTGCAACACTTTAAAACTGGGCTCGTGTTCCCACCCCAATCTTTGCCTTTCAGCTTGTAAACCTTCGGGCTTCGAATTTTGTTCCTACCTTTACTGACCCAAAAAAATTCAACCGACTCTGTTTAGAAAAAAATAATATATGAAAGATAAAGAAAGACAAAAATAGGCTCTTAATTTATTTGATTGAAAAAAAATTAGAAATAAAATAAATGATTGTATACCTAAACTAAATATGAGTATTAATATTCTTTCAATTGTATTTAATTTCTTTATTATGGTAAAGCTATTTAGAATATTTTTTGGTGAATAAAAGCCATTAAAATGCAATATTATTTGATCAACGTTATGACTGACATGTGAATGTAATTGAAGGTAATCACGATGGAGAATGAAGCAATTTGGCGCTTCAAAAGTTGTAATGACAATCCAGCGATATTATTTGGGAAGAAAGCAAGAAGAAATATCTTTGACCCTTTCTGACAAGTTTCTTGGCTAATTTGAGCAGAATAAAAAGGTATAAGACCTATATTCATTTTTTCTTTGTTAAAACAAACTTAAGGACAGTATATCTTTCACGTTTCTCTCCCACCACTTTTTCTCTTCTTCCTTTTTAATGAAACCAAACAGAATAAAATTAAAAGTCTCACTCATTAAAATGATTTGAAATATGGCTCATTTAATCTCTTAGTAGAGAGAACTGTAATTATTCAACATAACAAAATGTGATCATGTAATTTTGGTATACAAAATTTTGATCATAATTTGGTACAAAATTTAATTACGTACCAAAAATATTATTCTCCAAGTAAAATCAATGCTTCAACTACTTTTTGATTATTCAAGATGAAGACAATAATCATCAAAATAAAATAATAAACTTTTTAATTAGAAAATAATAGCAATAATAATTACAACACTATATTTAAAATTTGGGCAATGTTAACATGTGCCCTTAAGGCACATGTTAAGGAGTAATAAATGGCTCATGGTCCCACCTATTTTATTTTGGACAAAGAGAAAATTAACTTCAGTCAAATAAATATAAAAAAGTGTGCTTTTAATTTTTTTATGCCAAAATTACCCTCACTCATTTAACACATACTGTGTCTATTTTCTTCCTAGATTTTGTTAGTTTCCCGCTAATTTGTTCGAGAGTCTGTACTACTTCCACCACTTTGCACATTTCTTTTCAATTCCTCTCTACCACCATATGCTCTTATGAAAAACACATTGATAGATTGAATTATTAACCATGGATTTGTCTTTTCTTCAAAGCCCACATGCACAGTCTTTTCTTCGTAGCTCAAAGGCACAATATCAGGTACTTTTATCAAGCTTTTTTTTTTCTCCATTGCTCTCGCCAATCACATGTGTTTTTTGGACACTTGCAAAATATATATATATATATATATAGAGTTTTGTAATATATTTTTCTATTTATTATTTTTATTTGTAGATGATAAATAACACAATGGGTGAAGGTAATACTAGTACTAGAGATATGAGCACCATAAATAACACAATGGGGGAAGGTAGTACTAGTACTAGAGATATGAGCACCGATAAAATAAATGTTGATTTAAATGAATATCCAATTGAAGATATTTCTTTAGAGAATGGTTATTCAGGAACAGTTAGTGAACATTTTGATCATGATATTGTGGCAAATGATGTATTAGAAGTTGAGGAAATTGAAACTTATGAGAAAGAAAATATTGTGTCTTCTAGTCAGAATATTGAGATAAATGAATTTGCAGAAGAAGTTGATAGAGATGAAACTTATAATGAGACAAATATTGTTCCTTTTGTTGGTCAAATTTTTCTTAGCGAGGAAGAAGCATTTGCATTTTATAAGAGGTATGCATATCAGCATGGGTTCTCTGTTCGAAAAGGTAGATTCATCAAACGAAATGGAATTATGAGGAGGCGTGATTTTTTTTGCCATCGTGAAGGTAGAAGCTCGTTGAAAATCATAGAACCATTAAAAGAACAGAGAAACAGAGAATCAACAAGGTGTGAATGTAAAGCTTATTTAAGAATTTCATTGCAGAAGTCTCATGATATATTTCCAAGTGAGTGGCGAGTTACAAAGTTTGTTGTTGAACATAACCATGTTTTGCTAACCCAATCAGAAGTGCGTTTTTTACCGGCTAACCGAACTATCTCTGAAGATGATATTGAACGCATTTTCTTGTTAAAAGAAGGGGGGCTTTCAGTTAGACAATTGATGCGTGTCATAGAATTAGAGAAAAATGTGAAGCATGGTTATCTTCCATTTATTGAAAGGGACATTCGTAATCTTTTTGTGAAAACCAAGAAAAAATTTGAAAGAAATGATGCCAAAGATCTTCTCAAGTACTGTGAGGATGCAAAAAAGAGTTGCTCTAAATTTCATTATGCATATACACTTGATGAAGAGAGAAGGTTAGAGCATATTTTTTGGTCTCCTGCTTCTTGCTCTGATTGGTACCAAAAATATGGTGATGTTGTTGTGTTTGATACTACATACAAGGTCAATTCTTATGAAATGCCATTTGGGATTTTTGTGGGTATGAATAGTCATGGGAAGACTGTACTTTTTGGTTGTGCACTCTTACGAAATGAAACAATATCTGCATTTCGTTGGTTAATGAAGGTAACTTCTAAGCTTATTATTATTGTTTCTTTAATGATGGTATCTTAGTTTCTAATTAATACTTTTTTTAACGCTTCTAAATTTTCTTTAGACTTTTATATCTTTGATGAAGAAGCCACCAAAGACTATACTAACGGATCAAGATCCATGGATGAAAGAAGCAATTTCAAAAGACTTGCCATCAACAAAACATAGTTTTTGCATATGGCACATCACTTTTAAGTTTAGTAGTTGGTTTAATGCTATACTTCGGGACAAATATTCAAAATGGTGTTCTGATTTTTACGAGTTGTATAAATTGGAGACATGTGAAGAATTTGAGCATCAATGGCCAAAAGTTGTTGCTAAGTATAACTTGCAGTCAAATAAACATGTGAAAGGATTGTATGAAATCAGGAATTACTGGGCACTCGCTTATCTTCGTGACCATTTCTTTGGTGGGATGACAACTACCGGAAGATCAGAGAGTATTAATGCATTTATTAAAAGATTTATAAATTCTCACACAAGTTTAAGTGACTTTACAAAGCAGGTATGGTGTAATTGCCAATATATTAGTACTTTTCACTTCTAATCTTATACGTTGATTAATTTAAATTAATTTCAGGTTGATGTAGCGATTGATGATATTAAGCAAAAAGAAGACCATGACATAATGTTAGAAAAGTGCAAAAGAATTAACTTGAAGCTTATGTCACCCTTGCAAGAGCAAGCTCATGGTGTTCTTACAAGATTTGCTTTTCAGAAGTTTCAAGAGGAGTTTGAAAGGTCCACCCAATATTCAATTCATCATGAAAATGGTAATGAATTTGTGTTGCGGTATTATAAAGATGCTAATAGTAGAAAACACATGGTCTTTTGGGATGGTAAAATAGCTACATGTAGTTGCAAGTATTTTGAGTTTTGGGGTATATTATGTCGTCACATTCTCAGTATTTTTCTTCATAAAGATTGTCATGAAATCCCTTCTAACTACTTGCCGTCACGATGGCGGCTTCAAACATCACATGACGATGATGAAGTAGATCCCCAACAAGTCAATGTTGTCTTTGAGGAACAAGTCGATGTTGTTCACTGTCCTCCACCTTCCAAAACAAAAGGTCGTCCCAAACGAAGACGTCTTAAAGGTGGAAAAGAGCTATCACATAACATGAATACTTGTGGATTGTGCAAAGATGTAGGACATAATATTGTTACATGTCCTCTAAAAGAAAATACTCAATTTTCTGGTCACACAAACAAGAAGAAAAAAATTTGTAAAGATGCAAATTTAAATCCAATTCTTCTTCCAAAAGTTTAGGTACATATTTTTTCATTTCATTTATTAAATTCTTTAGATTTCTAGTTTAATATACTTTTGTAGGATTATGTATATCCGATAATTAATAATATTTTGTTTGTTTCTACCCTTTGTTTCTAACAGGAATATGTTGGCAATGTAGCATGTGGAATGATACTTCAGAGTTTAGAAAAGAAAGCTGATGTTGGCATAGGCATGAAGGCCCTGGATCTATTTTTTATGAGTTTTTTATTTTAATTAAACATTTGAACCTCTTTTTGGATATTTTTTGTATTGGAATGGTATTATTTCATTTGAATTGCTAATATATTTTGAATTAGTTTTTATTATTTATTTAAATTAAAAAATTCCAGCAATGTTAATGAAGGGATGAAAAAATACTTTTATTTTGCAAAAGATGCTACGCAGGTGCTTCATACTCAGTAAAGAGACAAAAAAGTCAGAAAAAAAGAAACTCTTCAGTTTAGCAATTTTGAGGCGCGTGTATTTAAAGTAAGAAGTTCAAAAGCACACTATGTGTGTCATATAGTTAAGGGTAATTTTGTCTTTAAATTTTTTATGAGACACATTTATGATGCTGTTTTTTCCAAAGTATAATAAGTGGGGACCAACCATCATTTATTACACATTAACATGTGCCCTAAGGGCACATGTTAACAGCACCCTTAAAATTTATCCCTTTAACATTATTAAAAGCGAGTGCAATTTATCTTTATAAATAATAATGAAGAAACAGTTATTGAGAATTCTCAGTTGTGTGATAAATGAGAATTCTATTATTATTGAGAACATTTTTAACATTTTTAAGCAGGAAAATCGTCACGTGTCTAAGACCAAATAATAATATCCGTATTAAAACTGCATGTTTTTCTTAAGCCGAAAGAGAGAGAAAAAAAATATTAAGCCATATAAATCACGTGTTAGTAAAAACTAAAAAGAGAGAGAACAAAATTACTACAAAATCAATCAACCACAATCTATGTTTCCACTTTCCTCAACCAAGTTGAACCAATCGCGATTCTGATGCAAACCCGACACGATTGGAGGGTGACATGCACGCACGTACGTACGTAGGAGGAACATGATAGTGGCACTTTGTGTGTGTGAAAAACTTCAAAAAAAAAAATGGTAAAATACGAGGACACGGATTTTCAGTGAGAGATTGACGAAAATGTAAACGTGTGGTAACCATGCACTGACTTACCCTTTGGCCTTTCCTTGCACTTCGCAGTGCATGCAATGCAAAGGAAAGAAGTTAAAGAGAGACTCGGTCACTGCCTCTGTCTCCAATCAATCATCCCGCATTCATTATGCCATGTTACTCTCCCTCTTATATTCCTTGCCTCCAACTCTTCTTCATCAACTCAACAACATGGTAGGGTCATCATCATCACTCACCAACAACAATGCTATATTGCTAGTGCTACTATTTCTTGCTCATACGGGAACACTACTTTCTCTACAAACATTGGGTATATTATTTTCTCACACTAGCTCTACCTATATTAATTGCCTTCCAAGTTTAATTTGCTTTCACTTGTTTTTCAATTTTTTTCAAATTTTTATTGGTTACTCCCTCGTGGTTTAATGGTGGCCTTGTTTTCCTACTCTATCTATCCATCTATCTTTCTTCAAACTTTTTTTTTTTAATTGAAGGAAAAATCTATCATATCTCCTTTGTACTTGCTGGAGTTTTTTTTCCTTTGATGTCCTTGTTTACGGTTTAAGTAATCTTCATTTGGGTTCTTGTGCTTTTCCAAGTTTGTTGTTGTTTGGTCGCTATGATTTGATTTTCAGCTAAAAAAGTTCAATTTTTAACAACTGGGTACACGTGAATTTGCGTTTTTATTTTTTTTATTTTTGCTCTCATTTATGATGTTTTCCTCCTCCTTTTTAGTAATGTGCGATCAGAAAAACTGTTTCTTTGAAGCTGGTTAATCTTTTTTTTTTTTTGTATGAGTTAATGCACCATGAATTGCTTGTGGATTTGACCCATAATTGTTTTGATAGGGTTGAATTGGAATTCTTATACTGGCTAAATTTTCGAACAGAACTTGTTTCTGTTATATGGATTTGAGTTTCTGGTACTTCTGAAGTGGTTTTGCAACTGAAAAACACATACTCGGCTAGCAATTTTGTATGAGAGGAATGAAAAGTATATGTATTGTGAAATTGGCAGAGATATGATGAAGTTGTTGCGAGTGGTTAGTGTGTAGAATGATGAATAGGACGAGAGGGGGAATTGAAGAGGGCAAGGAGATTAGCCCAATGTTTCCAAGGTTGCATGTTAAGGATGCAGAGAAACGAGGGCCAAAAGCACCCCCAAGGAATAAAATGGCACTCTATGAACAATTCAGCATCCCTTCTCAAAATTTTGCACCAGGATCAACATCCTTGTTTCCACTCCCACTCAGAAACTACACAGGTCCTACATCATCTAGCCACGTGAGTCAAGTGAAGTTCTTTAAATTTTTGCAATTAATCATTCTTGTACCCTTTTATCTTTGTCTTATTTTCATAGATGGTTGCATCGAAACTCACCTTGTTTTTCCTATTTCTGTCACTTTCATAAGCTATATAGAGTATAGACTTTTGATAGAAGTATTAAGCTTGAATGAGTTCTGATAGTACTAGACATTACAACCAAACTGGGAAGTTTAACACACAATTTAAGTAATAGTGATAAAAAAAATAGTACTGAAGTATTCTTAAAATGGTATTCAAAGGAAGCACATAACTGTATCAACAATGACATATCACTTTTCTTTTAACAACTTTTCTTATTGTCTTATTCTCAAATCCCTATCTGTTTCTGCCCCCTTATTTATGTTTCTGATCTTATAGTCATAAATATCACTCTTTTTTCTTATGGAAGCAAGGAAAGGGAAGTGGCTATGCCATCTTTTAACCCTCAAGTAGTTATGCTTTCTATCTCTCTTATTTTTGTTTTTCACTTTTCTTCAGTGGAAAGCACGGAGTACTTAGTAGCATACATAAACACACATGTGATCATAGTTACATACATATCTTTAAAAATAAGTTTTTCAGTTGATCCTTTGCAGCTATTTTTAATTTTGATGTTTACATTGTGCTGCAGATTAGTAGCAATCAAAGCATCCAATTTTGCACCTCTAGCATGCCTTCTATTCTGGCTGAGAAGAGTCAAGCCTACAATTCCAGAAAGACTAACTTAACCAAATTCACGGTGAGTCATGAGTGAGAACCAATGAAACCTACAAATTACCAAATTTGAATTTCTTGTGCTCATTGTCATTTACCGCAATTCGTTTCAGCAAGATGATTTCATAAACAGTAAGAATTCTCTGAAAGCACTTGACGGTGAAGATGCTTTTATATCTTCTGGTTCTGCACATAGAAAAAACTCATACTGTAGCATCATCCAAAATAATAAAGATGAAGGCAAACTTTCTTGTAGTAATTTGAGTTGTTCGCATAAAAGGCTGAATTCAATTAGAAAGGTGAATTCACCTGGTGCTGTAGACCTGATGTCAGAACAGTATGAGAAGAACCAGATAGAGGAGCATACAGAAGTGAGTCAAATTGGTCAGAAGCCAGAGGAAGTGCTTCCTCACTCATTAGATGGTTTTGGTGATATGACAGATGCATCATTAATCTCATTGGAGAAAGGTAAGAATTCTAAATCAATGAATAAAGAGCATAGATCTTTGAAGGAAGAAAACAGAAGTATTTCAGTAGATAGCTTGAAAACATTGCAAGGTAGCAGTGTCCGTACACAGGAAGAGCTTGCAGCTTTTAGGGACCAAATAAAGTCAAGGGACCATCACATTGAGAAGCCAGCAGCTAGTGAGCTACATAAATGTTCTGGTGAGTTAGAAATTGGTAGAAGGTGCTTCCTGGACAAGGTAAACAGGAATGAAGATGAGGAGACATATAGTCATTATGATGCTGTAAATAAATATAACTCAGAATGTACATCGGTTATGGATATTTCCCCTGACAATGTTGTAGGAGCTATAGGTGAACAACAATTTTGGAAAGTCAGAAGAACTATCATCAAGTAGGTTTATCTGTTTAGTAATATGTGTTTATTACTTGGTCTTTCTCTCTTTCTGTTAAGCTATACTTAAATTTACAACTGAACTATGCTCAGTTTGTTATTGTTTACAGATAATCTCTTTAAGTTTCTGACAAACTTTTAGACTTTTAGTGCATGGTTTTTAATGTGATCCATTGTATTTTGGTTCACCTTTATGCAACAAAATAATATAGCAACTTACAGATGTAGATGGTTCAACATCACAAGTAGTGACCATGGCCAAATCTTACATAGCGATAGATGAAATCCACAGACCAACATTCACTTTAATTTGTTTGAATATCCGTGACATGCATTATAACATGCCCTATAAGTTCTGGTTTGAAAGTATGGATTATGAACAGCCTATTTTGGGTAAGTCACTTTTGGATTTTACTGCTTCTTGCATCAACTAGCCTTTTCAAATATTAGTAAGCTTACCTCATTTGAATTAACGGAAAAAGAGTTCCAAACCTCAATTTTTCATTAGTTTTCCTCTGTTTTTTAATCTTGGACAAGATTCATCCTCCAAACGTACAGCTTTGCATTTCTCAAATTTTAATGCAGATTGAATCTAGTGAACTATTTCTTGAAGTGCGGACTTTTCGTCCCTTGATTTTTTAAATTTTTATTTTGATCTCTACTTGGACCTGATACTGACAACATTGCTCTATTCAGTCAACAGAAAATCTTTGTCAAGCAAGTGTCTGAGTTGCATAGACTGATAAAGGTAATTGCCAGACTACATATTCTTGGCTGCTTGTTCTATTAAATATATGCACCTTAATTTCACTCATCATAATATGAGGAGTAACTAAATCATTTCTTGTAAGCAGGTGCAAAGATTAATAGCAGGCTCACCCCATATATTGCTTGAAGATAACCTTTTACATAACAAGCCACCACAAAAAACATCCACAACCCAGAAATTTCAATCCGACTTTGCCGGCAAAAAACCATCGTCAGTTGTTAAACTTGACAATAAATCTGTGAAGGTCAATACAGATGAGAAGGCTACAAACAGTGCAGTCGGGAAGATTCCAATTCCTTGTATCAGCAACATAACCAAAGGCCATGCTAATCAACTACCAAACTATGGCCATCACTTAGGAAACCTTGCATTAGGCTCTGCAGATTCAAATTCCAAACAGCCCCCAAGCTATGTCTACCCTCCACCAGGAAACCAGTGGCTAGTTCCTGTCATGTCCCCATCTGAAGGCCTAGTATACAAACCAATCATAGGGCCATGCCCTCCAAATGCAGGCTTCATGGCACCCATATATGGTTCTTGTGGCACAATGAGCTTCAATCCTCTAAGCAAGGATGCTTCTTCAGATGCAACTCTTGCTCCAAGTTCTCACCAAAAGCTTGGAATCATTTCTGGTTCATCTTTATCCCAGTTACCATCATTCATGAATCATCCATCTTCTTTATCAGCTTCAGCTATTGAGCAAATGGGGCAGTCTAATGGTCCTGAAAATCACCATTCATGTGGAGAAGTCAATTCTGCCATATTGCACCAAAGCTCATCTAACATGTCAAGCCCAACAAGTCAAATGATGTCAAGAAACATTTCAACTTATCATCACTCACTGAAAGATAAGGAACTTCAGAGAAGCACAGCTAGTAGTCCTTCCAAGAGAATGAGTGGAGAAGCACTTCCTTTGTTTCCTTTAGCACCAACATTTTGGCAATCAGAAGATAGAAACACACAGGTTGAACATCGGCCACGAGTAATCAAAGCTATGCCTCACAATCCAAAAACAGCAAGTGAATCAGCTGCAAGGATATTCAGGTCAATACAAGAAGAAAGGAAACATTTGTAAACTAGTGACATAGTTTCTCTCATGACATGACATGTATGTTAATTCCAGATATTTCTAGTTTGACACTCTTAACATTGTATCTATAACCATTTTTCCCTGATAAATATACATGCAATGTAATTTATTGACAATAATACTAGAGGATTTTTAAGGAAGAAGCACATGCATGGTTGGGAGGAAGCTGAAGCAACACCATAAATTCATGAGACTAAAGAAAAGTATTTGTACCAACCACTTGAAGAAAGGCAGAAACCTTAGCAGCTAGCTTGCTCAGCCTTGTACAAATAAGTTGCTAGGTTTCATGCAGACCACAGTAGCAACATCACACACTCGAGCAAGGGAACCGCATTTGCAATAATGTAGAATTGTGGACCCTTTTGATTGTTTACACACCTGAATAGTTTTTTGTATTTTGATCAATACAAATAAGAGTCATAATCCACCATGTTGTTATTATTTAAACTAGGGAGAGAGGAAATGCATGAACTTCCCTTTTCTAAATAACCATTTGTTTCTATTTTATTTTAAATATATATTCAATATTTTTCTAAATAAAAATAATTTTTCTCAAGTGCAAGTTTCGTAATATATATAGTAATGAAATATAGAATTTAATTACTAAACATTACTAAAAAAATTCATCAATTATATTTTTTTTATTTTTAAGAGAAAAACTTTAATAAGGGTAAGTTTCAAAAATAAAATAAAAGTAAAAAAGTAGGGTGTGTGAAAGTAAAAAATCTATCTATTTATATATGATAATATATAAATTCTAAAGTATATAATATGTATGGAGATGCCATTTAGCTCTTGATATTTTCACCACACAGTCATTTTTGCTTAATTTCCATGACTAAATTATAATATATTTTTCTTCTTTTTTATTTTCATGAAGTCAATAGTAAAATTAAAGATTTTCTCCATAAAAATTTTTTCATTCCATATTGATCTTATCTTTCCATAAAATTCAATTTTTACATTTCATAAAAGTGTAACAAATAAAAACACACACATATATAATTACTTATCACCAAACACTAAAAGCACGAGTTAAATTTATATATAAAAAATGATTCCATATGTTTTTCATCTTCTTACAATTTTTATCTTTTCTTTCTCTATAATATAATATTTATTTGCATAATATTTTTTGAACCCCATCATTCCTTAATCACCAACATCTAAGCTATGAGCAACCTTAGAACAAAAATTACAAGTATTTTTTTGGTCTTAGTCAAAAGACCACAAATATTTTTTAATATATCGGATCAGAGACTAGTTTCACTTGCAATAATGGGTGCTGATCTAAGAGAATTTTACACAATCGAATATAAATATGATTCTCATTCATGTGAACGAGTAGAATCTTGCATCAATGCACCAACCCTTTGGATATCATATGACTCAATTTCTAGCTAGATAACATTTTTTTCATTCCTATTTAAAAATGCTTGAAAAAAAATTCTCATTACACCAAAAATTTAAACATAATGTCTATAATTTGAATATGAGAATATAAGTTATATATAGATAGTATAAAATAATTTTCCATCATTGTCCAACCACAACTCATTATGCATGATAAGTATATGTTGATTTTAATGATAATTATTTTACAAAAATAGATATCCTACACTCACATTGAATTATTCCTTGAAGTAAAGTGCATATTGCTATGTATATATGGAACAATTACAATTAATAAAAAAATTGGTCTTTGTAATTATTATATTTATGGTTAAGACACCATGCAAGACATGAGTTTAAATCAAGTATATAAATTATTTACTAGATATCAATGTAAATCTTACTAATCTTGAAATTGGTTGATTTAAATAGTTGAGTCTATTGATATAAAAAAACTGAGCCTTAGTTTGTTTTAAATATGTATGTATCATTTAATAAAAATAAAAATAAACACGTCAACTATTTGTTTTTATCTTTTAATATTTTTATTAAAAAAATAAAATATATTAATAAAGTGAAATGGCATTTAAAATTAAATATATATATATATATATATATATATATATATATATATATATATATATATATATATATATATATATATATATATATATATATATATTTAAATGTAGGCGAAATTTTAAACCTACTTGTTTTAAAATAGTGAAACATACTGTAATTTCATTTTACAAAAATTCTAAAGACACTTTCGCCTGCTTTAAGAAAAGGGCATCCTTGAAGCATTAATTGACACGGACAAGCAAATAATGTTGTGGCCGTTTTTTTTTTTTTACCAAGAATCTTAATTGAAAGTTGCCAACATCACCACAATCCAAACGTTGAAGGAAAGGAAAAGAGTAATTTGGTGAATACTTAATAGACTGAAAAAGTTTGCTGGTCCACGAATTATTCTACCTTGAAACAGTATGATTGGGAAAAATGCTCTGAAAGACATTAAAACAAGAATCAAAGGAAAACCCTACACTGACCCTTCAACAATTTACTTTCTCTAGAAACTGCCCCATCTCCAAAGAACTTGCATCCATCAAAGGACAAATTAATGAAATAAAGCAATTAAGAAAATCACATTACTATGCAGTACTACAATATGGGTATAATGAGGAATTTTCTACAACTAACATGTGCTCGTAGAAAATTCTAAGAACACAGACATAATGACTTACATGAACTCGCCGACACTTGCATCTACAATAAATCACATATAGATGTGAGTAAAAATGTTTGTGCTACCTCAAGTTTCATTTAGATTCAGAGAGATTAAAAAAAAATATAATAGTATTTTTTATTATATTATATTTTTGAAATATTTATAATTTTTTATGAATATTTTTTTAAAAAAAATTAACTGATAATTTTTAATGAGATTTTTTTAATATTTTTTATGTTGATGAAACTCGAAATAAAGACTTTATTTAAAAGATTTAAGTTTAGTTTTTTTCATATCAATATAATGTCAAGAGATAATTATATATTTTATGTTACAAGTTGATTCACATACTTTATAGTAATATTTTTTTTATCATCATAATATTGATGTAAAATATTTATCAATGTTATTAATGATTAATTTTTAATAAAGAATATAATTGGCTACTTTTAATAAAATCTTCACTTCTAATAATATTTTTTTATCTATAAAATTCAAATTCAAGATATTATTTAAAGAATATCAAACACGCTTCCACTCAAACCAAATGCCATATTTTTACACTTAATAGTCGATAGTGATATAAAAGAAAAAAATGAAAATAATAATAAAAATATCAAATAAGTGTGTATGATATTAAAGTGTCCATGCATTAGCGTTGACACTAAGAAGTAGAAAACAACGGCAATGGTGTGGGCCGAACCCAACCAAACCCAAAGCGACAGCAGCAACCTAAACTCAGAAGACAACAGACAAAAATCTATAAAATGAAACTCAATCTCAGGTTAATAGTTAACACTAATCATATGCTACTGTTTGTTTTGTTTTGTTTTGTTTTTTTCTCTCCTTGGAGTACCCGTTTCAACTTTCTTTAACTGAGGCTCCATTCAAAGCGTAAAAACAAAAACAGAAAGTGAAAAATTAGAAGCACCACTTGGCACGCTTTTTGCACAGTGATGATGAGAATGAAAGAGTAGAGATTGCAGGGATAGCACAATTCCCACTTCCATTGAAATCTGGCGCAATTCAAGAGTAAGGGAGAAAAAGTGTGAAGGGATTCAGCACTTTGTTCCTCAAACTTCTTTTTCTTTGCCATTGATGCGAATTGTGTATATATAACTGGCTTTTGTTTTCAACATGGCATCATGGTAATGCGTTTCTCACGCTTCTCTGCTTATTGTTTCTTGTTTTTCTTCCCTCTCTAATCCACCCTTCAATGCCGTTCCCACCCTTTGCCGAGAAAACGGGAAACCACACTTTTTGATTCGTTCAAAAGTCATAACTTTCTGGTTTTTGAACAGTATGAGCATTGTTGGTTTTGTGGGGAGCTGATTTTCTCTAGTTGTTTGATGTGATCTCGTGCTTAGTTTGGTGTTTTGATCTGTTATTTGATATGGATTGTGATTAGTTCTCCCAACAAAGAAGGAATGATCCTCCCATGTGGTAGAAATTAGAATAGTGTGACACGTTTGTTTTGATTTGGTTTTGCATAGAAAAGTGAGGTTTTTGATGCATATTAGGTGTTTGTGAGATTTGATTATGTGTGAAGGAACACGAGTACCCAGAATCTAAGTTTGATTGATAGAGAGCAGAGGAAAAACCATGCAGTCTAGGTTGGAGGAAGGGAAGGACCCTGCTGGATTAAGGACTACTCCCTCTAGGCCCTTCCCTTTGAGACTTCTGCAGTTCTTCTTGGCCTTTTTGGTTATTGGCCTAGGTGCTTCGTTTCTTAGCATGTACATGATTAGACATTTTGGCATTCATAATGTGGCTTTGCTACAGTCTTCGTTTAAGCCTTGCTTTGAGCAGCCGGCAAACATAGAAAGTTGGACTATGCCTCGGTCCAATTTGCTGCATGCCATGAATGACACCGAACTCTTTTGGCGAGCTTCTTTTGTTCCAAGGATCAAGAGTTATCCTTTTAAAAGAACTCCCAAGATTGCCTTCATGTTCTTGACTAAGGGACCCTTGCCAATGGCACCACTCTGGGAGAAGTTCTTTAAAGGGCACGCAAGGCTTTATTCAATCTATGTTCATTTGCTGCCATCTTATAATGCTGATTTTCCACCATCATCAGTCTTTTACAGGAGACAGATCCCAAGCCAGGTATAATCTAGCTTTATTCTATGTAAATTTGGCTTTAAATGTCTCATGGTGTTAGGTGCTATATGTATTCATCAGGAAAATAGCATTATCTTTATGGATTTCCATGTTTTCAATTGTTCATTGGCATGTTTTGCCATCCAAATTCTATATTATGAGCCACAGGCCATAGCAGTGCCATTTATTTGTTGGTGTTTCAACTTTCAACCCATCCGCCCTTATATTATTGTGGAATTTTATGATTGGTGTTAATTATGGTCATAATAAATGAAGGTCAGATACCATTCCTTTGTGTCATTTAGGGTCAGTAAGTAACAAATCTCAATGTAAGAGCCTAAAAACCACCTCCACTATGTCATGCTTTTTATGTCAAACAAATGTTAATTGTGTTGAAGTTACAAGATTTTAAGATAGAAAGGAGAGAAGAGAAAAACATAATATCCTTGAATTATGAATATGATTTGATGCAATGATCTTATTCAAAAGGCTAAGACACTAACCCTTATTCATACTGATTAATAAATAGACTCCTAATGATACTTAAATATGGAAACTAATCATCATAATTACTATCTGCTGAGGTGTGCATGTTTTAATAGGTTTTGTACCCTTTATTATTGTAGTTGTAACTTCTTTTCATGAATTAAAATTATAATCAATGAAGACTTTTGGTTAATAGATTCAGTTTGCCAGCATTTTATTTTTACAAACTACAAAAAACAGCATTGAGTCATTAATGCTGGTGATAGATTTTTGATCATCAGACTTGGTTTGAAAGCCTACTTAATAAATAATTTAGAAGAACACATTGAAATGCAGATAACACTGGTGGTCTATGGTTTTCTTGATGGCAAATGGAAATAAAACATACGTTTCTGAAATTGGATGGTATGTAAATTGTTACAAGGGGGGAAGGTTGGGAATTCATGTTATGATAATTGTTAGACTAGAAAACTGGGACATGAGAATTGCTCTGTGTGTGTGTGATGCATAGAAGCTTGGGGAAATTATGAAATAACTTACACTCGGCAATCAAACATGCTGTTATTGTATGATTTTTTCTTATTATCCACCAATTCATTGGGAGAATATGCTTCTAAAACCAAACAAAATATCAACTCCTGCTCCTTGATGTGCTCAATGAATTGTGCAATGGTTTTCAATTTTGATAATGTGACTGTTAGACCAAGAATAGGTTTAAGGTTAAAGATTTTGTATTTTTATTTTTTAGAAATTTCTAACCAGCCTTCTCCTTCACCTTCACAGGTGGCAGAGTGGGGAATGATGAGTATGTGTGATGCTGAAAGAAGACTTCTGGCTAATGCATTGCTTGATATCTCAAATGAATGGTTTATCCTCTTATCGGAGTCCTGCATTCCCCTCCAAAACTTCAGCATTGTGTACCGTTACATAGCACACTCAAGATATAGCTTTATGGGTGCAGTTGATGAACCTGGTCCTTATGGGAGAGGCCGGTATGATGGAAACATGGCACCTGAGATCAACGTGAGTGACTGGCGAAAGGGCTCTCAGTGGTTTGAAATTAAACGAGAACTAGCTCTTAGGATAGTTGAAGACAGAACTTACTATCCTAAGCTCAAAGAATTCTGCAGACCACACAAATGTTATGTTGATGAGCACTATTTTCAGACAATGTTAACAATTAATACTCCTCATCTTTTGGCAAATAGAAGCCTCACTTATGTGGACTGGTCAAGGGGTGGTGCTCACCCAGCTACCTTTGGGAAGGATGACATCAAAGAGGAATTCTTCAAGAAAATTTTGCAGGATCAGAAATGTCTTTATAATAACCAGCCATCTTCTCTTTGCTTCCTATTTGCAAGAAAGTTTGCACCTAATGCTTTGGGCCCTCTTTTAGACATAGCACCCAAAGCTCTAGGAATTGGAAAAAGGCCTGGCTTCTAAGCTGCATCATTGGAGGAGCACACATGGACGGGAGCATGTTAGTTAGCCATCTGTTAACTCCGTTTTAGTTGCATGATTCATCATCTAATCTCCCTGCTTTGCAGAAATTTTGAGTTGCTCCTCCAGCCTATAGATGTGTAGGGCATTGAATCTAAATCACATTTTATACAAGTATTAGCCAAAATATTGACTAATACTTTATTGGATTATTAGTTAAATAAATATTGTAGTCATCTTTTTGGAATATGTTTTTCCATTTACACAAGTTACTTTTCTGGCCATTAAAAAATGCACTAACGTATTATGTTGCGGCATCCAGTTTGTGGTTCTTTCAATTGGCAGTTTCCATCTCTGCTACTTGGTTTATCTTGCAACTAAGATGCCAAGGCCAGAGCTATGAAGTATACTCAGATGTCAGAATTATAGTTTGTTTCATCTTGGTAAAAATATTAGTAAAACTCTGTTTGGATACAAGACTAGAAGTGCTTTAGAGAACTTCTCTAATGGAAAAAACTCTATATTTCTAGTAGAAAAACTCTCAAAAAACACTTATAACATGTATCCAAACAGGTCCTAAGCCCCTCTTTTGGCCTGTATCTCAAAAGTAGATTGTGTGGTACCAGATTACCAGTGTCACTGTCAATTGTAGGCACATTGGATTGGTGAGAAGCTACTGCTTTAGTAAGTGCTTGTTTTGTTCCACTTCAGACATTTTGAATCCACGTCTGACTTGAAGCTACCGAAGAAAGTAGTTTTCACACTTTTATTGGATTTGGCCAATAGAAATGTGGAGATGCATGTTTGTGATGCTAATTGAATCACACTATATCTAATCTCATTTAACCTTTTTATAAGTTGGGTATACAAGTTAACTTTAATTTATAAAAAAATATGATATTTTTTTTACATAAAAAGTTGTTGAAAAAATTATCCAACTAACTTGGAGTGCACTAACTCAAGTGACTCAAGCAAGGCATTCATCATTCCAAACTTATATTCAGGAAAAAAAACTGGCAGATAATCAGATATGGATGACTGCCATGGGGTGGCAAAAGGTATGTAAGCCAACTTTTTTTATAAATGGATACATGAGAGGATGAAGACATCAGAACATAACAATCCAGAGAAAAGTAGCAGATAAGGGTGAGTGTCCTTGTATAGTAACAGACAACTTTTTTACTTTTAGTTTTCCTTTCTCCTTCTAGATTGTGTTACAGTAGCTAGAATCAAGAATGATTTTTCTTTTGAAAAAAATAAAACAATTAAGATGCACACGATAGAATGATTTTAATTTACAAAATTGGCATGATGGAAGATACTGACATTTGGCAATTGGACAATGCGCAGCAATTTACCAGTATGTTAGAAAGAAACCAAAGATTGACATAACTGGAATTCTACAATGAAAATTTAATAAAAGAAAAACGTATATAAATCATCAAAAGGATCAGATTTCTTGAATAGATGGCAAGTTGGACAGTAGAGAGGAGTGACTAGTGACCCCAAGTTTTCAATTTATATCAGCAGAGCAGTTGTTTAGGGGAAAAAACAAAGCAGAACATAACATTATACAGAAATGAAATGCAAATAAAAGAAATATAAAATAAAAAGTAAAACCTGTATCTCGTTTTCGTGCTGTTTGAGAATCTTTGCTGCCCCAAGAAGCATAGTGACATGAGCATCATGACCACATGCGTGCATCTTTTCAGGTATCTTGCACTTGTGCTCCCATTCCACCTTTTCCTAAGGTTAAGATGCGGCATCAAAGCTACAGTGTCAATAAAACTGAAGGAAAGGCAAACAACATCAAAAAAATTTATTCCAAATTGAAAGCAATGCCTATAGTATCCTCTTCAAATATCACAAATTCACTCGCCATTACTTCATCAAGACCATAAATTCGAGCAATACCATCACCTACTTGAAGAATAGTACCAGCATTTACAATTTTTACTTCTGTATTATATTGCTCAATGCATTTACGGATAATTTGATTAATTTCATCTGCACAAATGCTTACTATGAAAATTTCTTAATTTGATTGTTTTTAGAAGAAAAAAAATCTTTTGTTGTCTTACCCTTACCCCCAAACCAAATAAAACCAACCCACAAAACTATCATAAAAAAAAAGTAAAAATCCTGGTTCAAACATATGAAAAAAATATATATAGAATTGATGAAACCTGGATGGGAAGTGCACCCATATCAGCTCTTAATGCAACAGAAGGTGAGTTTCCTGTCCCTATGTAGCCAATAACACCAGTGACTGCAACTGGGTATTTATATGGGATACCCAGTTTATCCAATTCCTCTCTAATGAGTTTACTGGTCTCAAATTCCTCATAACGCAATTCTGGATTCTCATGAATCCTCCTTCTGATTTTGACCATCCAATAAAAAACTTCAGGCTTCTTGGCATTGTCCAGAAAGTTAGTGGAGACTTGGTTTGAGGAATCTGTTAACGAGAAGATGGGTGTTGCAGCCAAGACATGGAAAGTGATGAACAAATGAAACCATTTGAAGAAAAACATAATTTGTTTGGTTGGTGTTGGAGAGAATGAGATGAATAACAGACAGAACAGAACAGAAGAAAGGAACGAGGACAGTCAAACAGCAAACAACGTTGTTGTTTTGTTTGGTAAGATTGTGAGGACCCTCATCCACTCCAACCTGTTAATATTTGGTCTCTTCATTGTCACACTTTGCTACTTGCTAGAGTTTTATTGGTTGAAACACATTTTTTTAAAAAAAAAAAACTCAATAATTAATCCTTAAAATTTATTTGAAGGATCGACATCTTTTAACAATTTTTTTTCTTCATACACAGATCCTCATCCAGAATTATTTTTTTACTGCTTATGAGTAAATTACCATTTTACTCGTTAAATTTGTTGCGTGATATTACTTTAGTTTCTAAATAGAAAAAAATTATAAAAAAATGTTCCTAAATTTATGTTAGTTTCTGTTAGCAAACTCTGTCATGAGTGATGATTTTTGTAATATCATCATAATTGTTTTATGTAAAATAAAAAATATTTATTTGGACATTATTATTTACTCTGGTAATTAGTAGTATAATTTTATTTATAATAACAAAATTTGAAAGAAGATTTGATTTATTTAATTTTGAGAAAAGTTTCATGAACTCAAATAATGCTACTACCATTATAAATAAAATATGTGTAACACCCTCTCTTTTATATATGTATTTTTTTATAATAAAGATTTATTTTCTCTCTTGAGGTGTCATTATTATTTTTATTGTACTATTAATATATTTGATTAAAAAAATATAAATTTCTCTTGATAGTAAGGATTTTAGATATTTAAGGTAGAAAAAAGTTACAAATTTAGTGAGTCGCAAGTTGTATTTAATGAATAAAACTTTTAATTTTGTAGTTTTAAAAAAAAATAATCAATAAAAAAGTGTGTTAAAATATAAAGAGGAAAAATTCTAGATTTTACCTTATCAGTCAATCACAAATTCAATCACAAATAATTATGTATTATGTATGATAATTTTGTTGACTTTTATAAAATTCTATAATATGAGTAAATATTCATTAAATATGTGTCACAAGTGTGTTTCTAGTGCTCCTTTTATCTTTATTGTTACTCCGATCTTTAAAGGGAAAAACACTTAGGAATCTAAAGCATGTGACAGTTGAAGCTGTATAACAATGCCACATATATATCAGGTCATTGTTGCAAGAAATAAGACTACAATAGCTTTTAACAATTGCTGACACTTACAATTGATCATGATATTTCCCTACTACCTTGGCTATGCCCCGCTGATATTTTGTAAGATAACCAGTGGCCAATGATGCATGAAGTGCAGCCCCATAAGGAAGTCCATCTTCATTGATTACAAGATAGGGTGAGTGTAATGGCGCAACCGGTTCAAATGAAGAAGCATTCTTCATTCCAAGCGTGAAGTAGTAGCCAGGTATGACCTCTTGATAAAACGCAAAGTCTTCAGCAGCCATGTCTTGTTCCATATTAGTGTCAACTTTATTGATACCAAGCAAATTCCCAGCTACATCAACAAAAAGCTTGTGCAGGTCACCATTATTTATAGTTGGAGGATATAAAGGATTCTCTTCTTCAAAGAAGTTGACACTTGCATTGCACCTTAGCACAGCAGCTTGACCAATGATAACCTGCATAAATAATCAGCCTTAGCCACTACCACAAGGCAACACAACAATCTTATTCTCACAGTAATGTACCTCAAACTCATAAGTTTGTCAAACATCAACAAAAGGTAAAGGCCTACTAGATTTTTTCCTTAAACTCATAAGTTCTATGTACCTCTTAAATATGCTCTACGAACAAAACTACTTTACAGGAATCTGATTCTCCATGTTTGTGTAATCTATATATGCATTTACTCTCAGTTATGTTGACATGTTTTTTGTATGACAATAAAGAAAAAACTAACGTACTCCGGTGCTAGAAGGCTCATATGTGAAGCTATGAAGAAGGGCATTGTATGCAGTCTTATCCTTACATATGCAAAAGACTGTTTCTGAATTCAAACCCTTAATCAACAAGTCAGCAAGGTGCAGCTTTACCGCTGCACTAGAGCTCGCTTTCATTTTGTACACCAATGATTATGGAATTATAAAATGTGACGTAGGTGGCATTTGAGTTGTTTTTTATAATCCCCTTACAAACAAAAAACTACAACCATACAAGTTTCTAACTGATCCTATGAAATTCAACATATTTCTTATTATAACTAAAATAAGTAGTTTGAAGTAAATAATCATAATCATAATCATAATCAAGCTATTAGATTTAACAACCACAGGAAAGAAAACAAACAAGTAAGTGAGAGGTGATGATGTATATTATAAGAGTCTAGATCATTCATTTCAGATTTCAGTTCATGCATGTAAAATGAATCTATTTTTCTCCTTGACAAACCTGCTCAATGCGTTGTTTAAGGTGCTCCAATGTTTCTCTAGAAAAAGCTCGGAAAGTGCCACCAATTGTGACATAATCTGGAATAACATTGAAAGCATCACCTCCTTGGAGCTTTGCAATTGTCAAAACCTGTGGGGACATGTACTTTATTTAAGGAAGATACAGAGGATTGTCACCATAAACAAGTAAAGTCCTTCAGGAATCAAGCCTTTTCTTCTGTTTAAATAATAAGCAATTATATATCACGAACACAAAGATTCACAAACATATACATCCTAAAGGTCTAGATCCCATATATATGCCTCTATGATTATTAAAAGCTTGTGGTAAAGTGCTACTCTAACTCATCTTTTTCTCTGACAAGGGTATTAAAGTTTCACCCCACTTGGTCTTCAAGTCATTATTTTCTCCCATCCCTTGTGATCGAGAGACACTGTCTTCTAATCCTGATACTCGATATGGCATTGACTAGCGAGAAGTGTTGTGGTTTTCAATTCCATATGGTGCTCATCCAGGCTCAATTTTCCAGCCAAGCTAATCACTCAGTGTATTACTTAAAATGTAATAGTATTCTTACTTGAGCATATAATTAGCTATTAGCAGTCGCAGACTCAGAATATTGTAAACACTTCTTGATATTAGCATTAAAATGAGGATAAAATAAGTATAAATATGAAGCTCACAATGGAAAAATAAGAATGAACCAAATATACCTGAGGGTCAAGAGGATCAGCCTCGCGAGAAACAAGGTTTTGTAAGCTAATAATGACATTGGTAGCAGCCATTACAGGGTCTATAGAAAGTTGGGGAAGAGCTGCATGACCTCCCTTTCCTCTTATTATTGCTTCAAATACACCACTTCCTGCCAATAATGGACCAGACCTAGAGGCCACTTCACCTACAGGAATCTCAGGCTTCACATGTAATCCAAAGATAGCAATAACATTATCTAAGGCTCCAGTATCTAAAATTTTCTTAGCCCCTGCACCTCCTTCCTCTGCTGGTTGGAAAACAAGAACAATAGTTCCCTATTTAGACAGCAAGATAATGAATTTGTTAGGGATCCATGAGAGAGGATGAAGACAACATATGTCACTGAGTCACTGTTAGTGACTTAAGCATTGGAGTGACTTTGCAGATGTCACACCCGTTATCCAATTGAATCTATTTTGAAGAGTAAAATCATTTGATCAGATTCTTTCAATTTTCTTGATTTATCATTTGATTGGCTTGGTTTAAAATTTAAATTTGATCCAATCCAATTTAAAGTAATATGCATTTGATCAATTTTTCGTTTTAGTCTTATTTCTATCTTTCTTCGGAGAAAATATTAAATAAACAATAGCATATATAATATAGTAAAATAAATAAATAAAAGATATCGCATGTCTTATCTATAAGTTATAATATAGCTAATAATAATATAATTAGAGCTGACAATTTATGGGGCACAAGTCAAACCAGATACACTCTTTAATTTCAGACCCAAAATTAAAACTTGTGACCTTAAGCATACTATTCAAATTCCCTTGAATAAAGCAAAACATAACGTTATATAGAAAGGAAACCGGAAAAAAAATAGAATGCAATATAAAAAGTAAGTAAAACCTGCAACTGTTTTTCATGTTGTTTGAGAATCTTTGCTGCCCCAAGAAGCATAGCGACATGAGCATCATGGGCACACGCATGCATCTTTCCAGGTACTTTACTCTTGTGCTCCCACTCCACCATTTCCTGAGGTTAAGATATACATACCATCAAATCAATGGAATATACAAAGAAGTGTCAATAAAACTGAGAAATTAATTAATTAATTAAATGCAAACATAACTCTTTTGTTGTCTTACCCTTTCCACCAAAACCAAAGAGAACCATCACATAAAACTATCATAAAAAAAGTCAATCATGGTTCAAGCATATGAAAATAAAATAACATAAAACTCATGAAACCTGAATCGGGAGTGCATCCATATCAGTTCTTATTGCAACAAAAGGCGAGCTTCCTGTCCCAATGTAGCCAATAACACCAGTGACAGCAACTGGGTGTTTATATGAGATACCCAGTTTATCTAATTCCTCTCTAATCAGTTTACTGGTCTCAAATTCTTCATAACCCAACTCTGGATTCTCATGAATCTTCCTTCTGATTTTCACCATCCAATCAAATACTTCAGGCTTCTTGGCATTTTCTAGATAGTTTGTGGAGAGTTGATTTGAGGAATCTGTTAATGAGAAGATGGGTGTTGCATCCAAGGCAAGGAAAATGAAGAACAAATTGAACCGTTTTCTGAAGCAACACATAGTTACTTTGGTTTGGTGTTTGAGAGAATGAAACGAAGTGAAGTAGTACAAACAAAACAGAGGACAACAGTAAAACAGCAAACAATCGGCTTTTGTTTTATAAGATCGTGATGGCCACTCCAACCTGTCAAGATATTTATTAGATGGAACACATTTTTCAACACTATGCTTTTTAGCATGGTACTTTTTTGCTGTTAAATCCTGTCTTTCACGCACTAACAAAAAAATCTTGTTATTTCATATTACTTTATCATAAATATTTAGGTGGAATCCAAATTTCTTAGTGTTGAGTCTTTCTTCACCATTGGATGGATTGAGTGAATTATTCTATGATAGTTGATTAGAAGTGGTAATAGGCTAGATTGAATAAAATTTTGTTTAAATAGGTCTAATTTGTGTAAAAAATTTAAGGCTTGAGTTTGGTTTATTATACATCATAGACTTTCACCACTACAAAATACATTATATACTTTTTATATCAGTTCATAATCAATATTGAATTGATCAACATATCAGTTCTTCAATCAATGTGAAAAATCACCTTTTACAATAGTTATAGAGACAAGTGGCTTAACAAGGATTATAAAACTCTTGTTAAGACCAAAGTTTAAAAAAAAATAGCACTTACGGGATTAAAAAACTTTCTTAATACCAAAGTCAAAACAAAACATATCAAAAAAAAATCATGGTGATGTTCTAGCTATTGTAATACAATCTAGAAGAAGGGGAAAAGGAAAACGGGAAGAGTGAAGAGAAGAAGTTGGAGTTAAGGTTATTTCATAAACTAATATGATTCAATAATATTGATAAATAAAAAAAAACTGAATAAACAGAAAATTGAAGAATGAAAAATGGAAAAGTCAATTTTTTATATAGATTTAATATTTTTTTTTATCCAAATCAAACTTGTATATACATATATAATTTTTTATTTGTGAATTTATGATATCACAACATTCTTACATTTTATTTCTTATATATTTATAAAATTATTATGTAACGTGCACTTATTTATGAGAAATATATTTAAAAATAATTTAGTGACTATTGGAGTAAAGGTGTATATAAATGTAATTATTCAGCAAAAAATATAGAAATGTAATTATTCTATTGTCTAAATATAATTTTCGTTTAAATATATAATTTAATTCTTATACATATGTCATGAATTCTGCTGATAAAAAAAACATGTCATGGATTCTTAATTTGGTCCATTTATGTAAAACTTATTAAATCAATTTCTATGTGTCTTGGATTTTCAATTTGCATTAGTCCTCACCACCATTAACCTTACTCTTTTTTAATTTGGCTTCTACATGTAGATCTAGCACATTCTTAATTTGATCCTTAAATTAAGAATGCACTACAGTTATAGGAAAAATGAATGAAAATTAAAAATGTGTAAAGGGGTTATAGGTGGTAGAGACTAAATTCAGAATATGCAACAATACAAGGACTAAATTATATGTTCAACTTTAATTATACACTGAGGCAAATATAGGTCGTCCGATTCAACCCGATTTAATGGGCCAAAGCATGAAAAAAGGCTTGGATAGGCTGAACTGTTTTGCTTTGGGTGTTGCTAGGTGCACCCAGCATTATTAGCATTATTGCTGGTGCACCCAGCACTTAAGGTAAAATGACGAAAATACCCTTGATCCGTAAGCCATTTAAATTGATTCGTAAAAGCCTTACGGATCAACTTGATCTGTAGAAACCTTACGGATCAACTTGATCTGTAAGCCTTTTACGAAACAATACGGATCAACATGATCCGTAAGCTTTTTATGAATCAACTTGATCCGTAAGACTTTTACAGATCATGCTGATCCGTATTGTTCCGTAAAAGGCTTACGAATCAAGTTGATCCGTATCTATCTTACGGATCAACTTGATTCGTAAGCCTTTTACGGATCACCCTCACACACTCCCATCACAAATGCAAAAAAAGTGCAAGGACAGTTTTAGTATTTTAATTAAATGCTGGGTGCACCTAGCAACACTCTTTTGCTTTTTATACATGAAAAAAATTTACCATGACATTCATTTCTTGAGACTATATTGTATTGGCTTGACTTGATTTATTTGGTCCATCGGGCCTATCAAATTGACTCGATTTTTTTGGGTCACGACAACTCTAATGATATTATTATTAGTTATAAAATAACTTATACATCAGATATTTGATATTTGGAATTATTTTTTACTATTTTTATATTTACTATTTGTTTCATATATTTTTTTTGCAAAGAATAATAATAATAAAACTGAAAATTGATTAAATACATACCACTTAAGATTTGATTGGATCAAATTTAAATTTTAAACCTAGCCAATCATGGAATGATGAATCAAAAAATTAAAATAATACGATCAAATGACTTTTCTCTTGGAGATCGATTCAATCCAACATGCAAAACACGTAGTTGGCGCCTTTATTAGTCTACCATACAAAGGACACTCATCCATGTCTTCTCTCTGGATTACTTTGATCTTGTTTGGTCTGAGACAAGGATATCTGATCTACCTTTGCTTCGTGAGTCAGACTGGAATGATATGTTCCTTTCAGAATGTTGAATTGGTCCGATCTTGAGAACTTCGAACCGGTTTGGATTAATTGGTGTGATATTGTAAAGACACTCCAATGCTTAAGTAAACGAGAATCCCCTACAAGAAATATGATAATAAATGCGCATACTTGTGTTGTCTTCATCCTCCTCTCATGGATTCCTAACAAATTCATTATCTAGTTTTCCAACCAGCAGAGGAAGGAGGTGCAAGGGCTAAGAAAATTTTAGATGCTGGAGCCTTAGATAATGTTATTGCTATTTTTGGATTACATGTGAAGCCTGAGATTCCTATAGGTCTGGTCCATTATTGGCAGGAAGTGGTGTATTTGAAGCAATAATAAGAGGAAAGGGAGGTCATGCAGCTCTTCCTCAACTTTCTATAGACCCTGTAATGGCAGCTACCAATGGCATTATTAGCTTACAAAACCTTGTTTCTCGCAAGGCTGGTCCTCTTGACCCCCAGGTATATTTTGTTAATTCTCTTGTAAGCTACACATTTATACTTATTTTATCCTTAATTTACTTGTTATGCTGACAATCCCATGTGTCTTCTTTACATATTTGTCTCCACAGGTTTTGACAGTTGCAAAGCTCCAAGGAGGTGCTGCATTCGATGTTATTCCAGATTATGTCATAATTGGTGGCACCTTCCGAGCTCTTTCTAGAGAAGCATTGAAGCACCTTAAACAGCGCATTGAGCAGGTTTGTCAAGGAGAAGAATAGATTCATTTTACATGCATATAAACTGCAATTTTAAATTAATGAGTTCCTCTATAATTAATATACATCATCACCTCATTAATTAATCTGTTGTTTTCTTTCTTGTGGTTGTTAAACCTAATAGCTTGGTTAGGATTATGATTATGAGTTTAAGGGTGATCCTATACATAACTGCAATGTGGCCTTCAAGTTTATCACTGTGGTGGGGGCTAAGGCTGATTCATATATGCAGGTTATCATTGGTCAAGCAGCTGTGCTGAGGTGCAATGCAAGTGTCAATTTCCTTGATGAAGAGAAACCTTTATATCCTCCAACTATAAAGAATGATGACTTGCACAAGGTTTTTGTTGATGTAGCTGGGAATTTGATTGGTATTTATAATGTTAACATTGATATGCAAACAGACATGGCAGCTGAAGACTTTGCATTCTATCAAGAGGCCATACCTGGCTATTACTTCACGCTTGGAATGAAGAATGCTTCTTCAATTGAAACGGTTGCGCCATTACACTCACCCTATCTTGTAATCAATGAAGATGGACTTCCCTATGGGGCTGCACTTCATGCATCATTGGCCACTGATTATCTTACAAAATATAAACAGGACGTAGCCAGGGTAGTCGGGAAATATCATGGTCAACTATGAGTGTTAATAATTATAAAATGCCATTGTAGTCTAAGTCTTATTTCTTGCAACAATGATCTGATATATATGTGGCATTGTTTTACAGCTTTGATTGTTGCATGGTTTAGATTCCTAAGTGTGCATTTAGCTAATGGGAAATGGGACTAATAAAGATAAAAGAGTGTTGACCGTGCATTTAGAGGAGACTCTTGGAGAGGAAAAATATACTGTGCTGATTTCTATGTCTTGAAGATTTTGTCTCATGGCTTTCGTTTACAGGGTTGAGTTGTTTTCAGCAAAAAAATAAAAAATAAAAAAATCTGTGGGTAACATAATTATTTTTTACTAATTTACCACCAATAAATATGCTCATATGGAGCTATACCGACGAATATTATGTTTTTGTCGATAATTACTGACGACGGCTTAATTCATGGGAATGTTGTGAAAAAGCATCTATGGATTTGTCCGTGAGAAATTACTCACACCAACATATATTTTTATGAGAAATTACCCACACAAATATGTTAATGTCGGGTTGTTAAACTATAACGCACGAATCAACTAATGTGAATGTGAAGTTGTTACAACTTTGCTAGTGGTATATATTGAGTTCGTATCTTGGGTTTGCAGCTACTGCCTATGAATAAATTAAGGAAAACATAATGTTATACAGAGAGGAAACAGAAATAAAGAAGGCAATATAAAAAGTAAGTAAAACCTGCAACTGTTTTTCATGCTGTTTGAGAATCTTTGCAGCCCCAAGAAGCATAGCGACATGAGAATCATGACCACATGCATGCATTTTTCCAGGTACTTTAGTCTTGTGCTCCCACTCCACCATTTCCTGAGATCAAATCATCAATGGAATATAATTAACCAATTAAAGGCAAACATAACTCTTTTGGTTAACCAATTAAAGGCAAACATAACTCTTTTGGTTGTCTTACCTTTAACACCAAACCAAAGAGAACCAACCCATTAAACTATCATAAAAGAAAAGTCAAAATCCCATTTTCAAGCATATATTTTTTTTATCCCTGGGAAATGGAAGACAATGTCAGAAATTTACACATTTATTTAACCAAGTCAGTTATATCTTCCTGTTCAAGCATATGAATAAATAAATAAATAATAGAGAATTTATGAAACCTGGACGGGAAGTGCATCCATATTAGCTCTTATTGCAACAAAAGGTGAGTTTTCTGTCCCTATGTAGCCAATAACATAACTACATAAGTGACTGCAACTGGGTGTTTATATGGGATACCCAATTTATCCAATTCCTCTCTAACGAGTTTACTGGTCTCAAATTCCTCATAACCCAACTCTGGATTCTCATGAATCTTCCTTCTGATTTTCACCATCCAATCAAATACTTCAGGCTTCTTGGCAATTTCTAGAAAGTTTGTGGAGAGTAGGTTTCAGGAATGATCTGATAATGAGAATATTGGAGTTGCAGCCATGACATGGAAAATGATGAACATATTGAACCATTTTTTGAACGAAAGCATAGTTTCTTTGGTGTTTGAAAGAATGGAATGAAGTGAAGACCAAACAAAACAAAACGAAGACAGTGAGAAACAGCAAACAACCGTAGCTTTCTTTCATAAGATCGTGATGGTCACTCCCACCTGTCAAGAGATTTATTGTTCTCTTCATAGTTACACCTTGGCTAATATTTTATTGGATGGAACACATTTTTTATTATTAAATCGTCGAATCCCGTGTTTGCCACAATAATAAAAAAATATCTACATTATTTAATAAAATTATCATAACAATGGACCCAAAGGTAAAAAATGTCAAATAACAATAACATTCTCTATAATTATATTGTGGATGTGATGGCATGATATGCATGTCTTAAGTAATATTTTCTTATTACAAAAATCAGATTTGATTCATCTTCTTCACCAAAGTAAGAGTTTACCTTACCGAATTAGGTTAGCAAAATCTATATTATCTTCTCTTCAATTTGCAAATTTGGATATAAAAAAAGGCTAAAATATCATTTTGATCCATTATTTTTTGCATTTTTATGTTTTGATGATTCTTTAGAAGTGTCAATTTAGTTATTTATGTTTTTTTCGATTAAAGATTATAAGCATCCCTTAATTCGCTAGTTAGAGATTAATTTCAATGTGTTTGTGGTTAATTCAAGAAAATTTTAGTTATTTATGTTTAGCGATGGATCCAAAATGATTCTTTCACTTATTAGATAATCATGTAATGTTAATTTTATTTTATTTTATTTGTAGTTTATTTTATGACGGTTTAAAATTGTCAAAAATTGCTTATATAGGTCAATTAATTGATACTAAGTTTGATTCCTATAAATAAAAAATGTTATACAAATATTAAAAGAGAACTGATGCATTCAATAATTAGAAAAATTATGAAAAAAATTATAAAACGAATTTTTTTACTGCATGAAATGACTTAATAATTTTTAAAAATCCATTTATTAAATATAAATTAAGATAAATTAATTTGGAAAGTTCCTATACTTTTACCAAATTCTCAATAGTTTCTTGACCTTCTTTTTTTCTTTTAATTGGATCTTGAACTTTTTTTTTTCAATTAGGTCTCTCATCTAATTGTTATTATAAAAAATGAACTGCAAAGATCTAACTAGAGGTAAGTGTAGGAAATTGGCGTATCTTGAGTATAGTGTACACACAACTAAGTCAATTATGAGATATTCTTATAAAGTTTCTACCTAACTAGGCATTCCTTCACAATTATTTGGCTCTACAAAACTATTAAATTATATATATTCAAAATATTGAAATTACTATTATATTTTAATTTTTTTTATCATTTTAAAAATTAATTTCTTACTAAAATTACTCTCTTAAAATGTAAAGCACTACCATATTAATAACCGTTAAATATGAGTTATTTTTTATAATAAAATTAATAAAAATATCCTTAAAATGATTATTTAGCAATTATTCATACTTAATTGTTAAGAATTAATGTTTTTCCTATTCATGACTTGTAGATATGAAAATGAGGGATTAAAAATTTAAAAGCTGAAAAAAATAAGCAAAAAAATTGAACAAGGTCCAGTCTATTGCGCACTCAGCACAAATTCAAGCATCAGCGCTAAGCAAGCAGAACGCGCTAAACGCGAATACAAGCATATGTGTTAAGCAAGTAGAGCACGCTAAGTGTGAGCACACATGTCCAAGTCCACTCCAGTAACTATATATACAAAAAAAAAGTCAAACCAAGGAGAAAATACACACTGAATCTCAAAACACTCTAATACACACCTAAAGCCTAAGAACTCTCCCTTAGGACATTTTTTCTTCTCTTTCATCATTTTCTGTTCCCTTTTTCCATACTTTCTCCTCCATCAGTTCCTATACTCCTTTTCTAGTGTAAGTTTCTTATGGCTATGAAAAGTTTAACCCTCAGATGTATTATATACTTCATATTTATCAATGCAACACATGTTTCTATCTTATTATCCTTTCTTACTTTTAATTTCTTGCATCATTCATCCTTGCATTATTTTGGGGATTAGGTGTTTGACAGAAGGTAATCCTTAATATGAATACAAGAAAGATTTTACATGCATCAATTTTATGAATTAGTCGTTCGACAAAGGATAATTTCTAATAAAACTAAAAGGACAAGATATCTTAATAAAATCATTGTTATACATATAATGATTGCATTATGCTTATGCATTGAAACAAACATCTAGAATTAGAACTTCATGCATTTTATCTGTTGAATATTTGTAAAGACATTTAGAAGATAAATAGGTAAAATATGATTGTCATCATAAGACATCATGGGCAAGTAATCTAATAGATATGGGTAGGATGAATTCACCTGATTGATAAAGAAAAATAAAAAATAATACATCTTAGGCAAACAAGCCATGTTAAGTCCTAATATTTTTATTTTATTGAATTTCCTATTAATTTTTTTGTTTCCTATTGTTTTCTTTGTCTACTAATATATGTTATTATTTACTGTTCTTGCTACTTATCATTTAATTCATCGTATCTCTTCTCTTATAAATTGAAAATTATACAACGCAAGTACAAAATAAAATTCATGTGAAAATTAATACTCAGACTTTTGAGTTTTTACTACTTTAAACATTTGGTACATTTGTCAAACAGTTAACACATATAAATTTACATGAAACTAAATTATAATAAAGTTTTCTTTTTGAGTAATTAATATGATAGTAAGTTTTTTATAATATATTATAATAATTTTTTATAAAATTAATTTAGAAAATAAAATCTGGACAAAGACAAAATTGATGAAAAATTAGGAATAATTCAATTATCAAATTATTTTGAAAAGTAATGTCCTAATTATATCTTTGCATAACTAACTGTGACTTTTCACGTTCCGTAAAAAGTTTTGGTTTTTAATGTTATTTAATAATTTATAAAATAAAGGTCTAAGAATTAATTCGAGGCCCTATCTTTGTTCGTTACAACTCTTGTTTGGTTTGATTGTTTTTTATTTTTATTTTTTTAGTAAAAATAGAAAATGGTAATGAAAATATGTTTGGTTGGATTTTTGTTTTCATTTTCACTAAAGATATTTTCTCAAACGAACCAACAATTAAAAACAATGAAATTTTGTTTTCAGTTGAAATCAGGAACCTTATCTTGAGTAAAATGAAAACGTGGCGGTAAAAAATATAATTTTAAGTAAATCTAAAAATACATTTCCTTTTGAAAACATATTTTAATTTATTAAAAACAGAAAACAAAAAGTCAAATCAAACATGTTTTCAAAATTCTAATCTTCTAAAAATAAAAACAATTTTCAAAAAATGAAAAAAAAAATAAAAATATAAACCAAACACCCCTTTATTTTTTTATGAACCCTAGTCATCGCCATGAATCGTCCTCCACCGAACTACTAGAGATATCCATATATGAATAAGACACTTGTCAATCTTGTTTACGAAGAGATGCCACATGGCGTGGACGCTGGTTCAGTGTCACATTATAAGTAGGTCGAGTATGGATTCCATTGATCAAAGACAAACAGGATATAAAAATCATCGACACCATCCTTATATTGTTAAGGGGCAGCACAATCCTTGATGTAAATAATATAATGTATAGACATAACATATAATGTATAGGCATGACATACAAACTCAAACTCATGCATATATGGTACTTATTTGACCCAACATATGACTTTGACAAGCAAAATCCATTTTTAATTGGCAAAATCTGTTTTCACGGGCAAAATCCATTTTTATCAATATGACGACGTTTCTCAAGTCTACCTTGGATCATTCACTTGAAAATAATGCTAGGCGAGAGACGAAAATTGTTGCACTGTACGATATCCATCGTTATTGTGGCTCATTCTATGGTGGAAGTTAACCCCAATACTTGGATCCTTATTATCTAGACAAGGATTAGTGTTTGGTATAGTTTGATTGAGAATTAAATGAGATGTATTCACATATGTGGTTTTTGATTGGAAATTAAATCCATTTTTAATTGGCAAAATCTGTTTTCACGGGCAAAATCCATTTTTATCAATATGACGACGTTTCTCAAGTCTACCTTGGATCATTCACTTGAAAATAATGCTAGGCGAGAGACGAAAATTGTTGCACTGTACGATATCCATCGTTATTGTGGCTCATTCTATGGTGGAAGTTAACCCCAATACTTGGATCCTTATTATCTAGACAAGGATTAGTGTTTGGTATAGTTTGATTGAGAATTAAATGAGATGTATTCACATATGTGGTTTTTGATTGGAAATTAAATGTGTGTGTGTGTGTGTGTGTGTGTGTG
Organism: Glycine soja; assembly: GCF_004193775.1. Classification (NCBI taxonomy): domain Eukaryota; kingdom Viridiplantae; phylum Streptophyta; class Magnoliopsida; order Fabales; family Fabaceae; genus Glycine; species Glycine soja. Next base: position 15,999,571 of record NC_041009.1, on the reverse strand, counting down.
TGTGTGTGTGTGTGTGTGTGTGTGTGTGTGTGTGTGTGTGTGTGTGTGTGTGTGTGTGTGTGTGTGTGTGTGTGTGTGTGTGTGTGTGTGTGTGTGATTTTGAAGAACTTGTTATAATGTAATAGAAATTTAAATACTTTTTTGCAAATTTGTATCTTGACTTATTTTATAGTCATATCCTCCTCCCTCCCCCACTGAATACAGACCTTTTTATTCTAAAATAATTGAAAATAGTGTTTAATTAGATTAGGACAATTGTTGATTTTTATAACAATTTATAGCAGTACTTTAACACTTCCACTTATTTATCAAATAAAATCAATTAAGTGCTTTATTTTTCCATGAATTTTTTATTTCCATTGGTGTTATGCAAAAGTGAGAAGAGTAAATTTTTTAAGTTCCAAAATATAAGTTGAAAAATTCAAAATCCATAAATAAAGGATACATGTACACTCCTATTTAATTTTTTTCTTTAAATTAAAATAGAAATGCAAAACTTTTCCCTACCACTTTCAAATTATGTGCATCTTTATTAAGGCATGCATCACAACTATCATCATATTTGGTGCTTTGGCGTTTACCTTAATTAATTTCTTAGTTGGTTGGTTTTGTATGTTGGCTATTATGTTTTTATATTAGCTTCAACTAAAATATCTTTAACTGGATCTTAAATAGACATCTTTGACTAAGTCTCAACCAAAAAATCATTAGCCTCAACCTTGGCTGAAGTATTTTAACATCTTTAGATCGTCCTCAGTCAAAACAACTTAAGCTTGACCTCCTCTAAAATATTCTCAACTGGATCAACATGGGTTCAGCACTTACAAATCAAAACCCTGAGATAAGTAAAAATGCAAAATATATATAGCCACGTATCTGGTCATTGTTACAAAAAATAAGAGACTACATGCTTTATTAGAACTTACAATTTATCATGATATTTCCCCGCTACCTTGGCTACGTCGTGCTGATATTTTATAAGATAATTAGCAGCTAATGATGCATGAAGTGAAGCCCCATAGGGAAGCCCATTTTCATTGATTTTGAGATAGGGTGAGTGCAATGACTGATTCGGTTCAGGTGAACTCTTCACTCCAAGCATGAAATAGTAGCCAGGTATGACCTCTTGATAGAATGCAAAGTCTTCAGAGCCCATGCTTGGTGACTCGTCAATGATAACATTATTGATGCCAATCAAATTGCCAGCTACATCAAGAAAAAGCTTGTGCAATTCACCATGATTTACAGTTGGAGGATATAAAGGTTTCTCTTCATCAAAGAAGTTGACACTTGCATTACACCTCTGCACAGCAGCTTGACCAATGATGACCTGCATAAATGATCAGCCTTAGCCCCTACCACAACAACAACTTGAAGGCCACAAGGCAATTAACACAGAAATCTTATTCTTACATTAATAAGAAAAATGTTACTATCAATCCACTCTCTAACACCATGTTGAACGTACTTTTTTTATTGGTTCAAACCGAATAAATTTTATAAATCTCGCATCATGATTCTCTCTCTTAATTTGTAGGTTTTAATAAATTTTAAATAATCATGTTCCTAACAGTCCTGCAGTAATACTATAAAGGTTAACCATCAAGCTAGCTCATAAGCCTGTCAAACATCAACAAAGGAAATGGAACTACTAGGGTTTTATTGTATGTACCAATCTCTACGAAGAAAAACTATACAGGAATTTGATCCCCAATTTGTGTAATCATCTATATATGCATCTATTCTCATTTATGTTGACAAGTTTTGTGTATAACAACAATTATGATACAAAACTTGATGCGAATGTGGCATTTGAGTAATTTGTGACTGTCCTTTCTACAAACATACAAGTTTAATTAGTTTATCCTATGAAATATATAGCAGTGCTTATTAATAACTGAAGTAAGTTGTTTGATGCAATAAACGAACCAGTTATTCTTAATGTAACATCCTTTTCAATGCCAATTATAATCACAATCAAGCTAGGTTTAACAACCACAAGAAATAAAACAACAGATTAGTGTGAGGTGACGATTCATATTATAGAAGAGATCATTAATTTCTGATTTCAGTTTATGCATGTAAAATGAATCAATTATTCTCGTTGACAAACCTGCTCAATGCGCTGTTTAAGGTGCTGCAATGTTTCTCCAGAAAAAGCTCGGAAGGTGCCACCAATTGTGACATAATCTGGAATAACATTGAATGCAGCACCTCCTTGGAACTTTGAAACTGTCACAACCTGTGGTTCCAGAGGATCAGCCTCGCGAGAAACAAGGTGTTGTAAGCTAATGATGACATTAGAAGCTGCCAATAGAGGGTCTATAGAATGTTGGGGAATGGCTGCATGACCTCCCTTTCCACTTATTTTTGCTTCAAAGATGCCACTTCCTGCCAGTACTGGACCAGACCTAGAAGCCACTTCACCTACTCGAAGCTCAGGCACCACATGTAATCCAAAGATAGCAGTAACATTATCTAAGGCTCCAGAATCTATAATTTTCTTAGCCCCTGCACCTCCTTCCTCTGCTGGTTGGAAAACAAGAACAACAGTTCCCTATTTAGACAACAACAAGATAATGATGAATCTATCATCATATCATAACTTAACAATCCAGAGAAAAGTAGCACAACATAACAATCTAAACAAAGTTAAGAGATAAGATCTATATCCTAATCTAAACTAAGTGGTAACAATTAGATAAGATCTTCATGTAAGATAATAGAATCATGTTGGTCGATTATTTAAGGCGCCAACTTCTTCTCTTGTTTAATTTCTTTTCTCCCTTCTTCTAGATTGTACAACAATAGCTAGAACCAAGAATGATTTTTTTTTTCTTTTGAAAAAATATAAGGATTAAGAAGTAGTATATCAGATGATTGAATTATCTAAATTTTCAAAAGTTGGCATGGTGGAAGATACTGGACTTGGGTAATGTGCAGCATTTAACCAATATGTTGTAGTAAACCAAAGGTTGACATAATTTGAATTCTACAACAAAAATAATAAAGAAAAACGTACATAAATCATCAAAAGGATCACATTTCTTAATAGATGGCAAGTTGGACAGTAGTGAGGAGTGACTACTGACCCCACGTTTTAAATTTAGACCAGAAGAGCAGTATTAATTTAAACAAAATATAAAACAGAACACTATTGGAAAAATCAAATTAATTAAGTTTCACGTTAACCGGAGATACTAATTAAATATAAAATATGATTCTCATTTTATGAATTAAGATTAAGTTGAAATTAATCCCAAATTTTAATATGGTGTAAATGCATATCTTAAATGTGTTATTGAATCATCTATCAAAATTATTTATGCATCAAACTTAGTAGTGTGGGATGTGAAGGGTTGTATTGAAAAAATCCAAGTCAAATATTGATTAAGGATTGTGTTTAAGGCAACATCAATAATGTATCTTAATACTTTTATATATTTTTAAAAATAATTTAAATTCAAAATATTTTTTGATAAATTTCATTATATTATTTGTAATTAATTTGTTCGTAAGATTATGTAATTTAAAAATGTATATACATAAATGCTGTTGTAAGCTATTCCAAAAAATTTATTACTCATTTAAAAATTTATGAAAAAATAGTTTAAATTTACTTTCAGTTCAAACAAGAAAATTGGCATTATAAATTAAATTTCATAAAAACTAATATGATTTATATAAAAAAATTCGATGAAAATGATAGTGATGTTATTACACATTCTGTTAGAGATTATTTTTTTATATATTATCATTTTTTGGTTGACTTTTTTACATATTTTTTTCAAGAAATTCAAGACTAACAATTATTATGATAATTATTTTTATTGTCATATTACTTTCATGTGAAAAATAAAATAAATATCACATCAACTAGGTTGGCTCGGCCCGATCGTGATCGATTATGATATGGGCTTTATCAGATTAGACTAAAAAGATATGCATTAAGTGTGTGTTTGAATAAATATCGAAAAAATAATTTTAAATAAAATTGATTTAAAGTGGTTGCGTGTTAGATAACGCACATAATTAGTTCTATCTAATAATATCATGATGAAAGCATGAAAAAATATAAGCAACTATTTTTTTACTTCACTTTCATAGTGAAAAATTAATTTTTTTTTTCTTGGCATTAATCTATTCCAAACACACTATTGATATATATTTCAATGTTTTTATTATAAAAATGAGTTAGTAATAATTTGTGCAAAATTTGTTATCAACACAAAAATTGCCTACAAAGTTACCTAAAGTTGTTTTATCTCAATCGATTTTAAATCTAAAATAAACTCTTCAACATAAAAGAATTCAAATTAGTCCAACAAGTTCAATCCATTTTACTATTTCTATATTTTGGGTTGGCCATACTCAAATTCTAATAATGATATCATATTGAGAAAGGAAACAGAAATTAAGAAGACAATATAAAATGTAAATTGACCTGTATCTCTTTTTCATATTGTTTGAGAATCTTTGCAGCTCCAAGAAGCATAGTGAGATGAGCATCATGACCACACCCATGCATCTTTCCAGGTACTTTACTCTTGTGCTCCCACTCCACCATTTCCTAAGGTTAACAAATACAGAAGCGATACATGTATACTCTTTAATTTTAAATATCGATCTCATCAATATTTCTCTTTTTTTTTTTCTATCTCATTTCTCTTTAATTGAATAGCATTATGGTGTTCATGAAGAAATTTCCTAACACACAACATCAAATCAATGGAATGTAGATTATAAAAATAAAAAAGCTACAGTGTCAGTAAAACTTAAGCAAAGGCAAACTTAACTCTTTTGTTGACGTACCTTCAACCCAGTTACCCAAATAAACCAACCATCTATTATTAGAAAAATGTCAAAATCCTGGTTCAGGCATATAAAAAATAAGACATAGAATTCATGAAAAACCTGGATGGGAAGTGCATCCATATCAGCTCTTACTGCAACAAAAGGTGACCCTCCTGTCCCTATGAAGCCAATAACACCAGTGACAGCAACTGGGTGTTTATATGGTATACCCAGTTTATCTAATTCCTCTCTAATGAGTTTACTGGTCTCAAATTCCTCATAACGCAACTCTGGATTCTCATGAATCTTCCTTCTGATTTTCACCATCCAATCAAATACATCGGGCTTCTTGGCAATTTCTAGAAAGTTTGTGGAGAGTTGGTTTGAGGAATGATCTGATAATGAGAATATTGGAGTTGAAGCCAAGACATGGAAAATGATGTACAAGTTGAACCATTTTTTGAAGGAACACATAGTTGCTTTGGTGTTTGAGACAATAAATGAAGGGTTTTGGGGGTGGGGGGGGGGGGGGGGGGGGGGGGGGCGGTGAAGTAGAATAATATGAAGTGTTTGAGAGAATAAAATTAAGTGAAGCAGAAAACGAGAACAATTGAAGAAACAGACAGCGTAGCTTTATTTTATAAGATCGTGAGGGCCCATTCCAACCTGTGAAGAGATTTGAAGTATCTTTGGATTAGATAATCAATTAAATTTTTATGGTGAAGATAAAGTAACAAATAATTACTTCTTCTACTTTTTTATAGTGTCACCATGATTTTGTGAGGTAAAATTGATTATTGTGTGTTATTGATAAGGGTAAAGCTAGTTTCGGGTAGGAGTAACTCCAGAGAAATGGGGTTTAGAGAAGATTCAGATTTTGATTATCAAGGGTAAGCATATCTCATTCCTTTCTTTCTTCATTTCTTACATATAGCAATTCAACTTATCAGTCTAACAAACTCTGGCACGTGATTCACTTACTCATAACAGAATAATAACTAGGATTCGGATCCTCTCTATTTTAGGCCCTTAGATTAGCCTAACAGTTGAGATTAAAAATTTGGGAGTACGGACTTCTTCCTTTCTCACTTCCACTGCAGATTAATTTTCTCACTCTCTACAGATTAATAAACACACTACTTCCCATTCTTTTCGGTAATCAGTAATCAATTAACTAAAGTAACAAAATTGAAAGAGCAAATATCGAAAGTGTAATGTCATTGGAGTTTTGGCGCTAAAACACACTTGATTTTCTTTCCAAAGCAATAATCCTTTTTATTTTTCTGATATTAACCTGGTAAAATATTCATTTGTGACAACTTGGACCAATTTGATCTTGTGCATCCCGTGCTCCTCTGGGCTGTTTTTTTCTGCACTTTGGGAACTACTTCTCCTCTGATTGCCTTGGGTCTCATCTCCTCTATTGGGCCTTCATTCAGAACCGCATCTGACACAAGATCCTTATCCAAACACATCATTGGTCTGTTCATTGTTACACTTGGCTAAAGTTTTATAATTGGATGGACCACACTTTTCAACACTATGCCTTTTAATATATTACTCTTTTTACTATTAAATCAAATCCCAACTTTGGCACACTAATTAAAAATATCTCTGTTTTTAATAAAATTATCGTACAACTTTTTCACTGAACTATTTGTCAAAAAGTTATATTGGTATCTAGGCGCAACGACATGATATAGGTGTCTATTTAGGTAATGATATCTTATTACAAAAATCAGGTTTAATACACCATTTTCATCAAACTAAGTGCGCCTCTTCATAGTATTTTATTATTTTGAGAAAACTAGGGGGAAAAAAGAGGTTGTTACTGCTGAAGTTTTATAAGATAACTAGTAGCTAATGATGCGTGAAGTGCAGCCCCATAAGGAAGTCCATCTTCATTGATTCTGAGATATGGTGAGTGTAATGACTGAAACGGTTCATTAGGTGAAGCATACTTCATTCCAAGCGTGAAGAAGTAGCCAGGTATGACCTCTTGATAGAATGCAAAGTCTTCAGCTACCATGAATGGTGGCATGTTAAGATTAACATTATTGACGCCAAGCACATTCTCAGCAACATTTTGAAAATGCTTGTGCAAGTCACCATTATTCACAGTTGGAGGATTCGCTGGTCCCACATTTTCAAAGAAGTTAACAGTTGCATTGCATCTCTGCACAGCAGCTTGACCGATGATAACCTGCATAAATGAATCAGCCTTAGGCCATACCGCAAATGCAGTGACAAATACTAAGTGTAGACATTCTTTTTGTTGCAACAGAAATTCATGAACTTATGTATTATAGGGAGAGATGCACAAAGCTCCAACTATTAAGTCATGCAAAGGTTCACCCTTAAACATTAATACAAGGAAAAAAAAAAAAAAAAGTCTACTAGATTTTGTCCCATTTTTATGTACGTTTATTATGCTCTACAAAGAAAATTAAAACTTCTTTAGAAGAATTTGGTTTCCCCAGATTTGTGAAATCTATGCATCTAGATACTTTCAGTTTTGTTGATAAGTATTTTGCATGGCAATGATTAAAGATACAAAATATGATGTAAATGTATCATTTGAGTTGTTGTGTAACTGTCCCATGTGATCATGAAATACAGCATCGCTTATTGATAACTAAAATAAGTTGTTTGACCATGTGTAGATCAGAGATTGTTTCAATTTAATCAGTGGTCTTGAGTTTGAATTAGCTGCATCAAATAAATGTGATCCCTATAAAAATAAAATAAGGAGTTTTTTATGAAATAGGAAACTAGCCAGTTATTCTCGATACAACAACCTTTTTAATACCCAACATAATCATAAAGAAAAAAAAAATACTACTGTGAACTGACGATGCATAGTTGTATACATAGAAAAAAATAATATTTTTAGATTTCAGTTAATGCATGTAAAATGAATCTATTCTTCTCCATAACAAACCTGCTTGATTCGCAATTTAAGTTGGTCCATGCTTTTATTAGTAAAACCACGGTAGGTGCCACCAATTGTGGCATAATCAGGAATAACATTGAATGCATCACCTCCTTGAATCTTTGAAACTGTGACAACCTGCATTGACATATTATGTATGGAAGACACAAATGATGATTGTCACTATAAACAAGTCCTTCAGGATTCAGGCCTTTCATATGTTTAAATAATCGGCAGTTATCACATATAAAAATATTCACAAACTCGCACATCCTAAAGGTCTAAATTTCATATGCCTCTATGATCATTAAATGCTTGTGGTGCAGTTGCATTCCTCTAATTCTTTTTTTGTTACTGATAGGGGTATTAGAAGCACCTTACTTGGTCTTCAAGTCATATTATTTTTTTCCATCCCTTGTAATCAGGACACTGTCTTGTAATCCAGATACCGGATGGCTTTCACTGAGTGCATGTAGGGTGATTTTTCAACTCCTTATGGTGCTCATAAGCTCAATTTTGTAGCCATGGTAATCTCACTAAGTTTGTTACATAATTAATAGTGTTCTTACTTCTTGGCATATAATTAATCAATAATGATTCTTGGAACTAGAGTTATGTTGAATGATTTCTTCTATAGAAATGCTTTAACAAGTTCTTACATTTGAAGCTGATAAAGCAGGCAAAAGTTTTCCATGAATAGGTTGCAATGCTTATAATTTCCTTTCATAATACATTTTCTTCCTTTTGCTTCCTACATAACTAAACATGAAAACAGGATAACTGCTTAGCAATTAGCATAGCTGCAGATTCAATCGTGAAAGCTCTTGATATCAGCACTAAAATAAGAATAAAATCAGTATAAATGTGAGGCTCACAAGGGAAAAAGAAGAATCAACAATCAAGTATATATACCCGGGGATCTAGAGGATCAGCCTCGCGAGAAACAAGGTGCTGAAGGCTAATAATGACATTAGAAGCCGCCAATATGGGGTCTATAGAAAGTTGGGGAATAGCTGCATGACCTCCCTTTCCACTTATTTTGGCTTCAAAGAAACCACTTCCAGCCGTTAATGGACCGGACCTAGAGGCCGCTGTACCTACTGGAATGAGAGGCACCACGTGTAATCCAAAGATAGCAGTAACATTTTCTAAGGCTCCAGCATCTAAAATTTTCTTAGCCCCTCCACCTCCTTCCTCGGCTGGTTGGAAAACAAGAACAACAGTCCCCTGTAAATATAATGAATTTATCAGGGATCCATGACAGAAGATGAAGATAACAGAACATAACAGATAAAAGTAAGAGTAGCAGGCTTTAGTGAGTGTCGAGGCATAGTAGAATTGTTAGAAATTTAGATTTTTCCAGTTATCATATTAAAATGCCTTATGTGTCTACAGCTTTTTATCACTTGGAAAATTCGGTGAAGGTTATTTGTACTTAAGGAAAAGCTAGTTGTAGGCTAATGATGTTTATTTTGTAGCTTAGTCATGATTATCTTTTCCTCAGCGCAATCAGGGAAAAAATTGAATATACATAATATCAGTTTTTCCTCCTTTCTTCTACGTATGTGCGTGGTTGCTAGTTTCTTCCGACAACATTTTTTCATCATTCCTTAGCTTTGTTGTTTAGTCTAATAGATTTGATATTCAATCTAATAGCTATTAATGTTCAGTCTCATGACATAGTATCAAGAGCTTCATTGATTTTTTTACAAGGTCTGTGAGAGAGAGAAAATCAGATGCTATGAGGGAGACAAAATCGAAAAAAAAAAAGAGAGAGAACAAACAAGAAATCCCACCAAAAACCTTCAAACACAACAATGGCATCCGATGGTAGTTCTTTACCTCCGCCTATGTTTGCCAGAGAAAACTACCATAAGTAGCCTACAAAAATGAGGACTAATCTTAAGAGTTCGAAGTTTATGGGATGTGGTGGGAAATGGAAGCAATCCACCTCCTTTACCAAACAACCGAAATGTAGCTTAGATAAGGAATCATAATGATGAAGTGGCAAAGGAAGGTAGATCACTTGCCATTATACACAATTATGTATCTATCAAGATCTTGAATCTTAAGACTGCAAAAGAAGTCTGGGATAAGTTGAAGGAGGAACTCCAACCGAGGAAAGAACAGAAAGAATGCGGGTTGTGAACTTGAGAAAAAAGTTTAATGCATTGAAAATGCCAGATTCAAACTTATGAAATCTCAAATTGAAGCTGAGTATATCTCAGCTGCAGAAACAACAAATCAAGTCATTTGGTTAAGAAAAATGATATCAAATGTTGGGCAAATTCAAGTTGCAATGACTGTCATTTGGGTGGCCAATAAATCAGCCATTTGCTATAACAAAAGAATCCTATTCACCATGGAAGGACTAAGCACATCAAAGTGAAATATCATGTACTTAGAGAAGCTAGGAAATAAAAGGAAATAAGCTTGGAGCAATGCAATTCAGAAAATCAGATTGCAGACATTATGATGATAAAAGTCTTTTCCAAGGGTTTAAAGTATTGAGATCAAAGCTTTATGATGCAGTAATGTTTACTTTTTAGATTTGTCATAATTAAATTTTACCTTGCCTAGTTATAACAGATACATCATCATTTTTGCTCTTTTCTTCTGTGTATATGTGTGCTTGCTTTTCTTCTTACAACATTTCTGCATCATTCTTTTGCTTTGTTGTTCAGTCTAATAGCTTTGATGTTCAATCTGATAGCTATTAATGTTCAATCTTATAACAAGAATAACAAGAGCAATTTTGTCTCTTCTCATTTTCCTCACTCCCCTTTTCAAGGCCGTTTAACAATAACTACAATCGAGAGTTTTATTTTTCTTTTTTGAATAAAAGTAAAAGGCTTGGGATGTATATCGGATGATAGAATGATTGGAAGTTACAAAGTTGGCATGTCATTTGGCCAATGATTAACACCAATATATTAGAAATCAAAGATTGACATAATTAATTGGAATTCTACAATGATTTTTTTTATAAAAAAAAATTATAGATCGTCAAAATGGCCAGCTTTCTTGAATAGATAGCATGTTGGACAGTAGTGAAGAGTGACTTGTGACACCCCCACGTTTTAAATTTATATCAAGTGCAATACTTCAAAGGGGGAAAAGCAGAACATAACATTATAGAGAAAAGAAACGGAAATAAAAGTAAAATTAAACCTGTATCTCTTTTTCATGCTGTTTGAGAATATTTGCTGCACCAAGAAGCATAGTGACATGAGCATCATGACCGCAGGCGTGCATCTTTCCAGGTACTTTACTCTTGTGCTCCCACTCCACCATTTCCTAAGGTTAAGATACACCATCAAAATCAATGGAATATAAAGTTACAGTACTGTCAATAAAACTTGAGCAAAGGCAAACATAACAATTAACAAACCATAAAACATAAGTTGCTTGGATACGAGTACGTTAAAATAATTGTCCCTAAATTTGGTTCACCCAGAAAAAGAGTAACAATTTCACTCCGTACTTAGTGACATATTTCGGAGGTTAAGAATAGAGAGCCTCTTATGTCGTTGGCACACAATAGCAATGTGAATGAGAGCAAAGTAATAAAATCTTAGGAAAAACTTTTATTAAATTACTCATTTGCAGTTTCATGATTCTTACTTTTTTTAGTTCAAAGTGATCTTTTTAGTTCCTATCATTTGCATTTTAATTCTCTTTTATAGTTTTGAAACTAATTTTTATAATTCCTATAGTTTTATGATTCTTACTTTTTTAGTTTCTATAATTCTTACTTTTAAATTATATGGACTAAAAAGGTAAGAATATAAGGATCAAATGAGTAATTTAACCTTACTTTTATTAGTTTTATATATTGGACTTGAGTATCAAATGGGTAGCTAAATAGTATCAAATGTATCTAAATTAAGTAGGTTAAAATATGTTTGTATCCAAATTAAATAGGTTATTATAATTCTTTTTTAATTTTTATAGTTTAAAAGTAATTTTCTTAGTTTTTATATTTTATATTTTAATTTCATTTTAGTCCTTATTATCAAAGTAATATTATTAATTACAATTAACTAAAAAATATTAACAAGTAATTCGTAACTAATTTATTCTAATATAATTTATAAAAAAAATAATTGATAATTTATAACTAATTTATAACTAATTATTTTTATATATTTTTTCTAGTAAGGACTAAAATGTAACTAATACAAACTATAGGGACTAAAAAAATCACTTCCAAATTATAGGAATTAAAAAGGTAAGAATCATAAAATTATAGGATAATTTAACCTTTTCATTATATTTGAATTTTATTTTTTATCTTTAATAAAAAAATTCATTTTTATTTATGACATTTTAAATATTTTAGTTTATAGCTTTGTTGTGTCCTTAGGCGTCTGATTATTCAAACACATCAGTTGCTTATGTACTGTGTCACATTTGATTAAATGTGAAACCTTAGTTATGATGTGATGACGTGATTATCAATAATTAATAAATTAAAAAATATTAAAAACGAATTTCATGAAATATCTCGTGTGCGTGTATGCACGAATATCCCATGCACACCATCCTCGTACGTGAAAATTGACTATTGGACTAGTCATGCTTTCATAGCATAAAAGATAAAACTACTACGTATTAAGAAAAAAACGTCAAAATCCTGGTTCAAGCTTAATTATCAGGGAAAAAAAAGACATGCAGAGTTCATGAAACCTGGACGGGAAGTGCATCCATATCAGCTCTTAATGCAACAAAAGGTGACTTTCCTGTCCCAATGAAGCCAATAACACCGGTGACTGCAACTGGGTATTTATATGGGATACCCAGTTTATCCAATTCCTCTCTAATGAGTTTACTGGTCTCAAATTCCTCATAACCCAACTCTGGATTCTCATGAATCTTCCTTCTGATTTTCACCATCCAGTCAAAAACTTCAGGTTTCTTGGCAATTTCTAGAAAGTTTGTGGAGAGTTGGTTTGAGGAATCTGTTAATGAGAAGATTGGAGTTGCAGCCAAGACATAGAAAATGGTGAACAAATTGAACCATGTTTTGAAGGAGCTCATAGTTTCTTTGGTGTTTGCGAGAATGAAGTGAAGTAAAGAACAAACAAAACAAAGGAGAATATATAGTAAAACAGCACACAACGTACTTTGTTTTATAAGATCGTGAGGGGCCACTCCCACCTTTTTGAGTAGAGATTCCGTCTTTTCATTGTCACACTTGACTTGGCTAAAGCATTATTCGAAGAATTAATTAACCATTGCTTAAAATAAGGGTGGCACCGTTTCGATGTTTTTTAAACATTAGTATTTTTTTTATTTTTAAGAAATAGGTTAAGGATTAAACCTCTATTCCCATACATCTATCCCAATCTACCACATAATGCCAACTACAATCAGTTATACAATACATAATTTGAAAAGTCATTGTTTATCTCTTTTATATTTATTTTTAAACTGAATTTTTAATAAATTTTAAAATTAATCATCAATATATAATTAAAAAAATATCACAATTTAAATGACGCATTATCAATTTAAAATATAATTCATATGTTCAAAAACTTTGATTTAATAGTAAATTTTTTAACTATAATATATATTATATTTTTAAAAATATTATTTATTTTAAATTTAAATTAATTATATTAAAATAAATATTTTGTTTTATGCAATACACAAGTTAAAATGCTACTTAGGTTATAAATTAGAATACACAACTTAAAAAATAAACTCTTACTCTTCCCATATCTATTAGTTATCTCAATATTAAGATTTATTAGTTATCCTCTATATTATTATTTTATCTTTCTAACATACATTTTATACACTACAAGCACAAATAGCTAAAAAAAATTATCATGTTATTAAGAGGCGATGAACAATCTCAAGTTATTAAAATCTATTTAAATGATTGACATCATATATACACTCAAATTTAAGGATCAAATCAAATGCTTAAAGGACTTGGTATCTCAATCTAACCCTACTAACATGTCAACTTGACACTTAACAGATCTCAATAACCCAACTAATAGTAGAAACCAACATGACAAATGTGACAAAACTTTAAGAAAAAGTTCTTATTCATTTTCCTATACTCGAGGAGCAAAAGTAGGAGAAGGGTGAAACTTCATAGACAAAATTGGTAGTTTGATCAAATGTAAAACAATTTTATTTACTTAGTCACATGTATAATGCTCAACTTTAAGTTTAGTTAAATTTTAAATGCAAACCTTTCTATCAATGCCACAGGTAAAACAGTGCAAATATCATGCATGCCATTGCTACAAGAAACAATATATATTGCCTTTTATTTTAACAATTATAACAGCCCTGTTTCATAAAAAAAATTAAAAAAAAAATTAACAGCCCTGTTTTTCTATTAAAAAAATAACAGTCCTATTACAATTCATCATGATGTTTCCCCTCTGCAGACGGTACATCCTGCGGATGTTTTAGAAGATAACTAACAGCTAATGAGGCATGAAGTGCAGCCCCATAAGGAAGCACATCTTCATTGATCTTGAAATAGGGTGAGTGTACTTGCTCCAGTTTTTCATGTGAGGGATTCTGTATTCCAATAAAGGCAAAGTAGCCAGGCATAACCTCTTGATAGAATGAAAAGTCTTCAGCTCCCATCAATGGTGGCATGTCATTAACTTTATTGATGCCAAGCAAATTCACCGCAACAGTCCCAAAATGTTCATGCAAGTCATTGTTGTTTATAGTTGCAGGAAAGAAAGGCTTCTCTCCCTCAAAGAAATTGACTGTTGCATTGCACCTCAGAACCGCAGCTTGTGCAATCACAACCTGCATAAAATGAATCAGCCTTAGCCCCTGTTAGGATTAACTGTAATGAAAAATATATAATATGAATGAATCCCTTTTTTAGTTGAAACTATTTACATGAGGGTATTTCTTATTTTGATTGTAACATGTTTTTATTGATTATTACAAGAATACTATTTTCATTTCATATTGAGTCAAGAATAGGATTGGGCTTATAGGCACAAACAACCAAAAGAATAACACCATATTATAGTCTGATGATATAGGGCATGTTTTCTATGTACATTTAGAAAAGAAGAAGATAAAAGAAAAAATGAATCAATTTTCTTTCTTAAAGTTAAAATCATCGTATGCATCTCAGTTTTTGGAGAAATTAAATGAGATGTCAAATCCTAATTTCGTTCGGGGACTATCATTGGCTAACGTTTTGATTCTCGCTGACCGTAATCTTTTCTCTTCTTGTAAAGCGAATTTCAACTGATCATTTGTGCCGTAATCTCATTTTATTCTTGTAAAATAAAATTTCAACCGGTCATTAATGCCATAAATCATCTTTTTAAAGAGATCGAGAGTTAATGAACGAAACCAAGATAAAATCAACACGTAATTGAGTTTTCATCCGCAAAAGTCGCTTGAATTCGTTCAAGGTCTAACGCCTTAATGATCTATTTTATTTTTATTGGTTAAAATGAACCTTTCAAAAGTTTAAAATCAACTTATCACACGATTTTCTCGCTTTTAAAGAACTACGTAAATCTGAGTTCCTCATCACACATGAGGATACGTAAGAGCAAGGACAACACTCTTGTCGACCCCAAAAAGTAAAAAAAAAAAAAAAAAAAAAAAAAAAAAAAACATAAAAAAAGGAAAAATAAATAAATATTGAAGTCATGATTTTGCACACTCGATTAAAGGTTGTCGTCCCCTGTGACGAACGCGTGGGGATGCTAATACCTTCCCCGCACGTAAACAACTCCTGAACCCTTATTCTTAAAATTCGCAAACCCCTTTTGGTTTTTTCTAACATTTTCCTCACATAAACTTTAGTGGCGACTCCCACGCGTTTTCCTTTCTTGGAAAACGCACCCTCGAATCTCGCCTCGCCCTCCTGCCAAAGGATAAGTTGCGACAAGAGAGTTTATGTAAAAATTAATTTTAACTTGAAGGAATAAGTTTAATTCAATTTTTTATTCATCTTACTTTCTTCTCCTATAATTATTTATTGAGAAATTTATCCAAACTATAATTAAAAAAAAAATATATCTTACCATTTTTATTATTACAGTTTATGCATATAAAATGAATTTTATTCTTCTCCAAGACATACCTGCTCAATGCGCTGTCTTAATTGCTGGAAGCTTTCTTTTGAAAAAGCTCGGAAGGTGCCTCCAATTGTGACAGAATCTGGAATGACATTGAATGCATTACCTCCTTGGAATTTTCCTACAGTCACAACCTGTGTGGAGAAGCTTTCTATTTTAGGAAGGCTCAGAAGATTGAAAGTGCTTCTTGAAACAGCATTTTGTGGTATTCAATAAGCAGTAATAATCACACTTCACACATAAACATGTTGTGACACAAGCACAAATATAAAGACATGGCCCAAAAGGCCAAAGGGTTTTAGATCCCATATCTCTCTATTGTCAGAGATGGGAACTAGAGTTGTGTTCTGCCATCTCATCCTTTTCGCTAGAAATTTTTTTGTGGCCGAAGGTCACTTTAGTTGTGTAAACTAAACATAACTAATCAATTCTTCATACAGAATTACAATCTCTTTTCTTTGATAACATACATGTAAACATAAGAAAATCAAGGTAGTGGATCATCATATATCCATGATCCGTTAATGTTATGCATATGTTTGTATTATATAAACCCCTTAAACCCACTCTCATCAGAAGTTACAAAGTTAACCTTACTCTCTATAGCGCTGCCCTTACTTTCTACAATCCAAACCCAAGTTTAAATCAGCTGCAACTCAATTTTAAGATTTGAAAAGACGAAAAAAAAACTACCAAACTATATTTTCTCTTCATGGTTTACTTTACACCTGCATCATTGTCATTGGCGCCTCTTTTAGTACTTAATACAAGGATATATGCATATCTAAGGTCGCAAACAAAGTGACCAAAAAGTGGAACTGGTACTTCCAAAGTTTAAGTAGATAGCACATGGAAAAGTTACTTAAATGATAAGCAAATTTTAATCAAAGTGTAAGCAATGAGTTTCTAGCCCAAGCCTAAGTTTTTGCATAGACATGGGTTCAGAATACAGTATAAATATTTTTATTTAGCAATCAAATAAGAACATCAGTGGGCCTGGTTCTCACCCACTTAGTTAAGTGAGTGCTTTTCCTTTTAAATCCCAATTACACCAAAATAACACAAAACTTAAATGAGTAGGTGGTGACAAGGGAAAAGGAAGAACTGAAGTAGAAGCAAATTTACCTGGGAATCCAGAGGATCAGCCTCACGAGAAACAAGATGCTGTAAGCTAATTATAACATTAGAAGTTGCCAATATGGGGTCTATAGATTGTTGAGGAATAGCTGCATGACCTCCTTTTCCACTTATTATTGCTTCAAAGAAACCACTTCCTGCCAACAATGGACCAGACCTAGAGGCCACTTCACCTATTGGAAAGTTAGGTGTCACATGCAACCCAAAAATAGCTGCGACATTTTCTAAGGCTCCAGCATCTAAAATTTTCTTAGCCCCTCCACCTCCTTCCTCTGCTGGTTGGAAAACAAGAACTACAGTTCCCTATTTTGACACAAAAATAATGAAATTATCATAAATCTGGGACAGGGTGGAAACAAGAGAACAAGACAATTCATATTTCATAGTAAAGTAGCAGAAGTGGGAGACTGTATTGGTCAAGTAGAATGATATGTTGGCCAACTTTCTTTCTCTTTTCATTCACAAAAACCTTATAAGTTATAAACAGAACATATGTTTGATTCTAACATGATTGGAATCGTAAAACAAAAAGTTTACACAAAAAAAGTGATTAAAATCATTAAGAAGGCCAAATTTCTTGACTAAAGGGCAAACTGAACAGCAAGGAGTAGTGACCATATATTTTAAACTGAGATCAGAAGAGCAGTATCTGCAAAAGTAAGCAAAACCATAAAGCAGAACACCATATTGATAGGAAACGAAAATAAAGAAGTCGATATAAAAATTCAAACTTGTATCTCCTTTTCATGCTGTTTGAGAATCTTTGCAGCACCAAGAAGCATGGTCACATGAGCATCATGACCACACGCATGCATCTTTCCAGGTACTTTACTCTTGTGCTCCCACTCCACCATTTCCTAAGGTCAGAAATGGTAATAAATAAATAAAAATAAAGAACAAAACATCAATATTTTTTTTAGAAAAGGTTAGCAAAACTCTTTTTGTTGTCTTATGATCTTATCCCTATACAGAAACCCCATAAAATTAAAACCACCATAAATCAAAAGCCTGATAAAGTAAATATATGCAAGGTTTTAAAAAATGGTCCAGGACTACAGTTTCAACTGCAAATTCAAAGATTTAGGGTCACCACAACTGCAATGGTAATCGCATCTGTCTACAATTTCCTGCAATATCAAGAATTGGGACGAACTGCAATTTAAAACATTGTATATACGATAAGGCAAATATATAAAAGTTTTAAAAAATATATCCACAACAACAATTTCAGCCGCAATTAGGATCACATTGGCTGCATTTGTCTGTAATTTATCGCAATACCAAAGATTGCAACAAACTGCGACCACAATTTAAAACCTTGTATATGTGATAAGCATACAAAGAAATAATATGTATAAGTTATATGACCTGCATGGGAAGAGCATCCATATCAGCCCTAATTGCAACAAAAGGCGATCTTTTTGTCCCAATGAAGCCAATAACACCAGTGATTGCAACAGGGTGTTTATATGGGATACGCAGTTTATCCAATTCCTCTCTAATGAGTTTACTGGTCTCAAATTCTTCATAACCCAATTCAGGATTCTCATGAATCTTCCTTCTGATTCTGACCATCCAATCAAATACCTCAGGCTTCTTGGCAGCATCTAGAAAGTTGGTGGGGAGTTGTTCGGAGGAATCTGCTAATAAGAAGAAGTGGGGTGTTGCAGCAAAGACATGAAAAACGATGAAAGTATGAACCCAGTTGAAGAAATTCATGGTAACTTTGCAAGAGGGTGCGATGAGTGAGAATGAAAGTGGAGAAACTAAAAGCCACCAGAAGAGTTAGCAAATTGCCTATTGATCAGAATTTATATACTTATAGTAACAGAATTGGAACTTTCTGGGACAGATATTTTATAAGCCAAAAATGACCAGTATTGCTCGTTTTATTAAATAAACTAAATTCTAATTTTGGTATCTCAATAATTTTAAATTCCTAATTTTTGTTTCTTAATTTTAAATTAAAACATTTAATTTTATTATTTTTTTAAAATAAATAATTTTGATTCTTAATTGATCATTTAAAATTAAATATTAATTTTGATGTAATACATTAATGTTGACCTAGTTATATAAATCGTTAAAATGTCACTTATATGAAAAATATTAAATCAAATAAAAAATATCTCAATAAAAATTGAGTTGATGATCATTTAATTATAAATAAAATAATAAATCACTAACTTTATTTAATTAAATATATTAATATTATTTTTTATGTATCATTAATCCAGAGTTATTAATATTTTAAAATTATCAAAATTTATAAATTAAAAAATATTTAATATATATATTTTCAAATTTTATTGTATATCATTTTATATATTTTTATTTTGAATAAAAATATATAAAATGATATAGAATAAAATTAAAAAGATTTATATATTAAATATTTTTAATTTATAAATTTTGATAATTTGAACAAATATAATAACTCTATATTAATGATACATAAACAAATTTAATGTAGTTAATTAAACAAAATAAACATATTAGTGATTTATTATTTTATCTATGAATAAAGATCATGAATTTAATTCTTATTAAAATATTTTTTTATTTTTTATTTAATCATTTTTTTCCACATAAGCGTCATGTCACATAAAAATAAGAAGATTAAAACCATAAATTTAAGTCAGGAGATCAAAATTACAATTTAATATATTAAATATTGAATAAAATCATTTAAATCATGAACTCAAATTATTTTTAAGAAAGATAAATATTTTTTTGGGTACATATATTTTTTTACGGAAAAAAATTTGTAAGAGTTTTCTTTTTTATCATATGAAATTCGTGCAAGATATCTATGAGTTTTATTGATCATTAATCTTTGTCGAAAATTTGATTGCTCATCTTTAATAGTGTCTCTCTTTCTAATCATAATTCTCAAGTTGAGATCTTATTTAAAGGGAACTAAACTTAATATTACTCGGGCTAATAATTTATTGAAAAATAACAAAAAAGAAATAAATTACAAGTATCTTTAAATAATTTAACTAAAACATATTTTTTTACATGTAAGAAGGGTTATGTACTAACTATATGAAAAGTTTTACATAATTATTCAATCATAACTTATCATATTTGTTAAATTTATTGACTTTTAAAATAATTATCTTAAAAGATTTAAACTATAATTTATTATTAGATAACATTATAAAATTATTTTACATTATCAATATATACCAATTAAACTCTTTTATATTCTCATTAAACAAAAGTTGTTATTTTTTATATATACAAAATTTATTAATTATTATAATAATTATGAATACCGTGTGAGTGTGGAATTATAATTCTTCTTCATCAGATTCAGTTTTGATAAAGAAAATCATTCAAATAAGGGACTTTATTATCTATAAAGAGCTAAGTACGGAAGAGGCCAAAAAGAGGGTTCAATCTTGGAGCACCAATGAACAATTGCTTGTTGACAAAGTCTATGAATACATTAGAGGTGTCAAACCTACTGTTAGTTGGTGTTCTGTTATATGGAACCCAGCAATCCCCCCTAAGATGTCTTTCATTTTGTAGCTTGCCAAAAGGAATCAGCTGCTTACTCTTGACAAAGTTGCATTTTTGAACAAGGGTTCTCTCTGCCCTTTATGTTCAAATGAGCCTGAGTCAAATGCTCATTTGTTCTTTTCTTGCAGGAAATCTCTCCAAGTTTGGGCTCACATTCGTGATTTGGCTCCTTTCCGCAGGCGTTTCACTTCTTTACAGCGCATTACTGACTTTTTAATTAGGGGCAGATCCACATCAGGTGTTTAAGGAAAATTACGTTGTCTGGCTATAGCAATTACAGTCTACTGCATTTGGCTGTCTAGGAACAAGTTGATTTTTGAAGATTATCAATTTTCTGTCATAGAGGTTATTAGCAAGATTAAGTTTCTTATGTATAGACAAACGCACCTGTTGCATTTGTTTTAGCATCTTGATATATGTCTGTCTTCTTGTATTAGGGAGACTTTTTATTTTCTTTAACTGAAGGGTATGCCCCGTTTATTATTGTATCATTTTGGGTTTAATATAATTTACATTTTTTCCCAAAAAAATATTTGTAAGGTAATTAAATAAATATTTAATAATATGAAATTATAAAAATCTATTTATTTTAATACTTATTATGAAAAACAATATTCATTCAAAAAATTAAAAGAAAAAAGTATAAAAAGAAGTTTGAATAAATATTTTAGGAAAATCAATTATTTTTTTATTACTTCATATCACTTATTATATTTTTTATTAAAAAAATATCACCAAATTATATTTATATTTCTTCCCTTCTCTCCCAGGCCTTCTGTTTGGAAGAGATGAAAAAAAAAAACAAAGAAAAGAGGGGAAGGCAAAATACAATATAAACTTTATCTATCCTTTCGTATGAAAAAAAAAATAAGAAAGGAAAAAAATATTATGGTCCCACACCAAATTTTTTCTCTCCAATTTGGGAGAGATCAATAATAAAAGAATTTAAAGTTGATAAAAATATTATTATATCCTTAAGAAGGATGGCATTATTGCACTAAGGACAAAGGAGGGAGAAGTTTTATTGATGTACCCCAATAAGAAAATGAGCAGCTTTGCATCAGAAGATAAGCATATTGATAAAGAAGAGCCCTGTGATCCTGAATTAATGACATCAACAACATGTTGTCTATCCAACTCAAACAAAGACTGTAGAAATTCATCCCAACCGACTCTTAAACCATTTACAACAAATATGAATAAAATTAATATTTTTTTTAAAACATATTATGCTTATCTCTAAGAATAAAATAATTTAATTTTAAAGTTATTATATTTTTAAATTTTAACTTGAGACTTAGTTTTTATTTTATTTTTTCCGTTAACAACTTTTTTCTTTTTTAACATATAATATACACATATAAATAAATAAAAATAATTATTTTTTCGCATATGTTATTTTTGTTTTACTTGATAGATAAAATAAACGTTTTAAATTTATATTAAATATAAATGCAATATTCGTTTTTTATATTTTTTTTCGTTTATTATATCTCATTTTTCATAGAAGTATTATTTATGTCATTTTATAAATATACTTATTTCTTTCTCCGTTTTCTTTCCTTCTTTATTCTCTCCTACCAATTAATTAAATAACTATCTCTTTTTTTTCCCTCTTTTTCTTACTTTCTTTCCTTTCTTCTTTCCTCTATCTTTCTTTCATAAACTAAATAAAGTGTAAGTGTTAAATAAATATCATGAAGTGCGGTCCATGTAACATTTTTCTTTTTAAATATCATGTACTAATTTTGAAAGTTGATTCTCCGTCTCATTTTTACACAAACGTTGAAGAAACTGATGGTAACTTTGCGAGTGTGGAAGAGATTCTTTTCTGAGTAAACAAATTGAGTATGATCAGAATTTTTCTTTTTTGAAGGAAGTAAGATCAGAATTTATAAAGTGAGGGATAGATATTTTATAAACCAAAACAACCAATAACTCTCAATACTCTCGACCTATAAAAAAAATTCGTGGTTCAACTTTCCTAGGATGCCAATGAGCTAGAAGACAATAGCCACATGACCTGTAAATATCCTATGTACATTTGGCAAGTTTTTATTGCATGTAAACATTCCCCTATCTTTTGCTAATCTACGGGTACAATTGGTTGGTGTGATCTGGTACATATAGGAAAAACTACATGACAAATTTAATTTGGCCTTCAGATATTATTTATATGTTAGTTCATAAGTCCCTTTCGGGGAGGCAGATTGTACTTCAATCTGTAATATGTTTTAACACACTCATTGGACTGATTTGTTGACACCAATCAAATCATAAAAGGGTCGTGTTCTGGACATTTTCTTTCATTAATCTAAGTCACCATATATCAAATTTACTAATTTCGAAAATTAGTTTGAGAGGTGATTTTGCCTTTTAATGTAATTATAATCAATATCAAAAATGAAAATCATCTATTTTTAATAAATAATTTTAAATTTCTAAATCACTCAGTTTAGTATATAATTTTATAAAATCGTCTAATTTGATATAAAAAAAATATGTTTTATTTCATGTTATTAAGATCATGGTCAATAAGTTATTTCAATTCACTTTTATTTTTTTATTAATTAAAAAATTTATTTGACAGTTTGGTAAATAAATTTTTTAAATAATTTTTAAAATGTTAGTTTTTAGCTTTTTATTTTTTATCCTTTATATATTTATTAAATTTTCTAATTATCATTTTTAAATAAATCATGATTTTATTATTTTTTTAGTTATTTTATATTTTTTATCTACTTCAATAATTAATTTTACCAAACACTATATAATTTAATAAGTTAATTTTTCACCTTTAAACTACGAGTTTTCAACTTACCGTTAAAAACTTTTAATTAACTCTTAAAGATAAATTAGTCTAAAATTAAGGTTAATTGAAATATATGGGTTTATACAGTTCGCTTGTTTAAACTTTTGTTTCAAAAATTATTAAAAGATAATTTATCAACTTAATTAACTAAAGTATTACAATATTTTGGTGTGACGTCATCTATCCCAACATATATATAAATAAATAATACATATAAACAAATTCACATGGGTAAAATATTCACATTTACTTCACTATTATCAAATAAAACTTATTAAAAACATATTCATTTCAGAACAATGTCGTCAAAATTTACAAAAAAATTTGTTAAATCAGTAAGGTAAAATAAAATAAAATAACATCATGCAATTAAAATAAAAATTCATCCTCAATGTCACATTCTATCAGAGCATTATGTCTCAGCATCTTCTAGCACGAGATTCTTTAAAGTCATCAAGCTAGTCATCTGCTCCCACGAACATAAGGTTCAAGATCATCACATGATCCAAACACAAATAACATATAGGAAGTGAGTTATCACATCTAAAAAAAATAAAAAAAAATAAACAAAGACATAATCAAAATAAATTATAAAAGTATTTATAACATAGTTCAAGTTAATACAATCTACGTCACTTCACCACTTTATCATTTAAAATTCATTTTTTAATCATCAATCACATTACACATGAATCACACACTCGGATCAAGACATAATAACACTCATCAATTTCATAATAAACAATTACAAGGTGTTATGCAACAATTATACTAAGACTCAAGCTTATATGTAATGTGGTATCATGTCACTGAAAAACCTCCCTGGAGCAAATAACAAGACACACCATACAATAGGTATGTCAAGTCACTCTCGTTACGTAAAATCGTAAGGTGACCAGTTAGGATCACTCTGTTTTATGAGAATGTTCCAATCATATGGAATCAACATAGGCTTAAAGGAGCACTCAAACCGAATGTTTTTACTCCCAAGGCCTAGACTCCGAAGAATTCATTAGGGTTTCACCTTCTTGATTCAGGTACAACCCCTACAACAATTTTTGCACTCGGACACTGTTCATGAATTATAAAATATCCACGACTTCACACTCGTGTGTCAAACAGGTTTAACACATTGTGTTACAATTTAACACTTTAGGTCCTTGACTAGGAATCCTACATTTTTCCTTTAACACTATTCATAAAATACTTTTCTCAAGGTAAATACCAATTGGTTTATTGTATAATTCACAAGTATTGTCACATCAAGTATTAATTATACATTTATTCACAACCAAATTTCATAATAAACAATTTTAACATATCACAACATCACAATCTATCATCACATGTTTATATGTATCCCAGAAATCAACGCATGTTCAACTTTGTACTTATACTTAATTCTAATAACAATGTTATAATCTCAAAACAACATGTTATCTTACAATTCATCACATATTCAATTTATTACTTAGGCACAATTTTAATCACAATTTCATAATCTCAATATAATAGTTTATCATGTCAATCTAGCAAATATTGTCCAAAGTACAAACAATTTATACAAAAATATTTCTCACAATATGAGGAGTAAAACCCCTCAACACAATTCCATACAATCATATCAAAATCATAGGTTAAAAACACAAAAAATACTAAGAGCACTTAATTTTATCAATTAATTTGCATCAGGACATCAATTGATCTTGCAAACATAACAATATTGTATTTCTAATCATAAAAGAAAAATTATAATTCAATAAACATCCCAAGACAAATCTCAACTTGATTCCCTAAGGATCCCTACACATGTTCATTCCAACTCAATTGCAATAAACGCATCCCTTACCTCTAAGCGGGTTCATGTGTGTAGTCCAGCAGTGATAGCGACGTCTCTAGAAGTTTCCTAAGATTTTTCAAACTTTTCATCTGTTTGTTCTTTTAGAGATTACAAGCGTTAGAGAGAAGAGGAAGACATTTTATCCTTCATTTTACTGTCAAAGTGCGAGACTAATTTCACTCTCCAAAAACATAATTTTTCAAATCCCAATGATGAGAATGTGCTGAAATGGGTTCCAAAGGTGGTGTCTAAATTTCATAATGATCCAACGGTTGAAAAATCAGGGATTGTAGTTTTACTGGAACAGGTTTTGGGTATTTACGGGAAATAAAAAAATTCAGTACGAGGGACATTTCTTCCACCAAAGACATTATGTGAAAAATCCAAATGGTGGTCGTGTGCAAAAATAATTTCTGAACCACATGTTCAAATTTCAAAATGATCCAACGGTTAACTAGTTCGGAATTATCGTTTTATTGAGATAGATTTGAGTGTATGCGGAAAAAGAGAGAGTTTTGAGAGAGGAATAGGGGGAAACGGAGTTGAGAGAGAAAGAGAGAGCGAAGAGACATGATCTATTACGTCACTATATTTATAATTAGACTACTCTTAGTTTATTATTTACTCTATTTGTTTTATTTTTATTATTTTATAAACAAGAATTCTATTTTATTTCCTATCAAATGAATAAATAAAATATCTTTTTATTTTCCTTCAAATCATTATTTTAATCAATAAATTCATTTCTCCTTATTTATTTAATTATAAAAACCTCATCATTTTTCTTAAATTATTTATTTTTAAATAAAAAAATCTTTTTAAATTTATTTTATGAAAAATGACAAAATAAAATAGGGTGTTACATTCGGTACTAAATATTAGAAGAAAAAAAACTTTTTGTTGGTCTTAAATATAATTTTTATTTTATTTTTAAAATAATTTTCATTTAATTGAGATTTTAGTTTCAATCATTTTTTATTTCTAATACCAAATTTTAATGACAGATAAGTAAAAAACATATTTTAATTAAAACTTATGCAATTTTAAACATGATTAATTAATTTTTTAGCGTAAGATTTATTTATTTTTCTTTATATTTAAGACGGATTACATAGCATCATGCCATTTGGGCAAAGACATTAAATAAATAAACAAATAACATTGCCATAATTTCAGGGATTGATTCGTAAATACTTTTATAAAAGAACCAGTAAAATGTAATAGTTTTATGTAAAACAAAAATAAAAATAATGTTGATTCCATATGCACTTTAATACTTTCTTTGGATTGAAATATAAGCAATATCATGAAGTTTTTTTGAACTCAAATACAAATAAATTTAACTACTTTAACCTTAATGATATTTTCCCAAAAATATTATTCCATTAATTGAGTTTATCTTATTTGGTCAAACATCAAGAAAGGAAACTTAAAGTTGGTAGGCCCTAAGGATTGTGGGCCGGCCCATACCAAAACATTCCGCATTAAAATGAGAAATGTGATTGAAATTGTGAGACCTAATGAGGGAGAATAGGTTATAAAGTGAATGTTCAAATTGGCCATTTCGGCCGCATACTTTTTAATCTTCTTTCAACCACGAAAGAACCTTCGATTTGCTCTCATTGTTGTTGGATCTGCACCAATTATAGGCACCACATGAAGGTGAGTAAGAATCACCATCGATCCTCTTGCTTTTCTTTCATTCTTTTTTTCCCTTTTTCCTTTTTTCCTATTTGACAATTGATAGATCCACTTTTCCTATCTAATATTTTATCTCTTTTACCTAATAATATATTCTTTGATTGATGTAATCAATATATAATTGATAGCCTTGTGTTGTAACTCTAATTTGCTAGCATTATAATTGATTCTCACATAGGGGAAATCATTTTTTTAAGTCCTAAAGAGTCTTAATAACATGGTAATTGATTCTCATGCGTGAGAAATTGATTCTTTTAGGTTTTAGAGAGTTGAATCATCTTCTACTAGAATTGATTACCATGATTGGAAATCAATTTTAAATTTTTGTTTATGCCTCGTTAGCGTAATTTAGTCTTATTATTTACAATCTCATTTCATTCCTATCTTACACTAAATCAAACAAGTTGGGAAGAAATTCCAATAGTTTGTCTTGTCAATTTCACGCTTATTCTCTCAAATCAAACAACCAACAAAATCCACCCTATGCAATGGTGGATCCACCTTTATAGGAACAAGGGTAATTATGTATATATTTAGATTTTAACATCAAAATGTTAGCAATTTTGGGTCATATATATATATATATATATATATATATATATATATATATATATATATATATATCACATTATGGCTAAATGCATATATTTCATGAAATGCTAATTGTGTAAATACTGGCCTTGGAATTTTAGATAATCACATATATATTTAACTAAAAGATAGATAAGGTAAGAAATTCTGAATTGCCTCCGAGTAAGCGCTTCTTTAATGTCATTAGCTTAACAGGTCAAATGCCTTTAAGGTGGCATGAAGGTCACAAAGAACACATCTTCCTTGCATTTTCGCCTCTTAGTTAGAGACACCATAAAACTTGCGTATTCTGGAAGCACCTTCCACATTATTGCAAGAGAAGTGGTAGCGATCAAGGAAAGAATGACACTTAAGGCTTTCTCATGTTTTCCATGTCTTTCTTCCTTGACAATCAGTTGATGAGGAGGGGTATTGACTTGGAGAATACTTTCTTGCTGAATTTCTACTTGCGAGTGCTTCTCCCATTGTTGTGTTTTCTCCTTACTTTTCTCTTCATCTTTTTCTTTTGAATCATGCTCTTCTACGAGGCTTTCCTCATGAGCTTCAACGTCTACAAAGTTTTCTTCTCTTTTGGCCACAAATTTAGTCACTTCTTCTACTAGCTTACCAACTTGAATTTCTAGACTTTTAAATGCTTGTTGAGTAGATTCAGTGACTTTCTTGTATTGCATCAACAAATTATCCAGATTAGAAGTTCTTTCTTCTTCATATTGGTTGTAGGATTATAACTCTTGCTCTCATTGACAATTTTCCATGGAGTAGCTCCTGCCAACCTGAATTTCCTTGTTTTGTATCGAGTTTTGATTGGCTGTAGAGGTAGCATGGTATGCCGTGAATTCCATGAACACACTTTCAAGAGTAGAAGTTTTTTCTTCTTCATATTGATTATAAGGGTATATCTCCTATCCTCACCAAGAATTTTTCATAGAGTAGAGATGACAATTGTCATTGAAATGTTCTCCTCCACAAAAAGCACAATTTACCAGTGGTGGGTGATTGTCAAGAT
This sequence comes from Glycine soja, assembly GCF_004193775.1. NCBI lineage: Eukaryota > Viridiplantae > Streptophyta > Magnoliopsida > Fabales > Fabaceae > Glycine > Glycine soja. Next base: position 15,971,140 of record NC_041009.1, on the reverse strand, counting down.
ACTCAGTCCACCTCTTATAAATATCTTTCATCTTTGAAATGTCTCCCATGGATCAAGTTATTCTGAGGTTCCACCCTGCAAGCATAGACTCACAAGAATTTTTTTAAAAAAAGTAAAATAAAATAAAAAATAAAAAGTGAAAAGTAATTTCTTTAAAATTGGAATATGTAAATAATCAAGATTGTCACAAGTAGTAAAGTACTAGGAAGTTCGAGTGTCGAATCCACAAGGACTCTATTTGTATTTGAATTAATGCAAACCCAATTTAAAAGCAATAGATAAAAAATTTAAAATAAAGATAAGAAAATATAGTAGATAAGATAAAGATTTAAATATCAAAATAGAAGAAAAAAATAAAAGAGTTAAATTAAAAGATTTAAAGATAAAAATAGAAGATAAGAAAAGTAAAAGATAAGAGAAAACAAAAGATTAAGAAAATATAAGATAAGATAAATAAAAGATAAAAATAGAAGATAAAAGAAATAAAAGATATGATAATGTTGGGACCTATCCTGACCTATTCCCATCCCTAGTTGCAGTAAATTAAAATAATAATCATGGACTTCTAAAATTTGAAACAAATAAATAGTTAAAATAATTTATCTAGAAATGTTTTAAGTTTGGATTTTGTGCATCAATGTTCAAAATTTAGCTATGGTATATCATTTTAATAGTTTAGCATTTAAATGAGCTAATTGAATCAAGATATCACCAAAATGACCTCTCTTGTGTAGATTGTTTGTGATTATTTATATGAATGATGATTAGCCCAAAGGAAAATTACCATTTAACTAATTTATATACACACATGTGATGTTAAACATGTGATAATTATGAGATTTTGCATGTGAATCATGAGTCACATCGAAAGATGGGTTTGTTATTTGATATGTCCAAAGACTTGATATTAATGGTGCTAGATATCTTGAGATGAGATATACCATTATTTAAATGCATTGATGATTGTTATGTTTCGGTTCCAGTCCTTAATGTTACAAATTTTAAGGACTGAGAAGAGAACATGCAAATTGTTCTTGGATGCATGGATCTAAACCTTGCATTAAGGATTGAGAAGCCTCCTTCTTCTATAGATTCTCGTACATCTGAATTGAGGATGGGATCACTCAGATTACATGAGTCTTATGATCATTAAGCGCGATATTCCTGAGGTCTTTAGGGGCACTATTTCAGATGATATAACTAGTGCCAAAGAATTCATTGTTGAAATTGAAAAGCGCTTTGCAAAAAGCGAAAACAAGTACTCTTATTCAGAACTTAATTTCCATGAAGTATCAAGGCAAAGGAAATGTCATGGACATTATGGGAATGTCAAATATTGCTTCAAAATCAAGGGCACTAAAGCTTGAGCTTTCAGAAGACTTAGCTTCTTCGTTTAATGCTAATTTCTCTACCTTCACAATTTAGTTAGTTTAAGATCTCTTATAATTCGAAGGACAAATGATCTCTTAATGAGCTCATTTCATACTGTGTGCAAGAAGGGGAAAGGCTAAAGCAAGAAAAGACTGAAAGAGCTCATGCTCATGTTGTGAGTACCTCTAAAGAAAATGGCAAAAGAAAAAGGACTGAGGAGCCCAAGAATGAAGCTGCTAAGGGTCCAGCACAAAAAGAAACAAAATTAAGGTGACAATTGTTTCTTTTGCAATAAGAATAAGCCTCTACATGTAAAGAAGAAATGTACCAACTATCATGCTTGGCATGCAAAGAAAGGTATGTTTCTTACTTTGGTCTGTTCTGAGGTCAATTTAGTTTCAGTACCTAGAAAGACTTGGTGGTTAGATTCTGGTGCCACTACTAACATTAGTGTTTCAATAAACGGTTGCCTAAGCTACCGGAAGCCAATTAATTATGAAAGATGGATCTATGTTGGATATGGTAAATCAGTGGAGGTGGAAGCTATAAGGCATTTTAGATTATTATTACGTACTTGTTTTTATTTGGATTTGAAAGACACTTTTGTTGTATCGTCATTTAGACGGAATTTGGTTTCAGTTTCTTGCTTGGACAAATTGGGTTATTTGTGCTCATTTGGAAACAATGTGTTTAGGTTGTCTTTCAATTCAGATATTGTTAAACTGGTTCACTCTTGGCTAATGATAATCTATATTTACTTGATACTATAGCTTTCTATGGTGAATCCTTTAATGCAGAATTGCATGGTACTAAGCGTAGAATTGATAATGCAAACTCAAGAGAATTATGACATAAGTGTTTAGGTCACATTTCTAAGAATAGAATTGAACGACTTGTGTCAAATAGAATTTTGGATTCCATTGATTTCACAAGCTTTGATGTTTGTGTTGAATGCATTAAAGGTAAACAGACCAAAAGCAAGAAATTAGGTGCATATAGAGCTACAAACATCTTGGAATTGATACATACAGACCATTTGTGGGTCATTTCATACACCTTCAAGGAATGATCAACAATATTTTATATCATTTATAGATGATTACTCCATATAAGCATACTTGTTTCTTATACATGAAAAGTCAAAATCTTTGGATGTGTTCAAAACATTTAAAGTTGAAGTTGAAAATTAACTCAATAAAAGAATCAAGAGTGTCAGATCTGACCATGGTGGTGAATACTATGGCAGATATGACGATTTAGGTGAACAACGTGCGAGAAGGCATTGGAAAAGCAAGATCAAGTTTGCAAATAACAGTTTTGTAACTACGAAAGACATTGGAAAGGTGATGATTTAGAGGAAAGATGGACAACACTCATTTATCAATGATGTGCTATATGTTCCAATATGAAGAATAATTTGTTGAGTTTGGGACACTTGTTAGAAAAAGGCTGCTCAATGCAGATGGAGGACAATCAACTGAAGATGTTTGATAGCAATATGAGGTTGATTCTAAAGGCCCCTTTTTAAAGGAACAGAACATTCAAGATTGGAATTCAGATTGGAGAATTTCAATGCTTGGCTGCTTCTATAAGTGATGAAAGCTGGATGTGGTATCACAGGTTTGGTCATCTAACTTTCAGGAGTTTAAGTGAATTGAAAAGCAAGAAAATGGTTCATGATCTCCCTGAAATTGAGATAGAAAAACAGTCATGTATTGAGTGTTGTGTGTCAAAGAAACCAAGGAATTCTTTCAAGTCAGAAGTTCCAATCAGATCCAAAAGAAAGCTTGAAGTGATCTATTCTGATGTGTGTGGTCCTTTTGAAGTGAAATCCCTAGGAGGTAACAATTACTTTGTGTTATTCATTGATGAATTTACTAGAAAAATGTGGATCTATCTCATTAAACATCAAAGTGAAGTGCTTAACATCTTTAAAAAGTTTAAGTTGTTGAGTGAAAAACAGAGTGATAAGGTAATCAAAGTGCTTAGAACAGATGAAGGTGGTGAACATGAATTTCAAGTATTTTGTGACGAAGAGGAAATAATTCATGAAGTGACATCTCCCTATACACCTCAGCATAATGGTGTCTGATTACTTCTGAGGAGAGGCAACTTCTACTGCTTTGTATATTCTGAACAGATGTCCCACTAATAGATTGTAGGGATACACACCTGAAAAAGCATGGTCAGAAAAGAAACCTAGTGTGAGTCATTTCAGAATATTTGGTTCACTGTGTTTTAAGCATATGTTTGAGCATATCAGAAAGAAACTTGATGACAATGTTGAACCAATGATACTCATTGGATATCATCCAACTGGTGTCTACAAGTTGTATGATCCTAGAATGAGGAAGGTTGTGATTAGTAGAGATGTCTTGATAGATGAAACAAAAGGCTAGAATTGGGAAATAAATGCTGCTGACAATGGTGAAAGAAAGGTGATTGTGAACCTTAAAGACAAATAAAGTGAAGATGATGTACCATCAAGTGGAGAACAACTTAGAAGGTCACAAAGAGGGAGACAAGTACCACAAACACTCAAAGAGTATGAATTGTATCCTGATACAGTAATCACTGCAGAAGGGGATTTTGTGCACTTTGCTCTACTTGCTGAATCAGAACCAATGAGTCATGATGAAGCCTCACAAAGTTCACATTGGAGAACAGCTATGGAAGAAGAATTGAAATCAATTAAAAAGAACCAGACTTAGGAGCTAGTCCACTTACCTTAAGGAAAAAGACCAATTTATATGAAGTGGGTCTATAAAACTAAAGTAAAGCCTAATGGAGATGTATCCAAGTATACGACAAGATTAGTAGCAAAGGGATTTTTGTAGAAACATGGCTTGGACTACAATGAGATTTTTGCTCCAATTACAAGACTTGAAACTGTTAGGCTCATTGTAGCAGCTGCTAGTAACAGAAAATGGTCTCTATATCAACTTGATATGAAGTCAGCATTTTTTAATGGACCACTTGAAAAAAAAGTCTACATAACCCAACCACCTGGTTATGTAGTGGCAGGTCAAGAGGATAAAATTTACAAGTTGAATAAGGCACTATATGGCCTTAAGCAGGCTCCTAGAGCCTAGAATATGAGAATTGATAGCTTCCTAGTCCAATAGAATTTCACCAAGTGCACTAGTGAGCATGGAATTTATGTCAGAAACACAAATTCTTGTGAGTTTTTGATAATATATCTTTATATAGATGATTTGCTAGTGACTGGTAGTAGTAAAGAAGATATGAGAGTGTTCAAAGGAAGAATTTGAGATGTCTGATCTTGGTGAATTATCATACTTCCTAGGTATTGAATTTGTTTCTACTAGTAAAGGGATTTTCATGTATCAAAAGAAGTATACAGAAGACATTCTGAAGAGGTTCAATATGATGGAGTGCAATTCTGTGATCACACCAACTGAAACTGAAATCAAGCTGCAAATAGATGGGGATGAGAAAGAAGTTGATCCTACCTTGTATAAGCAAATTGTAGGTTCATTAAGGTACCTATGTAACACCAGACCTGACATTGCCTATTGTGTTGGCTTGATGAACTTCATCTTTCATCACTGGCTTTGTTAGGCTCTGCTTAGCATGTTCAGACAGGAGCCACACTCTCTTTATGCCTCCCACTCCCAAGACTGTTGGTGCAACAAATCACTCAGCATTGAGATACAAGAATATTTTCTCTTCTTAACAAATCATTCATATATTAATTTTTTTTCTTTCGTCTTTGCTTTTATGGATATTGTTTTTTAGGCTCCAATGTGTGCTTCTGACCTCAAATGCAGGAGTTCAAATATTCCATTATGTAAAACTTGGCAAAACATTATTAATATGACATGCATAATATGTGCCACTGATTAAAAAGGATTAGTAAACATAACCTATTTTAATTTAACAATTTTTTATAACATAATTAATAGGATCTTTTCCTAAAAATTTGTGGTTAATGTAGACAATGTTGATAGATTACTAGTATAATTAATGTTATTTATATAAAACTTGCTGCATATATATTTATTGGATAAATTTTAAATTTCATGTTCGGTTTCCTATATGATCTAATTAAATTTAATTCTTAGAGAATACAGTGCTCTTGGGTTTGAGATCGATCTATATTCCCAAAAGGTTTCATCATGATGGAGCTTTTGGAAAATGGGACAGCAAAACAAAATGAAGTTTCTGTAACCAAGAAGGATTATATCTCCACCTTGACTGAACATATCATTCATGAAATTCTCAGTCGACTCACCATGCCAGATGTTGCTCGAATTAGTTGTCTATCAAAGACATGGAAAAACTTCTATGTCTCCTTTCCTTGCCTGAATATCGAGCAGCAATACTTTGATCATCTCTCTTACGATAGCTTCAAGAATTTTATGTACCACAAAGTTAGAAGCATGAGCATCAAAGAAGAAAGTTTGGTTATACACAAATTCAAGCTATGCATGCATTATAAATATGTAAGAGAAGCTAAAGAAGAGATTGTAAACTGCACAAGGCTAATATCTAAGATGAGCACCATCAAAGAGTTCGATTTCCAAATCATTCAAGGTAATCATTTTGATAATCCAGATTATTCTTATGAACTTCTTCATCATATCTATAACGCAAAGATGTTAATGGTGTTGAGGTTAAGTGGTTTGATAATGATACAGCCATTTAGGGATACAAAGTTTTCCCACCTTGAAATTCTAAGGTTAGAAAATGTAACTGTACACAAAGAAAGTGACATTGATTGGTTCTTTACCAGCTGCCCTATGGTAAGGGAAATAGCAATTGTTAAATGTAATGGTTTGGAGCATTTGAAGGTGTGTGGTAATCTTGGTAACCTCAAACTGCTAGAGATTGCTTTTTGTGAAATGCTTAAGAGTGTCGAAATCCAAGTGCCAAGTCTAGAAAAGCTTGTCTTGTATGAGATTAAGAGAAACAGAGGAGATGATTTTTGTATGGCTTTAAGCATAGACTCAGAAACCAGTGAAAGCTTAAGAGAGTTGACATTATGCAATTCTACCATACGAGGCATAACCTTCACTTGTTTGTTCTCTAGATGCTCAAACGTTGAGTCTTTGGTACTTGACTGGTGCATGCATTTTTTTAAGATAAAAATTGCAAGTAACAAGTTGAGGAAACTTGTCGTGAAAAAGTGTTTGGACCTTCTAGTGACAGACATTGAAGCTCCCAATTTGAGTTCATTCCTCTTTTGTCATTATCTACCCTATGGATATTATAATTCCAATAATAATGGTCAAATGATGCAATACTCTGAGGAAATCAGCCAGCTCCAAGAATGCATGCTTGACATTAACCAAGTGCTTTGGACCAAAAATATATGGATATCTCTTTGGTTTGATAAATTCAAGGACTCTGCAGACCAAAAGTTAGTCATCTACCCAAAGGTAATTAAATTTACTTGCAACCAATTTTTTTCAATTTATTGTTTCAATTGTATTATTGTGAATTAATCGTGGATCCATTTTTCCCTATGATTTAGCACAAAAATTTCTATCATGCTGTTGTATTGGAAGACTGGAGTTCAATGGCAGAACTTGCACTAATGACTCAGATAAGTGAAGAAGCAGAAAGAATAATCATTACAACTATGAGTTTTGCTCATCTAGTTGATTACATGTTTGGGGATAGTGGTAAGGATTTGTCTAGTGTTTTGGCATTCTCGCTCACTGATGAAAGCAGTTTATATGAGGTATCAGCATTTCTTCGATGCATTAATTTTGTTAAAATTCTGCTTGTTTTCATATTACTTGTTTTATCTTATATTTTTGTTCTTTATTTTTCCTTTTTCTCCCTTTTTTATAGAAAATTTTTCAAATTTGATGTTCAAGTATAATTAATTTGGCATTACTTTTTAGGTATAATTTCATAGCCGTATTGTACTTTTGAAATTTTTCTTTTAGAAGGAACTTTAATCTTACTGTTGTTTCTCTTTAACAGTTAAATAATAAAAGTAAAAAAGATTTGATTCATTTTTTTATATAAAATTAGAGACTAAAATAAAAAATTTACAAAATTAAAAACTAAAGTGACCAACTAATTCTTTCATTACCAAAAAATAAAGTGATTAACCTTCCAATCTTAAAGACTTGTATAAGATAAACGATTTACTCCAATTTTTATTAAGGTTTTGCTTCTGAATTCATCAAATGTTTGTCACCAACTATTTAATAATAATAAAAATGACAATAATTTTACTATATGTATAGAATTTGATTTTGATGTAGTTAAACCTTGTCATTTAATGTCTGCAGCTCCTAAACAACAAGCCAAAAGTTTCATGTAAGCCTTGTTTTAATGTGGCCATAAGCCTCCAGGAAATGGAGACATTCTTGCCCAGTAGATGTTGCTCTTCCTTCTCAAGAATTGCTGCAACTTTAAAAGCAACATTGTTATCTGTTTCTCCGAATCTTCGAAGGATCTGGTTAGATCGTTAACATGCCAATACCAAAGTGTCCGAAGAAATATATGGTGCCTTTTAAAGAGACTAATATTCGAAAAACTTGATGGACTATTTTTAATTAGTAGATTTTTTTCTCCGGGCCATCTTTAGTGAGAATCTTACTTTGTTAGTGTAAAATGCTTTAAATATTACTTTCAATTAAAATAATTGTTATAAACATTAATTGGATGATAACGTATCTTTTTTTATGGATCGGACGCTACATATATTTCTCAGATAGATTACAAGTATCTTTAATGAAATTTTTTGTCTAAGTCAGATATGACTACTATTGAAAGATTATTAGTATTTAACTTTAGTGTATAACAAGGACTTGAATTCATGATCATTTCATTAAGGGCGAATTCTATCGTGCGTGAGTTAGTGGAGTTTGGCACAATGCCTGAATAAATAAGGGCTATCCGATCTAAACGTCTTTTCAATGTGTGCCTGAATAAATATGGTAAGGTGGTACAGGTGTAGGGTACGTAACACTTTTTTATGTATGATAATTTCTATCTGTTCTGAAAAGAAATGTAGTTAGGGACAAGAATGGGGAAGTAGTGCAACAAACATTTGTTTGTTCAAGGGCTGGTCTAAGACAAGACAGAGGTTTAACTACTGAAACTAGGAAGCATGAATCTAGAAATGAAGCAAGGTGTGAGTGTGGTGCAATGTGTCATGTTCACATTGACAATGTAAGTAGGCATTGTTGGTATGTTAGTCAATTGGATTTCGATCACGATCATGAGTTGCTTGATGAGTCCTATTGTGCCATGATACCTTCCCATAGAAAACTGACAAAAAGCGATATTATGCAAAATGAAAATTTTGGAAAAGTTGGCATTCGACCTCCTTTAATGTATGCTTCATAGGCAAACCAGGATGGGGGATATCACAAGGTTGGTTATTTGAAAAAAGATGTCCATAATCAACTTGCTAGGCAAAGAAGGGAGCATGCATCTGATGTTAGCGGTGCCTTGAAATATTTGGCATATTTGATGTCTAAGGACCCATTGATGTTTGTGAGTTACACGGTTAATGATGACAATACAATAGGTTGCAACATTTGTTTTGGCAACCACCACATCCAGCTGACGATTGTAACAACCACTGGTTAAGTATGATCTAAAAAAGTGTTTGAGTATTTTTTTTAACGAACCCAAATAAATACTAATTGTTAAATTTGTGACTTTTTTTTTTTGTGTATTTCGAAATGCATCCAGACATTAACTGAACCTATGGTTAATGCAGCCGCACCAGTGGTAATGCACTAAAAGACACTTGTGAACATTAACTCAATTGTCACAGTGGTAATGCATTAATCTTCATCATGCAAATGTTATAAAGTGTTTTGTTTTTCCATTAATTTCCCTCAAATAGTGCAATTTTAGTACTGCAGATTATTCCAGATCATGTTGTTCACTATGTACTGGCTGACGAACCACCGAAAAATGGTGGTCATATTGCCAGATTCTACCTTTGAAAGGTGGTCTCTCTTATGACAAACACCTCCAAACAATCATTGTCAACTTGGTCAAGGATGGCATGACATTGTAACCTTTTTCCCCGGCCATTCATGAAAATGACAAGGTCAAATTCATGAAGATTAATGGATCTGATACCATACGCGTCGCGGTGAATGAAGAGTAGATTCAACAAGCATCTTCATTTGTTAGGTTCAGCCAGTCATCACTATCATATGCTTAGTCTTTATTATTCACCATCTCCATTATATGGATTTTAATTACTCGTTCGGTGTAGTAATATTAAGACAAATTATCTCTTTTAAATGTTAAGGCTTTTCTGCGATTAATATTTTATTTTCATTGTATATTACTTAATTATTTCAGTTACAGTCTCAATAATATCTTTAGTTAAAAAAATAATCCATCTAGTGACTTATGGATGTCGAAAATGTGACACTCGAGCAAAAATCATGCAGATATGGATACAAATTAGTTTTAAAATAAATAGCCAAACTCACTAACTCACTCACGTAGAAGGTGTAGAACTCACCTTGATTAAGGTACCAAAAGCTTTTGTGTCTTGATCCACATGCTCGTTAGTTAGAAATATAATGTGTATCCTAATCAAATTCTTTAAATAAAACATTCTTATTTTATTGCTTGAAAAAAATTATTGATTCTAACATGATTGGAATCATAAAATAAAAATTATATATACATATATATATATATATTTAATTATTAAGAGAGCCAAATTGACAGCAATGAGTAATGATCGCACATTTTAAACTAAGATTAGAAGAGCAGTATCTGCAAAAACATAAAGCAGAACATCGTATAGAAACGAAGCAGAATTAAAAACCAATATTTTCTTACATGATTTTTCTTAGAATTTGGATTGAACTTAACTATTCAATCTCAAAAGCTAACTAAAGAAGTGAGGATGAATTATAAGAGTCTTTGAGAATCTTTGCAGCACAAAGAAGCATGGTGACATAAGATTATCACATGCATGCGTGCATCTTTCCAGGTACTTTACTCCTTTGTTTCAACTCCACCAATTCCTGTGTTATGACGTCAAACGGAAGAAACAGAAAATGATGTTGCTTTCAGAGTTGCACCAGCTCTTGAGAAGGAAGGCCAACATGTGGTGGACAAGAATTCATCCATTAGTATTTCTGTTATGACCACAGAAGAGCATTGCGTACATGAAAGTTTTGGTTTGTTATTTAGAACCTGCAGGCATTAATAGTAATTAGAAATTAGTAGTTATATTTCAACATCAATTTTCTAAATTTTTTATAAATAAGAGAAAACAAATTATGATACCTCATGTAACATGCTTTTACCAGAGATTGAGATGGCCAAAACCCCTTTTAAGCCCTTGCCACAATCCCCAAACACGTAACTAGCCAGATCAAGAAAACTCATGGTTGTAATGGTTGTTCTTGACGATGATTCACTTATCTGGGTCATAAGTGTAAGTTCTGCCATCGAACTCCAGTCTTCCAATACCACAACATCATACCCTTTGTAATTCTAAATTAATTCATGGGGCAAATAAAATGTGACCAACGTGAAAAACAACATTCACAATAATCCAAATCAAACAATAAACTAAAAAGAATTGGTTACGTGTAAATTATTACCTTCAGCGGGTAGATAATCATCTTTTGGTCTGCAGAGTAGTTAAATTTATCAAACCAAAGATATGTCCATATGTTTTTGCTCATAAGCACTTTGTTAAAGTCAAGCAAGCATTCTTGTAGCTGACTGATCTCCTCACAATATTGGATTTGTTTGTCAACAGCAAAATCTTGATAAACTTTATTGGGTACATAATTGCAAAACATGAATGAAGTCAAATTGGTAGCTTCAATGTCTGTCACAACAAGATCGTAACACCTTTTCACGACAAGTTTTCTCAACTTCTGACTTGCAATCTTAATCTTAAAAAAACGGATGCACCGTTCCAGTACCAAAGACTCAACTTTTGAGCATCTAGAAAATAGACGGGTGAAGGTTAAGCCTCCAATGGTAGAATTGCACAATGTCAACTCCCTTAAGGTTTCACTAGTTTCCGAATCTATTCTCAAAGCCATACAAAATTCAGTTCCTCTTCTTCTTTCAATCTCGGACAACACAAGCTTCTCTAGACTTGGCACTTGGATTTCAACACTCTCAAGCATTTGACAAAAAACAACCTCTAGCTGTTTGAGGTGACCAAGATTACCACACACCTTCAAATGCTTCAAACCATTACATCTAACAAGTGATATTTCCCTTATCAGAGGGCAACTAGTAAACAACCAATCAATGACATTTTCTCTTTTTACCCATACATTTTCTAACCTTAGAATTTCTAGGTGGGAAAACTTTATTATATCCCTATCAGAGGGCTGAATCAATGTCAAACCACTTAACCTTAGCACCACAAACGTCTTCGCATTATAAATATGATGAAAAAGTTGGCACCAATTACCTTTAGTCGCGTAAAGACAATGATGCATGATTTGGAAATCGAACTCTTTGACTGTGCTCGTCTGCAATACTAGTCTTGTGCATTCTTCAATCTCTTTTGTGGCATTTTGCACGTATTCAAAATGCATGCGTAGCCTAAATTTGTGGATAACCAAACGTTCTTCTTCTTCTTTGATGCTCATAACTTTGTGGAGCATAGTATTCTTGAAGTGGTGAAAAGGAAGATGATTAAAGTCACTCTGGTCAATGTTCAAGCAAGGAAAGGAGACACAAAAGTTATTCCATTGCTTGGAAAGACAACTGGTTCGAGCAACGTCTAGCATTGAAAGTCGACTGAGAATTTCATGAATGATGTGTTCAGGCATGGTGGAGATCAGAGGATCCTTCTCAACCGTAGAAACTTCAATACCTTTGGCTCTCTCCACAAGCTCCATCGATTGTTATAAAAAAAGAGGGGATGAAAGAGTATAAGAAGTTTATTCCTCATGCATGCATGGATCCTTTGCAAGACCAATTATATATAAATTCAATTTTTATATGATAGATGCCATAAAAAACTAAGATAAATTGTTATCTTATCTTATATATTTAAAATAAAATAAAAAAGATAAATTGTCATCTTAACAGCTACCATATATAGGTTTAACGAATTATCTGTAGGATAATGATAATCCTAACGGGTACGAAGATATACATATAGATTTTGCATGAAAAGTTGAAAACCTTACCAATTCACCCTTCAGTCACTTACCGAATTAGTATTTTAGCTTTTATATTGCATAGGATCACAATATTTATTTTTATATAATTAAAAATCATAAAAATTAATACATAAATTATATTAAGTTATATATTATATTTAAATTGTGATATAAATTATTTTCAACTCTCAACAATTTAATATAAAAAATATTGAGATTCGAGTTAGAGATGAAGATATAAAATAATGGATTGAAAGCGTGGTTTACAAATATCAAGAATGGAGATAAAGATAAAATGAAGTTTACATTGAGAAGAAAAAAGATTAATTGTCTCTAGACTCTAGTGATACCTGTGTTATATATAGATCGACTAAAAAAATTGAGAAGGAATTTTTTTTTTTTAATTATGGAATGCACATCGTAGAGATAAGATAGAATATTGAGAATATCTAGAATCTTATTGTTTAAAACTTTGTATTATAATCATCCATTATGAATAATATTACTATTTAATTATCATGACTCCAGCAAATCCTATCTTACGTAAAAATAAAAAAATAAATAACAATAATCATTATATTAAAAAAATTTAAATTTTAAATTAAAATATGATATATCATCATATATCTAACAAAATAGCCAAATAACAATTAAATTCATAAAATATTGATTATCAATTTCTAAAATAATTGTATTAATAAAATTACGAAAATAATTATTATTATCATAAATTTTACTGCAAATCATCATCATTATTATCAATATATTATTATCACCATTATATTATTATTAATTATTATCATCTTTATCATCATCATTATTTTTATTGTTTTAACTGATCATTTGTCCTCACTTCTACACCTATGTCGTTATGCCTTTTATGAGAGTCGTCGCTATCGTCATCACCTCCATCATCCGGTAGTGGTGACAATGGCTCTGGTTGCGGGTTCAGGGTTCAAGGCGGTGGCAGGAGGTCAGGCGGCGGTGTCGTGGGTTGGCGCACGCGGCGGATTCCGTAGTGGCGACGAGGTGTTCCGGGGTTTCGACTCTGGCTCTGGTTGCGGGTTGATGGTTCTTTTGCGTTATTGGTTGGATTTGTTGCAGGTTTTGACTATGAGTCTAAGACTCCGACCGCGCCATCGTCTTCGTCTACAACAGCCTCCCTCTGTGTCGTCCGCCGCACCTACAACCAAAACACGCAAGATCTGTGTTTTTTTTTTCAGATCTGAGCATTTTTTTCCAGATCTGACCAAAAGAAGACCTCCATCGACAAGGTGGCGGTGGTGGTGGTCGCATATCCTATCTGACGGCGTTGTGGGGAAGGCGACGGCGGTGGTGGTGCGCCACGGCGACGGTGGGCATAGGGGGTTACGGTGGCTATAGGTGTTTAGGGAAAGGAAAAGAGAAAGATTAGGATTTTTTATTTTTAAATAAAATAAAGATAATAACTATTTATAGCTGTGTTAAATTAATTATTTAAAATACTAATAAAAATAAACGATTTAAATAGAAATTAAAATAATGCATTTTGAAAATTCAAAGGATTAAAAAAATTAAATTAATATAACAAAATAAAACTAAAAATAAATCTAATGAATGAAAATAACATTAAATTTATCTTACATGAACATGAGTACTGTGTTAATTTTTTTTTTTAAAAAAATAACGACTAAATTAGTCTCTTAAAAGTTATTCGGATCACTATTTTAATTTTTCAAAGTCTTGTCGATATATAAAAATTATATATTTTGGTTCTGAGATTAATTTATCACTAAATTAAATGTCATAAATTGGTTGTTTAATTATTTTAACAATTAATATGATAATATTTTCGATTTTTGGTTGATAGGATGATAATTTAAGTTTTTGAAAGTTTAATTTAATTAATAATGTAACTACATATAAAATATAAAATATTTACACCAATATTTGTGGGTTTTAATGAAATTAAATTAAAAAAATTATTTTGTCTTATAAATAAATATTAAAAAAACTTAATTAAAGGCAGATGATTAGATTCTTAATAAAAATTACTGGTCATTAAAAAAATCTGTAAATATTTCATGACAAAAAAATATTTACTATAATAATACTTTTGGTAAAGTTTTTTTATAAGGAAAAAAAGAAAGAAGAAGAGAAAGGCACAAAAGTAGAAAGCATGCACGTGGAATTCAAACTCTTCTAATCCTGTGTTTTTTCCTTCTTTTCTGTCTTTTTCCCTCCACCACCTTTTTAGTTTTGTGTTTATCATCTCTTCAATTCAATTCAAAGTTCAAAAACTTCTCGTCATTCCAGTTTGTATGACCCCACACGTACATACAACACACCGTCTTTAATTTTCCACCCTTTGGACGGTGCTAGCTTTTTCCAACACATTTGATTTTCTCCTCGGAATTCTTCATTTTTATGGCATTTTCTTCAACCCCTTTTGGCCAAAAACGGATCTTTCTTCTGCCCATTTGAATCTTTCTTTTGAATTTGTGAAAACAAATGCCCCTTTGAATTGTTGAAGGAGGGAAAGGGGGAATTTATTGTTATTTTTGGCTTTTAATTTCCCTCGTGCATTGGGTCAGGGGGTTTGAAGATGAAAGAGCATGGAAATGAAGAACCTGTTTTTGAAATTGGGGTGGTGATTCCTAGGAGAGTGGTTCAGGAAAAAGATGAATCATGTGACTGTGCATACGTCCTTGTAAAGGAGTTTGAGAAGGTGGGGTTTGTAGTTGAGAGAGTTATTGGCATTGCAGATGAGTTCATCAAGGTTAGGTTTTTCACAATTCCTCTCTATATTTTAAAACTCCTTATGTTTCATTGCGTATCGGTCACTTTCATCCAATTCTATGCTTTACAGTTTACAATTTCTTTTCTTCTTTTTTTCATTTTGGCATGTCTAGGGAAACCTCAGTCTTTTTTTTTTTCTTTTTGAAAAAAGAAATTTCTTATGATTTTGTTCCATGGTCTATATCAATCTTGTGGTTTAGTAACCATGGGTGTCTAGCTCAGTTGGTTGAACAGGTGCGCAAGTTATTGTAACCCCCTTATAGCTGTCTTTGATTCCTAGGGATCAAAAAAAAATCTTGTGATTTAATAAGTTATGTGTGTCTAATTTAAACTTTTTGATGAGTGGCTAAAACAAACATGCCATTTGTTTAGTTGGCTGCACCTTTGGAGACATTAGGGAGGGCTGCGGCTGAACTACAAATCAAGAAACAGACTCTTATTGGTACATTCAAATTCCCGAAAGGGGGGCATCTGTTCTGCCTATTACTATTTAAGTTCACTGTGTGAGATGGTGCTAACTAGCATGTGACTGGTTGTGCAATTCCTATGTATGTGTTAATGTGTCGTATAATAAATGGCAGGTATGGATTTGCAATTTGAGGTGGAGGAGGTTGAAGCTTTTGTGAAACAGCCTGATGGTTCTGTTTTCAGTTGGTATGAGCGTTTTCAGTGCTACTGTCACTTGATATATGGAACAGTGAGTTTTTTCTGTAGCAATCTGTTGTCTCTTCAAGTTGAAATCCCTCTTTGTAATTTGCTGTGCTTGTTAACCAGTTCCACACATGCCACTCGTTGTTTTATTTGATTCTCAGATTATAGGTGCCTTAGCTTTCTAGTTCAAGAAAACATTAGGATTAAGCATTCTTGTGATGATGAATACGAAAAATGTGACATGTTCGTTAAATTTGTTGCTGTTATCATTAGTATGGCCATGGCTACCATGGAATTGCAGTCTTGTATGAACTCTCCTATTGACAATTTGACATGTCTTAACATTTTGGTTCTCTTGTAATTGAATTTGCAGGTAAACAACAGCAAGTCGGTAAAAACCCTTAAATTTGATGGAAAAGAAATCCATTGGGAAATTGGGGAGAATCTGCTTCTGAAATTGGAATCATTGGAAATTGTTAAGCAAGTCTTTCCTTTGCATGGTGTTTTTACTCACATGTGCCATCAATTTTTCTCTAGATTAGTGTGACTTGAAGCCTGAACTAATATTGCTTTTGGTTGATAGATGAAAAGAAGAGAAAGAAACTTCTTAGAAGTTGGGCACTTCAATGGTGGGACTTCACTAGTCAGCCAATCGATGAGATTTATTCATATTATGGGGCAAAGGTTTGTTTGACTATGACTCTGAGCTTTATAACATTATATGAAAATGATGTATTCCATTCTCCTTATCCAATGAAGGAATGAATAATCTGCAGATTGCAATTTATTTTGCTTTTCTTGGAATGTTCACACGGTGGATGCTCTTCCCTGCTGCATTTGGGCTTACTTTGCAATTGATAGACTTTGGGTGAGTGAATCTATCGGTGTTTATGCTACCACTTCTTTAGTTTTGCATCTAGTTAAGTGGTTTTATGACTTCTTATTACACTTTAGGTCATTGAAATTAGTCGTGCTTCCTATTTTCTTCATCATGGTGATACTTTGGGCTATAATGTTTTCTCAGTTCTGGAAACGTAAAAATTCGGCACTTTTAGCCAGGTAATGTTATACTTTTTTACTTCTTTTGGGATCAGTGCAATCACTTGACGCATTTGCTTGCTGAGATTCTTCCCTCTTCACATCTTTTTCTCTCTCGTGTTTTGGTGTTGCAGATGGCCTATTAGTTCTATAGTTGCAGTTGACCAAGGATACAAGATTTCAGGCAGGAAGTCCAGCTCCTGGCAGCCCCCAATGGAACTCATGAAAGTATTTGAGACTGATAGAGCTAAAGAGAAGGAAATATTCCAGAGACATGAGTGGCTTGGGCGTCTTATGCGATTCAGAAATGATGCTATCATTATCTTCAGCATTATATGCCTCCAGTTACCATTTGAGTTGGCATATGCTCATCTTTATGAAGTTCTTGATTCTGATATAATTAAGTAAGACTACGTATCATTTTTTTCTGTGCTTCTACTTGTTAGTGTTAATTGAATATTCTGTTATTTTTATTTTTGGAATTTCTTTCTCTGGATTATTCTCTTATTCCAATTATTCTATTTTTTTCTTTCATTCTTTTGTCTCAACTAAAGGATCTCCCATTGTTTTCGTATAACTATTAGTTCTTGCAACATTTATTCTCACATCTTTACTGAGATGGTGTTCTCAACCTTTCTGAAGGGCTTTGTTTTATATGTCAGCCCCTTTGGCTTTCAATTTCTCCTCTTTGATTCTGTAGTAGCAATTACCCTACTTTAGTTTTGTGTCTGTCAAACTAAAAAGTTCTACTCCTTCAAGAGGGCGAGCCCTGGTGCAGCGGTAAAGTTGTGCCTTGGTGACTTGTTGGTCATGGGTTCGAATCCGGAAACAGCCTCTTTGCATATGCAAGGGAAAGGCTGCGTACAACATCCCTCCTCCATACCTTCGCATAGCGAAGAGCCTCTGGGCAATGGGGTACGCTAGTTTTTTTATACTATTTCTCTTTCAATACTTCTTATCTTCTCTGTTGATTGTGTTTTTTCTAAATGCAATTTATCCCATGATTCGTACATGTCAATGTGGAGTTTTTTCTCTGTTGTATCTGTGAATAAGAACATGAAATTGAGATTCATTTTGTTCTTCATCAGTCCCACAAGCTTCTTAGCCATCCACATAAAACTCATGAATGGCATTTTTTGTTACCATCAAAATAACTTTGAACTTGTGGATTTAGATCCCATTAGGAAGGCACTAGCTTGTCTCTACTAAATAATCTGTAATTTGATGCTAATTGGTATCTTTTGTTAGTCATATAAATTCTTATATTTGGTTGAGACCGATACTTCATTAATGTCACTCTTATTTAATGTTGGGTTTCAGGTTTGGGCTCACTGCTATTTACCTTTTCGCCATTCAGTATATTACCAAGATTGGTGGCAAGGTGTCTGTCAAACTTATCATGAATGAAAACAATGAGAACACAGAAAAACGGGCTGATAGCTTGGTCTACAAGGTAATGGCGCGGATTGATAGGTACCATGTTGCTTTTTTTCACCTTATCCTAAACGTTGAACCTAGGGGTTTACTTTCTCTCGCAGGTGTTTGGTCTGTACTTCATGCAGACATACATTGGAATCTTTTATCATGCCTTGTTGCATCGTAATTTTTCAACTCTTCGCCAAGTGTTGATTCAGCGGCTCCTTCTTTCTGAGGTTGCAGAGAAAGTTTTCTCGTGTTATCTTTGTCTTTCCCTTCTCCCATTTACCCGTTACTTTTCTTCTTTTCTCCCTTTCTTTAGTTTGGGGCTTTTCCTTTAAAATAGTGGAGTAAAAGAAAACATCTTTCCAGGTGTTGGAAAACCTGGTGGAAAATTCATTGCCTTATCTCAAGTATAGCTATAAAAAGTACAGGGTTCGGTAAGCCTCTTCATCCCCTTGGACATGGACTATGCTGGGTTTATTTTGTTAACCATGTTACCTGTTACCAATATACAATAGCTAATTTATCTTTTATTTCTCAAGACACAAGAAGAATGAGAAAGGAGAAGCAAGAGAAAAGTTCCAGTTTAGTTCTAGAGTAGAGAAAGAATACCTGAAGCCCTCTTACTCTGCTAGCATTGGTGAGGAGCTTGAAGATGGGCTATTTGATGGTACTTCCAAATTCATTATACTTTTAAATTGTATATGATTTTTAATTAATTCTTGAACATATGGAATATAAGTAGTTTCATTTAGATATACATGTGTTTTTTTTTTTTTGGAAGGCAAAAGATATATATATTATTAATAGTAGAAAAACTAGTACCAGTGGTACTAGAGATAGATACAAAGCACCAGAGTGCTGCCCTCCAAAAAACCCATCCTAAACCATGAGATTAAGGAAACCCATCAAATCTATCCAAAGAACTTCGAAATATTGGAAGACCAGTGGGTGAAGCTAGTATTGAAATCTTTATCTTTAACCTTGAAACAGGACCAAAGAAGGTAAATGGCATGATCCATGACTTTATAGGGGTCGAACGGGCTTCCTTGGAAAATCAGATTGTTTCTATGGTGCCAAATAGAACTAGTCAAGGCAATCCACCAACCACCCCTAATATCCTGATTTACAGGATCCCCAAAGCCTTCACAGAATTGAGTAAAGTGGCACTTTGGATGACTTGGCAGGGGGCCTACTACCCGGATCCATCTCATGGATTCCCACCATAAACCTTTTGTCAAATTACAATTGAAGAAAAGGTGAGCCACATCCTCCAGAGCAGTACCACACAAAGGACAGTTTTGGTCCTGGATATTAATGTCTCATCTTAGGAGATTTTCCTTGGTGGGGAGTCTATTTTTAAGGAGTCTCCAACAGAAAACTGTTGCCCGAGGGGAAATTTTCAATTTCCAGATTTGCTTATATATCTTCCCATCTGTGTTTGCTGTATTGAGGTTAGTGCAGACATTGTAAGCTGATTTAGTAGTGTAGTGACCATGGGGTTCAGCTAACCACACCATAGAGTCTTTACTATTCCTCTGAATAGGAATGGAGCTTATTTCCTCCATGAACTGCACAGCTATATCATTTTCATGATCGAAAAGATTTCTCCTCCACCTGAGGTCCCACTCCCAACTATCATTAATGAAGTTGCCCATGCTTGAGATGAAGGAGCTTTGCTGTCTACTAATCCGAAAAAGCTGATTATACTTTTGCTCGAGAGTGTAATCTGCCCCAAGCCACCTATCTGTCCAAAATTTGATACTTTCCCCACTCCCAACCTTCCAAGTCATATTCTGACTGAAAATATTAGGATCCGACTGCTGGTAAATCTTTCTAATATCCCTCCACCAGTGAGAATGACCCCTCTTGTTAGACTGAAGCTGGAACTCTGACCAATCCCCATATTTAGATTTTAGGACTCTGACCCAGAGTTGCTGCTGACCAGAGGCAAAGGCCCAAATCCACCTTCCCATTAGAGTTGTGTTAAATTTCGAAATATCCTTTACACCCAAACCCCCCTCATGCTTGGGCTGACAAATATCCTCCCATTTCACCCAAGGGATTTTATGATGGGTATTGTCACCACCCCACAGGAAATTTCTTTGTAAGGAAATGAGACTTTGGACTACCCTTTGAGGTATCTTAAAAAAAGAGAGGAGGTAAATTGGGAGGGCATTCAAGACAGAATTGATTAAAGTGAGCTTCCCTCCCATAGATATATCTTTGCTGGCCCATTTGGATAATCTAGATTTGAACCTATTGATGAGAGGCTCCCACACCATCAGACTTGAGGGGTTGGCACCAATAGGGATGCCTAGGTATAGAAAAGGATGGTCCATTTGACCACAGTTCAGAGTATGAGCTGCTTCCACACCCCAGTTAGCTCCTCCACCAATTATCCCAAATTGGCTTTTCGTGAAATTAATCTTTAAGCCAGAAGCCATTTCAAAGCCTCTGAGGAGAGCCTTTACAGCAGAAACATTCTCCCAAGCAACCTCACCCACAAAAACAGTGTCGTCCGCATATTGCAATATATTAATAGGTTCCTTCCTCTTCCCAACTAAGTAGCTTCTGTAGAGATTTTTCTGTGCTGCTTCCCTCATCATACCAGTGAGACCTTCTCCGACTATGTTAAAAAGCAAGGGGGCTAAAGGGTCCCCTTGTCTCAAGCCTCTCGTTGGGCTGAATTCCTTAGATGGGCTACCATTAATCAAGACTGAAATGGTTGCTGATTGAAGGCAAGATGATATCCAATTCCTCCATTTTTGGCAGAACCCCAACCTAGACATCATATAGTCCAAGAAGGACCAAGAAACAGAGTCGTAAGCCTTTTCAAAATCAACCTTGAAGATCATTGCTGGCTTGTTACTTCTCTTTGCTTCCTCCACCACCTCGTTAAGGATCAAAATGCCGTGAAGAATATGTCTTCCCTTGATAAAAGCTGACTGTCTTTCATCAATGATATCATCCATAACAGACCTTAGTCTATTAGACAGCAGCTTAGCTATCACTTTATACATGCAGCCTATCAAAGATATAGGTCTGTAATCATTGAAGGATTGCGGATGATTTATTTTGGGGATTAAGGCCACAAAGGAAGCATTGCTGCCCCTAGGGAAGCTTCCATGGGCATAGAACTCATCCACAAATCTCCTGAACTCTGGATTCAGGACATCCCAGAAGTGTTTGATAAAATTAAAGTTTAAACCATCAGGCCCAGGGCATTTGTCCCCTCCACAGCCCCACACTGCTTCTTTAATCTCTTGATCAGAGAAAGGGGTAATCAGCTGGTCACTTTGCCCTTGAGAGATAGTTTTAAAGTGAACCCCATCTAAAGTAGGTCTAGATTGCAGTTGTTCAGAGAATCTATTCTGGAAAAACTAAAAAGGCTTGATTTCTCATCATGTTCGAGAAGCGTCCCAAGACTGACATTGTCCTATCCTGTTTCGCAGATTTCTTAGAATTGGCCTTGCAGTTTGGAATGATTTTGATGTTTGCTTGCGCATTCCCACCTGCATTTGCTTTTGCTGCTGTGGTATAAATGCTTTTATCTACCTCCCTTTTTTGCACTTGCTTTTGCTTGCCTTCACTATTGCTATAAATGCTCTTTAATTCATTTTGGGCTTTTATAAAATATTACATCGTTGACAACTTACTTGGTCAGAACAACCTTATGGAGATCAGGACAGATGCATTGAAGCTGCTAGTAATTTTGAGGCGGCCTGTTCCTCGTGCCGCTGCAACAGTAGGAGCCTGGCTTAACATATTTCAGGTATTTATTTATATATACAGACTTTGGAAGGTGCTTGTCAATTATTTTTGATAATCCACTTCAGATTAATTATAAATTGGAAAACATGTTCACCAAATAACCAACTATATGGAAGATATCTACACCATGAATTATACACTTGATTTGTATACAACTCTAATTTGAGAACATTTTTCATTTTGCAGTTTCTTATACTGATGTCTATATGCACCAACTGTGCTCTTTTAGCATGGCTATATGATGAGGAGGGAAAATGGAAAATAGAGCCTGGACTTGCAGCAATTTTAATCATGGAGCATGTCCTCTTGTTGACTAAGTTCGGTTTCTCTCGCTTCATTCCTGAGGTGATTGTTTTGCTTCCCATCCACTATCATTCTTCCATTTCAAAGATGCTTTATGAGAGATTATGACAGGCTATGGTACTGTTTTCTTTGAAGGAACCTGCTTGGGTAAGAGCCAACCGTGCAAAACACACTACACAGGCACAGGATATGTGTTCTAAGAAGCTTTTAAGGACTATTTCCGGAGGAGTCAAGACTTTTAGAGAGGAGAAAAAATTGGACTGATGCCTTTCCAGCTTATTGTTTACTTCATTGCCAGATCAACACGAGGGAAAGAAAGCTTATGCTGGATTGTCTTTCTGTTATCTCAGCTATCCATGGCTGAATTGTATATTAAGAAGGGATTTTGCTTTGGTTGACCTGTTTGTCTTCCCTCCCCTGTGCTGATAAGATAGTTCATACAACCCTACAGTTAGTGTTCTCCCTTTTAAATTGTACATATGAAAATTGCTAACTACTACAAGTTTTGTCGAGAAGTCAGTGAAACAAGGATGGTATCTTTTTGAGGCATTTAAATTTCATTATAGTTGTTTGATGAAGAACTTGAGGAATGACCAAAGGTAGTGAATGACAATTGACAACACAGCTGTGGTGGCTACCTGAAAATATAAATTGCACAGACCAATCTCATGTATTGAGTATTGACTTGTCCAAAAGATATAAGTTTGGCTCACGAAAGTTGATATGCTGTGAAAAAGACTATAAAGCTATTCAATGATTTGACTAGGACACATTTAGATTGTTTTCATTATTATCTGTTACCTTTGAATTACAAAACTGTTACCTTCTTGTAAATCTATAGGAAATAGAGAAAACGAAGAGAAAAAAAATGTTGACAATGTTTCTGGTACAAATATTTGAAAACAGATGACAATTTTGGAAATTGCAAGTGAACAGAAATAAGTGAACCCTAATATTTCCTATTTCCTAACCCCCAATTGCTTTTCCTTTGGTGTTAGCAACTTGCATTTCTTATATATTTATAAGGAAATCGTGTTACTGGTGTCTATATTCTTGTATAACTATCCATTTCAGAAAGCAGCTATACAAAAAATGGTAACAGTATATCTATTGGACATAGAATTTATGAAAATTCAATATACAAATACGATATAGTTTAACTGTTAACGATTCCATGGAAACACAAGGGAAAACAAGACACAAGCTAAGAAGATCACGTGCTGTAGAATTTGTACAAATTTCACGCTTCACAGTATAATTAGGCACTTAGCAGTTCAATGGAGACAAAAGAAATAGTACTTTCCAATTCCAGATTATATTTACAATATTACTTTGTGAAATTTAAATGTATTGAAATTTGGCATTCTACCTCCAAATAGACAAGGCATGATTCCTGTCAATACAAATGGATATCCCAACACACAATTATTTGATTCACCTTGCTTCTCACAACAAATATACAGCCACCGCTTTAACATCTATGAACAAATTCTCAAGGCTAAAAACCATTTGATGTAAAGCTCAAATTTTCAAACTCCACCAACATTTCTTCCATCAACCAAATCCAAGATCATGTCTGTGATAAGTGACAGATCCAGAAATTTTAAAGTGTGGGGGTAATACTCATACATAAATTTGTAACTTAGCCTTGAGACTTTCCAAAACGGCCACTGACTTGGCGTGCATATGCAACAACAGCCTTAGCCCACCTCTTGATCTCAGCCTTCAACTTGTTGGAATCCATGTCCTTCAGCTGCTTCCCTGGCTCCATAGTCAATTCAACTGAAGAGAAACAGCGTTCGAAATGCCTCCGTTTTGAAGGTTTCTGGCCCTTAAGCTTGGCAACCGCATTGCTGCCATTGAGAGACTCAGATTTCTTTACAGACATGGCTGCTGTGTGATCAGCAGCCAGAATAGTTTGTGAAAGAAAATGTGGTACAGTAAGTACCAAACGAATTATGAAACTGTGTATTGTATCTAACTCTTTTATAAGGCTAATGAATTACACCAAGACAAGTAACATGGTACTCCAATGCGTGTAATAATATGCTTTCATTGACTTTAGACTTTGTCAACACTTTTTAGGAAGGATTCCTTAACAAGTTTAATTAATGCCTTGTACTATTCAAATTGTAATTTTTCTAATTTGGTTCTTCCTTTTTTAATTTTCCTTTTGTCTGAGAGAAGAGAAGTAATTATTTCATTATTAAACAAATACAATATGTTTATTTTGTGTATAGGATGAACATAGTGGTATTGAATATAATAAATGGTACAAACTACAAAGGTTGGTATCCATAGGAATAGAATAGTAATTACACTTCAAAATTTGATATAGTCCTTTCTTCTATACGAACCCACAAATGACAATATTAATGAGGAAATTTTATGTACTAATAGTAGAGACCGCGTTAACTTAACTATGAAGAAATAATTCGAAGAATAATAGGCAGTTTGATTATTTGCAAATTTTGTAACGAGAAGCTAAAGCGTATCAAATTCCTCGGTGGTTGGATTTGAGAGGCCTCTTGATTCAAAACAAGCATTTCTATTTTTTGGTATAAGCCAAACTTGCATTGTAAAGTAGAAAAGAGATTTTTAAAAAATAATAATTGATTTGTAATAAAAAAAAAAATTAAACATTAAGCCTCAAACGGTTTAAGATTATCGTGATGGTCACGCATGGACAAGCCAGTCAACCATCAGGCCCAATCATAACAGCACCAAATGTTGTTACCAATAACAACACATCACCATATATAACATTAACAATTAGCCACACAATTGTAACTAAGGTAATTTTCAAGCTTCTAGGTACCGTTGGTTATATGCTAAATAGTAAAAAAAACCTCTGCATTTACCTCAGTTATGTGATCACTTGTACCAGGCAAATTACCTTTACAACATGTCCTACCCAATCATACCCTTGGAACCAAAGTCCGAAACTTCTGAATTAGCTAGTTACTAGTTGCTGATTCTGGAGTCGAAGGAAGCACAAATTCACAGAGTAAGACAATTACAATCATCATGGTCCATGCGTGAACGTAGGTAATCCATTTCCGTTACTAACTGGGACTTAGGACTAATTGCATTCCGAAACTTGTTTAAGCCATGCGATTCAACCTACGTAACAATGCCGTGTTTTACGTACAAGGTGGCGTGTCAAAGAATGTAACTCATCAATTGATGTTTTTTAATCTTTCTAATGTTAATCTATTTTCAAGCTTTATATTAAGAGGTGTGCAATCTATTTTATCAACCTTCACATTGAGTGATGCTACAACTTCAAATATTTGCCATTTTCTCTTGTAATTTAAAAATATTACTTTTCACTGGACCAAAATGGCAAATTGTTAATACAGGAGGCTTCTTTGTTTAGTGCGAACATTTATGCAACTGTGCTTAACATGTTTCAAACCCCCAATCCTCGCATCAACTATTGTTTCAACTTTCGAGTTCTACACAACTACGTTCATTATGATAGGATGATAAAAGAAAAATAG
Source organism: Glycine soja (assembly GCF_004193775.1). Lineage (NCBI taxonomy): Eukaryota > Viridiplantae > Streptophyta > Magnoliopsida > Fabales > Fabaceae > Glycine > Glycine soja. The sequence goes on along the minus strand of NC_041009.1, from coordinate 15,945,195 downwards.
AAATAAAAATATCTTTTAAATCGAGGGTTTCAATGCTAAACACACTAATCATATCCCTCCTTTGAGGCAATAATAGCCAGCTATTTTGTCGGAAGAGCGACTTTTAAAGCAACAATCATGAGGCGAATATACCGAGACACAAATCAAGGTGAAATCTATAACATGGTAGTTCAAGTTTTCATATTGAATACTTAATAAATAACTGCATTGCAAAACAAACTCGAGAAATCTAGATTGGAGTTCTAAAAACACGAAAGAGAGGGCAAAAACGAAGATTGAACAGCAGATTCTTTCTCAATTCCCTTTCACTTCCTACCAGCGACTCTCACGCCCTGTCTATTCCTCTTCTTGACACCAGACTTGGCAACTTTGAGGCTTCTGTGAACAGCACTCAACCTTGCAAGGGCAGCCTTCTTGAGATCAGGCCTGTAGTAATTTTTGGCCACCTGAAGCACATTGCATCATTAGGAAAAGGGACTCAGGTAAAGTTGGAAATTTGGGGTATAATGAGGTAACAGCACCACAATTCAAAACAAATGAACAAGCATTAAGTTGGAAATGTTGGGCTATTGGAACATATGAAGAAAATTATTACAGATTAAAACTAAAGAACCATGTACTGTCCATGCAAAACTCAGTAGGCTTACTCTTGGGAATTCATAGGTTCAAGCAAAAATATTTGGAGAAATTCAGACCAAGACCAAACAATACTAATATCATAAGAAATTTTGGATGCTGACATCAGAGAATGATTAACAAGCATAGGAAAGAAACATAAAACTTTCCTATATTAATAGCATCAGGAAGGAACCCGTGATAGAAGCTCAGAAGCCAAGCGTAACATGTATATTTCATTGAAGAAACCCAAAAAAAGGATTCTTCTTATATGTTAGAGCCTCATCACCGCAGCTGAGCCTTGCTGGCAAAAGCCCAAACAGATTTTTTCAAGCACAATATCCCCCAACAAAGACACAACAATCACAAAATCGAAAACAAGTAGGCAAGGTAACTTCAACAGACCCAAGAACAATAATAACATAAAATTTCTTTTCATTATGAAAATGATACAAATTTGCCAGCTGGGGACAGTTCAGTCACTGACATAAGGGTAAACGTCAAATACAAGTCAAAGGACTGCTATCAATATCACTTTGCAGGATAATATGAACAAGTTCAGTTTGACTTTTATCTATAGCAACTAACACTCTTACAGCAAACAAGATTTAAACCAGATTAGTCGTCCTTAAAGAAAAATAAACCAAACAGAAATAGATATTTGAAATACCAATGTCAAACTCTAAGAAGTTAGAACAAGAATATCATACATGATACACCATTAACATACATCACAAATCTAACCTCCAAGGAATAATGATTTTTATTTAAAATTACCTGGTTTTCAACAGCTTTTGCCATCCTCCTGAACTCCTTCTTCATCACAGATTTGTGGAGCAATGCAGCGGGCTTGTTTTGCTTCTTTGTCTTGGTTGTAGCCAACAACACAGCCTGATCTTTGCCCTCAGGCTGAACAGTAACAGTTTTCTTGTTTGCCAAACCTACCCATAAACAGTAAAATAAGACATTCAGCCACAAACCATCGAAACACATTGATCCAATCCATAAAATGTTTCTCAGATAAAGCCAAATCTGAGATCATTAGATAAACACATTATCATTAAAAAAAATTAAAAAAATTCAATATCTATCAACCCAAGTTCTGGCCCGGTAATTCAACCTCAAATATTCTGACTCAATATCATCAAAAGAATTAGTCTGTACCCATTTTCAACAATTAAAACAAAATCCAATTTTTTCTCAAAAAAAAACAATAAAAAAAAAATTGGAGTGATGACACACCAGAGTACTTGAACGAATTGAGGTTGTAGAGATTGTTGCTCTCTCTGCTGAATTCGACGCTCTGGGTGCCCCTTCCAAACTGCTTGACCAAGAAGGAATTGTTTTTCTTGACGATCTCCCACACGAGCTGCCCTGGAACGGTGGCCATCTCTTCGCCTGCAAGACAAAACTAGGGTTTTGCGTTAGGCTTTGTATATATAGGACAGTGAAGAAACCCTAATTTATCAAATTGAATAAACCGGGTTCGGGAAGTTCGACCCATTTATCCGAAAACAAGATCCGTGTTCTGGAGTATAATATTTTTTATAATTTCTTTAAAAAGTTAAAATAAAAAATATTTTAAATCTAAACTGATAGATACGTAGCTTAACTATAAAATACGAAACAATAAAGAAATAAGAATGAACAAAGACAGATAATTTAAACAAATTCTCAGCCTTAATTATTTCTTTTAGTAATAAATAAATAAAGTAATAAACATGGATGATTTCTCATCGAATATATTTTGAAGTAATTTATTCTTTTTTTATGAGAAGTGATTTATTCTATTAGAATTAATTTATTTTTATAAAATATATTAAAAAATTGTTGATTAAATTCAAAAAAAGTAAAATAAAAATCTCTTAAATTTTAAGCAAATACAAACATGTGTTAATATCTATGACAGAAAATTGTTTATAAAAAAATGATGGTTCAAACTTCAAATAAATGTCATATTAATTATATTTTCTATTTAAAATTTAATATTGAGATGCAAAAGAGAAATCCTTTTGAGGTAAACATGCTTTCTTTTTTAATTAAATATTTTTCTTAAAATATACAACTGAAGCGAAGGATGTTAGTAAATATTTGTTTTATATTTTAAAATTTATAAAAATATATTACTCATCTTAATTCTGTTTTTATAAGATAAATAATTTGTTTTAGAATTCTTACGTAAAAATTAGATTTCTTATCTTTTCTAATATTTTGTTTTGAATGGGCCAGGTTGCTACAAATGTTTGTTTTTATCATTGGAACGAACGGTCACACGTAGCTTGTTTCGTTATTTAGCTTATTTTAATTTAATTTTCTAACCGTTTTAGTGAGGAAACTATTTTATTCTTATATAGTCTTGTCTATTGTAGTAGTCTCTTTTATCAAAATGTTTGTAATGGATATGATTAAATCCCTAATAAATTTGGAAAATTAATGGATGAAAACATAATGTATTATGTTCCATTGAAAATATTTTTATTATATTATATCATTTTTTTAAATTTTAAATTAGTGGAAGATTGTTGAAAAATATTTTCTTATAATTTAAAATTTAAAATTAAAATATATTTTCTTTAACAATTATGTTTTTTAAGGATAAAATGCTTTTAGAATTAGTTTCAGTGGAAAAATTAAAAACATTCCACTACTTTCATTCTTATGTTAGGAAGATATCTTTTACTTGGTCAAATTCTTGTGTGAACGTTACAAGTCTTTAAAATTAGGAAGATATCTTTTACTGCAAGTATTTTGTTATTACATGTTGGTGACTAGTTGCCTCTATATATGTAGCTTCTTGCTAAAAAAAAATAAACATGTGAAAATACGTCACACAAAACAATAAAATGAATATTTAGATGAAGCTTTATATTTTGCATGTCATATTCTTAATATGACACCTTATAAATTCTTTTAAAAAAACCCCTTATGAACTATGGAGAAAAAGAGAAACAAATCTGAATTATCTTAAAGTGTAGGGGTGTCTAGTAAATGTTAACATCCCTATTAATAAGAAAAGAAAATTTGGACAAAAAATTGTTGATTATGTTTTTGTTGGATATTCTTTGCATAGTACTATTTATAGATTCTTGGTTGTTAAATCTTTGTATGTGGATGACATATTGATATTAGGTAGTAATATGCATTTCATAAATGATGTGTAGTCTTTCTTGTTTAGTAATTTTAATATGTAGGACCTTGGTCCTGTAGATGTGATTTTGGGTATTAAACTTATAAAGAAAAATGATGACATAATTTTAACCTAATCACACTATGTTGAAAAGACTATTGAAGAAGTTTAATTATTTTGATGTGAAACATATTTCTACTCCTTATGACTCATCCATTAAGTTAAAGAAAAATTTGAATAAAGGAATTTCTTCACATAAATATTCTCAAATTATTGGTTCTTTGTTGCATTTGACAGACTTATCTAGTCCTGACTTTGCTTATGCAGTTGGTACATTAGGAAGGTCAAAAAATAATATTGTGGATCCGCTTACAAAAGAGTTGCCGTGCCAACAAGTACTTAAGTCGTTAGGGAAAATGAGACTAGAGCCCATTATTTAGTTACAACAATGGATACCCATGTCTCCGTGTGATTGGTGATCCCATGAATGGAGTTCAACAGGTAACAACGAAATTGCTTGTTGACTAAAGTACACAAAAATAAATTTTTACAGAGTTGTTTTGTTTCTCATTCCTATGATGAGGTGTACTATAAATTGCGACAATATCAAGGTTGAGATATTTATATATGTGTATTTTTTGGTAAAAAAAGTACCTCTTAATGAATATGATGACAATTATTGTAAGGATAGGGTCACAAACTACTCTTTGAGGATTCAACTAGTGAGTGTGGTGGTGAGGCCGCCATTGTGAGATATGGGTCAATCTCTAAGTGACACTCATGAAACAAGATACACGTGCAAGATCGTGTAACACACTACCACCTAATTAGAACCTAAATGAACACCAATATTGTAAGAGTTGTGTACTAAAGTCCAATTAAAGAAGATGTAGTTAAGACAATTAAGTCACTACATTTTTTCTCATGTGGAAGTTCATAAACACTAGGCATAAGGTTTAAACCTGGAAAGTTCCTTATATCAAAATACAATATCACATGTTTTTCTTTTATGTTTCTATACAAATTATTTTTAAAAAAAGTAAAATTTTAAATTACGTGAGGAATGCTAGTAAATATTTGTTTTAAAATTTTAAATTCATAAAAATATATTACTCATATTAATTCTGTTTTTATAAAATAAACTATTTATTTTAAGATCTATTATGTAAAATTAGATTCCCTATCTTTTTTAAGATTTGGTTTTGAGCGGGTCAACGTAGGTTGTTATGTATTTGTTACGTTTGTTTGTTTTGATCTATGCATATATATATATATATATATATATATATATATATATATATATATATATATATACATATATATATATATATATATATATAATTTGCTTTTTTTTATAAAAAATTATTTTTGAGAGCAAGTGCATATGTGTTCAGAAAGTTTGGAAATCCTTTCGTTGCACACTATCAGAACCAATGGGTTGTCTATCTTGGTAGAGGAACACAATCAAATTTTTCTACCCGTGCAAGGACATCTTCTCTCTAAGGATACCGTTTGCACGCTTCAACCTAGACTAATTAAAAAATTTTCCCTTAAATTATTTTCCTCTGTGCTTATTGAATGATATATTGCATTGTTGATTCATGTTATGTCAACTGAAGTTATTTTTCTATTATTATTTTGTTATTTAGTTTAAGACTTTCTATTTTCTTCTCATTTATTTCTTTTATTTTATTTTTATTTTCTAACAAAGGAGGAGAAGAGGGAGGGATTCAAGTGATACTACAAGGATTACTCTGTTCATATTTATCCATTTGTCATAATGGTTCTATCTTTTAGGGTTGTTATCATCACTTGTAAATATTCTTTTTTTTAGCTTAATTGGAATTTATCTTTATATTTAATTCTGTGTATTTTTATCATCCTAGTTTTAATTGCTTGTAATTAGTTGCTACAGTTTTTTAATTCTTCAAATTTAAGTTCTTCACAGCAAGATTTTATTCAATAAAACATTTATTTTCCCTTGTACCAAAAAAAAATCAATAAAAGTAAAAAAACAAAAATATAAGCCAACAGAAGTTTTATTGTTTTTATGCTAATGATATAACATCCACAATAAAGAATATAGTAGAATATAGAATAAGCATACACAGAAAAATGCTAATAATATGAGCAACCGGATATGTATTGATGGCATAACAAGTTTCCATACAAACACAATAAATTGAAATGGGGATTGATCCAAATGTTCTCATAATTGCATTTTTCTTTGTTTTAGGAGGTGACTTCGACATAAACAATCGAGTCCAAATCCAACATGAGTATAAAATGTAGTTATTGAACCTCCGTAACATCCTAATCCATTACTTTTTAAGAACCTAATATCAGGTCAAACACCTAATACTAGACCACCCCTCTTTACATCTCATCCAATGTTACATTATTTACAGAGCCAAGAGAAGCCTCAGATGATTTAACCTCCTACTAGTTTCTACATGAAAATGTCTTGAAATTGTACAGAAGATTCAACCTTCATGGCAGAATATGTGGGAGCAGCAAACTGTGCATGTAGTTAAAAAGAAGTAGATAATATTATGGTCTGCAGAACTAAACCAAAATCTCTCCAATTACCAAAGAAGCAATTATCCGCACCACCATCCAATCGTTGTAACTCCTCACAAGTCAAGGGTTGGATGATGTTGGTAATGCACGGTGCGTGGACCGTGCTTGACCGCTCACAGCTTCATTTATCCTACTGAATACTACTTGGAGGGGAATACAAGCAATAACAGGACCCTTCTTATCTACCACTGGCTTTTTTTCCTTTCTTTCCTCTTCTGACTGCCTGTGACCTGTCAATGACGACAACTTCCGAATCTTTTTATTCAACAGCCCGGTTTTCTTCATCTTGGAAGATTTACTAGGAGAAAATCGCGTTGAATTCTTCGAATGTATTCTTCCAGTCACCGAGTTTGGCTTGGCTACACAATAGACATCACCAACTTCCAAGTCACATCCAATGTCACTCAACATTTTATCACAATGACCTTCAACCATGACCTCAACCGCCAAAGGGTGTCCAATAAAGGCTTTGCCATTCAGTTTACTCACAAGGGAAACCAAAGGCACATGTTGTGGCCGGTAGCTGGATTTAACTTCTAGCTTAACGTCATATAATGAAGCATCAGAACAATAATTTCTTCCAGGGAAATCTGCCGTTTGATATCTGGAGTTAACAGTGAAGCGTGAATGGCGATAAGGAAGCAATCTCTGAGGTGTGAGAGATCCATCAGGCAATAACTTTGCCTCCGTTGTTGTCACCTTGACATGCTTGTTCAAGTCCCGAAGTCCTTCTAGTTGACCTTCAGCAACAGGTTTGCAGTTAACTTGAGAAGTACAGTTGTATGAAGTATTTGGTTCACCCATGCCATTCCAATCAACTTTTTGACAAGCACCCTGATAGATTCCGTCCGAGTTCCCTATTCCTGGAAAATATGCACTGGATTGGCGGTCTGTGTCCACATATTTTCTTGAGGCATGTTTTATATTTTTACTCGTATTTCTTGAATTCCTCTTTCCTTTTGACTGCCACTTTGAACTACCTTTGTCTGCTCTATGGCCAACAATACTGTGACCAGCAACTGAACTGGTACAGCCTGGTTCATTCTTGCTCTCATTTCTCAATGACACAGCTTCACATTGACTAGCATTACAAGACTGTTCTCCCAATGGACTAACTTGAGGCTTGCCAGATGAACAAGAAACCAGTATGGGTGAGAAATCTGGCAAAAGAAATTAACATCAGTGCACGTTAATTATCCAGCCCACATCTTTTCAAACCACAACATACAGAAAAGCAAAGTTGTAGCATAACTTAACCATATTCTAAAGCTCTCAACAATACGTTAAAAAAGGGCTTTATTGATTAAAGATAAACAGATGGAAATAGGGAAGCAGTAGCATTGATTGCAAACCTCAGGGAAAGAACACAGCCACATATAAAATTAATATATTTGGTTATTTAGAATTACTCTACAGCTCAATGATGCAACTTCAAACAATCCATTTGTAGTTTTGTACACATAATATGGGACATAAGCAATAACCATGAAAAACCAGACGAAAGCAGGTGACAATCTCAATGGAGAAGGGACACAAGTGATACACTTCAGATTAAATTGTTTATGCAACATGAGTGCCACTTTCTCAGGTGCAAAATTTAAAGTCAGTGAATCTCAATAGTTTACTTCCAAAGAAGCCAACCATAAAACCATGCTTCAACCTAGCTTATTCAACTGTTATTAAATCCTAATGTATGACCACTGTGCCTCTTCCAGAATCCACATTCATTTTCCCTCTTTTTTTACTGAGCTTCATGATCAGAGCAATGCTACATAAACTATTTAACTTATGCAACATACCCATCTAAAGACCTAAATCTGTCACAAAACCAAAAAGAAAAATTAAAATATTGATGAAAAGGGAAAGAAAAATAATATTAGTGAGAGGGGGAGAGGATCATGAACTGCAATACATTCTGATAACAATTGTAAACATTGCAGGTACAGAAGAGAAGACACTACGGAAATTCAGATACTGTGGCATACCCAGAGTGTGTTTCTCCTCCCCTAAAACCCCAACAAATGGAACATCAAATAGTTCATCAGGAGAATCTTTGCCAACTAGCCCTGGTAAGCCAGAAGCCTCATTCTCCTTGACTTTGTGATTGATTTGGGAAGCATCATCACTACCATGGTCATGACCAATTAATGAAGTCCCGTTCTCACAAGTAGCCTCAGTACTATCTGAATTATGTGTTGGCGTTGGAAAAGTTTTCTTTGAACCATTAGAATCTAATCCTGAAATTCTTCCATCAGTTACCCCACATAGTGGAGAACCGCTTGAACTGGGAAGCTGATCACAAATGACAGGAACTGACACCATGGCTGTACTCTCCAAAACCTTAGTCAGGGGCCGGTGTCGATTTTTCCTTTTCAATAATTCATGAGCATTTGCCACTTGTGATCTCTTTCTTTTCAGTGTTGAAGAATAGCCTTTACCACCATTTACAGAAGTTCCATTTGCCAGACAGTTCCCTGCAGTTGAATTGTTGAGTGAAGCACTAATGTGCTGAACTATCTCAGTTGCACCAGTACCTTGGACCTTTCTCTTTGACACTACACCAATGCCTAGGTCCTCAAGTCCTCTCATTCGCTTGACTCCTTCAAATCCATCATCTTCTGAATCATTAGGTGTTCTTCTCCTCCTTCCTTGCACAGATTGCATCTTTAAAGTACCATTGTGATTAGGCTCTTCAAAAGATATACCAGATTGAGACAATTCTGGAGCTGCATTAGAATTGTCATCAGAGTCACTCAAATCATCCGCCACATCTTCATTGTCTTCACCAGACATGAGGGGTAATTCGCCAGCTGATCCTCCATGTTCACTACCAGGTTTATCTAATCTGGAGCATAAGCTTAATGATTCCTTGTCCAGGTGAGCACTCTCTAGCTCAAGAGCATGGAGAATAGCATCTTCCCTGCGAGCATACTTCACTGCCTTCTTGCTTGAATTAGCAGCAGATGCCTTTGCCTTCTCAATGCATTCATTATACTCTCCACAGCGAAAAGCTTTTACCCGCTTTGATTTTTCAAGATTATACCAATCCCTGTATCACAAAGAATGACAAGACTATATGGTTCAATTTCTCATTCTGGAAACACGAAATGAAGTATCCAGAGCCACATAAGAATTGCCGAAATCACCATTTGATTACCTTCACCCAAAATTGCTTGAAGGCAATCATAAATATAAAAAGCAACTTAAAACTAAACTTCACAAGGTGATTTCTTGAACTATGTCATGACAACCAACAAGTTGCATCCACTTATCTTAAGTAACAAAAGAAAAACAAGTTCATAAGCCTCTATAATCAAAAGTAGCACACTAATCTTGCTACAAACAAAATCACAAGAAAAACATTCACAGAAAGGCTCAATAGGCGTATTTATCCACATAAATGGGAAAGCTGGCATGAAACAATTGACAAATTTCGAAACATATTTTTGGACACAAAACAAATTAGTAAAAACAAAGACAGTTCCAATCATAAGTTTAGAGAAACATAAATTAGTTCTACTCACTCCTAAGCTTCACTTAACAGGAAGCAGTAACTGACACATTTAACCAGTCTTCCACCTTCGACACCTTGTACAATTTTAACTAGAGAAAGCAATCATCTATTGTAAAGGTTTAAAACGCTCCATTGCTGCAAGATTCCCCAACAACTCAGGAAAAAAAAGAAAGGAAAAAGCATCCCCTCGATAATATGATGAGAAAACAATTCCACATAATTAAGAAGCTGAGAAAACAATTCCACCCTATAAATAATACTCTAATCACTTTAAAAATAATGGTCCACACAGCACAAACCCATCACATTAAAATTACAGAAAACCTTGTCCCAAGTATCTCAATTTCCCAATTCCATTATCTGGAGTGAAAACAGCACTTCAATCAGAAACTGTCCCCGAAACACCCCGCACCCAAAAAAAAACAAAAAAAAAAGTAAATAAAAATCCAATGATCAAGCTAGTATCATATGATTCATATCATATAGCCACAACTACAACACCATCCAATTAAGGATAATTAAAATTAAAAAAAAAAAAAACAAGTTCAGACAGCAATATGAGCAAAACATGGAAACAAAATTTTTTTTAAAAAAAGTTGAGGCAGAAAAAAAGAAGAAGGAACTGACACGCTTGCATCTTCACGACCTAAGAGCTTAACGGGAGTACCCGATCTCGGAGAAACCAAGCAACTCTCCGACAATTCATGAAGACCCATTATCCGACCCGGCCACCACGACCCGTTTCTCCGTCGGACCCAAACCAACCCACCCACCGACGCATCGATTCCGTTCAGGTTCGACTCACCTGAGCTACCCATTTCTCCAAAAAAAATAAAAAATACAAACTTATTCTCTTAAACCCTTTTTTTTTGCTCAAAATGAATCAATCCAAACACGCCCTTGCTGAGGTACCAGGTTGGGGAAAGGGTTCAAAGGTTTCACTTTTGCGCAAAACAGGTGAACCCCAGAAGGCGAAGAGGCTAAAACCCCATTGGAAATTGTAATGGATGGTGCATGCAAGGGAAGAAGATCTAAGAGAGGGAGAGGGGAAAGGAAGGATCTAATGGGAAGGTGGGTTTTGTGAGAAGGGTTTTTGACATTTCATGGTGGTGGTGGTCATCCGTGGCAACACACCAGAGAGAGTGAGTAGTGAGTGAGAGAAGAAAGAGAAAGAGTGATGAAGCAAGGCGGTTTTCCGCACTGAGAGAGAGAGAGAGAGAGAGAGAGGGCTGGGCTTTGGGTTGGTGTTTGGATTAAAACGTAACATTTGTATCTTTAGGAGATGGCCCATTAGAGAAACAAGGAGGGAGACAGTGAAGCAATGTGTTCGTTTTTATTGCTTTGGTTTTCTTTTTCTTAAACTAAAAAATAAATAGTAAATAAATGCATATGTTATGTTTTAAGTTCAAATTGTTGCGATCCATATTTTAATATAAATTCACTTGATAAAATTAAAATTAAAATAAATTATGATTTTTTTATAGGATAACTTTTATCTCAAAAGTCATTTTATATCAAATTTTCAAACATGCAATAAAGAGTGTATGTATATGATTCAATGTACTACACCATAATCATCAACACACATGTGTTTATTATTATCAATTCGTCTTAAAAAAATAAAATTTAGTATAAAAAAGCTTTTTGAAGGAGAGCATTTGGTTTAGTATTGGAGAGTATTAATATATTTGATCCTATTTCCATAACTCGTTTCATGTTGTAGTTGTGCATATTTTATTTACCCATTCTTGATTAAATGTCTAATTTTTTTTCTAAAAGGCACAGTATTTAGTGATGATAAGAAGTCTTTAATTTGTGAAGTAATAAATAATAATGATCATAACCTTTTTTTTTTCTTTTTTTGTATGATATATTTTTTTCTTTTAATTTTTCATTGAACATTATCATTGTAAATTCTCTTAGGCTATATTTGGCATAACTTGCTGGAAAATTAGTTAGAAGCTCTAGCTAAACGAAAAGTTAGTTTATTAGATTAAAAATATTTGATAAAATTATCTGTTAAAATAATTAAAAAGTAAAAAATATCAAAAAAATAATAAAATTATGATTTATTTAAAAAGTAACAAGTAAAATAAATAAATATATTAAAAATAAAAGTGAAATAAAGTATAAAAAATTATAAGATGATGTTTTGAAAAACGTTTAAAAAAGAGTTATTAAAATATTTTATTTATCAAATAATTAAACGAATTTTTCAATTAATAAAAAATAATTATATAAAATATCTTTATCAAACATAACTTTGACATTTTTGCCTTTAATAATAATTAAAATACTTTTCTTTCACATTTATTTTAACTTTTTTTCTCCATCCTTAAAACACTTCTATTGTATCTTTATTTTTTCCGCCTTATTTCCGTTTTCCACGGTGTCATCATCTTGGAAAAATAAATTTTATTCACCACTTGTTTGGGTGTAAGAGTAATATTACATCACTTCACTTGTGTTTGGCAGAGGAAAAATAATAAAACAATAAGAAAAATAAAGAAGAGATATAATAGTATCACACTTTTTACATTATATTTTTATTTAAATATTTCTTTTTCTTTTTCTTTTTTATATTTTCATTCTCAAGTCAAACACAAATTATGAATTACAACACTTGCTTATAAATTTTAGAAGGATACTCATACATAATAAAATAGATGAGAATTAATATGTGTACGTAGGATATATCATATGCCATACATTAGAATGAAAAATTAGGTTGAATACATCATCAATGTAATTTATAGTCTGACAATTTATTAATCCCTCTAAAAATATCATGTATAAAATTGTTATTTGCGATTACATTGGTTGTTATTTGAATTTTATTAGTTACATTTTAAATGAGTTGAATTTGAATTGACAAATGATGCATATTAGTTCATGGGAAAAATAAGATGGAGTATATATCATTTTTTTTTGTACATAGAATTTTTAAATTTATCAAACCAAGTAAATATTAACATATTTTTACACTCTTAGGCAATAGGGTTAAGGCCAACTGTATATTTGTGTAGCAGGGTGATTTTATCACAGTATCGGGTTATTGAGATAGTATTACACATTACCGTAATACCCATCGGGTACATAATTGTAAAAAATGAATGAAGCCAACTTAGGAGTTATAATAATTGTCATGAAGAATCGAAAGTTCGAAACAACTTTTCATACAATATTTTTCATCTTCTTGTAACTCTTATCTTGAAAAAATTCATGCATTTAGAAGTGATGAACATCAAACTTGGTACATCCGAGTTGGACAATGTCAACCCTTTTAGAGTTTCACTTGAGTTTATACTAAAAATGTTTGTGCTTTTAAATTTTAAAACATGTATTGATGGAGTCATTAGATAGTTGTGTTGACCTCTAACCAAGATTGTTCCATAAAAAAAGTCAAAAGTAAAAAACTGTTTGAAATTAAAATTACACAGTTGCAAATTATAGAAACTATAAAGTGGATTTTGGATCCATTTGTTTAAAATTTTAAAAAATGCTTATAGAAAAAGCATTTTAAAAAAAATAGTTATTTTAAAAAATAGATAGAATTTACTTATTTAAAAAAGCATAAAACTGTTTTTTTAAATAGTTTAAACAAACTTGTCAAAAAGGCATAAAACTGTTCATTTTGTTGGAAAAATGTTTTTTTTAACAAATAATTTAAACAAATTAACCCTTTAGCTTGATACTATATGTAATATCTGTGTATTGCATAAGATTATTTAAATATAAAAAGATATTTTAAATATATAAAAACATGTTAAATTTTTTTTACCTGTTTATGATTTATTATAAATAATCCATGCAAATTATATTGTTAAGATATTATGTGTACTTTTATTAAAACTAAACATGTTAATTAGTCAATGTTTTCGCAAGGTTATCATTATAGAAGAAATACAGCAAAAGGCTAAGAATACACTTTCAAACACATCATTTTTTATTACTTGAAAATAAAATAAAAAATTGAAGGTTTCATGTCATATTTATTATTTTATAATTTTCAATAAATTTGAATTAATTAGAGATGATATATTTGATCCTAGAGAGTGTGTTCATAATATTCTTCAAGAAAAATATTATTATTTATTTTTTGGTCCCAGAGTAGAGATTATGAGTATTTCTCAATTTATTGAATAAAAGACTAATCTTGAATCTCGCTTATGTTGCCAGTTGATCCAACAAAATTTTGCACAATGTAATAATCAAATATGAATTCTCCAATTAAATAAATTATATTCATTTCACTGCATCAATCCTTTTAAATATTTACTTATAAATCATATACTTATTTCACAATTCTTAACATTTAAAAAGAGAAAAAAATATTCAGTAAAAAAATATAATTAATCTAACTCTATAATCATTAAAAATATGAGTCTAATTTTATAACATAAAATCATAATAATGTTACGAGTGATTTAACACTTATGATATTTCACACTCATCTAGTCAAATATGAATTGAGGATAAGAAAGCATGATCAAACCTTTTTTTCACTATTATTTATCATTGTGCGTTATTTTCATCTACCAATAATGTTTATTATAAGTTTTTATGTTAAGTATTCTTATAAATCATGTTATTATTTTATGTTTATGAACTGTCATTATTCAAATTTTATATTTTAGTGAAAAGTTGCTCCGTATTTACGAAGTTAAACATGCATGCATAACATCATAGTTTTTAGCTAAGAAAAATGTATAGTTTAATCTTGGAAAAAAGTATTTGCATAATTAATCAATAACAATGTTATCAAACGAGGAATTTCATAACGTTATTCATTACATATTAATTATCGGGGAATCTAAATGTACTCAATGGGAACCACAATCTATGTTAGTTTTAATGAAACAATAAATCAAACGCTTAATTATAAATTTAGTCATCATATTTATCTCAGCTTAAAAATTTGGTTCTCTTATAGTTTAATTCATCAATTGAGTCCTTTTTTTTTTCAATCCAGTTATTTTAATTTCCAAACCTGAAATTGGACGTTAACTATTAATTGCTTATGTTGACCGTCACATATTGTGCTTTTATTGGACGCTAATTAGGTGCACGAAATTAACCCTCTTTGGTAATTTTTATTTTACCTAAAAATCATAGAAACTTCTTTGCCTGCCACTACTCCAATGCCAAAACCGCTTGCGTACAGCAACCTCTGTTGTCTCCGCTTCTGCTCCCGCCGCCATCAAATCGCACCCACCCTTTCGTTGTAGAGTCTATGGCACTCACGAAGCAACTCAAGAAGAAGAGCGAGTGGGACACTCTCGAGGAGGCCATTAAAGCCAAACTTGAAGATATCAAATCTCACAAGGTTTAGTTTTTTCAAATCGAAGTGGTGCAGGTGACGAGTTGCAGATCTGACCTTTGCGGCCTTGCCCTTTGGTGCGAAAAGTTGCAGAGAAGAGTGGCGGCGTCGATTGGAGGAGCGATGAGCGCTGAAGCAGAAACTGGAACAATGGGGCGTGGGTGTCAAGTTCTAATGGTGGAGGCGAGTTTAGTGATGGTGTTTTTGGTGTGTGCAACGGAGGAGAGGAAGTTTTGGAGGCGAGTTTAGTGTAGGCTTTAGAGCAAAAACAAGAGTTTGAGAGAGAAGGATATTTCGTGCACATAATTAATGTCTAATAAAAACCTAACATGTGGCGATCAACATAAATAATTAACTGTTAACGTCCAATTTCAGGATTGAAGACTAAAATAACCGAATTGTAAAAAAAATATATGGGACTCAATTGGTGAATTAAATTACATAGGGACCAAATTTGTAAACTAAGATAAATAGAGGACTAAATTTACAATTAAGCCTAAATCAAAAACAATTTTTGCATGTAAATTTAAGTAACTTTGAGTAAATAACCATTTTTTGGCCTATAGAATCCTTAAATTTACCAAACTAAATAGATATCAATATATTTTTGCTTTTAAGCACTTGGTTAAAACCAAACATACCTTTTTTTATAACCGATTGATTTCCTCAAAGTACTGCATTATTGAATTAATGTTGCAATCATTATAATATTCGTTTTGTAACATAATTGTAAAAAACAAATGAAGTCAGATTGGGAGTTGCAATGTCAAGATTGAAATACCTTTTTCATGACAAGTTTCCTCTACTACTTACTAATAATTCTTATCTCAAGATAATGCATGCATTGATCAAGTATCAAAAACTCAACATTTGAGTTTGGTATACTAGAGTTCAAATGCCAACTCCCTTAGAGTTTCACTTGCGATTATGGATATGGCTGGTTAGCATGTCTCTCACCATGGGAACTATTTTCTCACCAATAGACACTTCAATTTTTAAATGGATGGTTGAGATATTTTCTTATTGTTTATTTTCCTTTCTTTGTGTTTTTTACCAATTCATATTTCTATCACCACTCAATTTCCCTTTTCCTCTATATGCCAGACAAGACTCTCCATTCTCCACCTCGTTGTTGCACTTGCTTCAACTAATGTCACGTCATCTCTAATTCTACTCGTTAGAGATTCATGCAGAATCTGGTGTCGTTGTGGTTCATAATGGTTTCAAACTGGTTATTTCTCAAGTCTTATATTGTAAAATTTTAAGGGTTTCCTAGATTAAAAATTATAGAAAATCAATAGGATCTTGAAACCTATGATCTCACAAATAATAAATAAACAATGCGTATCTTTCTCCATAGTGAGATTTCTCTTTGGTGCACTTTGATTTCTTGGAAGATGAGATAAACAAGATTTCACTCCCTTAACTATTGTTTTTGTCTCTCTACGTTTGTGATGACTAGAGAATAGAGAGAACACTTTTCTATCAGGAAGGAGACCTCGTTTCACATTAGTGAGTATTATGTTGGATCGAGTGGCTTCAGAATAATTAAGAAGGGGGGTTGAATTAATTGTTCCTAAACCTTTACTAATTAAAAATTTACTTTTCTAAGGATTTTACTATGTTGTTAAGTAAATGAAGAACATAAAAGAAACTTAACCAAAAGTAAAAGAGAAAATTAAAATGAACAGCAGAAATTAAAAGAGTAGGAAAGAAGGAGACAAACACACACGAATTTTTATACTGGTTCGGTAACAACCCGTGCCTACATCTGTTCCCAAGGCAACCTGCGGTCCTTGAGATTTCTTTTCAACCTTGTAAAAATCCTTTTACAAGCAAAGATCCACAAGGGATGTATCCTCCCTTGTTCTCTTTGAACAACCTAGCGGATGTACCCTCCACTAGTACTGATCCACAAGAGATGTACCCTCTCCTGTTCTCAGTCAATAACCCAAGTAGATGTACATTCTACTTGTACCACGAAGGATGTACTCTCCAATGTGTTAAGACAAAGTTCTCAGGCGGTTAGTCCTTTGAAACTTTGTGAAGGGGGAAACAAAAGAATTCTCAGGCGGTTAGTCCTTTGAAATTTTTTGTTTTAGGGAAATGAAAGAATCAAAAGAATTCTCAGACTGTGTCGTTTTGAATTCTTTGACAAGGGAGAAGGGAGACACAAAAGAATTCAGGCGGTTAGTCTTTCGTTCTTTTGGAAAAGGGAGAAGAGAGACACAAAAAGAATTTAGACGGTTAGTCCTTGGCAAATTCTTTTTGGCAAAGAAAGAAGGGAATGAAAAAGATGAATAGCACAAGTTTTTTATCAAAGAACTTTTCTTGAAAGAAAAAGTTTTGAACAAAAACTTTTAGAAAAATGAAGAAGTTTAGCAAATGGACCTGGGTGTTGCCCAATTTTATCGTATCTTCCGTAATACTCACCACCCTTATCAAATGCAATAACTTTCACCTTTCTGTCTAATTGTCTTTCTACTTCATTCAAGTAAATTTCTAAGACATCCACTACCTAAGATTTCTCATGCAGTAAGTAGACATAACCGTAACGTAAATAGTCATCAATAAAGGTGATAAAATGTCTTTCTTTTTTTGAAAGAATTAACATCAAAAGGTCTACAAATATCAATATGTACAATTTCAAGAAGTTGAGTGCTTCTTGTAACTTCTTTCTTTGTATGTTTTGTTTGTTTTCTCTTAATACAACCCACACAAATATTTAGATCTGTAAAATATAGATCAAGAAGAATTTCATTCTTTATTAATCTTTTCATACTTTCTCTAGAAATATGACCTAAACGTTCATACCACAAGAAAGCAAATCGTTCGTTCACTAAACTATGTTTAGTGCCAACATTATGATGCAGAGTTAAAACAATTTCAACATACAAATCATCTAATTTCAATTTATATAAATCATTACAAAGAACACTAGTACCAATAAGATGATTATGCTTAAATAAACTGAAACATCCATTACCAAAATTAAAAGAGTATCAAATAGCATCAAATTTAGATAATGAAACTAAATTCTTAGATAAACTAGGCACATAAAAAGTTTCCA
This sequence comes from Glycine soja, assembly GCF_004193775.1. Lineage (NCBI taxonomy): Eukaryota > Viridiplantae > Streptophyta > Magnoliopsida > Fabales > Fabaceae > Glycine > Glycine soja. The sequence goes on along the minus strand of NC_041009.1, from coordinate 15,926,969 downwards.
AAAAATCTAAATGATGTTCAGTGTCGAGTTTTAAACGATAAGTCCTGATTGCTTCCACTGGAGTTTTCACTCTATTTCCCATGAAAATGAACTTCTCATTTAGGCTTATGGCTTAAATTGTAAGAAATCCCTGCATAATGTTAGAAACATGAGTCATACTTCTAGAATTAATCCACCATGTATTATGTACAACTTCAGTTAAGTTTGATTCAAACATACATGAGCATTAAACTCATCTTTCTTTTCGAACCAAGACTTACACTTTAAGAAATCCTTCTAAAAGTGTCCAGATTTCCCATAAAATTGGAAATTATTGCCCTTTGATACCTTCTTTTGGATTTACAAAGATTCATCATTGATCTTTAATTACTCTCTGCCTTTATCATGTTTCTTCACAATTTTCTTTCCAGCTCCTTGATTCCCTTGGTGGCTTACATAATGGACTGAGTGACTTCCTTGATTCTTGAGCTCTGTTTCTTCCTGAACGAACATACTATGCAATTCATGCACATATTTCATTTATCTTTCATGGTATTATAGCTCATTTGGAATGGGCCATACTCGGACTGTAATGGGTTCAAAATAAATTAAACAAGGAAGTTCTCATTCACAGTCATTTTCAATGTCTTAAGTTTTACTATAATGTTTGTCATCTCAATGACATGGTCATGTATAGTATGTGAATCATCAAACTTCATGGTGGTCAATGTACTCATTAATGTCTCAGCAAGAGACTTATTAGCTGTTTGAGAGTGCTCTTCCACTAACCTCATAAACCTTTTAGCATTATCGGTCTTAGGGAAAGTTGTCTTAATAATGTCTGCAACTTTCATTCTCATGAACATTAGATTAAGTCTGTTAGATCTTTCCCAAACTTCATAATAGACTTTCTCTTCACAATAAAATTCACATAAGTATTTTGAGAGATAAAACACATGTCATACATATGATTCATTTATATAATGGTCAATGTATATTGATATTCTCCTTTGGGTGATACACTAACACACAACATACAAACATGACGATGCCAATAAAATTCTTAACATTATTTGGCAATTAAATATGCACCAATTACTAGTAACTATTTTCTTTGAATATATAAATAAAACTAATGATACACACAAATCGCCTACAATTATATTCATTAATTATAAGAACAACTAATAAACCTTTGAGCGATCCATAAATTCCTTATAACAATGAATTTCAATTACCCATAAATCAATAATCATATAATTTAACATCCATTATTTTATGAGTAATTGAAATAATCATTAATTTGAAATTAAATAACCTTATAAATTTGACTACTTTGGTGACTAACAAATTCATCAAACATTTAATTCTAATCAAATAGATGACCTGCACATCCTTATTACTGTTAACGATTTATAATCATTTTATTAATTTCATCCCATGCCATAAAATAATATTCACATTTTTTTTGTTGTATTCAAATACGTTCAAACAAATATGTAGCATATACATATTTATTGCTATCGAAAATTTCAAAGCATTCACGTTAATTTAATTCCAAGAAATAAACTTTAAATCCTTTAGCGACATTCAACAATAGTATTTGGAAAAAAAATGAGCATATGGGATAATGCAATGCAATGCAATTGAAGGCATCTTGTTTTGAAAAGAAATTCTGATAAATACCGACATGTTATTCATAATGACAACATCACTTGTCACAATTTGGTGATCCATTAATTTATTATAATATATCATAATAATTCTTAATCCAGTATTTTTTTTCAAATTGAAGAAACAATTTTAATAATCACAAAATTTTATACTTGTAGCTAGAAAAAAAATTCTAAATTTTATAATTAAGATTCATGCATAATTGGAAGAAAATAAATCATTATTGGAGAATCATAAATTTCATAATCATAAGCTCTGATACATGTATAAAATTTTAAGGATTTTCTAAATTAATAATTATAGAAAATTAATAAGATCTTGAAACTTATAATTCTCACGAATAATAGATAAATAATATATATATTTCTCTATACCGATGCTTATCTATAATAATGACTAGAGATTAAAGAAAACTCGACCTTATTTCACATTTTACATGATGTATATTAATCCTTCTTATAACTAATATTCCTATTAAGTAATAATTACCTTTTAACAATTTTTTCTATTTAATCCAATTATATTTAATCTTTAATTATTAATTAATTATTTATTTATGAATCCTTCCATAACTCATATACCTCTCACGTCATCATTTATTAGTTCTAACATATATGATTTCTCTTCGGCTGATGCCAAAAATTCGTGCTCCGATGGGTAAATTCGGAAAGAAAGCAATAAAAGAAAAGTACAAATTGAAAATCTCAACCATCTAATTTAAAATTAATATATCTAATGGGCCATAATACTCTTCCATGGTGGAAGACATGACTTGCTCTCACACCCTAGTGTTCACCATTCGGCGAATTACTGGTTAAAAAAACGCACCGTTTCAAGAGAAGCAGTGTTTCACTGGTTAGGTCTTCCCTTCCCTGCACAATACACACACTGCTACTTCCGTGACATCGCTTTGCTAATCCTCTCTCTCTCTCATACGCATCAATTTCCAACCATGACGGGTGATTTCTTAATCTTAATCTTTCTATTTTCCCCCCTTTTTAGTGTTTTGGTTTGCAATTGCATGATATTTTAACTTTATTCCATGGTTTTGGTTGTAAATTGATCATTCTGTTATGTGCATTAATTCCCAATAGCATTAGCCTTATTTGATGATGTGTGCTGTGTTACGCAGACTACAAACAAGAACAGGATATGGAAATTGAAGCATTAGAAGCTATACTTATGGATGAGTTCAAAGGTTTGTTTTTTTTATACCATTTAAAATCTCTCTCTCTCTCTCTCTATATATATATATAATCCCAATTTACTTGTCATTTGTTTTTCCACTGAGAAGATAAAAGGGCCTGATTTTCTGTTTGATATTCCATGCTAGAAATACATTCTGGTGAAAGCGGCCTAAGTACTTCCAATCGATGCTTCCAAATAAAGGTTGTTGCGCAGGTAAATGTTTCTCCCTCTATTAGTGTGGTTTCTCATGTTATGCATTTTTTGTTTTTAAACTTCTTATTAGAGTTTGTTTGTAACAGAACATGGTGATAACTACGATGGTTGCTATTATGCAGCTTATTTATGATGGAAAGAATTTGTGTTTATGTTATTGCGATCAATAATTCGATATATTTTGATTGATAGTTTACTTTTCTTTTTCTATGTAATGAATTTATTCTGTTATTGAGAAGAAGAGACGCACATTTTCTTGTTGTGTGTAGTGTGTAGTGTGCTGACACTCATTGAAATTATTTGGAATTATATTGATGTCTTCTTTTGGTAAAAAAGTAGCTTGTTTGGGTTTATTTAATTGCTTTTCCTCCTCCTTTGACTTGTTCAATTATACTTAGGGAACTGAGATGTCTTACCTATCAAATAACTTGGGGAAAAAACTACCCTTATATTTATCTAAATATTATTCATTTGAACAGGATGACGATGCAGATGGGCCAATAACTAATCCAGGTTTATTTTTTCTTTCTCTTTGTTATATTATTTTCTTTTCCATTTTGGTGTTCAGTTTTACTGAACATGTACTTTAGATTTTGGAATATCTTGTTTTTATTCCTAACATATTGTTTTACTTTTGGAGATTATTTACTGCATATATGAAAGATGCAATTGCTACTTTTGTTGCAGCTCAACTGGCTTTGATCTTTTCACACACAGAAACATATCCTGATGAACCTCCACTTTTAAATTTGAAAAGGTCAGTATTTCTATTATAATTGTATAATATTTATTTGTCTGTTCCGTTAATGTCAAGTGCATCACATATATTTTTGATTCATTTATTATACGCTAACATTATGATGTGCCTATATTTCATCTATACTTTACAGTTTGCAAGGAATGTCTACTGAAGATCTAAGGATTTTGAAAGAAAATCTTCAACAAGAGGTAGTCTTTTACTTTGCAGTTTTGCTGTTTAATGTTTGAGCATATCTAGTCTTTGTGCTATTCTTGCACTGGTTGTCATACAGATTGAAAGACATTTAAATAGCCACTTTAAATTTAATATGTATTAGTATTACATGTGCATTTTCATGTTGCACAAGTGATGGTTATGGAACTCTACATTTGTTGTGGATACTTGCTAGGTTATGGAAATTGGATATTTTGATGCAAAAATTGTGTTCCACAGGCATCTGAAAATCTTGGTATGGCTATGATCTACACACTTGTTACCTCAGCTAAAGAGTGGTTGGCTGACCGGTTTTGTCAAGATGATGTTGGGAGTACTGAAGCAGAAGAGGCAGCCAAAGAGGATGTAAGACTGTCATCTATTTTGTGATTTTTCTTTTGAAATTTTGGTTAAACTCTTAATGCAAGCAGGATGGCTAAAAATGGAGAAAGACATTAGGGGTTATTTGTGATCGCAAAGTACCTTCCCAAAAACATATTAAGACATTGAGTGAGGCCCACATTCTGTGTGTGTGTGTTTGATTTTTCCTGTTTTTCCCCATTGAGAATCCCATATTCTCAAAATGTAGTAATTTCATTCTCTTTGCCTTTTTAATAAAATTTCTTCTGTGAAAAAGATAGCAACTTCTTTCTAAGACTTATGGGAGAAAGGGCTGTGTACAACGTGTAGTACAATTGTGTAGAACAAGATTAGAGCTATATACAATACACTATGAGTACTATTAAAGACATTTTCAACATAAACTAAAAAATTAAAAAAAAGAACTTCCACATAGGTAAATAAAATAAGAATAACTATTGAACTGTGAGTCATATTATCCCTAAAATGTTCTGAATTTATTTATTATTATTACTACATGTTGACTATATTTTTAATTACTTAAGCTAATGTATCCTCTTCCTGTATTGTATCCTATACTTTAGAGACATTGCTCTATCCCAGTAATTGAACTTCATATGCATGGTTCATTAGTAGTGAGTAATGCTAACAAGATCACTGATACTGAATGTTACATCTTCTCAATAATACCTGTACCTTGACTGCATCTGTATTTGTTGCTTTGATGAGTGAAGCTAATCATTTTAGCTTAGATATTTGGTATTTTTTGTTCAAAACAGCTTTACTTGCAAGGCCAGTGCTGACTGCTTGTATTTTCCTCTACCAGAAAGTTGTTTAGTTTGTGTATGGAAGGAACAGAGTTTAGCTGTGTGAAAGCAGAAAATACGTGCTTGTACATCTTAAGCAGCTTGTAGAAGTAGGGGCAATTAGAGAAGGGTAATAGTCAAGTCAAACATAATGAATAAGAGCACTAATACGATCAAAGTTCAAAGCCCAATAACTTAAACTAACTTATTGGGGTGCCATGAGGCTCCCTACAATGTGAAGGCATGGGGGAGGGCCATTGTACGCAGTCTTATTCTTGTATATGCAAAGAGACTGTTTCCTGATTTGAACCCATGACCATTGGTCACCTAGGTGTAACTTTACAGCTGCGCTAAGGCTCGCTCTCTTACTATACATTTTTTTACTATGAAGGAAAATAACTGTTTGAAGCAGTTATTCTCTTGAATATATTGGGTTCAATAACCACTAATAGGTTTACTGTTCCTACTTGGGAGATTTTTTATTATCAGAGTTCCCTCTTTTTGTAATTCCACTAGATTGAGCATGGTAGATGTGCATATAGAATTATAGACTATACATTTTTTATATGCAATTACTTCTTGTCTGTTGCATTTTGGAGAATAATCCTTTAGTTCTAAGTAGTCATATGAGTAAGGTAGCAGTGGTGGTTTGTTTTCTTCTGATATCCTTACCTGGATTCTTTTTAAGATGAAGATGTATTTCCTCTAATATATTCTTTTTATGATTTTATACATTTGTCCATGAAAGTTGTGTAGAAAAAGCTGTCTGACAATTTTATCTATCCAACATTTTAGGTAGTGATACCCCACGGGGAACCAGTTACTGTTGAAACATTTTTGGCATGGAGAGAAAGGTTTGAAGCTGAGCTAGCATTGGAGCGAGCTAAGTAAGCTCCTTTTAGTTTTCTCAATCTCTTCATATCTACAATTTTGAGATACAAGGGTTTTCTGTAAATGTATGATGAATCTTCTACATGTGTGACCAGTGATTATCTGTGGGGGTAGAGGTTTTAAAAACATATTTATCATGTATGGCAGGAAGAAGACAGGAAAAATAGAGTAGGGGTGGGAGGATTGTAAATTTGAAATGTAACACTGTAACAAATAACATAATAGAGTAAAGAATTAGTTGATCTATTCTAAATGCCTGTTGTAACAACTTTTCTTTTGATGCCAAAACAATTTGTTCTGATTGCAGGCTAATGCCAGAGTCTGTGCTCTCAGCTCCTAAGGAAAAGAAGCTCAGTGGTAGACAGTGGTTTGAAAGTGGAAGAGCGGTACTACTTGTCCTTACTATAGTTATTCCTAACCTTGATATCCTAAATTAGTATTTTTGTGTCAAATGTTCAACAACCCAAACAAATAATTTGGTACCAGCAACTAAAATAAATGAACATTAAATTAAATTAAAAAAGAAACCACAACTTGGAATTGGTAATGTATGAGAAGGCTATAAAAATATCTATAAAATTCCTTGGTAAATGGTGCCTCCTAAATGAGACATTAAAAAATGTGATAATTATTACAAAGGACACGTGGGCTGTAAAATCTATCACAGTAACCTTTAGTTCACTTCACACTAAGATTAACCACACTAGGGGTTAACGCGTCTTGTTTGTTGAATATAATCGCTCAAGGTTCCTTATTAACGAATCTTGCTTTAAACACTCCACAACTTAATTAACCACTCTTGGTTAATGGATCCTGTTTCTTAAAATTTCACTCCTACTGGCATCTTACAGTAATTTTCTTAAATTTTATGAACATATAAATTATACCATCTATTTTTGTTCATTCACAGAAAGGTGTGGCTGCTGTCGCTGAGGAATCTGAAGGGGAGGACGAGGAAGATATTGACTTTGATGAAGATGATTTTGAAGGTATCCCTCTCTCTTTCCCTCTTTATGCACACGTGCTGTTTCTTTGAAACAAATACTTATTTTGTATATAATGATGAAATGTGTGTTCTATGTTTGTCATGCCAGATGATGAAGAGGAGGATATGCTTGAGCATTATCTGGCTGAAAAATCCGATTCATCCACACATTCTTCTATGAGAGCTAGTTAAATTGAATATGCTGCATATCAGGCAGAGTTTTACAGTTTGCCTCGCTGACTTTGAGGGAGTTTCTGCCATCTTTCTAGGACTGGAGGATTTGGTTTTATGATATTATCAAAGGCACAATGCAGAAGTGTTTGATGTGTGATATTGTATTTCACTTAAACACTGTCTGATATAAAAAGAAATATCTTTTGTTTGTAATCATCATCCTCGAATTGCATGAAATCAGTAACTTAGGGATAGACAACTCAATTTGAAGTAGCAGAAATAAGACGATTTTGTTTCATTATGAACGTGTGTATCTATGCAGAAGTATTCTGTAAGAAACTAAGAATACTCTTTTCTGCCTTTTAGACCTTTCAAAATCGAGTTTGGAGATGTCTGAATTTGAATTCATTCAAGTTTAGAGATAGTCTCAAATTTTGTTTTATCATTTTCTCTTTAAGGTTATGGTTATATATCATGAATGAATTACGGAATTTGTTACCAGTTTGGTCGGCTGAAATTCGTCAACTGAGTAAGAAGAACATTTGTCGTTCCATATTATTTTTAACTTCTTGTAAATGGCAAAATTCTACCGTGCCCACTTTAGCTCAAGGTTATGTCTGCATCTAATGTTAGTTATAATATAAATGTGTAACACCTATTGAACCATATTTTTCTTCAATTTCTAATTAGAGGTTTTTTTGAAGGACCAGATCCTTTGCAGTTTAATTATAAATGCGGATGGTTGGTCCATGGTACCCATAAGAGAGGACAGTTTCACTAACTTTGTAAAGAGACATCCTTCCCTACCATTTTTTTTTGCATTAAATTCCAAGGTACAACTGCAAACTCACTGAGGCATAGGTAGTTTTTTTTTTCCCCATAAAATGCTGATTGATTGACACTCCAAAAGTGCATCATTTTTTTTTACTACATCACCAATTTTATTAATTATTTATCTTTCATTGGGTGTTTACACTTTTCGAGTGTCAAGAAATCATTTTTCTTTTTCAAATATACAACTTACAAAGTCTGGCTAATGAGTTCCATATTTACATATAATGCGGGTTTCAAAGTAAGGATGTTTGCAATTTAGGTATAAAGGCATTCGATTATATTTTAACAATAAATTATAATGTTTTTTTAACAGCAATAATAAATTATTTATTAACAATAAATTTAATCTGGTTTGAATTGATTTGAATACAATATTAATCTGATTCAATTCTTTCCAATTTTTACAATTTGGATTGGATTAATTATTTGACTTTTGCTGTTTTTTTAGCGACTACAAATATTAAATAAAACACTAAATTACTTATGTTTTGTTTCTTTAATTTTTTTATTCGTATGAATTGAATATGATATAAGGGATTAAAATTTTATGTTTTTTTAATTTATTCTTTAACAAATAACAGAATAAAATATAATAAAACATGTTCAACTAACTAAATAAACTTAAAATAGTTTAGATAATAAGATTAAGAGAAAAATACATCGGTATAGTAATTTTATAAGCATCTACTTGCACAAGTTTATTTCTAAAAATGTTTGGCTCTGCTTGTCCTTTTAAGGAAAATATAAGCTGAAAAAAAGCTGGGTCAAACACACTAAGTCTTATTGAACTAACATCTCTTAACAAATGGAACGTTTTCATTAAGGACATCAAGTTTATGAGATATATTATAAAACTTAAAAATTGATACTTCATTAATGAACTTTATTTTTACTGGTACTAAACTTCTAAAATATGATATTATATACCTTTTTATTTAAACTTTGATATGTATAACAGTGTAGTCATTTTATAGCATTATATGATTCAACAATTAAATTTGTATTTTAAAAAGTCATTGAAAAAAGTGTCTAAGACTTATTTTTAAAGTAGGTCCCTTCTCGAGCATGAATATGACAAGGAAGGAAAATCTTTCAAAATAAAAAAGTGGAAGCCTGGAAGGTGTTGTTCCAGTGGCCTTGAATATGATGATTGCACGGATTGAAGAGACGGGGAGGACAAACGTGCTATATTTGTTTGCAATGATTGCACTGTTTCGATGCGAGAAAGATTAGATTTTTTTATTGTTTTAATTAATTTGTTTTTAAAATATCCTTTAATTTATAGTATTTTTTTAACATTATTGAATAGGCTAACTTAGTAGTGAACATAATTTTTTTTTTAAAAAAACTCAGACACAAAAATATTATATAGAAATTAGATTAGAAGATTTGGAATTCATAGTTAGTATATTGCCATTGGCAAGTTTAGGTGGATTAAATGCCTTTTGCGCATACTTTAAGTTTATGAAATGTATAGCAATGAAAAATAATATATATATATAGATAGATAGATATATATATATAAAAGCTAGAATAACTATTTTAAATGAGAACATTTTTAGATGTTATTCAACAAGAGTATTTGTAAGAATTTTCCTTTAACGAGAACGTTTGTATGAATTTAATAGCATGGTTGGTCACTTTTAATTTCAATATAGAAAATGTCTCCGAATTAAATTTTGAAAATACATATCTAAAGGCTCTTTCGAAGGAAAACTTCTAAACAATAAGCATAATATTCAAATTGAACACTAACCTTTTATTTCAAATCTGAATATTCAAATATTTCTTCAGTTTGGAACAGGCATCAAGCAGGGTTAATAAGCCAAGGACAATTTCTCCTTTTTCTTGGCAATACTAAAGGATGCCTATTCTGTTGTGAAACTAAAATTTGTCCTCCAAATATTTTTCTTTTCTAAGTCTATTTTTTTTTTACATATTTTACAAGGAAATATGCTTTGGCAATAGTGTGTCATCCTATCATTGACAATTTCCACTGCAGCATCAACAATGATCTGGACTATTCAGTGAATGCAGATTTCCAACCATAGTGCTAATTGGTTAACATCAGTATTTGGATGCATTCAAAACTTTGCGATATGAACCCCTATATAGAGCCTTGATCAGTCATGGCTTGAGCAATGGTTAGAAAGGCAGAGATGACTGCTCCATGTACCAGAGCCCTGACATAGCAAGCATACAAATATTAACTAGGACTGCATATTTAGATGAATAATCATTCAAACAAATCCATTGCAAGGAAACTACACTCACAAGAATCTACAGTTGCCATTACATTGACAGGTTACACTAGAATGTATTTTACCTTTTTTGGATAAAAAGGATAATGAAAGGATGGAAAATATAGGTTTTCCAAGTTTCTTTTTATTATTAAAAAAACATTGCATCTCACAAATGCTATCTTTTGTTGAAAAATAAACTTGGTCAAGACAGATCTTGTAGCTGAAGTGTCTTGTAAGAAAGTAGAAATGAAAGAGGAGAACTAATCAATACTATAATTCTTCTAAATTAGCATACTCAATACTCAGAACATCAAGACAGATCTTCAGAGAGGAAAATCATATATTTTGTATTGTGGTAGGACGGCAAAATGAAAGAGAAGAGGAGAACTAGTCAATTAGGATGCCTACTGGGAGAGCATTAATTTTGGAAAGTAAAGCATATAAAGTTAGTAGCTTTCATCATTTTTGTAATGCTACCAAAGAAAGCACTTACTCAGGGCTTTCTTTTTGATAACCAAAATCAGTTGCAGCTTTCATAGCTCTCTGATAAGTCTGCTTCATTGCTTCCTGCCCAAAGAAACAGCAAATTTGAAGACAGAAGTTGCTATAAAACAGTATGTGGCTGATGCTTACTGAAGTGTGGAAGAAAAATTATTAATTAAAAAGAGAAAATCACAAATAAACACACATTATAATGTATTTCTCTGCACACAAGAAACATAACTTCGTTTATGAAAATTGTATCATTCTATTCTAACATATACTCCCTCCGTCCTTAACTATAAGAACCTTTTCAGAAATTTGTTTGTCCCTTTTTATAAGATCATTTTTCTAACTTCTACATGCATTAATTATTTTTTTCCCTACATACCATTAATTATTTTCTCTCCAAACATTAATGAGAAGTAATTAAGTAAAAAGAGAGATAAGAAACGGGTAATTTTGAAATGATAGTACAAATAATTGACTAATTTAATGTGATTAACTAAACTAACTACTTTTCTAAAGGGGCATAAATTAGTTGAAAGGGTCTTATAAATAGGAAAGGAGGGAGTAAGAATGAGTTAAATTCAATTTGGATGGGAAGAGTCAATAAGAACATGACGTAGAACTACATAATAATAAACCTAGCAACCATTTACAATTCTTAAAAGGCAAACTATATGATTTGTAAGGGCAATTGATTTCACAAAACTACCTGCAATTTAGATTCAAAGTCCTCTGGTGACCAGTGCATCAAACTGCATTCATGATTCAGTTCAAGTTCTCCAGCCACAACCTGCAAGCAAGGGGAACGGAAGATTAAAGAAAGGTCCGTCCAAATGTCATGTCTAATGTTTGGTGTTGAAATTGAAACTTCCATAGTTGAAGAGAAGATCTATTAAGGTGGATAGAATTTGCATTTTCATCATGGCAGTATTAGAAATGAAAGTGGCTGTACACCACCATCACCAAGGTCATTAATGTCGCTGTTGTTTTGATTATGGTGGGATTATGTGTACACTATACAATATACATAGGAAAAATAAAGTACAAATCTCACCCCTCCAGCACCGGCAGCCATTGCAGGAGCAATGAGAACACTAGCTTTCCTCAGAATCTGAACTGCCTCAGGGGTACAAGGCATGTTTGAACCTGGGATTGAAATTAAAAAATTAGCTTCCATTAGTATATATGAGGAAGTAGAGGAGGAAGAAAACCAATATTGCATCCTGCAGAACAACTACCTTCTACTAGTATACGGCAACCAGAATTAACCAAATTAATGGCATCAGATTGATCAATTTCATTCTGTGAAGCACAGGCAAATGCAACATCACACCTTTCACTCCAAGGTTTTGCTTCATCATAATATTTGGACCGAGCATAGGTCTTTGAATAGTCTCTACATATTGTCAATTTATGAACGAGGACAGTAAAATTATACATAATAGCAAACATAAACAGACAACAGAAATGATACACACCGTAAACTTCTTTGTTGAGCTTTGATGTCTCGCAAAAATGATATTTTCATGTAGTCAAATCCATCCTCATCAACCAAATATCCTCTAGAATCTGTCAAATGCTTTTGTTAAAAAAACAAGACTCCTTGAAAGGACCAGGTTAAAAATGATAGGAGAATCCTAGATTCAATTAGAACTATTCTGCATCTTAGCAGAACCTCCCCCACACCCCCACACACACACCCAATTCATAAAAACCAAAATTACCTGATACTGAAATGGGAAGAGCACCATAAGCAATTAGCTTCTCCAAGACATGCATTGCGATCTTCCCAGAACCACTCACAACACATCTACAGGAAATTATAAATTCGAAGAGTATTCCAGGATCATGAATGTGTGAAATCAATTTAGGATGCAACAAATTTCACACTAGATATTTGTCTTTAAAAATATAATAAGTTAACAGAAGATATTGAAGATTTCCAAGTTTCTAATATTAATGGAATTTTGAATTCAAGAAAAGAAAGCTCTACCAAATTGAAAAGAAAAGATTTTAATCCTCAAAGGGATATTATAACAAGAAATGAGGGTCAGAAAGGTAACACCAACAATGAATGAGTCATTAGAAACACTGTTTAAGAAATGGTGTATATTAGAATAGAAACCTTAATCCTTTAAGTTCTTTATTCATGTCAGCAAGCATGAGCTGGGCAAAGAAAACCTGCAGAAGCATGACAAACTTGTTAAAAATTTAATTACTTGAAAAAATAGATGCAGAGAACATTTTGTGATGATCTTCTTGGCCAGAATGGACTTGCAAGCTACATGCTTTTTGTTCTGAAATGATTAGTTGGCTGATATGCAATAATGCTTAGAGATTACTCTTGTTTTTTTGTTGAATAAGGATAAGCACAAGAAATTGATAGGACCTGCGGTAAAAGGATATCTCATACAGAAATACCAAAAAAAAAGGAAAGAAAATGGAAGGCTACCATGGAGCAGGAGCACATTTCATACATAATCACTCATATTTTCACATCTCACCATACATCCACATAGAGTAAGAATTAAAAATTGAAATTACCAGCCCATAGCCAGTGGCTTCAGGTCGAAGACTGGAGCCAGACCAAAATATCCTTGGCCCTGTAAAACTTCCCTGCATAAGTAAGGCATACATATGAAAAATACCCAAAAAACAAAACATAGTTTTCCTTTCTGCCCCAAATGCCAACATAATCAGTATCTCAAAATTTCATGTTCCTAAACTGATTAGACATGCTACACACAGCACTATACACGATGCATATCATGCAAGATATGCAACATTCATTTTGTACAGTAAAGAAATGATCCCCAACCACATAAAGGCAGAAAAACAACCTGAAACAACAACCATTTTTTTCCTATTAGGTTGGGTCCATAGTTATCTCAGAGTTTGCTCAATCTATTCATTTTTTCCTTGGTCATTGGGATTTATTCTATTGATGTTTTTATATAAAGTGCACCAAGCAATTCGGATCTGAGGGATAAACATCCAGGGGAAAATATATAAGAAAAAAGGTAAAATATTTATATTTCCACCAAATAGTTTGTTAGGATTTGAGAATGTATGAATTACCTGAAAATGACCTGCGAGACGCCTATACTGTCCAAAAAGATATCCCATTTCCCGAGTACCAACACCCATTTCCTCTGACGGAAGGTCCTAATAGACATCCATCACAAGAATAATACATGAAATAGGCCTTGAATGTGAACAGGTTAAAACATGTGCTTTCAGTTACCTTGTCAGGCCCCAGGTAGCGATACATTTCACTCATGAAACTTTGGCAAAATCGCATAATCTGCCAACTTATCAAAGTAACATTTAGTAATTATAAAACTACAAAAGTAGAGATCAAATTGAATAAGTTGAAAATTCACCTCATTGTCACTTTTTCCTTTTGGATCAAAATCACTTCCACCAGCTGCTCCTCCTAATTTATATGGTGATAAGGCATTCTTTAAAGTCTGCAGAGAAGGATGTGTCATATAAACTATAAAGTGGTCCAATACAGAAATGCAGCTCAGAATCCAGATTCTTTTGCTGATATGTGAATCTCAGTATATTTGTCAGATATAAACAAATAAAGGCTTAGATATACAGGTTTTCTGTCCCAATCATTATATTTCCATACATAAAGTACATAGACCATAAAAGATCTAGGCATGTTAGAAATATTTCAAAGATCTCCTTAATCTTTATATTAGGAAATATTTCAGAAACATGACATTTAGTATTGATTTTCACATTTTTAAATTTTTACCACGAATTATGACAAGGCAGATATGAAATTTTATGGTTTACTTATCAACTGCACAAATATAGCATACCCACATGTGTAAAAACACATGCATCTTACGTTAGTATAATTGATACCAAGTGATCTTAGACATCTAAGATATCGACATCCCAAAAGCCACCCTAAGAGAGTATTTTAAAGAACTCCAACACTGACCCTGCTCACCTCTTTATTCCATTGAATACTCTCACCATCTTCTTTTTATTATCATTCTGGCACTTATTTGCTCTCTCTCATCTATTTTTTTATCAACTAACTTCAACACAATATGGACATGTGTATGTGAAACTGTAAGCACACATGTTTGCTTATTTATCCTCCCCTCTTTTCATGTGCTTATTCTCTTTCTAAAAACAAAAAACAGACTACTGCCATACAGCACTAACAGTGAAATCAAATCAATGTTAAAAAAAAAATTAAAGAAAAAGGTGGGTTCCACCATGGTGATGAAATGTAAAAAGTGTGTAACATACAGCCCAAACGTAAGAGATCCAGGGGTGTAACTTAGATCCCCCCACCCCAAAAAAAAGGAAGAAAATCTTTTAGACATACTGTGCATTCTTGTGGTTGACAAATAACCAATATGTTTCGAAGTCATGGAAAAAAATGTGATGGCACTAAAATAGGCTAAATTCTGCAAGAGCTAAGTCATTACTTGTAAGAAATAATGTCATATGTGAATCCAAAAATACTCATAATACCTGTTCAAAACCAAGGAACTTGGCAACACTTAAATTCATTGATGGATGAAAACGAATACCACCCCTACATGGACCCATTGACTGGTTAAACTGTACCCTAAAGCCCCGATTCACACATGTCTCACCCCTATCATCCACCCATGAAACTCGAAAAACAATCATTCGTTCAGGTTCCAATAAGCGCTCCATGATGTTAATATAACTGAAACATGAGAATATTGATGAGAATCAGATGCTTCAAATACTAAAGCATTGGCTTTGTTATCAGTGGATAAATAAATATATAACTATAGCCATTTGAATAAAACACACCGAGAATTTTTTGCTATGACTCTTTCAAGGGCTTGAACTGCTTCTTGGACTGCCTGAATGAATTCAACCTCATGAGGATCCCTTTTTAGCGTAGCTTCAAGAATTGATCCTGCTGTTTTTGACATGGCAACTTCAATTATAGAATTGTCAGACAATACCCAAGAACATAAGCATTTAATAAGAAAAAAGATTACTTGTTTCAAGAAATTGATTATGTCAATTGTAAAATAGATATTCTATCATACAGAACAAGAGCAATGAGCTGAAATTTGCCATAGTAATGTTAACTGAATCTTGACTGTTAGGTATCAAGTACGGATAGAAATAAGAACTAAAAGTAACAAAATTGTTTACGTCTTCAGGTCTGGGATTAAGAACCAGATCCTGAGATATAGCACTATTCACAGTACAAACGAGGAAGAAATTAGTAACAGGAACTCTCTCGGGCACTTTGCGAGGCTTAAACTCTCCCAAGGAATCAAGGATCCATATTCTGTAATCGCTTTTTACCCTGCCCATCCCCCCATTTCTGCCCTTTGGCTATGGTCAGGGGCATTGCACCTTTAGACCCTTCCCACATACACTTTAGAAATAATGGCCTCTTTGAGCCCATATCATTGACATTTTAAGTGAACCTTGAAACCTTATAAATGGCATTAAATGTGGAAGTATATGTGTTATGTGAACAGAAACTGAAGGAAAATAAGAGTTAAAGAAGAAACCTGAGAGAGAAAGTTGAGAGAAAGAATCTGAAAATGGTCTATTTTTGTTTCTAGAACAAAATGAATTAACCCTGTTATCTGAGAGCAGCTCTGAAAATATAGGAAACTGTGTAGGGAATTATTGGGCCACTAACTAACCAAACAGTTAAACTGATCTGTTGGTTACTTCTCTTAACTTACAGAATGAGGGTGCATGTGCTGTGTTTTAAAGCTAACAATATACAACTACAGTTTACAAATACAATCATATACTCTAATACTAAACAAAATGGCAAATTAATATTATATTATTCATGACAAAAGAAAATAACAAGCATTTGAAAGTGAGGACAAAAACTAAATTTTGCAAAGCAACCATTAAACCAGTGGAGGGAACAAATAAAAATGATTGTATGCCATAGGATGCTACCAAATCAGTGGTAATTCAAACTCTAAAAGCAGTAGTATAGTTCACAATTACGTTCAGATTTATCTAATAACACAATATGTGCACTTCATATAACTAAAGATTGATTGAAATGTTGAATGCATCTGTGAAGCATATTCCTATTATCCTGTATAATTGATTAAATGCATCTTTTGTGAATTTTCAACACAACGAACAATATATTTGTTATGAACTTATGACCATAAATTGAAACGAATTTGGGAAGAGCACAACAAATGGCTCAATTCAACTAACAGAAAACACAATATACAACCATCAACATTTTTGAAATAACTAAAAATATTATCTTTACATGGCAGTTATTAAAGCATGCTGAGATGGCCAACCTTTTACATAAACAGGCTTGTCGACCACAATTTTATCTTTAGAGGCCATTTGAAGACGAAGAGCCTCTTTGTGAAGCAAACTGTTGTTGTGTTCTTCCAGGGCACTCATCTGCATATTACGACTGCCCTCATTCCCATAAGGATTTCTTCTATGCTTCCGGCCGTACTCCCTGCAGACAGAGCAGAAAATCCTTGGTGTCCCATCCTTCATATCAACATAAGCCCATTTATAGGTGTCTGCCCATTCTTCTCTCCATCTTTTAACAACCTTTTTCCTCCTTTTCCCCTGTTGGGTCTTGGACATATCTTGAGCATCATTAGGAAGCTGAGAAATCATCCCCGTCTGCTTGCTCTCTCCATGTTCTTCTACAGAAGATTCCCGCATTGGTGCACCAATCAGAGTAGCGTTACCAAATGACGGGTCATCCTCCCCAGCTCCTATTTCTAAATCAATCTCCTCGCCAATCTCCCTCACAACCAAGTGATGCCTCTGGGTTTGCTGAATCAAATTCATATCATCCATTGCAGAATTCATCCCTACTCCACTGGTTGGCAACAACATTCAGCATTACAAGCCTCTCCACAAATTTAAAATACTTTGCTTTCTGTCAAAACAAATACATCGAATCACCAATTTACCTATTTTAAGAGTTAATGGAACAAACAAACAATCAAAACTCATGCGAGATAAACTTATTTCTGGACAATTCAGCTTCAAAAAAATTGATTGGCCTAGACACACACAACACAAACCTACCACTCAAGTAGAAACAAAAAAAGTGGCACTGTCTAGGCCAGTCTTCAGTTCTTCAAAACCACAATAAACAAAAATCCCAAACATGAATATCCTTTCTAGTGCTCAGACAACATTTCAATTGAAGAAACCCCCTCAAAACTTCCCTCAACCCAACATTTACCAAGTACCATTTGAATTGACAATCATTTACACCCGAAGGCACATCATAAACCTCAGAATCCTCACAATACATAAAGCCAGAGTCCACCAGCTCCACAAAAAGAAAAAAAAAAGTTTTATTGCCAACGACCCACAAATCATAATTAAATATGCAGAAATACCCAGAAGTTGAATTTGATCGGTGAGCTGAAATACCTCGAGAATTCGAACGAAAGTGGCAAACTTGAAAAGCGGAAGTTTTGAGCATCTCGTGGTTGAAGTGAGAGATCAAAGAGGGGGAGATTGGAGCAGTGAAAGGAGGAAACTTTAATTTGAAAAAATTGAGGTTAGAGAGTGAGTGGTGAGTGGGAATAAAACGAAGTTTGGGAGTTTAATGATTGTTTCTGGGACTGTTTGTTTTGTTAGGTATTTCAGAAATCGAAGAAAGTGGGGGGAGTGAAGAGTGACGAGGATGAACGTATCATCATGTATGTGATGGTGATGTTATGTTATGTGATGTGATGTGGATTCTGTGTATATCATCATCATCATCCATCAAATGTGCATAACGCAAACATTCTTGCCACGAGCGTGATTTGATCTGATAAATGATGATAATAATAATAATAATAATGGTTAATTTTAGATAATTTTGGATACGACGATTTTTAAGAACGGTTAAAATGAGTTGATGTTTTTTTCAAGAGGTAAAGTTAGTTTTGTTGGTTTATGCATGCTTTTTTAGAAATTAAAAAAAAATCACATATATATATATATGAAGAAAAAAAATATTATATATTGACTTTGTAAAAAAAAATTTATTAGATGACCGTATAAAAAAGAGTTATACTATCCTTGTGTAAATATTAAACTCATACATGAACATAATTTTTTCAAAAATATTTTTTTCTGGGCTTGTTCTTTTTTCAATTTGATTTTTTCAGAAATATTGTTTTAGTAAAATAATTTTTATATGTTTTTTCAAACTTTTATTATTTAAAGTTTTTAATTTTTTATTTATTATATGAAAAAAATTATCCTAAGTCAGAAATTAATGTTTTTAAATCTACTGAATTCGAGATTAATTTTACCCACGATACATGAATCTTTTTACTTATGTGAATGTGGTAAAATCTTATATTAATCATTTGTATGTTATTATATGAAAAAATTTATTATTTAAAAACTAATTTTTAAAATAAGAAAAATAATCTTTTAACTTGACAAAGATATCCTCTCCCTAATTGAGTATTCCCAATTGTAATAAATAAAATCAAAATTACTTAATTTTTAAAGAAGTGGATCTATTATAACAGAAAAATGGATATAAAATGGTTCTCAAGAACAACTGTTCTTATAATTTGAAAAAAAAAAGTTAGAGATTATTAAGTCATTATGACTAAAAAATTTCCTAAAATATGAAATTTTTATGATGATCAAAATGAACAAAACAGGATAGAAATATATTTTAACAGATTACAAAATAAGTTACAACATAAATAGCCGAGTTAAAACATTTTCGTTATAATACTATGTGTTTTTTCAATGATTGAAATTGAAATATTATAATAATATTAGAATAATGTTTTAGAATAATTTTAGAATATAATAATATGCTAATTGGATTAGATATTTTATCTTATTGTGTATTTTAAGGTTTATTTATTGCTTCATGACTTCAATCCAAATTTCTTAAAGTATAGGAGTATTATATCCAATCAAAGTTGAACAATGAATAAAAAATTAAATTGAATTGAAAAGCAAGTTGATTGGATAATAAAACAAACTAATACAATTAAATTGAATAACTTCTTTTAAAAATGAATTAAAAAAACAATTAATGGAAGAAATATTATGAATTGTATGTTATAAAAAAATCAAACACTGCTTCTAATTTCGGTCTTATAAATAAAAACGAAATGAATAATTCATTTAACTAGTACCCATTTCCTTTCCTTGCCCTATATGGCACCAGTTTTTCCATAATCATCATGTGACATTGTAAAAGTTTCAATGTGACATTTCTTTGGCTTGTGAACTTAAAATGCACATTCCCAAATTTCTCTAGCACTGTTGAGACTCAAGCTTGGTGAATCTGTAAAACGGTATTAAAGAATATACAATTTATCTAGACATAGAAACAAAAAGAAGGCCAGGCTAAGCAAAAAATAAAATAAAATGCCAGACCTATACGCAAAAGCAATGGACAAAATTTCATTTATACACAAATATATGGCTCTACCAAGACACAGTATAAAAAACTAGTGCACACCCAACCTACAAAAGAATTTCATCTACTCAACTGCGCATCATGTATCACCCAAAAGTTCTTAACCTTGATAAACAGGCTTCAATTTTATCTATATAGTACTCTTGTATTTTCATCATTTATTATACGAGTTTGAAAAGTCTTTGATCCTTCCCTTGAGATTCTGCAAGTGGGAAAAAAAAGAAGCATCAGGAGCATGTAGAAAGAAGCAATACAACTAAACAATTATGAGAAAAGACAAAAAGTTGACCATTTAATAAAAATAAGAGTAAGTATACAATTTTGCCTCCAAAAATGGCAATCTATGTTAATTTGATCCCTAAGTTTATGTGAATACAACTTAATCCCTGAATCTGTTAACTTTGTGACAAGTTTATTCTTCTCTATCAATTTAGTCCCTCAATCTGTCAACTTCCTGACAAATTTAGACTCCAAATTTAGTTAATTTCAAGTTGGAAGATCTAATTTCTCATAAAAAATACAAATTCAAGGATAAAATTCAAGGATAAAATTCAGGGACCAAATCAATATATGTTGGCACTTTCAAGGATGAAATTGTATATTTACTCTAAGAAAACAATTCTAGATCAAGGTTAGAGAAAATGTAAATAATTACCTCCAATTCCGTATGAAGAACAACAAATATTTTCTTCAATCTCTTGTGCCTCTGCAATTCACATCATGCAGACATGTTTAGAAGATATATACTAAATGCGAGCAGAGCTTTACAAATTAGGTAATACATGAAACACTTAGAGAAAAGATTAAAAAAAGACTCCTATATCCCAAACACAAACTCTTGATAAAAAGTTAAATCACTAATTTGCTTAACGATAAACACAACCAAAATTGCATCTAGTCGAACCAGACAATTATCGGTCAATTACCATAGCTGTCAATGCATATCAGGTTGCTATTGAAGAATATGTAAGATGAACTGGCTTAAGAGTTAGACATCCACGTGAACTAGAGGATTAATTGTATCATGCACAATCACTTTCAATCTACATAAATTCCTTCAAGATTATCGTACATGTGATTTAGACGGTACAAGTATTTTCAAAGATTTTTTAATCCAATACAGAAAGGTAAATGGACAAGATTAGACAAAAGGAGCTTAAGCATGAACAAAATTTTGAGAAACTGTTGAATGCAGAACAAGAACGCACTAAAATATTACTGGTCCAACATTTGGGTTCTATCATACAATTATACAAATAGTGCATGCATGGGGAGGGGCAAAATAGAATATACCGGTCCACAGCGTCGATAGGATTCCTTCAGCTGCTCCACAATGTCATAATATCTATCCATATCCCTGCCTTTAGCGTGTTCTAAATCGTTGCCTAGTTTCTGAAACTCATCCCTGCAGATTATGGGTAAGAGATGTTAGACAGAATATCAAACAAATAATAAAACTCTATTTGTAAGGGCATTTACCTGTATCCCTCCAAAATCTTGTTCAAGGAGCAGTAACTATCATATTTATCTTGAAACTCCTGCACATATTCTTTATATCTAGCATTGCATAGGAAAAAAACGTATCAGATGTCAAAAAAATCAAGTGATTAACTTAAAAGGAAAAAAAACCCTAACACAACATGAATCACTGGAACAACAGCTTTTAAAAAAAAATTAAGAATAACAGCTTACTGGGAGAAAGTCCTTATCGGTCCCTTCAACTCAGGTTCATCCTTTTCATACTTTGAATAAGAGCAACTATTTTCATCTGAAGATGATTCTCTCTTCTTTTGATCGCTATGATTTCTATCTGCAACAGAATCCTTTCCTCCATCAGCCATCTCTTCCACTGAATTAGGTGTTTGTCTTTTAATTTCTTTCACAGGGTAGGAAACGTTTCCGCGTTTACTGTCTTGTGGTTTAGATGCATTTGCAGGCACTCTTCTATTGCTTTCACTGCGACCTTCCAAGTCAAAATCTTGGCTAACCCCAGATTCACTATTTCTATATTTACTGCTCATTTCTGCCAATTTGTTTTGAGATCCAACTTCTGCATGATCTGCTCTCAAATGTTGCAAATGAGCCTGCATAACTCTAGAACGAGATTTTGTTGAATCTTCAAAATGGTTATCCGAATTCTTTTTATTAGTGTTGTCCAAATTACTGGGAAAACCAGAATTTACAAAGGCTGAAGATGGCTTTCCTGAATCTGAAGTTGCTTTCAATGAAGGCTTTACTTTAGTAATATCTGAATTCCTATCCTCAGAAGTGTTTGCTTTGTTTTCCAACAGTTTAAATGAACCTTTTTGTTCAAATTGCTTTGCAACATGAGTTTCATCTGGAGTGGACTCACGGAATTCACCCAACTCCAAGTCCGAAAGCTCTCTTTGAAGGGAGATACCTCGCCCATTAGTTACAGGGGATTCATCAAAACCAATTCGATTGTTGTCCTTAGGTGATGTTCCCAAGTGTGACTGTGTACTTTGTCGGCCTTCCTTTAATTTACCAACCATTTCACCTTGTTTTTGGTAATAAGAATCCATGGATAGTGACTGTTTACTTCCATTACTACCATCCCTGGAATTCCTGGGGACTTTTTTCTCAATGGCATGAATATCTTCATTCAAGGAATCTCTACTAGATTTATCTTTCTGCACAGAAGAGGCTTCACGTGTATGAAAGTCCTTTCCTGAGTGTTTTTTACCATGCCTTACACTCTCAACTTGCTTATCTGATTTTTCCAATGGGTAGGGAGGGTTTTCTGAAGGGGTTTGAACTGATGACCTTTGACCTATTTGTGGAAAATCTGAACTAGATTTTCCAGGAAATGCTCGATTGGATCCTTTCTGTAACCCAACACTTGAATTCCCCTGTCTCTCTGCTCTGTTCAACACTTGTACATTAGATCCCTTACCAGTGTCTTCAGTCAATTCGAAAGGAGACAAGTTCCGAGAATTGTCCAGTGTCTGCACATCTATACCTGGAGAAAATGGTTCACGGGTCAAGTTTTCTGCTTTCAACCTCTTTGCACGTTCTGATTTCTCCTCAATGTTCTTCTTCACATCAGAACCCCTCTTATGTTTACCTTTGGAAAACCTATTAGAGCTGTCATTCTGTTCATGCCTGGAGCTATCTTTAACTTCATTTTCTCTTTCATCAAACAAACTCCCTATATAATTTTGGCGTTCCTGGAGCTGTTGATAGTCAAGTGGAAACGGTCTTGTCTCTTCTGCATATTTTCCACCTCTATTAGAAATGGTAGCCGGAGGTAGAGCCATTTCAGTCCCCTGTTCCTCAGGTAAGTCCTTTTCAATTTCAACTGCATCAGATTCATTGCCATCCTGCTTCTCATCAACCACATTCTGCATTGACCTTCCGTCAGGAGATTTTACTGGAATGGGTAAGGGCATCCTTTGGTCAGAGACTTCTGTTTTTTGTTTTGACTCTTTTTCATCATCACTGGTCATAATATCTATTTCCTCATCAGATCCCTCCTGTCCCTCTTTGCTGCTAGAAGATGCATCACTTTCACTGTCACTACTACTCCCGCTCCCTGTCCCAGTAGGACTTCTGCTTCTGCTCCTACTGTGGCTTCCACTATCACTTCCACTATCGCTGCTGTCACTGTCACTGTCAGTGTCACTTCCACTATCACTGGAGCTTCCTGCTTGCCCTTCACTATGATCAGAACCTTTTTTGTCACCAAGGATATCAGGTGAAGTATGTTGGGCATCAACTTTTTCCAAAGTGTTTGATTCTTCTTCTACTTTGGAATTTTCTTTAACCATTTCCTCCAAATCAATATTTGGGACTCTTTCTTCAGATCCTTCCTGTGGAGCTGATGTCTGATCATGAAACTCTTCACGAGCAGGTATCTGGCTGTGATTGTCATCAGGAGAACTGTACAAAAAAGACAATACACCTTAAGTGCATGAAGGGATCCACAAAAGTGACCACTTGCAGTACTGGTATACCATAGTATAGTTATATATAAAAATAAAAGGTACCTTCCACTTTCAGTCTGAGGTTTATTTAAGCTTTCTAAATCCCCTCCTGGTTTCAAAATATACCTTCCTGGAGCCTGGTATTTTGCAATCTGAAGCTCAACATTAAAGGAAAAATTAGAAACAGGTGTATCATAAAATAATAGCCTCAAAAGTATCCCACCACTTACTTTTTTTATAATTGGCTCAATTTTCTTCATGGAATTTGGAAGTGGGTCTCCAACAGCTTTCTCCAAGGCCTATAATCAAAGGGGGAAAGCAGTTAATATAAATTAGATGAATCAAAAGTTAGAGAAATTAAAAATAAGCCTAAGAAGAATTATATACTGGATTTTGTACAACACCTTCAAAGTCATTCCATTAGGTTTATCCTTTAAAAGAGAAATTAGCATGCCCTGCAAATCTACTGGTTTAGACCCATTTTTTCCCTTGCCTCCTGGTGTGTTCCTCATAGCATTGTTTGTCCTGGTAGGGATTTCTTTCTCAGAAACAGCATTAGTATCTTGTTTGCCTGTCATTTGTGCTGGCACAGCATCCTCAAAGCTCTTAGACATATTTACAGCTCCCATTGGAGAGGATGAAGCAGCAAAATGATCTGGTGGAGACGGAAGAGGAGAGGAATGTCTGCCCTTGTTACTAGTATTTGTTGAAGTCAATCCAGATCTATGGGAAGATTTTGGGGGGCCGCCAACTATTTAAAAAAAGTTCAAGACATTACAGATGAATTACATGAGCCAACAGAAATTTATCAGGAGGATTTCAATACTGGTAAGAAATGTCATCTTAAGATTGACTGAAAATATGTTGGAAAGATGCAAATTTTAATCACCTTGAAGGGTTTCCACTTTCCTTTTCTTAAGTGCAGCCTCTTTCTTTTTATTGTAATTCTTCCATGGTGTAGCTGGACAAGGCAAGTATAAGGCTATTCATTAAAATAGTTCAATATAAACATTATTATACTAAATACAGTAAATCAGGAAGGCTTTGGCAGAAGAAAATAGAGTGGTGATGAGCAGATAACATGCCCAATATCAAGAAAGAAATTTCAAGTTGCTCATCTCAATGACAATAGCAATTAGAAACTTTCACACTTCAAATATTACAGGAAAAATTCATCCATAAAATAGAAGAAACAAAAGAAAAGTTACCCTCAACAGCTGCTAATGCCTTTATCTGGCTCTTCATAGATGGGTTCCCAGGCTCTAGGACAATGGCTCTGTTGTAAACAACATAATTAAATGAACAACTGGCCAAAACAAGAAGAGAGGGGGGGAAAGGGTGGAGGATTCATACACCATAAACAATCACTGTATGGAAAGTAATATAAGAAGAAAATTCATT
Organism: Glycine soja; assembly: GCF_004193775.1. Classification (NCBI taxonomy): domain Eukaryota; kingdom Viridiplantae; phylum Streptophyta; class Magnoliopsida; order Fabales; family Fabaceae; genus Glycine; species Glycine soja. The sequence continues at coordinate 15,901,400 of NC_041009.1, read as the reverse complement.
TACACCAAAACTAAGCAACCTAATTAGCTAAGAAATAGAGCATATACCAAACCAAGAACCCCTGTTATAGCCAACTGGTTGAGTATAATGTCATCAACAGTTCATTTACTTTTGGCTTAATTATGTTTTTAGTCCCTTAAATGTGAGTCATTTTTATTTAGTCCTCCAAATTTAAAGTAGCTTTTTTTAGTCCCTGAAATCCGCAAAATGCTCTTTTTAGTCCTTTTGTAAATTGTGAGTCAAATAAAAAAATAAGAGATTCACAATTTTTGGCAATTTTTACCGTCATAATTTTATTTTATATTTTAAAGTATGATTTTCTGACGGTTTAAAACTGTCAAAATCAAGTCAATAAAAAAATTAAAGCAATTTTTAAAGTTGTTAATGGGTTTTTAATTTTTCTTCTGACTTGATTATGACAATTTTTAACCATCGGGAGCGTACTTTAAAATATAAAATAAAAAAACAAATTTTGGCAGTCAAAAGTTGTTACAAATAGTGAATTTCTTATTCCATGTTTGACTCGCACCGTACAAAAGGACTAAAAAGGGTATTTTGTGGATTTGAAGGACTAAAAAAATGCAACTTTGAATTTGGAGGACTAAAAAGAGAATGACTCAAATTTGAAGGACTAAAAACATATTTAAGTCTTTACTTTCTTTACAAAAAATGTTGTAAATATGCAAATCGCTATCACTCTTATTCAGGAAAGAATATTTTTTCTTTCCCGTGCATATCCCATTAGTATTTGCAATTATTAGAATATATAGGATTGCCATGATTCCTGTTTTTCATTTATTGGGATTAACCAATATATTAACAGTAGAGCTTGTTTATTTTGAATCACTGGATAATATTCAGAAAACTTTTCCTCGTATTTCAAGTAAATAAAGCTTTAACTGCATGTTATTGTTGTTGTATATTTTAATGTTAAATAGTAGACATTAATAGAATAGTACCAGAAAGGCATAAAAACGGATATGGTTTAACATTAACTCCCATCCTTGGGTCTGAACTAAGAATCAAAAAGATTGCAGAGCCAGGAGGAAAAGATATGATGAAAATGACAGTAATGAATCCTATCTCAATCCCAGGGATTCAAGACTCCCAAAAATCAGTACACTCCCAAGAATTCCTCTTCCTATTACTTTCCCTCTCTCACCTCATGAACTAGCTTTTAAGGTTTAGTTAGACCTAGAGCAAATTCAAGATGGTATCGAAGCCTATCACAGATTTGATAGTGGGCCACCTCTAACTCTAAAAAAATCTACCTAACCCTGCAGCTTTCCCAGGGCAATATTAAAAAAAATCTACTTAGCCATGCGGCTTTCTTAATGCAATCTACCTTGTCATGATAATAATAATAATAATAATAAATAAATAAATAAGTCCTATAATCTCACATCCAGTGTTATCTATTGCGGAAAATGGCAGACAGCCCATAATCCTCTATATATGGCGGATATTGTCACATGCATATAGCAGAAGTCACATAATGGGTGAAATATACAATATATATCAATATTTCATTATATATGTATACAAAATTAAGTTGCATGCTAATAAAAATAAAATACATAAAAACCGGTATAATATTGACTCAAAAGTTCAATTGGCTGGAGACACGCCAGAGATGACAAGAGGATGCAGGATACATACCACAAACACAACAATGATAGCGGTCGCAATTTCGGACAGAGTCACAACATGGTTCCAAGAAATTCCACTATGCAATAGTGCTGCCATAGCGGCTAATTAAGAACACTGCTCACATTGACTATAGTTGTGACTTAAGCAGTGTTATCAATTGTGGATCACAGAAAATGACAACCAATAAGCTGCTATATCATATAGTGGATAGCGTTGCGGAATGGAGAAAGTCACAATGGTTCAAATATATGATATGTATCAATTATATATGTATAAAAAATCAAGTTGTATGCAAATAAAAATAAAATGCATAAAAAATGCCATAATATTAACAGTTCAATTGGTTGGAGACTCGCCAGAGATGAGAAAAGGATGCAGGATGCATGCCATGACCACACAAGCATGGCAGCCGCAATAGCAGACAGAATCACAATCGTGGATTTGAGGAATTTGCAAGCAATAGCTCTACAGCACCGCTGTAACGGCTATTTAACAACACTGTATAGCTTATAAAAGCTTAAGTAAAAAGTAATCTTTGCCTCATGAGCTAACTTTTAGGGTTGGGCTTGCATAATCCTACAGCGCCATTGTAATGGCTATTTAACAACACTATAGAGCTTATAAAGGCTTGAGTAATCCTCACCTCATGAGCTAACTTTTAGGGTTGGGCTCGCATAGCCTTATAGCACCGTTGTAATGGCTATTTAACAACACCGTAGAGATTATAAAGGCTTGAGTAATCCTTGCCTCATGAGCTAACAATTAGGGTTGAGTTAAGCACAACCCAAATTCAAGAACACCAACTAATAAAAGTCCATAACTCATCTTAGTACCTAAATTCAAATAATATACTACATGTGTTCCTTTTATGTAATAATATGTGACAGAATTCTGAAAGAAATAAAAATTGTAGCAACCATAGAAAAAAAATCATCAAAAATTAACCATCAAGACTTCAAAACTCAGCTTCAATATTATTACCCTAGTGGTTGTTTGAAATTTGGACTTGGATCCTCTAAAGCAAATAATGGTAAAGTAAGTTCAACTGTTTATGAGAAAATCAATGGTTGATATTCCAACACATCCATGATTTATCATGCATGTCAGCATGTAATTGTGCGCTAGCATCAACCATTATTTTGTCAGCAATGACTGATATTACTTACTTTACACTAAATATATCAATTGACTTTTTTTGCATACCTTCAAATTTTGAAAATTCTAAGGTAATACTTTGAGAGATTGCTCCACCAGATACTGTAGAACAAATATATTAAAAATATCTTTTTAACAGAAGCATTGTATGCATTTTCTTATAAATGCATACAAAATGCAAACAGTAACAAATTAACCAGGAAAGAGACAGAAGATCACTGAAAAGGAAGAAAATGTAAGGAATATCCCCAATTATGGCTACATACTTGCGAGACTTCATCTTGCGTTCAGCTTCCTCTGACCGTCTTTTGACATGATTCTTGGTTGACTCATCCAAGACACGCTGCACATTCAGCTTGCGCCAGGCACACCCAGATTCAACAAGCAAGCCATTCCCATCATCGCGACTCCGGTGCTCTTCGTAAATATCACAGAGGTCACCATCCTTCGACCAGGTAAATCTGAACTCCTTCCCACCAACATCAATAATCTGGCACAAATACAGAACAGACAGACATTCCAAACTACAGATCAGAAATTGCTTAACAAAAACACAACACAGAAACAAAAGGCAGTAAACACAAACCGAGCTGTGGCAAAATCACCTGATTTCACACCCAAACAGAAACAATCTTGATAAGCTTACATGTCAATTACTTAGTAGCACTATGATTGCAATCACACAATTCAACAAATAGTCCCTACTTCCTAGTAGCACTAAGATTACAATTAACAACACTGTTCAAAATGGAGCAAATTCAGTGAATGAATTTCACAATATGCATAATTTTTCAAATTCAAATTCTGATTTGAATGGTGAATTCCCGGTTACCCTAGTGGTCTAGTTAATATTTCTACCATAACCTTTTTTCTACTTTTTTTTTTATTTCAATTAAACTTAAATGAGCATAACTAAAAAAACAAAAAGAAATGAATAAACAAATGCGTTAAAGTTCGATTTGACAAACAACACCTTGCAGAAACCAATCGAAAGTTGAAAACAAAATGAGAAGCGTTACGTTTCCGGTGGGATTGTGTGGATTGGGGCCGAACTTCACGCGCGCGGTGCCGCCCTGTGCCTCCACGCGCCTGATCTCCTCCACGAGGTCGGGCGCGAGGCGAATGATCATCGAGAACGCGAGCGGGTTACTGCCGGAGATGAGGCTGAATGTCTCCTCTACCGCCGGCGCCGCCGTCTCCTTCGCAGCGTTGCGGGCGGAGGAGCCGAGGGAGAGGCGGCCGCCCGGGGCGGAGGAACGGTGCGGCGCCGGAGGAGGGGGAAAGGAGCGGCGGTTGGGGGCGCCGCGGCCAAGCTTCGAGGAGGCGCCGCCGTACATGTTAGGATTGCGGTTGCGTTGTTTTCGCCTCCGAAATGCTTGAGATGATGATGATGGAACGTTCCACTCTGATACTAATTATAATTTTTTTTTAAAAACAAAAAAACAAAAAATGCCACAGCAATAACTAATAATAAATTCTCTATATTTTCTTTTTTCTCTAGGTCTCTATCCTTCATATTGTAATAAATACCCCCATGGGTTGGTTATTATTTTTCTTGTACCCTAATTTGCTTTTGCGCTTGGGATTGGGGAGGGGGCATATTTTCTCATGTGTTTACTTTTTAATTGAAATTGTGAAACTTCTATGTAGTTTTTCATGTTTTAATTTTTGAATCAGAATAAAACAAATTATAAGAGTGATAAGTATTGACAAACTGATAACAATAATTGTATCTTTAACAAAGAAAAATACCACGAATTTAAGGGAGGAAATATTAAACATATATTATATGTGCTTGTCTAATTTTGTTTTTCCTTTGAGTTGGAGAGTTTAACTTTTGACTCGTTCCCTCGGTTATTTTTGTTTTTCCTTCTTTATTCTTCATCTATCTTTTCAAACGCTTTAATTTGTGAGATTCATTTTTTTTACTTGATTTTCTGCTTCTTATTTAGGACTTTGTAATCTCACTCTTTCACAAAAAACACCCAAAAAAAATATTAATGTGCGAGATTTGAACTACATCAACATGATTTTCTTAAAAGGAACAAATGGATCAATTATCCATGTCTACATCTTTAATTGAGTAAATTTTTATTAACTCTTGCAGTGCAGTGTGAGGTTACTTACAAGTAATCTTCATATAAATTATCAAAAAACATCATGTCTATATCAAATGAGTTTGTAAACTAATGTACATTAACATGGTATATTAAATATATAATGTAGTATTTATATAAATGTATAATAAATAAGTATTTCTCATATAATAGTAGCTATCATTAAATGTAATATAGAATTAATTAAAATAATATAATTAATAGTATGATTAAATATCATAATTGTTCAGAGAAATAGATTATTAAAATTAATAATTGTACTAAGTATTAATGTCTAATATAATATTTGATATCATTAATATAGTATTGTAAATAGGTATTTCTTATAAAATAGTAAATATTATATTTGTTGAATATAATATAGAATTATTTATAACGATATTTGTATAATATAATTAAATATTATAATTATTACAAGGAATGTATCACTGAAATTAATAATTATACTAAGTATCAATATTTAATGTAATATACCATTAATGTAGTATTTATATTAATATATAAGTATATCAGTTTTTCTTGTATAAAGTAATTAGATTTTATACTCATGCAATGAACTGAATTTAATCAAATTATATTTCTTTACATTTGTATCTAGTATTATTAAAAAATGCAAGTAAATAAATAAATTTGTCTTTTTAAAAATATTTAGCAAATATAATTACATTAAAATTAAGTAAAGAGATTAATTATATTTTTAACCGAGTGGATGTTATCTTATGAAATACTAAGTCTATTGATTCTTATCATAAGTTATTGTTCTTCCTCGAAAAGTAACAATAATGATATAATACATATATGAAATTTATAAATTAAAAATAAAAATAACAAATATAAATTTATCATTAATTACATTAAACTTTATCAAACATTTGTTTTGCACAAGTTTATTTAAATATAAGCATATAGATTAAATACATAAGATATTTAAATATAAGCATTTTTAAGAAAATCTAAGCATATCATTAAAAAATTGAAAAATATCAAATATTATTGTTTATTAAAGTAATTTATGAAATATTTTCTTATGAAGTATATATTCTATATTTATTGACATTTAAATAAGAGAAAAATAGAAAAAAAAAAGTTAACCTAACTCTAAAATCATTGAAGATATAGGTGTAGTTTTATATCACATAATCATAATAATGATTTTGAAAAAAAAAATTATAACAATAGTGAGTAATTTTACACTTATATAATTTCTCATTTATATAATTAATATGAAATAAGGAAAATAAAAAGTATGATAAAAAATTATTTATCATTTTCAAGTCTATTTTTTCTATATGAAAAGTATAAATTAAAAAATCTAAAAATAATAAATATGAATATATGATACAATATGATTTTCAAAATTTTCTATTTATTGTTGACATAATTTTAATATGTAGTAATTTTAAATTTATTTATCATAAAAATTAAAATTTATTTTAAATTTTTTTAAATAGCATAATTTTTATTAAATAGATATAGTTGTTAATTATTTTAAAATATATTTTTAATAATTTTAATTTTAATTATCTGGTATTATTGAAGATTTGAATTGACTAACATGGATCCATCATAAATTGAACACTTATATTTAGTATAATTAAAAATGTATAATATTATTATTATCATTATTATTGTTATTCAAAAAAGTAAGAAAAGTATGAGTAGTGAAACAATATCAATGAATAAGTGAGAACGAATAGTATTACTCGTAGTAGGTACAATATCTCTTATTTTATTAGTTTTTTTATTTCTATTTAATATAAAAAAATATTTTTATTAAATCAAATTTCCAAATTATTTTTTGCAATACACCTGCTTATGTCCTATATAATAAAAGACACTTGATACATTTGTAGTTATAACATGATACTTTTCTCATTTTGTTAAAAAAAATTAATAGTATATTGTTATTAAATTGTTTAAAGATAGATAATAATAATAATAATAATAATAATAATAATAATAATAATAATAATAATAATAATAATAATGATGATGATGATGATAAAAAATATTATAAATATGTGCATAAATTATATAAATATTTTTTTCAAAAGAAAACATATAAATAGATATTTTAGCATGTGATATTTATTAGTTGTATAAAAAAAATATGTGCATTGTATAATAAATATTATTAATGTGAGTTATTTAATCCTCCAATAATATTATATTAAATTGATTCAAATGTTATTATATAGTTCAGGTTTTAATAAATGACCAAGTTTCAAGTTTAGATTATTTTGTTAAATCAAAGATTGATATAAAGTGTAAATTTTAATCAAATGATTATAAAAGTTTCAAGGAAGTTTACTTATATTTTATAGAGATACTTATACCATAAGAATAATTTAAAAATGAGTATATTTAGAAATCTCAAATAAATATTTAATTATCACTTGGAATTAATTAAATATATATATATATATATATATATATATATATATATATACTAATTAATTATTAAGACCATTCACCTCAAACTATTTTAATTTTCATATTATCATAGATTTTGACACGAAAATAGTTATTCCCAGTGAATAAAATTTATGATCTCTACAATAAAGAAATTAAAACAAGTTTTGTTTATATTATTATTAATGAATCATTTAAAACTATTATGTCATAGAAATATATTTAATCAATCAATTTTAATATATCTTATTATGTAGGTATATAAAAATTTTACATTATTATATAAACATTAATCAACAATTTTTTTATACAAAGTTAGATCCATACATTAAATCAACAAAAAGAAAGTGAAAAATATATGATAATATTAAATTATAGAAATTAATGAACAATAAATAATAACACAATTTTATCATTCAACCAATATAATGCTAACATATATTATATAGGAATGATTATAATATATATGATATGTGATATAAATATATTTGTAATCTTATTATATAAATACAATATTGTTTTATGTTGTATATGCCTAATATAAATTACAGAATATAAAAGTTTTACATAAAGTACATAAAATATTAATATAATATAATTAAATGAATATTTACAATTATTATAAAAATCTGTGTGTAAATAAAAAAAATAAAAAATAAAAGAAAGTGAAGGTTAGAAAAATGGAAGATTTTTTATAAAAAAATGGGAAAAGAAAATGAGATGGAAAGAGGATACGAGGAAGGGTGGTCTCGGAAGAGAGAGAAAAAAAAAGTGTGAGGGAGAGAGAAAAGGGGGACGGGTCTGACGGAGTGACGGGTAGTTGAGGTTTGGTTTGGACTTCGGAGAGAAAAAAAATATATAAAATAAAAGAAATGAAAAAAAAAGTAAGAAATAATCAACAGGTAAATGTCTAAAATAGTCCAATTTGTTGACAGGTGTCAAAAACTAACATAGGATAATTTGTAACTTCCATAGGTTATTCATTTACTATATAGAGATAGAATATAGAGATAGATTATTATATTTATTAAATATAATATATAATTAGTTACATTAAATATGATTAAATGTGTATGTGGAGAGAGAGAGGGAGGTATAAGTGTAAGGTCCGTTGATTAAGTGGTTGAAAATTAACAAAGAAGAAAAATAATTTTTTTATTTTGGTAAGATGTTCAATTAAAATGATTTTTTTGTCTTTTTTTTTTGGCTTTGTTGTATAGTTTAGCATAAAAATATGTATTGTGATGTGAGACCGACAATGTAGGATGACATTATTAAAACGACCAAAATAGATGATAATTTTAATTATGAAGTGAATCATAATTAGTACGTGTTTATCATAATCAAGTTATTGTGTAGTTTTGCAGTCATGTTGATAAAGTTAATCAAATTAACTTTATTTTAATTTAATGTAATAATTAATATGGGATTTCTCAATTGTGTTAGTGTGTTTCTAGTTGTTTTTGTTTTCTTTAAAGACCTTGCCATAGGTATTAGAAGATTTTGGTATGATCATGTATCAACTTCTTTGTATACATGCTGTAAGCACGTTAGCATTGGCGAGGGCAAGGAGAATTCCAAAATACGAGGTTGGGATTGGTGCATGCAGTCCAACCTTGGCTAAAAAGTGAGTCACCTTAATGGCTTTCCTAATAACATGATACCAAGATATAGACCACTGAGTTAAAAAATAATGCCTACGAAGCATGTTTATGCAAGGGAAGGCAAACCTTATATTGCAAGGTTTCATGGATATGTGAATTATCCATTTCACAACCAATATTGCAAAATCCATGACCCATGCAAAATAGACATCGGTTCAACTTTTTATATTTCTTGTTTGTCATCAAAGGAGAAGAACCTCATAATCCAAGAAGAGTTATGATTGCACAAAACACCCCCGACCCAATGCTCAAAGATGAAGACAAAAAGTTACCGTCTACATTTAGTTACAACAGATGAAAATTAGGAGAAGACCAACAATGAAAAAGCAAATAAGATCGAGCCTTTATACCCTTGTCATGCAAGGATGAGATGATATCATAAAGCACGTAGGTTTTTTTCTCAAGACTTGGCCAATTTTCTAGTGGTTCGCATCAAAACAATGATTGAATCTCCATTGTCAAATCCATGTTGGGAATAATCGTTGCACATGGGAGAAGATGACATGTTCCTATGATGCCTCAAAGAATTTGTGGGTAGTGATTTATGGAGAACGAGACAATAAAGAAGTCTAATATTCTTTGGAATATGGAGCTTCCACACCCATATAAATGCATTTATTATAAGGTGAAGTGTGGGTCGTAGATGACACAACACATTTATAAGTTGTAGTACTAGAGTAACTACCATTTGACAAGTAACATCGTACCCACTTGTTCCATAATGGGGGAGTTGTGATCCAATCCACTTCTCCAAATGATTGTATTGTGCTGTGGAGGATGAGTGTGTTGCATGTGTTATTTTGAACAATATCATGCAAGTAAGCCTCAATATTCTAAAAGTGAACATAAAAGAACTTTATTACTTAAAAAGCTACAGTCCCTATACCATACTAAGGAGGTGCCATCACCAATTTGAAACTTGAAATCCTCTAGCAACTTGTTTTCCACTTTCACAATGCTCCTTCAAATATATGAGTCACCTAGTTTCATTTTAGCATTAAATAAAGTATTATTCTCAAGATATTTATAAGAAAGAATATGAATCCACAAAAACATATTTTTTTGTAAGGAGATTCCACACAAGTTTCCCGATAAGAGATATGTTAGTAAAACAAACACTCCTCACCCTTAAACCACTTTGGCACTTCATAGAAGTGACCATGTCTCAATTCACAAAGATTCCAACCCTTCATATTTCCACAAGACCAAAGAAAGTTCATTGATACCTTATCAATCTCATCACAAATGCCGTTGGACAAAAGAAAATTTTGCATGAAACAAATCTCATCTATTTTATAAAATATACTTAATATTGTGCTCATAACATGATAATTATCTTACTAAATATTTATTTAGTTAATAAGAAACAAATTCATATCTTATAAAAATGTTAGAATTTTATATTTTGTTAGTAGGTAATCTTGAGTATATCAATGTACTCTTCTGAACCTTAAGGCAGTCTGTCCTGATTTGATGAATCTTCGGAATTTAATTCATCTATTTTTTTTTTTATAAATTAATTGAAAATATTCTGGAAGTTGAAGGCTCGTGGGGTTGGGTTGGTCAGCTGGCGCAGTGAACACGAATGAGTGGGCCAGACACTCCTCTCGCTCACGCTCTCAGCCTCGGCCCAAATATAAAACCCCAACACACAGAAAGAAGGAAAGGCCTCAATATCTTTCGTTTCGTTTTGCCCTTTCTTCAAGCCAACCTCTTCACAACTCTTCTTTGTTCCTTTCTTCCTCTCACTACCACCATGATCACAGGTCACACATCTTTTCTCTCTCCTCGCTTCGATTCTCAACATGTTACTGTTTCTTTCTTCTCTACGCATTCATCGCCCTTATTTCGATGCATTATTATTATTTGAATTTTATTTGCTGCTCTTTCCTTTTGATTTCTGCTGCGTGTTCGAAATCTATCCAAGAGACGCGGCGTTGGTAATTTAGGGTTTGTACTAAGGAAATCAGCAATTTGTGTTCGTTTGCAATTCTGACAATTCTGACATGTTAGCTGTTGAGCTTGATTTGTGACTTCCTTTATGAAATTAATCTATTTTATGTAAGCTAGGGTGATTCAGTGTTATCTTGGCTTGGATATGCTGATTTTAAGTTTCGTACTTTCGTGTTTCGTTACACTTTGTTATTATCATTATCCGTGATCCTTGGAACTTTTGAAAGTGGAGACGTAGGTGCATTTAACTTCTTTTGAAGTCTAACTATGCTATATGAATAGTGACAAAATTACGTGGGGTCTCTAATTTTAAATATTTTTCATTGTGCATGAAGTATTGCCTTGTTTTACATCTCTTAAAGGATGTTAGCGATAAACTGAATTTGATTTTTTTAAAGATAAATACGGAGGTTCTGGTTTTGTTATACAATGTGGAGTTCCTTTTACTGCTATTGTATGTATTGTTGCCTTTTCGATTGCTTTTTTTTAATCTGATTTTATTATTCTGGTACTCACAAGTACAACTGATCATTCATTGCAGTAAGCGTAAGATGGCAAAAGGAGATTTTCAAAGATGTAGAACTTGACACTACCCAGTCTGCTTATGTTTTTAAATGCCAATTGTATGATTTGACTGGTGTGCCTCCTGAAAGACAAAAAATTATGGTCAAGGGTGGTCTTTTGAAGGTAAGTAGATTGTTGAAGTGATATTGTAAGAAATAACCAAACTTAGCCTAACCATGCTTTATCCAATTTGATTTTGATATTTCATTATTAATAATCAGTGACTCGACCTTAGTAGATCTTATAAGAAGTTTCTGTATAATAATAAGCTGGAATGAAGTTGTTTCAGAACTCTTTTTTTCTTCCTTTAATTTCCTCTTACAATGCAGGATGATGCTGATTGGTCAACAGTAGGGGTGAAAGAGGTTGAGCGGTGCTAGAATGTGTTTTTCATTACCATTCGACTATATTCCATATGCCTTTTCATTTAATTGATCTACATAATCTTCTTTTCCAGGGTCAAAAGCTAATGATGATGGGTACAGCTGATGAAGTTGTGAAGACTCCTGAGAAGGGAACTGTTTTTGTTGAAGATCTTCCAGAAGAAGAACAAGTAGTTGCTGTTGTAAGTTTCAACTCTTAATTACACACACATGTTACTTGGTAAACTGCAAATAGTTGTGTTTTTAAGTGTAGCTCTAAAATAACAGGCATGAGTCATAAGCATCTTGACTGGTGTATAATCTAATAATCTTGTATTTTTTCATTATGTTGTCAGTCATTTATAGAACACAGAAGAAAAATAATTTTTTCCTTAGTTTAAAAGTCAATACTTGCCAATAACAAACTCTTGAATCCGAGAAACAGATTGACAATACTCCCTTTGTCTTCATTTTTGTTGTTCTTTCCCTTCATTTTTTTCTTCAATGGACCATCTTGGGAGATGGATGAGAAGCTTGAGCATGTCAAACACTGCATGGTCTATACTTTTGAACTTTGATGTGAGGTCTAGCATTGGACATGAAAATGAGCTTATTGCAGCGGTGTTCAGACTCTGCTGTCTGCACTAACTTTTTCTTAGGATTGCTGTTTACTTGATTTAGGTATTCTTTTGAGAGAAAAAAGTATTTTTTAATTGAATAATATGTTTAAAAAACTTATAATAATTATTTATGCTCCCACCCTCAAAAAGGCAATACCTCAACAGATGTTGCAGTGCTTATCTTAGAAGCTAAAAAATAGCAGTTTATGAAAAAAAAACTGTTATAAAATCACATTTTTTACAGCTTAAATGGACCTTTATTGTCTTGTCCATATCATATTTTGTGTATTGTCCATCGAAGTTTTTTTGATTGGAGATACTATAGTGCTTGATTAACGTGTTCAGTGGGTCTAGGTTCTGCTCGATCCTCTAAAGATATACATAGCGTTGCATTGGTCATCCATTAAACATCAACAACTTGGTTCTTATAGTTATAACGGTGTTATTTACTGAGTTGTGTGTGTGTCAATGTAGACCACACCTCATGCTATTTATAATACGGAAAAGGTAATCAGTACTGATTACAAGATCAATCAATTACTTATTAATAGAAAATAGAATATTCTAATAATGAATATAGTTTGTAATTCTAGTACTACTGGTACTCAATTAATAGAATATTATTTTTGCAGAAAAAAAATAATGAATATAATATCAGGAATAATATCAAAACATAATCTTAACAATAGTATACATGATGTCAATTCAATATTTTTCCATCACTTTGGTCCTTAAATTGGCAGTAATTTGGTCTTGAAAGGATGAAACACTGACGTAGTTTAATTAATTATCATTGAATGGCTAGTTTTATCTCATTGATAACTAGAGGAAGAATATGCAATTTTTTTTTGTTTTAGCATTTGAATTTTTTTTCTGTTGGTTTTCCTAGGGACATACTGCTGGTCTTTTCAACTTGGGAAACACATGTTATATGAATTCAACATTGCAATGCCTCCATTCCGTACCTGAATTAAAGTCAGCTTTGACTAAGTAAGTTTTTTCTAAGACACATTGACATTATATTTGCTGCATTTGAGGCTGACATAAACTTTCTTGGAACCAGTTATTCACATTCAGGACGAAACAACGATGTCGATCAATCTTCTCATTTGTTGACCATTGCAACCCGTGACTTGTTCAACGAGCTTGATAAAAGTGTGAAGCCTGTGGCGCCAATGCAATTTTGGATGGTACATTATATAGTGTTCATTATATAACTAATTATTATCTATGTTTGTTAATTTGTTTTTTATATGATGTGGTATGTTTTTGTGTGGGAAGACTTCATTTTTTTTTGAATTTTGAAATGTCATAGTGTTTAGTAAAACAATACAATGGTACATTTAAAATTTCTTAGTAACATGTAGTATGGGGTAGTTTTAGATTGTCATTAAATTAAAATTCTAGCTCAAGTTTATGGTTTCAGGAATTCAGTTGAAAACAATGCATCATTTTATAATAACAATTATCTTTTTTACTTCTTTTCGTGCCTGTTTTTGTGCCAACATATTTATGTCCTCCTTTTGAATGAACATAAATATGTTAGCATAAAAATGGGCATAAATATGTTGGCACACGTTTATGGTTTCAGGAATTCAGTTAAATTATCATCGGTTTTTGTTACTTTGTCCTTTTGTGGCATCTTTTAAATTCAATTCGACAAGGTCTTAGGAGTACGACAATATGGAGTTTAGGTCTACCCTTTATTGTGACCCCTTAGCCCTGTGTTGGCAACCAGCCATCTCTGCTGACTGTTGGTGGCTTGGTGCTATTTGGCCATCTGAATGTCTTCTACCACCCAATGTTTCATTTATGTAGATTGATGTATATTGTTGGTTCGTTATTGAAAAATTTATTCATGTCCCTTTTTGTGCCAACATATTTATGTCCTTCTGAATTTACCTTCCAAAGTGGAGACTTGTCACTATTAGAATGTGGTTTAAGAATATGTTAATCTGTATCCTCTGCCACTTTTATTTTACTGCTTTTATGCCATTTGAGTAAGATAGCTATTCTCTGTCATTGTATATTGAAAAGTTTTATCTTCGTATTTTTTTTATTGGTTGCTTACTGCTCTGATATTGCCCTGGATTGCCAGGTATTGCGGAAAAAATATCCTCAATTTGGCCAGCTGCATAATGGAGTTTTCATGCAACAGGTTTTTAAGTTGCATGCCACCTTATGGAATTAGTTTTATTGCTCTAGTAGTGAATATGTATACCTATCTATTTTATTTTTCATGTCTTAACAGGATGCTGAAGAATGTTGGACACAACTTCTATACACTCTCTCTCAGTCCCTCAGATCCCTTGGAATTAGGTAACTTAGTGTCTATTTCTTGGTAACTGGATGCAATTGTGGCAGTATCTTGCAATTATTACTTTTTGTTTAGAAAAATGTGACAAATTTGAATTGAATTACTAAACATTTGATCTCCATTCTCTGCACTTCTCACTTCTCTCTTCTTGACATACTGTTTGGTCAATCTAGTTTTGTTTAAAATACACTCTACTAGGTTTTATGAACTTTCCTGATTTATATGATAAATATTTTTCATCCACTTCCTTGCATTCAGAATGTTAATTTCAATCTAACAAATTTTGTTCTTTATTTTCAGTGAAAATCCCGATGCTGTGAAGGCACTCTTTGGCATAGAACTTATTAGCAGGTACAGTCTAAAGACTTTCTCCCCAATTGTTGGCTACTAATGTGCAATATGTTAATTACATCCCCGAAGTACTTTATGCTTAATTTTTTGTTCTCATTTGTACCATTGTTCTAGCTACTATTTGTAGCTAGTCTAGTGATTTGACAGGCTTGCCTTGAATGTATGAAAAATCAAGTAAATTCTTTCTTTTCTTGATTTTAACATGTAGACGTCTCATTGTTGTGTTATTTTTGTGATTTCTCATCCTAAAGTGTGTTCTCTTGTATTTAGTTCCTAGCAAATTGGAGTAAATAGGCATTTTGGTCCCTGACTTTTGACTTCTTTTTCAAATTAGTCCCTATCTTTGCATAAGTTTTGCAAAATAGTCCTTGCCGTTAAATTTAAAAGTAACGCCGTTAGTGAGGTGCATTGTTGACAATTTTAACCCGCGGGTAAAGACCCATATGCCCATAATGGGACCAACGGCCGCAAGACCAGACTCGGGCAACGACAAGGTGGAACGTCAGGAGCAGGGTCCAGAGGCTGCAAGCTTAGTACAAGATTGGTGCAAAGAGGGAGGGGCGCAGGACATTAGGAAAGATGGTCAGACCACGGAGGAGCAGGGCATATACGAAAAAGGAAATTTAGCAAATGCAGCGAAGGGTGAGAGGCAGTATAAAGAGTCCACATTTTATCAAAAAGAAGGCACGTGTCGTGAAAGTCCAGAGGAGGGAGAAAAGTCAACAGTTATAATAGATGATGATGTGGCAGAGGTACAGATTTTGAATGTGGGGAAGTCACGTGAGGTGCACACAAACGTGGGAAAGGATAGTAGGGGTATGGGCCTCTCTATTCATACCCCCCATAATCACAATGGAGTTAGCAGTAACAGCCCACAATCATATACTAACGAACCCAGCAGCACCTGGAGGGTATATTCTCGAATGAGGAGGTGTCAAAAGAAACAGCATTTGGGCTCCCTAAATGAGTCTACCAACGAAACAGACTCACAAATAAAAATACTGACCAGGCAGCAACAACTCGTGAGGAATCAGGATACCAGGGGAGCTGACTGCAGTGGGTATATATCTCAACAAGATTGCTCTCAAATGTCACAGCAAGTGGGGAATGATAAGAGTGGAAAGAGTCAACTAGAGGAGGCAGCAGACATTTGGAACATAGCTCAAGAGTTGGGGGCAACCACAGACATAGAGCAGGGATTGGTAATTACTAAAATTAAGGAAATGGAGGAAAGAGATAGGAAGGAGGCGGAGAGATTGGGAGATAGAAGTCATACCCCATGAACATTATCTCCTACAATGTTAGGGGCCTAGGGAGGGGGGTCAAGTGGGCTACAATTCGAAGAATGATCAAGAAAGAACACATTGATATGATGTGTATCCAAGAGACAAAGAAGGAGAATATCGATAAGAGCTTATATCAAGCACTGTGGGGGGATTGCAATGTGAGGTGGGAAGCGCAGCCTGCAAACAACACAGCAGGAGGCATATTGTGTATGTGGAGCGAAGAAACTTTCAAACTACAAGACAAAGTCATTGGAGGAGGTTTTATGTATCTGAGAGGTCAATGGCTTAAGGAGGACCACCAAGTTCACATAGTCTGCATTTATTCACCATGCCAGATTCAGCATAAAAGACTATTATGGGAATCTATCAAGCAGTTGAGAATTCCACACAGTGGGGGACTATGGTGTATTTTGGGTGACTTCAACAATGTAAGAGATCCAGCAGAGAGGATGGGGACTTGCCACAGAGGGGACGGTGATACTAGCATTAAGGAGTTTAACGATTGGATTGATGAATTGGAGGTAGAGGATGCGCCATGGGTGGGAAGAAAATTCACTTGGTTTAGACCGAATGGGTCCGCTAAAAGCAAGCTTGACAGATGTTTAGTTTCCCACGAATGGCTTGCTAAATGGCCTGATACCACCCAATCCGCCTTGGATAGGAATTTCTCCGACCATTGCCCTATCTTGTTGAGGTCAAGGTTCATTGATTGGGGACCTAAACCTTTTAGGGTCTTGGATTGTTGGCTTCAGGACAGCTCCTTTAAAAGATTTGTTCAGGAATGTTGGACGTCTATGCAGCTTGGAGGGTGGGGTGGCTATGTGCTTAAAGAAAAGATAAAACGCCTCAAAAGAAGACTAAAGGAGTGGAATAAGGAGCATTTCGGGGACACCTTTAAGAAGGTCAAGCAGATTCAGGAGGAGCTTAGTAGGTTGGAAGAAAATTCTATTGACAGACAATTATCCCCCTTGGAGGCCTCGTCTAGAAAGCAGCTTCAAGAAGCATTGTGGATTGCCGCTCAGTCACACGAGTCCCTTCTAAGACAGAAAGCTAGATCCAGGTGGATTAAGGAAGGTGATTGTAACTCAAGGTTTTTCCATCTGCTGATGAATGCGACTCGTAGGAATAATTTATTGAAAGGAGTTATGATTGATGGAGTATGGTTTGATGAACCTCAAAAAGTGAAGGAGGAGGTAAGATCGTTTTTCCTACACAGATTCCAAGAGCCTGACCTCCACAGACCCACTCTAGATGGAGTTAGCTTTCAAACCCTTAATCAACAACAGACTGATATGTTGATAGGGAGTTTTCGAGAGGAGGAAGTTAGAAAGGCCGTGTGGGACTGTGGGAGCGATAAAAGCCCAGGTCCTGATGGTCTCAATTTTAAGTTCATTAAGCAATTTTGGCATACCATGAAGCCTGATGTCCTCCGCTTCCTGGATGAGTTCTATGCTAATGGTCGTTTTCCTAAGGGATGTAATGCATCTTTCATTGCATTAATCCCTAAGAAGGCTGACCCACAAGTTCTGAATGATTACAGGCCCATTTCACTAATAGGCTGCGTCTATAAGATTGTGAGCAAGCTGTTGGCAAATAGATTGAAGAAGGTGATGCCATTCATAATAGATGAACGACAATCCGCTTTTATAGGAGGCAGGCATCTGTTACACAGTGTCATTATAGCAAATGAAGTGGTGGAGGAAGCTAAGAGAAGTCAAAAACCTTGCCTTGTGTTCAAAGTTGATTATGAGAAGGCATATGACTCAGTCTCTTGGGAATTTTTGAAATACATGTTGAGAAGGTTGGGGTTTCACCCAAAATGGATTCAATGGATTGAGGGGTGCATATCATCTGCGTCTGTCTCGATTTTAGTGAATGGGAGTCCATTGGCTGAATTTACCCCACAAAGAGGCCTTAGACAAGGTGACCCACTAGCGCCTCTTCTCTTTAATATTGTTGCTGAGGGACTAAATGGATTGATGAGACAAGCTGTGGAGAAAAGTATTTTTAGAGGGTATCTAGTGGGGAGCAAACAAGTCAGCGTTAGTTTGTTACAATATGCAGATGATACTATATTTTTTGGGGAGGCGTCAATGGAAAACATTAAGGCAATTAAAGCAATTTTGAGGACCTTTGAACTTGCCTCGGGTCTCAAAATTAACTTTGCTAAAAGCAGTTTTGGATCCTTTGGTATGTCGGACTCATGGAAGCGAAATGCAGCTGATTTCTTGAACTGTAGCCTGCTGCCCATTCCGTTTGTTTACCTTGGGATCCCCATTGGGGATAACCCGAGAAGATGTCAGCTGTGGGATCCTATCCTTAAAAAGTGTGAGAGGAAGCTTGCAAAGTGGAAACAGAGACACATATCGTTTGGGGGGAGAGTTACACTTATACAATCTGTTTTAACCTCTATTCCTATATATTTTCTTTCATTTTTCAGGATTCCAAGAAGGGTGGTGGAAAGATTGGAGGGCATCCAGCGCAGATTTCTATGGGGAGGAGGAGATGATCAAAACAAGATTGCTTGGGTCAAATGGGAGACTGTATGTCTTCCAAAAGAAAAAGGGGGTTTAGGAATTAAGGACGTCAATAGCTTCAACCTTGCATTGCTTGGCAAATGGAAGTGGAGCTTGTTTCAAAATCATTCAGACCTTTGGGCTAGAGTGTTGGAGTCCAAGTATGGCGGCTGGAGGAACTTAGATGAAGCATCACGTGATTCAAACGATTCTATTTGGTGGAGGGATCTGAAATTGGCTACTCATCATCCGCAACAAGAGACGGTCCTTCATAACGGAATAGTGTGGAAGGTGGGATGTGGTGATCGAATCAAGTTTTGGGAGGATAGGTGGATAGATGGTGAGACAACATTACTAGCCAAATACCCGAGGCTATATCTCAATTCATGCCAACAGAATCATCTCATCCAGCATATGGGGAGTACATACAGACATAGGATGGGAATGGGACTTCAAATGGAGGAGACACTTGTTTGACAGTGAGGTACATATGGCTGACAGCTTTCTAAATGAGGTGGGATGCATCCGGATCCAACCTAACAGCAGGGATGATTGGATTTGGCAGCTAGATCCAAGTGGCCAATACTCCGCAAAAAGCGCTTACTATGCATTGAGGGGAAGTATAACAGAAGGGGCTGATGTGGCAGACTTTGAAGAAGTGTGGAAGTTAAGGATCCCATCTAAAGTTGCAGTCTTTGTTTGGAGATTACTTCGGGACAGATTGCCAACCAAGGTAAATTTACGTAGGAGGCATGTGGAAATCAGTGACGTACAATGCCCATTCTGCAGGAGCTCGAACGAGGATACAGCACACCTATTTTTACATTGCAGCAAAATTACACCTATTTGGGGGGAATCTATGTCTTGGGTGAATATTCTCAGTGTATTCCCGCAGCTTCCAAGGCAACATTTCTCCCAACATGTGAACAACATGGCGGAAGGTATTCGGGGTAATAGATGGAGATTATGGTGGGTGGCTTTAACCTGGACTGTGTGGCAGCTGAGGAACAAGATTATATTTTCAAACGGCACCTACGATGGCAACAAACTGCTGGAGGATGCACTATTTTTACTTTGGACATGGCTTAGAAATTTTGAGAAAGACTTTGCAGTTCATTACAACCAATGGTCATCTAATCTTAGAGATGGTTTTGTACTTAGTTGAGGGCAGAAATCATAGCTTAGTGTTAGTATATTAATCTGTTTCCAGTTTTGGTTCCCTCCGAGACTGCTGTGTAGTCTGTCTTGGGAACCATCCCACTGGTTTTTATTGTAATCACAGTACCTCTGGTACTTGGTTTTCTTTCATATATATATATATATTATCTTTGCTGACCAAAAAAAAAAATTGTTGACAATTTTAGTGCCACATAGACTATCCAACGTGACAAATTGTCCCAGATTGTGACACGTAGACTGGACTTTGATGCAAAATTTAAAAAGTCCTCCACAATCCCTTATTTTGAACTACGACTCTTCTCTTCCATTGTTGGCAACCAGAGACGACTCTTCCATTCCTTTAGATGGTTTCTGCAAGTCCTCCACGATCCCTTATTTTGAACTACACAAAAGTACAAATAAACGTAAAAAGAAAAATACATCAAACAAGAACTTCCCATCCGATCATTGCCTTGGATCTACCTATGGTTCACCACCAAGCTCCACTCACAGATTGTCATATGGATATCCTTTGGGTGTCTGATACAAAGAAAATAACAGAAATCAATCAACATACGAAGTACTAAACAGCTGAGCTGGAAAATAGCATTGTATATGAAGCTTCAAAAGAGGAAAATATCAAAGAAAAGGTTGCTACTATTACAAGCAAGAGTGCAATCAGGATACATGGACTATAACAAGGACACATGCAGGACAACAAAAACCTCCATTAGTCCATAGACCATGACCATACCCATCTCTAGCAAACAAACTGTATTTTTCTTTCAACCAAACAAGAAATTATGTTCACATTTAGCTTCAGGAAAAATTAAGAATGGCCGTGATGAACTAGTTGAGAAGCCTGACTATTTCTATAGAATCATACATGACAGGAATATTGGATATAATGAGAACATAGATTAGTTGTAAATCTACAGAGGGAATTTGATTTCCATTAGCAGCTAGATTGCAAGTTTTTTGAACTCAGCTATATGAATTATGAAAGTTGTACTCCTAATATATGGTTCTGGAAGTAGTTGCCGCTATACTATTTAAAAGTGAGAATGAATAATGGGAAACATTATCCCATCATCTGAAAGCACACAAGTAACAATAAAGGCTTTCTTCAATTTTAAAACATCCAACAAAATCATATCCTGTTATCTGAAAGCACACAGGTTAATAAAGGATTTCTTTAATTTTAAACATCCAATAATATCTTCAGTCTGATACTAGGTTCAAATTATGATATACGATGTCATCATGATTATCAAAATACAAACATGTGATTCTGCATGTTCTGCAAGTTTGAATCTCAAAATTTGATCTGCAAACATGGATGGTTTGCACGCTCAAACTCAGTGCAATCATGAGATCCGATGCACCAAATCTGGCAATAACCCAGCCCAAATCCAATGATAATCTACAAAAATCAATCCTTCATCTATACCAGAGAGCAACTGAAATTAAACACAGAAAAAAAGAAAAAGAAAAATCTAAGCCATTGGCTGATACGAATTGCAATGAGCTCAACTGGAAGTCTGGACTTTGGATTTATAACTGCCAAATGAATCTCAGGACTTTAAAGCTGCAACTCAAGTGCTAGGAGGACTGGGTGCGGTGATTCCCCCAACTTCTGGGTTCCCTCTGCTTCTAACTACCGCATTTCTCCCATGTTTGTAAGGTACCTTGGTGATTGCATTGTTATTTGGAAGTAGAAGTGACAAAATGATTTTGGCTCATTATGACATCAAGGTAAGGCTGCCTATGATAGACCCATAATGAATCTGACCCTTATCTAGAGACTAGACTTTGGTTCCTTCTCTTGTTCTGTTTTTTATTTCAATTAATTCCATCATCTTCCATTTTTATGGTGACAGTCCATTTAGGATATGACTTTTTATTATTTTGAATGTCTTTAACGTTAGATAATGTCATAATTCTTTATTTTTTTAGCATTGGAATATGTATAGTATAAATTATTTGTTTTGTGTCTACAACATTCAACACAGCAAGCATCCCACTATAGCGTGCACGGCTGTCTGAGATTTATAAGTATTAGCAGTAGGCTCAAAAGGATCTAAAGTAAAAAGTACACAACAGCTCAAATCACCTAAGCAGGGAATGAGAACGATAGCATCCAAATCCAATCAAACTTAATACACTTCCAACATTAATACTCATCAATGTCGACAACGCTCAATTTTCTATAAAACATATGATGAACAACAATTATCGTAGAATTGGAATCAGCAAACATCCTAAAGGCACTATAAATAGCTAAATAGAACCTAGTCAAAGTCTACAACAAGCATAAATTCACAGGAACATTGTTCTGAGCACAAAGTTCTCGAAATCAGACATTCCACTTCCATACATCTACATTCTACATGATGCCAAGTTTTCACCAACAACCAATAATCCAGCAGTGTCAGCTAATTGTGACAATTCGCTCAGAGACTCTTCGATGTTGAAATCTTGTTGTTGCTTTGTTTTCTTCGACGGCAAAGAGTGACGGGAACGGGAAGCGGTTCTTCGCTATGCTGCTGATGCTTTGTCTCGAAGCAAAGCGTTCCGTTTTACGGAGAAACGGTGTCGTTGGAGTGAATGGAGGTGATGAGAGGGGATAATGGTAGCGTTGTTGTTGAACTTGAATCAACGACTGAATTACCGAACCGTAGAAGAATGTTCCAGTTCCACTCATCTCTTTCTTCAACCTTCCACCATAAGCTCTTCTCTTTTTCTATGTATTCCAATAATGGATTGCTTTTGCTTTAAGTTGACAACTTTTTAAATTTTGCATCAAAGTCCAGTCTATGTGTCACAATCAGGGACAATTTGCCACGTTGGATAGTCTATGTGTCACTAAAATTGCCAACAATGCACCTCACTAACGGCGTTACTTTTTAAATTTAACGGCAAGGAATATTTTGCAAAACTTATGCAAAGATCAGGACTATTTTTTACATTTCAAAAAGATAGGGACTAATTTACAAAATGGGTCAAAAGTCAGAGTCCAAAATGCCTATTTACTCTAGCAAATTGTGTCGGTGACATATTATCAACGTATTATGTTTTTAGAGATTTAACCTATTAGTTTATTACAGTATGGAAGCTCATGGAATATAAATATAAAGACAACTTTTTATTCACTGTCTGGGGATGGTGGTAACTATGCTAAAGAAGAAATTTTTTGCTGACAATGTTTTTGAATTAAATGCAACCAGGAATTAAGACAGCTGCATATCAACTTACAAGAGAAACTAGTTGTTGTATGATGCGGTTGCTTAATAAAATATTTATAAGTCTAGATTATATATTTGATAAATAAATATTTAATGCATATTTAAATTGAGGGCGACCCTGGCATAGAGGTAAAGTTGTGCCTTGTTAGTCATGGGTTCAAATCTGGAAACAACCTCTTTGCATATTTTTGCATCCATGCTGTCAGTCTTGGCTGGAGAAAATTTTAATTTTGTTCTATGTATGCACATTTTCCTTGTGTAGCATTGTAGTCCTTGCTTTGTGGAGAATTCTGGTTAGTTCAATTTATTATGAATTAAAGGAGAGTCTGCCACAAAAAAAAAACTACCAAAAAAAGAGACAATCCACACTTACTTTTGAAGTTTATTAAAATGCTCATTGATGCCCATGAAATTGTATCCTGTTTAATGTAGTCATTTTGATAAAAACTTGTTAGGATTCATTGTCAAGAGAGTAATGAAGAAAGCTCAGAAACAGAGTCTGTTTATTCACTTAAATGCCACATATCACAGGAGGTGAACCATTTGCACGAAGGGATAAAACATGTAAGTGCTAAGGCATCTCTATTTCCATTGACAACACGTGTGTTTGTGTTGGGGCCTTTGGGGTTGGGGGTTGTTTACTAAGGATGCTGTTTTCTCCTTGCAAGTCTAACCCCCCATTTTTATGTTTTTGTTTTGCTTGCCTAACTTTTTCATCCTTCATGCTCTGTTAATCTGTCCATCCTTCTCCCTACTATTCCAACCTTTTCACTATTTCATTCCTAAGATTTCTCTATAATTTTGTATTGATAAAGCTGTATAACTATGCTATTATGTCAGTGAAAGTGCAATAATACGTTGGATTGCTGAAATTTACTTAAACTTAATAATTTACAATAAGGAATTATTGGTAAAGTTTTTCCTATATAGAAACAATTAACTGTTTAATGATTTTCATTCAGTGGTTAATGTGTAACAGCATATTCCTTATGATGAATACACTTTTTTATGAACTTTTATTTAACCTGTTGACTTTTGTAGGGGTTAAAATCTGAGTTAGAAAAGGCTTCGCCTGTATTGGGCCGTAGTGCTACATACTTGAAGGAATCACGCATCAATGCCTTGCCAAGGTTGATATTCTCTTTTTTGAAATGAAATTTCTCTGGACCCTTTTTTCTTTGTTGTCATGCGATTTCAGATGGAGTTTTTAAACTATACAAAGTTCAAGCTACCTTTTTATAGTATAACTTGCATCTGAGGTGTTGTTAGGAGACCATTCAATGCTAACTCAATGATGTATTTGATATCTTGAGATTATATCTTGACTCGATTTAATGATTTTGAAGATTAGCTACCAAATCAATCCAAATTTTTAAGCTGCCAAGTGCTGGTTTATGAATAATTTTAATTTCTTATTCATCCCTTAATTCAGTTGTCATTTGGGTTTGAAGCATGGATAATGCATAAGCCCATTGTACTTGTGCTGAAATTTAATGGAACTTTTATGAACAGAGGTGTCTGGGATTAAATTCCTAATTGCTTGGTCATATAGTTGTTATGATACCATGTGAAGAATCTAATAAATCCATCCAAAAGCTTAACGTGTTTGTTAATGGCCCAATAATGAATTTCCCCCCTGTAATAACTGGGACAGTGAGTGGGATTCAATTGTGTTGTTTATTTTTGTGTTAATTTTTCCCTGTTCACCCGCACAATATAATGTCAAAACCATAATAATAATTTTAATAATTTCTTGTAGTCTATGAAAGAAAATTGGTTTAAATAGTAGATACTAGAAATGCTGGGTTTTTAAATTGACTGTGTCAAGACCATCTTTCTCCGGTCTATAGTGAAAACGAGTCGGTCTAATTTTGGATGTACATTGGAATTCCTATGATTAAGTGTGGATATTGTTAAGTAACAATTCTAGTCATGACTTGTGAGCTTATTTTATCTTCTTTAAATTACTAATTGAAATTTTACATATCTATATAACTATTTGAAAGAGTTGTTAAGATTCTATAGTATAACTTGCGATCTTTCTCATGTATCAGAATTCAGAATTAAAATATTGGTTTGAGTTTGACAAAATTAGACCTCAAGATATTGGCCTTGTAATTGTTCAGATGAAGTTTGGTTGTTTCTTTGTTGTGTTATTTCTTCCTTGGTAATTGCTATGAGTGATATGATTTTCAACCTTTTCCTTTTCAAGGTACTTGACTGTTCAGTTTGTCCGTTTCTTTTGGAAGAGGGAATCCAACCAAAAGGCTAAGATTTTGCGGGTAGAGCTCACTGTCTTTTTTGTGTGTGTGTTTTTGGATAGTTATTGTTGGGTTGGACAAATTATCCTTGGAAAGTTTTGTTTGCTTTCTAAAGTTTATTTGACAATGTCATCGTGCTTGGTTATCTCAGAAAGTAGATTATCCCCTGGAGTTGGATGTTTATGATTTTTGTTCAGATGATCTTCGTAAAAAATTGGATGCTCCTAGACAGGTATCCTCTTTGTCTTGACCTGAAAATCTTATGGTTGTTTGTAAGAAAAATGTGCTTGGTTTGTAAAATGTGTGGGTTTATATTCTCACTTTGGATATTGTACCTTCAGATCCTAAGAAATGAGGAAGGCAAAAAGCTTGGTCTGAAAGTGAATGAGAAAAGCTCTGTTCAGAAGGAAAGTGATGTAAAAATGTCTGATGCTGAGGTGAGGAAACAGCCAAACTTAACATCGTGCTTGATATGCAGTAATTGTGATACCCTTCAATGATTGCCTTGTTGTTTGCTAGCATAAGTATGGAGTAGTAATTTCATCCCATCTAACCAATACTCTCAGACACTAGTTAAGGAATAATTTTTTTGTAAAGTATTATTAATGCTCTCCTACCATGATTTTCAATGCACTTCCAGTATGATTTCCAATATAAACCTTAGATTTATTGATTTCTTAACCAGTTTTCTTAAGACACTGGTTAGCGAGATCCATATTGTATATGAGAAGTTGAACCTTGTTTTTAGATTTACATTGCCATTCATTCCTAAAGCTGCCAAACTGGGAAATAGGAATGATCATTTTGTTACAGTAAGTCTATTCCATTGAATCACCATTGCATATACTACATGCTAGATGCTACCACAGGTAAATAAACAAAATCCCTTATACTTTGTTTCTTTTATTGATTCAGGGATCATTGAATGGAGGGGAGCCATCTGTAGTTCCCATGGAGGAGGGTAAAAACCTGCAACATTATGCCTACTCATTTATTTATTTTATTTTTTGTTTTTTTGTTTTCTCAATCCGCTTTCTGCTTTTTACTCCATTCTCTGTCTATAGGTGAAAAGGAAACACAGATGACTGGAATTTATGATTTGGTTGCTGTATTAACCCACAAGGGCAGAAGTGCTGATTCAGGACATTATGTTGGTTGGGTCAAGCAAGAAAATGGTTGGTTCTAGGAAACAGAATTTTGTGTTTGTAGTATCTGACTATCTGTCCTGGTCTCTTCCAAGCAATAATATTGATTTTGTTTTTGTCAGGGAAATGGATAGAGTTTGACGATGACAATCCCAAACCAAAACTCGAAGAAGACATAACTAGACTATCCGGAGGAGGTGAGGATATACAGAATTAATTTGCCGATATTGATAATATGAAATTATCGTTGTTACTACTTCTCCCTCTCCCTTCTCCTTTCTCCCCAATTGAGCCTAGCATGCCATGATCGCCTATTTGCATATGCATATCTTGTATTCCCCCCCCCCCCCTCCCCCCCTCCCCCCCCCCCCTTTAAGGATTAGCCAATTTATTAATATTAGAAAATTACAAGGATATCTGTTACTTCTATCAACTTCAAATTTGTTGTGTGTGTGTGTATATATATATATATATATATATATATATAGATAGATAGATAGACAGACAGACAGATGATTCAATAAAAAAATTTGCTGTCATCTTTGTCTGTAGGTGATTGGCACATGGCGTATATAATCATGTACAAGGCTCGTGTTGTATCTGTGTAATTGCTAGGAAGAGGAGCTGATTTGGTGTTTACTTCAGAGATTCAAGGATTGAGTGAGAAATGGTTTATCCGGGTCATTATTTGTATTGTACTCCTGAGGTTTGATGCTCTCATTAGTCAGTGTTTATTTATTTTGCCGAGCAAAAAAAAGTGTTTATTTATTTTAGTTTTTGCATTTTTTTTAAAGGATGTATAAGGATTTGAATTGAAGCATGGTACCCTGAATCTCCTTCCTTCTATCTACAGGGTCCAAGAGGCACTTGAATATCAAGTTACATTTCTGTGATGAAGCCTAGTCTATTTTTTCTATGAATCAAACGCGAGAGCAACGTCCTTTATGAAATGCTTAGTGAGCAGACAATAACTTAAACATGTTTAATTTGATTATAATAAGTGAATGATTTTTTATATAATTTTAAATTTTTTTTCCTGTCTTATCATTTTGATTTGTTTTCACTTTGTGGTATTATAACTAATTAAATATTTTGTCAACTGATTTGTTACATTTGCATTGGTAAAAAAATATATGAACTCGATACAATCAAGCTAATGACATCTCCATTGCGGTCAACCATAGTCAGATTAGTTTAGTGTTGCATGTAAATTCAAATGTTATTTTTGAAGTTTTACATCGTAACACGAATGTCTTTTCTTGTTCTTTTCTAGTGATTTGATTTTTGTTTGTTTAGATTACCATAATTTTGGTGTAAAATATTACTGGACTTGTTGAGAAACTTAACTTTTAATGAGTTTTTTTTTAATTATTCACAAAATTTGAATTTAAAACTCTGTTTTAGGATTTCGAACTCAATTTCATTCATAAACCCTTTAAAATTTGAAGGCACAGTAGAATTTGCCGTTAATGATAAGTAAAAAAATGCAGTAACCCTGTTATTATATTTGTGATTTTTTTTTAAAAAATTATCAATACGAAATGTCTAAATTCATAAACATGTTTCTTTATCTCGACAAATATACATTGTAATAACAAGCACATTGTAAATAAATCAAATGACCAAACAAAACAATTTTTTTCTCGTATAATTAATTATTTTGTTATAACATCAGAAAATTCAAATATCTATTCTCAAAATTATAAAACATCTACTTTTTCCCCATTTTTTTGTTTTTATTTGATTTTTTGAAAGCATTTTTATTTGATATTTAATTGACTTTAATTTCAAAATTCCAGTTAATGTATCATATTGATATTGAAGATATAAATCACAATAAATGCACTCATCCCTTTTTAAACATATAGTTTGACTTTTCTTTTAGATTTAATAAATTACTCATTTTCTAAATTTAAGCCTCTGCAATCAAGCATTTTATAACAATTAATTATTAAATTATACATAATTCATATTTATTCAATCATAATTTTGAACTTGAAATCATAATGCCATTATAATAAATTGTTACTTTAAATATTTCAAATCAATTATCAAATATTGAAAATAGAATTTGTAATAAGCACTACGAAAAGTTAATATTTGATTGAATACCTTTTTCCCTATTTTACATACAACCGCAGTATGAAAAAAAGAAGAAGCATAAATACAATCATTACACACACACACACACAAAACAACTTTGGCCGGTACTTGTCTTGTTTTGCTAATTAAATACATTAATTGGATATAAATAAAAAAGGAGACTAAAATTGTATGCAAGAATTAACTGAGTGGGGATGAAGTCAGTTCAGAATCATGATTAAAATTATTTCATTTAATAACATGTTAGATATAATAAATTTTAATAATTTAATGTTAAATTACATTGGTATTTTATGAAAATATAAATTTAATTTAAAGAATATAAGTAAATATTAACTATTATAAAATGAATTAACTACAAATATTTAAATTTATCTATATCTAAAATTTATTGTACATGATTATTGAGATAATATCAAAGTATTTAAAGATTGAATAATATATATATATATATATATATATATATATATATATATATATATATAAAGAGTTATCTATAATCTATAACAATAGACAAAGAAAATAATCATTTGCACTAATTATTTTTTGATCTTCAATCTTTTTTAGATTATTTTACCCTTCATAATATTAAACATTACATTCATCCCTCTTTTTTGTCTTTTTTTTTTTGTTGAAATAATCTTCAACTACCGAAGTAACCGCACACTCTCCATATTCGTTTTGCAAATTGTTCTTATGAACATTTTTTCCTTTACTGTACAGTGCAATTTATTTATTCTTAAACTATTTTTTAAGCAACTGCATGAATGTGTTTTTAAATCACCTTTATTTTTTTTCTTCAGTTTCCCCTCTCCCTCTTTGAAATTCTCCGTTAGTGGATCCTTCTTTTTCTTTCTCACCCCAATCTCTTGGTGTTGAATTTGATGGGGGAGTATTTGTGCGAGAGTGTTCCCTAAACAGATAGATCTTGCCCTGGACTAACAAAAATTATGATTTAATTTCTTCAAAGTTCCATTAAATTCCATTTCTGACCAACCCATTCTTATTTAGCTTTTACCATTAAGTTCATCATCATGCATATTTTCATCTTACAAATGATCCAAGGTTTTGTTTTTTCAACTTTTGCAGGACAGGGTAACAAAAAAAGAAAAATCCCTTAAAGATATGATCCTTTTTCTCAAGTCAAAAAACCATAGTCAACTTAAATTTTCCGCAAAAATGTTATTACTTATTAGCATTTGTGGGATGATTGGAATAAGAAAACAACATTCTAAAGCTTTTAAATTAATTAAATTTGTTATCTTTGTCCTCAGGTAGAGGCCCAATATGACAACTTAATTGTCCATGGATTTATTCATATAGTATACTGTGTTCGAGTATCATTAAAAGATTTAATTCTTGGTAAAATCAGATTGTTTGCCAATTGGGAAACAAGGAGTGCCCAAAGATTACGATTTCTCAATGTGGCTACCTTTTTTCTCAACGTGGCTACGTAAGTCATTATGTCGGCACTTATATTCACACTTTTTTTTTTAATCTTCCTCTTTTGCAAAGTGAAATTCACTTGCTTGAAGCACGTGATAAGTATGGAAATTGGGAGAGTTAAAACTGACATTCTCGTCACTTTTGCGATTTCATTTTTTAAATATGATAAATGATATGACCTAATAAAAAGAAAGAGATATAAAAAATGTTATATATATATATTATATGCATAGACAAAATCTCAATTATTAAAATAAATAATAAAATTAATATATAATTCAATACATAATAGATAAATTACAAAAATATATTAATTCTAGTATATGAAAACACAATAAGGAGATAGAAATGCGGAAACACAGACGTGACAACATCTGTATTTCCGCTGGTTAGAATAAAACAAATAGAAAACAGTGAATATTAGAGGCAATTGGTGAGCAGTTTAACACATTACGGTTCATTCACACTAAAACTGAAAAGCAAACATTCATTATTTAATTAGGTGGTATTGTTCGGTTAATAATTTTTACACATAATAATTTAAAGTATTTATTTTTAATTAGTTAACACTAATTCATAAATGAAATAGTCTATCAAAAAGTTTTTTTAGAAAGAATTTTGTTTCCCACATTAATAATGAGAAATAATACTATGCACATTAAATATCTAGAGGGAAAGATAATTTTATTATCTATAACAATTTTACTCGATTTAAGCAAGATTGTATCATGTAAAAGATACATCTTGTCTTTCAAATAACATGAAAAAAATATTTTTATTTTAGGATAAATAATCACTTTAATTTCTAAATTTATAATGTACTACACTTTAATTCTTGAAAGATGAAAAAAAATTTGTCATTGAATTTGTGAAAAGTGCGACAATTTAGTCCAAATGTTAAATATCTTTGTTAAAGCAAATATAATGTTTTACATGACATTTGTGGACGAATTTATCAGCGAAAATTTTCTTATGTGTGCTGCATGAGTAGGATTGAGTGATTTGTCAGTAAAATTTCGATGAACTAACTTGTCAGTTAGGAGAAATATTTTCTTTATTATTTTTTCATGTTTCCCTTTCCACAACTATGGATCATCGTCACCGGATGTGACTTTTGGTGGTGACTTTTTTTTTTCGGTGACATTTTGCCTCCCCTTTCTTTCTTTTTCCTTCTTTTGTCTTTCATTGTCATACCCTATTTGGAGCTCCTAACCCCAAAAAAGAACATCAAAATCACAACAATAGTCTTGAATCCAACAAGAACTTCTGCTCCAAATTAACCTTCTGTTGCACTATCACCCAACCCCAAATTGTCTCCTTCAACCTTCACACGAGAGTGGGAGAACACGACAACGAGTTGAACCTTCACCAATGTGCAGTGTTGAGTTCACGATTCCAGATCTAGACTTGTTTTTGTTTTCTTTTTCCAAATCTAAAAATAGGTTGAGGAGGAGGTTGAGGTTGCGAAGGTCGACGTTGGCGTTGATTGCGACGATGGAGAAACTAAGGTGGGCGAGGGAGAGGCCAATGCTGGCCATGGTGATGGTCTTGCCCACCCCTCCCTTGTCAGAGGTGATGACAACGATGTGAGGGGTGGTGCTAGAGAGCTTGGGCTTGTGGTTCCAAGGGAAGAGGGCGAAAAGGGATTTAGATATTTTGGGGATTAGGGTTTTGGATAGGAGGAAAGGGGAATGGGGGAGGAAGAAGAATGTGGAGTTGGGGGCAATGGTGGCATTGGGAAGAAGGTGGAGAGAGGTCCAACAAAATTGGTGTTGTAAAAAAATAAATATTTTTTCAAGTTGACAAATTGGTTCATTGAAATTCCTGATGACATTTTAGTTCATTCGAGTCAGTAACACATTGACTAAATTTCTCACTATCAAAAAGGTTCAACGATGTCACGTATACTTGGTCATTTGGGTTCATATAAAAATTTGACAGTGAGACGGATTTGTTACATTTTTTACAAATTGAGGGACAAATTTTATTTTTCGATAATTTAAAGACCCAAGTGAGCACTTTACCTTTGAAAGACTAAATTGAATATTTATCCTTTATTTTACTAACAAAAGTTCAGTAATATATCAACAAAATTTTGAATTAAACAATAAAGGAGGGAAGGGAAAAGTAAATGAATGTACATAAAGAAAAGTAAAACTATAATTTTATATAAACAAATAAATTTCATAGGGGCACAACTAGGTTAAAAAGACAAAGAAAACTTGTCTGAACAAGCACTAAAAAAATGAGTTAAAATACATAACTAAATAACCAAAAGCATAAAATAGAAACAAACTCTAATTTCCTGAATTTCTAATATCATGAAATCCCTAAATTTTGAGAGTCAAATCAAGCTCCATCACGTCTCCATTGGCAAGCATCGAAGAAAAACTGTTTTTTGCTTCACCAGAAGTCTTGATATTCAAATCCTCAGACCCCTCTATGATTCCATTCTGAGGTATTATTGAAGAATTGCTTGCTTGACCAAAATTATTCCCCTTATAACATAAACTAGGATTTAATAACTCTGATTGCGACCCTGAATTTAGTACTGCTCCTTCTCTAAGTATAGGAAAACTTAAAGGTTGTTGATATGATTTATGGTGCCGATAAAATCCACTCCCTTGATCAGCCATCATCAAAGTCTGCAACTGATGAATGGTGGGTTGAACACTATTCAAAATCTGGTGCCTTGGCCATGCAACATGTGACATATGATTATGAGACCAATTACTATAATAATGGGGCTTAAAACGAGTCATGGATAGTGGTGACACCCCTAATATTTTGCCACCAAATCCATAAGATTGGTTTGAATTAACAAACCCATCAGCATATGAATTTTTGTTATAAGCAGAAGCCATGCTAAGAATCTTCTGTTTTTGTGCTGCTGCTCTTTCATTCTTGTGTGCATTCTGATGTCCACCCAAGGCTTGATAATTATTGAACTTCTTGTTGCAATACTTGCAAATTAAATCCTTCTTCATTGCTGGTGACTTATTTGATGCTGATGCAGAAGCAGAAACTTTTCCATGATTGCTTTTTGCTTTAACATTGCTTTCCATCATTTTTTTTAATCTTGGTTGCCAAAATTGCTTCCAAACTTTTGGAGCGTTTTTCTTGCTCAGAGTAGCTTTTAGTGGTACAAGTATATTAACAGTTGCTGACATATATATAATTAACAAGTTTCTATTGAAGCAAGTAATCATTGTTATCTATCCTAAAAAAAAGTAATCATTGTTACTGTTATGACGGTTTTTGTTTTGGTAATAATTTTGAAAAAAATTCCTTTTTTAATAATTATCTGGGGATATATCTTAATTGTGAAGTAATTTATCGTGGGATATGGTGCCAATTATTGTTAACCTGTTTCTTGATTGATAACGTGAAATAATATTCATAAACAATAATTTTGCTTTAAATATCTTTATTTCAATTTGGAGATGTTCATAATTTGTTAGATTTGATTTGTTCCATTTAAGAATATGCTAATCTTATTTTTTAAAAGGAATATATTGAAAATAATTATAAAATTAGTTGCTCTTTTATTATTATTATTATTATTTTAGATGAATTATTATTATTATTATTAATAATAAGACTCCTTCATTCACTTTTATAAATACGAATTTTTTATCTCAACAATACAAAATAAAATATATATTTACCCAAATAATACAAGCCAACTATTATTTATATTCATCTTACAAATTATGGTTTATTGGTGAAAAATCCATTTCCTCCAAATTGATTTCTCATTTTTTTTTTCATTTTGACATTCAGAAATCGATTTTCAAGGAACATTGGTTTCGGGAACTGATGACGTAAGGCCCCCCCATTTTTTTTTTATAAAAAATTACAGTTGAAAATGTGTTCTTTTTTTGTTTATTTATTTATTTGAGTTTTTTGTGATTTTTTAAATTGTTATTTATTTTGTTTGTTTTGTTTATCTAAAAACTAAGTGTTTTTGTTTGGTTTTTATTTATTTGTTTGAGGTTTTTATTTTGTTTTTGTTTGGTTTATTTATTTGAGGTTTCTTTTTTGTTTTTGTTTATGGAGAATTGTTTTTTCATTATAAAATGAACTGTTTTTTGGATTTTTTTTGTTTATTTATTTGAGTTTCTTTGCTTTTGTTTATTTAAAAATGTTTTTTTTTTTATTTTTTATTTAAAACTCAACTGTTTTTGTTTGGTTTTATTTATTTATTTATTTGAAATTGGTTTTTATTTTGTTTATTTTTTATTTAAAAATAATCTGTTTTTTTATTGGTCTTAATTTTTTAGTTCACTAATTTATATATATTAAATTATAAAAAAATAGAATTTATGTAGAATAGAATTTAAGAAAAATGCATATATTTAAATACTTAATATAAATATAATTTAGTTAAATATTTATGAAAAATTTATATGTATAAGTGATCTAATTATTTTATGAAAATAAATAAAATATGTTCAATTTTGATAGTTCTCATTGGTGTAAAACTGAGTAGTTAAATATGAATTAATTTATAATAGTATTTTTTAAAAATAATCCTTAAATGAAACCAGATATATTCACTAATGTAAATATTTTTCCCAAATCTTTAGTACATAAATGATAATCCATAAAATAAAACAAAATTACACACACGAGATAAAAAAAAATTACACATGAAAAGAAACATAACCGATAAAACTATTGATGAAAGAAAGTTGATGACATGTTGCATACAAAAAACAATTTTTCAATAAGAAAAATAATTTTTTAGTTAACAAATGATAAGGAAGAGTTTTATCAAAATAAATAATTTAATTTCAGATAAAATAATAAATGATAAATTTGATTGAAAATAAAAATGGTAATAGTAAATTTAAGTCATGTTTAAAAGCAAATCTTATAAGTCAATAAGAAAAAAATCGTTTCTCAAACACTTTTATTTGATCAAATATTTGTAAACTTATCAAAAAACTAAAAATTAATTAAAATAACTTGATGAACATATATGTAATTTACTTTATCCTATTTATTTTTTTAAGACAATTTCTCATTCAAAATAAGAATATGCATTAAATTAATAAGATTTTTTATTGGTAGGAATAAAAAAAATACTATTTGAAATTTACAATAACTCACCTATCAATTTATCATGTTTAATCAACTAAACTAGATTACTAAGATAATATTAAATATGAAATTAAAGAGGTAAGATACCTACGTTTAATATATAGACAAAGCTAAAAGAGAATCTAGAGAATAGTGAAGAAAGAGTGAGGGAAGATATAACATGTTACATGTGTACATTGATCATAAGCCGCAAAACACTAACTATATATGATTTAAATAAGTTTTTCATACCTGAAAAATAAACGATTTTTAGATTACTACCTGAAAATTCATTTTTTTTCAACAAAGAACTTGAAAAAAAATTTAGTTTCATTTTATTACCTGTCGTTAGTCGCCTTCCAATAAGTGATGACGTGACAGACAGAATGTCACGTTATCATGTATTGTCACTAACACGTTATTGTCACATCATTAAAGGTGATGACATAACAATGAGATATCCATGACAAGACATGATAACGTGACATTCGTTTGTCATGTCATTTATTAACGAAAGATGACTAACGACAAGTAGTAAAATGAAACTAATTTTTTTTTCAAGGTACTTGGGTGAAAAAAAGAATAAATGTTAGGTAGTAATATGAAAATGACCTATATTTTAGATATGAAAAACTTAATTAAGCAAAAAAAATTAAGGTGATACGCCATATCATTAATACCTCTGACATGACTTCATACGTGTATCGCCGATGTGTTCGACTAACGTATACGTTATCATGTTTTGGACGAAAGATTAACGACAAGGATCTCTTACAAAACATTTGAAGTTTCAAGGATCCAAGAATAAGAATTTTTTTTTTCAGAAATCAATTATAAAATTTAAATATATTTGATGAATCTTGAACATATTTAAACATTATTATTTATGTTCCAAGAAATGACTAAATTGTCCATATTATGCATACCAGATACAAACTCTAATCTCATCATGAATTTCTAATCTCATGCAAGCAAATCACTTCTAAATCCCTCAACATTGGCATAATTCTAGTGAATTCACCAGATAAAATAAAATAAGACTAACTTGGGACTTCAAAGCTAGGATGTGACGATTGTGGTTGTCACCACGCTGAACTCTGTGCTCCTATTTTTGCTGCAGAGGAAGAAAACCAAGGCTGATATGGATGTCTAAATTTTCATATTCAATTACAAATTCATTATTTAAAATTTAAACTGTGTTTATATGCTTAAGAATTAAGATTCCAAGGCATCTTGGATTTCCATATCTATTGAATGGTATGCCCAATAATGAAGAAAATTGATATCTTGCCATAGTCATGCAATAATCCCATCCAAAACCCCCAGATATCTTACATATTAAAATATAGATACACCAAATAAAACTTAAAACCAAAAGGATAGTAAAGGTAATAAAAGACTACAGAAAAAGCAGTCAACTTGGAACACGTGTCAATATCATTTGCTTATGCGGGGAAGAGAGACCATTTATACATATAAACTAATTTTATCTTTTTTTACAGAAAAAAGTATTATTATGTACTTACTCTATTTCAAATCCCGTG
Source organism: Glycine soja (assembly GCF_004193775.1). Taxonomy (NCBI): domain Eukaryota; kingdom Viridiplantae; phylum Streptophyta; class Magnoliopsida; order Fabales; family Fabaceae; genus Glycine; species Glycine soja. The sequence goes on along the minus strand of NC_041009.1, from coordinate 15,864,446 downwards.
AGGAGTTGTTAGCATTCATTATTAATCTTCCAGGCAATATAATATACCGGTATTTTATTTCTTTTTTATTTTTACAGGTTTCTACGTATAAGAATGCATCTAATCCCAGAGTCATTATTGCTGAGAAAAAACCAATTAGTACCTAGAGAACTATGGTCAGATAAATAACTCCAACGACATTATGATAGCCTAATGACTATTTTGGGGGCATAAATACAGTTCCTGACAATGAAAAAAAAAATCCGTAAGGAAGAATTTTTAAATAAAATGGTGAAGCTGGAAAATGTGTTACAAAATAATGTTCACATCCTAACACATTAACATATGTTGCATATGAAACCACATTTTGTGTGGGTATAGATATGGACTACTCTCCATAAGTAATGACAGACTTCAGTTATTCCAAAACAACAACAACGCCTTATCCCACTAGGTGGAAAGTAGGAAATAAACGTCGCCTGAGAGAAAATGAAGATGAAGATGCATAATTGCCATTGAGCTACATAATTATCATTGAATTTTTTTTATTAAAAACATAAGTCATTGATTTTGATAGAGATATCAAAACAGCCGTGGGTGAAGCGAAAGGACTAAATGCAATAACATGATATGACGAGGGAGCGACAAACTGAAGTGTTGATTCTTTCCTCAGATCAATCTGCTTATGTATAAAGCAGGAATTGATTGATTGCAAAAACTACTTTTCGTATGCAAAAACTATAGTTGGCATTTAAAATTGGAATTGGTAGCATCAATGTCAAAAAAAGACAGGAACCATTTTTGTACAGTCTATGAACTCAACAATTTTCCTCAAGTTATACAGATTTTTCTACTTCCTAGTAAACTCCAAAATATACAAACTATCATAAGGTGATGATTCATTCTTATAGTGTGTTTGTTATAAAAGAAGTGATCAAATATCAATACAAACTCTCAGTTGAAGTAGTGTGTTTGTTATTGTTTAAATTTCTATAAATTACTTTAGGAATCGTATATTTTATTTTTATTTGTTTCAGTTATGGATTAACTTAGTCAATAAATAATTCCTATACTTTAGGAGCAAATTAGTTTTAATTTTCAGTTTTCGTGAAATTAATAAGTGATTAATTTCTGTTTTGTTATATATTGCATGTATTATTGCTCAAAACAACTCAATTCAGAAAAAAAATCATTATATTTCCTCCACATTATATTGTCTCTCTTCTTCTTTGTTTATTATATTTTTCTGCTACAAAATTAACAATTGGTATCAAGAGTCTCTTCTTAAGGAGCCTATGTGTTTTGATTTCTGATAGATTCTGAAATAAATATTTCCCAAGCCATTCTTCCCGTCTTTACTGAGAAAAGTTATGATCTTTGGGCAGTCAAAATGAAGACTTACCTGGAGGCATTAGATCTTTAGGAAGCTGTTGAAGAGGATTATGATGTACTTCCGTTGTCAGATGATCCTACTATGAACCAGATCAGAATTCACAAGGAGAAAAAAACAAAAAAGGCAAAGGGAAAGTCGTGTCTATTTGTCGCTGTCTCTCAAACCATCTTCACAAGAATCATGGCTCTCAAATCAGCAAAAGCAATTTGGGATTACCTGGAGAAGGAATATGCTAGAGATGAAAGAATATGTAGCATGTAGGTGCTTAATCTAATGAGAGAATTTGAGGTGCAAAGGATGAAAGAGTCTAAGACAGTCAAGGATTACACAGACAAATTGTTGGGTATTGCCAACAAGATAAGGTTGTTGGGTGGTGATTTTGCTGATTCCAGAATAGTTGAATTTTTTTTGGTAACGATGCCGGAGAGGTATGAAGCATCTATAGTCTCATTGGAGAACACAAAAGATCTATCTAAGATCACATTGGCAGAAGTGGTACATGCTTTGCAAGCCCAAGAACATCGAAGGTTGATTAGAGAAGATCGTGTGGTTGAAGAAGCACTTCAAGCCAAGCATCATGACTCTGGGAACAACAGAAAGAAAAATTTCAAGAAGAACCAGCCAACAAGCAACGAAAATGGTGCAAACAACCAAAGGTAAGGGAAAAAGGAAAAATTACCCACCTTGTCAACATTGCGGAAAAATGGGTCACCCACCATTCAAGTGTTGGAGAAGACCAGATGCAAAGTGCAGTAAGTGCAATCAGCTTGGACACGAAGCTGTAATTTGTAAAAGCAAACTTCAGCAACCTGAAGCCAATGCCCAAGTTGTGGAGCAAGATGAAGAAGATCACATTTTTGCTGCAACGTGTTTTTCTATGGCGAGTAATTCAGAGTGTTGGTTGATTGATAACAATTGTACAAATCACATGACATATGACAAGTCTGCTTTCAAGGATTTGAAGCCTATTGATGTCTTGAAGATCAAGATTGAGAACAATGATTATATTCAAGCAAAAGGAAAAGGAACTATATCAATTTCAACAAGTCCAGGTGCAAAACTTATCTCAGATGTTCTTTATGTATTTGAAATTGACCAAAACTTGCTAAGTGTAAGTCAGTTGCTTGAAAAGGGATTTAAATTGTTCTTTGAACATAAACATTGTCTTATTCGTGACATTGCTGGCTGGGACGTTCTAAGGGTTAAAATGAGAAATAGAAGCTTCTCGTTTGATCCAACAAATGAGGAATATGCAGCCTATTACACTCAAGTCAGTCCCACAGAACTCTGGCACAAGAGACTGGGTCATTGCCATCTTGAAAGAATGCTAGATATGAAAAAAAATGACTTGACAAAAGGCTTACCAGAATTTTCTGATAATTTACCAAATTGTAATGCTTGTCAATTTGGTAAACAAATCAGAAAGTCATTCTCAAAATCAGCTTGGAGAGTCTCTCAAAAGTTGCAGCTAATTCATACTGATGTTTCAGGACCTCAAAGAACACCATCACTAAAAGGTAGTCTCTATTTTGTTCTTTTCATAGATGACTTTACAAGAATGTGCTGGATTTTTTTTCTTAAAATTCAAGCATGAAGTGGCTGGAGTATTTATGAGGTTTAAGAACATGGTAGAAACCCAAAATGGCTGCAAGATTCAATTTCTAAGATCAGACAATGGGAAGGAGTATACTTCAACAAAGTTTAATCAATTCTGTGAAAAAGCTGGCATTGAACATCAACTCACAACTCCATACACTCTATAGCAAAATGGAGTTAGTGAAAGGAGAAACAAAACCATGATGGAGATGGCTAGGTGCATGTTGCATGAGACGAAGCTGCCTAAAATGTTTTGGGCAGAGGCAACTAATACGACTGTTTTCATGCAAACCAAGGCTTTGAATGATAAAACTCCATTTGAGGCTTGGTATGGGTTTAAGCCTTCACTAACCTTTCTTAAAGTGTTTGGTTATGTTTGTTTTGCTCGTGTTCCATAGGTTAAGTGTGACAAACTTGACAAGAAAGCAATTTCGGGCATCTTTGTGGGCTTCAGCTCAGTTTCAAAAGCCTACAAAGTCTATCATCCTCAAACTAAAAAGATGACAGTCACTAGAGATGTGCACTTCAATGAAGGTCAGAAATGGGATTGGAACAACTCACAAATAGCTGGGTTTTTCCTCAATAGTGAAGACAATCATCTCGGAGAGCAAACAACAGAGCTTATGCAGAATGAATTAGAAGATGACCTTTCAATCAAAGGGAAAAGGCTGTTGTCCGACATCTATCAAAGATGTAATGTAGCAATTTATGAACCTTCTAGCTATGAGGAAACACTAAAAGATCCAAAATGAAAAATTGCAATGGAGGAGGAGATGTCTATGATACACAAAAACAAAACTGAAATTTTTGTTGACAACCAGGCAGCCATTGCTATTGCAAACAATCTAGTGTGTCATGGGAAGACTAAACATTTCAACATCAAGCTCTATTTTTTGAGAGAGATGCAGCAAAATGGATAAGTGAACTTAATCTACTGCAAGTCTGAAGATCAATTGACTGACATGTTTACAAAGTCACTGCCTATCAACAAATTTGAACTCTTTAGGCAAAGAATTGGAGTTTGCAATTCCTAAAGCAAGGAGGAGTGTTTAAATTTCTTTAAATTACTTTGTAACTGCATATTTATTTGTTTCAGTTATGGATTAACCTAATCAATAAGTGGTTTCTATACTGTCAGTTTTCTTGAAATTAATAAGTGATTAATTTCTGTTTTACTATATATTGTATTACTCCTCAGAACAATTTGATTAAAAAAAATTATTATATTTCCTCTACATTATATTATCTCTCTTCTTCTTTGTTTATTATATTTTTTTTTACAAAATTAACATGGACGAGCACATTATGATAATTATTATAAAAAGGTATTATTATGTAATATTATACATCAATTAGATCACATGTTATTATAATATGAATAAAAAAGAATAGAAGAGTAATCAATTACTTATGAATAGAAAATAGAATATTCTAATAATAAATACAATATAAAAAATCCCCTCAAGTTAGAGCAGTGATATGAACTAACCTTGTTACAAATGTGTTGCGGCGAAAGGATAGGCGATGGTTGCCAAACGGTGGACACAGGCGTTGTGAGTAACGTTCACCCGAAAGAGATGCATGGAGGCACGTGCAGCAGAGGTTGCCAGTGATAGGACGACAAGCAGAAAGGTCCACCGGAATGTGGAAATAGATTATCGGAGTAGGATGACAGGCAAAGATGTCCACCAGGGTTAAGGACTTTGTTATCATATCATATGTTCCTCTTTTCGTATTATATTAGCACTCAATACTCATCATAACAAAAGCAATTAGTTATAGAAAATCTAGCAAAAGTATATATGTTCTCACTCAAAAGTTGCAAGTTTGAAACGCAAAAATGGTAGACACTTTTATACAAAGAACCTTTAACCCTTCTGTTGCTCTTGCCCCTTTAAACTTGGTGCTGATAATAGAAAATAGAAAGTTCAAATGATTCTGATAATTTCCATAAAAGGAGAATCTGGCTTTGGCAACATGTAAACATTGATGGATACTTGACAAGTACTGAGGACTGCCAATTGTACGTTATTGTGGACTGGAACAATATAACAATTCTACACAGTTGATAATGATCATCAGAAAAGACAAGTCTTATTACCATTATGTTCCAAGAAATGACTTAATTGTCCATATTATGCATACCAGACAGATACAAACTCTAATGCCATCATGAATTTTCTAATCTCATGCAAGCAAATCACTTCTAAATCCCTCAACATTGGCATAATTCTAGTGAATTCACCAGAGAACATGAAATTATACTAACTTGTGACTTCAAGACTTGAGATTCAAATCAAACCTCTCTTCATCTTGAGCTCCATTCACAGGCGTTGAAGAAGAACTGATTTGTTGACCAGAATTCTCATAATCACATCAAAGGCTTGACATTCAAATCAAAATCAGGCCCATCTCCCTCAGTGATTGCATTCTGAGTTACTATTACTGAAGAACTGCTTGCTTGGTCCATTTTCCTCTCATCACATAAAGACTTGAGTCGCTTGACATTCGAATCAGCAGGGCTCCTCTCCCTGATTGCAATCTAAGGCCTCATTGAAGAACTACTTCTTTCTTGGACAAATTTCCTGTCATCTGATAAAGGCTTCAGTCGCTTGACATTCAAATCAGCATGCCTTTTGTCTCTGATTGAAAAACTACTGCTTTCTTGGTTAAATTTCCTCTTATCACACCTCTCTATGCTTGCATTCTGAGGCCTTAGTGAAGAATTGCTTTCCTGGCCAGAACTCCCCTCATAACATAAACTAGAATGTGACCTTGAACTTGATGTAACTGAAGAAGAAACCAAAGGTTGGTATGAGCTGTGGTGTTGATGAGATGCAACACTTTCTATGCTTGCAATCTGAGGTCTTATTGAAGAAATTCTGCTTTGATGGCCAAAATTCCTATAAGAATCTGACCTTGAACTTGGAAGTCCTTGTGCTCTAACTGATGAGAAGATGTAATCCCTTAGAGCCATGAAACTTTGGAACTGAGGACGCGTGGCAATATTCTGAGCCAAATTGCTTCTTTCTTTTGCCAAATTGCCTCTCTATGCTTTCATTCTGAGGTCTTCTTGAAGAATTAATGCTTCTTTCTTGGCCAAAGTTCCCATCTATAACAACATAATTCTGAGATGAATAAGAAACCAAAGGTTGATGAGATGATCTAGTACTCCCTTGAGCCATTTAAACTTTGGAACTGATAAGGCATATGCATATTATTCGGTGTCATGGATGGATGATGATAGTCTTGAAACACCATAAGCTTGATTTCTAGGAGACCTTGAACTTGATGATGATGCTCCTTGTTGCGTAAATTGAGAATAAGGGTGGAGGAGAAGGGGGGTTGATGAGGCTACCAATCTTCCTTCTATTTCTTCCTCGTGTAATTTCTCATGTCCACGCAAGGCATTGCTACAATCGAGCTCAGCATTACAATACTTGCAACGCAATGAGTTGTCTCCTGGTGGTGGCTCATTAGATGCTGCTGCACCTTTTCCATGTTTTCTTGCATCTCCTCCTTCAAGAATATTTCTTCCTTCTTTCATTGTATTGTATCTTTCTTCTTCCCAAGATTGCTTTCTTTGTTGCCAAGAAACTTAGAGAGGGTTATTTCTTCTTTTCCTCAGCACTAGCTTTGTAACTGACTCACGGTTGTGTAAACCTATTAAAAGTTACTTATATATACTATACTAACAAGTTTCTCATTCACTGTAATTTAATAAGGCTTAAATATCTTCTTAATTCTTAATAAATATCTAATTTTATATTTATTTTTATCCTTAATACTTATTTTTAGTCCTTAATAAATTAATACATTTTATGTTTGTTTTATGATAAATATTTCTTATTTATTAATTTATTAGAAATTAAAAATAATTTTATGTTTGATATTAATATAAATTAAAATAAAATTTACTAATTTATTAAGAAGTAAACCTAAAACTTTTTAATTTATCAAGAATTAAAACATAATATCAAAGATAAAAAATAAAAATACTATTTTATTAAAAATTCAATATAAAATAAAAATTTATTATAAAGTAACTAAAAAATTAAATATTTATTAGGGATCAAAAATATATTTAAGTAACTTAATAATCATTTTCCGTTTTGTTTGGTATTTGTTTAATCATATGGTGCTCATTAATTTATGAGTCAATCTTTTTATAACTTCTTTTTGGCATTTCTAGTGAAATTAAAATATGTAATTCATCATCCATTGAGATTTTATCGTCCAATATTATTCATTAAAATATTGAATCTTAGTACTGATAATAGAAAGTCCATATAATTATAATAATTTCTGTAAAATGACAACCTGGCTTTGGCAACATCCAAGACATTCATACTTGGCAAGTGTCAGGACAGTGCAGTGATGTGTATGTTATTGTGGGCTGAAGCAATATAACAATTCAACACAGTTGACAATAATCAGAAAAAACAAGTCTTATTGTATTCCAAGAAATGACTAAATTGTCCATATTATTATGCATACCAGATGCAAAAACTAATATCCCGAATTTCCTATATATCTCCTGCAAATCACTAAGTCCCTCAACATTAGCACAATTCTAGTGAATTCACCAAACCAAGAACATGAAATTAGAATAAATTGGGACTTCAAAGCTTGAGAGTCAAATCAAGATTCTCCACTGCTCCATTCACTGAACAATAACTGTTTTCTTGAGCAGAATTCAAAAGATCACGTGAAGTCTTGACATTCAAATCAGACCCTTCTATGATTGCCTTCTGATGTATCATTGAAGAAGCGGTTGCTTGCCCAAAATTCCCTTTATCACATAAACTGGGATGTGATGAATGTGACTTTGACCCTGAATTTGTTGGTCCTTCTCCAACGGTAGAAGAAATCAAAGGTTGATGTGATTTGTATTGTTGATGAGATGCACTCCCATCGGTCATAAAAGTGTGGATATGATTTATTAAATTTTACAGTGCAGCAAAGGCATCCGAAAGATCCCCTTAAAAACCGGTTCATAAGGGGATGGTCTACCCAGCTATATAAGCACTTATCATGTTCATGAATTACCCGATTTGGGACTATTCTTAACACGCCCCCTCAAGCCAGGGCTCGTCACCACAAAGCGAGGGCTGGTGGCATCCGCCGGACAGAAGCAGACTATGGCTCTGATACCATATTAAATTTTATAGTGCAGCAAAGGCATCCGAAAGGTCCCCTTAAAAACCGGTTCATAAGGGGGTGGTCTACCCAGCTATATAAGCACTTATCATATTCATGAATTACCCGATGAGAGACTATTCTTAACATGATTTGGCTGGGATTGTAACCCTGAATTTGATCCTGTAGATGAAATTGAAGGTTGACATGATTTGTGATTTTGATGAAATCCACTCCCTTGAGCCATGAATTGATGTCATGGTCATGCAGTAACATGTTGATAGTCACGTGTGACACTCATATAATAGAAGGGCTTAAAACGAGTCATGGATAGTGGTGAAACCCCTAATGTTTTGCCACCAAACCCATAACCATAAGCATTATGGTTTGAATAAACAAACCAACCAACAAATGATTTTTTATAATAAGCAGAAGCGTTGCTAAGAATCTTGTTTTGTTTTTCTGCTTCTCTTTCAGCCTTGTGAGCATTATGATGCCCACCCAAGGCTTGGTAACTACTGAACTTCTTATTGCAATACTTGCAAGAAAATTCCTTCTTCATTAATGGTACCGACTTATTTGATAATGCGGCAGCTACAACAACTTTTCCATGATTACTTTCCATTGTATCTTGGTTGCCAAGATTGTCTTTAGAACTTCTAGCCTTATATCCAAACAGGCTCTAAGTGACTTACATATAACAAGTTTCTCTTCAACTTAGTAATCGTTGTTAGACATTCTGATAGCCGTTTTAATTGTTTTGATGATTTTGAAAACGCATCGTATCTAACTATCTTTTTTTAAAGCAAAGCTTATCTAATTATCTTGTGATAGATCTTAATGGTGTAATGGTGATGTTATTTATCTTTGGGTTATTGGATATGATCTTTATTAATTGTTTCGCCTTTTATGTCAAATATTATTACACGGTTAATTTGCTGCTAATTGCTTACCTGAAATAATATTATAAGAGTTGCTGATTAAGTTCTAGACTTTTAGACCGCAATTTCAATACAAATATAAGAATTTTTATAATTCAATATATTACAAGAGTTGCTATGTAATTTGATTCTTCCAAATATACATTGAAGAATCGGTTGCTCGAATCCCTACCCGTCTTCCTCTGCATCCCTCCCTAATTCTAGTTCATAAATAATAAATACTGTGAATGGTCTCTTTTTTTCTCTTATAAGGATCAAAAAATGGAAGAGTTTATTTTGAAAAATTAAAATTATATTACTATTATTTTCTTTTCATGCATTACTTATTTAAAGATAAATTTAGAAAAATATTATAATTATAAATAAATTTAATGCTAATTTCTTAAATTAATCAATTTTTTCAATAACCATAAATTAGTCAATAACACCTTATAAAAATGAACAAAGGAGTATGTTATTATGTAAGAAGTTAAAGTAAATATCACAACAACAAAAAATATCATATACTCCCTCCGATCTCGATTATAAACAAAAAAAAAAATACATACTTCACACTTATTAAAAAGATTAGTTAATTTTATTAAATTTTATAATTTCTACTTAAAAAATAAATATTTTTTTTAAACCACCATTCATTTAAATTTGATATTAAACATACAAAATTCCTAGATATAATTTTATTAAATAAGATATATGTAATTGAGATTTGAATCACAAAAATAAGACACTGCTTTGTATTTGAAATATGAAATTTCGTACACTTATCGACTGAGCAAGTTATAATCAGGAGAACTCTTTAACTTATTTACTAAAACATTTATAATTCAGGAAACTCTTGGACTTACTGTTAAATTATTGATTGAATGATTTATAATTCTTGAAACTCTTTCACTGACTGGACAGTTTATAATTCAGGACTCGCACTCTTTAACTTATTAACTCATTGATTGAGTAACTTATAAATTCAAAAAATTCTTTGACATATTAATTGAGCAATTTAAAATTGAAGAAACTCTTTCACTTATTAGCTTAATTGATTGAGTAATTTATAGTCTAACCTCCAAAAGAATTCTTCAACTTATTGACCGAACAATTTATAATCCACGACGAAACTCTTTAACTTATTAACTGCATCATATTCCATTAATAATATTTTATTGATTGTTTTGAACAATTTTTAGTCAATGCTTTATGCCTTTATCTTCATCATTTTAAAATAAATATTGATTTTGCAATAATAATAACCAAGTAAAAACAAATGCAAGGATGTAATATTATAAGAAGGGATTTCATGAACATTATAAGAACAAAAACAAAAAAAGATTTCATGAACGATTGCTTTGCTAGAGAAGGGATGTTCATTCCCGCAGCTGTTTGATTTGCTAAAATGTAAGGGACAACACAACACAAAGTTATTTGTTATCCGTTTGGTTTCAAAAGTGATCATAACATAGGACAGAACAAATACGTAAAACTTTGTTACCCACTCAACCGAAGGACAACTTTTTGTTCCATGAATAATACAAAATTATCCCCAACATTTGTACCAAAACTTCTGCAAGAAATTCTCATAAAAGTATCGTCTTTGTCTCTGGTCATTATTCTTTTCTTTTTTCATGCCTTCGTATGCAGAAAACTAACGGAGTAATAAAAAAAAGATGCAGCAACGAAATTGTACTTTTCACTTATAAGTCCAATATTTATACACGAGAGAGAAACTGGACTTCAATTGTAATAAAAAGAAGAAAAAAAATATCATCCAAAATTATGCTCATCCTTCCATATGTTCTTGATAAGTTAAATGTTGCAACCCTCCATAAGTTTTCAACAGAATTCCATTAATCTTCCTTGTTGACGTTGAAAAGGAAACGAGTCTCTGTTTTTGAGAAAAATTCAAAGCCACTAAAACAGATTTCATGCCATTTCTATCATTCTAACTGCTACTTGATTGGTTGGTTGCAGCAATTCAGAAATTTGCTCCCAATTTTACATCCTTGTGCAGTGTAATTGTCAGCTTCATGATGGCATTCTCAAATTCAGATGATTAAATTAAAAAGAATATTTCAGCAAATTTTGCATTAATTATTTTTGTGTTGTTCATTGTTTATTTGTCAAACATCATATCATCGTGTGAAGATTTCTATGTTTTCCAATTTGTGTTTTCCTGTTTCAATTCATAATGTGCTCATGTGTAAGGTAGGTATAACTTAAACTCTGGAGTTCAATTTTTTGGATTACTTTGGTGTAAAATTTATGAGCTTTGTATGTAAAGCTAGTCCCCGAAAAAAGAAAAAAAAAATAAAAAATTCAAGTCCTCAATTTTAAGGGAAAATCATTGATATGAATATATCCATGGACTGACATGTTGAATGAAATGCAAATTCAAGATTTAAATTTAGGAACTAAAATGTTAGCTAACACCAAATTTAGGAAGTAAATAGGAGGTTTATTCAATTACTATACCATCTCACAAATACTTTTGAACAACGAGAAATCCAGATTCGTTGAAATTCATATATTCTTTCTTTTTCTTTCCATTGAATATGTATTTTGATACACATGTAAATGAATTTAGTTTTATAAAATAAAAAATGCAGAAAATAGAAACTATAATAATAATATATTTATTATTTTAAAAATAAATTAAATTAATAAATATTTTGATTAATAAAAATTTGTTTCTACTTTCTTATTTTGATTTTTTTAACTTTAAATGATGTATGTATTACAATGGATATAATTCTTCCTATTGCTTTTAATTATCACAAAATTTTAAGTAATATAATTTAGAATTATTTCATTCACTAGACTTCTTTTATAACCTATTAGGATTAGTTTAATAGTATAGAGTTTTGCTATTGTAAAAATAAAATATATAACATTTTTTATATCACTATTTTTTTTCTGTGTATCCTTTATTATAGTTAGGGAAGAAAAAGTGGTTTCTAATCCCGAGTACCCTCGATAAGTATCCGCAAGTGTAAAAGATAATTACTTATTTATTGGGGGTTGTGATAGGAGCAGATATTTACTTGTAATTTTTTTGGGAATGGATGCGAATGCCCATACTATACTACCCACACTTTCCCATCCCGCATATATATATATATATATATATATATATATATATATATATATATATATATATATATATATTCCTAATTTTATGATTAACAATAAAATGTAACATGCACTAAACAAATCTAACAGAATACTAAATTACAATTCAACATACTTTATATTAAATTATTATTTATTTTTATGTATAAGTTTATGAATTTATAACAAATTGTTTTAATGTAAATTTATAAATATTTAATGATTTATTTTTATAATATTAGATGATTATGTTTGTAATATTTATTTATGACTTAAGTTTCGATAAATTAATGTTATATTTACTTGTTTTTAATATTATCTTTGGTTTTATATATAAGAAATAAAATATAATATTTTCTTGGTCTTAAATATAAGAAGATAAGACTACTTTGTTGTTAATTTTTTATCCTAATTAATTATGAGGTCTATCAATAATATATATTAATTTTTTCAAGAAAATTATTGCACTTATTGAGTTACCAACAAAATAATGCATTCTCATTGGTTAAAAAAATCATCTTTAAAAAATAATCACCTCTTAAACTATTTAATGTCATGGGTAATCTTGAAATAAAATTAAAATTTATGACAAATTAACTAATCAAGAGATAGTATTATGTATAGATTTTTTTAATGTTATATTTGTATATTGAGAGTAAATTTTTAATTTACTTGTAATAATTTTTCTAATTAATATATTGACTTAAATATGTTTACGGTTAATAATAAAATGATTGAATTTTATTCTGAGCTCCTACTATTTTTTATTATTATTTTAAATTCTTGATATATTAAAATTTTTATTTTTAGTCCATGTAATTATTAAGTGTGAGAAGATTAATTTGTAAGTTCATACATTGGTAGGGGTTTAAAATAAAAAAAATTAATATATCAGGAATTCAAGAAAAAAATATTATTAAGAATCAAAAATAAAATTTGATTATTTATAAAACCTTAAATATATTTAAACTTAATATATTTTATTGATTTATTAAGTTTATATACAAGTAAAGTGTTATATGTAAGTGCAAGCATGTGTATATAGATAAAAAGAAAAGAAGAAGAGGATTAAAATTACCATTAACGAATATTTTTGTTTAAAATATAGGTAATCACAACATATGCACATGCAGACTCTACCCATTCTCATTTGTTTTTTTTTTTTGAAGGATCCATTGTCATTCTTAATTATAGCATACACTTTTTTGTGTTGCTTGCAGCACGCCACTTTGTTTGCTTGTTAACGAGAGAATGGATCGTGTGGGTCGATGAACCTCTAACCCTAACTTTCAGGTATTTCTCTTTCTCTCAAAACCATAAAATTTCGGAACTTTCACATTTTCTTATCTGAAATTGATTCGCTGAAAGTTTTTTTTTTCAAACATCATCATCGTGTGGTGATTTCCATGTATTGTTTTTTTGTTTCATGATGTGCTCTTGTGAGGTAGATTTAGGTTAAACTCTAAATTGCAATTTTTTTTGGTGTAAAATTTATAAGCCATTTTGGAAAGTCTTTGGTAGAATTTAGTTCTTAATCGCCTTTCTCCCCTTCACGTGAAGGTCTCTGTGATTCACCTGTAGTAGTGGTTCTTCTGTAGCAACTGCGTACGAATGATTTAAAATGGTCTCTGTGAGTTATTTTTGTCTTCTGTTTTAGTTGCCTTCAGGCAAACTTTGGAGTTAAGAAATGGAGAGGGACATGATATCGACTTTGCCGAAAACAATACTTCATGACATTCTGTCAAGGATGCCAGAGGAAGATGCTGTTAGGACAAGTGTTTTGTCCAAATCTTGGGCGGAAACGTGGTCCACGTATCCCATCTTGTATTTTTCTGATACTATGATCGTGGGGACGTTTCCGCGGCCGTGGGAGGATTTTTTGAGGAAAAGAAAGAACTTCATTGATCATGTAAAGAGAACATTGCTGAGGTTCCATACCCAGGGCTTAGCAATCAAACAATTTAGGCTTATTATCAATTTTGACCTTCAGTACATGTCCCTGGATGTAGATCATTGGTTGAAGTTGGCTAGTGAAAGTGGTGTTCAGGTACTGGAAATTTGCCTGCCTAAAGGCCATGAACAGGATGAGAAAGCTCTGGACCCATGCTACATCTTGCCAACGGGTATCATTGAAGCCAAATCACTTTATAAGTTAGTGTTGATGGGGGGAATCAGAGTTGATCAAGCATTCCTGAGTCATTCAGTCAAGTTTTTCTCATTGCGAGTATTGTCATTGTGGAGTGTACTTTTGGAAGATGAACAAGCGATTGAGCATCTCATTTCTTGTTGTCCTTTGATTGAAGATGTAGCTTTGAAGTGTTGTTCTGTATTGAACAATGGTGGCATAGGAGGTCTACTTGAGCCCAGGACCTCTAGGATGCAATCTATAAGTATGAATGCTCTGCCAAAGCTCAAGAAAGTTGATGTTCAAGGGATACCGGAGATTATTATCATTGATGCTCCAAGTCTAGAGTATTTCTGTTTTTGTCCTGGTGGAGATGTGCATTCACCTTTTAAGATGAATTTTGACAAGTGCAGAAATTTGAGAGTGTTATACTTATGGTCATTGAAGAGCACTACTATCACAGACAAGTGGTTTCTTGATCTATTTACTAAATTTCCCTTCCTTGAGTGTTTGAAATTTGTCAATTGCACAATGTCTGAGACGATTAATATTTCAAGTGCTCAACTCAAGGTCTTAGAGTTATCAAATTGCTCCAAATTGAAGGAGCTCAACCTGGATGCTCCAAATTTATTGTCATGTGGATATTGTGGTGATGGTGCCTCAAAACCTATAATATCTTTTCTGAAAAGCTCTAGTCAACTGGAAGTCAATGCTCAGATCGACATTGATTTTATGGATCTTCATTACTTGAGGGAATGCATCCAAAACTTCAAACCTCAAAATGTTTTGGCTTCACTATCCCTATTTATCCACCAGCCAATTGTCGTAAGTATAAATTAGCTATTTGATCGGTTCATTCCATTTGCATATTTACTTATTTGTTTATATGTACCCTGGATTGTGTAGGATGAGTTGAACTTAGAGATCTTGCCAGTTTCATCCTCTCCACCAAGCATCAAACATTTGGACCTGCGTGCTGTTCCAAAAAATGAAACTTTGTATCTGCCTCTTGTCAATAGTGTACTTTCCAGTTGCTGCCCTGCAACTATTTCGTTGAGCTTGAATTCTTTTTTCTGCAGCAGAGCATTCATTGAGGTATGTCATTGTAATGTATCCAAGGTTTATTTCATTTAAAGCCATGCTTCCGGCTGTGAGACTAATACAAATTGTGGATATCCTCTCCTATCTAATAGAAGAAAAGTTTGTCTTGCCATGTTGTCATTTTATATTAGACATGATAGATTTATACTTAAGAGGGTTTTAAACAGTATAAATATTTTTTAACTATTTGTTAATCGTCTTTTACTACAGTTTTTCTACGAGACGCTAACAGGAAGAAAAGAGGATGAGTGTTTTTGCAGTTCTGGTCATATTAAGTGCTGGTGGCATGGCTTGAAGGATGTGAAAGTCTCAAGCACTAGGAAGGCTGATGAGAATATTGATTTTAAGACCATGTTAGATGCCTTGCCGACTTTTTCCCATCATGACAATATTATCTTTAGGTTAGAGTTGTAATATTAATTGTTGTCATCTACTAATAGACTGCATACATACAAGTTTGATGTTGCTACAGAATAAGGAGAATATCCTTCTTGTTCTACCTTTTTAGGTATTACATACAATCTGAAAAAAGGAACTTTAGCCGGTACTTTTTTGCTAATTAAAATACACTAATAAAATACACTTTATTAAATCATCTTTGCCTCATTTTTTATTGCTTATGTGCTCAACTCATAACTCAAATAAGAATTCATCATATCTTTCTCTTTTCGTATCGTATTAATTTAGCACTTATAAGATAGTTTTGCTATATGTTCTCACTCAAAAGTTGCTAGTTTGAAAGGCAAAATGGTACGGAAAATTTAGGGATTTGCGAGAAAACACTTGTTAATGGTGGTAAGAGAATTGTTTGTTGACATTTTCTTAACAGAGAAAATTTAACTATGTTGTTCGTCTCATCCCTTTAAACTTAGTGCTGATAATTGAAAGTACAAATGATCAAAATAATTTTTATAAAAGAAATCATCAAATATCGATACAAACTGTCAGTTGAAGTGCGTTTGTTATTGTGGGCGCAAGCATTATAAAAATTCTATGATAATTATCATTAGACAAAAAAAATAGTTTTATTATGTTCAAGAAATGACTAAATTGTCCATATTTATGCATTCCGGATTCAAACTCTGACATCCTGAATTTTCAATCTCATACAACTCACTGAATCCCTAAACATTAGCATAATTCTAGTGAATTCACCAGAGTCCAGGGTCGTGATTACAAGATATTATGCAGTTAGACTAGCATGTCACTTCAAAGCTTGAGAGTCAAATCAAGCTTCTTCACCGCTGCATTCACAGGCATTGAAATTGAAGAACTGTTTTCTTGACCACAATTCTCATCAGGACTCTCTATGATTGAAGAACTGCTTGCTTGACCAAAGTTTCCCTCGTCATATAAACTAGGGTGTAATGAATGTGGTTGTGACGCTGAATTTGTTGGTCCTCCTCTGACTATAGAAGAACTCAAAGGCTAATATAATTTGTGGTGTTGGTGAGATCCACTCCCTTCAGCCATGAATTGATACATGGTGGGTTGAGGAGGATTCAAAATCTGGTGCCTTGGCCATGCAACATGATGATAGTCATGTAGTCCCATTGCCATATGAGGCCAACAATAATAGAAGGTTTAAAACGAGTCATGGACAGTGGTGAAACCCCTAATGTTTTGCCACAAAACCCATAACCATATGTTTTGTAACAAGCAGAAGCCTTGCTATGTATTTCTGCTGCTCTTTCCGCCTTGTGAGAATTATGATGTCCACCCAAGGCTTGGTAACAACTGAACTTCTTATTGCAATACCTGCAAAGTACTTCCTTCTTCATTGTTGTTGACTTATTTGATGATGCAGCAGCAGCAGCAACAACTTTGTCATTATTGCTTTTCATGTTATCTTTGTTGCGAAAATTCTTCCAAACTTAGAGGGTTCTTCTTGCTGTGCACCATGCAATATTGCCTCAAGAAGATTTTAGTGTTGCAAGGATAGTTGTGAAATCAGGCTCGAGTATTGATCCAGTCAAGATAGTGGGTCAGTGATATAATTGGTGGTCATTAATTGTTGACCTGATTTCATCCGGTATATATTAAAAATTCAAAATTATATATTATCTATTACATATAAGTATATAACTAATATTATTTGAATAAGAAAAATTCATTCATACTTTAAAATGCAAAATAACAATTAATAATAATGAGACATCAAAACGACATCATAGAGGTGGATCGGTCCAACCAGGATCCAGTACCTAACCATTCTGGTTTGATTGGAACATCCTGGATCAATTGCGTGACCGATCCAATAATAAAATCGATCCGATTAAGTTATTGGGTCCCGATTGGACCGATCTGACTAGCTGAGCCAAATCAGATTTCATAACTATGGTTAGAAGGGTAGTTATTGACTCATATATAACAATTTAGTAATGCCACTATTATAACTGTTTTTATTTGTTGGTAATTTTGAAAAATTTTCTTATCTAATTATCTGGTGATATATCTTATCTCAATGGTGATGTTAATTATCTTTGGATATGTTCCTCATTAATTGTCTCGCCTATTATGTCAAATATTATTACACGGTTCGTTACTAATTGATTAGCTGAAATAATATTATAAGTGTTTCTGATTAAGTTCTAGACTTTTGGACCGCAATTTCAATAGAATATACGAATAATCTTGATTTCTTTTATCTGATTTTTTTTTTTTGTAATGTTAAAGATATTTTAATGTACTTGATTATTATGTTTTGATACGACGTCTTGGTTTATCTTATTACATGGTAAATCTTTTGGACTAGCTAAAATTGAATAGGTTATAAATTACCTTGTAATCATTAGTAACTAGTTCTGAAGAATCAATTATATATATATATATATATATATATATATATATATATATATATATATATATGCTGTAAAAAAATTAATTTTCTATCTCAAATTAGATTAGAAATTAATGTTGTTAGATTAAATTTACTTAATTATCTTTCTAGAGATACGGGAACGTATAATAGCACAAATATGAGGTAAGATCCACAAAATATTACTATTCCAAGGATAAATATCTTAAATTAGATGATAAAATTTATTTCTAATAAATAATAATACTTAAATGATAAATTTCTTATAAATTTCTTATTTTAATTTGTATATGTCCTTAATTTATTATATTTGATTTTATTCTATTCAAAAATATGCTAACTTTAAATTAAAGGTACTGTTGTAAATAATTATAAAATATAAAATAAGACTTTTTTATATCATCAGGACTCCTTCACCCACTTAACTTTTATAAATATAAATCCTCTTATGTTGATAAAATAATATACCTTTCTTCTATGCATTTTTTGTTTTGTTTTGAAAAGTGCATGTTTTTTTTAGTTGTTTTTTTTTTGAAGCAAACATGTTTTCTTTAGTTAATTCTCTATTCCCTTTATATTTTTTTACGGTAAAATCCGTAATGGTTTAACGAAATCTTTCATATCTCTCATATATTAAAAATAGTAACGAGTTCTTATTATTTTTCTTTAATATAATTCATTATTCATTTCATACAAAATAAGTTAACATGATATACAAAATGCTAATAGAACTAAAACCAAATATATGTGAGAGTGTGGGTGTAAAACTCCAAAACATTATTTGCTGGTCATCCTTCTCATTTGATGTGTATGTACATTCTACTGGAGTGCTTGACTCCAAAGAGCTCCCCCTACATATGAGAAAACACACACACACATATATATGCGATACATAAAATTATTTCTTTTTTTTAAGTGACAATATTTTTTGAATTTATTTTTGTGTTCAAAACTCAACCCTCACTTTAATACAAACATATATGAACCATAAAATAATATAAGGAAAAAAAACAAATTTAAAAAAATAGCAAAATTACTTTCTTTAACTTTATCTTTCTCGAACTTTTCAAAACTCTTTCATGATTTTTTTTTAATAATTTTGGATTGCCTTCTTCATAATACTAATAATTAATAATTTTAATTTTTTTTATTAATTTCTGTATTATCATAAATGCACATTAATTTTTAATTGATATCACATTATATTTTTAAATTTAATTTTATGTGAACTTTTGTGATGTATATAAAATTACGTGCTTGTCCTTATCAGTTTTGGAGGAAAAAATTGTGTTTGATGTATATTTATTTAAGTAATAAAGGAATGATGAAGGATAATTAATAATTTTGGATTGTCTTATCCATAATTAATAATATTAAATGATATTTTATTTTTTTTATTAATTTTGTATTAATATTAAATCTACATTAATTTTTTTTATCAATATCACATCATATTTTTAAATTTAAATTTATGAACTTTTGTGATGTATATAAAATTATGTGCTTCTCCTTTTCAGTTTTGGGGGAGAAATTGTGCTCTGTGTCTATTCCTTTAATTAATACTAAATGATAATTAATTATTTTGGATTGTCTTATTCATAATATTAAATGCTATTTTAATTTTTTATTAATTTTTGTATTATCATACATGCACATTAATATTTAGTTTATATCACATTAATTATATCAGTTTGGGGGATTGTGTTTGGTGTATATTTATTTTCCTTAAGTAATAAAGGATATATATATACTTGTAAAATCATTAAAAAAAAATAAAAATCACCAAAATAATAATAAAATTACTTATTAGTATTTTAAGATAATTTTATAAAGATTAAAAAAACTATATATTAATGAGAGTAAAAAAATATATTTAAACAAGGGATCAGGTTGCTTTGCTTGTAACTTGTAGTTTGTAGCATGGCACTTAGTTTCACTGTTAATGGGAGAAGGAAGAGATCAGGTGCGTGATTTCCACAGCCGTCGATGAATCAATCTCTCAGGCAATTCTCTTTCTCTCAAAATTTTGTACTTTCACATTTTTCTTATCTGACATTGATTCACAAAAAGGTTGTTTATTTGCCAAACATCATAATCGTGTGGAGAAGTTTACATTTTTTCATGTTCTGTTTTTCTGGTTAGTGCTGTGCTCTTGTGTGAGGTACGTATAGGTTAAACTCTAAAGTTCAATTTTTAGGATTACTTTGATGTGAAGTTTATGAGCTTTATATGAAAAGCTAATCCCTGAAAAAAATTATTAAGCCCTCAATTTTAAGGGAGACCAAATTGGTTTAAGGTGTATATAACATAGGCATAGGTAAGTAGGAAAATCATTGATAGAATTGTTAATCCACTTTGATTTTTGATTTACCTATAGCACTTGCATGTAATTTAACACAGCCTCTCTGAATAATTACTTTATTCTGTTGTTCTAGTTGGTTGCAGGCATGCTTGTAGTTAAGAAAATGGAGGAGGGTCAAATAGAAAACCTGCCTGATATAGTCCTCCATGACATCCTGTCAAGGTTGCCAGAGAAAGATGCTGCTAGGACAAGTGTTTTGTCCAAGAAGTGGGCGGAAATATGGTCTACGTTTCCCATCTTGTCTTTTACTGACACTGAAATTATAGAGAAGTTTCCGCACTCCAGGAAGGACGATCTTGTGGGGGGGAAAAAGAAGTTCATTAATCGTGTGAATGAAACGTTTCTAAGGTTCCGTAACAAGGGCTTAGTAATCAAAGAATTTAAGCTTAGTATCAATTGTTTTGAC
The DNA here is from genome assembly GCF_004193775.1 of Glycine soja. Lineage (NCBI taxonomy): Eukaryota > Viridiplantae > Streptophyta > Magnoliopsida > Fabales > Fabaceae > Glycine > Glycine soja. Next base: position 15,843,487 of record NC_041009.1, on the reverse strand, counting down.
CTTGAGGACCTCTCTAAGGATATTGATCATTGGATGAAGTTGGCTAGTGAAAGTGGTGTTGGGGTACTGGAACTTTGCTTGCATGATGAATTTGAGGACGACCAATGCTATATCTTGCCAACTGGTATCATTGAAGCCGAATCACTTTATAAGTTAGTGTTGATGGGGAGAATCGGAGTTGATCAAGCATTCCTAAATCATTCCGTAAAGTTTCTCTCGTTGCGAGTATTGTCGTTGTGGTTTATCTTTTCGAGAGATGAACAAGTGATTGAGCATCTCATTTCTTGTTGTCCTTTGATTGAAGATATAACTTTGCACGTCTGTTATGCAATGAACCATGGTGGCTTAGATGGTCCACTTAAGTACGATACCTCTTGGAAGCAATCTATAAGCATGCTTGGTCTGCCAAAGCTCAAGAAAGTTGAAGTTCTAGGAATACAGAAGGTTGTCATTGATGCTCCAAGTCTAGAGGATTTCCATTTTAGTCCTGGTGCTGTGGATGAACCTTTTGAGATGAGTTTTGGCAAGTGCAGAAATTTGAGAAGGTTATACTTGTCGTCATTGGATAGCCTTATTATCACAGACAATTGGTTTCTTGATCTGTTTCCTAAATTTCCATTCCTCGATAGTTTGAAATTCAGCTTTTGCAAAATGTCTGAGACGATTAATATTTCAAGTGCTCAACTCAAGGTCTTGGAGTTATCAAATTGCTCCAACTTGAAGGAGGTCAACATTGATGCTCCAAATTTATTGTCATGTGAATATAGTGGTGGTGGTGCCTCAAAACCCATTATATCTTTTCTGAACAGTTCTAGTAATCTGGAAGTCAAAGCTTTTATCGAGATTGATTTTATGGAGGTTGGTAACTTGAGGGAAATCATCCAAAACTTCAAACCTCAAAATATTTTGGCGTCGCTATCCCTATTTATTCAGCCGCCAATTGTAGTAAGTATAAATTAGCTACTTGATCGGTTCTTTCCATTGCATATTTAATTAGTTATTTATATGTACCATGGATTTTGTAGGATGAATTGAACTTAGATATCTTGCCAGTTTCGTCCACTCCACCAAGCATCAAACATTTGTACCTGTGGGTTGTTCTGGAAAATGAAACTTTGTTTATGCATCTTGTCAATAGTTTACTTTCCTGTTGCTGCCCTGTAACTATTTCGTTGTGTGGCTATACTTTGAGCTTCAGCAGAGCATTCATTGAGGTATGTCTTTGTCTCCAAGGTTTCTTTCATTTAAAACCATGTTTCCAGCAGTGAGAGTCGTACAAAATTTTGTATATCCTGACTTATCTAGTAGAGCCTTGTCTTGCCAAGTGTTCATTTTATATCAGACATGTTACATTTATACTAAAAGGGCTTTTATGAATATAAATGTTTCCTAACTCTATTTGAAAATCGTCTTATACTACAGTTTTTCTATGAGACGCTAATGGGCAGAAAAGAGGAAGAGTGTTTTTGCGGTTATGGTCATACTAAGTGTTGGTGGCATGGCTTGAAGGATGTTAAAGTCTCAAGCTCTAGGAAAAGCGAAGAGAGTATTGATTTTAAGACCCTGTTTGATGCATTGCCAACTTTTTTACCCGGGGAAAATATTATCTTTAGGTTAGAATGGTAATATTGTTATCAAGTGATAGACTGCTTACTTGTGTAGTAGTTTGGTGGTGTTACAAAATAAGATGAACATTCTTCTTGTCTATTTGTAAATTCAACCAAAGTGTTTGTATGCAAGCCATGAAACTGGTTGAAATATATAGATTCCCCTGTTGGGTTGCCATTTGTGCTAATATGTCTTTAATCCTTATAAAATAAGTATGTTTTGATTTTAGTTTCCATAAAAAAATTCTCTATTTTTTATCCTTTAATTTAAAATTTAAAATTTAAAATTATTGATTTTAATCCCTATAAAATATGTGAATTTTGGTTTTGGTATATGTAAAAAAAATTCTTTGGTTTTAATTCTCTCCAAATCTTAAATCATTATTTTTTGCCCCTAAAGTTCATTTTAGGTAGATAAATAACATTTGTTTTAAGAATATAGATTTTTTTTAAAGATATCACATGTTGACATTATATCACGGTCCACAGAAACTAGCAGGATAAATAAAACAAAAAATTTCAAGAATTAATAAGTTGCTTATTTACTAGAATTTTACAATTTCAAGAATTAAATACAATATGGAAAAGGTTTAAGGTGCATTTAGAAAAGCTCATTTACAATTTATTTATATTTGTCCTCTGATATAAATACAATGAATTGATTGATTATTACAGTACAAAATCAATAGATTACATAAAGCCATAGCAGATTCAACCTCCATAATTTGGTTTGTCTAATAAGTGGTGGTTTACTTTTTAGTTGGTTTCTTTTAAAGTATTAATTATCGTGTACCTGCAAATTGTTTGATTAACTTGTTTCAAGTGATTGTGCTAAGCAATTATTGAAATATCTTTACCCGATCTAGGTATTAGGTTAATTGATCACTGGTTGAACTAGTGGATGAATGGATGAAGTACTTAAATCAATATATATTAAATGAGAGTTTAATATGTGAGATAGAGTAGATAAATTAAATTTGACAACACATATGTTAAATATTTACATTAGTTCAATGATGTTATTCAGGTTAGTAACCCTAAGGATTTGGGTACTAGTCCTAACTCATGCAAAAAATTCAAATTTGAATATCATGTTCTGTGCAGCTTCAAATTTGGATTTCACGTCTGAGTCTCGCCAATCCAGGTGTTGAACAACGTGCAAACGCATACAATCTAAAAACCTGATTGAAGCAAAGCTTCTCCCTTTTAGAATTGAAAAGCAAGGTGTACAAAATGTCCCATGTTCAGTCTCGTACGTGCAATGTTGGTTACTGAAAAACGCTGCATCAATTAACTCGAAGACTTCGTAGAGTAGTTCTACGTTCTTTGTTTTTTTTTTTTTTTCCTTATTAAGTTCTAGTTGTATCTTTAAATAAATAAAAAAACCATCAACTATGTGCATTGTTCAGTCCAAAATTAACCGTTAACACTTGACAAGTATATATACTAAGAGGAAATATTTTGATTTTGTACCCGCAAGCTTATTTTTGGGGGGCTTAACATATATTTAGATCAGTAAATATTAAAAATTTAGTTTTTAGTTCCTCTATTTTAAATGTTGATTTTTAGTTCCTCATTTTATATGATGTGTTACAATTGAACAACGTTTGCCAACTAGAGATTATAATATTTAACTTTGGAGGTCAAAACCATTACAAAATGTAGATCACAAAATCTGATGATTTTTAATCATCACAAAAATCACAATGTTACATATTCTCGTGAACAATAATAATGTGACGTTAAGATTTTTGTAGTGATTAAAAACTAAATTATATTATTAATCTTTTATTTAATGAGACAAAACTTCATGGCCAAACATGAGGATGACAATATGAAAGAAACAACGATTGTTGAATCACAGCCTCATATACATGATATATCTTCTAGTTGACGTGGATCACATTTATCATAGGGAAGAAGCTTAGCCATACCTTGTTTCCTGTTCATTTATAAGAATCTTAGTCAAAGCTTGCGTGCATGTCGATTATGATATTCGAAATGTGAAGTTTGAAATTCACCATGACAATTCTGTTTCCCCCCACATTCAACGTTTGGCACAGGTAAGCAAACTATTGACATCATGTTATGTCCATCAATTTGATTACACAAAACACGTTTTTCTTTGTGTGTGGGGGTAACTTGGGACAATTTCTTTTGATTATTCTACTAGGCCAAGTACACAACCCATAAATATGGTTCCAGTTATGTTTGACATTGGAAAAAAAATGAAGTCTCAAGTACCGCAAATTCAAACTCAGATGGAAACATATCAACTGTGAAAGAAAATAGCTGTTTTCTTTGTCTATGTTTTTGACCCGGTATTTTTTCTTTTTCCAATTTCCCTATCAAAATTCAGTCATAAATAATCAATAGAAAATTATTTAACATTAATTAAACAACTGTTTTGCATTTCCTATGTAATAAATTAAACTATAAATATTTCTTAATAAGAATTAGGTTGTGTTTGGATACCTAATAAAGAATGACATTGACAGTAAGAAATTACAAGAATATGCACAAAGAATATTCTCTAATTAACAGTCGGGAATTAATCCATTACAAGATAACAAGATTGCAGAAATGAAGAAGTTTAATTTCTTATAACAATGTTTTTCCACACACGTCACAGAATCAAACACTACTCAATATGATTAATAAAAGTTAATATTAAAATGAAATATAATGAAATAAAAATAAAATATTCGTTCCATCTTTCGGGGTACTTTTATGATTAAACAAAAAAAAAGATTAATTTCAGTCCCTCATTCAAGAGGGGGAAAAACTAATTGAAGATATTGAATAATATGAAATATAATTTAGGGTATGTTTGATCTAGGACAAAAATGAAAAGTAAAAAGAATAAGATAATTATTTTAAGTTATTTTTTGGTGGAAAACATTATTTAAATTATTTAGTGCAATAGAAAGTGGAATTTTTTTTTAATAAAGACGACAAATGTTCTTGATTTAAAAATATAAAATTAAGGATAATTCAGTCTTTTAAAAGCAATAAAAAACACTTTCTTTCATCTTTCATTTTTTAAATAGGAAATAACTCAGTTGAATTTTAATCTTTTCTTCAATGTTATAAACACAAGCATACCAAACAAGAAATGTAAAAGCATATTTTTTATCTTTTTCATCCCTCCCTCTTCCTCATCAGTGTTCTATACAATGCAATTTCATTATCTTTTGTCAATTCAAACATAAAACCAAATGAAACGTTTTTATATTTTATTATCTATTCCTCTTTAGTTTAATCAAAATAAAATATTTTCAACCCATGTCGAGTTTAATTTTATTTATAAAATACACCAAACATGAAATAAAATTCAAGGTATATTTTTATCTTATTTTAGCATGGTCACTAAGCACCTTTAAATCTCTTGTTCTATAGCCATTAAAAAAACAACACATGATTCTGAACTTTTATTTTAAATTCAATTTTTAAATTATTCATATGCTGTTTAATTTTATTTTATTTTAATTTCTCTTGATTTTACTAAAAATACTCCCGCAGGATATACTGATGTTATTTATTAGCATAATTTCCACAAGTTCCGTAAATTAAACATATACATGAATCTGTCGCGAAACTTAGCTGGCAACCCCACACATGTGCGGCGTCGTAAATGAAATGGTTACTGAGAGCACACACACAATGGTCCATCTTAAAACACATCATGGTATGTGGAGACCACTTGAGAACTAAAATCATGATCACACACCCATTAAAGAACACACACTTCTTGATCACAAAAGCACAATCAATTCAAGTTGGGTTTAGTTATATATAAATTGGTACAATCTTTGGAGTGATCTTGATTCTTGGCAAGCCATATATTGACTCAAAATACCTATAAATAGTAATAGAATGAACACAATAACATATTTGGAAGAAATCCACCAAAAAAAGAAGCTCAACAACCCTGGATACTAAAACCATAAATTTGAAGTTTAAGTAATAGAGATTAAGAATGCTGAAGTTAAAATAAATGTATTATTAAATAACACCAAAGTTTACATCGTTGAGTTTTGAATAAGTTAACAAGAATGAGAAGGTGAATCTGAAAACATTGACCAGGACGGAACATAAGAGCAAAGAAACAAGTTGTCAGTTGTCAGGTCCTCCATTGATAAGATACAAACAAGATACAACTTCAAAGGGTGTACTTTAGATTTTCTCCATATCATCCCCACATCCCCTTAAATATCTAAATATAATGCACAACAAGTCAACAACACACAACAACTTGTCCATGTAAACTTCCATATACCAAATTACAGTAATAACATCTCACATCCTCACAAACAAATGCCTTCCTTTGTCTTTCAAATTTTCATAAGTGATAGCAACTTTGAAGAACACCCATCACAAGCATATAAAAGATTTTTTTTAAAAAAAAAATTACCTAAAGGATGCTGCTTTAGTGACATTCTGGTGGTATGTATGATCCTCCATAGCATGCTATCCATAGGCTTGATCAAATTATATAACTCTTTACACAATCATATAATAAATGTGAACGAAGATTGATCCAATTGGCAAGATAGAATTCATATTTCACCAGAACGTGAATTAGAATATCATGTACATTAAGCGCTTTTTGAACTGTGAAGCCTTGAATGAATTTCCCAGGATCAAACTCACCTAAACTTTTCTGTACCCAAGAAAAAACACAACCATAGTATGAATGTATATATATATAAGACCAATCACCATAATTGAGAAGATGGATTAAGCATTTAAGCCGAAAAGCCTCAAACTTGTTTCACCAAGCTTCTATTGAAAACTTGGGCCAGGTGTGTATATTGCAAGATCAGACCAGCCATGGGTACCATTCCAACAGCTTGAATCACCATTTTGCAAACCTAGAAAACTCTCTGACCTCCCATTAGTACTCTGCACCTGCAAACCCGGGTTTTGACCCGAAACCAAATTCAAACCCGGATCAGAACTCACACCCTCCCCAAATTCACCCATTTTGAGACTCGACCCAGTTGGATTCAGACCCTCCAGGAGGGTTCCAAAGTGCCCAGATGAAGCCAAGAGGGAACTGAAGCTCCCACCACCAATGTTGAGCACCCTTTGGTCTTGATCAACCGGGTTGGTGCAATTACGGGTCGGGTCAGGCTCCGAAACTGCAGAGGAAGAAGAAGATGGTGCAGAAGAGCGTTTTGAGGTTGATGAAGAACGTTTTGTGGTCTTTCTGCTTCCACCCCCAACAGGGATGTTTCTCAAGGCACCACCTTTAGTCCAGTATCTTCTACAGTTCTTGCAAAAGTGGCGTGGCTGCGAGAGGTTGTAGTTGTTGTAGTAGCAGAATTTGGTGTTGTTGGAGTTACAACGTGGACACTGGAGTTGTTCTTGTTCGGGAAAATGTGGTGGTGGCTTCACTCCTGGGAATATTGTTGGGTCTTGCATCCTAAAATGACTTAAATTTTGGAAAGATAAGTGTCAAAGTAAAGAGATGGGAGAGTGAGTTGTTGGTGTAGGAAGATCCAAATTTTTGCTTGAGGGAAACGGTTGTTGGTATTGGCTTTTGAGGATGTGAAGTGGCAAAAAGGAATTGAATTGAGTTGAAACACCAATGAGAGAAGAAAGTAGAAAGAGGACAAAAAAAGGTTGAATTTTGGATATGCTTTTTTTGGACTCTGGAAATGGGTTTTGGAGGTCTAGTGTAAATGAAATCACATGAAAAGTCTTCGATCTAGAACCAATTTCAGAGAGTTTGTTTTATAGGCTATAATACGTAGGAATATAAGGCAAAGTACCGAATGCATAGAAATTGAACCTTGTGTTCTCTTGTTGGAATTCTGTGGTAGTGAATGAGGAGAAAAACACACAGATTAAAGTGGAGAAAACATGGAGCAATGTTGAATGTTGAAGAGGAAATGAGAGATATGCGTGATGATATTTGGAGAGCATGAAAATGTTGACAAAAATGAAGATGGTGTCAACCAGTTTATCCGCGTGGAAGTGACCACAAGCTCACAACTCAAATAGAATCACAATTCTGCGTTCACTCTCTAGCCTGTTTTTATCTACTGTATCTTTAGATTAAATTTGTGAAACTTAATTATGAAGTAATTTTCATTTTCTAAATTGAGTTTAATTTATAAAAAATGATATTTTTTTATAGAAACTTAATTTCAGATAAAATATAAATATACGAGGCATATTAATTAAGTATGTCATGAAACTAAATTTAAAGCATCCCAAATATGCTCTTACATATGTAAAAAACTGAGTTATCAATTACTTTTATTTTACTTTAAAGGCATTAGCAAAATATATAAATGTATATAATAAATAATACAATATTTAAATTTTATCATTAAATAATTGATTTTTAAGTGATACATATTTAATTCTTTAAATAAATATTTTTCCCCAAAACTCAGTATGAATTAGGATTATTCTGTAGAAGACACTGTAATTGTAGATAAAAAAAATATTTTTAATTAACATTTATGATTCTCTTTCTTATAAAGTAAACTTCCAGTTGAAAAGAGGCAAAATCCATGCCTATCACCCACTTTTCACACCATGACCAAAAGTGTACTGGAACTACTTGTAATGGAAAAGTACCAATAATAAAATATAAAAGGACATAGGTTATTCTTTGGCAAAAGTAGGGTATAATAACAACAAAAATTCCTATGGTAATGGACAAACCAACGAGATTTATTTTTACATCATACTAATGCTATTTTTTAAAATGTAACATTAGTTTGTGATAATAGACTGTCTCTATCAAATTAATTAATCTAATTAATCCACCAACCACAAAGCACAACTATCAACTAATAGTCTATCTAATCTAATAATTCAGGATAATAATGAAAGTGAGGCTCAAAGATATTTTTAGTTTTTATTATAAAAATGAGTGAATTTTAATTTTTGATTTTTATAAAAAAAAATTCATATTTATTTATTTTTAAAAATAAAACCATTACTTTCAGTCTCTTTAAAATAATTAAAATATAATTTTACTTTCTAAAATGATTATTTTCTTCAAAATTTAAAATAATTTTTTAATGTTCATTTTAAAATAAAAAATGATTACTTTAAAAATTTAGAAAAAAAATTACGATATTATATATTGACATGATATGTCAGATAATTGTATGTGCCACTTAAAAAAGTCAATTAACCTACTATTAAACGCACAAACAATTAATAGTTTAATATTATTTTTATTCTTTTAAAAAAAATAATTTCATACTTATTAAAAATTAATTAATTTTATTAAATTATATAATTCTTAATTAAAAATAAATATTTTTCTTAAATTATTTTAGATTTGATATTAAGTATGAATCTCTTATTAAATGAATGATATTTTAAACATAGTCCAATTAAATAAGATAAAAATAATTGAGTTCTGCTTATATTTTGAAAAAGAAACATTTTTTTTACTTAATAATGTCTAAAAACAATAATTTTGTGGATTTTTAAATTTTCATCCAATTTGTGGCTACACATGTTTCAAAATGCATCTAAGTATATCTAACTGATAAACACATAAGACACTCCTTCTATTCGTTATAATTTTTAAAAAGGAAAATTATAAAAAGTGAAATCAAGTTTTGTTTAATTTTAGGTATACTAAAAAAATATTTAATCTTAAAAGTAATTGGAAAAACTTGGGGGACACATGTCTATGCTGAGGCACAGCAGTGGCCCAGTGGCGTGCGAACAAAGCAAAGGGGCATGGCATCATTGGGAAGATCAGAGCCATTGAATAATACAAAAGAAAATCTGGGACGTCGAAGCTTGAAGAGGGGGAATGGTCCGTTTCTTTGCGTTGAGTTACCGTCACCCCACCTTAGCATGGCCAATGTCACCCGCAACACGTGGCGTAACCCCACCTTCATGGGAATGGTTTTTGTCTTCTTGTAATGATATGCTGATGACGTGGATCCCATATTTTATATGATCTGATAAGAGAAGAAAGATAAAAAGAAATTGTGATTTGTGAATAATCATTGCCAAAACATCTATGACAACTAATTGAGAAAAAAGACATTACTCTTAGGTCTCGTATAATTCCAGACAAAATTCAAGCTTATAAGATTATAAATATAAACTTTTACAATTTAACATGCATTAAGCGGGTCTTCCATTGATTTAAAAATACTTTCTTGTTAAATGGAAATCTAGAACGCTATTTCCAATCATTTATCATTTAGTTTTGCGCCATTTTTTAATTTTTTTTAATAATTTTTACCAAGCATATTTTATGAGACGATTTAACAAAATATATCTAACTCTTAACTAATATTTTTGGTCAATCACACTAATTTATTTATTTATTTTACCAATGATTCTTATGGAAGTGGGTTAATAATAATAACAAATTTGAGTAATAAGTAAATTTAGTTTTTGCTGTTAATAAATACTACGTTAATATTTTTATAATCAAGTCAATAGTTTAATTAGATGTAGCACTTGCATTTAATATTATATACTAATGTTATTCGATGAGTTAAATATTTTGTTCAATTCATTAAATATTAAAGAAATAACAAGAAGATTAATTAGATGGAAGATGGTCTGACAATTAAATGTAGAGGACAAAAAATTACATGTCAAATTATTAAGAGAAATTTCAATGTAAATAGTTCATTTATGTACTCAATACATGGCAAAACTTTACGATACAGAATAATAGCTTATTTCACGTAGCAAACTTTACGATACATTATAATTTGTGTACGTGGCTTATTCTACTTTAGTACATGTTAGAAGTAGATTGACTTTAAAAAATAATCACTTATCAATTATTTAAAAAACTTTCTTAAAAAACTAATAAAGTTTTTTTTTTTAAAAAAAGTTATACTAAACATGTGGAGAATGCTTACTAATTGCTGTTGTATATAATTAGTTTTATATAATGTCTATTTTTCTTTTGGAAATAATAATGTCTAACATTTTAAAATTAGATAAAATAACTTATGCATTACTAATATAAAATAATTTTACATAATTATCTAATAACAAATTATTATATATGAAAAATTTGTTAACTTCTATAATAATTATTTCAAAATTTATATCTATAGTTATTTTTTATTGATTAGCATTATAAAATTTTTTACGCTGGTTAATATTTGAACTTTTAAAATTATTAAATAAAGCATACCATATTAAACAATAATTTCAAGTAAATAGTCAATTTAGTCCTAAAATTATATCTTTTTGTTTTAGTCCTTGAAATTACTATTTCTTCTCATTTAGTTTTTTAGTCTATGAATTTTAAGTGATAATAATAACAATAATATAAGTTTAGAGATTAAAATAAGATAAATGAGATAATTTTAGAAATTTAAATGAAATTTTTTTAAAGATAGGAGCTTATTTAAGTTTTACTTAATTTTAGTAACTAAATTGACAACAAAATACAAATTTGTGACTTTTAATTGATTATTTACTCAATAATTTTTTAAAGAAAAAATTATGAGAAATGTTAGGACACTGATTAAAGAACTTTTAAAGTAGAAATTAATTTTTTTTATTAATATATATAAAATGAGAAAAAATATTATACATTGATATTGTAAAAAGTTTTACATAATTATACGATGACAGTCTATCATATATAATAAATTTGTTGATTTTTAAAATAATTATTTTAAAATAATTTAAATAATGATATAAAAATATAAATTTTTTTACAGCATAAATATTTTTTAAACTCACAAAATTGTGTTTTTTATGATATTTTTTTGCCTCTTAAAAAAATTGATCAGTGCCTGGTTAGTAAGACAAAAAGAAATATATTTATATTTAGAAACATATTTAGTTTGGTTATGTCCCACTGGTACTTATTGGATAGAATTAGTTGGACTCTCTGGTAAAGAGATAGGTGATAGAAGGAGGAGTGCAATTATGGGTTCGGTTGAGCACTAGGAAGAGTGGAGCCACCTTTTTATGAAAAATAATTGAAGTGATAAAATTCAAGGGCTAGGATTTGATTTGGATGATGAAGAGAAGCACAGAGTTCGTGCACCAAATTGAAGGATTTGAATGAATAATGATTATCTCAGCAAAACGTGCGCGGTTATGATTTGAAGGATGTGCTTTCCTCACTCAATGTTTTACCACTTTTCTGCAACCCCTAACCACTACTTCATCATAACCCTCTCCCATCTCATCGTCCAGTGATCGTGTAAAAGAAAATGAACAGAATCATGACATGAATACTAATCAAGCTTTTCTCTTTTTTGTCTGAGGATAACAAATTCAATAGAGAAAATATTAGCAGTGCCTTCATGTAAGAAATTTACTTATGGATGTGTTTGACTTTAGAAGAAGAGTGGAAGAAAAGAAAGTAGAAAGAAGAAAATGAGATGATTTTAAATTGTCTGGTAAGAAAAAATTGATGAAGATATAAAATTTTGGCACGGTTTAACAACCAAAGAAAATATACTTAAAATAATATAAATACCTTCAAAAAGGAGAGGAATATGATTAAAAGAATAATGTTAATTTCGTTTTTATATAATTAAAAGCCTGCTTCTCCACTACTTTCCTTCTATTTTGTGGCGGAACCCAAAATTATTATGAGACCTAAATGAGTTTATTTCCTCTTATATTGAAGAAGAAAACAACTAATTGTATTCTTGGTTTAAAAAAATGAAGAAAAACAGTATTTTAGGTTATTTGGCAGAAGATAAGCAACAAGGAAAAGAGAGGTATAAAATTTCTTTCTAATTCTTTTCATTAGTAACTTTTAGGAAAACCTTTTCTTACGAAAAAATTGCTTTCATAGTATTTTCCCTTTATTTGATTCCTAATCTAATGAAAATACAAAAAAAAATTTACAGATGTTTAATTATAGTACTTTAGTTGTGTTGCCTCATACATATCAAGACAAAAGAGGCAAATGCAAAAGAAACGGCATTGGAGTGATAAGGACGATTACCGTGTGGGTGCATATATATATGTATGATGTATACAAAGAGTGAATCGTGAGACATAACAAAGAAAAGAAGTCAACAATGCAAGACAATATTTGTTAAGTTGTGTTACGAATTTATGATATGAGAATGGCAACAAGCAGCATGTGCCTAGTGTCATGTCTGTGTCGTTTCTCTGTCTAACACGCCACACACCAACATCAAGATGATGCACTCCAACGCAGCGCCCCTATACTTGTGTTCACTCTATTATATTTCATCTGTCTCTACTTATAATTATAAGAGTGATTCATGGACTTGGTGCATGACCAACAAATGGTGGGTGATCGCAGCGGGAGCGAAGACGAGATCTTAGGATCAGAACCTTGTTCGAACCTTATTCTGATAACATTTCAAGAATTGAGATAATCGATGTGGGACTTGGATATTTCTCATTAATCATAATTTCCTAAGATACACGCCCAAGAAAATCAGTTGTTCGGGTAAATATGTACATCCCTAAAATCCTAACGATTGACTTAGAAAGACATGTTACACTTTTACATTTAAGTGTTTCATGATTAGGTCTCTTTTCTTCCGACACAACCTAACCACATGAGCAATAACCAAAAACAAACATTTAAGATCACAACTCCTTATAAATTAATCGAGGGTTTGGCGAGGCAGCAGAGGCCCGAACAATACTATGAATGTATCCCATATATGTCAGTCATTATGCCTAGCAAGTTAGGTTTTCAATTGGTCACAAGGTTCCATTTGGAACCCTATGAATTAAAAGCCCACGCCCATCTTCACACGAGGGATTGTGCTCAAATAATTTTGATTGATCTGGCAGGGATGGAAACGTGAGTGATGTACAATGAGCATCTCAATCCATGGACAGTGACCAAGAATTAAATGACATGAGTGATCAAAACGTACAATAGGATGGTCTCCTATATATCATTGATCGCATACCTTAAGGTGATAGACAAATACAAAAATAACAACCGAGAATGAATTGTTGCTAACTAATGGCTGAAAACCGATCACGTTTAGGAGTTGACGTGTTAGCAAACAGCATGAGCATTGTGAGATAAGAGGAACTTATTAGGTACTTCTGAATTTTTATGGTACAGATCAATATCTCTAAGTGACACATTTAAAAAAATAATAATAATTCACGAGAAATATTTAATAGCATTACATATTATACTCCTCTAAAAAAAACATTACATATTATATATAGATTAATGTGAACTATGATTGCCTCACACCACATAATAATTTATCCATTAATTTTTTTCATAAAAATATCCTTAATTAAGAGTCATTTTCTAAGTTCAATAATTAGAAAATAGAATACATCAACGTCTTAGATTCTTTTGAAAGCTAATTTTGTCTTGTATAAAGAACATTTTGAAAATCTTACTTTGACTATTCACATGTATAGCTAATACAAATTAAAGTAATAAATATATTAATAATGAGATATATTAAAAATTAAAACGAAATATAATATTTAAAAAATAAATAAAAAGCATGTCTCATTAACATTATAATTTTTAATATTTTATAAAAAAATGTATATTAAATAAAAAAATCAATGTATTTGATATACTATACACTATAAAAATATCTAATATTTTCTTTATCTAATAAATAAGAAGATTAACAGCCGAGGAAGATTTTGAATTATTATTGTTATCAGTTGAGTATAAATGGAAATCTCCTGCTCCTAATTTAATTTCATTAGTAAAGCACTTCCCACAAAAGCCATGTAACTGTAAAGCACTCATAGTCTAAACAGAGCAGCATGTAAATGCATGTTGTACGTTAATTAGTTGCTTCCTTCAGTAGACTCTTCAGATAGTCCAATCTACTATCTAAATATAAATTACAAAATTACAATTCCTATAACAATGAGGAGGAATACTGCAGCACACTAGTTCAATACTTTATCAAACTGAAATACATAGAATGAGTACGCGAATTGAACATTCAAAATTTAGTATATTTGTTGTATGAGTTAAATATTAATGCTGAATAAAGCTAACAGGGATTAGACTTTGTATTGAATGAATTGAGTCAATGTTACAATACATAAAAGATGGTGATAGGTTAAAAGTGAAAAACTGAAAATACCGTTGAAGCTAGAGAAAACCGACAAGGCATAAACCTTTCTTATTCAATTCTTTTTCACTCATTCTGCAAGGCTACAATGTGTTTTAGGTCTCTCTATTTTCAGTTAACATTGGTCTCAGTTTATATTTTAAAAACGAACATTTTAGTCCTCGTATTTTCTGTAATTGGTCAATTTCTTATATCTTTATGGAAATTAATTAGAATACTAGAATATGAAGATTAAAATCATATTTTTAAGAGTATAAAGACTAAAAGATCAGTTTCAAAAAAAAAAACTGAAAGACTTAAAACACATATACCATTTATATATTACTTGGTTGCACACATCAAAATCAAACTAAGGAATCTGTGAATAAATTCATCCCTCCCGATGAACCTCTTGGGCCTAATCTTAACCTCAAGCTTATCAGTCCTTCTCCATTCAGAATTTCAGCAATATATATTATCACTGTTTCCAGGCTTGTTAGTGGTTTTGGACTAATAGAAAACTGAAAAATACAATACAACTAACAAATTAACTACAACGGAGTTTCACTTTGAGGGTGATTCATTGGCTAATTGCATATCCCGGGTTAAGGAAATTGCCAAGTGCCTCAAAAAAGACACAGTATTAGCGAAACCTAGAAATTGAAACATTAAATTGGGGTGAGAAAAGAAACACGAAAAGATTAGCTCACCGCATTTTGCTCTACTGCGGTAGTATTTGGTTTATAGAATACCAGGGTCAACCAATACCAATATCCATAGTAAGTATGCTCTTATTTAGATTTATTCGAATTTACTTTTTTACCTCATTTCATTCATTAAAAATGAGTTGATTTTCTATGGATTGTTATAATTCTATATATAGAATTTCGATATATTAATTCTAGTGGGTTGCCCGAAATTCGAACCCGGAACTAGTCTGGATGAAATAAATAATTTATTCTTTAATCAAATTCAAGAATAATACAATAAAAAATTCCTCCCTTGCATACCCTTTTAGTGTCTTTTCTTTTTTACCTCTTTAACCCTTTCTTTGGTTAGAGAAGGGTTAGAGAAGAAAAGAGAGGAAATAAAGAAAAATTTTAAAAAATTTATATGGATCTTACACCTTCTATCTCTTCTTTATTTTAATTTAAATATTTATCTTTTTTTTCTTTTTTTCTTTCACCCTACCAAATCAACTCTAAAAGAAGAGTTTACCCTTGAATTATAATAGTAAAAATTTTATCATATAATAGTTTGTGATTGAAAAGAGTATGTAATTTCACTTCACCATCCATGTAATAAGTGACCGATCAAGAAAATTAGTGGGGACAAAATTTATATTATAACTTATTTTTTTAAACTAAATTTAAAAGTTATAGAGATAATTAATAACTACACATAAATGTTATATATAAAAAAATAAAGATTATCGGGGACGATTGCCCCCTTCCTTTCCTATGTAGATCCGTGCCAGCTATGAATTATTTATTCTTACAAAGAACAAGAAAAGATCTAAAAAGATGAGATTTTTATTAACTTTGTTCTTATATATCAGATTTTTTAACTAATTCGCATAAATTTAAAAAATGATTAATTTAATTAAATGATATTAAATATATTAACAATTTATATTTCCTTTCAAATTTGTAGTTAAAATTATGAGACTTATCATCTCACTCTTTCCACCTAATAATAATAGTTATGCAGTTTATTTTATTAATTTACGGCCAATCATCTCTTTAATCGGAAAAGGATACTTCGTAATGACATTATCATATTATCAGTTTATCACTGCATGAGATTCTAAAATAAATTTCATCAACATAGTATATTTTTATTTTAAAACTAAGGTTTTTTTTTTATAATAAACGGTAAGATTGTGACACCTGACTTGCTTAATTATTTTTCCACAAGAGAGAAAAACAAATTATCTTAGTAATTTACTGAATTTATTATTTATTGGCTACAAATTGTTAAATAATTAAGGATATTTTAGTTAAAAATAATAATAATTAAAGTATGAGACAGCTTAAAACGAATTTTATAAAAACAACAAACAAAATTCTCAAAAATTTCTCATATATAAGAATGGAAATAATATTTTAAAATAGTTTCTCTACTTTAAAAATATTCCCTCTATTCTAAAATAAGTGTCATCCTACATTATTTTACATAAACCAACAAAATCTAATAAATAAATGAAAGAGAATAATAATTTTATAAAATTATCCTTATTAAATAGATGAAAAAGAGTAGTATTAATATTATATTTAAAAACTAAAATGATAGTTATTAGGAATTCGGGTGAAAAAGAAAAATTAATGTTATATTGTATAGTGAAATATCACACTTATTTTGGGACAGAAAGAATACTTAATTTTTTTCTTCTTGGGTCTCACTCTCTTCTTACAAAACACTCACATCCAATAAGAATGCACATAATTATCATAATATATCAATGAATAAAATTGCATAGTAAAATCATCAAATCTTGTTTAGTGTATAATAAAATATTTTATGCTGAAATTTTATATAAATTAAACTCCTCTTTTTGTTATTTTAAAGAAACTCCCATAAGTTTTTAAGTAAACTAAATTACCAAAAGAAACAATAATGATATCATGATAAAGCTTGACATTCTAGAAAGTGTGAGCAGATTGCACCAATACTAGTGGAGTAAAGAAAAAGGTGAACATTTTCATTTCTTTTCAGCAAAAGATAGATGCAAATTTATTTATTTTTCTTACTCATGGTCAGGATTCAAATACTGCCAAACTCCAAACTTAAATGGGGAAGGTTAGCCCAAACGGCCCTGTGGTTGCACAATTACCAATTTTCATTATAATCAATTGGACTAGAATATATATATTTTTTTTTTAAAAAAACTAACCTTATATTGTCTTGACAGGTAGTTATTCCACTCTGATTAGTTCTTTCATTTAACTTCTAGCTCAAACTCTATGAAAATGGAATGTTCAAGCCCTGATCATTAGAATAATATAATCGATTTTCCATTTCTTTAAGTTGCCTAAACATCTAAAAACGTATTTAGTCGTTACAAACAAAAAAATGTACTTTACAAACCATGTAACAGAAAAATGTTCTGCTACCAAAACATGAAATTGTTAATTGCTTTTTGTTAACCTTACATTCTGGGCAAAACATTAAGAACAGTTAGTCACAAGGCAAAAAAGGAAAAAATCCAATAAGTGATAAAACCATAAAAATTTGGTAGGAAGAGACAATCCAGTTTATCCTACATCCTTGCAACCTAGAATTATTACTTCCTCTTTTGACATTTTACACAAAAATTGACCAAGTGCAGCAAAAATTAGAGTTTGAAACAGTGTCAAATTAATTCCCAACACAAAAATAATCAATGAAAAAATGATGCACTGCAGGTTTCCACTGCTCCATCCCACAAGACATCTATCTGGGTAAAAAGAAAAGAACTACATTTTATCTTTTTATCCTAGTGGCAGATATTGAACATCCTTTAGTATTTGTTGTAGGAGAGCTACAATCACATTTTCTTCTTCATTTGCAAGCCAAAACACAATATGAAGCATTGACTGCACCTTCTCTTTTTATAAGAAGATACAGAAAAAAGGGGAGAAAGAATATTAGGGTTGGAAGAAGGTGGAAAAATTGAACAAAAAAAAGAGATGCTGCCCATCATCATCCAGAAACAAAATAAGGTCTGCCCACCCCAGGAATTTTGAAACAGCCACTTCTGGATCTTTTTTTCTAAAAGCTCCTGCTAAAGATTTTGAAGGGCACTTGTAGTGTGAGTTAAATGTAGCATCCAACTCATTGGTTGGTAAGAAGGGGAAAGAAGCCTTCTCCACAGCAACCCCAAAAACAGGTCAACCAAAAGCAAATACATGTTCTTCAATTATCTTTCTTCCTCAAGCATAGTACATGTATAAGCTATTTGCAGCAGCACAAGCAATTGAATTCTCAGTTGGGTGCCATGCTAAGTGCAGCAACTTTGTTGTGAAATCAAAAGAGTTCCCATTTGCGTCAACACCCGCGCTCTCTGCTCCTGTTCAAGAATACCAATGTATTGCAAGTCTTTGATATTACTACAAGAAGAACAAGCTATATCATGAAAACACAAATAAAGTTGTTAAATAGAGAACTTACCACGTCTTACAACTCTTGTTATACTGTTTCCCAATGATCTAGATGGTCTTGAAGGGGTTGGAACTTGGCGTCTGAGAAAATGAAGAAGTTCATATGAATTCTACAGTGCCCGACTAAACAGAAATTGTTTTTAAAGATTAAGGTATAAAATTACCTCATTGGATTTTTACTGGCTTCCAAAGTTGTAGCCTCAGTACTTCCAGGAACACAACCAAACACACGGAATAGATTGCTGGAATCAAATGAAACAAAATAGTAAGATGCAGGCTCAAGAATAACAGAACCACATATAGATTAAGTTTTAATCCCATACCTGTAAGAGCCAGTTGAAACACGCAATCCATCACCACTTAGACAACACTCAAACTTATCAAAAATTGAATCATTTTCATATAAATCACAAAGCTGGCCAAAAAAAAAAGAGCCAGTTACTATAACTTGATAAAGCAGCAGAAATTCATTGCTCATCCAAACATGGGAATCTAACCTTTGGCCTTAAATACTCATGAACCTGGAACGTTGCAACTGGACCAGAATCCATATTGATGTCCCATAACTGAAAAACAAGATGAGATGAGACTTGAAGGATTTTGTTGATAAGAAACAGAGAGTGTATCCAAACAAAGTAGAATTAATGAATTACATAGCATGCTCTGCCTGCCCAACAACAATTGAATGTCTAAGGAAGAAAGAGTTGTAATAAATTTATTTTAAAAAAATTGAACAGGAAGTTGTTGGCTCATGGTATCAACAACCCCCACCAAAGGATTCTAGGCTCTAGCAAATACCAAATTTTTCATAAAATCTAATTGAACTTGAGCCTAAGTGAGAATCTTATCATTGAGACCAAACACCTGTCTCATGGAGTTCAATTCAATAAATTTAGAGTAACTCCATCCAAAATACTCAGAAAAGCTTTATTGACAGAAGCATGGGTTTTGGAATAATAAAGCTCTAAAACCTTTAAGGTCATGTAATCACGACTAAGTATATATCTTCCATCCTTCCCAAATTTTATGTCTGAGATTGAAGCGATAATCTCTGTGAAAAATGATCTGGACCCAGGGGCTTCTTGTTCCTCAAATCTGTACAAAAGGTAATATTCTGTGAGTTTACCGCAAAACAAATCACATAAATGAATACATATATAATAGGCTCCAGAAAAATGGTTTTCCTTGTATGCAAAATTCAGTGGCCCCTGTAAAGAAGAAATCAAATTATCTACTTCCCTTTAATTTTTCCCCAATAACCTCAACTTTGTTACTTGTTAGGTGTAAGCCATAAGGAAAACAAATAACATAAGCAAAATGTAAGCTTACAGTTTGGCATGAGAATCACATAATGCTGACTGCCGCAAGTCAACAAGACGAATTGAACCCTTTGAACTGCTATATGCCAATGTATTACAATGTGTAGGGTGAAATTCTGCTGATGTTATAACCTCTGCAATAATAATATATAGGGTCAAAGCTCAACTGAAGCTACAAAAAAAATATATTTAAAAAGGTTCAATTTATGATACCTGATCCACAAGACTAACAGCTTTTATTTCTTTAAAATTCCAACTAATTATCCCTGTTTTAGCATCACGGTGAACGAGTTATATTGCTTTTGGGGGGGTGGCGGTCCATAGATACCAGTTAGGCACTAGAGCATGCCTTGTTTGAACAGTTGAACCACAGAGGCTTGCCTAAGGATCTAGAGGTGGGGTAACAACTCAATTAGCTAGATATGCAGACCCCTTTCTTGGCACCTCACCTCAACATCATAGGCACACCATTTTGGCATATTTGCCTATACATTGCTTAGTAGAATGATGGAATCTTCATGCTTATAGGTTTAGGATTTTACTCATTCCTGCAGGATTATTTATAGGAGGTCGATATTCAAACTAGTGCGACACTTGTTTTTAAACAAAAGATCAGACTTATGAAGTATGAGTGTACAACAACATATTCTATATGCCTGAAAATATGCTGCAGTCAAATCCTCTAGATGCAACAATTGCAAAGATCATATTTCTTTGGCAGGCATCATTAAAATTCACCCTATAAAAGCCCAAGTTGATTCTTCACTTCTTCAAACCCATTAAACCTAAACACTAATACTGTAGATATTGTTCATGGAAACCAAATAATCATCAATCCAACCATAAAACTTCAGTCCCCTTACCAAGACATACAACCCATGAAACTTCAGTCCACCTGGTATCTACCCTTCACCTAGAAAACCCTGATTCAGATAAGTTTAATCTCTTCAATCTTTCTTCCCTTCAACATCACAGAGATGAGACTAGAATGATTTACACACGTAGATAAACAATACTCAGATAACTACAACTTACGTGTTATCACTTCTTTAAAGGACAAAACTTAATGATGATGATACTGTTTTCCAATCAAAATTGCCCAAGTGTTATTTTCATCTCTAACTGCTTTCGGCTTTCAATGTGGCCATCAATTTCATCAAGATAACTAAAATTGGCATCTTGTTAACCAGTCTTATATTTCGTGTTATACTTTTATTTGATAAAAAGAGCAGTACCACCCACTAGTAACTATGGTACTGTATATATGTTTTTGCCCTTTAAATGGATAAATTATACCAAGTTATCAACAGAGAACATTTTCAGCACAGCATAAAAATACAATAGTGAAAACTTACCGGTCAGATCCTCCATATTTGCAGGCTTTACATCAACAATATTAAAACTTTGATTGCTAATTTCCAGGTTCCAAAGATTTATTCGTAAATCATCAGCTGATATGAAAGTTTCGCCATCGCTAGCAGATATTTGAAACATACCATAGTCCAAATTTGATCAGATTTCAGAAAAGTATGATAGACAAAAAAAGTAAGGGTGCAAAAAAAACATACATGAAACACAACACTTGAAAAAGAAAAGTAGTCAACTTTCAAATCAACACTACAATAAAAGAAATAAAGATAACCAAAAAGCAAGATTTGACACTGAACAGACTATTATAGGAACCCTCGAGGTTTCAAATCACCTGTTATTTGAAATAGAATTAATATGATAATCATGAGCATGGGCATATACTCTACGGCATCGAGCCATCAAACTGGTCTCATGGCTGGTTACCTACATATTTTACAATCAACGTGTTAGAACTCGCTAAACTACAAAGTTTCAAACAAGTAATTGTCAAGGCTTGAAAACTAGCTCCACTACATACTAAAATAGATTCACAAACAAGGATGGAACAATCAAAACAACAAACTTAATGCTAATGATTTGGACGGGAGAGGTGGAACGGAGGGGGTCAACATCCCTCCTCACTCAATTTTGGCTCCCTACCAACATTGAAGGGATTTGGAGGGGAGAGCTGGGTTTAAACTTCAAAACATTTAAAATATATTGACTAAAATATCCTTCCATTTTATGAGCAGGAGTGGGTTATAAGGGTACAAAAGTAAGATAGTTTTATTTTCTCTCCTCTCCCCTACTCTTCAACCAAACAGAATAACCCTCTCCTTCCTCCCTTCCCCTCCATTAAAACCTTCTATAATGTTTATCCCCGAGAAACAAATATTGGGAAAAAATAAATAAATTGGAAGGGTTGAACACAACTACCAATGGTAATCTTAGTGAAGGTACACCGCCTGGTGGAAATGAGAAATCGTTGTTTAAATAATTATATGGTCCATCTGAAGATACTCCATTTGCAAGATATGATTTAGAGCTACCCGAATTACTTGAACTAGCAATAGAGCCATTTCCCATTAATTTAGGATCAACATTCATGTCTGAAACTTTCTTGACCTTCTTTTCTTGAACCTGTTTAACTCACAGATAAGGACAGAATACAAATAAGTGACCTAGAAGACAGATCAATCATGTGAATTCATATTCATATGAAAGAAAAAAAAAACTAAAGGAAATGTAATCACAGAACACATTCATTTTGAATATATGCACAAGCAAACACTAAGGCCAGAGTCCATTGGGATTTATTGAACAGCATGGCCATCGTTCATATTTGCTAATACTCATAAAATATTAAAAGTAACAATCATACATTCAGATATAAATTACGATGACATATTGAATTATAAAATGTTTCAGCCAATGTAATTAAAAGATTGCACTTAAAAATGAACAGCTTTACGCACACATGCACACTAAAGTCAACCTCAAATTGCAGAGTTATTTGACTAACTAAAAAATGGTTCAGTATTAGTGGCCAATGATTAAAAATATAATTTGTAATTTGCAAAGGCTAAGTCCAACCAACAGATTCATTAGAGCCCAGATATACGAGCCTCATAAGCTATAACAAATCTCCAAAAACATATATACTGTCAAAGCATGCTAAACAAGGAACCAAACTTAGTTCGACAGAAATGTAACCATGTGTGTCATTCATATATAAATTGAATAAAAAAATAGCATTCAGCATCCCACAAGTGAGAATTCATTTCATACCTTCCAAAATTTGATGGTTTTATCATTTGTGGATAGAAGGAACAAAGCACCATTGGCTGTTTGGCACCATTTGATTTTGTTAATTTTCTCTTCTATTTCCAAACTCTTAAGATAGTCAAACTGAAACAACAATCACATGTCATAAATGTTAACATTTCTGCTCCACAAGCATTTCAGGCAGCATTAACCAGTGACTGAAAATTACCTCAGGCTCATGACTCTGAAACTCTGTTTTATAACGGAACTCAGGATGTCTACTAA
Source organism: Glycine soja (assembly GCF_004193775.1). Classification (NCBI taxonomy): domain Eukaryota; kingdom Viridiplantae; phylum Streptophyta; class Magnoliopsida; order Fabales; family Fabaceae; genus Glycine; species Glycine soja. Next base: position 15,820,004 of record NC_041009.1, on the reverse strand, counting down.
TAGAATAGTCCATCCTCTCCAAGTCCCTTCTTGATCCGCAATGCTGCAAGTTACAGTATACATAGATATTAGAGAAATTAAGGGTGTAAAATGGAATCTTTCAAACCTTAAGTTTAGTAATTTTAGTTATAAAAGAAATTGCTGAAGAAAAAATCAGAATTACATCTTTTGTATCTGTCCGTTCAAAGAGAACTACTCGACCACCACGATCACCAGTAGCAAGATGATCACCAGACTTGTCAAATTCAATAGCAGAAATTATATCCACTGAAGAAATAAAATTGGGTAAATAATTAGGAAACTTACACATTAACTGCAACAATAGCTAATATAATTATGTCAATCACTAATACTGGAAGACTCCACAAATCAGTTAATGGAGTCAACATGCTGAGAATAAATACCCAACAAGTACCCATCAGATTTAAAAGACCCGTGTTGGAATTGCTATCATTTCTAGTCTCTTAATCCTGTATATAAACCATGAAATAGATCTTAGATAAAGTTTGACATTAGTGCTGCATGTCTGCTGTGAGTTAAATCAACGTTCAAAAACAGAAGGTTTCTGGGTATAGAGGATCAAGTTCATTCTCCAAGTCCAAATCTCTCCCGCCATAGTTCTGTGCGATATTATGTCAAAAGTTTCCATAATTATCCAAATATAGAATCAAACCAGTTCAGATAATATAGATACAACTTCAAGAGAATTACATGTCTTTAGTTCCCTCATATAAAAAAAATGATTAAATGAATAAGTTTCACTATCCATTTACACTCAATTCAAAACATCAAACATTTATCTACTCTCTGAGTCCTTGTTTTCTCTCATTTTTTGGTGAAGGTTGGGAAATTGAACTTCAATGATACTTGTTGGTTTACTTTTCTTCAATCATCACTCATAAACTATAAATTAGAAGACAGCTCTGCAATTTGATCCAGAGACAATGTTTCCAAACTATAAAGGTTATTAGTTGCAGCAATAAAAACACAAATTAGCAAGATGTAATATTGAATTTGAATCTGCATTATTATAAAAAATACTCATCCTCATCTAGATGTTGGATGCATACTCGTCCTCTTCCTCCCCTCAAAACTATCCATTCCCAAATTCCAAATGCAACCTTAGCATAATGGTAACATCACATGTCTGACTATTACAGAAAAGCAAGGCATTGCTTCAATTTTATCAATATATATTATTATTATTCCCCTTTGATGCCAGAAAATGGCATTTCTTCATGTACAACAAGGACGAATTCGCTACATGGTCATTCTTAAAAATATCAGCCAAACATCACCAGTGGTACTCCAACCAATCACACACCACCAACCCGACCCCTGAAGCCAAACTCCAATGCCACTCACCAAACTCCACACCATTAAGATCTAACACCTAGCAGCCAAACTGACATTAAAAACAACTAAACAAACCAATTCACAACAACAAAAAACTGCTACCAGCACACACCACTAGCTAAATACACAAACCAAAACCAAAACCAAAACAAAAACCACCATCATTTTAAGTCCAACAGCTCAGTTACACACTCATACCAATCCAACCAAGAAAAATCCATAATACAAAACCACTACTTCTTCCCTTCCCCTACAAATAAAAAAAAAACACCCTCACATTCACACCCCGATTAGGCAATGACCCAGAATCCAAAACAACAAGGGAGCAACAGAACATGATCCGAAACAGATCGAAAGCATGGAACCAAACCCTAATCCGAACACATCAACAACTGGATCCGACAGCAAACAACGTAGTACCAAACAATTACCTTCCTGAACTTCCTCCCCCGCCGTACGTTCCCCGAAAACCTGCGAGAATTTCCACTCCAGCGGCTGCGGTGGACTCGCCGGAGCTGCCACGACCTCATCACCACCGTTCATTTCTCAATCAACGGTTCTCAGAATATCCCAACAACAATAATCTCTCTCTATCTATCTACCAACGCGCACCGAAGGTTTCCTTTCTGGGTTTTCACAAGATCATAGTTTCAGAGACACCCACCAAAAGAAGATGCAATTTTTTTTTCTCACACCCTTCTTTGGATTTCCAGTTCAACCATTGGAACACCCCAAAAAAAAATCCAATTTTTTTCTCTCTCTTCCTCTCTCCTGAAAGCTCAATCTTTCTTTTCTCTCTCTAAAAGGAGTAAAATGGGAATTTTTGGGGGGATTAAAATGGCCGAGTAAACGGTTCTCTTTGGGTTTGGAGATGAAAAAAAAAAAAAAAACACACGCACGCACACACACTCTTCTCTGTCTACTCTCTCTCTCTCAATAATAGGTTCCTGTTTGTTCTTTTAGTACGTAAAATACTTTATAATTTTCTCGTCCGTGATAGCCTCACGCGTCGGTGACGCGCGGTTTGTGAATGTGCCGCCTTTGGTTGAATTTTGATGGGGTGGTGGGGTGAAATGTCGTTATATCTGACGTCTGTGACAGATTATCTATGAAAGCGGGTGAGTTTAGAGAATAATTTTTAGACTGGTTGAATTTTTCCTTAATTTAACAAAGTACTTGTGAAAGGACCAGAAATTGTTGATGAAAAAAAGGTTAAGGTGAGATTTGTGTGAAATGACATTCATGTCCTTGTCTTTTTCTCCCCCTCAGATATTCTTTCACCACCACTCTTGAGATCTTCCATCACAGAGAAGTCGGCCATGTAGAGGGAGACAAGGCCATGATCAAACGGCTAAGGATTGTAAGTTTTTTTTTAATATAAAAAATTTATTCAGAAAAAAAAAAATGTAAGAAATCTTAGTCCGTGAGATTATGTTGCATACATGATAAGAATGGAGTATACATGGAATATGCAAGTAATAGGAGTGTGATTGATGGATATTGGTCAGTGCTTTGGTTGAAAGAGAAAAAATAATCATTTTTTAAACCAAAGATACTCATGTTACAATTATTACACATAGTAAAACTCTCTGTTGAGTATTTAATGTATTTTAAAATTAAAAACTATTGATTAAATCAGAATAATTTATAATAATTTATCTGCGTGTTTGATAATAACAATGACTTGTCTTTAACTTAGCATTTCCTATGAGACCATGCTTTTATGTTAGGAAAAATGTTAATGTATATATCATTTTTTAGTATATAGATAGAGAGAAGAGAAAGAAAATAGATAAAGTAATAGATATAATATATGATGTAATGAAAAATTAAAGAAGTGGGTTAAAAAAATAATGGATTGAAAATGAGATGAAAAAGAAAATAAATATGTAAATATAACTAGTCTTTTTTGTTAAGGATTTGAAATGATGATGAAAGTTAACGAAAAAGAACATGAAGCTCAATACTAATCATGAACCAAGAAGTCTAAACTTATTAGTTGGTTTTTACTTTTTATTTAATTTTCTCTTTCTTTTGCATTATTATTTTTATCTTATCTTCATCATGACAAAGCAAACATTTGGGATCTGATACAATTGGACAAAAAAGTAAGAGAGAAAAAACACATTCTTGAAAGGTCGTCGGGATTATTTATTTATAGTTTTATACTATTAAAATTAACTATTTTTTAAAATGTATATCACTTTGTTGTAGGCCAATTTTTGGATTTTTCTTAGCCGGAAAGACAATCCAAAATCGTCATGACACGGAGAAAGTTAAGTTGATTTATTATTTGTTTGGAAAGTTCTTTCTAATCCAAAATCCAAATCCAAATTTATGTACAAATGCAAGTTCTTAATTCATATACAAATATTATTAAATCTGTTATTATAGGTAAACAGTGGCATAAAATCTTCTCCAGATATTTCTTTTAATTTCATGCATGTCTGCATTTTAACTTACAAAATTATTCTTTGTATTTAGTGAAGAAAGTCTAATACTAATTTTTTTATTAAAGTTCATAATACTGAATTCGTTTTCAGTAAATTAATTAACAATTCAAAATAATTACCTTTTGCTACTGAATTATTATCACCAACAATATAAATAAAAAAATGTTTTTTTAGGAAACTTAAGCACTTAATTAATATTATATTTTTTTAAAAGGTTTAAGTGGAACATATCAAAATAAAATGTATTAAGAAATTGAGCATTCAACTTTTAAAAAATTACACGAGGAAAGTATAATTGTGACTATTTATAAAAAAAAATGCAATTTAAGCTCACTTTAATTTAATAACATAGTTTAAACTAATAACACGTCAAATGTAGTATTTTCTACACAATTAAATGCTTTTTTATATATAAACTATAGTTAATGAAATATTTTACTCCTCATATATTGGGAATCTGAAACATGAAATTTACAATTAATTTTAATTGCAAAATAGGATGTTTATGACATACCTTTAAAACAAAATAAAGTTTTCATGTTGATTCAAGCTGGCATAGTTTGAAATAGACAATTCACCGCCATGTAACCCAGGTGGCGTCTTTTTGCTAAAATGGTCTTGCAAATACAGAAAACATATATGCTTTTATAAATTAGAACAATCTATCTGATAAAAAAGAAATTAGAACAATTTATAAATTAAAAAATAATACTTGAAATTTCTTTTAAAAAAAACACTTAACTAAGATTTAACGTTTTCTTTATATTTTTCTTTCTGTCACATATAAAGATAAATATAAAGCATTTCTCTTGTTGTCACAATAAAATAAAGGAAACCTTTCAAAAAAAAATAATAAGGTAATATTTGTTTTAATGAAATCAACCAAATGTGTTAAATGATTTATAAATTAATATATATTTTTATTGATTAGATAATTAGGTCTTTTTAATGTATATATTTGGATATAGACACATGAATGACATGATCCATTATTTTAAGTGGAGACCTTAACCATGATGAAATGTCTACTTCATGTCTTTAATGAAGTTCTCGTTCAAGAAATCCAGTCCTGAAGCCCGATGCATTTATTTGGCCCAATGAAAGAAAGTCACGCCACCGTTGAAGTTGAATGCCAACAAAAAACAAGAGCCAGGAAACATTTAAACACCACTTTAAAAAGCCATATAAACTGGTAAAAACAACAGTTAATTAAATTTTAAAATCATATAATCAATTCATTTACATATTATAAACTTGAGTCATTGCTTTTTAAAAATACAATAGCTCATCATAGATTTGATATCAGGTCACCCTCAGTAGCTTTTCTAGTGTAATCTATCTGACGCTGCGACTTTTCCAGTGCAATATTAAAAAATTAATCCCAAATCAACTATAGATGTGATCAAAATAAGACTTATAGCGAATAAACGAATTAAAAATCAATCGGTATAAATATTTTTTATTCCTAAAAATCAAAATAAATACCAAAGAAGTTACAATAACTCGCAACTCATGCACACGATTGTTGCAAGATCCCTTAATAACAAAACCTTTTCCAGTTTCCTTTTCTGGTGTGAATGCAAAACGATCTCAAAATTGGGTTACAGTGGACTAGGCTCATTTTTTTTTTTGTAACTAGATCGGAATTCTTGGGCCGATGTTTTTGGGAATGTTGAGTTTCTGCCACAACAAAGCAGGTGCCACTTTTGTCGGCTTCATCACATCATTGGGACATCAAATGTTTATCCCAATTTATGATCTTGAGTGGACCAAGGTTACTCAATATCCAGCTCAAGATGGACTTGCTATTTGTTGTATATTTTTTGTTCATTACTATTAAACTGTTATATGTGTTTTATTTTATTATAAAAGAAATATTTATAAGAATAAAATATTTATAATATATAATTAAATATTTTAGTTATTTTTAAAATATGAATATTTAAAGGGTCTTATTAAGTAGTGTTCTTACTCTTTAGAGTATTGATTGAGAATTTTTTTTAAAAAAATATTTATTATAAAAATCATAAGCAAATATAAAAAAAAATTATGAACAATATAATTTTAGACATTCTAATGATTTTTGTTTTTTCTTAGTTTCTTAATGTGAAAAGGATATTCATTAATATTTGTCATATTTAAAATATCAATTAAATTTAACTCATTTAATTAAAATCATTGTTTGTCGGGGCTAAATTCACTCCCTACCCACCAACCCACCTAACCCTTGTGTGAGTTGTGTGTAAAGAACCTGACAAATTTAGTTATTTTTCAATCAATGAAATAATGGAATCAATACATATCACGTCAGAAAGATCGATATATGGTAAAATTGACAATGGTTACAAAATTCCAGAGAGAATTGTGGAGCACTCATTTCATCAATCATATATATTGTTTCAATCAATCTGTGAACGAAATGAACTGGCTCGCAAAACTACGACCATGTGACTAGATAAGGTATAGATCCTATGAATGACACAGCCAGAGGAAACACGCCAAGAACTTGACATATGTTTATGCTTAAATAAGACAGAGTACTATAATTACATGCATGTCTACCAGGAATGATGTCAAAGTGTGGTTTAATTAATTCCTCTTTCTTGAATTCTTGTTAGAAATTAATGCTTTGTTTAATTTAGGAAGGAAAGGTAGAGAATAAAAAAAAGTGAAAAGAAAGATAGAGAGAGAAAAGAATAATATAAAGTGGGATGATTTTTTATTTTTTTTCTTGTATAAAAAGTGGAAAAAAAGAAAAAATATGTGTATAAAATTACACAAATATCCCAAATATTGAAAAACAAGATGTATAATAAATAAGGATACTTATATCTTTATACACATTTAAGTTTTACATTTTAATTTGTATACCTTAAAATTATCTTTTTTAATCTTTATATATGTTTTTTTTTTAATTTCTTTTAGTCACCGTAAGTTTAGGTGAAAAGGGATAAAAATGATTAAAAATAGTAGTGTAATGATTAAAAAAAGAGAATAGTAAGAGACTTAAATAAAAGATTTTTAAGTATGAAGATTAAAAGGTAAAATTTATGTAATTATAAAATTAAATGAGTAATTGGATCTACTCAAAATAAATTAAAAATATATACATATAATACTTTACCAATAACCCTAAGATAATTAACTAATATAATTACCAATACCTCTAAGATAAGTATTATAATATATAAATCTCAAGGTTCATTCCTACTTATAAAATGACTAAATGAGTTGTAGAATCTATTAACTATGAAATGAGTACCACGTAGTCCCCCTCAATCCCAAGTGCAAAAACTTCTACCAAACCTATCCTATATATAGCTAACCAAAAGCATCGGAACGAAAAAAAAATGTATACACTTGCAATTACTGAATTTTGTAAATTAAAACTTATCTCTTGTCTTTTCGTATGATATGCCAAGTTTAAGCGAATATACGTCAGGCAATGTTCTTTTGTTGTCATCTTTTAAAAGAAGTTTAGGGCACATCATAAAGCAGTGTGAAGGCCAAACTTCTTAATATTATTGGGTTCTTAATTCCGTGATACTCTACCAAACTAAATAAATAGCTGTCACTCAATTGGTCGCGAGAATATGCCTAGACTGATATTGAGTGAGATTTGGGGTACTAGAAAATTGAAACAATTTTTTTAGGGTAACTTATAAAAAACCAAATAAATAAATAAAAAGAGCAGAACATTCAAGAAAGAAGTTGTTCCTCTATCTTTTTTCTTGTTGGGATTTCTTGGCTTGAACTGGAACCTTACAAGACGTACACGTACATTTCCAAAAAAGTAAAATAAGTGCAAGAAACGGAGCTCGTAGTTTAGTATCGAATCAACAGCCACAAACTTAAAAACATGAAAGGGAGAGTGGACAATAATTGATTGCAAATGCTTGCTCGATAAATGTTTGTGCCATGCAACAGATGAATATTGGTGCCATGTGGAGTTTCCAATGCATCATGCATGTTGTGTTAACCGCTCAACATATATATACGAAACTACGATCGAATAATGTCGAAGCATGATTTGTTTCGGTTGGTATTATTATTATGTTATTGTTTAAGAGCACCGTGTTATGGATACCACGTGTCTTGCAAGGCAACTAAAAATGTGACACTTTGCTTTGCATTTAATCCAAACAAACCTAGCTAGAAAAATATTTGTGGAAAATTTAGTTTCTGTATATTTGGCAAATTAATGACAAACTGACTTTATTAGCGCCATACCCTCAAAACGTCAGGCCATCCCTTAGATGATGGCAGGAAACGGTCTTCGTAACCAGTATTCTTTTAAGTATATATCACGTGTGAATATTTTTTACATAATTTTATTCGAATTAGATTAAAAAAAAAATGTGTTTGTGTAGAAGTTGAAGCTTCAACATACTTGCTTTGGCAATTATGTTTTAGAAAGTATAACTTTTCTGTTCAACGTGGATATATAATACATATTCAAACACAATCGATCATAGTTGTTATTAAGGTTCTTTTGAATATTTAATACGGTCGAGATAATATATTCACGTCAATTGATTAATACGTTTGGTAATGATAATTAGCACTTTTAAAAGTATAAATTAAAAAATAACATTTTTTATATTTTAAATCACATAAAAAATGTATTAAAAATTAAGGTATATATTGATACTTTAAAAAAAAATCAACGCTTATACGTATTAGTTAGCAGATTTACTTTGTATGAAAAACGATAATGCTCAAGATGATTTATTATATATATATATAATAAAAAAATACTAAATAATTTATTAAATTATGAAATATTTATATTATACTTTTTTTAATATTATTATTTTCCTCGATAAATATATTAAAGATGACAATAAAATCAAAGAAAAATATTTTTCATTTTTTAAAATCACAAACAACTTAAAACTAAACTACATTTTCTAATTGTACATGATTATAATGATTTTGAGAAGGGAGGAATGTTTCTTCTTCTTTTCAGATCGTTCCCATCTCCATGTGACAGACTTTTATTCTTCTTCTTTTTTTTTGTCCGATACAAAACAGAGTTTTATTCTTTGGGGGACATTAGCATAAATGCTTTGTATATATTAAAGTGCCACTCAGACATGTACTCTGGTTTTTTTTGTTGAAATTTATTTAATTTTAATTTTAATTTTAATTAAATATTATTAATGTTTCAGTTTTCCCATAATATAATAACAATGCTTATAACGTCGTGTAAACTATACATCAAAGATATCAAAGATATCAAGATTGAGAGTATCGAGTTGGGTGTTTATTGTGCTTAAAAGATTTGATATATAGTAATGGTCTAGTTGAATTGGTTCAGTAAGATTTATGAGTATTATAAATCTGTCGATATATTTTTAATATATTGCCTTTGTTCCAAATAAATTTCAACTAATACAAAATAAAATAAAATAAATAAATGTTCAAATTTTATTGAATAAAACTTGTAAGAATAAGATTGAAAACTAATAATTTTTTACATAAATAAAAATAATACTTTACGGATATTTTATTGATATGTGTGTGTAATAAAGTATGCACTTTTTAATTTAATTAAACTCAATACATTTTGATTTTTTACTTGTTTTAAATACTTTAAAATAAATATAAAATTAAATACAATAGTTGAAATATTCGAAAAATGAAAAAATAGGAAATGTATTAACAAGTTAAATGGGCTATTAGATTTTAAAAAACATTATAATTTGAGTAAAGTTTAAAACATATATATAAAAAAATACATATGATAACTTTAAGGAAAGAAAATTACACAAATTGCACCATAGACTAAAGGAGGAATAAAATATTATTCGGTGGTCTGGAATTATTACATAACATATAGTTGAGGTTATTAATTTTTCTTATAAATTGAAAAAAAAATTCAATATGTATCATGCAAATTAAGATTAGTGGAAATTATAGACATTTAATAATCTCAAAACTACCTAATAATTTCACTTGAGGGAGGGGAGAAGTAACAATGTAAAATTGCAAGCCCAAAAGTAGGCCATGCGCATAAATCAGTTTTTTTTTTTTTCTGTTGTTAAAAGAAGTGACTGTCCACAATTTCTTTTGAAACATTTTTTAATATAATTTTTATTATTAAATAAATTTCATGTCTTTTTAAGTTTTCTTAAAATTTTAAATAAACAAATAATTATTCTCTCAAAATAAGTTAAACTGAATTCGCAATTAACAACTCTTATGCAAATTTTACTTAATACAAAAAATTTAAGAATATTCCCTTCATGATAAATTAATCAGCAACAGAAGAGTCTCCTAGCTTCCAACCAGAGCTTAACTGAGTTTTCGAAAATCAGTTTTAAAATTCAAGCGATTATGTAATCCCTTAACTCATACTTATATTGATAGAATACTCATGAGAATGGAATAACGCAAGTTGATCCTTTTTTTGAGTCAGGAACTGAAAAACTATTTGAATACCATGTTTCAGAAGATTGCTTTTGTTTCTACAAAATAATCTAGAATACTAGTCACGAGTTACAAATTCAATTCATGCAACAAGTGACGATTGAAGTCAATAATATGCAAGTACTATGCAATGGATAACAGTCACGGTTGATGATACACAATATAAAAAAACAAGAATGTAAAAATTAATTTAATAAAAAATCAAAATCGATAATGCACGTGTATATTTGAATTCACATTAAATTAGTTAAAATCACGTTGAAATATAGTTAATGTAATTTTTAGTTATAAAATCATCGAATAATTATTTTTAAAATAAAAATATCCAAACATAAATTATTTTACTGTAAAATCAATTTGGTCAAAATGAATTTAATCAAAATGCTGATGCAAACAAACACTACTACAATCGCGTACAAAAACAACATGCATGTCGGGTCCCCTGTTTTGTCATCACCAACTAATGGTAATATATAATCTCTTCTAATATACAAATCAACGGATTACCAAATTTAAGACGCAAAAAACACTGGCAGAATCAATCCATTAGTGTTTAGTAGGTCAAAACCACCAATGACAATGAGAATCACTATCTTGATGATATAAGATGTCACGAAGCAAAAAATAGGAAGATGAGAAGATAATAAAAGTATAATACATAAATAATGAACCCTCCTCTGTCTTGGATAACACTACAATCCAAACATCTTAATGATAATTAAATGCGTCTCTTGAGTCTTACTCAAATCCAATGAGTATTTTGGGCATGAATTAAGATTACATATGTCGATCTGATCTGATTAGGCACATGTTTCCGCGTGAAGTCGTAATCCTTTTAGTTCATTGCATTCAATACTATGTATTCATTAAGAGAAAGGATTACAATATATTTTTAGTGTAATTTTTATTATTAGTAAAAATTCATTAAAAATAACAACAATTTATGAGAGATTTGTTAAATAAGAGATAAGACTTACAAAAATTTGTGATTGTTAATTAATTTTAATTAATAATAGAAAGTATGTGTGTTTAATCAAAAGAATGTATTAGAAAATATGTTGATATTCTTCTTTTAATCGCTAGTCCAAGAAAAACTCTCGCATGATCTTTGTATGTTTTTTTTATTCGACAAAAGACGAATATATTAAAAAGGTAACAGGGTACCAAAAACTCATATACATGAACTTATAAGTTCTACACCATCTATTAAAGGCTATAAAATATTTTACTATCCCCAAGTAAAATATCTTATAACCTCTTTGTTACATATACCCTCCCCTGTTGCAAATAAAAGTCACTATCAACAAACCATGGCCTTTGTATGTGTTTATCGTTAAACATGATCTCTTGTTGTTGAAGTATGAGTCTTGATGAAGACAAAATTAAAAGATAGGAAGACCTTGATGAAGACAAGAGCCAAAGAGAAGAATTTTGTGTAAGACTTTACAATGAGTCTACTTCAAGGGTTTTAATTGAGTGATAAATATAAAATTATAGTTTCTAAAAGCAAAACTTAATAATTAAAAGTTGTTTTGAAAATTAAAAACATTTTTTCTAAAATACAAATATCGTAAAAATTGAATATGGAGAAAGGAATCAATTCTCCCAAAATGCAATAAATTTCATCGGGAAAGAATCAACTCCCCCATATGAGAATCAAGTTTTGCCTTGTATAGAAATGAATATTAGCTTCTGCCCAGTTATTTGTGCTGAGTTGTGGGCTATTTTACTTAGCATTCAGACAACTTGAGCTCGTGGTTTTAGACAGTTTGTGGTTGAATCGGATTCACAGATTGCTATTAACCTTCTCAGTCATGGTTGTTATACTTATCATTCGTGTTTTAGCCTTTTTTAGAGTATTAATCAATTTATTTTGGATGGAGGATTCATGCAATGGTTTTATGTGTTGAGAGAAGGAAACCAAGTGGCAAATGCTCTTACAAATTATGGATTGTCTTTAAATAGACAAATATTTTTTTTTTATATTGTTCTTAATTTTATTTCAAGTGTTGTGATAGTTTATGTAAGTTCTATTGTGTTTCCACGAAAGTTTTAGTGTTCTTTGGTGTCTCCGTCTCCCTTTATTTACAAAAAAAAATAAAATTAATTACCATATAGAAAAATTGATTCTCTGCTGAAGAAATTGGTTTTCTACTAAAGAAATCGATGATTCTCCATAAGGCATTACAAGATTTGAATAATTTGAATTTATATTTTTGAATTATCTTTTATAAAATTAATTAATTGATGAATTATTAAGCAAGTATAATTCATTGGTTAAATCTATCTTTGATTCTTACAAATAAAAACATGAAGTTAATTGATTGGTTTGGAAATTAATTCTGCTTTATCTTTTAAACTATTATATAAACCTTATCTTTTATGTTCATGTTGCATGCATTTTTAAAGTTATCTTTCAATTGTGTAACATAGTTATATTGGATGATGATAAAATGCCCTTTATTTTATTTTTTCAAGACTTTTTAAAATTGAATCATACATTTAAAAATTAAAATAGCTATAGATTTTCAAAAAACTAAATCTCATGAAAAAGTTGTTTCGATACTTTTATATAAGTTTAACAGAGTATACTTTTCAAAAAATAAAAATAAAACACTATATTATAAAAAGATTTTATTTTACAAACTAATTCAAATACCTTCATAAATTAAATTATTTGAAATTATAAGTGGTTTTTTTAACTGACTTAAATCATATCACATGCGATAAGTATACCCGAAAAAAAAAATATAAGAATGTGAGTGTTGTAAATTTCATGTACACATAATGTTCACCGTTTATAGATGAAAAAATACACCAAAGAATTATAAGTTATTGATTTCTCAAATATAAATTAAATAACTAAATTAACTAAAAATCAATCCAACAAATAAAAAATAACCTCTTGACAAGTTAGTTGTTTACCTAAGTCTAATTAATTTTTTTAATCATATTATTGGTATAAAGGTATAAAGAATTTATTGATTTTGTTGATAACTAATCTTTTTTGATAAATTTAACCAATCAATTTTAGTAAAAAAAATTAATTATATTTTTTCATGTATAAGATTTAAATTTAAGACTTTAATTAAGATGACACGAGCTGACTAACCGGTAAAAGGAAAGGAAATTAAAACTGAAAATTATATTCCAATTATTACAATAGATGTCCTTTTTTTTTTTAGAGTAGAGATGCATGTTACTCAAGTTTAAATATTTGGATAAAAACTATCGCGTCTACAACTTGTAGTGTTATATGTTTTAATCACTTTTAGCAGCACTCTCATTCACTCTTACCAATTGCATGTTGCTCTGACAGTAACATATAAAAATGAATGGTCACAAATATTAAAAGAAAGAATGAGGAAGGGAAGAAGATTGTTGGCAGCAATGGTTCCTGGGACCTTCCAAGTTTGAATTTTGACCTCCCATTTGCAAAGCCACAAACGAAAGAGAACTCAAAACACGATGTAGACTTCAATTTGGGCTCTATTTTTCATCCGCACATGTTTTGCAAGCAAATTAGCATCCACAGAAAAATCCCCAAATATTAACAAGTGTCTTTACTCTTTAGATATTAATTTCTTAATTCTCTTAATCTCCACGAATAATCTATAACTATCTCTTAATTTTTTAAAACAAGTCAGCATCAATATTAAATATTGAGTATTTTTTTATATATTTTTAAAACATATTTCTTAATTTTAATTTCAATTTGAATTTAATCTCACAAGTCACACCCAGATGAAACAATTTGTTTTTTCTCAATCATTTCAAATCACACTCTTCTTTATCTTTATTTGTATACTTATTTCTTAACTGTTTTATCTCTTTCAATCTACTTTTTCATCTTTATTTTTAAATTAAGTTTCTCTACTTTTTTTTAATAAAAAATTTGTCGATAAATAAAAGATAACATTATAATTTATTTGGAACCAAAAGATCATTATAAATATAAATATATATTATATATTATTTGTCTTATATGTTCAAAATTATTTACTTATTATAAATTTTAGTTATAATATATTTTATATATATTAAAAAATTTGCTATTTGTTTTAATTATATATGAATAATGCATTAATGACTAAAATAGTTACTTATTTATTAGTAATTGAATTAAGTGCAGAATAAATGAAAGAAATGTATGAAATAACCTTCTCTGGAACCGGACAATACCCAGAATATTCTCGTGTTGGAGAAGTACATTTCACAGTCAGGAGAGGCAATTAATTCCCCTCTCGAATATTCCCTTTTATTCCCTCGTTCTGCTCTCTAGGCCAAAATCACCTACATCCTCCGATCCTTTGACCAACCCTATTTCATCACATCCAACGGATGAGATTGAATTTGAAACGCCACACACCGAAATTCTTCTATGAGGGTAAAATAAAATGGCAACTTTACGGTTTTCAGTTTTTCATGGCCTCCTTCTCTCCTACCAGCAACTATCCATCCCAAGTGCAATGTAATATTCCTTTGGAATCAAAGATTCTTTTTTTTTAGAAAAAAAATTCTTCACTCACGTTCACTATAAATACCCTTTTCTCTTAGGGTTGCAAAACCAAGCCTAGAACCACCGATCTTGAGATCACTACAACACACCCAAACAGAGCCTTATTCTTGAGAAACAAGTTTCTTCTTCAAAACAACATGTCTGGAACCGTGATTGTTTTTGACTTTGACAAGACCATTGTCGATGTCGACAGTGACAACTGGGTCATCGACGAATTGGGTTTCACCGATTTGTTCAACCAGCTTCTTCCCACCATGCCTTGGAACTCTCTCATGGTAAGCATTTCGTGTCATGTCTTTGTTTGTTTTTTTTTTTTCTGTAGCAAAAACTTAGATGCAATTCGTCACATGTTTTTGTGTTGTTCTTCTATCAAAACTAGAGTTTTACCTTCATAATTTGTATAGTAAAAGTTTGCATTTGCATTAAAAATTAATGTGTTATTGAGGTGAAACTCTAATTTTAAGGTGAGAACACGGTACTAAAAAGTACGAATTGCATCTAAATTTTGTATTTTTCTAATTTTCTCTAATACTCTGTTTTGCCCTTTTTTTTAAAAAAAAAATTAAATTTGCAAAATGCATTGTTTTAATGAAACGAATAACCGAGTCTTTTGTTTCTTTGTTTCGGATTTGCAGGACAGGATGATGATGGAGCTTCATTCAAAAGGTAAGACCATAGAGGACATTGAAGAGGTTCTGCATAGGATTCCTTTGCACCCAAGAGTAATACCCGCTATTCAAGCAGCTCATGCTTTCGGGTATGTAACGATGCTTCTCTTTTCCTTACACAAAATTCTGTTTCTGTTCTTTTTTTATTTTATTTTAACAATCTAAATTGGAGAGGAAATTTATGGTGGCATTTGTGTGTTTCAGGTGTGATTTGAGGATTGTGAGTGATGCAAACATGTTTTTCATTGAGACCATTCTGAAGCACTTGGGAATAAGGGAATACTTCTCGGAGATTAACACTAACCCAGGTTATGTTAACGAAGAAGGAAGGTTAAGGATTTTGCCTTACCATGACTTCAACAAAGCTTCCCATGGCTGCACTTTGTGTCCTCCAAATATGTGCAAGGTAAATACAATTTGTTTTTTTTGGTTATCTATTACCTTATCATTCTTTGATAAAGATAATTTTTTTCTTAAATAATTCGGACACGTGTTTGATTTGTTAAAATCATAACCAAAAGTATACTTGAGTTAATTCTGAATTGAAATCTCGCGTTAGTTTAAAAAAATTCAAAACTCGATTTATATAAACAGTTGGCAACAATACACGTTTCTAGATATTGCTTTCAAGTTTATCTTAACTGACTCTAGCTTCTGGGAAAGTATTATTTGCTATTTTTAATTGCAAAGATGGCTGCTAACGTGACTCAACGTGTTCATGAGTCATGAATTGATCCTATAACAGTGGAGTGCTGTCTCCTAATTTTTTTGCCTTTTAAAAAATTACAAAAATTCTGCTTAACCAACCAACCACTTTTTATTGGTTTTGGTCTCTGATTTGAGCCCACTGAATTTGATTTTAATCTAGGCCCACCAATAGTTCAAAATAAGTAAAAAATTGTCCACCAAAAGATGTTGGATGGAAGCTTCATATACCAATTAAGAAGTTTCTTTTATTTTTATTAATTGGGATTAATTATTATGATTCATTCTATTCATTCTAAAGTTTTTTTAAAACCATTTCAGGGTTTAATCATTGATAGAATCCAAGATTCAATTTCACAAGAGGGTAACAAGAGGATGATCTATCTTGGTGATGGTAGTGGTGACTATTGCCCAAGCTTGAGGCTAAAAGAGAGAGACTTTATGATGCCAAGGAAGAACTTTCCAGCGTGGGATTTGATATGCAAAGACCCTTTGCTTGTTAAGGCTGAAATTCATGGCTGGAGTGATGGAGAAGAGTTGGAGCAAGTTCTGTTGCACTTAATCGCCAAAATTTCAATGGAGGAAAATTCTCAGTTCATTTCATCTGATTGCAAGCTACAGACTCTCTCTGTCTCTGCTTTGGAGGGTTTGCCTAAAGTCCTCCCAGTTAGACCATAATTTCTTAGTATCTAAAAAAAATGTATCATAACTCAAAAAGGGGTTTTTCTTTTTTCGTTGATTAACCTTCATCACTAAAATTGTTAATGTTGGAAGTGGTCCAAAATGGGCAGCTATAATTTCTAGCAGATACAAATAGTGGTTTGCTCTAGATCCTTGCGGATTGGTTATTTTTATGTGTTTATTATTATTTTACAGTGGAAATTATTTGACTAAATCTGTAAGCTGAAATAAGCATGAATGAATGTGAAAATAATGAAAAGAGATGGATGCTAAAAGATAATAACATGTTTGTTTTTCTGTTTCGAGTTTTCTAAATCTATTTTCAACCAAAAACAAGAAATCTATGTTAATGTTAGTGAAATCCTAAGTTGAGGGTAACACTATTTATTTACTTATTTTTAATTTTAGGACTATTAGATTAAATAAATCATACTCTAGAAATGCAAAAATTGATATAAAACATGTGAATAATAAATTTGATTAAATTATATGACACAACAATAAATGCAAAAGTATAACTAAATGAATATAAATACAAATGAAATTGTTAAAGAAAGATTAAATTAATCTGCAGGTTCTTAGATTATTTAATTTTTTTTAATTAGGTTTATAAACTATTTTTTAATTATAAATCAAATAAAAACAATTGAAAACAATAGTTCAAAGCTGATTAGAAATAGTGAAGTCTATGTTTTTTTGAAAGTGAAATGGCCAAGTCTCTACAGACCAGGATTGTCACCTCTCCTGATATTTGATAATTTTTATTAGTTCTCTTTACTATGATAATTTTTAAATAGGTTATTGGACTTGTATTTATTTTTTAATTAGGTCTACATAAATCTAATTAAAAATTAAATACAAATTTAAGGACCTAATTAAAAAAATTTAATTCAGAAATCTATTTAAAATTTGCCAAATAATATGACAAAAAATATTTATGTTTTTAGCTTTTTTTATAAAATTATATATATTTAAAAAATATTTGAATAATTATTATTTAATTCTTAATAATTAATAATATAATATTATTTTATGAGTCAAAATTATTATATATAAAATAATCTGCTCAATAAAATTTATGATATATATATATTGTTATATTAAATATATTACTCTAAATTATGTTTTTTATTATATAAATCGTAAATCTTATATAAAAAGTGAGAGAAAGAGAGAGAACTTATCCTATGTTGTTATTTTTTAATTATATTTTAACCAAGGAAACAAATAGGGTGATATAGTCTAACCCACATGATCTATTTGATTATTTTTATTTTGAAATTTTGTATCTTTTAAAAAATTTAATTTAATTATTTATCTTATTTTTTTATTCAGTTAATCACTTATCTTTTTAAAAATTTTATTTATTTATGATATTTTCTTGATTCAATCTAATTATTTATATATATATATATTTTATTTTATTTGATCCTCAAGATTAACATTGTTAATCATTTAAAAAATAAACTTGTTTTTTTTTCATTTTTTTCCCATATTCTTTCACTTTATTTTTAAAAAAAAAATTAATACTTAAATGATTAAAGACATCAATCTTAAATAAAAAAATCAAATTAAAAAAAATATCTTATCAAAATAAACTTTGTTAAAGATAAAAAATTAAACTAAACCAACAAATAAAATAAAAATAAATTAAACTTTTTAAAGGATAAAAAACTAAACTAAATAAAAAAATAAGATATTTTTTTTTACCTATAATCTATAATATAATAAAATAATTATCTTATTGTATTTTATCTTATCATATTTTAACTATCAAAAAATGACCGCGGAGAATCTATCTTATCATAAAAATGAAAGTGAATTACATGAATTAACCTTCGCTGGAACCGGACTATACTCAGAATATTCTCATTGGCTGCACAAATGCATCCGATTCAATTCCCCTATCGAATATTCCCGCCTTTTCTTCTCAAGGCTAAACCTCCTACACCCTCCGATCCTCTGACTAACCTTAATTTCATCACATCCAACGGTTCAGATTGAGATTGAATTTGAAGTGCCACACACAAAAATTTCTTCTGAGGGCAAAATGGCATCTTTTCAGTTCAGTTTTTCATGGCCTCCTTTTCTCCCCTACCAGGTGCAATGTAATATTCCTTTGGAATCAAAGATTCTTTTTTTGGGGGGTTTTAGGTTTAGGCTTAACCCACATTCACTATAAATACCCTCCTCATTCTGGGCTACAAAATCAAGTCAAGAACCAATCTTGAGAGCACTACGAGACACCCAAATTGAGTCTAATTCTTGAGAAGGAGGTTTCTTCCTCTGGGTCATTGAGATTTTCTCCATTCTCCAAAAAAAAACAAAAACCATGTCTGGAATTGTGGTTGTTTTCGACTTTGACAAGACCATCGTCGATGTCGACAGTGACAACTGGGTCGTCGATGATTTGGGTTTCACCGATTTGTTTAACCAGCTCCTTCCCACCATGCCTTGGAACTCTCTCATGGTAAGCATTTTGTGTCATGTCACATCACTCACATGCTCTTTATTTTTTTTTTAATCTGAAATATTTAACTTTGCATAATGCATTGTTTTAATTTTAATGGCATGATTAACCGAGTCTTTTTTGTTTTTCGGTTTTGGATTTATAGGATAGGATGATGATGGAGCTTCATTCAAATGGTAAAACCATAGAGGACATTGAAGAGGTTTTGCATAGGATTCCCTTGCACCCCAGAGTTATACCTGCTATTCAAGCAGCTCATGCTTTAGGGTACGTAATTGTGCATCTCTTACAATTTATTTTTGTTAAATATGATTTAGGGAGGAAATTTATTGTGGGATTTGGTTTTTCAGGTGTGATTTGAGGATTGTGAGTGATGCAAACGTGTTTTTTATTGAGACCATTCTGAAGCACTTGGGAATAAGGGAATACTTTTCGGAGATTAACACCAACCCGGGTTATGTTAATGAAGAAGGAAGGTTAAGGATTCAACCTTGCCATGACTTCAACAAAGCTTCTCATGGCTGCAGTTTATGCCCTCCAAACATGTGCAAGGTATATATATTTCCTATTTTGTTAAAAGATATTTTTTTCATAAATAACGTGGACCTGTTTTTGATTTGTCGTGAATATTGAAAAATATACATGAGTTAATTCTGAATTGAAACACTCATGTTAGTTTAAAAATTCAAAAATCGATTTGTATAAACAGTTGGCAACAATACACGTTTTTAGATATTGTTTCCAAGTTGATCTGAACTGGCTGTAGCTTCTGGGAAAGAATTATTTTTGTATTTTTCACTATAAAGATGGCTGCTAACGTGACTCAACATGTTCATTGATCCTATAACAATGGAGTGCTGTCCCCTAATTTTTTGGCCATTAAAAAATTCTGCTTAACCAACCAACCACTCTATCGTGGTTTTGTCTCGTATTTGTGCCCACTGAATTTGATTATGGCAAGGAATAATTTTGACCTAGGTCCACCAATAGTTTCAAGTAAGTATAAAATCATCTACCAAATGATGTTGGATTGAAGCTTCTTATACCAATTAAGAAGTTTCTATCATTTGGAATTTTGTGACCAACTATTATGATTCTAAAATCTTATTTTATTTTCAACCATTGCAGGGTTTGATCATAGATAGAATCCAAGATTCAATTTCACAAGAAAGTAACAGGAGAATGATCTATCTTGGTGATGGTAGTGGTGACTATTGCCCAAGCTTGAGGCTCAAAGAGAGAAACTTTATGATGCCAAGGAAGAACTTTCCAGTGTGGGACTTGATTTGCAAAGACCCTTTGCTTGTTAAGGCTGAAATCCATGGCTGGAGTGATGGAGAAGAGTTGGAGCAAGTTTTATTGCATTTAATCAACAAAATCTCAATGGAGGAAAATGTTCATGAGCAGTTAATTGCATCTGATTGCAAGTTACAGACTCTGTCTGTCTCTGCCTAAAGTCCTCCAAGTTCAACCATAATTTCTTAGTTTATAGTATCTTTCAAAATGTATCATAACTCAACGGTTTTTTTCTTATTTCGTTGATAAGCCTTCATCAAATCTTCACCAAAATTGCTAATGTTGGAAGTGTCCAAGGTGGACATCTATCAAAAACAAATACATACCGATTTGCCCTATAAATCTTCACCAAATTTTGGTTTTCTATTTGTACAATTTTTTTTTGCGATAAAAGGAGAAAAAATGTTATATAAGATGAATAATGTAATAGAAAAAAACAAAAAAAAAATATTATAAAAACATTATACTAATAATATAACTTGCTACTTTAAAAAGTTGTCCATTTATAGTTAATAAGGAATTGCCACAAAAGGATAAAGGCCCCACTAAACAGTCCAGAGTCTGCAGACAGCTTATTTTCAAAAAAAAAAAAAAACATATGAAATCGAGAAATTTCAGGTGTTCCAAATGTTTTCTTAGAGTAAAGAACGATGCTAAATGTATTGGCTCAATTCTCTAGCTCAATTCTCTAACTCATTAATAATGTTGAAATTACTTTAGTATCATTAGAGCTATTGGACTCGAAGGAAAGGAGTTACCATGAGGCATTGAACTGTGTGTAATATTTTACTCTGTAGAACTCACTAGTGATGACTAGATTGTTGAATTTCTCTATCTGTCAAAGAGGAAATGGAAGCCACTGACATTTCGCTACTATCCTATGATGTCAAAATTTGTTTTTATCCCAAGCTCCCCACAGTTGCTAACTTATATGCTTGAGAATGAATGAGATTGTAGCTTCTGCTATTTCCCTTTTTTTTGGGTATAATATATCATTTATATATATTTTTCTTCTTGGGGTATAATTTGCCATTTAAACATATACTTTTTTTAAACATACTGTATAATTTGTCAAACGTGTAGATGTATATGTAACTAATAATAGAACATAACCGGGTTTATGGGAATGAGACACAATGTCAACACCTAATTTACTCTTATTTTTTATATTTATTTTTCTTTTCTGTTCCTAATAATAATTTAATAAATTTATTTCAGGCTCAAAATAATAAAAAAGAACAGAAAAATGGAATAGAAATAAACGGGCAAGCTAAGCCCAATAAGAAACAAAAATTAACATAAGAAGTTGTTTTGGGCCAATGGTCCAGTTGAGCTAAAAAATATGACCATTGTGCAAATTTAATTTTAAAATTTTAATATTAATAATTTATCATTTTAATTAAAAACAATATAAATATTATACTATTAAAATAAATATAATAGTATAAGCCATGTGATATAAAACAAATAGATCAATGGAAAGAAAATGTAGTGAAACATGACATCAAAGAGAAAGTCAGTATATGTTTATATTTATTAGTATATGACAACATATTAACAGTTAATATGATAAATTTATTCATTAAATAATTTATTTTGATTATACAAAATTATCAATTATGCAAATTATATAAACCAAAACAAGGTAACCTCCAATACTTTTACTAACAAATGAACAAAATTCCTAAAATTTTTAAAAACAAGGAGACAAAATATGCAAAATAAAACTTGTGACAAAATTGCAATATCACCAAAGTAAAACAGAAAATTGTTCAATCAAACCTATTTAAAATGATAACTTGTGCATTTACCTTAAAGACCAGTGCTATGAAAATCAGTTCAATTATTGACCCGATCAATACATTGGGTCAATGGATCAGAAGTACAATCAGTTAGTTACTTATTGACCTGGTATATATATTAAATTTTTAAAAATATATATAATATACCTAACATAATAATCAATTCATATTTTTATACTACAAAATTAAATTTATTATCATGATTAAACTATAAAAAATTATGTAGTCATTTATTATTATAGATTACTACTATTTTTTTGGGTATTATCATTAAATTACTAAAAAAACTCTTATTTCTCAGGACTAAATACAAAAGTTATCGAATGGTCATAAGCAAATATGTTGAAGATGTATAACACATAAATATTGAATCATATCATGATTAATACCATGATAATTAATTATATATATTGTTATTAAGATAAAAAAATATATTATAGAAGCATATTATATGTTATTTAATAATTAACTATTAACAATTTAACATAGTATTAGAATTGAAAAAAAAAACTCAATCAGGTCAAATTGGGCCAATTCGATTCGGATCATTGGATTTGATCAACCTAATCGGATCAATCTGGATCAAATCAAAACAAATGTATTTTCAGTATCTTATGTCTTAACCAGAGGACATCCGAGTTGAGCCACTCCAATTTTTATAACTATGTTACAAACAACGACAGCCAGAGTTTTGAATTTAATAAACACAGTTTATATAAATTAAGTCTATACAACAATTTTTTCGTACCATTGATTTCAGATTTCTGCCCTAGTACTCCATTCTTCTAGTACAAGGCTATTCAGCATGTTAACTCGTGTTAGAATATATCTATGTTCTCGACCATCCTTTCCTCTAAATTACTTGCCCCAACAAAAGAAAATGTGAAAAAGTGGAGAGAAAGTGGCTTTTCCTAATACTCACTACAATAATATCCTTGGAATCTAAATGCTCCTAATTAATATCATGCTTAATTACGTGCTAGCTCTCACCTTCTTTTCCTATAAATACCCTCTCAATTAGTGCATGACCTCACAGTTAGTTTATCTCTACATTATTTGTTTTGGTGCATTCAAATGGCTGGGATTGTAGTGATATTTGACTTTGACTCAACAATCATTGAGTGTGATAGTGATAATTGGGTGCTTGATGAGACCGGTTTAACTGAAAAGTTCTATCAGCTTCTTCCTAGCATGGCTTGGAACCCTCTAATGGTTTTCATTTATTTTTGTGCTTTACGTATTACTATATTTTTAAAGCTTATTTTTTTTTCATGTTTGGGTTATAATTTTCTTTTCCTAAAACATTGTTGCAGGATAAGATGATGAATGAACTTCATTCACAAGGGAAAACCATTCAAGACATTGTAGAAATTCTGAATAGGACACCAATGCATCCTAGGACTGTCCCTGCTATTGAGGCAGCTTATTCTCTTGGGTAATATCTGTTTCTCTTTCACTCTTCTTTATTACATGTAAATTGTACCTACTAAGAGAAAAAAAGAGAATATTTTCTGTGTTCACTTTTAATTATAAAACAATTACCTAGAGAAAACAAAAAATTGTTTTGACTGTTTGGAGAATGAATATATTTGAAAATAAAAAACAAATTAAAAATAAAGTAACGGTTTTGTAATTAAAAGTAACAGCAAAAAATATACTTTTTCAAAGTAATCTAGTAGCCCTTAAGTTTCTTTTATTTTTTCTCCTAATGAACACACCCCTGTGATCAAATAGCTAGTAAAACGTGTGTTACCATTAATTTTTCTTTTGTTGGTTGGATGAAGATTCTAATTAATGGCTATGGAAATGTATTCAGGTGTCACCTGAAGATTGTGAGTGACGCAAACATTTTCTTTATTGAAACAATCCTGAAGCATCATGGAGTGTGGAATTGTTTCTCAGAGGTCATAGCCAACCCCAGCCATGTCAATGAAGGGAGGCTCAATATTTGTCCATACCATGATTATCTTAAATCTTCTCATGGATGCAATCTTTGTCCACCAAACATGTGCAAGGCAATAATTGCATTAATTCCCAAGATCTATTTACTTATGGCCAAGCAATTAATTCTCATATTTATTCTACTTATATATGCTAATAACTCAAGTTTTTGTTATTTTACTTCCTTAATACTAAGCTAATGAATAATAAGTTAATAACCACGAAACAGTTATTGGGGGATGCTTTAATTTGGTCAATTCCACTTTTGAGAATATTAAATTAATATAATTTTAACACTTTGTGATTATTGACCTCACATCCTCCACTTTTCTGGTCTCTGTCATTTGTATGTCACAACCAGGGGAACCTGGCAACATTTGACAAAATTATGTCTCAAAAAATGTACATAAAAAAATTTCAATAAAAAATAAGATAATTCCGAGAAAAAAATTCATAAATATTATTGCTTATTTATCAAGATTGCACTAGAAATACTTTATATGTTTACAGTTTTTTATTTTTCCTCATAAGTTCTCAAATGACATACAGGGATTGGTGATAGAAAGGATCCAAAATTCCCTTGCAGCAGCAGGAAAGAAGAAAATAATCTATCTTGGAGATGGAAATGGAGATTTTTGCCCAAGTTTGAGGCTCAAAGATAGTGACTATTTGATGCCTAGAAAGGACTTTCCATTGTGTGATTTAGTTTCCAAAAATTCTAATAAGATAAAGGCAGAGGTACATGGTTGGAGAGATGGGAAAGAGCTTGAGCATGTTCTGCTACATGTTATCAACAAAGCTATTGGGGAAGGAAGCAACATTAACAATTCTACTCAGAAAGTCTCAGTTGATTGCAAGATGGGGCCCATTCCTATTGACACTCTTCAACCATTGCCTAAAGCCCTATCAGTTCCTCAGTAACTAGTCAGCTATAGTTACAATTTGCAAGGGAGAAATTATTAAGTAGTTCTATATCATCCACCACGTATATGATAATAATCTCTATAGGACACATATTCAAGTATTTAAGTTATGAAAAAAATACTGTGTCACATAAAAATTAGTTTAAATTATAATAGTCTCAAATCACCAAATAATTTGTCAAGGATGTTAATTTGTTACTAAAGCTGTTATACTCTCTTGTAGCCCTCAAAATAAAAAATAAGGGCCATTATTGTGTCTTATCAACTTCTGAATTATTTTAAGTACTGTTGTTGCATTCTCAGGCAATGTATGAGACCATGCTTTGGTAATAAAATATATTATGTTGAATAAAAGTATAAAAGGCTAAAGTAATTTGTGGTGCATGCCCATTGTTAAACAACCTTTTTCTCTTAATAAAAGCTTGAATTGTTAGCTGAAAAGTTAAGAATTAGACTTCTGCCTTTTGACAAGATATTTTTACCCGACAATTATTTTGTTAATTTGAAGCACGGATGAAACACATTATTGGTTCATGTTAAAATGTAACTAGCAAAACTGTGACTACTTTATTCAAAGGATTACGATACTATGCGATAATCAAATGGTTTTTAGTGAGAATTCTACAAATAGATTTTTAGGCAGGATATTATGTAATTGAAAGAGAATGTCGTATTATATTGTTAAGAAAATCAAAGATACATAATTTGTAGTAAGATATATTATTATTTAAGTAAAATTTATTTATTTTGAGCCATTTTTCTTACATGAAAAGGAATGTGAAAGAAATAATATGCGAAGATTCAAATTTATAATGAAACAGATCTTGCCATATCAAACAAAGATCTAGAGAAAGAATTTTAGAAACAAAGTTTAAGGTAGTATTTGGCAAAAAATTTCATACATTTTTTTTAAAGAGCTCTGCCTTTATTGCGTAGTGTGCCTAGACCTTTAATACATTTGGCAAAAAATTTCATACTTTCAATAAAGTCTAATATGATTTTAACTCGCAAAAACTTGCTAAAAAACTAAAAATACCGATTTTTCACTAGTCTTAAACATTATTTTAGAACTCTATATTGAATTCAAGCCTTTTCAACCTAATCCACTAGTTCCAATATATATACCCAATTGTAATTGTTAATGTATAGTTAAATACAATGATACGCAGAAAAACTATATACGTCCTTTAAAAAAAGAAAAACTATATACTGTAATACTTTCTTTAATACATTTCGTTAAATACAATTAAAACTTAGACCATATTTGTTTCATCTCATCTTACTTTTGAGAATACGAGAGCGAGAGAGAATGAATATTTCTGTTTGTTTGAAGATTATGACAATGTATTCTCAAAGTTTATAAGGAATTTGTATTCCCATGAGTGAGTAGGGGGTGGGATATCTATATTCCCATGGAAATGAACAATAACTATCTATTTCCACTACTCTTCTACTTTCTCTTTCACTTATTTTGTTTAATTAAATAAATTTTAATTATGTTTCAAAATTAATAAATACTAACCAAACATATTCATGGGATAAATATTTTTAGGAATAATGTTTATGGTAATGTGATTTCTGATAATGAAAAATTAAATCGTGAAATAAATACGTTTTTTTTCTTTAATATATTTTTTTAAATTTTTTTATTATTGACTAAAATTTATTAGATGCATCCTATTTATAATTTAGTTTCCACGTTAAAGTAGTAATTTTCAACTATAGTTTTAAATCGTATTAAAGATAAATTGAAAATAGATATGCTATGTACAAAACCACCAATTGGGCAATTATAGAACCAAAGGTATTCATGATTTCGGTCAATGCTTAATTAACTAGAAATATCCAATCTCAGTCACTTTTTTCATGCACCATACCTTCTCCATTGTCATTATTAATTTGTCATCTTCTTTGCTTTCTCAGAAATTGCTGGATTTGTTTAGTCTGTTTTTCAAAGTACACGCAACTGAATCAGGAAAATTAAAGAGCTATATATATGCTTCTAGGCATAATAATGCATCAGTTTGCCTTGTTTGAGTAGTGTATCTATCATGCGCACTAAACCACCTTTAGCTTGCTTTATTCTACCATTAATTAGGGAATGCACACAAGTTGGATCTCACTTGAGAAAAAGAAAAAGCATGAAAGCAAGATAACACTGTAACCATAACATAGATTATCAACCAAACCTATAAACACTACCAACACATTGCATTATTTCTCTGGATCATGTTGTGTCCAAGTCTTTTTGCTACACGCTCTTCTTTTAGGACAAGCATTGCACTTATGTTTTATATGTATATACCTTTATATTTTGCACTATTCTTGTTTTATAATTAAATTTGACAATATTCCAATTCTTGAAAAGATTGGTCTAATTCCTGCACAAAAATCTACATCTTTCTAGGCCAATCTCAACCACCGGACAGGATAATAGGGCAAAAACAAAAGGTTTTCTTTTACACAATAAAATGGTTTATAGGTAAATAAATGTGCAAAAATCATTCTCCTTATTTCTATAGAACTTCTTCCGTAGAAGTAATGAGTTCCATCTTTTGCCTCTTTAAAATCTTTAGAGCAGTTTTGTTGTGTGAAATACATGCAGCATGCTGCGTGCAGTTTAGATATCCACTATGAGTGTGTTTGGAAGAACTTTTAATAATCTTTAATTATGATAAATAAATGTTGACATAAGTTTTCATATTATTAGAGCTAGCTTGCACTTCATTAAACTATTTAACTAAACACTGCTTCTATAATTGAACTTCTTTCAACTTATTTGCAATTACGAAAGCCATTTTCAATATATACAAGCAAAGTAAAACAAGTATTGTTGTAATCATGCTACTTAATAATTTTGATTTTGTGGTAAACGCAGTTTTAATTATTGTCAGAATCTGATGAGGGTTAGGAGAGCAACTAGTGCCCCTTGATTTAGTCATATAGGTGATTAGGTGACCTTATTATATGAGTAACTCAGGCCTAGAAAGAGCTTATAAGATATTTTTGGTTGTTAGAAGAAAGATTAGATTGGGTTGTCCATTCATGGAATAAAGTTAAAATTTTCTTGAAGATAACCAACAAATTTTAGTGAATGCAATGTACTTTTCAAATCAGAAACTGCCCCCCTGTAGTGCTGATTCAGCTCATATTGTTGACATCATAACAGGTACGCACTTGTATTATGCCCGTAATCTTTGCAATAAAGGTTTTGATAAAAAGGGTAATCCATCATAGCATTACAAATGCTCATTTCACTTTCAGGAAGGGATTTCAATTTTGTCACAACTCTAAATAATTTGATTCAATTCCTTTTCCCATCTTTTATTTACATTTATAACTTCTCAATCATATTATTTTTATGATCTATCGTTCACATAGCATTACAAGTTATAATGGGAAGTCATGCTTCAATCGCGGGCGCTATCAATGAATTACACCCAACGCTACCTATAACAAATGAACCTTATATATTCCGAATCATTCAGATGAATTAATTTGTACCAAAAAAAATATTACTTTCCTTTTTTTTTTTTTATAAATAATATTAAATAGAACCCCAATTCCTTTGTCATATGTAATATCCCATATATAAATCAAATGACTTCTTTTGTCTATCTCCACTTTAAATTTGAATCTTATTTTAAATAAATATACTGAGCATCTTTTATTATAAAAAAATTCTGAGAAAAAAATCAAGATTGTTCTTATATTAAATTCAAGATTGTTCGTATATTTAAATATAGGAACAATCTTGATTTTCTTTTATTAGAGTTTTTTTGTAATTAAATATATTTAGCAAACTTGATTATTAGATCTTGATAAGTCAAGCAAGATACCGTATCAAGATCTTGATTATCAGCAATTCTATTAAGGATTAGTGTTTTGCTAGTAGACCTTCCATTCATTTTTTTAAATATTAAATAGAACCCCAATTCCTTTGTCATACGTACTATTTCATATTAATTAAATGACTCCTTTTAACTATCTCTACTTTAAATTTGAATCTTATTTTTAATCAAGTATACTGAGTATCTTTAATTAAAAAAATCTGATAAAATAAAACCAAGATTGTTCCAATATTCTAATATGGGAATAATCTTGATTTTCTTTTACCAAGAATTTTTTGTAATTTAAGATATTTAACATACAAAGCAT
Organism: Glycine soja; assembly: GCF_004193775.1. NCBI lineage: Eukaryota > Viridiplantae > Streptophyta > Magnoliopsida > Fabales > Fabaceae > Glycine > Glycine soja. The sequence continues at coordinate 15,790,600 of NC_041009.1, read as the reverse complement.
CAATACACATGAAAATTTGTGTCTTCGTTGAAGAATCAATGCAAAGAATTGTTGAGGTATTGCTGTTTTCTTGGCCAAATTTTCTCGTAATGGCATTAGAGTTATGAAGACTTCTTGAAGAACTGCCTCCTCACAGCCACAGCGACATTCATCACATCCTAGTTTATGTTATTAGGGAAATGTGGGCCAAGAAAGCAGCAATTCTTCAACAATACCTCAGAATTTCATGCATCAGTTCAACACTTTGATGTTGTCTCAAGGGAGTGTAGATCATCTCATCAACACCACAAATCATATCAACCTTGCTTTTCTTCCTCTGCAGCAACAATAGGAGCACAGAGTTCAGCGTGGTCACAACCACAATCGTCACATCCTAGCTTTGAAGTCCCAAGTAAGTCTTATTTTATTTTATCTGGTGAATTCACTAGAATTATGCCAATGTTGAGGGATTTAGAAGTGATTTGCTTGCATGAGATTAGAAATTCATGATGACATTAAAGTTTGTATCTGGTATGCTTAATATGGACAATTTAGTCATTTCTTGGAACATAGTAATAATAATAATGATAAGACTTTTTTTCTGATCATTATCAGTTGTGTAGAATTGTTATATTGTTTCGGTCCACAATAACAATTAGCAGTCCCCAGTACTTGTCAAATATCCATTTTTACATGTTGCCAAAGCCAGATTCTCTTTTGATGTAAATTATTAGAATCATTTGAACTTTCTATTATCAGCACTAAGTTTAAAGGGACATGAGGAACGGCGGGATTAAAGTTTCTGTGAATTAAAAAAAATGCCAAGAAGTTTGAAACAGTTCTCTTAACACCATTAACAAATGTTTTCTTGTAAATTATATTAAAGAGCTATCTAGCTATCAGTTGTCTCTACCATTTTGCGAAGGTTTCCATAACTTGCTTCTGTTATGAGCGGTATAATATTACCTAAAGCACCTGATTGTGAGTACATTATTGACTTAGCATGTTAGACCAAATTTCAAGTACCCCTAAATAAAACTCTCGGGAAGTCACAGCAAAACAAAAGCACCTCTAACAGACTGACACAATCACTCTCTTCAATCACACCTCCCATTTAAAATACTAACTTCCCTTCTTTTTCTAGTTAAAATGCTGCAGTTCTTCAAATTATCATGGCTCAACAAACCAAGAAAAAATCGACAAATGTTGAAGGGGAATTTATAAAGATATACAACTCTGCATCAGGTAGGGTATTTTAAAAGTAAAGCAGTGAAAAAGTAAGTCTGTAAAATGGGGCACTTGTCAGAGCATATACTTTTGTTCTTAAGCAGGAGATATGTTGATCACATTTGAATTAATAACACACAAAGCTATCAAATGGAGAAATTACTTCATTCTTAAGCAGTACCAATTGTTTTGTTTCTTTTACCATAATTCAAAAAGATGTAAAGAAAATTCAAAACAATTCTCTTAATTACCACAATTAAACCATGTTAGCTTGTCTAGCTGTCACTAGTCTCCACTAGAAACATTGTGTTTCAAATTAAAAACTTGCAACTTCAGTTTCAGCGTGGACATATTTTTTTGCAAGTTCATAACATATTGAAAAATAAAGCTCCTAAATTAGAAGTAGTTAAAAAGAAAACACAATTATTTTTCACATTTGGCGCTCCTTCTGCAAAAAAATTGCATCAAACGCAGGAGAGACTCTGTCGAATCGATGTTTCTTTTGGTGCTCTCCCTCGATGCTCATGTCGTTCGAGTCTCTGCCAGCATTCTCCGCATCGAGCACCGCTTCGCCGTAAATCCTCTTCGCCTCCGTGAGCTCCATGAAACTTTCCTGAGAGCTCGGCGAAGTGAGGCCAAACTGGCGAGTCTGAATGTTACCGGAATCTGACCGAGCGAGGCTCCGGTAATGCAGCGAGAACACCGTCGAGTCCATCGTGACATCCTCGAAACCGGAAAATCATCGTCATCTGCATGCATCAGGAGCAACGAACTTATCAACTACGGAGAGAGCCAGCAAAATTCAACGAAGAGAATGATGAGTTAGGGCTCGCCGTCGACGGCGGTGCTGTGCCGCCGGGGGAGGGGGAACCGATTGGCCGGAAATTTAGTCATTGTTTAGTTAAATGTATTTTAAAAAACAATTGTTTATTTTTGTAATTCGGCTTACATGACATAATTGGATAGATTGTATTCTATAACACATCTTTCATTCTTTTTCTTAAATAAATCAAGGTCGTCTTAAATAAATTGGTTTTAAAAATATTTTTTTAGAAAAAACAAACAAAACACGGGCGAAGTTGTGAGTTGAGTCATGACTTTAGGAAAATAAAATAAAAAAATAAAAAATTGTGTTTAGTAACAAGACATCAATAAACACAAATAATTATGTTACTAAACTAGACAGTTGTTTTTAATTTAAATTGAAAAATGCATTTACATAATAATAAGTCGTGTTTTGAAATATAATTTTTAAATATAAAGTTGTGTTTTAAGACGTGACTCACCCAATGTAAATATATTACAATTTATAGGTAATTTTTATTTAAAAAATTGTCCCACAAATGTAGCCCAAAACAGATGTACCAAAAAAACATGACATAACAGCTAACTAAAATACAATACAGAATTTCAAATCACAAAAGAAACAATGGTGTACATTAAAAATAGCGGTTGCATTAACAAAGATTAGTGCATTTACTTCAGGTTTCTATTATAAGGAAAATAGGTATTATTATTTGATTTAAAAATGAGTATTCAATTGAGTTTCATACATTTTTAGCTCATGTAACAAAAAATAATAATAATTGAGTTTCATACATTTTTAGCTCATGTAACCAATAAAAAATAATAATTGAGTTTCATACGTGTAAAGAAAATTATTGAACTTTACATTCTAGCTCTCATTATATTGCTTCTCCTCAGTGCTAATGCTGAAACATGCTAATCTTTTGGGAGCGAATTCCTATTGCAGTTGGACCAATATTCAGCTACCAGCATGGAGAATGAAGAGTTCGTACCCATGAGCTTTGAAGGCTTGTCATACTCCACCACTTTCCCTGCAGTAAGCAGAATAAACATAAGGAAAAAGGGATGACAAAAGAAGTAGCACAGTTGTATCTAGGAAAAGAAAATTTGAAACAAGAAGCCAAGTAGCATATCATAATTTGTAACCCCCTCCCCCAAGTAACTATTATAAATGGAATAATCTCATTTGGTGTCATTTTTCTTTTGAACCTTTTTATCCTCAATTATTGTAAATCACCACAAACTAAAACATTTTGCATCATTCAATACAAGTTACACTCAACCACATGTATAGGTAACTTCCAAGTCTAGGCACGGAGTGCCTATTAATAATAATAACAACATACCATAGGATAGGACCATGACCATGTCACTGTCTATTACAGTTGGAACTCTGTGAGCCACCGTTATAACTGTGCATTCTGAAAATTCTTGTCTGATGACTTGTTGAAGAATAACATCTGTGGCAGAATCAATGGAAGCAGTAGCTTCATCCAGAACAAGAATTCTGTTCCTCTTAAGAAGCACTCTTCCGAGACATATGAGTTGACGCTGTCCCACACTCCAGTTTTCACCTTCATCACTCACTGTTAAGTTGGTCAGAATTAGACTATTTCAGTCAGGAGTAAAATTTTTTTTTGTTGATACATTATATGTGTAAAATTTTAATTTGACTAATATGCAGTCATTGTTGCACAGTTGCACTATTATAACCAGGGTTTTTATTCACTCATTGTAGCTTTAAAATGATCTTGTTATTTCAAAAGAGAGACAAAACACCTTAGGTTAGAAAGGGCTTGCATTTCCCAATTTGGTATATATTGTATCTGTCTACCTATATTTTGATCTGTATCAAAAATTTACATGCCTGGCCCTGAACTCATAAAAGGTAGTTTCGGTTAAGAAATTCATAGTCCATGTAAAATTTTGTCAAATCTTTAATGGTATGGATCAACAATACAGTTTTGCAAATAATTTGAAAGAACTAACTATATTTATTGATTGATTCATGTAACTGGTCCTATCAATTAATATAGAGTTTGATTGTTGTCACTTTGAGTATGCTTCAAGTTCACAGATTTAACACACCAGAAGTGTCCAAGAGATTTGGAAGACTACTAATTGTTGCCTTAAGCTGACATTTCTCTAAAGCCTGTAAAAATGAAAGCCCACAAAACCTTTGCTTAGTGAATAGAAATAGAGAAAAACAATTCAATTTATTACATGTTTTTTCAATTGTAGAGCCAGTTGATTTACCTTCCATATTTCATCATCAGAGTACAGGCATAGAGGGTCCAAGTTCTTTCGAATGCTGCCCTTGAAAAGAGTTGGTTCTTGAGGAATGATGCTTAGCTTTGTTCTCAAATCTTTTAGCCCTATTGAGCAGATATTAATACCATCAATAAGAATGTCACCTCTGGTAGGCTCAACTAAGCGAAACAAAGCACTTATAAGTGTAGTTTTTCCACTTCCAGTCCTTCCCACAACTCCCACTCTACTCCCTTCTTCAAACCTACAAGAGATGCCCTTAAGAACTAATGGAGCATTTGGCCGATATCTAATCTGAAATCGTTGTACAGAGAATCAGACTTGAATTCATTTGTCATGAACAAGGATAAAGGTGGAAAAGAGACGCAATCACATAAGTATATATTTGGTTAGTTCGTTACCTCTAGAGATTGGAGATCTATTCTACCCTTGGAAGGCCAAGAAGGTGGTGGTCTATTATCCTCTACAATTGCACTAGGCTCTGCCGGTATGTGAATGAATTGCTTGATTCTTTCAACAGAGATTACATAGTTTGATAAGTTACAAAACATTCGAGTCAGATAAACTACGGTTGCTGTCAATGAAAAAGCATAAGACAGAGAAAGTCCAACAAGGCCTGTAACCAGACAAACCCAAAAAATTGCTAGAAATTATCAGCAAGAAATAAATTCAAATATATGAACATAACATGAGAATGTAATATACGCTAATTTTGTTGAGTAATGATTGAATAACAATACCAGGGGCCACATATCCCTTTGGAAGTAGAACAAGCAGCAAAGCTGCAGTGAAGAGTGTCAAATTTTGAAGTAATTCAATCCTCAGAATTAACCATTCGATAGCAGCATTGGAATGAAAGAACATTGTGGCATCTGTGTCAACAAGATTAAGGTAGTTTTTGAAAAATCTGTCAGTCATGTTGAAAGCTCTGATAGTAACTGCACCAAGTGATGTCTCAGCTGTAAAATTCATAAGAGGAGCTTTAGTAGTTCCATTGATCCGTATAATTTCTCTAGCAGAAGCTTGATAATAGCCCTTCATCCAAAAAAAAAAAAGCACAGGTAAAATAACAAAACGATCATTACTACATTTGAGCAGGGCTAGGAAAAAAATTACCTGAACATATTTTGAGGCCACCATGGCAAGAACTGCAACAATGAGCACTTGCCATGTGACCGAAACCATTATCCCAATCATTGTCAGAAGTTCAGCTATTTCAGATGTTACAAAGATGGTGGTAAAAGGGATATCAAAATCTAAAATACTCAAATCTGATGAAGCCTGTAAGTTAGAGACATATTGGGTCAAAGAACAGTTACAAGAATAGAGATCAGTCTTTCAATACACAGTAAGAACCTTACTCGGGTCAAAATCCTTCCTATAGGGGTTGAATCAAAGAACAACATAGGAGCATTAAAGATAGCATCAGTGAAGGCAGAGAAAAAAGCTTTAGAAGCTTTTAAACCAAGATGTGCAGCAAAATAAGACCTCAGATATACAAAGACAATGCTTAAAAAAGAAATCACACTATAAACTCCAATTAAGATGCTGCTAGTTACTTTTTGCATTTCAATGGCTAGAGCAAGCCAATAAGTTGATGCAGCCTGAAAACCTACAAAAGCAAATTGTGCTAATATGCTCAAACATAGAAGCAAAGATCCCTTGGGGAAGAAAATATAGTCACAGAATGGCTTCCACCCAACATCACCACTCTCCTTTTCTTCTTCTTGTGTAAGTTGAATCTTGGTAGAAATGTCCCCATCACTTCCACCTTTAGTGAGATTACAAACATGAGAGTCCTCAAGCTGAACTGCAACCAAATTTTCAACTTCTCTTTTGTATGCACTACTTTTTTCTATCCCTGTAATTGCCTCTCTATGAGCACTCAAAAGTTGTTCAAATGCTGTTCCAGCAGTCAACAGATCTTCATAATTACCCAATTGAGTAATTTTTCCTCTTTCCATTACCTAAAATTGCAAACACAGTTTCCTTACTAATGGGTAGAGAACAAATAGAAATATAGAATTTGAATATGAGACAATACCAAGATTTTATCAACTTTTGAGAGAAATTCAACTTGATGAGTCACAAGAATAACTGTTTTCCTTCTTAAAGCAACCCTGACACAATCCTGCAATTGCATAACATAAATCAGAATAGTTTCCAGTATATGATCCAATGGTTTCATTGTTTTTTAGAATCAAATTGTGGTTCAAGTTACATTAAACAGAATAGAAGCAGTATGAGCATCTACAGCACTAAAAGGGTCATCTAGGAGATAGATATCAGCATCATTATAGACTGCACGAGCTAGTTGAATCCTTTGCTTTTGTCCTCCACTCATGTTGATCCCTCTCTGACCTATTTCCGTAAGATCACCATGTCTAAATCCATCAATATCCTTATCCAAGGCACAGACCTTAATGGTATATCCATACCTGGTTTCATCCATTGGTTTTCCATAGAGAATATTATCACGAATTGTACCACTTTGGATCCAAGGAGTTTGGGAAACGTAGGCAAGTGTTCCACATACACTAACCTGTTTTCCATTTTCACAAGAGCAAAAAAGAAAAATAAATAAAGAGTTTAATAGTCATTAAAATTACTAAGTTGCTTCATGTTTAATGTTATAATATACTAAATTTGGATGATCAATAACTCACAATTCCTGAAATTTTGGGTATCTCTCCAAGTATTGCATACAGGAGAGATGTTTTTCCAGCTCCAACTGGGCCACAAACTGCTACTGTCTGCCCCCACTTGATCTCAAAATTCACTTTCCTCAAAGTTGGAGGCACTGATTGCTGCTGATCCCAACTGAAGTTGCCTGCTAGAATTTCAACACTCTTGCTGCAAGAATCTTGTTTTGAAGTTCTTCTAATATCATCACTTTTTATCTCATCATCAAGCAAAAAAGTGTTGATACGATCAAAGGAGACCTTAACTTGGATCAGAACAGAAAGTGCTTCTGGAATCAATGTGACAGGTTCTCCCATGCTTCTCAATGCTGCAAGAACTGAGAAGATAGTTGCAGCATTCAACGGGGAACTCTGGAAAAGCGCGCATCCCACAAAAATAACCGAGGAAATGATGGCAGGAGACATCCAATATATAAATGTTCCATAAGCTCTCATAAACTGTGCTTCAGCCAAACATTTAAACTCTTTAGCGCGAAGGGATTCAACAAATTTCTTGAAGTTATCCTCCCAGGATTGTAGCTTTATGATTTTCATACTACTAAGAATCTCTGAAGTTGACCTCAGACGCTCATCCTGTGCAATCATAAATTCCGACCTACATTTTTGAAGGATCTTTGCAAATGGTACATTGAGAAATCCACAAATGATAAGAGGCACCAAACCAGGAAGAGCACCTAGACCAACAACACCAAAAAGGACACCAAGAGCCAGAAAAACTTGCAATGCAGAAAACATTAAAGTATGAAACCACCATGGAAACTCCCCCATTCGATAGGCATCAACTGCAATGTAATTCACAATCTCACCAGTTGAATGCCTTCTCCTACCCAAAGCTGAAAGTTTTAATTGCTTTTGATACACTGCAGCCATTAAAGCTGATCTCATTTTCATTCCTAACCTCCTTGAGTTAAAAGACCAATGCCTCTGAGAAACAGACTCAACTACCTTGGCAAATATAAGACACCCCACTATGGCTATTCCTTGTTTTAGCTCTTCCTCAATGCTACTGGAATAGTTTACAAAAGCATAAACAAGTAAAGGAGAAACAACAGCACAAATTGTCCTGAGAAATGCACAAATAGCTATGAAGATGTTTTCGTTCAAGTAAACTCGAGCTATGGACCATAGAACCAAGTTTCTAGAATTGTTCCTGCCCCTCTCCCTCAAAAGGGAATCCCATGCATGTACAAACTTTTGATAGGCAAAATCAGCTTTATCTTCAGAAGCAAGAGAAGGGATGTCTTCAAGTGCTAGTGGCTTTGAGTAACCCAAACTGAGTAAAGCATTCATCCAAGAGAAACTGAATCGGCTGCAAAAAGAGGCATGACCTAGTTCTGTTTGTTTATGCATGTCCTTATGAACTAATAGAGGCTCACATAAACTGGCATCTGGTGTTTCTTGTGGGACAAAGAAGCCATGGTTTTGGAAGGCACAGAAAATAGTTAGAATGTGCACTGGCCATATTGCCATATAAAAAATTTCAAATGTATGCTCTTTGACTAGAATTTCAACATTGAATGCTGAAACCAATGTACATGAAGTCATCCACCAAATAGAGCATGAAATTTTTATCCATTGGGATCTTTGAACAAACAATGAAACTGCTAAAGAAATCCAAACTAGTCCTCTGATAATGCAAACCAACAAGTTCAGCTGATTGAAGCCAGTGGTTTTTTTGGCTATGAGATTCCACAAACCATCAATAAAATATGCAATGCTTAAAAGAGTACAACATACTGAAGCAACTACATGAATCCACCCCTTTCTGTAGCTACTACTTGCAGGGCTTTTCTTGATCAGATTGGAGAGCAATGATGCATAAAAGACACCCATAAAAAAAATGTTGATAATGTCTATTATACACCTTTGGGTGGAAAAGGAAGTCAAACTGAATTCTCCAAGGCAAATCCATGAGAAGTTATCAGCAAATCCAGTAAAAGAGAAACAATGAGAGTTCATAATAATCTTTACATTCAAAGTTTGAAAACTTAAAGAAAACATGTTCTGTATATATAGAAGCACTATCCCAATTCTTAAAAGTTGCATCTGAATACGAGGTTGTCTTGAAGAAGAGCAAGAAGTAAAACACCATGTACACACCTACAACTACAACTACAAGAGGAATGGATTTCGTTCCTCTAAATATATCAAAGTTACTCTGGTATAGACAAAAAAGTCACAAATTATAATTTTACAGGAACAAAAAACAAACCAAAATTTACAGGGATAAAATCCAAAATTTAGTATATTTACATCGACGAAAAAATATATTTAAGGCAACAAAATATAAGTGTCCTATATGGCGTACCTGTTGTGCCTCCCAAGCAAGCCATTTATGTAGTTCAGAGAGTGGCTTGTTGCATGCACGACAAGAGGTGTGTTCCTCGAGGTCCTCGTCCTATCCATCCAATTTTTTGTTACACTTTTTTTTTGGTTGTACTATTATCTTTTTCTTTTTATAATAAGTCTTTCTATTTTTTTTCTTAACTCAACGTATCAAGAGAGTTAATGATTAATTGTTTTTGAGATACTTTAGGATTTGATGTGAGTTACAAAAGTAATAAAATAAAAACTCGGTGTTAAAAGTAGGAATAATAAGCAGGAATAATGAACACATTATATCAATTAGACTTTTGTAATTCTCATAAGTTATTTTGATATAAAATTTTCCCTTTTTCGTAGCATAGTATTAGTGTAAATATTCACTAATTTTATTGATAACTAATATGGATATCTTTAATGAAGTTTTCCCTCCCAATCATATTACAAGATTCTTGAAACCTTACTAAAGGAACTGAGTCCAAGATCATTTGGACCAATAACTTGTTGGTAAAACTCTCTTTGTAAACAATATAACTTTAATAATCAAGTATGTGATTGATTTTGATTTTCATATGTTTCCATGTACTTTTTAATTGTATGTATACATTTTTTTATTTAGCAGATCCTTTGTTTTATAAGTTTTAGAAGAAAAAAAATATAATAATATATTTTCTTATTATAAAATTTATTTTAGGTTAAAAAATATTATTGATTCTTAATATATATTCGACTTTTCTTTTTACTTCCTGAAAAATTCACTTTTACTACTTGACATATGAAAAGCTTTATTTTTATTCTACCATTTGAATTTCTCTGATAACCAGTGACATGATTATTAACATTTTAAAAACATGATTTGTCATGATTTTAAAATTGTCAATATTCATTACGAATTTATAAAATATCGTGTGAAAAACATGTTAGTAATATTTATTGATGCTTTATCGATATTTTTTAAATGTTACAAAAGATATACTTTGTTGTAGTGGATGTAATTGGGTCAGAGTCACAAAAATGTTACAAACCGAATATAATTGGGTCAGAGTCACGAAAATCAAACCTAATGCGGGCTGTGGACAACCCGTGGACCCGCGGACCAAATCCGCATAGTCAACAGGTTAAATGGGATTGACCCAAAAATATGACATAATCATGAACCGTTTAAGAAGACTGGTCTATAAACTTTTCAAAACGAGAAATTTTTCCGCTTATAACCCATATATATATATAGGTAGTAAAATAATTTGTTCTTATATTTTAATAAGATAACAATCTTGATTTTTTTTATTAGATTGTTTATGATATAATATATGATAAGATATTTTATCTGTTAGTCTAACTAATCTTATCTGAGAATATATGATAAGATATTAGATTGGTATTCTTAGCCCAACTAATCAGTTTATCTTTGATATTCTATTAATTTAAGATACATAGAATCAATCCAGATGGAAATTTTTGTGCGTTAGTTGAAGAATCAATGCAAAGAATTGCTGAGGTAACGTTGAAGCATTGCTGCTTTCTTGGCCAAATTTTCTCTTAATGGCATTGGAGTTATGAAGACTTCTCGAAGAACTGCTTTCTTGACCATCCAATTCATCCTCACAGCCACAGCCACATCCTAGTTTATGTTATTAGGGAAATGTGTTCCAAGAAAGCAGCAATGCTTGAACGTTACCTCAGAATTCCATGCAGTTCAACACTTTGATGTTGTCTCAAGGGAGTGGATCATCTCATCAACACCACAAATCATATCAACCTTGGTTTTCTTCCCCTGGAGCAACAATAGGAGCACAGAGTTCAGCTTGGTCACAACCACAATCGTCACATCCTAGCTTTGAAGTCCCAAGTAAGTCTTATTTTATTTTATCTGGTGAATTCACTAGAATTATGCAAATGTTGAGGGATTTGCTTGCATGAGATTAGAAATTCATGATGACATTAGAGTTTGTATCCGGTATTGGATAATATGGACAATTTAGTCATTTCTTGGAACATAATAATAATAATGATAAGACTTTTTTTTTCTGATCATTATCAATTGTGTAGAACTGTTATATTGTTTCAGTCCACAATAACAATTAGCAGTCTTCAGTACTTGTCAAATATCCATTTTTACATGTTGCCAAAGCCAGATTCTCTTTTTACCCACCCCTATTGCTGTTCTATAAACTTTTCAAAACGAGAGATTTTTCAGCTTATAATGCATACATACATATATAGGTCGTAAAATAATTTGTTATTATATTTTAATAAAATAACAATCCTGATTTTCTTTTATTAGATTGTTTATGATAGAATATATGATAAGATATTCTATCAGTATTATTAGTGTAACTAATCTTATCTGATAGAATATATGATAAGATATTATATTGGTATTCCTAGTCCAACTAATCAGTTTGTATTTGATATTCTATTAACCTAAGATACATAGAATCAATCCAGATGGAAATTTTTGTGCGTTAGTTGAAGAATCAATGCAAAGAATTTCTGAGGTAACATTGAAGCATTGCTGCTTTCTTGGCCAAATTTTCTCTTAATGGCATTGGAGTTATGAAGACTTCTTGAAGAACTGCTTTCTTGACCATCCAATTCATCCTCACAGCCACAGCCACATCCATCACATCCTAGTTTATGTTATTAGGGAAATGTGTTCCAAGAAAGCAGCAATCCTTCAACGTTACCTCAGAATTCCATGCAGTTCAACACTTTGATGTTGTCTCAAGGGAGTGGATCATCTCATCAACACCACAAATCATATCAACCTTGGTTTTCTTCCTCTGGAGCAACAATAGGAGCACAGAGTTCAGCTTGGTGACAACCACAATCGTCACATCCTAGCTTTGACGTCCCAAGTAAGTCTTATTTTATTTTATCTGGTGAATTCACTAGAATTATGCCAATATTGAGGGATTAAGAAGGGATTTGCTTGCATGAGATTAGAAATTCATGATGACATTAGAGTTTGTATCCGGTATTGGATAATATGGACAATTTAGTCATTTCCTGGAACATAATAATAATAATGATAAGACTTTTTTTTTTCTGATCATTATCAATTGTGTAGAACTGTTATATTGTTTCAGTCCACAATAACAATTAGCAGTCTTCAGTACTTGTCAAATATCCATTTTTACATGTTGCCAAAGCCAAATTCTCTTTTAACCCACCCCTACTGCTGCTCTATAAACTTTTCAAAATGAGAGATTTTTCAGCTTATAATGCATACATACATATATAGGTCGTAAAATAATTTGTTATTATATTTTAATAAAATAACAATCTTGATTTTTTTTATTAGATTGTTTATGATAGAATATATGATAAAATATTCTATCAGTATTGTTAGTGTAACTAATCTTATCTGATAGAATATATGATAAGATATTATATTGGTATTCCTAGTCCAACTAATCAGTTTGTATTTGATATTCTATTAACTTAAGATACATAGAATCAATCCAGATGGAAATTTTTGTGCGTTAGTTGAAGAATCAATGCAAAGAATTTCTGAGGTAACGTTGAAGCATTGCTGCTTTCTTGGCCAAATTTTCTCTTAATGGCATTGGAGTTATGAAGACTTCTTGAAGAACTGCTTTCTTGACCATCCAATTCATCCTCACAGCCACAGCCACATCCATCACATCCTAGTTTATGTTATTAGGGAAATGTGTTCCAAGAAAGCAGCAATCCTTCAACGTTACCTCAGAATTCCATGCAGTTCAACACTTTGATGTTGTCTCAAGGGAGTGGATCATCTCATCAACACCACAAATCATATCAACCTTGGTTTTCTTCCTCTGCAGCAACAATAGGAGCACAGAGTTCAGCTTGGTCACAACCACAATCGTCACATCCTAGCTTTGAAGTCCCAAGTAAGTCTTATTTTATTTTATCTGGTGAATTCCCTAGAATTATGCCAATGTTGAGGGATTAAGAAGGGATTTGCTTGCATGAGATTAGAAATTCATGATGACATTAGAGTTTGTATCCGGTATTGGATAATATGGACAATTTTGTCATTTCTTGGAACATAATAATAATAATGATAAGACTTTTTTTTTTCTGATCATTATCAATTGTGTAGAACTGTTATATTGTTTCAGTCCACAATAACAATTAGCAGTCTTCAGTACTTGTCAAATATCCATTTTTACATGTTGCCAAAGCCAGATTCTCTTTTTACCCACCCCTACTGCTGCTCTATAAACTTTTCAAAACGAGAGATTTTTCAGCTTATAATGCATACATACATATATAGGTCGTAAAATAATTTGTTAATATATTTTAATAAAATAACAATCTTGATTTTTTTTATTAGATTGTTTATGATAGAATATATGATAAGATATTCTATCAGTATTGTTAGTGTAACTAATCTTATCTGATAGAATATATGATAAGATATTATATTGGTATTCCTAGTCCAACTAATCAGTTTGTATTTGATATTATATTAATTTAAGATACATAGAATCAATCCAGATGGAAATTTTTGTGCGTTAGTTGAAGAATCAATGCAAAGAATTGCTGAGGTAACGTTGAAGCATTGCTGCTTTCTTGGCCAAATTTTCTCTTAATGGCATTGGAGTTATGAAGACTTCTCGAAGAACTGCTTTCTTGACCATCCAATTCATTCTCACAGCCACAGTCACATCCATCAAATCCTAGTTTATGTTATTAGGGAAATGTGTTCCAAGAAAGCAGCAATGCTTCAACGTTACCTCAGAATTCCATGCAGTTCAACACTTTGATGTTGTCTCAAGGGAGTGGATCATCTCATCAACACCACAAATCATATCAACCTTGGTTTTCTTCCTCTGCAGCAACAATAGGAGCACAGAGTTCAGCTTGGTCACAACCACAATCGTCACATCCTAGCTTTGAAGTCCCAAGTAAGTCTTATTTTATTTTATCTGGTGAATTCACTAGAATTATGCCAATGTTGAGGGATTAAGAAGGGATTTGCTTGCATGAGATTAGAAATTCATGATGACATTAGAGTTTGTATCCGGTATTGGATAATATGGACAATTTAGTCATTTCTTGGAACATAATAATAATAATAATGATAAGACTCTTTTTTTTCTGATCATTATCAATTATGTAGAACTGTTATATCGTTTCAGTCCACAATAACAATTAGCAGTCTTCAGTACTTGTCAAATATCCATTTTTACATGTTGCCAAAGCCAGATTCTCTTTTTATGCAAATTATTAGAATCATTTGAACTTTCTATTATCAGCACTAAGGTTAAAGGGACATGAGAAACCTCGGGATTAAAGTTTCTATGTATAAAAAAAATGCCAAGTTCGAAACAGATCTCTTAACACCATTAACAGATGTTTTCTTGTAAATTATATTAAAGAGCTATCTAGCTATCAGTTGTCTCTACCATTTTGCAAAAGTTTCCATAACTTGCTTTTGTTATGAGTGGTATAATATTATCTCAAGCATCTGAATCTGAGTACTTTATTGAACTTAGCATGTTAGACCAAATTTCAAGTACCTCTAAATCAAACTCTTGGGAAATCACACCAAAACAAAAACATCTCTGACACAATCACACCTCCCATTTAAAATATTAACTTCCCTTCTTTTTTCTATTTTTTTTCTTATTGGGTAAGAAAATTTGAAGTGCTATGGAATTTTAATTTTATATGTAGAAACATGTTCAAATTCTAGTTAAAAATGCTGCAGTTCTTCAAATTATCATGGCTTAACAAACCAAGAAAAAAATCGACAAATGTTGAAGGGGAGTTTATAAAGATATATAACTCTGCATCAGGTAGATTATTTTAAAAGTAAAACAGTGAAAAAGTAAGTCTGCACGTGATTTTCCATAATGTTATTATTCATTATTCAATGTTGCTGTCTGCTAAGATTTGAGGAAGAATTCTTCCTGCAGCTGGACCAATATTCAGCTACCAGCTTCGAGAATGAGGAGTTGGTCTCCATTAGTCTTGAAGGCTCCTCATATTCCACCAATTTCCCTTTAAAAAATGAGGTAACTGAGTGAACTAGAGAATAGAAGTAGTAAAAGGTGGAAAAAAAATGAAAGAACAAGTAATGAACATACCATAGGAGAGGACCATGACCATGTCACTATCTATTACAGTTGGAACCCTGTGAGCCACAGTTATAACCGTGCATTCTACAAATTCTTGTCTAATTATTTGTTGTAGAATGGCATCTGTGGCGGAGTCAATGGATGCGGTAGCTTCATCTAGAACAAGAATTCTGTTCCTCTTAAGTAGTACTCTTCCAAGACAAAACAGTTGGCGCTGTCCCAAGCTCCAATTTCCTCCCTCATCACTCACTGTATAACTTGTCAGAATTAGACTTCAATAGCTAAATTGTTCCAATTTCTTAATTTGCGAATTGAATGCTTTAAAAGTACAACATGTAAGAACAACTATGATTTTGAATTCCTCCTAAAGTTAAACCTCAAAAGAGTAAAGCAGCAATAGATTCTTGCCCAAGGCTGCAGAGAGAATTGGATAGAAGTTTACTCACCAGAAGAGTCCAAGAGATTTGGTAGACGGCTGATAGTTTCCTTGAGCTGACATTTCTCTAAAGCCTATATACAAATTAAACATAACCAAACCTGAGCTTATTGAAAAGCTCACATAGAAGAGAATGGTATTTAAATATAACATTTTTCAACTGCAGAGCTAGTTCATTCACCTCCCATATTTCATCATCTGAGTACAGGCCTAGAGGGTCCAAGTTGGTCCTAATGCTGCCCTTGAAAAGAGTTGGTTCTTGAGGGATGATGCTTAGCTTCATTCTCAAATCCTTCAACCCAATTGAGCATATGTTAATCCCATCTATAAGAATATAACCTTTTGCTGGATCAACTAAGCGAAACAAAGCACTTATGAGTGTACTTTTTCCACTTCCAGTCCTTCCTACGACTCCCACTCTACTACCTTCTTTAAAAGTACAAGTGATGCCCTTAAGCACCAATGGAGCATTGGGACGATATCTAATCTGAAATCAATGTAGAAAAAAATGGCCATAAGACACAAAGAAGTGTCTATTCCAATTGAAAGTAATAAAATGAAGAAACAATATTGAAGGACAATGATGCAACTTTACCTCTAAGGCTTGAAGATCAATCCTGCCTTTTGAAGGCCATGAAGATGGAGGCCGGTGGTCCTCCAAAATGGCTGGAGGCTCCACTGGTAGGTGGATGAATTGCTTGATTCTTTCAACAGAGATAATGTAGTTTAATAAGTTGCAATACCATCGAGTCCAAAATATTTGAGATCCTGTCAAGGAGAAAGCATAAGAGAGAGACAGTCCCACAAGGCCTGCACAATCCAAGAGAATTGTCAAGAATTATTAGCTTGTTAATAGCATGCATCAAGCCTAAACTTGGTGATTAACCTTTACCTGAGGTCACATATCCCTGAGGAACTATGATAAGTAACAAAGCTGAAGTAATGACCGTCAAATTTTGAAGTGCTTCAATCCTTAAAACTAACCATTCCATGGCCACATTAGAATGAAAGAACAGTGCTGCGTCTGTGTCCACAAGCTTTAAGTAATTCCTAAAAAAAATTTCTGTCATGTTAAATGCTCTTACAGTAACCACACCAAGTGATGTCTCGGCTGCAAAATTCATGACAGGAGCTTTTGTGGTTCCATTGATCCTCATTAATTCCCTTGCTGAGGCTTGATAATATCCCTTTTAGGAGGAAAAAAAAAGATTAAGAAAATTCTAGCTGTGATCTAAGCTGGGACGGGAACTAGAAAAATATGAAAGTTGGTAAACCTGAACATATTTTGATGCAACCATTGCAGGAATGGCAACAATGAGAACTGGCCATGTTACTAAAGCCATTATACAAATCGTCACCATTATTTCAAGTCCTACAGATGCTACAAAGGTGATGGAATAAGGTATATCAAAGTCCAAAATACTTAAATCTGATGAAGCCTGAAAGAGAGGAAAAAAAATGATCAAAATTTTGAAGATGATTAAATAGTAATGAGCGGAAATTGTTTAGATTTTCTTTTCCATTGGGAATGAAATCTTACTCGGGTTAAAATCCTTCCCACAGGGGTTGAGTCAAAGAACAACATAGGAGCATTGAAGATAGCAGTTGTGAAACTGTTGAAGAAGGCTGTAGAAGCTTTTAACCCAAGGTGAGCAGTAAAGAGAGATCTTACATATACAAACCCAGCACTAGAAAATGAAATTAATGCATAAACTCCAATCAAGATGGCGCTAGTTATTTTTGGAACTTCAATGGCTAGAGCAAGCCAAAACATTGATGCAGTCTGCAAAGCAATAAAAGCAGATTGTCCCAACATGATCCAACACAGCATCAATGAACCCCTGGAAAATGAAATATAATCCCAGAATGTCTTCCAGCCAACATCACCAATCTGTTTTTCTTCTTCTTGGGTAAGCTGTACCCCAAGTTTACCCTCGGTAGAAATCTCTCCCTCACTTTGGTTTTTAGTGAGATAACCTTGAGACTCTTCTTTATGAGTTCCCTTTTCATTATTTTGATCCAACTCTGTAATTGCTTCCTTATGAGCCCTCACAAGTTGTTCAAAGGCTGTCCCAGCAGTCAGGAGATTCTCGTAATTGCCTGATTGAGTAACTTTTCCATCTTCCATTACCTAGAATTTGATTCATAACGTTTCATGTCAATCAATTATATGCAAATGTAATGTAATAGGCATCCAAATGAGATTCTTTACCAGGATCGTATCAACTTCTGAGAGAAACTCCACTTGATGAGTCACTAGAATGACTGTTTTTTCTCTTAGAGCCGTCATTACACAGTCCTGTAAGTATGAAAATGTAAGTTGTTTGATTCACTGAAAATTAATTAAAAGAAATTCTTTTGTAAGAAAAAATGAATTAAACGGTATTTTAATTAAAATAAATTATTTTTATTTAAATAAAAATAGAGGTTTGGAATAAATAACAAATAAGAGTATTATAGAAAATAAAAAAAGTTTTAGAAAATAAGAGAAAGGTTTATTTTTTATTTATTTAATAGAGAGAGAAAATGTTTTATAATTAATAAAATAAACTAGAAAAATAGGAATAAAAATTAAGTCATCAAATTTCTTAACAAAGTAACGGGAAGAAAAGGAGCTCTAGAGAGCACTGGAAATGCCACCATTACATGCTTGAACGACTACATCGAAGCAATGAATGAGTTACTCACGCTTGGGGTTAGAATGAATATGTGTAGAGATTCCTAAAGGATAAATTTTGAGTTATTTTTGGGTTTTTTTATGAATTTTAATTTTGTTTTTATACTTTTATTCGTAAATTGATTGTGTTTGATGAACCAAATGATGTTCCGATGCGAAATTGTTGTGAAATTGATATGTTCTTGTGTTGAGTGTGAATCCTAGAAATTAGGTCTTGTTCTAATTAGCTTGAATTGATGAAATTAAGTAAGGAAAGATTTAACATAAGGGAAAATGAGTTTTCTCTTTTCATTCTCTTGTATTTAAATTCAATAAAATAAATTATTAAATTCATTTTTTTATTTTACGCGCATATATGTTGCAAGTTATTGATTTAATATATATGTGTTTTGTGTATGATTTATGAGGCGTGATAAATTGTTATATTGAAATCATGAAATTGTGATTGAAATTAAATATAAATGACAAGTTGAACATATGTTAATTTGTGAGATACACGTGAACATGTGACGAAGGATTTTGATGTTGTGATATGTTAAATTATGAACATGGGATATGGTTGTCGATAAGTATTTGGTTAATACTTGATATTACTTGTGTTGTGAATTGTAAATTATATAATAACCCAACTGGTATTTACCTTAAGAAAAAATGTTTATGCGCTAGGCGTTAAAACGAAAGTGTAGGGTTCCAAGTTAGGAACCTGAGGTGTTAAATTGTAACACAATGTGTTAAACGTTTTTTAAAATAAGTGTGAGATCATGGGTATTGTATAATTTTTTAGCACTGTCTACGTGTAAAAGTTGTTTTAGGGGTTATACATGAATCAGGAAGGTGAAACCCTAATAGATTCTTCGAAGTCTAGGCCTTGAGATAAATACACCCTGTTTGAGTATTTCTTTAAGCCTATATCGATCCTTGGAGCATACTCATTGTGTGGCATGTCATTGTGTGACATAACACATTGCATATAAGTTTGAGTGTTAGTATAATTGTTGCATAGCGCTTGTGAATTATTTCTTATGAAATTGGTGAGTGTTGTTACGTCTTTGAGTTGAGTATGTGATTCATGTGTAATGTGATTGGTGATTGAAAAATAAATTTTAAATGATAATGTAGTGAAGTGACGTGAATTGTATTAAGTTGAATTATCTGATAAATATTTTCATAATCTATTTTGCTTATGTCTTTTTTTATCTGTATTTTATTTAGAAACGTGATAATTCACTCTTGGTGTGTGTTTGTGTTTGGGTTGAATGTTATTTTGCTTCAAGTGAGCTAGCCTATGATGATGATCATGCTGGAGATGATGGAGAGACTTAGCCTTTCTCAAGGAAATGCTCTAATAGATATGATATCAGGACATGAGACCTTTAATTCACATGTTATGATTTCTACTATTAATTGAATTTCTTTTCATAAACTTAGACAACTGTGTTTTGAACCGAGACAAGTGTGTGTTGAAGTTTAAGAATCTAAAAGTGATAGCTTCTTACATTGAACAGAATAGCAGCAGTGTGAGCATCAACTGCGCTGAAAGGGTCATCGAGGAGATAGATGTCAGCGTCATTGTAGACTGCACGAGCTAGTTGAATCCTTTGCTTTTGTCCTCCACTCATGTTAATCCCTCGCTGACCTATTTCTGTAAGATCACCATGGCTAAAGTCTTCAATATCTTTATCTAAAGCACAAACTTTAATGGCATTCTCATATCTTGTTTTGTCCATTGGCTTGCCGAAGAGTATATTATCTTGAACTGTCCCACTTTGTATCCAAGAAGTTTGAGAAACATAGGCTATGGTGCCACACACATTAACCTGTTTTCCATTATTGTGAAGATTCAGGGAGGAAAAAGTGTTAGTTAGCAAGATTAGAAACATGAATTTGACATGACAAAAACTACAGTCTTTTGGTTAGTAACTCACAGTTCCTGAGATCTTGGGAACCTCTCCAAGTACAGCATACAAAAGGGATGATTTTCCAGCTCCAACTGGTCCACAAACTGCAACTTTCTGTCCCCATTTGATTTCTAAATTCAAATCTCTTAAAGTTGGGGACACTGATTCATGATCCCAAACGAAGTTACCAGCTTGAATTTCCACCGCATTTATTGAACTTCGGTTTATATTTCTTCTGTTACCATCGCTTCCGTCTAGCTCTTCATCAAGCAAAATGGTATTGAGACGATCAAAGGAGACCTTAACTTGGATCATAATAGAAAGAGCCTCCGGAATCATTCGAACAGGTTCTCCCAAGTTCCTCAACATTGCAAGAACTGTGAAAATGGTCCCAGCATTCAATGGGGCACTATTGAAAAGAGCACAGCCGAGGAAAACAACAGCTGAAACAATGGTAGGAGACATCCAATATAGAAATGAACCATAAGCTTTCATGATCTGTGCCTTAGACAGCCAGATGAACTCTTTAGCACGTAGGTTCTCAACCAAATTCTTGAATTTGTCCTCCCAGGATTGTAACTTAATGATTTTCATGCTATTTAGAATTTCTGAAGTTGATCTAAGACGCTCATCCTGTGAAATCATGAACTGTGCCATACAATTCTGTAGGATTTTGGCAAATGGAAAATTGATAAGTCCACATATAAGAAGAGGGACTAAACCAGGAAGAACACCAACACCCACAACACCGAAAAGGATACCAATAGATAGGACAAGTTGCAATGTAGATGTCCATGCTATATGAAACCACCATGGAAATTCTCCCATACGATACGCATCAACTGCAATGTAATTCACAATTTCACCTGCTGAGTGCCTTCTCCTTGCTGAGCTAGAAAGCTTTAGCTGTTTTCTATACACTGCAACCATCAGAGCTGATCTCATCCTCAATCCTGACCTCCTGGAATAAAAAAACCAATGTCTCTGGGACAAAGATTCAACCACTTTGGAGAGAATAAGAAAACCAACTATGGAAAGACCTTCTTTGAGATTTGTATTCTTGGCATCCCTACTATTTGAGTAGTTTACAAAAGCATAGAGTATTAAAGGAGAAACAGAAACGGCAAAGGTTCTGAGTAGTGCCCAAAAAGCTATTAATATGTTCTCTTTTAAGTGAGTTCTAACAACAGACCAAAGAACCAAGTTTTTGGTATTGGTCTTGCTCCTCTCCCTTACAAGGGATTCCCATGCATGCATAAAGTTTTGGTAGCCTAAGTTTGCTTCATCTTCAGAAAGAAGGGAAGGGATGTCTTCAAGAACTAGTGACTTTGAGTAACCAAGACTGAGTAAGGAATTAATCCAAGAGAAAGTCAATTTGCTGAGAAAGTTAGCACGGCCTAGTCCTGTTTGTTTAGTGTCAACTTCTTGGTCTAAGAGTGGCTCAGATAAACTTTGTGGCACACTTTGAGAGACAAAGTAACCAAGATTTTGGAAGGCACAGAAGAGAAGAAGAAAGTGTAAAAACCATTGTATGACATCAAAAATTTCTATTGCTTGCTTTTTAAACAGAATTTCAATGTTTAGAACTGAAGCCAGTACACAGGAACATGCCCACCAGACAGAGTTAAGAATTTTGATCCATTTGAGTCTCTGAACAAGCAAAGAAACTGCCAAAGAAGTCCAAATGAATCCTCTGACAATGCAAGCTAACCAGTTCAGCTGCTTAGAGTTATCAGTTTTGGCTATGAGATTTCTCAAGCCAATACTGTAAAACACAATGCTAATAATAGCACAGCAGATAGAGACAAGAATGAAAAACCTGCTTTTGCTGGGACTACCACACTGAGAATTTCTTCTCATTAAACTGATAATCATAGAGGTGTAGAAGACACAGATAAAAAGTAGATTTATAGCATCTATTGTGGTCCTTTGAGAACAGAAAGAAGTGAAATCAAAATCCTTCAGACAAATCCCTGAGAAATCATCTGCATATATATCCATTAAAGAGAAATCATCAAAGCTTGATCAACACTTTTACACGCAGCAATTCAAAGTTGGTTTACATGAAAAGGGAGCTTTAATGCATATAAAATTAGAACGCGTGTACTGTGACATCAAAATGGTGAAGAAAAGCAAGAAATCTTTACATATTACACTTGCAAACATTCACAAAGAAAACACAAACCATACTGTATCATAACATAAACATACCTATTATGTTCCCAAAGTAAGCCATTTTTGGAACTTGAATTTGAATGATATCTTTTTTGCTGCAAAGCAGCCTCTTAGTAACAGGACAAATACTTCAAGAAAGAAACTTGAGTACGGCACGCCCTTTGTTCAGGCATATTATATAATATATTTTTTTCACCATGATATTGGTGTGATATATTCACAAACTTTACAAATCATTAATTTCTATTAAAAAACCTAACAAACTATTTTTAATGAAATTTCTTATTTTAACTGCATATTATTTTTCATCCAATCCACTAATATTGGTTTACTTGCTGAAATTTTAATAAAGAACATTTTAAAAATAATTTTAAAGTATAATTGATTGATATTTGCTTATATATTAGGAAGAAAAAAATTGTTGTTGATGGAAGGAGTATATTTTTTCCATCAAAGGAGAAAATATATCATAATTTGCAAGATACAGATTTTAATAAAAACTTATTATTCTTAGTTAACATCCGAATTATTAGCGGACTCTTACAACAAAAGTTACAAAACTACCCCCGCTTAAATGATATATATGCACGACATTGCTTTTAATATATAGATGCACTAATTAATGTATTAGTACATTAATTGTCTTAAGAGTGTGTTTGGATAGAAAATTTTAATTGAGGAAAGTAATTTATTAGAGAATTTGAATTTCTGTAATTTAGAATTCTTGTTTGGATGCTTTTTATGAAGAATTTAAAATTTTGGAATTTTAAAACAGAATTTTAAACAACTAAAAATCTGGAATTTTAATTTCCTTCTAAAATGTGAGAAATTGAAATTCTCTTCTTACAGTCTTCTTCAAGGAATACCGTCTGAACTCCTAAAATATCGATCGGGTGTGAGCATACAGGAATACGTAGCTAACACACCAACGATATTTTCTCTTTTTTTATTCATTTTTTTCATCCTCATAATTTTAATTTTTTTTATCAAAATACAAAATTTTAAAAATAAAAGATTTGAAATTCTTAAAATTTAAAATTTCGCAAAATTTTCAATTTCTCCATCCAAACACACTGTGCATGGCTTTATAAAATGTAGTTATCATCACATTCTTCGTCCAGTGAGATGTTATAATTTTTATTTCCATCTTATATTAATACCATTATATCATTCTGTGGCCCCATGTGACTCGATGTTATCAAAGTTAAATCCCGGATTAGTCCAACAGTTATACCATAACAGGCTTACTTCAGCCTTTTGTAATTTTGTTTCATTAAAGAAAGAAAAAAAATACTTCTTTGACCAAACAAAGAAGCAGCCAGAGACATCGTACAAATACTACTAATCATAGTTGGTAATACAAAAAAAAAAAACAACAATAAGTATAAGAGATTTTCTTTCTGCCTCCAACATATTTATATACTTAAAAAAATATATTATTAGATTAAAATTAATTATTATAAAATTTATTATATAAATTTATATGTATTAAATATATATTATAAATTTTATTGTTATTTATGGTGAAATTAATTATTTTTTAATATAATTAACCTATTAACTTATTTGATTAAAGCATCTATTAAGAAAATTCCATAAAATAGAAAAGAAGAGGAATAAAATTAAATAAAAAAAATGAGAGGGAGCAGTTGAAGCATAAAACTGCAGTTATGCCATAAGAAAAGTCACATTAGTTATCACCTGAAATTGAAGAGTAAAAATGTCTAAAGAAAGATAAAGAAAAATATATTGTCATTGTATATTATTATGGGAATGGAGATATTGTGTGCTTCTGTATATGCAATTTTTTTTAAAGAGGTTAAATAGGAAATGAGAAATAGAATTATTCTAAGACTTATTCAGTTAGTGAAGTAGTAGCTTTTTTTATTTGTAATTAAAACATAATGTGATGCAATTTGTAATGTTAGTTAAGAGGTAAAATAATCCCAAAAATGTAGAGACAAAAAGTGGGAATCTTCATTATCATCGTTACAAGTAATTTTTCAATCAATACCATCTATGAGAATTTTGATTAGAAAATAAAAACTTGAGATCGACTATTATGTGAAAAAAAAAATCCAGAAACGAACCAATCCATCAATTTCCAACGAAGATGATGATGATGACGGATAAAACACAGAAAATGATGGGTTGAGATTCCTCAGAAGAGTCGTGGTTAAATTTGCAACAACATATGGATGGAAATTGAGATTTGATGATGTCAGGTTCTTGAAATTAAGAATCGGATGTTGTCTTTTATTGTTGGAACGTACAATGGTAAGGTAATTATTAGTACAGAAGAACTTGTTTATAAAAGTTAACATTTTTTAGCTAGTTTGCCGAGTGATTTGATTGTTAGCAATACAATTTCTAAGTTCCAGTTCTTTGGTTTGAACTTTGAAGCCAGCAGAAGCAGCGGGATAAGCAACATTTTTTTATAGAATTCAATTTCAACTCTTTCTTTCTTTTTGACAGAGAAGATCCAGTTTCTATTCTTAAGAATAGAAAAAAAAATCTTAAAATTCTTAAATTTTATGAGATTTTTTAATCAGCAAACATTCATTCATGTGGTACCAGTGGTACGTATATATATAATGTCAATACAATAATCTTTAGCTGGAGCAACAGGGTTACTAAATACTACTTCCATTTCTTTTTAATTGTGAAATTTTTAGAGAATTTTATTTCTATTTACTTTTCATTTTTAAAGTTCAAAATTAATTATTATTTTATCAATTATATCCTCACTTGTCTCGTAATCTTTAATTAATTTATTCATACATATTATTGTGGAATAGAAAGAAAAAGAGGTGAAAATAAGAAATTTTGCAATTATTTTATTAAAATAAATTATTATATTTTTTTTATTTCTACGTAATAACCTTAAAGGAACTTAAAAAACAGATACAAATAAATGAAAATTTGGAGTAAAACTTCAAAGTTAATAGTAATAGAGATTTTCAAAACTTTAGTTTCCAATTGTTATACTTTGGATGTTGCTTGTAATTAATTTTGAACGCTTGTATTGCAGACTTTGAGACTTTCTAAGATGGAGTAATTCTTGCATGAGCATGATGTTTATAGGCACAACCAATTTAAAACTCCAAAATAATATTAAAATTATTTTTGTACGTACGTGTTGAACTTTAATTTGGTTAGTTATACCTACGTACAGACACACTATCAATAATGGGTTGACATGTCGTGTCATATATGTACGCATCATATGAAAGAAGCCAAATAATAATCACAATTGATCGAAAGGGTACATAATTCAAGGCCATCAAGCTGTCTCAGATAACCCCTTTGCTCATCAGACAGATAATTTATCTGACTGGGCCAATAATAACTAAGACAGACAGAGATTTATGTCGGCTGTTGGCTGTCTGTATTCGAATTTCACAGATACTGGAATAATTTGACTGGTGGTTCTATCTATAGTCTTTGAATTATATCATCATTTTTGTTGAGATCCCACGTGATATGATCTAGATGGTCCTATTAAGGTTTGGACTCACTTTATAGGTTACTTTTATAAGATTAAATTAGATTCTAAAGTGAAAGTTAGATGAAAGTTTATCTATAAAAAAATCTCATTTAAAATTCATGCTAGCTAGTTGGACTATGCTGATCGAGAATAATCAACTGCCGCATACATGTTTATCCATCAATGCATGGTAAAAAATTGTATAAACATTGTATTTCTCTTGTTGAATTTTCATTTCTTTATAAACATTGTATTTCTCTTGTCTCAATCAATGACAAGAAAGATACAAGCAACCATAAAGGCAGGGTGGGGGCCTTAGTATTCAGGCAAGGTCCTAAATTTCTTCATAAGGAGTTCCTGCTGCAGCTGGACCAGTATTCAACTGCAAGCTTGGATAATGAAGAAGATTTGGCCTCCATAAGTTTTGATGGTTCATTTTACTCCACCAGTTTACCTACAATCAGAATATAAAACTCACTGTCAATGGTATGAATCAAACATTTTTTACTGTCAACTTATACCAACTAGATAGGATTAAAACCAAGCAAACCGATTTCAAGAATTAAAAAAATGGTTTGAATTTTCTACATTTTGTTACAACATTACCATAACTATTTGGGGGAATGGGGTGAGAGCTTTAAGTGTTCTACTATGCATTAAAGAAAAGAAGCTTACCATAAGACAGAACCATGACCGTGTCACTGTCTATTACAGTTGGAACTCTGTGAGCCACATTTATAACTGAGCATTCAGAGAATTCATGCTTAATGACACTTTGAAAAATGGCATCTGTTGCAGAATCAATGGAAGCCGTTGCTTCATCTAGAACTAAAATTCTATTACTTTTTAGAAGAATCCTTCCAAGGAAAAATAATTGGCGTTGGCCCATGCTCCAATTTTCACCTTCATTAATCACCATAAAATAAACCAAGAACATAATGAAGTTATATATGGAAAGTATTTTCTACATCTGTTTTGTATGTATAATTGATATGGCCAAAGTATAAAATGATTAACATTTGAAAAAGCCACTCAAGGATGATTCCTCCTAGGACAAACAAGCATTAAAAAATAATTCATGTCATATAAATTGTTCTCGTACAACACCTTTTTCATAATTTATATTTTAAAAACTATCTATTTTAGTGAAAAAGTCCTAAAGTTGGACTTCCTCATAGTCCATTACAATTAAAGTTGTACTTTCTCATAAGTATTTTTTTTAAAAAAAATATGTTTTAGGAGTTAATTTAAAATTAATAGTACATGTAAAATTTGGATATGTGACTTTTAAGTTATTATCAACTGAGTTAATAGACCAATTATATTATAAAATAATTAATATCAATATATATAACATTAAAATTTTTAATGTATATTTAATACACATGTAAATTTACATGATAAATTTTGTAACAATTAATTTTGGTGCATTAATTTTTAATGTATATTTAATGCATGCAAATTTACATAACAAATTTTGTGACAATTAATGTATATTTAATGCACATATAAAAATTAATGCACCAAAATTAATTGTCACAAAATTTATTATGTAAATTTAAATGTGTATTTAATATACATTAAAAATTTTAGTGTTATATATAACAATATTAATTATTTTATAACATAATTGACCTATTAACTTAGTTGGTTAGAGTGTCGTGTTAAATTAATTCCTAGAACATATTTAAAAAAAAAAAATCAGTGATGAATCCATACGGATTATGAATCCATAAATTTTTCAAAGATAATTTTGGAAAAATGAAAAAGTCACTGGATGCACAAAACAATGTCCTAATCTTATAGATAATTTTTTTTTTGTAATAAGAAATACTTGGACTTCCTCAGAGCCCATTACAACTAAAGTTGGGCCGAATGCTTTACTAGCTCCAGCTCCTTTTTGGCTATTGGGTCTAAAATGTTAGATTAATATTGGCAATAACTATTTCCATAGATACTATGACACTCCTATTTTCTTTTTATTTTTCTAAATTATCCTTGTAAATGCACACTCCTTCCTCACCACTTTCTCCCTCATGTTCTCGAAGAAAAACACACACTCCCCTTATATGCAAATTTAGCAATTGCATCATAACCCCCAACAAATGTATTTCTATTATGTTGCATTTGGTAAATTTGTAGATAAGGGAAGTGTTTTTTTTTTTTTTAAAGAACATGAAGGAAAAAGTGATGAGGGGGGAGTGTTCATTTACAAGGATAATTTAGGAAAATTAAACAAAAAAGGGGAGTGCGTTAGTAAAGAGGGGAAGTGAAAATAACAATTGGCTTAATATTTATATACTAGTGTTATTGAAATCTAAAGGTCCAGCCCGTAGTTTTGACATTTCTCGAATATGAATGGGGTAGGATGCCACAAGCAGGACAAAGTGCATTGCTACTCATTTGTTTAGCATTGTATTTACTGTTCAGAGTGTAGTTTAGCTCCTTAACTCTGAAAGATGGCACCATTCCTGATTGAATTGGCCCAATAGGAAGATGATATTGATAAATTCTCAACAAATTCATGTTTTTGACACAAACGGGGAATTTAATGATTTTCTTTTGGCCAACCTAAACACATGAAAAACTTACCTCATGCATGTTCATTGCACCCTTTGCTTCCAATACAATCAAACAAGGGTTGGTCTAATTGGTAACAAGGGTTCAAATTTCATTGTTGATGTGAAAACTTTGATGATAGATAGTTAGCGTAAATACTTCTAAGAGTGTTCTTTGAGTTGTGAGTGTGTTTTGTTCCTGGTAATCCCCTAAGGCACTCGCCTAAATTTTTGTTTATAAAACAAATGCAATACAATCCAACAAATAGTCAAAACTTCCTGCCAATTTAGAAAATACTTTTTTCCTGTATTTTTTTGTTGGATCAAACTGAAGTCTGTTAAAAGTTGAAACTACAAATCTGAGTTTCATGGTAAAGAATGTCACTTTAAATATAACTGATAGACCAAACAAGCAGATGATACAAATAAAAGGGGGGAAATAACAAAAAAACTTAGGGGGAAAAACAATAATTTGGTTAAGGGACAATGATCATTGGCCAACTTATTTGATGTTTTTGTCACTTTACTGAGCTGAATTTGTCTTAGTATCAGAGTCTGCATCCAATTCGGACAGTATATATAACAGTGAAATGATGGCCGAAATATTAAATTGATCAAAAGAAAATTAACAAGAGAAGAATAGGGAAAAAACTAAACCAAAAAAAGAAAAGGGTCAACCGATGTCATAAAGGATTGGAATAAGAACATTTGATAATCACAAATAAGCAGACAAAGTTTGATACTTTGATGTACTTATTGGGTTTGCGTTTTACAAAGCGCCAGCATGGGCAAAATGTCTCGGATGGCCACATTTAGTTATTACATGTTTCTTAGATCTCAGTTTGAATTTCCATGAAATCATTAAGCTCAGAAATTCAAGGTTTTAAATTGCTCCAAACATGGTTGCAGTTTCTTCGTGTTTCTTGATATTGCAGGAAATTATGGACGAATACAGCTAATACGGCCACAATTGTAGTTGCGTACACTTCAAAAATCTTGACATTGCAAGTCAAAACCATGTTCAAAATTGAGACAGACATAAAGCAGTTAATTATGTGAAGTGTAGGTAACAATAAAGGTCCTTCTGTGGGGGAAGGAGAGACCCAGTTATCTCATCATTTCATAGACACAAGGTGGAACATATTGGGATGTAACATGCCCACCCTACGTGGGAGAAATTTCATGTGGCATAAGTGGCCCACCCATGAGGGTTTGCATTATTGAGTTTGTGATACACTTTGGTGGGGACCTTTTTTTCTCTATGATATTTTAATTTTATATTCCTTCTAATGGATTTTGTAGAAGAGGTAGGTTTGTGAATGAAAGGTGATGATGGTTGGCAAATTCTTGAGCTGTTTAGTCTATTTCAGTTGGCACCAAAGTTTCCTATTCACAATAACGGATTAGGGACTGTGAAGAATAAATATGGTAATGAAAGTATTTATTATTCACCATCTTCCTTTTCATGTCTCTGAAAGTATTTATTATTCACCATCTTCCTTTTCATGTCTCTGAAAGTATTTATTATTCACCAAATCACACGATGAAAATTAGTAACACGAACACATTAGGCTAGTATATATTAAACTGAGTGTTTAGGTAATATTTGCTGCTTCAAACATGACCCTGTTAAGTATCAATTGAGATAAGTTTTGTTAGTAAACTCTGGTTTTGTTAGTAATTAGTTGACATACCTTGGGATGTATATAACCCAAATAGGAACAACAAGATGAGAGGAAATCAAAGAGAAAATTATAAATGAAATAATTATGATGTAAAAGAAGAAATAAAAAGACTTTAAGGTTGGTATAAAAATTGAGGTATATATGGAAAAATTATCATTAATAATTGTATCTTTGAACACTATCTTTAGGGTTCAGTTTTGAACACTAACTTAAAATTATTACCAGCACATAAAGTTTTAACTTAATTAAAAATTTTAAATTCGAATACTAAATATATAGTTATATTAAATATTCAAAAAGATTGTTTCTGGCGAAAGATATTGAGTTTCGACCAAAATAGTTATTGGTAACATAATGATAAAAAATCTAGCGGCACAGTGGCACTAGCGATTGTTTTTGTTTCCGATCTGAATGACCATTACCCTTTATGATCAATCAAATCGTTAGTTAAATTCATGTTTGAGCTCGTATTAATTTTCCCAAATGACACACCATCAATTTTTCATTTTTGCTTTTAACAGCCCAACCACTTTTATCATAGGGATGACCAAACCAGATTTAAATTGGAAAACGAGATTCCTATGAAAAGAAGCTAACACAGTTTATAATCATACAACTGTCATGTTCTCCCAACACAAGCCACTTTATGAAGAGGGAGTAATTTTTTTTTTAAATTATTAATTGGGATCGTTTTAAGTGTTATAACTTATGAGTTTTAGTTATGATTTTTGTTTTTAACTAAAGTCGTAAACTTTTTAACGATTTCGATTAATTTTTTTTAAAAAAAAATTAAAATTTTAAGTTGTACAATTTTTGTTTGTTTTTACAATTTGAAAATCGTAAATGTTTTTTTTTTACAACTTTAAAGTTGTAAAGGTTTTTTTTTCGATTTTAAAGTCGTAAAGTTTTTTTTTGTTTTATGTTATTTTTTAAAAAAATTGTAAATATTTTTAAATTTAATTATTTAATAAATAAATGTTTTTTTTTTACTTTTTATAGTTTTATTTAATATTTTAAATATTTTTTATTTAATATATTTTTTATATTTAATATTTTATATAGTTTTTTTACTGATGTTAAAGAATTTTATTTGTTTTATAAATGAAAAAATAATATAAAATACTTAAATTTAAATAAAAATATTAAAAAATTGATTAATATTAACTTAGAATTTATGGAATAATATTAATTTTATTGTATAAATTAAAACCTGGTTGCAAACATGTTCATTGAGTAGAACTGTAAGACATAACTATACTAACGGTCCACACGAGAAAGTGAAAGTGAATAATTAATATTATTTTTACTTTTTATGTATTGTTTATTTTATACAATAAAATTCATATTATTTCATAAATTATAAGTTAACATTAACAATTTTTTTTAATATTTACATTTAAATTTAAGTATTTTACAGTATTTTTTCATTTAAAAAAATAAAATTCTTTAAGCTTAGTAAAAAAACTATATAAATATTAAATATATAAAATATTTTAAATAAAATAATATTTAAAAAATTTATTATATGTATTAAATAAATAAATATTAAAAATATATATAATATTAAATAAAACCATATAAAAATATGTGTACAATATTAAATAAAACAAAAAAAATTAAAAAACATTTATTTATTAAATAATTAAATTAAAAAATTATTTATAATTTTAAAAAAATAACGTAAAATAAAAAAATTTAAGACTTTAAAGTTATAAAAAAATATCGTACGACTTAGAAGTTATAAATTAAGAAAAATCACAACTTCAATTACAAAAATTAAAAAAAAATAGAAGTCACGATAATATTATGACTTTTAATTCAGAAATCATAATATATGTTATCACTTATCTTATAATGAATAATAATTTAAAAATTATACCCAATTAACAATTTCAAAAGAAAAATAAGGCCCAGCATCAATTGCATCATAAAAGGAAAGAAAACATGTACTTGTTGTGCATTGTGCAAGTAGGCCACAGCATTCAGCTTAGCGCAAATAAACTAGAATGAACTTAGTGGGTTTTATTATCATATGGGTAGTTAGCATACCCTGCAAATTCACCTAACGTGTTCCTTCCTAATTTGATATTTAAACCTTATGGTCAACGGTGTACAAAAAACGATATTCAATAAAGCTAAAAATAATTGTTCAATCAATATATGCCTGCATGAAAAGAAGTTTATACAACGAAATCTTATTGTTAGGACCCGATTTTCAGCATTCTGTACAAAATTAGCCACTCTAAGTCAAGAATCAAAGAGGGCCCACGTACTTCTAGTGTTAGTTATCAAACTTATAAAATAAGTAGGACCCCCACACACAGGGAAAGATAATATCTTCTAATAGAATGTTTGGTCACCACCATGGACCTGATTTTTCACATATATATGAGTAGAAGAAGCTTTTAGTGATTTGTTGGATTTCCAAACATGTATTAATTGTATATTATATCATACTATTAAAGCATAATTGCTTTTAGATACCACACGTTTTCTTCACATAATTTCTCTTCCTTGACTATTTAATATAATTGTATAATTAAAAATTTAATTTATTTTTACTAATTAAGTTACAATAACTTTTTATATGTTAGATGGTATAAAATGGACGTGCTTTTCTAAATTATAAAAAAAACTTTTTAAAAAAATGTTATATATAGTAAATTATAAATTTAATCTTAACAAAAAAAAATCATAAATTTAAAATAAATCCATGCTACTTACTTTAACTTTAAAAAGTCAAAGTTAATAAAGATCAAACAAATAAGAAAGGAATCAACAAGTTATTAGTTCAAGTAATCCTGAACTCGATCCTTCTAAATAAGATCTCGATTTTAAATTTTATGAATAAACAAATTGTAATTAAGAGAATAAATCCTACTAAATATAACTAATATAAAAAATAAGAAAGAACTATTATAAAAATATGTCATTGTATTGATACATTAATACTAATAAAATATGAGTGATTTTTTTTTACCGAGACAATGAATGATTAAAAAGTACTCTTATTTAAATTATATTAATATTGTGTGTCTAATTAACTAAGTAAATCTCAACCCTCAATAACCTAGTTAACCTTTATTTAAAAAGTACTCTTAAATTAATTTAAATGTGAGCATCATAAATAGTTGATTGGTTTCTTTAACA
This sequence comes from Glycine soja, assembly GCF_004193775.1. Lineage (NCBI taxonomy): Eukaryota > Viridiplantae > Streptophyta > Magnoliopsida > Fabales > Fabaceae > Glycine > Glycine soja. The sequence goes on along the minus strand of NC_041009.1, from coordinate 15,757,155 downwards.
AATATTTTGTATAATGTTATAATGATTAAAAAATATGAATATTATCTCCGATAATTATAATTAAGAGTAGTTTAAGAAATATATTTTTTTCATGTGAAATAAAAAAAAATTAAGTTTAACTAACATCCTTAATAATCAATATGAAAGTATATATTGTTAGTTATATTTGAGTCCGGAAAAAATACTGACATAATATTTCATTGCACATTTTGGTGAGCATTCAACTTTTGCGACGTACGTGCAATTAAGTCTATTTTATAGTGATGCTTATTATATGAGTAGTTCGTCTAATTCCAAACAATAATCACAACTGTTCTTGATTAAATATATATAAGTTAGGAGCACGAGTAGCACATAGGACAAATTTAGGGCTTAGAAAATTAAGCTGTGCTGTAAGATTTACAAACTTTGGAGTTCGGACAGTGAATTTATTTTATAAAATGACATTTATGAAATTGAGATCATTTTGTCTCTTTTGAATGTTTATGTTTGTTTATATATAAGCGTTTGAATAAATTAGAACCGCAGACAGACAGCTTGGGCGTGCATAGCATATACCTTTATCTCATAATAATGCAATGGATTTAACCTTTGTGTTTAATTTAAGTTTAAAATGTTATCACTGTCACACTGCATTCTAGATTTTAGAGTTTTGTGCAAACTATTTTATTTGAACAATGGATAGTGGGGTGCTCGAGTTCGATAAATCTCATTATATTTGCATGATATTAATTATTGGCATTGAGTCTGGAACACGTTTTGTCAGTAGGCTTCTATTATAAATAAATAACGATACATTTACATCATATTTTTCCTAGTAAAAGCAAAGATCGACAGAGAAAAAAACATGAATGTTAAAAAGAATTAATATACTAAACTAGTAGTTTAATGAGTTACACGTAGAAAAGTGATCGATGACATTTATTACGGTGCATGTTTGAATTAAAATTTATTGAAGTTTGCTTCCTTTCATTTTAAACTGAGCTTTAAGATCCAAATTAAAACAAAACTCATTTACAATCAGACCCTATTAAAAACTAAATAAAAAAAAAACCTTTAATTTTAGTTTTTGAAGCAGGGAACGTCTAGCTAATCACAGCCTAATTGGTTTATGGCTTTATGCCAACTGTATTCAAAGAAAGACAAAACCTCTATGCGTAAAATGTTTCCTTCTGTTTCAGTATTTTATTAATTTTTCTAATATTTTATTGAGTATCCTTTTAGTATTGTTTTTGTTTTTAGTTTGGTCACTCCTTGTGCCTTTAAATACGAGCACTGCAGTATATTTTATAAAGTAAATATTAAATAAACTAATTAACATTTAATATCTTAAAATATTTTAAGAGAATTTAAAATTATTCTTCCAAACGACAAGACACGCCTATAAACTTACTACTTAAACGTTAGTTTCCAGACACTGTTCTTTCGCGAACGAAACATATTTGAAATAAGGTACTACTAGTACTGGTAGTAAAATTAAACACGATTTCCCAAAATTGAAATTAATTAACATTTGCAATTAATTCACTACTCTCATCAAACAAATTAATGATAAAAACTAAAACTGATAACGATGCAAATATAATGTGCTAAATACTAGTAATATTTAGACGCAAATTTAGATGAATATAAGAATTATAATAAGGCTTTGAAAATACTAGTAGCATGAAGTTGTTGACTAACAGGCTCTCATATGATTTTGTTTCTGCTAATTTAGCATGTCCAGTTTTGTCTTATACGATGGGCGAGTCAAAAAGTTTAAATTGTTCCTCGCTCCAATAATTATTAAAGGTAGAGGCAAATTAAGACACCAGTTAATAAATTAGAAGTAAATTTTTATTTTTATTTTTTAAGTTTCTAATTTTCATACAATGTGAATGTAAAATTTTTACATTATCAGGATTAAAATTTACTTTAAATAATATTTTTAAAACAATTATTATAAAAATCAATTATTTTATTATATGTGACAACTTATGATTAAATAATAGTAGGATAAAAAATTGTACAATAAATTTTAAATAAATTCAATTTACAATGCATCCCTAACATGTTTTTTCTATTTTTTATTATTGATTCTTTTATTAATATCTTTAGAAAAAGGATTAATATAAACCCATATGGAATTGACAAATAAAAATTAATTGTTTACAAACATTTTAATTATCATAAAAATAAAAAATGTTAATTGAGTTGTCTAGTGTCTGGCTTCGTTTAAGCTGAAGAGATTAGTACCTTTTTTATAAAAAAAGAAAAAGAAAAAATAATCCTCTTATTTGTTGTTTAGAATTTAGATTATGGCTTTTTAATCAGATCTTGCAAATAAAAAACGTTTGGTAGGTTCGAGAGCCAAGGGACACGATCCGGGATACGTGGCGTCAAAATCGAATATACTAAGACGACGTCGTTGAGTCTACCCTATACCCTATGATATTTTTTAGCCTATAAAATTTGTGCTTAAGCCACTTTAAAAAATTGTTATATGTTAACGGTTTTTTTTACAAACGGTTTGGTAACTATATTAGTTTTTGTTAGTATAAATTTGGTTTACAAGAAATTAAATTATTTTTAATAAACATTTTAGGCTTATATTAGCAGTTTAATAGTACATTATATAAATAATAATCTTATTGTTACAAAGAATTAATATATGTTTTTTTTTTGCTGACCATTAATATATGTTGTTTCCTCTATAAAAAAATTAATATATGTTTTTAATACATTAAATGTTAATATATTGTGCTATGGTGTAAATTTACAATATTTATATCAATAATTTTGATTAAATATAATGACTTTCAGTTTCAATTAAACGAGTTTTATATTCTATTCGATCGTCTTCACGTGAATGAAACGAAAAAAAATAAACCTTTTCGGGTACATATCAAAACTTATATTAGGGGAGAAACTCAACCATTACCAAGTTAGATTATTAGATAATACTTGAGTCTCGTTAAGGATTATTTTAAAATGACAGTTAAAAATGCAGTACTTATTAGTATTATATTTTATGAAGTAATTTAAATTATTTTCAAAAGAAATACGAGATATTATATATGTATATATATTAATCATTTTATTAAAAGTACTCCTCAACACACACGTACACGTGCTCTTATAATGTTTTTGGTGTTAATTTTTTATTTATCAATAAGCATTATTTTTTGTTTAGAGAATAGAAAGGATCGAATCCATCACTTTTATCATTTTTGTTTCTCCTTAATCACCAAATCCTTGTTATATAGCCAATAAAAAACAATACAAAATTGGTGATAAAGAATGTGGAATTCATGAGAAGTTATGTTCAGGTGAGTGGATCCTATGAGAGGAGTGAGAGTGTGACCTCGGGGTGTGGAAACCCTCGTCTCGACCGAAAATACTAGTTGAATGAACTAGTATTAATTGAATGTTACGGTGACGTGACGGTGCATGTTTAAAGTTTAACCGCTATGGCATTTATGGCCAAATCCAAAAACCATTCAATGGGGGTCAGAGAAGAGGACAAGAACCTCCAGCAGTTTGCTATCCATGCCCTTGTAATGTGTAATCTCACACTCCATATCTTACTAATTTGATTTTTTTTTGTCTCTTTTTAAGTTGTTTGTCCTTTTAAAATTATATAATTTTTATGATTTTTATGAAGTGAGTTTATAATTAAATATTAATACAAATATTATGCAATGTTATTTTAAATAAACAATATAAAAACAGCTGAAAAGAGAACAACAGAAAAGCTAGAACAATCCTATAAAAATGCAGGAAATTTCTTTCAGTGTCATGCATGTGAGCTCTATAATCATTTAAGGATTACTACAAAACTATTTTTCTACAATTCTTATTTTGAACTTTGTCAAATGTGAGACACATTTGATGGTAGGAAATGTGTTTTTTATTTTTACGAAAATGACCAATGTATGCTAACATATATAGTATGGCATTGTTGGTACGATATACTTATAACTTTGTGCGTTAAGTATGTGTTGTTGGATGATAAATCGTGTTTATTACAATTTCAATCAGATAAACAACTACTAGTTTTGGAATTAGTTTTTTCACAACAATTTTGAGACAATTTTATTATTCTTTTGATTTTTATAAAATATTTTTAGTATCTATACATATAGAAAAAGATAAAATTTAAATGTAAAATAGAAATTAATGTATGTATATATGGTGTTAAACATAATATTCAAAAACTAATGTTCAAATAATATAAGACTTAGTTTTGTAATATGTAATTTTTCTTCTATACATTTTAATATTGTATAAAGTTTCCAACAACTAAATTATCTCACTGAGTTGGCCATTGTTGCTATCGTATGACAATATTAATCTTTACATGAAACTTAGAATATGATATCCATTTGTTAATCACTGCATCCATTCAATATTTTGACTTAGCAGTAAAACCAATCATAAGCAAAATCATGAAGGTAAGATCTAATAATGGAGCAATAACAACGTTAGACAGCAGATTCATGGGAGAGTACCTTTTAATTTAGACAATGATGAGACCAATCTCAAAATTCCCAATTAACATCATAAAAAAGTACACACACCTCTCCATTGTGATGTCACCCAGATTTCCCTTCCAAACTGTTTTGGTCTCAACCGGCACACAACTTTAGGAAGAAGCAAAAAACTTTAGCACATTCGAATCACCAAAAAACAAAACAACAAACACCCTTTAATTTGAAATTTAAGATGAGAAAAAACAAATACAATATGATCATGTAGGTCCCCCCACCCCCACAGCACTCTTATCTAAGCTATCTTCCCATTGCTCCATGTAACAAATTGCTTCATTTGTCAGTGACCCAAATAAGTCAGTGAGTTTTTTTTGTCATAGTAAAATAACCACAACCATAACACGACACTGCCCCTTTATTAATGACATATAAGTCATAAAAACACCAATGCATGCAGAAGAAGCAGATCAGCAACCCCTTTTAGATTTCTATAAGATCCCGCCCGTGCATAAACATTTAAAAATTAAAATTCGCAGAGCCTCGAACGATGTCGTTTCGTACTTTTAACAAAACTGAGGGGCATATCCGAAATTAAGAAGAAAAAGGGAGGGCATGTTCATATTCAAAACGTGACCACCCCTCGAAGGTGATTTTACTGCAAAAATGAAAAACTGATAGAAGATGAGGTGGCTGGCAGGTCCCTGCATTTCTTCACCTTACTGTTGTACCATGTACACCAAACCAGAGAGGAACACGATTGCCTTTTCTCCTAAAATTTATATTTTTCTTAAAAAAACATATATACTATTAATATCACTTTTTTTTATCAGTTAATAGGCATGCATGCCATTTTTTTTATAAAATAAACTTATATAGTGATAGTTTTATTAAAAAATGATATGCCCATTTATTAAAAATTTCTTAATATTGTTAATTTTGATGATAATTATCTTAAAAGTTATATTTTTATGATAATTTTTTATTGATTAATAGTGTAAAATATTTTTTTAATATTAGTACACAAAATTTTCACTCAGAGTTTTTATACAGTAAACTAATTAGAAATTATATTTAGTGTGATTTACAAAGAAATAATTATTACAAAGAAATAATTTGTGATTAAATGATATTGTAAAAAAAGTATATGTGTTATTTATTATAGGTTAAATTATTCATTAAATTTTTACAACATTATAAGTTTTAGTTTCTAGACGTACATGAAAATTAAGTTTTAATCTTTATTACTAATTACTGATTACTAATGTCATAGAACACTTGGCTTGTATAATCAATAAATTACACTTTTTTTTTTTACTATAATGAACCGTTATATAAACTGTTCAGGAACTAAATCTTTCGGTTTCTAATTAAGAGGCTAAAACTTAAAATTAAGACAATTTAAGAAGAGCAAATGAATATTTTAATTTTATTTTTAAACTATAGAGTAAAGAGTAATATTTTTTTTTATCCTTTTTATTTAAATTTTGTAAGTTTTGTTTTCTCATCTTATGTTTTTTTCTCTGTCTCCAGTTCCATTGGTCAGTCGCTACAAAGCAGATACCTTTTTTTTTTTCTTGTCCAGAAACCATTTTGTACTCATTACTCATTTTCCTATCAACCAATACTGGTTTCTCTTTCAGGGTTGGCTTATCTGTTGCTAAAGCCTCCAACTTTTTTTTTTTTTTTCATTTTTTGTGTTTCTTTGTTCTTGCCCCATTTTCATATTTTAATGGGGGAAGAGGTGTTTTGATTGAAGTTGGTTAGCTCAGGCGTGTTTTCGCTGGAAATCAAATTTTTAAGATAATCTGAAGACAATAATTGTAAGCAAAAAAAACATTTTTTTTTATAAAAAAGTGTGATATTCCTTTTTCTTGTTTTTTCGCTGGTTGTATCATTTGTCCACAGGGATTGTGCTTGATGGACAAATATAATATAAATAAATAATAATAAAGAAAATGAAAGTTTTGGACTGGATCTTATTCTGGCCTCCCCCCCTTTTTTTCCTTGTCTCCAATGATGCTTTTGACCTTCTATACCAACAAAATGGCGGTTGCAAGTTATCAGTAAAATCATATCATATGTTTGTACATACATGTATTTATTTATTCGCATTTCTTCTTCATACACCTAACTCTGCAATATTGTTATTATTTTTCTGATGTACATTGAATCTGGGGCTATGCAGGGTAAAAAGTGAGGGTGAACTTTGAAGGAGGTCTCAAGTCATATTTATGTGTCTATGAGGTTCAGGGGAGTTAGGATTGTTTTTATTTTTTTTTTCCTGTTGAAGTAGGAAGGACAAGATACTATTTATGCAGAGGAATCTTTTGTGGAGGCTTCCATCTAAGTGTTTTCGATAGTAGAGCCAAATAGTTGGATCCAAATCACACACAACCCCTTTACCTTTTTTGAAGCAGCTTCTTTTCGACTATTCTGACTTGGTAGTAGGTGATTTGAAAGTACAAAAAGCACAACAGCTAGTAGTGTAGTGGAGTCAAGGGTCTTCCTTTCAAATTTCTCATCAATGAGCAAGTAAAGCAGGGTGCTATGCTATGCTATCTTTCACTGCTTTGAATCTTGTTGAGTTTTAGAAAGCTTGAATTGCATTTTTGCATTTTGAACTTGGGGCTGCTGCATCAACCTCGTCTTGCTGCTTTCTGATCCCCAAAAGGGTATCTGATTCTCCCCCGGATTTGATACTACCTTTGGGAGGGTACTTGTAAAATGAAACAAGATTCTGTGAACGTTGGGGGGGGGGAGGTTTTTACTTTTGAGTCTCTGATACTGATACAAAATACGAAATGGTTTGAATTTGGTTATAAGAATTTGTCTCTTTTATTGCCCTGTGGAATGTACAAGCATGTTGGTGATAAGATAAATAATAATTGTACTGGTGGGGCAGGCTAATGATTGATAGATATGACACTGAACCTCTTCTTCTGTTTCTTTTTCTCCTATATAGGAATTGGCAACACATATGCTTTGGATGGTTGTTGAGAGTTCAACCTTTTGAGCAAGGTAGTTTTTGAGGCATTATTATTATTGGTGCCGATGAGTCAAGAGCAACAGAAGCGGGGGAAGCAAGAGAAAGGTTCTGATGGCGTTGAGAAGGTTATTGTTGCCGTTAAGGCATCAAAGGAAATTCCAAAGACTGCTCTTGTTTGGTCTCTCAGTCATGTTGTTCAACCTGGGGATTGCATTACACTACTAGTGGTTGTGCCTTCACAAAGTTCAGGTAATTCCTCTTTTGCCTGCATTTGATCTAGTTTTGTGCTTCTTTTTCTTGTCAGAGATTGTTTTTCTGGCAAATTGGAAAAATGGGGATTTGATTCAGATGTGAGTATGTAACATGGTCAGTGGTTTTTCATGTATATCATCCGCCCTATATAGGGATTGTTTCATGCTTTTTCCTTTTGAAATTGTGATGGCAATGTGGCAGGAAATAGCAATGAGTGGATCTAAACTATGAACTTTGTCAGTGTTTTGTTTTTGTGGGAATTTGAACCTTCACCATGGTATTCTGTGTAATTGACTGGTATTCTACTTGTATGCAGGCAGAAGATTATGGGGTTTTCCGAGATTTGCTGGTGATTGTGCCAGTGGTATTAAGAAGTACCCTCCAGGAACAATATCAGAGCAGAAGAGTGACATCACTGATTCTTGCTCTCAGATGATCCTACAGCTTCATAATGTCTATGATCCAAACAAGGTTAGTACTTAGTAGCCTTAGTGCATGCAGGGTTCATGCAAATTGAATGTTTGAGGTTGTATCCTCATGCCAATCTTTTCCCCAACAGATAAATGTCAGGATTAAAATTGTATCCGGATCACCTTGTGGAGCAGTGGCTGCCGAAGCCAAGAAAGCACAAGCCAATTGGGTTGTATTAGACAAGTAATAGTCTCTCTTATATTTTCCTCACTGAGAAGCTTCCTATTGTAACCATAAAACTTGATGATATCTACATTTTTGGTTTATTGTTTCGTTCTGAGATTAAATTTTGTGTTGTTGCCTTCTTTGCAGACAGCTTAAACATGAGGAAAAGCGATGCATGGAAGAACTGCAGTGTAACATTGTAGTTATGAAGCGTTCTCAGCCTAAAGTACTGCGCTTGAATTTGATTGGACCACAGAAGAAGGAAGTTGAAGAAGCAGGTCCATCACCTTCTGAGCAAGATGACATGCCTGAAAACCGAACCAAAATAAAGCTGGATTCCTTAAATTCTATCAAAGGACCAGCTGTAACTCCAACTAGCAGCCCTGAGCTAGGGACACCATTCACTGCAACTGAAGCTGGTACTTCATCAGTTTCAAGCTCTGATCCAGGAACTTCACCATTCTTCATATCAGAGATGAATGGTGAGTTCAAAAAAGAGGAAACTATCAAGGAAAGTCAAGAACTTGTTGATACTAATTCAGACACAGAAAGTGAAAGTCTATCCACATCTTCAGCAAGCATGAGATACCAGCCATGGATAACAGAATTGCTTTTACATCAACCATCAACACAATGCAATGAAGAGAGATCAGAGATGTCTCACGGTATGCCTCAAGCATCAACAACCAGAGCTTTCCTAGAAAAGTATTCTAGGCTTGATAGAGGAGCTGGATTTGAAATCTCAACCTATAGAAATGACATGGATTTCAGTGGGAATTTAAGAGAAGCAATAGCATTATCTGGAAACGCCCCACCTGGTCCCCCTCCATTATGTTCAATATGTCAACACAAGGCACCTGTTTTTGGAAAACCTCCAAGGTGGTTCAGCTATGCTGAGTTGGAACTTGCTACTGGCGGATTTTCACAGGCCAACTTCTTGGCAGAAGGAGGGTTTGGATCTGTTCACCGAGGGGTTCTACCAGAAGGACAAGTCATTGCTGTCAAGCAACATAAATTGGCTAGTTCTCAAGGTGATCTTGAATTTTGCTCAGAGGTGGAAGTCTTGAGCTGTGCTCAGCACCGCAATGTTGTTATGCTCATTGGGTTCTGTATAGAGGATAAAAGAAGGCTACTGGTTTATGAGTACATATGCAATGGATCATTGGATTCACATTTATATGGTGATTTCTCTGGCTCCCATACCAAATTATCTCATGATAGAAATATATTTAGAATTGGCCTGAACTTGGTGAAGATTGTCAAATTCATAATCTGTCAAGTTCTTAAGTATATATCATATTTCTAAGTGTCAATAAATAATTGGAAAATGATAATTTAAAATCAATTTTTTTTAGTTTATAAATGGATATGCCAATTATCATGACATCTTTTGTCTTTAAAGGCTGTATTCATGCATAGTATGTTAACATCATGATATTTTCATGTTACATTCAGTGATATGAATATGGTGACTTGATTGTAAATTGATTTAATACTTTGACGTATTTCAGGGCGACAACGGGATCCATTAGAATGGTCTGCACGGCAAAAAATTGCTGTTGGAGCTGCTCGTGGTTTACGATATCTTCATGAAGAGTGCAGAGTAGGTTGTATTATCCACCGTGACATGAGGCCAAACAATATTCTCATAACTCATGATTTTGAACCTCTGGTAGGTCACTGCTTTCCTTCCTTTGTACAACACCGTGTCATAGTTTACATATTGAAAGACACCATCACTTCATTATTGAATATGCATCTCTCTACAGTTTTTTTTTTTTTTTTGCCTCAAATTTTCTGTTCATTAAAATAATTGTGGACTGCTTAAAAAAAGTACTTATGAAAGGTAAAGGGTCATGGATTTTTCAGTTTCCTACAGATCACAATCTTAAGTGTGTGTTTTGAGATGCATCGAATGTGTGCTTCATTTTCTAACAGTATTGTAATTGTGCTGAATTATGTTATGATGTAAGGTTGGCGATTTTGGTCTGGCGAGGTGGCAGCCTGATGGGGACACAGGTGTCGAAACTAGAGTGATTGGAACATTTGGGTAAGTATTGTATTGTGCTTGAAACAATTTCATCCTTAAACTTGTATATGAAAATATCAGATTGCAACTAAGCTATGCCATTTCTGTGTAGGTATTTGGCTCCTGAATATGCTCAAAGTGGCCAAATCACTGAAAAAGCTGATGTTTATTCCTTTGGGGTGGTATTAGTGGAGCTTGTTACTGGGAGAAAAGCTGTGGATCTCACTAGGCCAAAGGGGCAGCAATGCCTTACTGAGTGGGTAAGTCAAGAGTATGAGAATATCTAACTTGTTATGTTATTGAATTGTTGGCACCATTTCAGGAGAGTAAATAGTAACATTCATGACAATCCAATTGACAAACATATAAAGCTTGAATTTATTTTGTTGTTTTTGCCTAGCCTTGCCTAATTGTGTAAAATTTTGAATAATAAACAGGCACGACCACTTTTGGAAGAAGATGCCATTGAGGAACTGATTGATCCAAGGCTTGGTAACCACTATTCAGAACACGAGGTCTATTGTATGCTGCATGCTGCATCATTATGCATACAGCGAGATCCTCAATGTAGACCACGCATGTCACAGGTAAAGGAAGTTTTGAACCCTTTTGTTCTTTTAGCAAACTTGGCTGGATCCTAAGAACTCTCAATTGCATATTTCTTGGAACTTGATTATGTTAAACAGTTCTAGGTAAATATCCTACACTGCCTGTAGGAAAGGCACAAAAGGATTATAACATGTTCTCCAAAATATCAGGAGACTTGTATAGTAAAATTCCTCACACGCGTGCAGTGCACTTTCTTCTCAACTTGCCTAAGTTCCTAAACTGCTCCACTTTCCACTTTAATTATGTGTGACATTTAAATAGACTTAAATACCTTTTTCGTCCCTGTAATTTAGCGTTTTTTTCATTTTTGTTCTTAATTTTTTTTTTTTTCGTTTTAGTCCTTCCAAAATATGTTTTTGTTTTCCGTCCTTAAAGTGTGCTAAAACGTATTTAAACCATGAAAATAATTTGTTTCAATTTCCGTAAAAGCCAAGTTTAATTAATGGCTAGTCTTAGGCAAGACTTTTTAGTTACATTTTTTTTAATAATATAATATGCTCATTGCTGAAATACTAAAAGCTTAGCCTAACTGTTTTGGCATACTTGTGGTTGTTTATTGAAGGTTCTCCGAATACTAGAAGGTGACATGGTGATGGACTCAAATTACATCTCAACTCCAGGTTATGATGCAGGAAACCGGAGTGGTAGACTTTGGTCAGAGCCGTTACAAAGGCAGCACCATTATAGTGGTCCCCTTTTAGAAGAGTCTCTGGAGTCCTTCAGTGGAAAGCTATCCCTTGACAAGTACAAGCCTTCCTATTGGGGAGATAGGGACAAGGCTAGAAGGGCTTCATGTGTAGATGACATCTGAAGTGATTAATGATGAAAAGTTGCATTCTTGTTATGCTAAATATAAAATATGTTTGTTACCCACCTATTATTTTGTTGTTTCTTATTTCTTCTTTTTGTTCAATGGGATCTGATTTTGCATCTGTATAGCAGAGTGAAAGTAGGATAGGTAAGTATAGAAAACCTTTTGAAAAATTTCAGGAAATCATGTAAACTAGTGCCTAAATGACCTTGGCAGACTTTAAGTGCTGTCTATGGTCTTCACTCTCTCTCCTTGATCAATTACATGGTCCAAGACTATCATGATTCTGACCCATTTTCACTTAACATATAACTGAGTTTTATTAGCTTTTTTTCTTAAATTAAAAATCTTGATTTTTTATATGCATGGTAGTCTTTGGATGATATAATAATTTTTCATCTCACTTTCTTTCCTCTTTTTTCAATGCTTGTTTTTGCATGGACATGCATGCATTAAGAAGAGAACAAACCTGAACTGAGATTGTCATCTGAACTAACAGTGAGAATATCACATCAGTTAACTTTAAGAGTTCATTCGATATAATGAAAAGAAAATTAAAAAAAAAATGAATTAAGATTAAAATTTTGAATTAAAATAAAATGTAAAATTATGAATTTCATATATTTTACTGATGATGTTTTACTATCTTTATATGCAAATGAACTTATCCTAAGCCTTAAATTAAGGGTGAAACCGAACTTGTGATTTCTTTATTCAAATTTTTTATTTTGAGAAGCATGCTAAATCAGAACACCTTGGTTGGCTGATAATGACAAATGTTACTATTTTTCTTGAACTCTTGACTTTTATAGCATGTAAAACAAAAATTATTGGTTGGCTGATGGTGACATGGCTGTGATGTTCAGACATAATACAATCAAGAGACATGTCAAATGTCTTGTTTCCCGGTTATGTATTGGCAAGTTTTAAACAAAGAGACTCCACACCTTATCCCGAGGGCGACTCTGTCTGATTCTTGTCCATGTATCTTATTTATTAATCAACATCGCCAAAAAAAACTTTGCAGAATCTACAACTTTGGTTCTTCCAATATTGTTGTGTAAGTTTCAAAAAGTTTTATGCATGCTTTTTTATATTAGGGGCCATAGCTAGAGATGACAGTTAGACTATGAATAATCGCAAAATATAGGAGTATTATTTTCAGTTTTGTAAGTTTGCATCCTTGACAATATTAGAGAAATTTGTAAAGGTGACATATGACCTATATAATTAGACCAGATATTAAGAGCAGCCCCATAAGTTCATGCAGTATTTTACATGGCCGTAAAAAATATCATTATAGCCTTCAGCATAGAGTATTATGATACAATTATTTAGCATAATCTCATTTGATAATGAAATGATGCACTGTCCATGGGGTCAGGATGTGCTTCAAAATAACTTCTTAGTCTAATAATCCAAATAAGAACATCAACGAAAAGAGATTATGCTTTAAGTTTGAAATCATCACTTTTAGCAAGACTTAAGTTTTCTTATTGAGAAAAACATAGATAGAACGGAAATAATAGTAACGAAATAGTACGAATCATAAGGAAGGATTTATTTTTGGATATCAATTTTTTACTTCACCACTTTTCATGTTTTGAATTAATGCATTTGTATCAAACAGCTATTCTGTTTCTTATTTTAATATTGTTTTATTAAAAGTATAATTATTATTTAAAATATTTTCATTTAAACTAAATACTTTTTCATACTTCAAAGATTTTAATGATAATTACTCGAATTCAAAGAAAAATTAGTCTAAATTTTTAAAATGTTACATTTAATATACATATAAGTTTACATAATAAATTTTATAATAATTAATTTTAATCTAATAATTAATTTTTTAAGGCAGAAGGCATAGATTGAGAGCGGTGTCCATAACAAAATTCCAAATATCTTTTACTAGAAGGTACCAGATTGTTTTGGGCCCCTCAAAGGAAATGATATTCACACATCCTTTTTATATCTTTCCACTCCCAGACCTTTTTTTCTTTTTAGAAAAACACATCGAGTAAAATAAATTTTCATTACTGTGTATCTTAACAAAACTTGATTTCGTTGACCTAGTCTCTCCCGCCATGCGAAGTCTCTCTTTGGCGCCAATTGATTGTTGGAAGCAAAAAGAAAAACAAAACCCTTTCTCTCAGCAACAAATCTGAAAAGAGAAACATCACTCCGTTGTTGTGAATCAATGGCTTCGAGCTCTGCGGCGGAAGGAGTATCAATGGACGATGATTACGAAACCTTGATTGCAACCACCGACGTGGAGCTTCTGAAGAGAGCGTGGCGCAACGAGAAGGCGGCCCCAGAGATTCTCCGCTACGAATCTAAATTGGTTTCCCGCGTCAACAAAGTCATTCAACTCATGGTGCGTATAATCGTAACTTCTCACTCCTCAAACCCTAACTAACTAATTGATGCATTTAATTTAATTATTATTTTTTTTTGTTTGTGCAGGAAGAAATTGTGGAGGAAAAATCCAGTGGCGGTACTGATCCTCTTTCGGTGTCTCTATATCAGATGGACTTGGATAGAACTCTCTTTTTGTTAAGATCCTATCTCAGGATCCGCATCCAGAAGGTAATGAACTAAGCAATTCCGTTCTTATGTTTATGCCTGTTATGTCTGTATTGTTAATTGCTTCATATGAAATTGCAATTGCGGTTTCGGTCACATTGTGTGAAATTATGGACAAATAGGAGTGCCAAGGTTTTTAAAAGCGGTCCGCTACCGTGATTTTGGCGGCAAGGTTAAGGTTTTTCAAAACCGTGATTTTTTACCGTAACGTCAAAGTTTTTCTTAAAGTGTTCGCCAGGCAATGCGGCTGCAATTGTGGCTGCATTTGTCCATGATTTCCCGTAACATCAATGAAAACGTGCGACCGTGTCACTGTAATTTAAAACCTCGAAAACAACCAATGCAGCTGCGAAGAGCCAAAAAATCCTTGATGTTGCGGCAGAAATTGTAACTGCCAACTGTTTATTAAAACCTTGGGAAGGAATCAGTGGAAAAAAAAAATTGAACTAGTGAAATTTATTGTAGTCTTAATTAACCTCAAGTATGAGCAGTGGCCGTGTGAATCTTCGACTAGATTTTAATTGAATTTTCTCCGTGGACTCATTTTTGGAAGATATTTTCTCCCTAATAATAGTTTTACGGCTTTCATTTTTACTACCTGTATAATAGGTTAAAATAATTTGGGTATCTATCTGGGTATGTATTAGTTGCTGAACTATTTGAAGACTAGTCAGGTTGGGAATTGACTTGACTAATTGCTCTGTTCATTAGATTGCTTTTTGTTTAATTTTGTAGTTTTTTTTTTATTGTAGATTGAAAAGTACGTGTTCCACATCCAAAAAACTGAAGAACTTAGGAACAGGCTATCTAAATACGAGAAAGATTTTGCCAAAATGTAAGGCTTTCCTTTACATATTTTTTTGATAATTTATTTTTCTGACTAGCAATGTGTTTTAAGTTATAGCATTGAAGCATACTTGTTGTGGTTTTTGAATCTGATTTTCTGGCTGCAGGTGTGAAAATGACCTAGAGCAACATCTGGATGAGAGTGTTCTGTCGAAGTTGCCTAAAGATTATAAGTCTGTTCTGAGGCAATCTTCAATGAGTGAAGAGGATGACATGGGTAATTTATCATTCTCAGAAGTTAGAAGACAATTTAGGTTATGTTATTTCATTTTTTCTTTTGGGTCATTGTGTGTATCTGTCTGGGTAGTCAAATTTGCTTTGCCTGAAAATCACCAGTCTGTTATGAGATAAAGTTTGTTACCTTGTTAGCATTTTAGTAAGTAGGTTGAAATAATTTACATGATTCCTGATAAATATGGCCTTTATGCTTGTGTTTTTCTTGTAGTTTCCAGTTTTCTAAATAAGATTTTGTGTGCTAATCTTAAATTTTCTTACTGACAGTTGTTTCTGAAGTTTGTCAACCCCTTGCATAGTACATCCTTTTATTATTATTATTATTATTATTATTAATGTTAGAATATACATAATGTCCAAAAATATCTTATCATATTTTAGTCTCAGATGGTCTTTTAGGATTAGTTTCCACGATTCCTCATTGTCTCCTAGGATTGATTATTATATTTTCTTAGCAATTTGTTTCTTTAGTTAGTTTGGATTATGATTAGTATAAATAAGGGTCAGTACTCTACACTACAATGATGTCCTAACCCTTATTTCAAACACATCAACTCATTGTAAGTTTGTAACATATCTCAGTTAATATGCATTAGTGTTTCATTCTTTTTTCTCTCTCTTCCTCCCTCTGTATCTATAACCCCATAATTTCAACAACTAAATTGATGACACTAAATATTGTGCAGTAACACTACATACTGATGGCTATAATGATATATTTTTTTATAGCCCAGTAAATACTTTACGTTCTTTTAACTGCACTTGCTTTCACATTCTTATAACAAATTCCAGAAGGCTGCTAACCTTGTTTATCTTTGACAATAACATGGAGACCTACAAAGATGAAAAGAGAAAGGATGAGCCCAGTAAATTATTATTCTTTCAGTTAAACTTTGATCACTTTGTTTGATTAGCTATCCTATTAACATTGAAGGGTATTTCAGTATAGATAACTATTGTATATTTTTCTCTGGTCACACACTCACACATATATTACTAATAATAATTTTATATCTTGCTACCTTGTGATTTGGAAGCCCCCAATTCCAAATCCACTTGGTTGGAGTCTGATATATTGGGTTGCCCTTGAATTTTATATCCTTTTGTGCATCTCAGTTACTGTGGATTATTTTCCGTTGAAAAACATGTTAGAGTTAGAGGAGCTTCTCCCTCATTTTCGCCACTTATGTTTTCTCTTTTGCTAACTGAAGTCTTTCATTGCTTCATACTTTGGCTTTTAATCTATTATATGTTATTTCCTTGAGAATATGATGTCCTCCGACATAAATGAACCGTCTGTTTTTGACAATTTTTTTGTCTGTATATTTCAGTCCCAGAACCACAACTAGACGCATTTGTTTTGTGTAGAAGTAAAGAGTATCTCACGGGCATTCAACTCGAAGATGGACCTGTTGATGACAGGCAATTCTCTTGTTCTTGGATGAATTAATTCTGCTGTCTTGAAAAAGGTTAAAAAAATAGTTTAATTGATTATTCTCGCAGGTCGAAGCTGTTTGAGATGGAGCCAGGTGTCCTCCACTTCATATGTTACAAATCAATAAAGGCACTTGTAGAGAGTGGCAAAATTGATCTCCTCTGATATTTGCAATGATGCTTGTGCAAGTGACATAGTGAATAAGCAAGTGATATCCCTCCTTGTTTAAATGTTCACAACATGGGAGTGTCAGTGTAAAACATATAACATATAAGGTGGTATCGTGAAATACACTATTTATTCCTACATTTTTTTTTTCAATATTGTGTATGGAGCTGATATAGGACGTTGTCAAGGAAAGCAGTTTCAAACTTATAAAGGGACAATGTTTTCTCATATAGTGTCACGTGAAAATTAAACGTGAAATGATTAGTGCATGTTTGGATATCAGTTGCATTGCAGTGGTGGCAAAATGAAGTTTATAAAAGCACTCTCACCCTTTCTTTTCCATTCAGTTTGCGGTGGACCATTGGATTTGGTCTCGAAATTTATACACAACAAGTTGAACTTAAAATCAAACATATTCCTTTTATGCTTCTTTTTATTATTATTTTTTAATTAGCATGTTTAGAAATTACATAATAACTAGATAAGTCGTGATAGCTAGTGTTCTAAGAATCATCTTAGTCCTGTGGCGGGTCAGACTGATTTGATTGGGAACTGGACCTATAATTAGTTTGATTCATTTATTTGATTGAATTAACTACATTAAATCATTGTTAAACCGAATAAAATCTGTCTTATGCCATCACTGAGTTACTATTAATTTTCTTAAAGTGTTAAAAAAGATTTCACACCAAGAACTGATATTATGACCCTAAAAGCCTCAATAATAAGTTTTATTGCTAAAATTCATTACAATTCCTTATTATAATATACATGACATGAATTAATATACATATCTTTATTCATTATACCACTTGGACAAATCCATGCACTTCAACGCCAATTTCATCACTAACTCATTAATCCAGTATCTTTGACCAAGTTAATTAATTGATCCGGTGGTCTTGACTCCTAATAACATTTGTTACAACACAAGTTCACTTTTGTAATTTTTTTAATTTTTTTTTGGAAAATGCTTTTATATTTCTAACAATGTTCCAATACTCTTACTAAAAAATAGGATTAAAATTTTAACTTAAATTTTTTGGAAAAGTCTTATGTTTCTAACAAGTTTTCCAATACTCTTATTAAAAAAAACTAAAGTAAATAATACGTGAGTAGTGATATGTATGTTTGTAAACTTCCACACGCATTAGGTATTCCTTTGAATATGATCACTCGCAGTTCGAAAAGAATTGTAGGATCATGCAGTTCAAATTCAATAACGTAGACTTTTTTAGTAACAAAAATTGTTCTTCATAGGTCAAGGAGAAGATAACGTGCTTCACAGCAGGAGAATGCAATGGTGATATTCAATGGAACTCCCGCCATGATGGTTCCCCCACCATGAACATTACAAGTTTGTCATGTAAGGTTCAACAGAGGCTCTAGCATTGATGGCTCCCGTCATGAAACAACAAGAGTTGGTTTTCTCCCATAATGCTGCTAATTTTTTTTCAGTTATAACTGATTAAGTTTTCTTATCTCCATTTCGCACAATAACCACACATTTTCTATCAGTTTCTTTACCATCGCCAAAATAAATGTGGATGCTCAGGGAGAAATCGGGAAAGAACAAAAGAAAGAAAAACATACCCCTCTGATTATAAGTTAATAATTCTAACTGTTAAAAAACTTTCCTATGAGGGAGATATCTCTGGCTCTCCCACCCTAGTTACAGCTTCAAAACTAACCCCATCAAGGATAAGAAGAGTTTGTAAAGAGAAAATTTTAGTTACCAATTAAAATGGATTATAAAGAAAAAAAAGTGTACTTGTTTAAGAGCAAAAAGACAATATAATCAAGTGTCTAAGTGTAATTTGCCCTTAAAAAGCTTTACTACTGATGTGGTTATCATTTACCATAAAAATATACGCAGGGAAGTTTTACTACCGATAGGGGCAAACATTTTGTAACCTTCTGAATTTTTTTAACTCCCAACATAGTTCATGGTTCTAGCCTTATAGGCATAACCAAAACAACATATACAGTAATCACTTTGCAAGATTGGCCACATTCCCAATCTTTCCCTACAAGTTGTGACTTGCGACTACTCAGTATCGAACAACCAAATTATCCAGAAACTGTCTAGCTCCCGTTTCTCCTAACGCTTCCTCATTTTAGACCTTGCATATCTAAAGAGCACGGATAAGAGTAAAAAAGAAAAAAAGAAGGAGGTTAGAAAGATGAAGTATCTAATCATTGCAGAATAAAAATTAATAGAACTCATCAGGTTAGAAGATACTCTATATGCATGCCACCCCGATCTGATGACGGCAGCAAGCTTCCCTGAAGCTCCTCCATGACTTTAGCAGCTTGGTGAGTTTCCTGTCAAACGAAGAAAAGTTGATAATATAATCAGTGAACAAGTAAAAAATCAGGACAAGGTTATTTGACAGATACAATATGCTTAACTATACTTTGGTGGCAAGGCAATAGAGAGAAAATGACCTAAAAATCCAAACAACCTTGTCCCATTCAATGTGTATGCCTATGCCATGATGTTATCACATTTCTAAAGAGTCAATTGTTCAAGAATCAAGAGAAAATAGCAACATGGAACAGGGTTGCCCAATTAGAATTTGTGTGCCTGAGTGAAGTTCCTCTTGATCAGATTTAGTTCTACTAGACATTACTGGATGGCTGAGGATGTACAGCTATAGTTTCTGGATGGTTTTCTTACCTCAAACAAACACATGAAATTAGGTTTTCCAGAAACATGATTCAAAATTAATGACATGAACAATCAGTGATCGTATGCTATACAGAAAAGGTAGAGTTTCTATACAAAGAACTCCACATCACTCCGAAAAAGAAAAAAAAAGGAAATTGATGACGGTAACAGGAGAACTTATGAAAAAGGGTAGGACCAAAAGATTTAATGTTGTAACCCTCATTATTACTACAGGTTTAATCTATCATTTCCTTCCCTCCCTTCCTCCACCCTTATTTTTCTCTCCCTTGAACATCCACACACAATATATGAAATATTATAAATGCCTACTATTTTAACGATGATACCTCAAAATGCAAACAGAGGCACATGTTGACTTACCTCAAAATCAACAAATGCAACAGGCATTCCTCCTCTGGAACGCATTTTGACCATGTTGAATCCAGTATATCTGAAAAGATGGATTAAAGACATTAAGTTATATGATCATATCAAGTAGATGAAGAACATTCCAGGATCTATATATAACAAGAACTAGAATGTTCAGCATTGGTTCAATCTGAACAACAGAGGCCCTTCGCAGATTCATTTAAAAGAGAGAAGAAACTCACGCAGAAAAAGCCTGCTTCAATTCATCTTCAGTGCAATTTGGACCAAGATTTGCGATAAAGAGAGTGGAACACAGTCCTCCAGTACTGCCCTTTCCATGTTGCTCCTGCAGCCAATTTGAAAGGATTGTAGTACAGAAGACCATAATGGGAAAAGGAAGCAACACCTTTTCAAACTACAGAGAATTTCATCTACTTGTTGAAACACTGAAGGAAATGACATGAATTCTATGTGCTGCATTTAAAGCAGAAGAAAATATTGGATAATTTCTACAAATGCAATAAGCTGAAGAGTTCCAACTTATTTCTGATTTTCACTTGAACTTACCACAGATACAGCATTGTCAGAACCAACAGCCGTTTCATCACTGCATACAAGCAGAGAATATTATAGACTTAGTGAACCACCAGAATGTTCAAAGTATTGTTATAACTTTATCATTCTTTTTTTTGTGTGTGCGCACAATTTGCAAAATTTTGAACGTTTGAGCTAAACAGTTATTAAATTTATTGTATTCTCAACCTTGTCATGATTGCTAAATCACCCTGGTTGTCGCCACTGTCTGATGGTTCATCAGGGTCGCTGTCACCTAAATGTAGAAGATGTGCGGTGAGACACAAAAACAAGAGGGCCAAGAATATGAAAGCTAAGTTCCCCGTGTTGCTCCTCTCCCTTTTTTCCTTTCTAATCTCACTCGCCCCATTTAAATTGAAAGAAAAAGACAATTAGCTATGGGTGCATGCAATAAAATGGCAACAAGCTAGATCATAGTCATTTCAGAATATACACACTTCGCATTGAACTTAATTAAGTAACATTACCGTCCTCACTTGATGATCCCTGAAGATCAGGCTCTCCTTTGGACCTTTTATCTATAACCACGTAGGCTCCACTACCTGTGCAAAATAAAAGTCCAGTAATCATCCTAAAAAAGCAGTAAAACCATAAATTGGGGGGGTAATGGAAGAAAAGTTGCTTAAAGGAAAAACTGCATGTAATAAAAAGATATATACCTGGTTTACGCTTCCTCCTAGAGTTTGACCTGGCAAGTTCAATATGTAAAACAGATCCAGTTTGAGGATCAAATTTCACACCCTGATTTCATCAACGAAAAAAGGAATTAGTTAAAAGACCAATTTCTATTAACTGCAAACATCTTCTCCGTAAAATATGATCAACAATTTATTTTCACACTCCATAAATCCCACTAACTCTAAGGATTTCCTTGAGTATTTGCACAAGGCCACTGCAATTTTCACTTAAATTTTTGTTTGGATAAATTTCTCAATATACACTTACATGAGAAGAAAATAACAAGATAAAATGACTTCTCTTATAAGCTAAAATTAGCTCACGGATAGGTTAAAATCAATTTTTGGAAAAGCTAAATGAGAGAGTTTGTAGAAATTGACTTATGCACTAGCTAATTTTAAGTGAGGAGAAACTTAATTCATTTTACCTTCTTATTTTCTTCTCAAGTTAGGAATAAGAAGTGTGTGAAAACAGACCCTTAGTCGAATATGTTAATTCTAAGGAACAAAAATCAAAATCGTAAAATTTACTTATCAGTTCCGTTGCAAAATTACGTTTTGAGGCAAAAATCATTGCAAAATTACGTTTGAGGCAAAAATCATTTTGCCAATGGATCAGGACCCTTGTTTTTGTGTTCATTTTGCTTTAATCTTTTGGATTCACATTGGAACGTGTGCCGCAGCATTTCCAATTGCAAACCAAACATGCACTAAATTCCTAACTCTGACGGTACTCACATTCAAGGCGTGCAACGCTGCCATTGCCGATTGGTGGTTGAAAAACGTGGCAAACGCTACGACCTGAAAAAGGAAAGCGAAAATTTTATTCAATACATACAAAATTCACGAGCTTTCAATTTCAATGCATAATAATAAGTAAGTGAAAAGGAAGAATTCACGAGAAGGAATGGAACCTGGTTGGCGCGGCCGGTGTACTTGAGTTGGCAGGAGTCGAAGCCGGGGCGGCGGCGGAAGAGGTTGTGAATCTCACGCGCCTTCACGTCGTCTGGTAGACCGGAGACAAATAGCGTGTTGATGTTGCTCTGCTCATCATGTTGGTAAAGGTAGAACGGATCGAACGGCGGCTGAGCCATGAGCGCCGTCGTCTGCGGCGGCGAATGGCGATTGTGGTCACCGGGGAAGCTCTGTAAAGACGATGACGGAGGGGACCGCCGCAGAACGGTGCTAGCTTTTGTTTTGTACAAACGAAACGAAATTCTTTAGTATAGTGTGAGTGTCGTTTATTTACTTCCCTTCATTCCTATTGAACCAGAGGAGTGTTCCTAAAATTATAATTTAAACCTTAAACTATTAGGTTAAAAAACATAAATCATTGTCCTTTATGTCAATCTATTTTAGTATATTTTATATTTTTTAATTTATTTTATTTTATAATAATAAGTGTAAAATACACAACATTAAATAGTCATTGACTCCTTAAAAAAAGTTATCGAGCAATAGTCTAGTGTAAAAAAAAGTTACAAATGAATTAGCACGAGTATCCAATCTATCTTTCTTGATGATTAAATTTTATTAAAAAACCTAATTGGTAAACTTTAATAAATAAAAAATTCAATCATATTTCTTATTCATAAGATTGAACCCAATATATGGGTATAATTTTTTCACATTACAAATACAATATTAAAAAAATGTCTCAAAATAAGATTAATCAAATATTAAAAGAAAATCTTAAAAGGTTTATTCTTCAAAAATCTTGAACTAAAAACTTACCTTAAAAGTTAATAATATTACTCATATATTTATTTATTTATAATATATAAATAATGAGTTAAGAAATCATTCGCTGTAACATCACGTTTATATATTATTATGTGTCACATTAATCTATTTGCTTTATGTGTTAATATTTGGGGATTATTACCTTTTATTACATCTTTCTTCCATTAATTTATCTTCAAATCATCCCTCTTGCTAATTTAGGCTCAATTTTGGTATTCATTCTCCTTTTTCCTCAATGTTCTAAAGTGTTGTGATTTTCATCATTCTCCACACAAGATTTATGAGCTTTGTGAAGTTGTCTTCTTAAGAAATATTTTTTTAATCTTGAAAATATAAGAATAAAAAAATTAATCTCATACTTGTTATGAAATAATTTATCTCAAATATATTTTTTTACCTAAGTAACTAATAATTACATTTTCAAACTTTTAGCTAACATTTAATCCCGACAAAGGGTGAGAAAAATTTATTTCCATTAGAAAAAAATCTTCTTTATAAATAAAAATACTCATATATTATTTTCTTATTCAGTATCACATTCTCTTCTAAATGATTCTCAAAATTTTCTTTAAAATATAATATACACATTTACCTATTGACGGTATAAATAAAAGCATATTTTTCTTTGAATTTTATTTTAATAAATCAAAATTATAATGTATGTTAAGTTGGATTAAACACACCCATTTAAAGTCTTGTCTTGTAGCTTGTTATTCAACACCCTAACCCCACCACATAATCACATGTCAGATTTTCCCTCTCAAATTCCCCTTTCATATTTCAGTTTTCTCTCCCAAACCAAAGCCATATAACGAATTCACATTAGATGCTGCTACACAACAAACCGTAAAAACGAACCAAATCTAACAATTATTTTTTTTTAGTTTCCCGAATTCACAAAAAATAGAAAACAAAAGAGCAAATAAGTTACATTTTAGAAGAAGAATCAGTTAAGCAGCACTAGCAACTTCTTCCAAGAATAAATCCTCCGTCCTCCTGAACGCGGCGTGCGCCACCACCGCCGCCACCCCGACCGCCACCGCCACGAGGATGTTCACGGTGGCATCGGTGAGCAGCAGCAGCGCCACCGTGAGCACCGCCATGACGACCAGCACGAGGCGGTCGTCGACGAGGTGGCCCAGCACCACGAGCGGCTCGTCGCGGAGGAAGTAGAGGAACAGCCACGCCGCCATGAGGACGAGGAACACGATCAGCGAGATCGGGTGCCACAAGAGGCTCAGAAACAGAATCAGCAGCGCCACCATTGCGTAGTTCATGCGGAAATACGACACATTGATCCGAATCCGCGATAGTGCCTCCGGCAAGCCGCCGCCGGGAACCTTCAGCGACCGGAAGTTGAACATTGCCTTCCACGGCCGCCGCATCCCCAGCCCGGCCTTGATCCGCTGCTTCGCGCGTGAGATATACTCGAGGTTGGGAGGCGGCGAGGTTGGGATCGTGCCATAGGTGGTTGTTGTCATGTTTTGACAAGAGAAAGAAAGTGTGATTATCTGAACGACACACTGTGAAATGGTATTGGTATTGAGGTTTGATAATTATAGGGGGGAGTTGGGACCTACTATTTTTTTGTATTAAGTAAAAACATAATTAAGATTTTAGGCTTCCCAATGTTATCTAAGGTACTTTTAAAAACTTTGGTACTTTGATTAAAGACTAATTCTTATTTGGGGCTTAATCACACTTAAGATCCTCCTGAAAAGTCTATTTGGGGCTTAATCACACTTAAGACCTACTTATTTGTGAATTTGTTTATGTTTTTTTTTCCCTTCTTTTATGGCTGAATTATTATGGTTTTGTAATGCATGATTGGGTGTATCATTTTTTAGGTGAGTTGGGGGTTGTGTTAATTTGAGTTTGGTTTGAGCTTCTGGATTTACATTTTCTTTTGGGCTTGTCCAAGTTTATGATTGACAAAAGGGATGGAGGGTGGTGTAGTTTCCAAATGAGTGAAGACATTCGTGGCGGGTTTTTTTTTGTCAAATTTTGGAAGGAGGTTGGTGTTGCTTTCTTCCTTGGTTGTAATGTTGAACCTATTTCCGAATGTGAGGTGAGAAATCTAATCTTGCACTTCAATAATTACTTTATGACACTAAATTTAACTTTTTATCTCACTAGAGTATGTTCTCACTTTACAGAATGCATATTCCAGGTGAAGTATAATAAAAGTTGGGTGATTTTAAATCTACTTGATTTCTTTAAATCCTAAGAATATGCAAAATGCTGCTTTGCCTCAATTTTAAAAGATAATATATAGGTAGTTAAGTTAATGAAGATCGAACTCATTAAGGCCCATTGGGGGCAAGAAATGATGTTATATATATATAAAACACAGATTCTGATTCTGCGGCTTGAAGATCCCTTATTCAACAACAGAGCAAATGATGGCCATAAAGCCATGCATAATGCCATAATGTATTTTGGCATGTCTTACGTTCATCCTTTCACCGCTAGCCTCCACTTTAAGGAAAGCCAGAGGGTTTAACGTACTGTTAAAGAGTCATGCATGCAAGGCTATTTCATCTCCATATATACTCCAACTGTTGTTTGATTAGTTCTCATTCGTGTGAATTTTGTAAATCAGAAATTGAACCATATAAACATTAATCATAAAAATTACAGTTTAATGAAGATGATACATTTCATCGTTACGTCGCTATTTCGGTCTCTTCCTTAATGTAGATCTGAATTCTTTGCTCTCATCTTAAATTCATGATTATGGGATGAATTTCTTATTCATAAAAAATAGTGAAAAATTATTAAAATGAGAGATTTATATGAAAAAATATTTTAAAATTTTCTAACATAAAAATATTAAGACCGTTTTAGTGAAGAAATTGAGTTGCACTATCATTTTTCAATTGAAAAAAAGGTAATTATAAAGGAACAAGACCATATATAATCTTGGAGGGCAATAAGAGATTATTTGTTAAACTGAGTTGTTGTTTTGTATTTGTAGTATTGCACATGACAGAGACTAAAGTCATTGGATAGTGGGATACAAAAACTCAGCTTTGCTTTATTTGATCCCACACTTCTAACTAACCTTGTAAAAGGATAATATTAATATTAATTCAGACTACACTACACCCTGTAGGGAGTAGGGACGGCAAATCATAACGCCACGACAAGGAAATAACGACTCAAGAAGGGTCCATCCACGAATAGGAATCTCCGAGATGGTAAATCAAACCCTTTTTATGTACGTTTTATCTTGGTTTTGTCAATTTAAAGATATTTATTGCATCTAGATTCCTTCCTAGCTTTTCTATTTCTATTGATCCAAAGCAAACAGACTTTGAATTCTCCCAATAATCTCTTATTCCAACTTAACGGATGGTCTTTCTGAAAACAATTACATTAAATGCCTTAAGAAAAAAATTTGTCATTTATTAATAATCGTCTTATCTGATTAAGATTATCTTTCATAAATAATACTTCTAGTCTTAACAAAAAGATTTCTTATTAGTTTTTATATAGTTCTTGCATTGTCTTTTTGCATGGTAACAAGATGCAGACGTTCTTTGTTTTAAAGTTTTAAAAAATAACTGCTTTTTACACTTTTTAATGAAAAAATATGATTCTAATATAAATTTGTGACTTAGATATTAATTCATGCATATATCCCAATCATTTTTTTTTTGTCGTGGTTACTCAACAAAAGAGATGTCAGGGTTCTGCTCAAACACAAAGAAAAATAAGGTGAAACGATAAACTTATATAATCTTAATTATGCGTGTAACCCATTTGACCAAAGAGTATTATGCAGGTAATTAATCACGATATAATTAGGTTTTCTTTGCTACAAGTGTGCATTGTTGGTCTCTATGTATGTTCATCCTGACAATGCCTTTTTGCATCTTTGGAGATCAGATTAAAGGTTTGGATTCACCCATGTGATTGGAAACAACAACTTTATGTGTTGAAGGGTGAAGCCTCAAGTGATTCTTCGTTGGTTCCTTAGCCAAGGCTAGCTCAGAGTCATCTATGGTAATTATGCCCCACTTCGTAATTCATTTATATTTCTTTCCCCAGCAATGGAATGAGATAAATGAAAGCATTATTTACATTTGTTAATGTAGAAAGTGATATATGGGGATTGAAAAGAAAGAAATGAATCATGCATATATTGTGGAAGTTATTTTCACTATTGTCTTAATTTCACTATAGATTCCTACAACCATTTTTCTAGTTCAATTTAGTTGTATTATTAGTTATAAATGCTTTGTCATGTATATTAACCACATGATCTTATTAATACCTGACAAATGTTTGTCATAACACATTGTCTAGCTATACATATATTCTACCATATGATGCTCATAGTTTAATCATAAAGGTTGTCATCAAGCATTTTTGTTCTACAGTCTTGAGGTTACGTAGAATAACATGCACATGGTTTAAGCATTACTGGCAGACTGTGGCCATTAAGCATTGATTCGCTTAAGAGTTGAGAAAGGCATACGTTGAGCGTTTGCCAAAACTTTGCCAACCAAATAGTCAATCACCACAACTATAGACGAATACTTGTCAAACTTTGATAAGTTAATGATGACTTGATGAGTGAATCATATTTTTAGGATATTATTTTATGGAATTAGCAGCATGATAAACTGTTTGAATTGAATTGATACTATTCCAATGTTGCGCATGCTCAAGTCTTTATGTAATTAATTAGTTGTTTGTTCGAGGAGGAGGAGGAGGGTCTACCCCAATCTTCGTTTATTAGAACTAATGAGTTACTACATGACTTTATGAATTATTAAGAAGTATGTCATGAAACAATAAATAAGAGACTATGTAGTTTAGAGTTCAGATCACCTGATAAATTCTCTCGTGGGAGGGGTCAAGGGGGTGACAATTTTTTTGGCGGTATATATTTGATACTTTAAAAGAGTTACTGTAAAGGGACAATTAGAGATGTAAATGGATCAAATTATTTGTGAACATTTGAGTTTGATTCACTAAATGTTTGACCAAGTTTATTTGTTTAAGTAGATAAACAAACTCAAATTTAAGATTGAGCTTGATTATTTAAGTAGATTAAGATCAAATTTTACAAGCTCGACATCCATATAGTTCATGAATAACTCTAATAGCCCAAACTATATGTATTATAGAAAAATTAAAATTATATGGATTCCACAATATTATATCACATGCTTAACACATATTTTTCTATTTGAAGATTATTATCTAGTATTAAATTCCTTTATTAAACACTAAATTCATAGTTAGAAAAATAATTGAGTTATAAAACAAGTCAAGTTCAAGCTTTTAATTAAGCTCGTTTGTATAAATAAGTTAAAATTGAGTAATGTACCTGGTTTTTGGCTTGACTCATTTACACCTTTGGGTACAATCGATTTAGGTGTGGGTTAGAGAAAAAAAAATAGAGATAGAAAGAAAGGAAATTGTTTCATGCACCTTTTCAAACTTCCATAAACCGTAATCCAGAATATAAACTTTTACGTCCTGAAAAGATCAATCCAGAATGTAATTACATTCCGGATTAGGTGCAAGAAGTAATTATGAGGCTGCAGGAAGCAACTGCCAAGAAAGAAAACAAATATAAGAGGAGGAAACCTTAGAAAGAACGCCCCAAATTGATACAGGGCCGAGAGAAACATTTCAAAAAGAAAAACAAAACAAAAAATAGGATTTAATTTATTATTTTCAAAAGAAATAGATTGTTAATTTCTTGAAAAGAATTCAACAAATCATCAAATCTCATCACTGTATAAGATAAAATTGTCAAAATAATAACATAAATTTATTTGTATCATCCCATTAAGTTT
Organism: Glycine soja; assembly: GCF_004193775.1. Lineage (NCBI taxonomy): Eukaryota > Viridiplantae > Streptophyta > Magnoliopsida > Fabales > Fabaceae > Glycine > Glycine soja. Next base: position 15,728,224 of record NC_041009.1, on the reverse strand, counting down.
AATAAAAATATTTTTAAATGAGAATAAAATTTTAAAAAATAGTTATCCTAATTAATTAAGATGATAAATAATTTTAAAAAAGATAAAATATGAAAACTTGTAATTATTTGAAAATATATAATCATCAAATTTTGAGTTTTAACTAAGTAATTATGTCTTTCTCTATAATTTCACATTTAATCATTTTAATAACTAGTTCAATAATTAATTTTAAACTTAATCAATCATTACTTATAAGTTATTGATTTGAGTGGCATAGACTCAAATTTCTTAGACCAGGTCTCGAGTTTATATCATATAGATGAAAAAAAAATGTGAACAAAATTAATGGATATTTCATACCAATAACATAATTATAAAAAAAAACTTAATTAACCTTTTGGTCTATATAATATAGTGTTGTTTTTGTTTTGATTTTTGAAGAAAATAAATATTTTTTTATGTTTCCCATGTATTTTCTATCGCAAACAATCTTGTTAGAAACATGATTGAACATTAAATTTAAACAATTCTCTTAGCAAAAATTTGAATCTTAATTCGTCTTATGAGTCACTCATCCCTTCCACTAGGCCTATCCTTGTTGATATAAAAAAATATTTGATTCTTATAAAAAAAAAAATCTTTTGTTTTGATCCTTATGAATGTTAAGAGAAATCTATATCGAAAGTTTAGAACTTTATAAAAATTAAAACGAAACCAAAAAAATTATAAGAACCAAAATAAGAAGAAGAAAAAACATTTTAAGAGAAAAAAAAAAGTTATTTAAACCTCAAATTTTAATTAACTTATCCGTTAGGTATGTATGCTAAACAGACCCATGTTATGTTTCATTCTAACAACCCACAGGCAATAAGTAATATACCAGAAACTGAATTTCTTTGGTCTGTGGTAGAGACATATATGGAGACGTTCAATTATTTTCCTTGAATTCCTTGTACTCTAGAATCGTTCCGTTAATAAAGTGTCAATCCCCACAGGGCCCTTCACCCTCTTATCCGCTTCTAGCTAACATGCATTTGACATGTAAATGTTTATCCAAGAAGTTATCCTCCTAAGAAATTATATATTTGTTGATTGACTAGTGTATGATGTATTCAATAATGTACTACTAACATAAGCCTGTATTTTGATATGTACTTACTGATTATGGTAAATTGAGATTTGAGTTTAAGAAACTTAGCTTCAAGCTAAAACTTGTGATGGCAAATACTTGAAGGTTGGATTGTGTCTACATAAATGCAAAGTTACACAAGTTTTCCAACTTTCAATTGCATTCCAAGGTTCCCTTTGCTTCTTCATCTGCAACAGTAAACTCACCCACCTATATAAATGTAATAATACAACAATCAGTTATTGCAAATTGGCACGAAATCCATCATATGTTAAACCAAACTCGATAAATCTCTATCTCTCCCGTTTCTTCCTTATGAATATTTTAACCGTAAGAGCAATCGAGGAAACTCCTAAGCTCCTCCATGGAACAATTGAAGCTACCATCTTCAATGCCACACCTTACTCACCTTTGTTTCCCTTCAATGTAAGCTCCACTATCACACGCACATGCTATGTTAGTCATGTGTATGTCATATTTATATGTGTGTTGTGTGTGCATACAGCTATGCTGAAAATTCTGCAATGCTGTAGTTCCTTAGTGCTTTTGATATTTTTCTTCGATCAGAATTGGAGTTTCACCACAGTAACTTATGTTGATCTTAGTGCAAACTTTTATTATGCAGCTTACCAAGGTAAGACTAAAATTTTGATTGAAGAATATCACCAAAAATACTTAAGGAACTACATCTAAGTTTTGTCCTTTCGTAAACTCATTCCATGCATTAATTTTTCTTTGTTTTTTCAGCGTTTTTCTTGTTTTCAGTGCATATGTGCAAATGGAAATCCTGCTTACGTGACTATAAAGATAGACAGCCAGAAGTTTGCAAAAACCAGCCAAGAAAGCAACCGTGTGTGGAACCAAACTTTTCAGATTCAATGTGCTCATCCAGCTGATTCATGCATCACCATTACCCTTAAAACATCGCGTTCTTCCGTATTGGGAAAATTCCATATTCAGGCTCAGCAGCTATTGAAGAAAGGAGGCTTGATCAACGGCTTCTTCCCTCTCCTCATGGATAATGGAAAACCAAACCCAAAACTTAAGTTGAAGTTCCAGCTATGGTTCAAGCCGGCTGAATTGGAACCGAGTTGGGCAAAGATGTTGAGCAATGACTGGGAATTTCAAGGGCTGAGGGAGGCTACCTTCCCACTAAGGTCAAATTGTCATGTCAAACTTTATCATGATGCTCACCATTCTTCTGCTTTTCAACCTCCATTTGATCTATGTGGAGCTCCAAAAAAGCTATGGGAGGATGTCTATAAAGCCATTGAGGATGCGAAGTACTTAGTTTATATTGCAGGGTGGTCCTTCAATCCCATGATGGTTCTGGTAATTGCAATGTCATTTCTTATTGTCTTTTTAGATAGGAATGGGTCCTCTTGTGCTAAATTTTAACATGACTTTTTAACTTATACCGGCCAACGAAGGTTGGTCCAGTTGTAAGAATAAGACTCATACCATCGTGAATTCCAATTCCACTGCGGAATAAGAACCTCATTGGTGGGTAATTATAAGTACTTCTATAAGAGTTTTTTGAGTTTTGAGGCCTTAATGATTCTTTGACACCTAACTTATCTAAACTTTTTATTCACCCAAAAAAAACTTAGCATGGCCAAATCATGTTTAAATTTTGTGTCTAGCTGATAGGTAAGGCTTATTTAATATTTACGAAGAGAGAGACACAAAATTTGAACATGACATTATGTGCATTAGGATCCACTCCCCTTTCACATTGATATTCATTTTTTTAGAAGCAAATATGCTCCTTGGCAGGTTAGAGATCCTCACACAGAAATCCCACATGCCAGAGGAATTAAGTTAGGTGAACTATTGAAGAAGAAGGCAGAGGAAGGAGTGGCTGTGAGGGTTATGCTTTGGGATGATGAAACATCTTTGCCCTTTGTTAAGAACAAAGGTGAACTGAACAACCAAGACGAAGAAGCTTTTGCTTATTTCAACCACACAAAAGTAATATGCAGAAAGTGTCCCAGGTTACACCATATGTTCCCCACACTCTTTGCTCACCATCAGAAGACTATAACAGTGGACACAAAAGCACCCAAATCTGTCGGCGACAGAGAACTTATGAGCTTTCTGGGTGGATTAGATTTGTGTGATGGAAGATATGACACAGAGCAACATTCATTGTTTCAAACACTCATTAGGGAATCTCATTGTTATGACTTCTACCAAACAAGCATTGAAGGAGCTAGCCTCAACAAAGGAGGACCAAGAGAGCCTTGGCATGATGCTCATGCTTGTGTTACTGGTGAGGCTGCTTGGGATGTGTTAACAAATTTTGAGCAAAGATGGACAAAGCAATGTGATCCTTCTTTTCTAGTCCCTTCTAGCACCTTGGCAAATCTTATGCCTAGGACAAGCTCAAGCACTCTTATGGAGAGGAATTGGAAAGTTCAAGTATACAGGTCAATTGACCATGTCTCAGTTAGTGAGTTGTCTACAAAGTTAAATGTGGAGAGGAGCATCCATGAGGCTTATGTTGAAGCAATTAGGCGTGCCGAAAGGTTTATTTACATCGAAAACCAATATTTCATTGGGGGGTGCCATTGGTGGAAGAAAGATAGGCACAGTGGCTGCACTAATCTAATTCCAATTGAAATTGCGCTCAAGGTGGTAAGTAAGATTAAGGCAAAGGAGAGATTTGCTGTGTACATAGTCATACCAATGTGGCCAGAAGGAGAGCCTGAAAGTGAACCTGTTCAAGATATACTGCATTGGACTAGAGAGACCATGACAATGATGTATAGGTTGATTGGAGAAGCTATACAAGAAAGTGGAGAACCAGCACACCCTAGAGACTACTTGAATTTCTTCTGTCTTGCAAATAGGGAGCAGAAGGGACAAGGGGAGTATCTTCCACTAGATTCTCCCCAACCTGAAACTCAATACTGGAATGCTCAAAAAAATAGGAGATTCATGGTTTATGTTCACTCCAACTTCATGATAGGTATTATTATAGCATTATTCTTCAACTATCATTTTCTTTTTCACTTCTTGGTCTTTTCTTGTTCCTGAAAGAGTCCAATATCTTTTATGAGAGGAATTTTAGATGTGTAGTGACAAGTTTTTTTTGTTTGTATGAGTACAATGATGGCAATGAGATTTGAACCTAATATCTCTTTCAAATTATCCAAACTCCTCACCATTAGGCTGACCCTAGTGGGTTTTACTTTCACAAGGGTTTAATATTGAGTTTAAGTCTACTTTTTGAAGTCATCTACACCATTTTTAGAATATGCTTCTGATATCATTTTTATAATCATGTGCTGGTTAGACTACTTAACTATTTCATATTTTGCATAGTATTTTATTCTATATATAAAAGGATAAACATCTAAGTAATGCAATAGTTTAATTGTGGTAGAAGTTTTATTGATATTGTTGGTTGACAAATTTTATTTCCTTGCACGTACCACTAGTGGACGACCTGTACATATTAATTGGATCAGCTAATGTAAACCAACGATCCATGGACGGGAAGAGGGACACTGAGATAGCCATAGGATGCTACCAGTCTCAAGATGGAGATGATGATACCAACCAAATGAACCTAGATGATATTCAAGCATATAGAATGTCTCTATGGTATGAGCACACTGTTAGTGTTGATGAGTTGTTCTTAGAGCCACAAAGATTGGAATGTGTGGAGAGAATGCGCTCAATAGGAGATGAAATGTGGGAAATCTACAGCAGTGAAGAAATTGTGGACATGGAAGGGGTGCACCTTGTAACTTACCCTGTGAGAGTAACACAAGAAGGGTATGTGAAAAACCTCACTGATGGAGTTCATTTTCCTGATACAAATTCTCTAGTGAAAGGAAAAAGGTCTAAAATATTGCCCCCTATCTTTACCACTTAGATATATGGTTGGTTTAGTTATGACTTATGAGCAAACAAGCACATTAGTGTTCTAATAAATATGTAAATGTAAACTGAAAAAATAAAAAAATAAAAAACCCTGTTTAGCCCTGTACATGGGCCGGTGTCAACCAACTATACTTGTCATAGGTGAATTTGTTTGCAAAATGTACTGTAAATGAGGCATATATCATTAAAATTTTAGTGAGCCAAAATCATAATGTGTTTTAAATTAAATTAATGATAAATACACTCTAATTTATTTTATGGATGTAATTCATTTTAAAAGAGTCTTATTTGGTGTCAACAATTTTTTTTTAATTATTCATGTGTCAACAATGTTTTTTTTTTGGGAAAAAATGTAAATTATATTAAACCCAAAATGATACAATAATAAACGGGGCATACCCCGCAGTTAAAGAAAATCAAAAGTCTCCCTAATACAAGAAGACATATATCAAGATGCTAAAACAAATGCAACAGGTGCGCTTGTCTATACATAAAAAACTTAATCTTGCTAATAACCTCTATGACAGAAAATTGATAATCTTCAAAAATCAACTTGTTCCTAGACAGCCAAATGCAATAGACTGAAATTGCTATAGTCAGACAATGTAATTTTCCTTGAACACCTAATGTGGATCTGCCCCTAATTAAAGAGTCAGTAATGCGCTATAAAGAAGTGAAACGGCTGCGAAAAGGAGCCAAATCATGAATGTGTCAACAATGTTTGATGAATAGATAGAGGATTTAACAAAACCTATTTTGGAGTTGAACTGGAGTGTTTTTCATTTTCCAGTAATTTGAATGTGGTAATGGAATTTGGGATTTATTATTTTCTTGTAATGTTTTCATAATATCTATGATATTACTACATGAAAATATTAATGAAAAATAATTATTTGTCACTCTGTATTTAACAATTAAATTGGTATATATCAAGCATATGTTGCGTAAGAATTTTAAAATTTTATATTCAGCAGTTGACGCTGACTAAGAAAGCATTAACCTTAAACAATCTAATTAATTAGGTACAGATAGTTGTGAAACCGGTTCAATTCGACCGGTCGGACCGCTTTAATTGGAATCTGGTGACTTTACCAGACCGATTTTATTATTGGATCACTCACACAATTAATCTGGAATGATCCGACCAAACTCGGCCAGTTAGGTACCGGATTCTAGTTGGACCGGTTTGATCCAACCAGTTTTTTTTTTTTAAAATAAATTACCTCTAGACGTTGTTTTGATGTTTCTCTATTATTAATTGTTATTTTGAATTTTGGAGTATGGAAGAATTTTTCTTACTCAAATGATGTTAGTTATATACTTATATATAATAGATACATATATAATTTTGAATTTTTAATATATACCGAATCAAACCGGGCCAATTAATAACCCACCAGTTAGACCACTAACCTATTACCTCAATTAGATCAATCACCGGGTGGATTTCTCAAGTATGGGTACGAGATTAACTAATGTATCTTGGATTAATCATTGGCCTTAAAATAAATAATGCGATGCTTATTTGACATTTGTATCCACTAATCTGTGGCCTGTTCTAAAAATAAAAAATGAAAATTTGTGACCTTGTGGGCACCATGCATGTTTTAATTATATTATTTACTTATTTTTGTAAAAATAAATACTTACTCATTGTTTCAAAATTTCAATATCTTTAATTAATACATAGGAAAATTCACAAAAAAGAAAGATAAAAAATTAGAATGATTCTTAGAATAAACAACTGTTTGAACAAAACATAATGACTAGGCCAATCCTACATCACAAATTCCATTTCTATCAAAGAAATCAAAGAAATACTTAATCCATGTGTATAAAAACTAATCACTAATTTCATCATAAAATTAGTCAGGGATGTTCATCGATACGGATCAATTTAACAAACTTGACAATTCAAATCAAATCAATTAAATTTTTGTTCGCATTTTTTTCTAATTTAGAGTCAACCCAAACCAAATCAAATATATATTATTAATTTTTCTTATTTTTTAAATATTGAAGTTGCCTATATTTTTATGTCGTTTTATGTTCATCACACACACGCACACTCATTAAACCTCATCCGCCCGTTGTTACGCCTCCTCACGACAATTGTTAACGTGGTCGATCCTTCTCTGGACTTCCACCCAGTCGACATTGACAATGCAACTTTGACCTTTAAACCTTCTCACAATAAATTTGGCTAATTTGGTGTATGTCACATGATTATCTTTTAATTTTGGAATAAAACTGTTATTTTATAATAAAAAATAAAATAAAATTTTTATTATTTTTTTATCAAATACCAATCATCCAAACCAAACCAACTAGTTCAACATCCCGTTTGGATTGATTCAAATTAGGCAAAAAATATATGATATCCAAATCAAATTCAACTAATTAAAATGAATTGTTTCGAACTTTATTTTCTTCCAAATCCGAACCAACCCGACCAATAAACCCCTAATTTTAGTCATATTGATTCCCAGCCTCATGTGGTGGATCCAAGGCCCCCACCACAAGGGTGCTAAGTTGGCATTCTTATTTTTATATTTGAAATTTTATGATAATAACTAGTACAGCATTTATCATACAAGATAAAATTTATTTTTATTTGATTCAAATTAATAATAAATAAATATTTTTATATTTAAATTATGTTTTCATTTATAATAACTAATATAAATTAAAATGTGATTATTTTATTAATAAATTTAATTTAAAATAGAGATAAAGCATAATAGATTAAAAATAATAAGTAAATAAATTTAATTTAAATTATGTTTTCATTTATAATAACTAATATAAATTAAAATGTGATTATGGTTCCCTAACTTTAATGTCTAGAAGATCTAAATTGTGCAATTGAATCTTGAAGACTATATTCTTGGTTGACTTAAATTTGAAGTGTATGTACAATTATGCTAAACTCCTACATATTTGAGATGTCGTGCATAAGGAGTGAGTACTTACAAAATATACTATAACGCTTAGGTTAATTGTGATTTTACTAGAATCACAGTGTAAGCTTCTTCTTTTTTTTCAGTCGTGAATCTAACTCGTCGCTTCTTCTCAATTTGTGTATTAAAAAGTGAAAATTCTTTGTTCAACGGATTTCCAAACACAACCACAACATACGTTGCTTACATTTATGTTTGTGATGCGTTAGATTTTTTGGTATGAGACTCAAGATCATTCAAAAGTGTAATATGGTAATCTTTCTCCAAAACGTGTTTTATTATTTATACATACGATTGTAAAAATATTTTACCTAATATAATGTCAACTTCGATCAATATTTTAGTCTAGTCCATTAATTATTTTGTCCGAAGTAGCCTATCAAACGAATTAACTAAAAACTAACAAGTCCTGAGTCCGGTCTAAAACAATATATGACTATTTTAATTAATTATATGACTTAAAAAAAACTAGTAGTAGTCCAAAATTACACCTTTTATATTTTTATAAAATAATGTTTTCACTAGGCACATAATTAAGTATTAAATTATAAATGTATTAACATTTTTTAAAATCATGATAATTAAGGTCTTTCGTGTCGAATGGGACTTCCACAAAGTTTGATTCTCTTAATACTAATCCTTGATTTCGAATTTATTCATTCTTAAAATTCATCGTTCTCTTTAAAAGTATATTGTGTGGGGCCGAACTCACGTGCGCTTTTCCAGCATTTGTTGTCTTTGTTTAAACGTATTAACATATAGCATCGGTGCACGCATCTATTTTATAATTGGGAGGATAATCAATAAACTTAAACTTATGTTATGGCATTCTAACTCTGAACGATGAAATGAAATGGAGTTCCAAGATAAGCGTTTATCTCTGGTAATACACTTTTTTGCTAACGTGCGATTTCGATTTTCTGTTACGTTATCGTTAAAATGAATTCATGAATTTATGCTATGATTGATTGGTGTCAGAGATCGAGCTTGACGTTCAGCGAGACGCTGTGCGCAGTGTTCATTCCGTTCATAGGAATAGTCGAAGCTTTGGTTTTCACATTCACTAGTTGCTTCGATTTCCAATCTCCCAGGAATAAGAAGAAACATTCTTCTACCTTCGACGACATTCTCACCCTCGCCGAGGATTCTCCATGTTCGCTTTTTTTTCTCTTACATTTCATTTTTCGCTGTTTTTGTTTATGTTGCTGAGGAAATGTTGATGCAAGTTTTAAGTTGCTGATTTCTGTGTGGCAGTTAGTATTAATGAAATCGAGGCCTTGCGTGAGTTGTTCAAGAAGTTGAGTAGTTCTATCATTGATGATGGCCTCATCCACAAGGTAGCTAGCTTCATGTGAAGATTAAGTTAACTACTTAGATTGGGATTTGGGGATCAATATCTCTTTGATCCTTAGTTTGTGCATTTTTTTTAATTTTAATTTTGAAATCTTAGTTAGGTCTGTTGTTAGTGGTGTTGGAATTGTGGTGAGATTGTGTCCTTTTTAACTCTTGTTTGTTTGTTTGTTTGTCTTGTGAAGGAAGAACTCACATTGGCACTGTTGAAGACCACCACCGGGGAGAATCTTTTCCTTGACAGGGTATATGCAACTTCACCACATTTTTCTGTTTTCTTGATTTCATTCATGACCCTATGATCCAAACAACTGAAACAAGGGACTTTTGTCCAGGACTCAAGATCCCTCCTCTCTCTCTCTCTCTTCCCCTCCAACCAAACAATATGTTCTTGTAAGAAAGGAGATTTTGATTTGCAAGGGAAACTTCTTTCAGGGGACCAAATTAGTTCATACCCTTTGATTTCCTATGGCATTTGGGTAAATCAGAGTGGAAGTATTTTTCTACCTCATAGTCATACTAGCGTGATAATTTCCATCCCTTCCATCCCATGTAACTCGTGAACCAAAACTCCATATTCTATTGCTATATCCAAACTTCCCTACAAAATTTCTTATGCAAGTGATTGTTGCCACACTGAATAAGGTCTGAAATTGTTTTGATAAATTGATTTCTTTTCTAGCTTTGTTTGTCATTTGAATAAAACTCTTTGAAAGATCAAAGGTATATAATTTTTTAATTGATATATTGTAAGATGTATCGTACAGATTGACAACTCGATTTCTGATGTTTAAATATCTAATTTTACATTGTTGACCTTATATGGCATAACCAATGGTATCAGGAGAAGATGTTCTATGCATAGTCTCCCCATTTCCCTTCCCTTTAGAAAACAAAAAAAATAAAAAAATTCATGGTTCCACGCACATATATACTTGTTTTGCTAAAAGATCTGTTATTTGCTGCTGTTTTTCCTTTTTGAATTGTATAATTGAGTTCATTTTATTGTTTACAAAATTTTCTAGGTGTTTGATGTCTTTGATGAAAAAAGAAACGGCGTTATAGAATTTGAGGAGTTTGTGCATGCTCTCAGTATCTTTCATCCTTGTACTCCTCTGGAAAAGAAAATTGATTGTAAGACTTCAGTAAGAGTTTTGTAATTGTTTTTTTAGATTATATTGATAAAAAAATAATTTTCTTTTATTGGTTTGCTTGTAGTTGCTTTTAGATTGTATGACTTGAGACAGACTGGATATATTGAGAGAGAAGAAGTGAGTATCTTGGCATGTCCAGGTTATGAATATGTTTTTAGCTTAAATATATTTGTCATCATAGAATTATATTGCCCTAGAGTTCCCTTACTGCAATTTATCAATTTGATTTTACATGTTTAACAAAGAAAAGTGGTGTTCGTGGTTTCTGTTTGTCAAGTCTTTGGCAATCTTATGTCCATTAAATAATATGTAAAACTCAAAACAACCATGAGGATGTCTGCCATTTTATATAACGTGTATCCCCCTATTGATTTTAGTTTACCAACAGTTGGAACTGTTTTGTTAACCTGACTTTTTCCAGGTTAGGCAAATGGTTGTTGCCATTCTGTCAGAATGTGGCATGGATCTGGATGATGAAATCCTTGATACCATTATTGATAAGGTAATTGTTTGCAGGAGCATTTTTTCTCTCCATGTTGATATTATTTTGGATCCTTTTAGTAACTTTTTCTTTTAAGAAAAAAAATCAGACATTTCAAGATGCTGATGCTGACAAAGATGATAAAATAAGCAAAGAAGAATGGAAGGCATTTGTCATTCGACACCCGACACTCTTGAAGCACATGACTCTACCTCATCTAAAGTAATTAATTTCCTTACCCTACCTCTTTCACTAATATCTTCTTCCATCATAGTTGATTTCCCCTCATGTCATTATTGTCTATCAATCAGCAAATAGTCTATCAGTTGCACAAAGAAACAAGGAGGGTGCCTTTAGTGTCATGCATATATGTCTGTGTGTGTCTTTATTCAATACTTATAAAAATGTGCCTTCATTTTTACTTTTTTTCCGTTTTCATCTTTTTTCTTTATAAGTTCATCAAAACAGGAAATAAAGTGAAAATAAGGTGGGATTTCTGTTAAAGAAAACATATAAATTGAAAATGTAAACAAAAACGAACCAAATGACACTGGAGGATTTTGGGGAATTGATTCTTTATGATGTCAATGTTTAATCCTTACATTTATTGCAAATTAATACAGAAAAATACATTTTAAACATTTAGGAGGTTTGCATTTCATTGGTTGGGACTGAAATTCATGGTTTTCAATTTCGTTTGGTCACTGGCCAGGGACATTACTACACTGTTTACCAGTTTCATCTTCAACACCGAAGTTGATGATTCTCACTGGCATATTAATGGCAATCATTAACATTGAGGAGTTGAAGCTTGTTGTTCTGTTGCACTCTCCCAATGTTGACTGCATCACACCAACGAGAGAATTCATGGAAGTGAATCAAACCACCAAAGAGTGTTAAAAATTTGATCCGAACCAGTAAAAAGGGCTTAAATTGAATCCAATTACTGTTTGGTTTGATCAGCTTACTGTGCATAGTACAGCTCATTTTGGCCGGTGTACAAAATTTATTGGTATGATCATAAAAGGTTTAACTATTTAGCCTCCATGTCTACACAATTTTAGGCCCCGATCGGGGATGGTTGTAACTTATCAGTTTTCAATTTTGAAATGTTATTTTTAAATCCAAGACCTGTTTGGATAATTTTTTGTGAGTTTATGATTTAGTTTTTAAAACACTTTTTACCATATTTACAAAACAAAAAAAATAGGTTTTAGGTTTAGGATTTGGGAGGTGAGTTTTAAAAAAAGAACCGGTGGCCTCTCTCTCCACGCGACCCTCTCTCTCGCCACCTGCCTCCCGCCGCTGTCTTGATTCACTTTGTTCTTCCCCAAACTCTAACCCAAACGATCTCTTATCTTTTTTCTCCAAATCTGATTCTATTTTTTTCTTCCTTTTTAATTTGGTTTTGGATTTTTTTTTTCTGGGCATAGATTATAGTATTGTTGATGTTCTAGATTCGTTTTTCTTTTGTTTTTTTACTATCTGGAACAACAATTTATGATACCATGATTTGTAAAGGATTCGCTCGCAAGCTTTAGTGAAGATGGTTTTTCATGTTTCCATATTCGATTGCAATGCGGGTATCGTGGCTGTTGGAGAAGAAGAAGAAGAAAAGAGAGAGAAAAATGGTGCCGCTGCCGAGAATCGCTTTCGGTGACGACACAGACGGAGAGACAGTGAAAGATTGGGGAAGAAAATTGGTGTGAACTTATTTTATCTATTTTTAATTTACATTGGTTTCTAAAATTTTAAAACTAAAAATAAAATTGAAACTTAACCTTCAAAATTGAATCTAAATTTAATTTTTAATAACTTTAAAATTAAAAATAGAAAACCACCCGAACGAGCTTAAGTTTTAGTTTCTATAAAAAAAAAATAGTTATAATCTCGACATCAACATAAAAGTTAAATTTTGATCTCTACCTTATTATCATCATCAGTAATGTGTTAACGTGTTAACCTGATAGATATGTTGCTTACGAGTTTAATCTTTAAATAGGTTGACATGTATGTAATAAAAAGACATTAAAAATTTAATACTTTTATAACAATTACAACAACAATAATACCATTATATTATTTGTATTTATATAAATAAGTTGTTAGGTTTAAAGAATTTTTTTTATTGGGAGCCTTTTATAATAGAGTAAAATAATGGACTTTTAAAAAGCCTTGACCTAAGTTATATAATAAAACTGCTTAACCTAACCTAAACTGACTTGCTGACTTCCAATTTTTTTAGCGCATTTCTTATTCCATTGCCCATTTGTTTATGATATGTGGTTTCATGTCTTAAAAAATGATGTGTGGTTTCACAACTATTTAGTATTTATTTTATTCTAATTTTTTTAACAAATTAGTTTTTAATTTTAAACATCGTCATCTTACACTTCCTAATTAAACTTTTCCATCAAAAAAATTTAATTTTTTTTATTTTTAAAATTTCTCTTTTCTTGCTTAATCTAAATTACTTATGTATTCATTTATTTAAATTAATTATGTCTTTTCCAATTATAATTTAAACATTTTTGTTTATATCTATTAAAATAAAACTATTCATATATTATAGGAGATAATTACTAATTATTTTATAAAATTACAAACTGCTTTGTGGTCTTTAGATATACTCCATTAGCTATGGTTACATTGGTGAATTTGAATAATGTAAAAAATAAAAAATAAAAAAAGTGTCTCGATGCACTTTATTGAATAGTTACATTCTTACCTTTTAAAGCCAGTGGCATTGAAATGAATATAAAAGAAGCAGAAGGTTAGGTGTTAAGAAATTGTTGTTTCTATATATTCGAGGGGTAAAAAAAATATTTAAAGACCTTTGTACTTTTGATTTTATTTTTTTATTTTAATGAGGTATGCATAATATACTGGATTTAGGCTTTTAACCACCTAAAAATACAAAATGAAAAGCCTAAGACTGGCTAATGATGGTTAACTCTTCGCATCACATAAAAGTCTTGGATTTAATTCTTAAAAATGGTTTTATACTGATAGAATATTATACGTTTTTTGTAATTTATATCTTTGCTGTCTAACGGATCTTATCTAGATCATCAAAGATGGTATAAAAGAACTAGCCCATTAAAGTCATTAAAGTAAGGTGTTTCATTTCATAAATCTCTTTACAGATATTTGCTTCGATGGTAAATTTGGAATATTTTTTTGAAAAAGAAATAGAAAAATAAGATAAACATTGACGTATCCAAGTATAATTTGTGTGCTAATCTTATTTGTTATTGTGCTCTTCTTGCATGGGTACACTTTACCTACCATCCTTTCTCAAATTTTCTATAGCTTCTCAAATTTCTTCTTAAGCAAAAAATACTCATGTTTTCTCCATCCTTTCAAAAACAAAAAAAGAAACTCATGTCTTCTCCAATATTTCATGTTCTTCAATAAATTGTATAACAGTATTATTATATTAATATCACTTATTTAATCAAGAGGTATTGAAACCAAAACATCTAATAAATGAAACATTAAAGCAAGGGAAGTAAGAAATATAACAGAAGGTAATGATAGATGACATGTTTTCATAAATCATAACAAAAAGAATGTTCATTATCAATACTCCACAATTCGATCGTGCTTCAGGTTTATATATTATAAACAAAACCGATTTGGAGTTCATGGAAAAGCAAGAGTCTTAGATCGATAAATGATTTTAGTGCCTTTTTTTTTTCTGGTTCAGTTGCTTCGCATCATTGATCAAACTAAAGAGAGTGGTGGATCTTGTGTACACTACTCACTTTCATTTCCCTCTTTAATCATCCCTATCTTAAGTATGAATAGATTTATATATTTAAAAGGGATCTTCAGCAAGTTGTCCTAAGAATAACATTAATTTATGGGACCCTTAAACTCAAACGATAATCGTCCATGCCCAATTATTCTCCTTATTGAATCCTTGCCTCCTTTCCCTCCTCTTCTTCCAAAGAAAGGAGAAGAAAGAGAAAGAACAAAAAAGTAGGGAAGAGAAGAAAAAAAATAAACAAAAAGAACTCTGATTAAAAAAACAAGATAAAAGTGCTCTCCCTTACAATCAACCTTTATTTTCCTACCACACTAAGTAAAATGGAAAGAAGAATTGGTGAAAAGTAAATACTACCTAATTTAAGGGTCCCTCGAGATTAAACTTTCCATTGTCTTTATGTGGAAAGACTAATGCAAGGGGGCATACAAAAGGCTTATGAAGTTCACCACACGTGTGTCCACATTAGCCAAACCTTTCTGGTCCCCCACACCCACCTTGTTCTCTTCTTCTTTCACATTTTGTATTTTTCATAGAATTGTTGTTCTGTACCCTTAGGTAGAAGTGGCTGCACACTTTTTGGCCAAAGAAGCTTAAGATTCCACTCTCCTTACCTTCACAGGCATCCTCTTTTTCATTCTTACTGTAGGGAAGTTCACTATTGCATCTTTTTCAGCATGCCATCTGCATGTAAAACATTAAATTTTAACATGTCTAATTATCATTGCATGGCATTAATTTTTTTTTCCTTAATTAAAATGTTTGAAGCAAACTAAGCTGAGAGATGTTAAGAGTTCAAAAATGTTAGAAAAGAAAGGCATAAAATGCACTATTGGATTGCACATTATGCAGACCTAGCAAAACCTAAATCATTAGGCTGCTTGGCTGACTGATATCACCAAAGACTTTTGTCAACCAACCTAACATGATTTGATTAACATATCTCCTTATTGTAGCATCTTTCATTTTTTTTTGGCCATATTTTATCTTCATAGAAGCAGGTGCAACTAGAAGTCAAAACCTATATAGTCCTATGGAATAATATAAAATAAATTGGTTCTCAACAACAGGAAGTTTTGCTTCAAGCTAGAAAAGAAATAAATAAACAGTACCAAGAGACAGTGGGTGCATGTACTTCTCTAGTGAAAATAAATTCTTTCTGTCTATGTCGGTATAATCGTGTACTTGTTGTGAGATTGTGAATGAACCATTGTCACTAGTCAAACTCGTATCTATTTTATAAGTCATTAAAGCAAGTGTGAAATTACAGCATGATTATGATTAAAATCCTCAAGCCTGGCACTGTACTAACAGTTTAGATACATTCAAGAAGCATCATGGCTTTCCTCACAGTTAGGATCGATTTATAAGAAGTTTGATTAACTCATTAATTATTATTATACGCCAAAGATTAGGATCAAGTGGCTTTTCTTTTCTGAATTCTGATGTAGCATGTAAGGCTTTCTGGCCCCCTAAACTTTACAACTTTGATTCCTCCCTTTGTCGATATGCAAGAAAGACACATTTATGACCCACCAGGATATTTATATGTGAAATATGTAATTTTCAGCTATCAAGTTTAGATTCAAAAGAGCAAATCATGAGTAAAAATGTAAAGTAAAGAAAAAGGTCCATGAAAAGCCATTTGGTCCACGGAGTGACAGAAATTTTCATGTCTGCTATTATGATTTTGCATTTGCTCCTATGTCATAAGGAGAGGTCAAAAATTTGGGCATGATGGCATTTAAATAATTATTCACTATGTTCACTCATTAGAAAAAGAAGTGAAGTGTTGAATGATTACCTGAATTGAGTGACAAAGTGGTGTAGGAAGATGGAAGCTTCCAGCCTGGCCAAGTCAAGGCCAGGGCACAGCCTTTGTCCCCCTCCAAAAGGAGTGAAATTGCAACTGCTCGTATCTTTGTCCTGAAGTTGACCAATCCATCACTTAAGCTAAATAAATTACATACAAACAAAGCATAAAGAAACTAACAGATAACTAGGAAGAGGGGATTTCGCTTACTTGCCACCTCCAAGGATTGAATTGATATGGACATTCATAGTTTTTGTCATCTAGATGAACTGATCTAAAATTTACAAACACACACCACCCTTTTGGTATTAAGTGCCCTTTTATTTCAACATCTTTTAAGGCCTTTCTCATGACTCCAATTATAATATTTCCCATCCTCAAAGTTTCAGTGATGACCTATACAGATAGAGCACATAATAAGTTAGCTGAAAACTAAGGATTATTTTTACATGTCTTTGATGAGGAACCAGTAGCTATGGTTGTCTTACTGTTTGAGTAAATGGCAGTGATAAGTAATCGCTCCAACTCAGGGATTCTCCAACCTGATCTTGAATTTTCTTAAGCTTCATATTTTCCTCCTGAGAATCATGAAAAGTAGTTTGCCAAAAGCTAAACAGGAAATTAGTTCGAAGACTTTATTAAGGGCACATGTTTCAATCTCATACGATATGCCACGATCACAGAGATTATTCAAAAACTTTGGTAAGTGGGAGGACAAAATCCATACGTATCTGCCGTGAGTGTGATGTTGGCCACTCTTTTGAGGGCTCATAGTCATATATAGCTAGTGTAGAAAGGACATAACCCTATCATTACTAGCCAATTGTCCCTAAGAAAAATTCTAAAATCTTTGATAACATAGTTGAAAAGAATCATAATGGTAACAACAAAATGATTTTCTACTTTTAGTCTTTAGACTAGGCAACTAGGGGTAGGAGTCCAGTGCTTAACTACTAAATAATAATTGACCAAAACAAATTCAGCAATGCTTCTGATTTGTGGTAAGGTGAATTTCAATGTATCTGCTTAAGAGAAGATTTAGCATACCGTCAATTGTTGCAAAGCAGCAGGACATTCCGATAGATATTTTGTAGCCAGAGTCATAAGAAGTGGCACTGAGTCCTCCCCTGGAATCATCATATCAATAATATTATCTGCTATTAAATCATCCGTTAATTTTTCATTAGCATCACTAAGAAGGACATCCACCACATCTTTTGGAACTTTGCAGAAGCCACTACTTCTCTTAGCTAGGATAATTCTCTTCACTAATTTCACCATTTTCTTTTTTGCCTAAAACCAAAAAGTGAAGTCATTATTGCCAGGCCCATGATCATGACATGACTTGTATGGTAAAAAAAAAGAAAGAAATCAATATCTAATTAATGAAGTTACCTGCAAAGATTGATAGAGTTTAGTTCCTGGTAGTTTTATTGGTAGAGACATGAGGCCTGAGATAAATTCCTGAAAATGTTTCTTTAGAAGTTCCATTTCTTCTCCTGGATCCAAACTAATCAATGCCTTGACTAGTACATGAAAAGCAATCTGGGGACAAAAAAAGAAGTATTTTTGCCTGTTGGTATCTTTGAAAAGAGTAATTATGATTACTACAAAAATGATTATGAACCCCATAAAGATAACTAGGATTTTCACTTTATAATTATATCATCTTGAAACATAAGTAGGAGAGTGCCAGAAAGATAACTCAATCACCAATTATTACTTCAGTAACTCATACATAAACTTAATGAGAAAGTAGTGTGGTCACTTAGTCATACAACTTTGGAGAAGTAGATGTTTTCATATAAACAGCTTAATATATATAACAAGATGACAAGTATAGATTTAAGAGAAGCAGCATCTTTTTTTGTTTTATTTAGTGTCTGATGGAACTATTCTCAAGAAGTCACCGTGAGCTAACTTTGGAGTTAGATTCTGACCTCTACACGTGGGAGAGAGAAAGAGAGGCATAAACACACATGTACAAACACTCACACCCCTTCAGAGTCAGAGAGAAGAAGTGAAGGGAACAGAACTAATAACCTTTTTTGTTTCATCTTGTATGTATATGGGGCAGTCCTCTCTCCAACTTGCCATGGATTCTTTGACATACTTTTGCATATCTCTGGTGATCTGAGCCTTTAGCTGTTGAG
This sequence comes from Glycine soja, assembly GCF_004193775.1. Lineage (NCBI taxonomy): Eukaryota > Viridiplantae > Streptophyta > Magnoliopsida > Fabales > Fabaceae > Glycine > Glycine soja. Next base: position 15,709,542 of record NC_041009.1, on the reverse strand, counting down.
ACTTGAAGAAAGCTCCAATGAGTCCATGTATTCTCCTCTGAAGGCTTCCATTGATGAGCAAAATAGAAGACTCTCCCATCAACTCAGTAAGAGACTTGGGATAAGAAGGAACAAAAACTTTTGCATCACTTTGAAGTATAAACTTATTCACACTAGCATCAGTTGAAACAATTGTAGGGCTTCCAAATATGTGTGACTTGAACACCTTGCCATACCTACAAGTTGCAACACACCAAATCTTATATTGAAAACAACATAAATTTCAAGATTCAACTTTGTGTACAAAAACCAAGGCATGATATGAGACTTTTGTCAACCCGAATGGCTTTTCTTAGTTAAACACTCACAAAATCACACTTTGAAGTAAAGCTTTGGTATGTGATGGCATGAAAAATCTTGAAAGCTAACTTGTAATGAAGCTGAATTAAAGTGAAATGAAGTGCATGCTTAAATAAGTGGTGCATGGAAAATGATTGCTGATATGAACTTACATGCGGCGTCGCTTGTCCATGAAGCTCTCAGGGCGATCAGAGTAGGCACAAGAAACAAACTCAATGGTTTCACCGATAAAAGGCCATCCAAGAGTGCCTAATGGAAGCTTATTCTTCTTACGTTTTGATTTAAGCATAAGGCTAAGCCTGTTCCTGTAGAGGATCACAGTGCATAAGAGAAACACTGTCACAAACACAATCCAAATGTTGTCCATTATTTTCTCACACACTCTATAATACTTCTTCTAGCTTTGGCTTAAATATGCACAATCATATGGTGGCCACAGCCATAACCACGTTTTTTCTTTATGAAAGATTTCAGTGTGCATGTATGTGTATACGCGTGCAAGAAGAGGAAGAAGGAGAGAGGTTTTGTGAAGTCTTAGCCAACTTTTTTGCCTTAGGAAGAATATAAATATTCATGTATACATTAACAAAAGCATAGTATTGAATTATTTTATTCTCAAGGCATAAAGAATTATAGTGCTACCTTTGTCCTTTAGACTTACCTGGGTCAACAGTTTTGCTATGGGGCTCTAATATCGGGTTGGGAATGTCGGTCTCAGATCATATATAGCTTATTATCTATATCCCAAATTCCAAGATATACACACTATGTAAGATAACATATATATCAATTTTAATCTAAAAAAAAGAATTGCCAAATATAGAAAGAGAATATAAGCCTTTTATTATATGTTGAGATGGTGAAATATTAACTGATATCTAATTTTGTCATCATATATCGGTAAAGTTGTGCCTTAGTGACTTGTTGGTCATGGGTTCGAATCCGGAAACAGCCTCTTTGCATATGCAAGGGTAAGGCTGCGTACAACATCCCTCCCCCATACCTTCACATAGCGAAGAGCCTCTGAGCAATGGGGTACGAAGAAAAAAAAATATTGGTATGAAGTATTCACTAGTTTTATTGATGAATATTCTTCATCGAAAAATTTGACTAGTTAGCCACCTTTAATGGTGTCTCTTTTCTCAACCACATTTTTTTTCATCCACAAGACTTGACCTGAGACTTTATTTATGGGGATTAAATTGAGTACCACTCAACAACTTGTTTATGGTTTTGCTTAGTTTATGATTTTGTTTCACATTATACAATAAAAGAAGTCCCCACAAAAGGGCATGATTAATGCGTCTGTAGCACATTGGATTATGGCGTTCCCCCCCTTCCTTTTTCCTTTGGCAGTAGCAGTTGGATGACCTCGTGCCTTCATGTGAAACTCAATAAGTCCAACCACATTCATCCATCATCATAACCCCTCCTCAAAACTACTCTCTCTCTTCAACATTTTGTTTAATCCGTGGTCTTCTCCAACCTCTCACGTTATCATCATTTCCATCCTTTCTCATATTATATGCTAGAGGCCAGATACCCTTTTCTTTAATTTCTCTTTACTAAATAAAAATACTTATCTTATCCCCGCATTTGTATGACTTTAAAATGTATATTGGGCAGTGATGGCACATTCCTTTAATGGACCAAGCAAGAGTAAGAGTGCCAAAATTGCACGAAAGATGGTGTTTAAAGATAAATAACTTCCTCTCCAAGTTGATTACTTGTTATGCATGCTTACCCAACTTTGATTAAGCTTTTAAAAATCTGACTTTGACTGTAGTCAACAATTCTGTTTTTTGTTTTTATATTACTATCACGATGGCCTAGTTCTAAACTCAATTCATGAGTTAGCTTTTATCATGTCTTAGTTTAAAGGGAAGCAACCTATCAGCTTCAGGCAAACAATTCACCGTTCATACTTCAATATCATTTTGGCAACATAGATTATTCGGCGCTGTTCTGAATTTTATTTAACTATTAAGCAAAATCAGTGAGAACCCCAGAAAGAAATTCATATAGTATATTGTATATTCTCTTGGAGTTTGAGAAGCATGGACCATCAACTACAAGAAAAAGCATTTTTTTTTTCTCAAAAAGATAAATGAAAGGAAAAGGAAAATTAGTAGTTATGAAAACAGATTATTACTACTTCCTCCGTCCTAAAATAATAGTTGTCCTGGGTTATTTTATATTGACAAAAAAAACAATAAATATATGAAAGATAATAATTTTATAAAATTAATCTTATAGCATCATTAACTCATTTTATAAACTTTGTTGCGCATTATAAAGAATATAAGTAAAAAAAATAATTAGTATTACAAAAGCTAAAATAACAATTATTTAGTAGTTGGCTTCGCCATGGAGGTTTGCTTGCATGCATGTTGTGGGAACCCTGCCAGTCTGAACAGTGCCATCCGTGTCCACATCCTTTTGGGGAATTGTGCATGCCTACATTAGGCCCATGTGAATCTCTAGTCACTATTCTCAAACCTCAACATGGTGAATATGCAATTCCAGCACCCCAAAAAAACATGGAAAATATGCATGCTTGACATGGAAATTAAAAAATAACCAATGAGATTAAAGGAAGATGGATGAGTTGATGATAGAGAAAGGTCAAACAGTTCAATGCTTTACTCAAGAAATTATTATTCAGAAAACTTGACACCTTTTTCTATTTATATAGTATAGATTTGAGATTCTAATAAAAATGGTGTCTTCCAACAACTATTTTGAAATAATCTGATCAATGGCTTTCTTATATGCCTAGAACCATGCAGAACCTTTTTTTATGAAAGGAACTAAAGAGTAAATACTTAAATTCAATAAAATTTTATTGCATTTGCACAATTTAAATAGTACCCTCACTCACCTTAGTGCTTTAAATTACCTAAGAAACACTGCTCACCAGCCTCTGCACTAGCCATGTGCTGAGGCTCTAACTCAAATCTGGCTTTATTCACAAAACCATTAAATATATTGAAAATCCAAATGACATCTATAGGTAAAAAAGAACATGGGCATTGTACATCAAGTGCCATCAACAATCTAAAATCCATCAGCAAACCAAGTAAACAGAAAACAAAAGCATTGGATGAATCAATTCATGTACATTTGAATTCAAGAACTTCTTTTTCCCCTGCAGATAAAGATAACATCATTAGACACTTGGGATGGATTTTGACCGAATAAGCTTTTTAAGCAGAGCTTTCTCTTCATCAATTTTTCGCTTCTCCTCTGCGTCTTTTGCTTTGACCTTCCTCTTCTCTTCCAATATCCACTTCAAGAGTTCACGTTGTTGGTTTTCTGGAATTGGCTCTCGATTGATCACGGGATTTGTAATAGATGGTGATGACACAGGAGTCTCAACAACATGAGGGGTAGCATCCTTAGTTGAGACAGGAGTAGCATCTTGTTCCTCCTCACCAGTATCTTTCTTCTTTGTCCCCATAAACAAATAAGCTACAGAGTTCAGACAATCATCAGTCCAATATCTAGCAACAAGAACAACATATGTTTTAAAAATAGAAATTCCTTCAGGCATACTAGAGTTGGGATCAAAAAAACAACACAAGCAAGATCTAACACTGAAAAATGACATGGTAGCAGAGCAGAGTAGTTGCTTGTACAAAATATATTAAATGACACATGTTAAATGTATTCAACAAGTGTGACAATAAATTTACAGTGTATTGTACAGTTATGTAAATCCTTAATTGGCTAAATTATCATTAAACTAGTTACAAGATTCATCAACACCTTTTTCCACTCAAGTTGGCGAGGGAAATGCAAGGTATAGTTTAAACACCTTAATTCTATAAGCTGTCAGAATATGAAGTGTAAAAGGATACCAGTAAAAGTGATAACTACATTTATAAAACTAAATTCCAATTCCATATTACCACAACAGTACTGCAGCTAGTATATAGATTAAAAATAAATAGCAGAAATGAGTATTTTGCACACCTTTGATTTTTAGACCTTTTCCAATCTATCTTATTAACTAAATCATGTATAGGATAAAGTGCTTGCACATCATGTTTCTCACTGAGCTTATATTAGAAACAGCACAATTCAATCAATCATCTTCCATAAAATCAGTGGCAAATATTGTAGGCTTGTTTGAAGTTTGAACACATTATTTTAGTGAAATTTAAAAAGTATAAAGCTGTATATAGGATGATTAATCTATAAATTATGAAATTAAAATGATTATAGCATGCTGCAGTCCAATATACAGTCCCAAAAATGATTAAGGCATCACCTTGATTATTTGTGTTTGTCAAACCTTGATTCAATGCATCAATGTAAAGAAAATATAATAATTGTCAAAGCCACAAACCTTGAGTTCTAAATGCCACCTAAAAGTTAAAATGATAGGAAACTAGCACACTGGTCTTAGAAATGATGCTTCTAACAACCTCAACTATCATATATTAAGAAAATAACAACCAAGCATGCATCGTAGCAATAAAGGCACAAGATAGTCTTTTCTTTGGCCTTTCATAAAAGAACCATCCTCAGACATAAAGTCAAAGCTTTCCATTCTAATCATGTGATTTCTTGTTTTTTTATTTTTATTTATTTTGTTAATCATGGCCAGATCCAATGTTTTTTAACTTATGATCTCACTGGCTCCCCACTCTCATCCTCAGAAGCAGATATTGTACTGCAGAACATGAAGATCATTAAACCAATCCTCTCCAAGAAACCACCGCACACCCTCATGGAGTTATGATCTTCTCAATAACTCCCTCATCACACTCATGAACAAACATCTCAAAGTGAAATACAGCTTAATGATGTAGTATCATCCTACTACTTCCTACCCACCTCAAATATAGCTTAATGTAGGCCAAATCAAATAATACCTAACTCAAGGTATCAATTTAGCCTCCCCAAATGAAATCAAATATTCCAAGGTGTCAATTTACCCATGAAATTTCAAACCCCAAAGAAAAATTACGTTTTCTCTCCCACCCTATGATCAATATTAAGTAATAACCAATGATTAAAACAGAAAAGAATGAATTATGAAGCTATCATTATTCATTCATATTAGGTGAAGGGAATATCCAATCCAAACAAACAAACAAACGATTTTTGGTCATTGGGGTGAAGATAAAGAAGTCACCTCCGACACCGAGATTCACAGCCAAAAGCACAGGCCAAACGAACTTGTAGCGCCGAATAAAGGGTTCCTTTGGCGGCGGTGGCGGAGCAGCCGCGTGTGTATCCATCGCCGCCGGCGAGGAGAACCCGTTCGATTTCTGTTGCCCCCGAAACTGCTTCAGTTGCGCTGTTACAAAAGAGGCAAACTTTGCATCAAAACAAGAGATTTGATTTGATTTTCCACAATTATTTTCAGGCAAAAGAAAGAGAGAGGGAAAAAATGAACCTTTTCCGGGCTTGTTGGTATATAGCTTTGGAGGACCTTCTTCACTCATTCTTTTCTCGTCTCTCACTCACTCTGCACCAACCTTATTCCACCCTTCACCCTTTCAAATTTCAATACTTAACTCTACTGCTACTAGATCACACTGTTTTCCATGCATATGACACGCAACCAATCACCTTTTTCTTTTTTCCACGGTATCTGTCTTGTTATTCGCTGATAAGATGTTTTTTCTAGATTAATTTCTCACAAGATAAAATTTATTTTTTATCGATTGGAACGAAGATAACGTTGTCACGGCATTTACAATATGCTCAAATGTTTTGTTTATCTAATTTATTATTATTTTTATTTTTATTCTTTGTAAAAAATTATTTTAGTTTTCATAAAATATATTTATTTTATGCTTAATTAAGTTTTTTATACTTATAATATAAGTCATTTTCAAATTATTACCTATCATTTATTTTTTTCAACTATTATTTTTCAGGTATCAAAATTTATTTAAATCAATTTAAAAAAAAGTTATTTAACAAATGATAAGGAGAAATTTTATCAAAATAAATAATTAATTTTAGATAGAATGATAAATTTTATTATTTTATTAAAAATAAAAATAAAAATAGTAATTATAAATTTAAATTATGTTTAAAAGTAAATTTTATAAGTCAATAAGAATAAAACATTTCTAAAACAGTTTTATTTGATGAAATATTTGTAAACTTGCTAACAAATTAAAAATTAATTAAAATAACTTGATGAATATATAATTCTTTTATATAAACTTAACAAATTTTGTCCTATTTATTTTTTTAAGATAATTTCTCATTAAAAATAAGAAATACATTAAATTAATAAGATATTTTTTATTGATAGGAATAAAAAAATACTATTTGAAATTTATAATAGTTCACTTATCAATTTATTATGTTTAATCAATTGAACTAAATTAATAAGATATTATTAAAGAGTTAAGATGCGTACATTTAATACCTAAACAAAACTAAAAAAGAATCCAATAAAATCAAATGGAGAGATATATATTTTTGGTCCAGAGAATAGTAAAAGAAAAGTGAGAAAATACATAACATGCTACATGTGTAGATTGATCATAGATCGCAAAACACCAATTCACCAATTATATTTGGTTTAAACAAGTTTTTCATGTCATATATTAAATAAGTTGTTCATGTCTATAAAATAAGTCGTTTTCATATTACTACCTAAAAATTCATTTTTTTGTCAAATACCTACCTTAAAAAAGTTTCAGTTTCATTTTACTATCTATCGTTAATTCTCTTCCGTTAAATAATAATGTGATAGACACAATATTACACCATCATGTCCAATCAGTCACACAACATTGTCACATCATTGAAGATGATGATATGGTAATAAGGTGTCTATAACAAGGTGTGATAACATGATATTCCGTCAATCACATTATTACTTTACAGAAGGCAACTAACGCAAGTAATAAAATGAAACAAAATTTTTTTAGATATTTGATTGAAAAAAAAATGAATGTTAAGTAATAATATAAAAACGACTTATATTATAGATATGAAAACTTAATTAAATCTTTATTTTATATAAACATTATGATTAATTGATTCATGTCATTTAATATTTTTTTATATAAATATCATGTTACCAAAATTATTTATTTTAAAAAATAAAAAGAATAATGTCTTGATTTAAAAATAGGGAGAACAAAGTCATAAATTTAAAATTATAGAAAAATTAAAATTATAATTTAACCTTATTTTTATTATTTATTTTATAAAGATTTACAAAATAGAATATAAGATAATTTTATAAACAAAAGTAAAAAACGGAAATCATTCGCCTAATAAATTCTTAAATTTCTGTGTAATTCTCTTCCTACCAAATTGCAATGCTGTAGGAAAAAAAAAATAGAGGCAGTAGATTTTAGGTGTTCAAATCTCAAAACAACCCGTAAACCGTAAGGATAAACAATAATGTATTGTTGCGGTATGAACTACGTATGATTTATGAACAAATGTCTGATGGTACATGTTATATGGACATTTGAGGAAAATAAATTGAACAACAAGAATACTGAATTCCTATTACTAAACTTACAAGTTTACACTAATTATCAAGATAATATAACGTCAATAATAACACAAACGGCATAATTCTTGGGAGTTTCCTCCGTCAATCAAGTTGGTGTGTCTGCACCGTCCCATCAGCTCCATGGACGAGAACTGCCATAACCCCTCCCGCGGTCTTGGAAACCTCGGGGACCTAATTGATTGTTATACAAGAATAAAGGACAAATTTAGAAACCAAAAGTGTGCAACAAACTTAGCAAACTAGTAAGTATAATTGCAGCATGCTGTAACTTTGATTAAGTCTCAAGAGGCCATAGACATAGTTTTACATTAAGGTTAATCAATTTTTGGGAAGGAAAAACTTTTTTTTATAAACTGAATTCATTTAGAAAGAAGAAAAAGATACAAAAGTAGAGAATAAGAAATCCCCAAAGGGGAAAAATGACAACAAAAAGACTTAACAGAAAAAATCAAAAAATATGGATCAAGAATCATGCAACATAGCATGTCAACCTCTCCGAAAATCTATTCAATACCCTCCCCTAAAAAGACCATTAGCAGAACACCACAAAGATATTTCTTGTCCATCCAAAATGAGCTCAAACGAAGACTACCCTCCAGAGGAATCAAATACACCAAAACAGTAACAAAGCAAACCCCACTCAAAACTATCAAACACAATGATATGTGAATGTTATTCTTAGTATTATCCATTGTTTCTTCCAGGTGAAATTAGTGTTTTAGATTATATGGGTAACCCTTCACAGCTTACAATCGAGAGAAGAGGTAGGGAACCAAAAAATGATATGTACATTGTAAGCCCTGGTTATACTGGGGTCCAGTTAACTGACCTGAAGGTGGAGGTGGTGCACCACGCCCCATTGCTGCTAATTCAGGACTCACTTTCTGTCCAGCTTCCTCGAGTATGGCTATAAGTTCCTTAGCAAATCTGGCATTAGCAGCTGTGAAGTATGTGTACGCAGTTCCTTTTGCACCAGCCCTCCCTGTCCGCCCAATGCGATGAACATAATCCTCAAGTGACCCCGGGAAGTCATAATTTACAACATATTTTACATCCTTCACATCTGACAGTAATCAAATAGTAGAAAGGATTAAGATATACATGAGCAAAGCTATTGATTAACTTTAAAAACTGACAATAAACTGAAAGTCATCAAATCACAAAAGCAGCTTTTCCTATTTGTCACAATAAAAAGCTTTGACAAACTAATGATGAGATCGTCCTCCAGCAGCAGATAGGTAAATTCTAACTTTAAAAGGCAAACAATTCATGCATAATGTAATAAGTAATCAAAGACGAGAAAAAATTAGACAAAAAAATGTTTTAGTAAAAAAGCATTTTATATATAAGATTGAAGGAAACAAGGATAACAGTAATTTAATATTAGTATTTTCCAAAATAAATAAAAGTACCGAGTATTTCCATAACTATAATTATATCACTAATTCATTTTCATCCACTGAATAACAATATGACAAATAATTAAATAAAGCAAATGCTTTTGCACCTAAACCACGGGCTGCAACATCTGTTGCCGTCATAATAGGACTTTTTCCTGATTTAAATTCTGAGAGCACCCAATCTCTTTCTGCTTGACTTTTATCTCCATGAATTGAAAGTGCAGGCCATCCATCCATGCGGAGTTGCCTAGTAATCTGATCACATCCTTTTTTGGTATCCATAAATATCAGTATTCGGCTGCCATCCATGATGTCTTCTAGCAACTTTACCAATCTGAAAAATAGGAAGACTCCATCAGGTGGCCATATGTGATAAGGTGTTAAATGCAACGAGAATGAAAAGGTAGAACACATCCTACTTATCATATTTCTGCTTTTCCGAAACAATGTCAACATATTGCCGTATTGCATGGTTAGCTTTTAAATCTGAAGAGCCTATAATTACCTGCACAATGATTACAGAAATTGTTACTTAAATATATAAAGTTCTCACAAAATACAATACTATACATAAACATCATACATTCTTCTTAAAAGACAATTCATTTCAGACCGAAAACCATTCAGCATAGAGGAATGAAATTTAAAAGAAAAAAATACAGTTGCATATCCCAACATGAAAATATCTTACTTTGTATGGGTTATAAAGGAACTTCCTTGCCAATTGTTCAACCTCCTTTGGCCAGGTAGCACTCCAATACAAAGTTTGACGATCTGGACGAATCTAAGTAAAACAAAAAAAAAGTGATCAGATGACCAGCAGAATAAAGAAATTTTAAAATGCAACTTCAGCAATCTGTCTTTCTAAATCGAATTGGATTAATTGGTAGGTGCAGCTAGTACTATAGTTAGGGGACAAAATAGGAAAAATAGTATTGCTAGTGAGCCAAATTGGATTTTTTTTATAAATAAATTAACATTGAAAAACAAATTTAAAAAAAAAAATTGAGCTCAAACCCCTGAATGCACTAGCAATGTAGCTAGAAGCCTGGAACATTACTCATAATAAGCAAATGAAGCATCAAAAACAACAACTTGACTGTGGCACTGACAAACAATACTTGTAATACAATATTACACCATTTCTTGGAATTTTACGATTTCAAAATATTTACCACCTCATAAAATAAAGCCAACCTGAGAGACAATCTTCCGTAGCTGAGGATCAAACCCCATATCCAACATCCTATCAGCTTCATCCAATACAAGGTATGTGACCCTCTGCAAGTTGGTATGATTTGACTCAAGCATATCAATTAACCTTCCTGGAGTGGCAATTACAATTTCGACACCTAATCACAAAAATTAACAGAAGCAAAATAAAATCCATGATCATGAAAAAGAAAATAAAAATTGTACAAAGGGGCAACAAGCAGTCAGTAAGTTGTTTAACCAAACTCATGGCTTTGTATACTTCAATACATACCTTTCTGGAGATCACGCACCTGAGGTCCCTTAGGAACCCCACCATAGATGCATGTACTCTTAATCCTAGATGATGCACCAAATTTAGTAGTCTCTTGTTGTATTTGGACAGCAAGTTCACGAGTTGGAGCCAAAACTAGCACAATTGGTCCATCTCCAGGATCTGAAAATATTGAAAACGAATGGACGGCAAAACAAAGGTAGCATAGTCAGAAAAGGCACCCTTACATGCAATGTGAAATCTAATCATCTCAGTTGTTTCCTTATATACTCACTTAGTATTGGCTGAGCATTAACATGCACAATGGCAGGCAACAAGTAAGCAAGTGTCTTCCCTGATCCTGTTTCTGCAATTCCTATCAGATCACGCCCCTTCAAAGCCATGGGCCAACCTTGAGATTGAATGGGTGTAGGTTCAGTAAAGCCAGCTTTTGTAATTTCTTGCAGTACATATTCTGGATTAAACCAAGGCTGAAAAATCAGTACGCTGTTTGAAACATGTCATCCCATAATCTGATAATAAATTTTGCAAGATAATCATATAGTATAATCATAAACAAAATGATCTTCTCCCTTTCTTTTGCCTTATATTCTGCAAACAGGAAGTTTTGACCACTTCATTCTACTGAAATCACATACTGTCTACAGAATAAAATAAAAACAACTAATTTCTCAACCGTTAAGAAAATACTATTAGCACGCTATTTTGCTTGGCAATCTTGCCCATAGAACTAATAATCCCTCCAAATTACCAGCTCTTGACACAGTTTTGTGCAAAACAAAGTAATAAAGAGAAGAGTCATGTACTTTAAGCTGAAGAAGGTGCAAAGAAAAACTGACGAAATAGGAAAAAAAATGAACAGAAATACCTGGAAAACCAGCATCGTGAAAGGTCTTGACAGGTTTCGGGATATCTCGCCCTTCAACAGTTATTTCCCTCTGCTGCCGATACTCATTAACTTCAGCATCTGTCATTGCCCTTACAGCTGGTGACTCAATGTAGAAGTTTTTCTCAAAATGAGGTAAACCATCCAAACTGAGGTTCCTCTTTGGTGACCCACCATCATCATAATCCCTCCTGTTTGATGAAGAGTGTTGTACAGAACCACCAAACCCTGTAGGTGCACCTAGCCCAGAATCACTAACAAAACAAAAACAGTAATTCAGCAAAACATTTTAATATAGATAAAAATGCCACTGTTGAAATTATAGGCATTTGGGTAAAGAAGAAGGAAAAGAGAGGATAAACTCTTTAATAATAGAATTCAATATTAATATATGGTTGAATAATAGAATGTAATATTAACATATGTGTGCAATAATGCATTACAAAATACAACACTCTAACTCTTAATTATACTAATACTTGACAGTCTACTAGACTTCTAATCAAAATTAAATAAGTAAAGAATTATGAATATATCAATCTCAGATAGCAGCATATAGCAGGCAACTTTAAAATGATATATCAAGATAGAATGAACGGGGTGGCTGCTATTTTAAATATTATAATACAGATTAAATAGCTTATACTACACATATAAATACTCAAAAGCAAAAGAGAACCCATTAAATTCATGATAAATAATAAGTCTTGGTTTACTCACAAACACTATCAATCTAGGAGCAATAAGAGCATAGTAATGAAGTTAAAAAATTAATGATGGTGAAATTAATAGAAAAAGATAATTGGCAGAATTGAACTGGGAAATCTAAAGGAAGAACTAAAAATGGGACATATAAAAAAATAGTCCTGGAAAGTATGAAGGAACAGAGGTCAAGACAGGGTAATGATCGGTGGATCAATCAAGAATAAGGGTTTCAAATTCTATTAAGTTTCTAAAGCAAAAAAAGCATTAGAAAATGGGGGTGAAATCACATTTTTACACCAAAAAAACCCAAATCACATGCAATGGTAGCATCCCTATAGCAAGCAAAAAACAGCTATTTTGGCAGCAATGGTCACTATTGAGAATCACTCCGACATTTGAATCTCGTAGCAACCTAGGGTTGCTCCACTCCACTGTTCTGCTAAGCATGCTATTTAGAATTGTGAAATATAATGAAATATGGAAACTGATCCTTAAAATCATCTGAGATATTTTAAAACATTTTTAACATAAATACAATAAATATGATATCATGCAATATTTTCAAGATAGTCTAATATTCTTCCTCAAGGCAAAACATACAAAGCTTTAAATTTGTTATTACATGTGGTGGCAGGCGACAAGCAACAACCACATTTGACAAAATAAAATAAACTAAACCATTGTCCCCACAAGTTAACTAAAAGGGTTAGACTGCATGACATCAACTGTGAGCACATAAGTTCAATCCTTCCTCACTTCCTAATCCCCTCTCCCTTCTAAGGCCTACTATGATTTTTGCCTTGGATCCAAAAAATAAAAACGAAATAAAACCTTTAAAAATATTCATGAAAGTGAAATTAAGGGGGCGTTTGGTAGGGGAGAAACTTTTAGTTTCCTGAGAATCTCAGGTTGGGAATCATAGTTTCCCATGTTTGGTATCTATTTTAAAAAAATAACATTCCTAGGAAAGGATGTTTCCCAGGAATATTTAGTAACTAGTTTCTCACGAAAAAAATTTCATGGGAGGAGGTGGGATTGGAAATCTTACTTTCCCAAGTTAATTTTTCTTTTAGTAAAGTAAAAAATATCATGTTACTCTTATTAAATTAAGATAACTAGTAAATATTACGTAACTCTTTGATTTCTAGGAAACTTACCTAAATATTTACAATGACTAACCAAACAGATTTTACTCATTCCCAGGAAACATCAATCCCAGGATCCCTGGGTATGAAAAAACTTTTCCCATACCAAACACTCCCTAACATGGCAATTGATAGGATTTATTTATTGACACCGGCTCATTCAACTGTAAAGATGCCATTAGATCTAAGGAGGATTAAACTAGCAGCTGCAAATGTTTCCTCCATGAACAAGCCCTAAAAATTTACACTCTATAAAACTAAAAAACAAGATTGAGTCAGAGATAACAAAAAGTAAAAACCGGAAACAGTTATATTTGGGGATTAATGAAGTCATCAACGTTAACTATAGCTAACAGTGTGAAATTTTAACAATCTAACTATATTGGCGTGCAAAAGCTACAAAACTGATTAAGAATAATGAAACAAATTGAATTAGAACAGAAAAGGCGCATGTCTTTCTGTTTACAGAAAATTAGGGTTGATAATAAAATGGAGGCGGCGATTACCTCCTCCGATCACGATAGGAAGCTGGGTCGCCGGAGCGGCTGTCGTAGCGGCTCATGATGCTTTTGACGAAGTCGAACACAGTGCTTCCTCTTCTTGCTGCAGCTCCACAAAGACCATGAAAGCGTTTTTCAGATTCTCTGTAGCAAATAAGTGGGCCGTTTTGTGGTGGCCCAATTCATGTTTCTTTTGGGAAGTTCGGTTTATGCTAACCCGTTTCAGAATGGGTTGGGCTAATATAGAAAGTTTGTGGATTGCTGCTAGGTGCACCCAGCATTATTGCTGGTGCACCAAGCACTAACCACGAAAAGACAAAAATACCCCTTACGAATCAAGTTGATCCGTAAGTTAATTTTTAAGACTTACAGATCAACTTGATCCATAAGTCTTTTACGGATCAACTTGATCTGTAAGTTATTTTTTAAGACTTACGGATCAGGTTGATCCGTAAGTCTTTTATGGATCAAGTTGATCCGTAACTTAATTTTTAAGACTTACGGATCAACTTGATCCGTAAGTTTTTTATGGATCAAGTTGATCCATAAGTCTTAAAAATAAACTTACGGATCAACTTGATCTGTAAGGGGAGAAATTAGTAGGGGCAATTTTGCCATTTTCAAATAATGTTGGGTGCACCAGCAATAATGCTGGGTGCACCTAGCAACACTCAAGTTTGTGCAAGGGGATTATTCTTCCTACACCCAATAAATTTCTTCTACATCCAACATATTTTATAAAAATTCAACTTTATCCTTTTTTACTTCTTCTTTCATAAAGTCAATTCGAAATCCATATGGACCCACACTGATTGTTAAAAATATGTTTTATGAAATAATTTAAAATTAATGGTTCATACAGGTCTCAAACTGGTGACTTTCGTGCTATTAACATAACACTCTAACCAATTGAGCTAGCAAGTCAATTACATTAAAAAATAATTAGCACATATATATATAATTCTAAAATTTTTAATGTATATTTAATACATATATAAGTTTACATAATAAATTTTGAAACAATTAATTTTGATCTAATAATGTATTTTTTTACATATATAATTTTTTATTAAATCTATATGTAAAAAAAATTATATTTATATATGTAAAAAAATATTATTAGATCAAAATTAATTGATACAAAATTTATTATGTAAACTTATATGTGTATTAAATATACATTAAGAATTTTAGTGGTATATATATCGACGTTAATTATTTTTTAACAAAGTTGGCCTATTAGTTTCATACGGATTGTCAATCTGTATGTGTTATATGTAAGGGTATTTTTGCTTTTTTCCTTTTTACTACTGGGTGTATTGGAAAAAATATTGGGTGCAAGAAAAAAATATCATGCAAGGGTTTAGTTTCTTCAATTCATGTCCATAACTACAACATGTCCGAATTTTATTTTATTTTTCAATTTGATAGAATCAACCTATCAAGGAAAAAATTGATAGAACACAAAGACACTTTTAATACTACGAGGCATGACACCAATGACATGTTGAGACTCCTAACAGAAATCCATTTAGAAATAATTGAATAGGCCCGAACCACAAACAATTTCACCCAATTTGTAGTTACTCACCTTGTCCCTAGGTGTGGAAAGGAATCTTTCCGAGAAGGATTGTCCATTAAGTGAGAAAATGGACAAATGTAAATGTGGAAGGGAACTTTTCAAGAAGAATTGTCCATTAAAAGATTTGAACCCACACCCATAAGAAAAGAAAAGCAAAAGTTGATTTTAGATTTTTAACCACTTGTTAACATGCATCATACAGACATGTATGAATTTGATCAAGTGGGTAATTAATTTCATGGAATTAGATAGCTACTTGTAGCATTCATTTGTGCAGAGTACAAATGACCACGTTAAACAAAAGATGAGCAATGTAGTCCAATTATGTGATTACAAAGTTAATGGTGTCTAATAGTTAACTTTTTTAAAATTAACTAATTATAGGCCATATTATTCTAAATGAAGTCCTGAAGTTGCCTTTGATTCTCTCCAAATTGAATACGTCAAGATTATATACTATAAATCAGTTTGTTTGTTATACATACTTGTCACCTTACCTCTCTTTGTACCTCAATACAAGTTTCTTGTTCATCTTCATGGGACGTCTTTACTATCTTTTCGTGTAATTATCTCTTATATATAATATGATTATACTAACTTCACCATTTGTGTTCAGAACAGAAAAGTTGTTAAGTGAATTAAAGTCATGATGGGCCATCTTAGTCGAGAGTCGAGATTCCCTCAAGATAAGTCCCAATGACCTTAGCAGACTTGGGATATTTTATTGTAGTTGTTTTGTCATCACGCCAAACAGGTGTAGTTGGAATAATGCCTTTGTGATTTTAGAGTCTTGTTCTTAGAATTGGGCCTCTCTAACAGTCCTTTCTAGAACATTAGCTTCTTTTTTTACAGATTCTTTTATCGTATGTTAATGTTGAATGGTATAATACATGCAAAATTAAGACTTTTTTTAGTATCGTAGTAGCTTACACACAAGTTCTGAATAATAACCCCTCTCTCTCCCTGCCCCACCAAAGTAGTGTAAATTGAAGTGTACGGTGTACCTAGTCACTTGCAGGGCACATATAATAATAGATTTTTTTTCTGTTGATATGATATGCGTAATGCGTTTGATTTCTTATATTTTATCCACAACATAGGTTTTTTGAGAGAATGTGTGACAATAGACGTTGATGGCAACATCATCATTATGGATAAGGCAAAGAAGACAATTGGATAATAACGAATTAATGACTCCAAAAAAGGCCCTGAATGCTATCTGCTGAAGTTGTAATTGCATTGCATGGCTTCTCATTTGGATCAGGTATAGGAGGACACTCGACCATGCAACTTGCCAAAACCTTTCTGGAATATGGATTATGGTACTATTTAGGGCCTTGCAGATATGAGACATTCCTTTCTGCTTAAAATATATATATATATATATATATATATATATATATATATATATATATATATATATATATAAGTAGAGTGGCATTCCCATTGCATAGGCAGATAATATGTCTATTCAAAGATATTTGGATAGACTGAAATGATGTGTAGTACAGAAAACCTTTCATTCTAAATTAAACTACTTTTCTATGAATGATATTTCTAAAAATAGAATTTCTGGGAAAACTTATACAGTAAGCTTAGGAACCAAGAATTTAGTGGTACATTTAGCAAAGTGAGTAATATAAAGAGGAATTACTTTGTGTTTGTGTATATACCGTTTAGTTGCCTATCTTTGTCCTACATCACTGAGTAAGATATTTAGAATCCAAAAATTTAGTAAGAAAAATAAATATAAAATGAAATTATTTCATGTATATAGGTTGATAGGCCTGTCATACATCACTAAATAATACAAACAAGTTCCTGATTATATGATAGTTGCTGACTGTAATGGATAAAAGCAAAAGGCCTATCTTTGCCTTGTTTAGTAATAGTGATAGAAGTAGGGACCTGTCCAAGTATTGATAAGATTGAGCATCTTCGATCCTCATCCTCCAATCTTTGCCTTAGTGGTGTATTTGTTTAAAATTCCTTATGAGCTCAATTAAGCACTTTATGCATTTTGTGCAAAGAGAACTGAAATTAACCAAAACTATATATCTAGTATCTACCCCCAAAATGCATGTTCTTTTCCTTTTCATAAAAGTGAAAGAATGTGTTTAGTGGCATTTGGAATTGGATTGGTGGTCCAATAACTTAAGGTAACACGGTGAGGCCCTCTTTCCCACCAAAACAAGCATAAAATCTGTTGCAATAAACAACAAAGCTCTTTACTCCAATTCTGTTTAGGCCAATAATTATCTTTTATGTTCGGTTAGTTTGGTTCATTGGACACATGATCCTTAGTGGCATTGTCTTGTGAGCCAATGTGAAATGACATTTAACGAAATAATGCAAAAAATGTTAAGACTTTAGAACATGGAATTGGCCCCATTTCAAAATTCGAAACAAGTAGGCAATAGGAGTCACTAGAAATAAGATTATCAAAGTCTGAGAGTTTAAGTAAACTCATAAGAATTTCATAGTTTAATTCGTAGACTCGTACGAGCTCACTTTATATAAAAATAATAACAAAATGTCTACAAATAACATACCAATTAAACATTTTAAGAATATAAAAAATAGTAAATCATAAATTTCATAATACTTAAATAATCAAATCTAGTAATGCATCACTATTAGATAATAATATGTAGATGTTATAGTAGTAGTAGATCATTTCCATCGAGAGTTTGATATTATTAAAGAAAAAGGGTTTGATATTATTAAAGGTGAGAATTTTTTTATTCGGGAACAATACACTAAATGAAGATATGTTGAACACTAAACAGACAGAAAATAATCCAAAATGACTTACGTTTTGATCTAATTTTATTTAACTTGGACTCTCAATAGTAAACTCGAGAGTTTACCAAGTTTACTTAGAGTTTATAAAGTGTACCCAAAGTCTACTAAAAAAAGAGTTTACAGACAAGTAAACTCGCAAATGATAAATGGACTCGTAAACTCATAAGAATTAATGAGTTAACTGGAGAGTTTGATAATCATGACTGTAAATAAACATGACACTTTGAGTTATCTATAAGGAAATAATTTGCCCTTGAAGGTTCAAATGTTAGAGGAAAAGCTTATTCCATGACAGTGGTAGTGAACCAAAAAAAAAGTTTATGCACCACACCAACTGGTGCTAACCACTTTCAGATTTTTTTTATTTTTTTTTTTGTCTCTAACAACCTTAACCAAAAGTGGACATGCGGATTCTAGCCATGTACATCTTTATGTTTGCTAACTGCAGAGGAAGGAGAAGTGTTTTGGCGAAAAAACAACCTTCAATGATGTAAAATAGTTTGGAAAAAATCATTATTCTTTACTTCATATGTTTACTGTCACAAATCACAAATATGATAGGTAGAGCTCAATTAGTTTTTTTTTTTTACTGGAGCTCAATTAGTTAATAACCTTATTAGTACAATGATTTAAAAATAAAAACTTCATAATTAGGGTAAGGTAAAGGCCATACATGGATAGGGTAGTGATTGATGTATCTTTGCAATAAAATAATGGTATGACCATTAAATATGTGATCACAGGAATATGAATAGAAACTTCAGAAAAAGAATATGAATAGAAAACGTCTTAGTTAGTTTTTATTTTTTATTTTTTGAGGGAGATTGATGTAAACGTCTTTTTCCTTTCGGTCAATATATTTATTTAAAAGCTTATGTGCTTACAAAATGGAGGAAACGAGGGTGACTGACTGACTGGTGAGACATCACAATTATGAGGCATGGACCCTTAATGTTCATTATAACCGAACCAAAATTGATGATTCAGTCATATTGTTTACAGCTAATACTAATTAATCCACTTTTATATTATTTATTTGATTTTTTTTTAACACAGGCATTTTTAAGAATTATTTTCTTCTTTGTTATGTCACATACCTCTCGTATATTAAATATTTGATTTTTATGTATGATGTTTTTAATTTGGAATCTTGATCGACTGCATCAAGTTGAAAATACTTTTTAAGATAAATTTAATCTTAAAATGAGTATAAATTTTATTACTCCCCATTTGAATTTAATTTTCTAAATTTAATTACTTTGATATGCTATACAATAAAAATGGTGTGCCTTAATTCAAATAATTTAATTTTAATTTGTAATTTTTCTTCAATACATTTTAAGAATATTGTCTCATTAATTTATTCTTCTACAATAAAATAAAATATTTATTATTAATGATGAAAATATGTATTATTTTATTTATTATTTTTATTTATGAATTTTACTCAAATTTTAAATTTTGTGCTAAATATGCAAAAAGCTTCAAATTATCAATAAATAAATATTGACATCAACAAAGTCAGTTTGTTCAAATAAAAATAAACTCAAATCCTTTAAATAAGATATTAAATTTGAATCTTATGAAGAAAAAAAAATACATTGAAAAATGAAAATTTCACTAGTTAAGGGTGTGTTTGGTTTGTATCATTTTTTGAAAACTGTTTTCATTTTCAAAAGATTATAATTTTGAAAACATGTTTGGTTTGACTTCTTGTTTTCTGTTTCCAGGAAATAAAAATACTGAAAATTTGTAATATGTTAACTTCTTGTCTTTTTTGTATTTTTAGATTTGCTTAAAATTATATTTATTGTCATCGCATTTCCATTTTACCCAAAATGAGATTTTGTTTTGAACTGAAAACACTGAAAACGAAATTTTATTATTTTCATTTTCTAATTATTTCCTATTTTCATTTTCATTGAAAATATTTTCAAAAATTCAACAAAACACATTTTTATCATCATTTTCTATTTTCAGTGAAAATAAAAACAGAAAACAGTCAAACCAAATACCCTCTAAATTTTTCAACGAAGATTAATTATTGTTAAAATAAATAAATGTTTTATTTGTATTATATATATATATACATGTGTGTGTTAGCATTATCTCATGTCACTCCTATCCGAACCAAGTGTCAATTGTATTCTTTTTTTAGAAAAAGAAAATTCTAGTATGGGGTGCTATGCTAGAATGCTATACACGACGAAAAGTAAACCTTCTCTTCTTTATGAAACGAATTTCAATATAAAATTCAACTTATTAATTTAATTAATTAAGTATACATCCAAAATCTATATAGTTTAGCGCATTAACTAAACTTATCATAACTACTCTCCACTCTTTATAGGAAACGGAGGGGGGGTGTCGTTCTTTCCTTTGAAAGAACGTGAACCAAATGAATGAAGACAATTTCAAAGCTCCACCACATTTTAAAAAGATCATAAAATAATGCATGCATGCATGCACATATTTTAAAGAAAGCTTATAGAGTAAGAGAAACACATGATAGCCACTTTTTAACAAAAGGAAATCTTTGTTGACCCCTCTTCCCTTTAAACAATATTGCCGGTTAATAAAAATTGCCATCAATTTCGTATGTACGACACCATGAGTCTTTGGTGCTTCTTTATAACATCATCATGTTTTACGGTTTATTGATGACTATATCTGATTGCCGTGTACAACTCAATCTCCCATATATTATTTGAATATATAATACTTAACTTACCCAAACTGTTTGATAATAAATCTCTGTGATTAACACTTACGTCAATTGAGATTTTAGAATACTAAGTACGGTTGATACTTAAATAGTCTCTAACAAAAACTGCTACTATCGCAAAACAAGAAGTAAACACTTTGGTTTTATTTCTATACAGTGTTCTACACAAGTATAACACAAAGAAATATCATTTAAAATGGAGAAGTGAAAACATGATTTGTTACTTTGCATTAAGAATTAGGAATGCAATACTTGAGTTAACGAGGGATAAGAATTGAATTACTATTGGTCATTCTTTATGTGTCCCACGCATGCACTTTTATACCCACACATTTTCGTATCAAAGTTGTGTTGGATTAATTAAAAACATTAGGGCCAACTATATCCAATGGCCAGTGATGGTGACTAGAGGAAGCTGAAACTTGAAAGGGCTAAGATACAATGACACAATGTTAATGTGGCAAACTCATCCTCTTACAAAGTTTATGTGGCAATCTCATCTTGGTGTGTCCCTCATTTTTTTTTTCCAATTTGTGTTTCTGATGTGTTACTCCTCTTTTCTGATTTTTGATAAGTTCAGGCAGGTACTTTCATTCTCATCGTTTTCTTATTTTCCCTTTATCTTTTTTACGTGCCATAAAGAAATTAATTCAATATTATATATGATTGAGAAAAAAATATTCTTCGCTTGGTTTGAAAGCTAAGCAGTAGTACGATACAATTAGGTTGCAATTTCTTCTATTTCAGGATAATTAAATTAATAAATTCATAGTTCGTTCATCTTGAATTACCATTAGAAGATAAACAATATATTCGTTGATTAAAGAAATTGTAAAATAATCCCTTATTATTCATTTTCAAATTTACTATCAATTTCATACTCCAATGATTACCTGCGCGTAATGCATTTAAGTAAAAGATTCTGAACACAAACGAAAGGCTGAAGGGTGCGTAACTGCGTATAGTCTACTTCTAATTGTTTAATGCTTGGTTACTAACTTATTATATTAATGAAAATTATCTTGAATAAGGAGATTAATCACAATCTTTAAATTAAAATAAAAGACTTACATAATGAGACTTACTTAAAATAACTACTATTATCATCATTATTTTTATTATCATATTGTATCTTTAGTGTTGGTCTTGTCATTACTATTATTTCAAATCAATGACGGTGACAACAATAATAATAATATGACGGTAAAAAATTGATCATGATAATAATAACAATAATAATAATGGTGATAACAATAATATAATAATAATTGTGGACAGTGGTTATGATTATTTTAAGGGAGTCTCTTAATCTATTTTTTTAATTAATCATTCTCATTTAAAAAGGGGATTTGATATGAGGTTTTTTTTTTAAAAATACATTTTTTTTCTCTTACTTTTTTTCAATCTGTATTACTTTTTAATTTAATTCCTAATATATATTATTTGGGACTTTCTCTTTTCTTTTTATTTTTTTTTAATTTAAAATATTATAAAATATAAATATTATATTATATAATTTTTTAATTGGTTTTAAAATTACTTATTTATTAAATTAAATTTTTTATTTTTATTTTTTTAAAGAAAAATATATACAAGATAAAGAAAAATAAAAAAATTGGATAAAATTATATTACAATTTTTTAATTACTTTGTATGTACTTTTATAGTTAAATAAAATAGACATAAAATTTAAAAAAATAGTAACTGCTATATTGAAAATATCTTTAAATAAAAATATATTAAAAATATCTTTAAAAATATTTATTTAACAGTTATTTTTTACTTAAGTGATAAAAATTGATATTTTTATTATTTATAACTTGCAGATATAAAAATAAAAAATTAAAATATCCAAAACATACCGATAACAGCTAAATATGAGCTATTTTTTATAATAAAAACATATTGAAAATATCTTTAAAGATATTTAATTATCAATTATTTTTTGCTGTGCCACTCGAATCAATATGGCAAGAATATGAACGAGATCAAGTCCTGATCCAAGGGACCGCAAAGGATCATCCCATTTCAACTCGCATCCCTAAGATGGACGAAGAAGAGAAGAAAATGAACGGAAAAGTAGAAAAAAAATATAGAATTTGCCGACAACATAAAACATTGTCATAACAGAAACAATTGTCGTAACATATTTATATCTTAAGTTTTACCTTAGCCAAGTGTAATTGTTTAAGTATTTGATTGATAATGCAATATAATGTTCTTCTATAAATAAATTGTTAAACAAAAAAATTTCTCATTTTTAATTAAATCTAATGACATAAACAAACTAATTATATTAAAAAATTCAGATTTTAAATAAAAATATTCACCTAAAAAATATGTTAAGTAAATCAAATAATAAAATAAAAATAATTATATTTCATAATATCATTTTCTTTAAAAAAATTAAAAAAACAAAATTATAAAATTTAATTTAATAAATAAGTAATTTTAAAACTAATTAAAAAATTATATAATATAATATTTATATTTTACAATATTTTAAATTTAAAAAAACAAAAAGGAGAGAGAAAGTCCTAAGTAGTAGTGTATATTAAAAATTAAATTGCAAAGTAATATAGATTAGGAAAAAAAAATAGGAAAGAGAAGGTGTATTTAAATTATAAAGTTTGAGATATCGTCGTAAAAGAAATTAAGTTTGGACTTAAATTTCTTATTGTGGTTTTGTGTTTTTTATTCGTCTAAGTAAATAGATTTTTATGTCTATTTAAATACATTATTTCACTTTATTATTATTCTAATTTCTCAAGCCTTTTTTTCCCTCAGCTTCTTATCTTTTCCAAAATCAAAAAAGAGTGTTAGGTATCTTTCAAACCACCTCTTTTATTTATTATCTGCAAAAACTTCCAAATTTTGAGATAGGACGAAATGCAAGATACTTGAAAGACTTTTATCTCCAAATTTAATTTATAAGCCCTGGAAATTTGAACAAAGGGAGGGTTTTTTTTTTTCCCCTATGCTCTCAGTGAGTAAAACCCAAATAAATAATAGAGAACCAAGTAAGGGCCCATCCACGGCAAGTGCAATATTTTTTGGGATTTGATTCCTATAATTAATCAAAGGTATGCATTTTAAAGATAAAATATAATTGTTCCTAAAAAAATAAAAATAAGCGGGCAGAGAGAGATAATAAATTGTAATGCTTTTTTTAACTAATTATTATAATTATCTTTAATTTTTTAAAATATGACCTGTTAAATTCTATTTTTTATATTTTATAAACGGTTAATTTGGGGCTTCAGATAATTACTATTTATCATTCGAACTTTGCTTCTTTGAGAAGACAATTTGCTCCCAACTGCCCTTAATTCTTTTTATGGTAATATTTATTTTAAGTGCATAAATGAATATTACACAACCATGTTTAATTAATTTAATTAAGTTTACAAATGGAGTTTTTTTTTGTGGTGATTAATTATATGTATCCAATATGGTTGAGATGAAAGATAAATGAGCTGGTTCTGTGTTATGGTCAAGAAAATGGTATTGTTGGTCACAAAATATGGAAGCAAAAGGCTAAGTTAGGGTCCACATTTGTTTAGAAGATCACTGATTCACAGCTAATCACCAACTATGTAGATGGTGATTGACTAGAGTACCTCTACTCTTAGGACTTATTATTGCTTCTCACCATATACAATGCACAAACCTAAGAATTATTTTGCTTTAAATTAGATTTAGGTAAAAGTTAAAAGGTTGAAGAAGTTAAGTTGTTAGAATTGAAGCATGAAGGGAAAATCATTTAACGGTTCTAGCTGGTGCTACCATATGAAAGGGATGCACCAACAAAAGAATAATGATTAGTGGAAGACAGGGCAGGGCATCTAATCTAAAACTTTATTTTTCCCAATGTTCCTTTGACTTTTTGATCAATGTGCATGATCCCATGTGAGAAACTGGGTGAGGATAGAGGAGGCTTATCACAAGAAAAACTAGTCATTTGTTTACCAACACTTCTATTTCATAATTTGAAATTAATATATGAATTAAAGGAAAAACATGAAGAACGTGAACAGTTATGGGTTAATCAATCACATTTCATGCGAATTCTGATGTATTACTGACAGTCAACGTCTCCAGCTACTAAACAAGCGGACTCTAGATCAACGTTCGTGAGGGAAAATAATCTTATTTATAGTTTGACATATACTATTATAATATAATTCAATTATTTGGCTCATTTAAAGGATCTGATACATAGTAATCTCTTGTTTACCATAAAACAATTTCAAGTTTTATAGATGTTTTATATAGTTTGGTAATTTATAACAATTTGTACGATTATAAAACTACAAGTTTTGGTTTGTTATGTAGATGTTTCCATCTCATGTATAAACCTGAATATTTGTATATAATTAATTAGTTTAATTTAAAGTAAAAGTTCGGTATCGATCATATTGTGATTAATTGTTCTTAGATTGATCATATGCAACTACTTATTTTAAATTTATATTTGGTTGAGCTAGACTCCCTTGACTACTAATCAATTAATTAGTGTTTATTAATGTATGAGCCTAACTATTGGCTTCTAATCTAATTTGAAGACTTTTTCTTCTTTGAATTTGAATGGAGCGTCTTACATAAAAAAAATTAAAAAAAAATAGTGGAGCGTCTCACTATTACTATTAGGGTGGACCCTGTAAGAAAACCAAACTATTACTATTATGTCTCTGCATCACTAATCACTTGTGTTGAGGCATCACAGGGATAATTACTAATGTGTTGTATTTAATTTACAACAAAAATATGTTTTTATTATTTTTTTCCGAACTAGATTTTGTATATGCAAAGCTTAACAAATTATTCAAGATACTTTAAATCTCACAGAAATAGTAAGATTAAAGATTTGTATACAAGCAAGATATATTGCAACAGTAATACAAATAGTAATTCACATAATTTTGATATGAAAATAAGTATGCTAATTTTATACCAAAAAAGTTGACCTCAACGCTTCCGTGCACATATCTAACGTACATAAATTTATGTTTCTTTCCCGCTTGTAACTATTTAATTTAAGGGAAAAAAACTGTTACTTTTTTTACAAAAGAAAAAAAATTGTTATAAACCACAAATATCTTTTATAGGAAATAATTCTATTTTAAGAGGAAAATATTATCATAAATCATCTTTTACTCAAAATAATTATACTAAATATTCAATAAGATTATTAATTGTAAGCTATTAACTTGTACAGCTCAAACTTATAATCGAAGACTTTTTGTAAAATACGCATGTGAAAGGGATAAATGCCGTATATTACCAGTACTTAGCACTTACTAGGACAAATTACCTAATATATACAAATTATTAGACTTTTCCATGTGAAATTGCCTTCATATGTAAGCTATATAAACGAAAACGACCTCATTCACGAGCACTTATTCGTGACAATTCCTTTACTGGATCCCTTAGATTCCATCATTTTCAATTAATCAAGTATGTGACAACGATTAATGCTCTTCAATCTGAGTCTTCGTCAAATTGCAATTTTTTTCAATGTTAAGGTTAGGGGATGATACCCATTAATGAGGCACGCAAAGATTTCAAATTCAAAATATTTAAAAAATGACATTTATCTTCATAGAAAAATCATATCGTAAATTTATTTAACTAAAAATGAATTAAAGAAACAGTCCAAGACTCTTTATCTTCTCAGGTCTCAACGCTCTAATTATAGTTTCGTGCCCTACATACGTAAAATACTTAGCCCGTAACGAAACTCCTTTTCTTTTAAAGGGTATACGGAACTCCTTATGCATCGTCACATTCTCCCATAACTGTGGATTGAAACTTTAAGAGGTGTTTCAAGGTTATATTACATCTATTAGAATACTATGTCTGAAGATATTGTTCCATGAATACGTTAGGTTGGTATTTGATTATTTTTTTAAAATTATTTAATTAAAAATTTCAAAAAATAAAAATAAAAGAAGAAATGAAAAAGAAAATGACGTGAATTGGTAATTACTATAAGAAGTAATTTGTGTTTTTATAACCAGAGAGTATGATCACCTAGATCAACCAATATTAAGTTATTTTAATTTAATTAGAGATGCCAAATAGATAACTTATTTCAAAAGAGATTCAAATATATAATTATATTAAATATTTATTTATTGTGAAAAATAAGAAGTAAATCAAATATAAATATTTCATATTTTTCGAAATCAATAATGTCCAATAAAAAAGGTAATATTTTACATTTTTAGAATAATTTGTGATATCCTCGAACAAACACAACCTATGTGCATCTGTACGAGTATCCAAACACCAATCTACTGAAGACGTAGTTTCTAAATTACTCAAAACTCCTTTGAGAAATTCCACCGGACCAAACTATTTTGTTTTGGCTTTTCCATGGCAGAGACATTGATTCTTTGGTTTCTCATACTAAAAGCAACCAAACCAGCTGTTCCAATTTATTAGTTGAATATTAGCCGGCAGTGTTTTAGCCATTCTCCAACTTGCACTCAAATGGTGGTCCAATCATATCTTCTTTTTTATTTTTCCTAGTAGATAGTTGTAATTATTTTAAGGTCATTTTTTTATTAGCAAGAACTTTGTTTCCTATAACTTTGAGAAACTAAACTTATTATTATATTATTTTTAATAGAAAATTATTTATTGTTTGGTATGTTATAAAAATTAGGCTTGAACATATTTTTTTATGTAATTTAGTGCTTTTTTATTTTTTAAATTATTTTAGTTTTTGTAAAATGTATTTTTTTTCCTTAAGGCGTTTTAGATATTGTTTTAAATAGTAAGAAAATATTTTGAATAATGAAAAAAAGTTATGTAAAGTGTTTTAAGAATGAAAAAAAATACATTTAAACGTTAAATTGTAAAAATAAAAAATATATTTAAACCTAAAATTTATTTATTTTTCAAAATAAAAGAAGCAAATTAAACAACTATTTTACTTCTAGGGATGATTTTTGTTACACGTGGGATCGATTAAAAATATTTCTTTTTATTTTTTAAAATAAATAATCAAACTTTAATATTTTCATTCTGTCTTACTTGTGTACATTTTTTTTACATTTGAATATGATTAATATAAAAAAATATTTTTATTTCTATGTACTTTTAAATTAAAGGATTGATGCACTATATAAGATCATATTGTGTTCATATAAGTGAAAATAATTTATTTAGTTGGAAAACTTGTGTTTAATTTTTATCATGTGTAAAAAATTTTTAGGCTAGCGACAGTCACACACTGGGAGTGAGATTAATCTTTTTGATATAGTTGATTGGGCACATTCATGATCTTTAACCTAGGAAAAAAATATGTCAATGTATTAATATAAAGTATTTAAACGCATTGTAAGGCCATCTCCAATAAGAGGAGATCTTAAGCTAAAGATATGTGGTTTCAATATCTAACTACTATAGATTTCCTCAAGATCTCCATGTTGGGGTTTGGTTCGTGTAGAAGAATCTTTAAGATCTATGCGTTTAAAAAAACAATTTTTATTATCTCTCTCCCTAATTAATTCTTGCAGAAAGAATGGAAGAAGCAGATGTTAACGAAGTAATGTTAACATCGGTTTTTCAAGAATCGATGTTAATGTCAGTTCATTAACATTGGATTTTAAAAAAAATGATGTTAATGAATACACATTATTTACAATTATGCCACTATGTTTATGTTCACATTGGTTTTGTCAAAAATCGATGTTAATCTAACGATGTTAAATATACATTTTCTAGTAGTAATAACCTTGCGGAAAGACATGGCAGTGGACGTGCAGTGGCCGACGACGGCCCCATGGCCAGATCGGAGGCTCGCGCAGCCATGGGACCTAGGTCGGAGCACTGTGACAGTCTGGCATAGAGGGGGTGGGTGGGGGAAGAAGAGAGGGGCGGTGCGGAAGGGGTAAGTGGGGGAAGAAGAGGGGGGCACAACTGAGGAAGAAAGAACAAAAAAGGAAGAAGAGAATATGAAGGGGCAAAAAGGGGTGGGTGGGGAAACAAAGGGAGAGAAAGAGAAAAAAAAAAAGAGTGAGTGGGGAAGGAAAGAGAAAAAAAAAAAGAAAGAAAGAAGAGAAACTCAATAGAGTATCATTTTTTTAAAAAAGTTAAGTCCTATAAATTGGTTACTATAGGATTTTTTTTTTTTGCACATAGTTTTCTCATTTTCATTCTTATTCCCATTGTCATTCTCAAATTCTCCAATTTCAATTTTAAATCTTATTTTTGTTGTTCCTTGCAATATGGATCCAAATCAATTTAATTGACGAGCTTATATGAATTTGTTGCAAAATTATCAACCACCTCCTTGAACAAAAATTTGCAACATGTTTGCATACATGCCACTACCACCTCCTTTGAACAAAAATTTGCAACATCCTTCTCTATTGTTTTCGTACATGTCACTACCACATCCACCAATGAGCAAAAATTCTTAAATTCCTCCTTACTTCATTCTATATTTGTCACTATCACCACCACTATCAGTAATTTATAACTAACCCCCTTCTATTGAAAATTCTCAAAGTTATCAAACATTTCCTTCGATGCCACAAAACACCTTCAATGCATTAAATCAATCTTAATGTTTAATGATGTTATGCAAGGTCGAGCTCCTCTAGTACAATTTACAATTAATGAAAGCACACACAATATGGGATACTATCTTGCAGGTAACATTTATCTGGATTGGGCCACATTAGTGAAGACCATCCCAATGTCATAGAGAAAGAAAATAAAATTATTTGTAAAATGTCAAGAAGCGGCAATAAAAGATGTGGAGAGAGCATTTGGTATGCTCAAATCTCGTTTTGCAATTATATATGGTCCATCACGTAATTAACACATGAGTACCATGAAGAACATAATCTTGACATGTATTATATTGCGTAACATTATTGTTGAAGACTAACAGGATACATGCATTGATAACATTGATGATGATTGTGATCATACTGACGAAGAGATTCCGAACATTGGTGTATCTCGTGGTGCTCATTCCGACTTTGATATATACCTGCAAACAAGACGTTATATGTATCAAGAAGGTTCATCAACAACTTCAAATAAACTTAGTGAAACATATTTGAGAATGTTTTGATCACACTAATAATGAAATTTAATTTTTGTTGTCCAATGTCGATATTTGTATTTTTTTTCAATCAATTTTATGTATTATCATAAGTTTAAATTGTATTGATAAATAAATATTTTAATTAATAATAAATTTTGTATTTTCGTTATAAACTTTTTTGAAATTAAGAAATATATAATTAATTATTTTTCATTCTTTTAAAATAATTTATAAATAAATATTAGAAGATGTGTCTCTTATGAGATCTAAAAAAATAATTTAAGATCCTAAAATAAAATTTATTATTAAAATAAAAAATATAAAAAATCTTGATAGTGATATAATATTGTGAAATCTACTAAAAATGTGATTAAAGTCTTAAACTAGATTTTTTGTTATACAGTAAAAAGATCATTAAAATCTCAAATTAGATTTATTGTTGAAGATGTCCTAATAAAAAAAATATTTAAACGCATAAAAAAAAAGTTAA
This sequence comes from Glycine soja, assembly GCF_004193775.1. NCBI lineage: Eukaryota > Viridiplantae > Streptophyta > Magnoliopsida > Fabales > Fabaceae > Glycine > Glycine soja. The sequence goes on along the minus strand of NC_041009.1, from coordinate 15,678,905 downwards.
GCAGTGCGAAATTCAAAATGTGAAAATTTACTGTAACTTTTGGCCACTCAACTGAAGCACGTACGTAGATATGCTTCACGCAACCCTATGAATATGTTATCTGCAAAACCTGCCCTGATGACATTATGGCGGGAAGTTCAATCCATTTAATATTTTAATTTTTGTAACCGATATTCACGCATGAGTGAATTGGGTTTGTGAAGCTACTAACATTAATGGTATATTTGAAACCGATGTATATATTTTTTAGATTGTAAGAAAGTGAAAAGGAAAAACAAAAAAAAATTATAACAATAAAATTTAAATTTTTCTTTCCATCTACTTTTTTTCTAATTCAAATTTTAAATATTTTCCTTTCCCTCGACTCTTTGAAAATGGGATCACACCAATTAGTTTAATCAATTCAACTGGGAACTAGTTAAATCACCAACAACCCACTCAACTTAGAAAAATGGTGGAGTAAAAAAATAGTCAAAAAGCAGCCAAAATAAATAAACCAGATAAAAACCAGATCAGTGAATAAATTTGAATTGGACTATTTAAAAGATCATTTTTGTTTTCAGTTTTCTTATAAATATTTTAAAAAATAAATAAATGCTCTATATAAAATGTACATTTTAATTAATTAATTCATTACTTAACTAATTACTAAGGATTTATTTTTGTAGAAAATTACAATATGTAATATAATCCCATCATAAAACAATCATTTATTTGGATAGAAGATAATGTGAGAGCTTTAAGTAGAAGTAAATTGATGAAGAGACCAAATTAGTTTAATTTTAAAAATAGATGGATTTAATTAACCTTAAAAATAAAACTTAGGACAACAAAACTATAGGCAGTTCAAATTTGTCTGATATAGCAACACATGCACCACAAGTCACAATTTATACCAGAATGAAGAAACATGACTATTTTATACACAATTTCACATAAACTATTTTAAGCATGCTATCATATTAGCCTATATTGAGTTAGCATTACAAGCTCCTCCAACTATATATGGAAGCCTTTGCTTAGGTGCATTTAAAAGCTATAATGAGTTATTGGGCACTAAGAGAAGCAATTCCTTGCAAGATATGTATCCTTAGATCTCATGATAACTTTAACCAGTTGTTTGGAACACGCTTTACTAACCTTTTTGCATATAATACGAATTCCATTATTTAATTTAGTTCCATTATTATTTGTTAGGTTAAATTATAACTTTTTGTCCTCTTAATTTTTTAAATATATGATTTTGGTCTCTCTAAATTTAATTATAATATTTGGTTTCTTTAGTTTTATAAATTGATGATTTTAATTATTCTGATAAATTATTAACAAATAATTTTGATTAATTAAGTTATTAAATTAATTTCAAATTAATCAAAACCATTAATTATTAAAAAAATAAATAAAAAATATTAATTCAATTTTTCCTCAATACTATGCTCATCATCTTCTTTACAAACATTTCTTGTATCCTTATTGTCACATGTTCATTAACAATAACACCATATTAGAATTAATAGTTTTTTATTAAAGTTATTTTAATGATTATAATTTTTAATTAATTTAGTATCTCTAATAATCATAATTATTAATTAATATTATATAGGAGAATTGAAATCACAAATTTATAAAATTAGAAGAATCAAATATTAGAATTAAAAATCAAGAGACCAAAATTATCTATTTAAAAAATTAGAAGAAATAAAATTATAATTTAACCTATTTGTTAATAATATTTTTCAACAATCTACATATTTTTCTTGATTTTGTGGGGTAATTGATCAAATAGTTCCACAGCATCCGGATGTTTCATGTTGATCTGTTTGGCAACAAAGAGAAGTTTCGCAAACCATTTAAAATTATTCCAATAATTGCCAAGAATCAACTTTTTTGGATTTAGTCCACAAAGGTTTTGCATTCTTTCAAATGAATCAAATCTTGTCCACATTATTTTTTTTTTGGCTAATTGTTGTTTTACGAACAACTAACATTATATTCTCAGCATTTCGATCTTCTTCTTTTTTTTTTTTTGGAAAACTTTCCTAGCACTTTCTTGGGGTAAGCTGCAAAACTATATAATATTCATTTAGAGCAAGAGCAATTCATATGATTGTCTATCATAAATACTTTTCTATATATACATTTAAATCTCAGACATTGTAAGATACCCCTTAATAATTTACTTTATTCGATTGCTGAAACTAACCTTAAGATTTTTTTTTTATCTCAATACAACATAGTCAATTGTTATTATATGTACACACTAATAACTAAAAATAATTTTTTAACTAAAATTAATCATGTCAATTAATTTTTTTTAATTTGAAGGAATTATTATGAAATGCACAGATCAACTAGTCTAAGATTAAATTTTACGTAATCATTGATCTCTAAAGATATAGAGTTATATATATATATATATATATATATATATATATATATATATATATATATATATATATATATATATATTGTTAAATGATCTCTATCAAAAAAATTAGTATGATTTATTTATTTTTATATATTTCACATATGTAAAAGTAACATTATTTGTTTTGTGTATCTAAAAAATTTCAAAAGGAAAATGGATCCATTTGATTGATGGAAGGTGATAAGTCAATTAGATAAAAGATACCCTTGATGTCTAAATTCAACCACATGCATCAAATAGAACACTGATGACATATAACAATGGGATGGAATATTAATTTATTTGATATACTTCAATTTAATTATATATATAGTTGTTGAGGAACATGTAAAGTGAAGGGAGTTAAGGTTGCGACTTGCCAGCAGGTTGGTGTTGGCAATGATCATGCATGGTGTGAGTGGGAGAGAGAAATATATGCATAGCATAACCTTCTTCTCTAGATTTCATTGCTTTGGAAGTTATAAAGGAAATCCAATAATCAGATTATGCTTATAGTACTTCATAAAATAAAGGGCCTCAATTGCTGTTTCTTTTCTCTTTCCCTTTCTCCTTCCGCCAAGTAAACCATCAATCCCTTTTTCTTTCCGATAGTGAAAGGTTGCTTCATGCTTTTAAATTTCCTATAGGACTAGGTTGTTACATTTCATAATAATAGTGATAAATGGACACTTCAATTTTTTTCTTATATTTTTTTTTTCGTTTCAGGAAATTTTAAGCATGCAACAAGTTTTTGGAAAATGGCCGGTGTCATATACATATACATAACTAGAGATTGAAAGAAGTTTAAAACATTATTGATATTGTCTTCCATTTATACGTAAAATTCTTTTGAATTTAGTTTTGATTTACAGTGTAATTCGTTATGCTATTTAACTTTCTGTCCAACTATTTGTGTGATTAAATAGAAAAATACTTAATACTGGTTGTAAGTAAAAAAAATAATTGTCTTGTAAAAAAATATTAATACATTATTCTTGTGATTTACGATAAGAAAAATTATTCATTAAATATAACTGGTACTCTTAAAATACTCCTTAGCAAAACCTATTAAAGTAACTATTGAATTGCTTTTAAAAATTCAGACAATTTGCACACATGTTATGAATGAATTGTACTATTATTGAATATTGATGCTGGTTTTTGGGTTGAAAAGGTAAAAATAAAAAGGGCGTTTGATCTTTGCCATCGCCAAGGGTTATGGCCCCCAACAATTGAAAAAGGAAAAAAAGTTTAAGAAAGCTTGAAGATACTGCTAAAACACTGTTTTTAAGATGCTTTGTTAAGGATCGTCGAAAAGAAAAACTTTGTTAAGGATTAAAAAAATATTACCATAAGATTAAGGAATTTATATTGTTGAGTGAAATTTTCAATTCAAATATTTGGTAATAAAGAAGAAACACCAAAATTTTTTATCTCTTATTTTCAATAAATTGATGTATTATTTGTCTCAACTAGACTAGTTACAATTTAGTGTAGCTTTGATGTTAAAAGTTTGAAATGAATAATAATAATAATAATATTAATATTTTTAAATACTATAAAGTAAATTTGTACTATTTCTTATAGTCTTGTAATAAGTATCCTTAAAGCATTTATAATAAATTCAATTTGAATAAGAATTTTTAATATATTTTAATACTACATTTGGTAACTCCAACCAAATACTTGCTGCAAATTTGAAATCACATAAATATTCCAGTTTTGTCGTAGTCATTGAATTCAAAATACAGTCAGAGTTGAGAAGTGCAATGAATGAGCAACAACACCATTCTGGATCGCACTGCGCCTCTGCCATGCCTTGCATATACCAAACAAACAAAAAAGACTTGCCTATGTTTGTTTTGATTGATTTAACAAAAATTCTTTTCATGAAATAAGCTAATTTGAACAAAAATTCAATTAAATTAAGAACAATTACATATAATCAAATAAGCCAATGAACTTGTCATAATTTTCTTTAGCAATTACTTGTTAGCTTCTTCTTACGTGAATGGTTCCTGAAAAGAAAAGAAAAAAGTTTAATTGGTTCAATTGGTTTTCCCTTCAGTTTCTACGATGCGCGCGTGAGAGTGAAATTGGGCGTAGAATTTTTTGTCGTTACTCATTTGGTTTAAGATATCTCAGATAACGCGTTTTCAGCTATTGGCCAAAATACCAAACAGACCTCTACAAAATTGTGTTTCCCATAATCCCATTATGTTTACTACCAGTTCTGAAACTCGGATATTTGGAAGTGAATAGTGAGTCTGTTAATTAATAGTATCAGGATATAGTTTTTTTTTTTGGTAGAAAAATAAAATCATGTCCTAATAGTCATCATGGGCATTTAAATAATAAATCGTTATCGTGTTTTCTTAAATGGTAGTATTCTATTAGTATTAGATAACAAAAGAATAAAGAATAAAAAATTCTTTATCTTTATCTTGTTTTCTTAAATGGTAGTATTCTATTAGTATTAGAAAATAAAGAATAAAAAAATAAAGGGGTGTTTAAATAAGTAATTCACTTATTCAATAAAATTTATTTTACGAGGATACTTATAATAAATTTAATCGTGAAATTTATTTAAAAATAGTGAATTTATTGTATTATTATTCATTTATTATCACTAATTTTTTTTACCTCTTTTCTCATTTATTTATTTTTCTTTGATCAAATATTTTTAATTTTACTTTATTTCTTTTATATTCTTACTCATTATTTTTCATTTCTCTACTTAACAATCCTAAAACTTTTACCAATAAGAAAATAAAAACAATTAGAGAGTTTAAAAGAAAAGGAATTTATGAACAAGCTATTTGCCCGTAACATTGAATTTGATCTCCTTAATTCATTTTTTATTCTCAAGGATGAAAGAAAAAACATAGTTAAGAGGAAAAAATCTCATGACACTATCATTTTTAATAGTACTCATCATTTTTTTTAATTAAAATTAAATTAATTGGATATATTTTTTAAAGACAACTAAATAAAGTTAACATCTATAAAGATAATCAAATTAATTATTACAAGAATTACCTTTATTAATCTTAATCAAATTAATTCATAATATTATTTTGATTACAATTAAAAAGAATAATTTATGTCAACATTAATTTAAATTTATATAAAAAATAATTTGTAATAATTAATTTAAATATTATTAAAAAAGATAATGTGTGTTATCATTAGTATAATTTATGTTAAAATTAATTCAAATAAAAATTAACTTACTTCTATAATTAATTTTTTATAAAAGGAAGTAAAAAAAAATATGTTTTCATTTTGGATTTTGAATGTACAAATATGTTTTTGTTGTGTAATGTTTTCATAATGTGATTAACAAAATAATTAGTAGATGGAGTAAGAACAAGGTATGGGCCCCAAAGTTCCCTGAGAAGTAGGCCCCACTCTCTCTCTCTCTCTCAGACGTCCACTCCTCACTTCAGTGTTTATAAAAGCAGCTGCAAAGCACCACCCTTTTCCTCCAACACAGAACCTTCACATAAAGTATCTTAAATTTTTAATCCCCCAAAAAGGTCAAAACAAATCAAAAGAAAAAAAAGAAATATATATCACTGTCTCTCACTCTTCCAATCTACAACCTCCCATTTTTTTTCCTTCCTTTCACACAGTGTTTTCTCTTCAATCATTCTGCTAAAAGTAGGAGACTTGAGCAACAGAACATAAGCATAGAATAAAGTGTGCAAAGGCCACTGCTTTAGTGCTTTACCAAGCTGAGAAACAACACAACACAACAAGGGTGTTGTTTAGTATTATTATTGATTATTATTCATTGTTTGTTGTTGTCATGAGCTTCAACAAGCTCAAAGTGTGGAATGTGCCACTACTCTTGGTGGTGTTTGCATGTTCACTGCTTGGTCAAGCTTCAGCTTCTGTGTCCTATGACCATAAGGCTATCATCATCAATGGACAGAGAAGGATACTTCTTTCTGGCTCCATTCACTACCCCAGAAGCACCCCTGAGGTATTACACTCAAATGTATTTCAGGTTTCTTTCCATTTTGGCCTTTTTTTTTTTTTATCAAATGGGCACCTTAAAGTATCTTCCTTTTTTCAGATGTGGCCAGATCTTATTCAGAAGGCAAAGGAAGGAGGTTTGGATGTCATTCAAACTTATGTTTTCTGGAATGGACATGAACCTTCACCTGGCAAAGTAATGAATAATGTTTGCTTGCAGTGTTTGAAAAAAATGCATTTTTTTGTTGTTATTATCTTTTTTAACAAGTTTAGCTGTTTTTTGTTGTTATTGTTATTATCTTTTCTAACAAGTTTAGCTGTTTTGTTTTGGTGGAAAATATGAGTTTATCTGTTGAAAATGATTAATAATTAATATTCTTCTTTCTCTTGGTTACTGTAGTATTATTTTGGAGGAAACTATGATCTGGTGAGGTTCATAAAGCTAGTGCAGCAAGCAGGCCTCTATGTTAACCTCAGAATTGGTCCTTATGTTTGTGCTGAATGGAACTTCGGGTAATGAAAGAGATGGATTTCCTATTTACGTAGGCAAAAATAATTGTTGGTATAGGAACTTGGAAATTTTTTAACAGCTCTACCTTATTCATTTTTCAGAGGATTCCCTGTTTGGCTCAAGTACATTCCAGGTATCAGCTTCAGAACAGACAATGGACCATTTAAGGTGAGATAACACTCTTTCTTATGTCTTTTAAGAATCATACAAAATTCTCCTTTTTTTTTTTAATATCTGTTTTATGTTTTCAATTTGTCTACTAATATCCCTTTTTTTTTCTAATGTTGCTGTGCTGAAGTTTCAAATGGAAAAGTTTACCAAGAAGATTGTGGATATGATGAAAGCAGAAAGGTTATTTGAGTCTCAGGGCGGTCCAATAATTCTGTCCCAGGTAGATTACATATGCAGCTATTCTTCTGCTGAATCCAATCACTTGTTTTATATTTTCATGTAACATTTTAATTTGGAAACAATCGTAACCTTATTGAGTAAAAATGGACATATGTATATACAGAAAACATTACGTTTTTGTACCATTGTTTTTGCACAGATTGAAAATGAATACGGACCTATGGAGTATGAAATTGGTGCTCCTGGTAGATCCTACACTCAATGGGCAGCACATATGGCTGTAGGACTTGGCACCGGGGTTCCATGGATCATGTGCAAGCAAGATGATGCTCCTGATCCTATTGTAAGTTCAGATTATTTGTACTTTTTATAGACATGTTCTTGAATCTTTATAATAGCTCGTTATCTTTGGTGGGGATACTAGCGACAGTATGTTTTATCCATATTGCTAATGGAGGAAATGAATAATTATTCCTCATTGTTGAGACTTGAGATCTGTCCTTGTTCAGTCCTATCAATACTGTTCTCATTATTATGTCTGGCAATTGACTATTCTAATCTTGTGAAACTACCCTGATTACATGTGGTGGAAATTTAAAATCTAACATTCTTGTCAATTTTCATTATTTGTGATGGAGAGAGAAATATATTGTTTTATTATACACTCAAGAAGTATTATATTTGCATGAATGCATGCAAATCCAATTTTTCCAGTCAGGATCAAATTCCAGCTCCTAATTCCAATATAAAATTTTGCAGATTAACACTTGCAATGGCTTCTATTGTGATTATTTCTCTCCAAATAAGGCTTACAAACCAAAGATGTGGACAGAGGCTTGGACTGGCTGGTATAATAATAAATTTGTAGCTTGTATTTGGTGCCTTGTTATTTCTTAGGTTTCTGTATGAACGAAAATGATAAATGCTAGAGGTTTTGCCTGACGGCTCATTGCCTGTGTTACTCTTTTAAATTTGTAGGTTTACTGAGTTTGGAGGTGCAGTTCCTCACAGACCTGCTGAGGACTTGGCATTTTCAATTGCAAGGTTTATACAGAAAGGGGGATCATTTGTCAATTATTATATGGTAACTTCAACATTTGTTGATTTCAATGCGTGGATTTGATTTACCCCTTATTAGTGAATTAAGCCCCTTTATTTTTTTCATTCCAGTATCATGGCGGAACAAATTTTGGTCGAACTGCTGGTGGCCCCTTTATTGCTACGAGCTATGATTACGATGCGCCCCTTGATGAATATGGTATGCACAGAAGGAAAACAAAGTCAGTTCTTATATTGTTTTTGTATTGCATGATTTAAGTTATATATTATTTCGTTCTCTATGCAGGATTGGCCAGACAGCCAAAGTGGGGTCATCTGAAGGATTTACATAGAGCAATAAAACTCTGTGAACCTGCTTTAGTATCTGGAGATTCTACTGTACAACGGCTTGGAAACTATGAAGAGGTATAACTTGATTCAGTTATCTGAGAATTAGCAATCCTATCTAAAATCTTTGTAACTAGACTAAACTTTTAACTTTCATAACCAATGTACAGGCTCATGTTTTTAGATCCAAGTCTGGAGCTTGTGCTGCATTCCTTGCGAACTATAACCCACAATCTTATGCAACAGTGGCATTTGGAAATCAGCATTACAACTTGCCTCCTTGGTCTATAAGCATTCTTCCTAACTGCAAGCACACTGTTTATAACACTGCAAGGGTGAGATAAAAATCAAACAAACTTTTATTTCAGATTACTAGAGCTGGGCTAGTTATGTCTTAGAATGGAGATTTTCTAACTGTAAAGTGTAAAGCTTGACCAAGTATATGCTATTTAGTTGAACTGAACAATTTTTTTAACAATAACTGTACACAGTTTTAGGTTTGTGACTTTTCTGTTTCATGAAAGTAGACATACAAAAGGGCATAATGATATTTTTTTTGGAGTCTTATTTACCTTGTTCTTGTTTGGCCAAAGTTTCATTTACAATGAAGAGAACAGTATTCTTTTCAATAGTTCTTCAACAGAAGATTTCAGCAGCAATGATAATTCCAAATCTCTTTACAGGTTGGTTCTCAGAGCACAACAATGAAGATGACTCGTGTTCCTATTCATGGAGGACTATCTTGGAAAGCGTTTAATGAAGAAACAACCACTACTGATGATAGTTCGTTCACTGTGACTGGCTTGTTGGAGCAGATAAATGCAACCAGAGATTTATCTGATTACTTGTGGTACTCCACAGAGTGAGTGTGACCTATAAGGCTATAACTCTAATCTTTTTACTCTTCATTTCTTTTACAATCCTGGTTATAACATTATTTATATATTTGCTCATTTTGTTTCTCCACGCTGAATGCTTATTCCTTTTCATGCCAGTGTTGTGATCAATTCCAATGAAGGATTTTTGAGGAATGGAAAGAATCCTGTTCTTACAGTTTTGTCTGCTGGGCATGCTTTGCATGTTTTTATCAACAATCAGCTGTCAGGTGAGTAGTATACTGCTGGTTTACACAATTTCAGTAACACTAGTTATTTCAGCCTCAGAACCATTTTCTTCTGGAATATTACAAGTATTCAAATTCTATAATTGTATTTTTCTTGGTATGATCCAAGAGGAAGAAGAGGGAATCCTTATAAGTAGATGATATATACTTTTTAAGAATTCAATTGATTAGACAACTGCATGTTATAAGTTATATATCATGACATGATTGAGTAGTTGATCCATTTCTACTTGACCAACTCTAACTACTTTGTATTATTTCCATTTTTTCTTCTGTCGTGGATACTATCAAGCACATTATTTCACATTGGAAGCTAGTAATTGTCCAATAGCTTCAGCATAAACTTTCATATACTGAACCTAGTATGTATTTTCCTGTGATCAGGAACTGCATATGGAAGCTTAGAGGCCCCCAAACTAACCTTTAGCGAAAGTGTGAGGCTCAGAGCTGGTGTTAACAAAATCTCTCTTCTAAGTGTTGCAGTTGGGCTTCCGGTTTGTTCTCTCTCTCTCTCTCTCTCTCTCTCTCTCTCGTATGAGCACTGCATGCAGCACACTAGGGCATATCTATATGATATTGTCAGATCAGATGCACCTCTGTACTTCCAAACTAATCCAATTTTTTAGAATGTTGAACTCTGACTTGTGAACATGACTATATATACTCATCTGCTTCTTGTTATTGACATTCAGAATGTTGGTCCACATTTTGAAAGATGGAATGCTGGTGTTCTAGGCCCAATTACATTAAGTGGTCTCAATGAGGGTAGGAGGGACTTAACTTGGCAGAAGTGGTCATACAAGGTTCTTTTCAGACATTCTTCGTGCTTTCTCTTTCTCATTATTGCTTTAGTTTGCTTGAGAGTCATTTGAATGTATGTTTTAGGTTGGTCTTAAAGGTGAAGCCTTGAATCTTCATTCTCTTAGTGGAAGTTCCTCTGTTGAGTGGCTTCAGGGGTTTTTAGTTTCCAGAAGACAGCCATTGACTTGGTACAAAGTGAGTATTGTGATGCCTCTATAAGCTTCTAATAGTTAAAGAAGCATATGTTTAGGCTTGCTTTAAATTTTGTTTAGATTGCCCTATTCTTAAATTACTATTCTTATATACTAGTGGTAGAAATGTAAAGTTTTCATTGTGGAGATTAAACTACCCTTATTTTCTTTTCCTCTGTCAACCCCTCCTTATGTTTGCTACCCTTTAACAAAATTACATCTTGGCTACTTCCGCAAAACATTTTTTTCTTCTTTTCATTGATTCTGGGGTAATCCATACTTCATGGAACTTACTTTTACTATTAGACAAAAATGAGCTAGAAGAAAAAAAAATTAATTGATGAGAATGCTCTTAGAAATGGTTACCATATACAGATAAGTTGGTATAAAATGCAAGAAAAGGGACCCTTTTGAGATGCAGTTTAAGTAATGTCCTTTTTATACTTTTACAGACTACCTTTGATGCCCCAGCTGGAGTTGCACCGTTGGCTTTAGACATGGGCAGCATGGGCAAAGGTCAAGTGTGGATAAATGGGCAAAGCCTAGGCCGCTACTGGCCTGCTTACAAAGCATCCGGTTCTTGTGGTTACTGTAACTATGCTGGAACTTACAATGAGAAGAAATGTGGAAGTAACTGTGGCGAGGCTTCTCAACGATGGTGAGAAATATCAAAATTGTTCTGCAATTTTTGTTTAATGTTGGTTAGAAATTCTTGTCAATTGACATTTTACTAATTACTGGCTGATAATTTCAGGTATCATGTTCCTCACTCATGGCTGAAGCCAAGTGGAAATTTATTGGTTGTGTTTGAGGAATTGGGTGGGGATCCGAACGGGATCTTTTTGGTTAGAAGGGATATAGATAGTGTATGTGCTGACATCTATGAGTGGCAGCCAAATCTTGTAAGTTATGAGATGCAAGCTTCTGGCAAAGTCAGAAGTCCTGTGAGACCAAAAGCACATTTGTCATGTGGACCTGGACAAAAAATATCATCAATCAAGTTTGCTAGCTTTGGCACTCCAGTAGGGTCTTGTGGAAGCTACCGCGAAGGAAGTTGTCATGCTCACAAGTCATATGATGCTTTCCTAAAGGTATTATTTCTTTCAAACTATAGAAGGGTCATTATTTTTGTTTCAGTGTTAAATACTTTTGAGTTTTGAGTTAAACTCTGAAGGTCAAATGATCAATTTCTTTATGGTCCTTTTTCACTGAATACATTATTTAATTATGACTTTATTGTTGCAGAATTGTGTTGGCCAGAGCTGGTGCACAGTGACAGTGTCTCCTGAAATTTTTGGAGGAGATCCTTGTCCAAGAGTCATGAAGAAACTCTCTGTGGAGGCCATTTGCACCTGATCATTTTCAACATCTGAAAATAAGTGGAATAAAGTTTCCATATTGATTTATTCTGCAATTGAATACATGGTGTTTTGGGTCAGCTAAGTTTACACTTGTAGACCACCACTGGCATTAATTTGGCTTTACCAAGGTGAAATTGCAAATGAATACACACCATGTGGTTGAAAGCCTGCTGGGATGATTGTTGTGGTTTTATGTGTATATATATTGGTGTTGTGGTTGTTATACTGAAGTGGAGGAGAGGGTGAAAAAGTTACCTGATGCACATTGAGACGACATCGATTGAGTCCATGTGCAAAATTGGTTTTTGTTTGTGTGGAAGTCTCTAGCTTCCTGTGATGTAATGTTATAATATTACCTTGTAGTTGTAAGGAGAAAGCAATTTGGCGCTTTCTTATAAGAAAACAACCCAATGTAATAACATAAGGTATATTAATTCAATCATGTTTTGCTTTTACTTTTTCTTGTTTCGAGAAAGTGTCACTAATACATTTTTTCTACCCTTAGTTGAAGTTTGATTAAAATTTACAAAATGATTAAGTCTCCATTAGAAAGAAGTGAGACTTAACATTATTTTTTAATTCAATAAATGAGTCAAAGATAAAGTGTTTTAAGAATGCATTGTAGGATATGTTGTAATTAGCATTTTTCTTCATATTTGGTATTTCATGCCTTGGTTTTTCCATTGGACTTATAATTCTACCCTAAAATAACTCAGACAGAAATTCAACATTACGCAGTGCTTTGAGAATCTGGAGGAAGACATAAAAAATAATAATAGTTATGCTCGTATATTTGTGATATAAACCTTGGCTTTCACCACCTTTCCGAAGTGATTCTATCGTTTCACTCTTTCGCCATGTCTCCCTGAGGAAGCAACTAAGATTCTGTTCCAGAGATAGAAAGGGTGGGGAAGAAAGGTTGTAGAAAAGAATATGTTACAGACGATCCTGGTCCCCTGTCAAGTGTATTTCTGTAGAGGATATTTGCAAGCTTAAAAGTAAAACAAAAACCCTAATTCAATTAAAATTCAAAGTTAACATTTTTATCTTATTAGCTTTTAGATGTAGTTAGAATTTAAAATAGATATATTGATATTATTATATATAAAATTTATTATAGATTATTGACTAATGTTTTAATTTATACATTGTATAAGATAAATATTTTTTTATATAATTAATATTAATATTCATAATGGATTTTTTTGAAATATATAAATTATATTATAAATAACATTTATGGTAAATAAATAGTTTTAAATATATATTATATTTTACTAGTTTTTCGGTACAAAAGTTATATTTTAAATTTATAATCAACAGTTGTAATATAAGATTTTTTTAAAAAAATAAATATCGACAATTCGTGAGTATTGAAATTCTATATAGCGAGAGAGATAAAGACGATAGATTAAAATGAATAAACAGTTAAAAATATCAAGTATAAAGATAGATACAAGGAATAGTGTTAAATGCACATTCAAAAAGAGAGAAGGGAGAACATATTAAATGCCAAATTTTAAAAGTGAGATCTAGTAATATGTTCAAATCGGTTGACAATGTTAGACTGCCTATGTATGTAGTTACGTTATTTAACAGCAAGGACTAAAGTTGTTAACACGGAAAAAATGTAGGGACAAAAACGCTGAAATTTTTGTTTAGGGATATATTCGATTTTTTTTTTTTTTTTGGATTTTTAAGGTATCATATTCATATGCTTTTTTCTTTTACAATTTTTAAAATACGAAATTTACAAGTTATAAGATCCTCACGTCAAACATTCCCTCACAAGTAATTGCTGATTCAATATCTAATGACTTGGTCGTGTCATGTAGAAATATGCAGACATATATCATTACTCGAGAAACTAGCACAATAATATTTGAAAAACAGTGTGTAACAAATTAACAATCCAACTACTACTCTAACGATAAACAAAAAAGGGTTTTCAGAGGTGGGGGGAAAGGTAACTTCCCCGCAGTATTTGGTTGGAGTCCTCTCAGTCTCAGGTTCCGGTTGTACTCATCCGTCATATTATATGATTGATGCCTGAAATCAGTCAATCTTCACCGACGAGTAGATCTTGCGAACAAACCAGAAGCATGCATAGAAGCCGATAGTTCCCGTCAACACAAAGAAGGCATATGAAACAATTATCATGTATCCAAAGTAAAGGATGCCCGAGACCAGCTTTGAAATCTCCAACTTGGTAAAGAAGTAGAAAATTGAGTAGAGGAAAAGGTACAGCGCAGAGGACCCAGCAGTGAGGTAAGATCTCCACCACCAATTGTAATCCTCACTGCACAATTGGAAGTAGCAAAGCACAATGGTAATCTCGGCACAGGTGATTAATAGGATCACAAACACTATGAAAAGAAAGCCGAAGATGTAATAGAACTGGTTCAGCCATATTGATGTCAGGATAAAGAAGAGCTCGATGAACACTGCACCAAATGGAAGAATGCCTCCAATAAGAATTGAGAAGACGGATTTCATATACCATGCCTGCTCAGGTACCTGCCTAGGAATTTTATTAGTCTTCACTGGGTCTTCAATTGCCGGCTTTTTAAAGCCCAAGTAACTGCCCACAAAGACCAGGGGTACTGATATACCAAACCATAAGCAGACTAGAGCAAACATTGTTCCAAAAGGGACGGCCCCGGAGGACTGCTCCCCCCAGATTAAAGCATTCAGCACAAAGAAGACAGCAAAAAGAATGCCCGGGAACATAAATGCAGTTTTCAAGGTGTTCCTTTTCCATTCTGTGCCCTTGAACATCTTGTACAAACGTGCTGAGGAGTAGCCAGCAAATAAGCCCATAAAAACCCACAACAGAACCATTGCAGTCATTAGACCTCCCCGATTAGATGGAGACAAAAACCCTAGCAAAGCAAATATCATTGTCACAAGTGTCATTGCAAAGATCTGAACACCAGTACCAACATAAACACAAAGCAAATTTGAATTGATTGGTGGCCTAAAAACATCTCCATGAACAAGTTTCCACCCTGTTTCTTCTTGGGCCTCATCTTGGGTTTCTAGCTGATTATAATTGGCAATGTCTCTGAAAAGAGTTCTCATCATGATCATTGCCACCATTCCAGACAGGAAAAGAACAATCATCAGAGAGTTAATGATGGAGAACCAGTGGATCTGATCATCATTCATTAAAAGATATGTGTCCCACCGTGATGCCCATTTGATATCACTTTCCTGAAAAAGTACCAACAAACTTGCCATAACGTATCATAACAAATGAGGTGAAAGTTTATTGGTAGCCAAGATTTTAATCAGCAATACCGTGAAGGAAACATCATATGTGAATACAATATCCTTGCTTGTATCAACTTCTTGTGGGACAGTACTACCTTGCATCAAATTCTTGGTATCTTTATTGCATGTTGTTACCTGTGGATTCTTGTCATTCCACTCCTTGTATTCATGATTTATACTGTTTACAGTTACAGAGTTCATATCAGAAAGACAGAATACACACTAAGCAGTCATTTGAAATCAAACAAGAAAGAAATACAACATACAGGTGCTTAATTTTAGAGAAATAAATTTGACACATACAGAAAAGCACAAGTAATGACATTTACCACAAAAGAAGAAAGGATCATCTAAAGAGCCCACTTATAAGATTCTAATGCCAAAATATTATTTATCTTCAAACAAACGTGACATCATGAAGAAGGTAAGATCTATTAGAGAAAAATCCAACTCATCTGTTTCATTTTTCTTTCTTACGAACAGCATCCTTTTCCAGATATAAAATATTAAAATATAAACACCCAACCATGTTACGCCAACATAAGAATGCAACACACCCTTAAAGGAGAGAGAGATGGTGGAGAAGAGAACAAGACCTGTTTGGGGTGACCTCAAATCCAACAATACGAGCAGAACCAGTTTCAGGATCCTTGTGATACATGACTCTGAAACTCAAGTGGTTATTAATAAAATACTTCTCCTCCTTGCTCTGTAGGAAAATAGCAAGATTGTAACAATATGGAGTGGCAAAAATGATACTTGAAATTTTATAAGAAAATTCTAGCTGAGTTGTACCCCTTGATAGTTTCCTTTGAACCCAACACGAAAACCATGTTCATATGTTGTTGATTGACCTCCATCCCTCCTTTGTCTACGAACAGCAACTGGAAGGTTATCCAAAATCCTGCATGTTCAATTCAGAGCTTCAACTCAAGGGTCAAGGGAAATTCAAAGCAGAAACCTATAGACAAGCACCCAACAGGCCAATGAATCTCAGCAAACTAATTAAATACACCTATACTACATAACTAAGCACTAGCTCCAATACATTTACCACTTACATGTTCACTCGATATTCATCATCAATTTTTTCTTTAAAACTCTTTGCAGATTCAGCATCCAATGTTTCATGACAAACAACAGTACATGACTGTTCCTTCCTCATATGAAACTGGAAAAAGAAAAGGAAAAAAAAAAAAACTTTGAGTTGACACAACTAAACAAGAAAACAATTATCACTGAATTTCATCATCATCTTATCCAAATGTCAAAGGATGAGGCAACAGATGCTCACTGTATATACTGAATTCTCAATACGATCACCTCTAAGAACCTCTCCCAAATTTTCTGCATTGTTCAATATCGTTTTGGGTTTGCAATACTTCAAGAAGTAGTAGTCATATGGAAGTTGAGTCTTGGTAGATGATAACTTGTTCACTTTGACAAAGAGGGGGTCACCCTGGTGCCACACATGAAACAATAACTCAATATCTTCAATCTTCAAACACACAAAATTAGAAAGCAAAAAACAACAGCGAAAAAAAATTAAATAATAAAATTTTCCCAATCTCAAACCAAGTTTCTCAAATCAATAGCTAACAATTCGCAAATGACGCACTACATTTTTCAATTCATAAGACAATATATATATATATATATATATATATATATATATATATATATATATATATATATATATATATATATATATATATAAAGCCGCATTACACATACAGTTTTCACGTGCACATATCAAAATATAACCAAAGTCTCATCACTCATCACAAGTGATGAAGCGCCTTGAAAACAGTGTAGAGTGAGACTAAAAAACTAAACACAAAGATGTCCTTAGATTCCGTCTTCTCAACTGGCAAAACGATTATGAGATTATCATTCCACAGAACTAACGATTCCATCACATAACATTCTAAACTAAAAGTCAATCAAACAACATCAGAACCAAGGAATCATCCAACGATAACTTAGACCTTTCAGGAACACAGAATCGGTTATATAAAAACAAACACAGTGCAAGGGGAATTTAAGACCGATTCGACGCAGATCGGAGCTAAAACCCTAGATCCGAGCAGTCTTGCGACGGATTAAAGGTGATCGAGAAACAAACGAAGCATATAACGTGGAAATTCAAAGAATATAGGAAAAGTAACGAAGGAATCGAAAGAGAGAAGAAATGAAATGGAAAACGTACAATTTGGAAATCGCGAGGAGCGACACCAGGGAGGTAGAAAGAGTGGACGGAGGAGAAGAGGAAGAGCGCGGCGAAGACGAGGGAGATGGCCGTGCTTGCCATCATCTTCTTCTTCATTGCTGCTTCTGCTGTGTTGAGGTGAGAGAAAATAAAAAAGAAGGAAGAGAAAGAATGAATGATGCAGAGATAAATATGATAGAGAGAGAAAAAAAAAAAAAAAACCAATGAGAATGAGGTGCCACTGTTCCTGGTTACTCTACACCCAAGTCACTCTGTCACTGTAATAAACTATTATTTATTAATTAAAGCAAAATTTGTTCCCCATATTTATTGTTCATTCATTTTTTAAATATTACTCACAAAATATTATAATGATTTTTAAAATTAAAATTATATTATCTAATTGTTTGAACTTCTTTTATATTTTTTCTCTCCCGCGTGTATTCATTTCAACTTACAAGTAACAAGGTATATTCATGTCATAGGTTGATACGGGTTAATTTCCTTACCTTATCCAAAATCTAAATGAAATTATTTACCTGCAGTTAAAAAAATTGACCCAACTAAGAGTTAATGATTTATATTTTGTATGATAAGGATATATTAACCCAGTTTATTAATGTAATATATCAATTTTAATATTATGTATAATTAAATTGTATAATTAAAGAAGTATGAAATTAAAATTAAGTTAGTTTTATAATATACATTTTTTAAAAAATAGTATCAATATATTTTTTGAAAGGAAAAATAATATCAATATAAACATATTATTTTGTGAGTTTAATTTTAATTTACTACCAGTATACAAATATTTATATAGTGTTAATCAATTAAAAATTACCTTAGATAATCCCAAACATTTATTCAAGTAGAACAAGATAAATTCTAGCCCCTAACAAGTCATAAGTTCAAATTCTTGATCGTCAGCTCTCTAAGCACTTTTGAGTCTAAGGACTCTTACACAATAATTTATAACTTAATGACGTATGTTGTGAATATATTTTAATTAAATTCTTATTATATTTATGAAATGTTATTGATTAAATTAGAAATATTATTACCAATGATTTAATTAAAATAAACTAACATATTCTTTAGAACATGGCAAGTTTAATTTCTAAAGTTGAAATCCATTAAAATCAACTTCATATATTGGGTGTGTTAACCATACAAAACGGATCTTAAATATTCTTGATGTACAAAATTGAATACCAAAGGTGAATAAATGTCTTTCGCACTAATTACTTGAATCTTAATTCCCTGCTTTATGACACTAATCTCCTCCACCTAACTTCTTTCGTTTACTTTTAGTCTTTTTTGTAAAATCAATATCTTAGCAAGGCTGAATATTTCGTAAAAAGAGTAAAAATCTTTTCTTTTGATAAAAAAAAATTAGACAAATAAATTTTAAACAATCAAAACTTTAAAATTGAAATTAATTAATAGCAAAGATCAAAATTAAATAAATAATATATTATAAGAAACAACATCTTAATTATAGGAACTTAATCTGACTTAGTTTAATTATTAATAATACTCTGCTATGCGATAGACAAATTAATAGCAATATAGTATTTGTATATTAATTGTATGTTTGCTGTATTGTCCTTAATGGAATTCACCACTCTCAGTATTATTTTGCTCCTTAAAGTGTTTAATGTTTTTTAATCTCATTGTGCATCTTAATTAAATATACTTTTAAATTTTTCATTCACATTAGAAATATATAAAATTGATTTATATATAAGGTGAAGAAGATTGATGAAATGATAATTAACTCTCACTTTCTAATCAAGTAGTTATTGAATCTCTATCTCTCTTTTTTTCAAATTTTACAATGTTATGAATTCCAAACCATTACTCCCAATTTCAATTAGTTTAAATACCAAAATCTATATGTACCACACACATTAATTTATGATATCCATTTTAGAATGCTATCATAATTTGCTTTTAACTCTTTCATATATTGCGAATGATCTGGTTACAGAACTATATTACCAATTAAAAAAATTGTAATAATTTAATTAATTAATTGAACATTTTGCATCTAAAAATTATAGAAGAACATTTTTTTAATTTTAGAAAAAAATCCTTATTTTTATATTTAAATGGGGTCTATTAAAGTATTGAGTCGGATTTCTTAGAACACAAATAATTGAATAACAAAAATTCGTATATCATATATGGGTATTATTGGATTCCTAAAAAAATATAAAGATAAAAGCTTCTGGCAGTAATTTATTTAAATCTATAAACACTGTATATTTGATTTAGGTAAAAGTTGAAATATATAAATTAGAAAATAGAATTACAGAGAGAATGTACGGATTTAACTCAAGATATTTAATGTGTATTTTTTTCATTTATAGGGTTTTTTTTTTAAATTCTGTGAATACTGACATAAGGGCACACATTGATAAAACCTCAAAGAACAAGTTAAATCAATAAACTAGTTTCTACATTTATCATTATTTTTAATTTTTTTGGCATGAAAAATCTTTAAGTTTTGATTCATACTTTAAAAAAACGAATTCATCTTTGTTATTTATTAAAATTATAAAAATGTTAATTTTTGCTGAGTTAGCTATATTTTATCTTAGACAACGAGACATTATTTTAAAGATTGTAAACAAATTAATAAAATCTAACGCCATTATAATCTTAGTAAAGAATCAAAATTAATTGGTAAATATTTTTTAAGTAAAGATTACATGTGGAGTCTGTGTTCATGTAAAAAACAATTAATATAGAGACAAAGTTTGACATATAAAAAATGTTGAGTTTTAATTAACTTATTTGACTAACATTTAAATTTATTTGACCAAATTAAGGTAAATATTAACTGATTTATAACTTATAAGTTATTAGCTCATGGTTTATAGATTTGTAACTTTTTTCTTTCATTTTCATCTTTACTATTAAAATATTGTTCCTTTTGTATCCCTTTTTTATAATTATTTCTATGTTTCCTTTTATACCCAACTTTTTTTAATTATATAAAGATAAGCAATGACAACCAATCAACTGTCACCAAAAGGGTGACTCATGACATAGCTTCCCACCTAAAAAGGATTTAGGTAGAAGTGAAAAAGAAATGAAAATTCTTGCAGTGAAACTTAATAATCAAGAAGGGTTTAATATGCAATGTAGGTGAAGGTGGTGAACCTTGCGTTATGTGTGTATTCATATGCAGGGGTTGTGTGGTGGGGTACTGGGGTTGGTAGAAGACTAGAAGGGTTTATAGGCCAATGTTGGGCCATTAGCAGTGAAGGAGATTTTATTTTTTTTCTTCTGTTTTTATTTGTTCAGCTTTCTGTACTTTGTTATCCAATATGATACAACTTGTGCTATATTGGATGATATTAATACATATTTCTTTGCCATTAAAAAAAAAAGGTCTGACTATTGAAAACGTTGAAGCTCTTGATTGAAATGTTCAGCTAGTCCCTCAAAGTTCAAAAACTCTTGATTGAAATATATGAATAGTTTTTTTTTTTTTTTTTTTTGACAAAAAGAAACATGGTGACTAACAAACAATCTTGATGTCCTAGCAAGTGTATGAAAGATAAAATTGACTAGTCTCCTAATGAAACCAAGTAAATGGTTTTTGCACATGACTTAAGCTCTCCTTGCACTTTCTGAGAATTGAACCAAATTCAGTAAGAAGATAATGAAATGACTTGATACTATCAACCACATACTTGCAATTCAACTCCAAGAGATACCATTTTGAAGATTCAACTCTTTAAGCCAATTAGCTGCCTGTAATGAACCAATTACCTCCGCTTCATGTACTGGTGGTGGTGGGATCCCATGATAATACAGTTTAATTTGGCCACAACAAAATTCCCTGCTGCATTTCTAATACACAATGCTGGGACGTCAATATAACATTTGAGGTAACCATGTTGAGGTTTTTCCAAATGTGCTGATTTGTCAGACAATACTACAAAAAAGTGTTTTAACGACTTCATTCCCTCGTCAGTTATACCAAAATCGTCATGGAAAAAAAGTGGCGACATTTTTGAAAATAAAGCAACCTTTTTTAATTGCAAAAAAGAAAAAAAGAGCCTAGTGTTAGAGGACAGAAAAAAGAAAAAAAGAAAACAGGAAGGCATTGTAATTACAAAGGAGGGAATGGAGGGGGAGGTGGTTGTGGAGGAGTGAAAGAGAGACGGTTGAAAAAATAAATCCCTAGTTCTCAGAATCTAAGCATCATTCTGATATGAAAAATAATACTATTAAAAGAGATTATGGGCAATGACTAGTGTTTTAAAACAAGCAAAAGAGTCTATTCAGTTATTGGAAGTCTATACGTGGTAATCCGATTGTAGGTTAATTTCGCTCCTAAATAGCCAAGTAAATCTATGCCTTGTACCTCATATCAAGAAAAGTCATGTACTGCATACTTGTATGCATACAACATACCAAAGTGTACCATTGTTCATGTTGTTGGAAATATTTTGTAAAATAAAATATAGAAATAGGGAGAACTTGCAGAAAAAATAGAGAAATTAACAATATAGGTAAATAACCAATATTATTCATAAAGTGAGGGGGCCTATATATATAGGCTTACAACCAATCTGAAAATCCTAAACAACCTAATCTATCTTCTATCATTTTTATTTAAATTAATTAACTGACACAAAATATAAAAGATAAAATCTGCAACAATAACCAAAACATTATCTAAAACTTATTCTAAATTCAAAATTCAGGTGAGGCAATATCTCATATCTCTAACACATGTAACACTTCTCCAGGGCTAGTTTCATATATCTATCTCATAGTTTGCCTGTCATCAATTTTCCTGATAATGAATCCATGATAGAGGCCTATTTCTTTTCCCTATGTTTTTGGATGTGTTTCAATCAGTTTCACATTGTTGTCGATAATTTAGATGTCAACAGCACCAATTCTGTTAACTCGAGAGCTGCAGTGTCAGCTGCTCTTCTCCTGCTTCCATCAGAATTCACAGAGGTATACTTCTTTCTTACTAAATTGTTTACTTTGAGAGGTGGAACAATTGAAATGATTCAACCACATCCTAGCAGGTAGATCTATATGCCAAAGTATGTAGTCTTTCATACACAGGTGACATACGCACGTTATTTGCTGAGGATAAAAACAAGGTATTCCTTGGCTGCTACTTAAGTAGGATGTGGTATGAAAATGTTAATGTCTTTTAAATTCTGATATAATATAAAGTTTTCTTTTCTGGTTTGTATGAAGCAGGGGTGCCTGATTTATCCGAGTATGGGGATGTGTACGAGCTAGGATTTGGATTGGGACATGATAAGCCTCCAACCAGTGCTTTGGTGAAGAAAGAATTTCAACGCAAAATCATCTATCCTTTGAGCCCTCATGAGGTACACAAATACAATAATAATATCTAACTACAAAAGAAATAAAAGGACATGCTATTGCTATGTTGCATTAATTAATTTTCAAGGCATATGATTCTAATGCACGTGCAGCATTCCTATTGCCATGCTAAGGAGTAGATCAAGATTAAAATCATAAATACCCACTACTACTATTATTGTTATTATTATAGTTTATATTAGTTGATCAGAGACATCTTTTAGATTTCAACCAGTATATGATTTTTTATACGTTTGTATTGCTTACCTTAGAAGCATAGGATTTTTCTGATGGCTCAGCTGAATACATTTTGTTATATGCAATGCTATTAGAATATTTCAATGTGACTTGCTATGGAGCAGTTGCTGATGGGAGGACAGAGTCTAGCTCTGTAAGCTGTAAGCTCTTGACTTGCATCTAAGAACTCAGTGATGGAGGATAACTTAGCAGGATTTGTAGCTTCTTTTGACTATTTATGCATTTTGCCAATGTAAAATAAAACTAGTGTAGCTAGAAGCAAGTAAACATCATGTTCTATGTTATGGTATTAGTATCACTAGGGATTTAAGGACAGAGCTTATCTAAATAGTTCCTAGTAGGGACAAATTATTATAAAGGACTTAGCCGTCTGTTTTGTATTTCCGGGTGATTTCTTTAAATTGGTTTTCATTTTTCACTTATCCCAAGTTTTATCTATTTAAGAATCATGCCCTTTCACACTTTCATTTAGAAATACAAATACTTACTCTGGTTAGGAAGTTGGAGAAGTCATGTCAGAAATGCGATTATAATATTTAAAACTGAGGATCTTTTGAAATTTGTCAGAGATGCAGGCTAGGAAGCCTCTTTTAGTTTTATATTTAAACATTAGTCACTGTTGTCAGTAGATAAACAAAAATATTGATTCTCATTTTATTATAATCAATGTTTTAAATTGCGGTCACATTTGCAGTTTTATCGTGGTTCTTGATATTGCAGAAAATTATGCGGCCCTCATTGTGGTCATGGAGACCCCATTGCAATCAAAATCGCAGTCGCAGACATTTTTTTAAACTTTGATTATAACAAATTATTTAGTAGTTAGTACTATATGCTTATATGGTAATGGTAAAATTTGAGGCAAAATTGCCAACAAGTTACAGTATAATGTTGCTAGGCATTCTTGGCAGCATGGGAAGATGCATGCTCTCATACAGGATCCTCAACTTTCTTTGGCCCAAAAGGAACATTCTTTCTTGGTCCAGTCTCATTTTCGGGGCCCTGCCACAATAATGGGTCCCCAAAGATAGAGATAATGGGAACTTTGAAGGCTCCAATCAGCCTCAATGACTTCCCCACCCCCTGAATGGGTTGTGTTTAAGAACTTATTCGGCTTCAATCTCACTGGACTCAATAGTAAGGCAACTTTGGATGCTCAAGGTCAAGAATCCTGGTCAAAAGCTGCTTGCTGCAGGGTCATGAAATGCCACAAGGAGTGAAGTTTGATGATATAACAACATTTTTAATATATAAGAAATTCTGGCAGACAGAGATTCTCAATGATGCTTCTGACTTTGGTGACTATGAAGTGCTCTATGTTCATTATCCAGGTTATACATTAACATAAATTTCTTAAGATCATTTTGTGTTTGTATTTATATGAAGTCAATAAATGTAGTATATTTGGTTTTATTTATCCTTTTGGATAACACACGCAGGCCTTCCACCATCTCCACCTTCAAATGTTCATGGTATAGATGTTGCACCATACCCTGGTCACGGCAACAACGGAACAATAGTGAAACCTTCGGGAGTAGATATCTCAGGGAAGAAAAAAGAAGGGGGTGGTGGAAGAATGGTTATTATGATCGAGCTGTCATCTTTTACTGCCTTTGTTCTATTCATTGGAGTTGCCTGGCTTTGTCTCTTGAAATATGGTTCTTGCACTCTCGAACCTGAACAAATTCCAGATGACAAAATTTCATCCTCTTCAAAGCAATAAGGTAACTTAAAAGTACTGATTCTGTCAAAATCTTGATGGCACTTTAGAAACACTAGTATGAAAATTTATGTTTTCTATAATGTCTTTAAACAAGTAAGCATCATAGTGATTTATTTCTTGCAATCACAAATACTTCTATCCTTTGTTTGAAATCTTGTAATTCTAAGTGAACTGCTTACACCATAAAATGAAAGGGCTGTCATGATGTTTCTTATGGAGTAGTATGACTGACACAAAGTGAATTATTCTTTCACCTTTTACTAAAGAAAACCTTGTGCTTGTTACTTTTAAACAGCACATATAACCTTATTTTTGAAAGAGACTTCCGATTAGAAGGGTTCTGCAATGTCAGTTTCAATTATAAATGTTTTTTTCAATCTAATTTGTATTATTAGGCTACAGGTGACTAGTAGTATGTACATAGATTTTTCGTACATCTAAATCTAATGTTAAGGAGCACTAAATCTAACGTTTGAAATACCTAATAATAATTGGTAATGTTAAGGAGTATCTTTACTTTTTTTGTAATTTTAAAAGACCTAATTTCAAGGACAGAATCGATGTTTTGCTCACTTTAAAATACTTCATCAATGCAGTTTTAAGCGTTTCAGGCTTTTAGCCTTTCAGGTTGCTATGCTAATCTAGTCTTTTACTTTTTGTGACTTCTCTGGACATTTTGCTTGGAAATATATATATTTATTTATTTTGCTTGTTTTAATTTGTCGATCTGATTTTATGAAATTACAGATTATGTTTGGGCTAACACAAAATAAACATTAAAAAAATAAATAATATTGTGTTTTTTGAAATCGTGTTAAAAAATATATTTTGTAAGATGATTTTTTAATAATTATCTTTAAATCCTTACATTTTTTTAAAACAACATATTCTAAGGTTTCACAAATGTAAAAATTAATATTTTAAGACGATTTATAAATCATCTTAAAAAATATAAAAAATGATCTTTAAAAGACTTTTATGTAATGGTGCGAATCTAATCGAGAGGCAGAATTCATGTTAATCAAATTGCGAGCAACTGATATATTGCACCATTCACAAGTATATGAATACCATGCTTTTATACTGTGGTCACGGTTGTGGGTGTGTCTGTTTTGCATCGAGTCAAAAAATATTTATATTGTGAGTAATTATGATGGAAAGATGTGACTAATGCAGATACAATTATAATTTGATTGTGATAATTCAAAATATCTTCACATTGCAATCGTTATTTAAAATTATGATGAATATATTTTTAATAAGAATAATGAATATACGTGTATTAATAGTATAAAATTTTATCCTATCATCTA
The DNA here is from genome assembly GCF_004193775.1 of Glycine soja. NCBI lineage: Eukaryota > Viridiplantae > Streptophyta > Magnoliopsida > Fabales > Fabaceae > Glycine > Glycine soja. The sequence continues at coordinate 15,652,644 of NC_041009.1, read as the reverse complement.
ATTAAAAATCGATATTAGTGATAAGTTGATTAATTTATATATTTATTACTTTAAACATTATTCTAAGAATAACTTCTGATAAATCAACAATATAAAATTAAACTTTTATATTGACTTGACGTCAATCATTCAACTCTTAACAATACTTTCTAAAACAAATAGTAATAATATATAGTTTTTGCTTGAGATACTCTAAATTATTGTCTAAAATTTATTGATAATCATAAAATTATACATATAAGTCTCATTGTTAGTTTAATAAACCTTACTTTTAATTTTGAGATTTTTGACAAATTTTAACTAACAGTCAAAAGCGTGGTAGAATAATATTTTTTTTAGCGATCCTCTTAACAAGAGGTCTACTGTTAATTTAACTAAGTACCATGAAAAATTACTTTTCTTCTTTCTGGTTGGAGTGCCATCGGCTAGACCTCAAGAAATGTTTAGCATTCAATGTATACGTGTTGTGTAGGTGCAATATGTCTTCATCAGTAGAAAGTGATGGGCTAAGGAAAGCAGAGAGATTAAGAGCAAAGTCTTCATCAACTAGTAAATGTGGATTATAAAAGTACAAACTACAAAACATATTTTTTTCTTCCTTATATACACAAGTGGGTGTAGCTAGAATTCAACCATCTACAATAATGAATCATCACGGTGTTAGGTCCTGCTGCAAATATTTTGCTTATATTGCCACGGTGGAGTTTCCGAAAGTTATTTTCAAAATTGCAGTATTTAGGTCATTTTTCAAATTCATTTTAGGAATTTAGGAGTATTTTGTATAGTATAGTTATAATTATAAGTGAGTACATGCTTTAATTTGGAGTTTGTAAACTTAAGTTTGGATTAAATTTAAGTTTTTAAACTGAGTTTGCAAAAGTGTTTTAATAGTTGCTTCTTCCAAATTGAATTTCAAGCTAAATTTTAGTCTAATATACTTTTGGGAAGAATCAAACATGATGTTAAACTATGTTTTTTTTCAAACTGAGTTTGGAGTTTCCCACCAACAAACCAATAGCTAAATTATGTTGCTCAACAAGAGATTAAAATTGTTTAACAATTTTCAAATGTTATATGTTTTAATTTTATTATTGCCAAAATTTCCCTTCCAAACATAAGGTTATAATTTGGTTTAGGTTTACACAACTTGAATTTTGAGGGAATCAAGTTTAAGTTTTACTAGCAATGAAATAGTAAGAATTTGAGAATAAAAAATTCATTTAGTTTAAGTTTTCATTAAGGGGTGAGCAAGGTCCGATTCATTTTTTAATTTGACCTGACTCGAGATTGATTTGGATAAGTTTGAATTTTAAAAATTAGACTCAATGTATTTTGAGAACGAATTTGAGTTATATTTTGAGTCATCTCAATCTAATCTAATGTCTTTTATTTTTTAAAGAAAAATCTAAGTTTTTTTTTTACCTAATATATATTACTAATACTTTTTTAATGTATAAATATGTTATATAACAATATAATATATTTGTAATATTATTATTTATTTTGAAATATTTATTTTAAATATACCTTAATTTTAGTTTTATTATTCTTTCGCTCTAAGATTTAACTTTCTACAATTGTAAGATTAAGATATTGTGATAATAGGTTGGATTGGCCTAATTTTGTCTTTAATTAATTGAGTTTTAATTGTGTCGGATTGGGATAACCCTATAACCGTCCCAGGCTTACCTTTAATTTTCATGGGTTTAAAAATCCAAATCTGAACTCATTTGATGTCATTCATGGCTTTTTCTTCCTACAACCATCATTTTTTCTTGTACACCCAACACTTTTTGTAATATTCCAAAATTATTCTTTTTTGAAAACATACTGATTGTCAATTCGTATGAATGATTTATATGAATTGACAATTCGTATGAACGATTTATACGGATTCACAATCCGCAACGACGAATTTGTAAGGCCATTACCTTTCCCACCTCCTCCTCACCAACTATGCTATGCCACCTCTGTTGCGTCGCAGTACCGCCACCGTCCTTCACTCCAACCTCCGACGCGACGTAGCACCGCCACCTCCCTCTAGTCTCGCCCAATGGCATCGTCGTGCGAGGCTACTGAGATCCTCGTGATGACGCTGACCAAGGAGGGGGAGGGAATGGGTGTTGCATGCGCGAGGTCATCGCCAACTCCTCGCCACCGGCCTTCACTCCAACCTCGCACGCAGAGTGCCTCCCTTTGCTCCATCCTTGTCGTAAAGCGCCTTCCCCTCATGTCGCCTGCGTACTTTGTCATCGCCAATCTTGCCATGAAGGTCCATGACCTTACAGATTGCGAATCGATATAGATTATACGTAAGGTTATTTATGGTTTTTCACCCTAAATGCTTGGTGTAGGAAGAAAAAAGCCGTCATTCATTTGAAACCACCCGAAAACCCACCTGAACCCAAAACCATAATCAAACTTTTTTGGTCAAGTTTTTTGTTTTTGGATTGGGTCACAATACCTTACCCAATCCTAAATTAATTAATGTTTCGAACAACCTTATGATTAAGAGTCTAAGACTAGGTTTTCCATAACATAATTAGAAGTGAAGTCCCTCCGATGGTAAGAAATATTGCGACAAAAAGATCTCCTCATTAACCGTGCCCATTCAGGTTCGATCAATTTGTAGGAAAGAAAAATCAAACTTGACACCTCGACTTATTAGAAATAAAAAGGGAATAGGCATAAAACGATGAAAAACAAGCAGAGAATGCAAGGGTTTGTAATTGTATTATCACCACCAAGATTTGCGGGTAGTATCATGGAAAAAACGAAAGAACAAAGAAAGGTTAGGCATAGTTTATAGGATAGAGGAAATGAACCGAAGGGTTGTCCTTTGAAACAAGCAACGTCTTGGAAGGATAAAAGCACACAAAGACACACATAAATTTCCAGCATTTCCTATGCTCAAAAGCTTGACCTTCATGCTTATGCTTCTCGATATCTTAACCCTCTCGTTTGTCACTTTGTGTCTCATTTCCAATGCTGCATGTTCATATGTGCTTGTTCCCTAATCCTATTATGGCCTCCACATGACCACCACCACCACCCTTATCCAACATCCAAGGAATAATTGAGTTTGGCCACATGGTTAATTTCATTTCGGATCTCATTTACATGTGTCTGTAAATTAATCTGGCATGTTTACATTGAAAAAAGTAATAATATAATAAGCTATATTAGTCAGATAATTTTTATTTATCTGCTCATTTAATTTTTTTTAAATGCTTATTATTTTTGTTGACTTAATTTGCAAGCAATGTTTATAATCATAGTTAATGTGCTACATAATAATGCTAGTAGGTGCAACAAAAATATTTTTGGCCTGGTCACTTGCAGGGCATATATTTGGTTGAAGGGAAAGACACTTTTAATATTTTTGAATGAGGAGGGAGTCTCGATCTCTTCAAAGATTGAATTATTCTCATGAACAGCCAAGTTTGATAGAGTTCCTCTTTTATCTTTCTTCTCATTTGCTTTTATTTCTTTCATGGATTATAATTAAACTTTCTCATTATAATATTGATGTAGTCTTTTTTGAATCATATATAATATTGTTACTTAATTGGATTTGGTTTGTCAATCTAAGTGATCATTTTCGTTTGGTTTGAGGAAAGTTTGTTTATACGTTTATTGTTTTCTTTGGATTAGTTATTATTGGGTTGATTTTGGGCTCTTGACTGGGTTGGATGATCAATGAAGGTGTATAAAATGTCCATGATTGACAAATTTAGTGGATTGCTATTAAATCTATGGGAATGAATTGGGATTTGGGTAAATACATGATTTTTTTTAAGGCAAAGACACGATTGTATGTGAAGGAATAGATAAAATTAATATCCTAGTACATCCGTGGTTGAATTTGTTATTTACTGTCACTTGTCTTATCTACTACTTTTTTGTTTGCACCTTTTCAATTCAGATTCTTAACTCTTTTTGGTACAATCTATTTGAGTTTATCCAAGTACTAGTATTAATTTAAAATAGTACCTGATTACAATCAATTCTTATGGGATGATACTTATTTTAATTCTATATTACTTGAACAATTAAGTTAATGTTTTTTTAAAATTATTTTGAAATTAAATTTAAAATGGTTTTTAAATTTAAAAATAAAGTTCTCGAGTAGTTTTATAATATTCTAAGTTAAAAAATCACTTGTTAGTCAATATTTCTTAAGTAGTATACTCTTAAATCTTAAATTGTGAAATAAAGAAAGAAAGTGAGAAATAAAAGTCAAAACGTTTTTAAAATTATTTTTTGAAATTATCTTTATTAATGAAATTTATTTGATGAAATGTTTTATCTTAAATTTTATTTAATTCATATGACATTAAGTTTTAAAAATAATCTAAAAACCAATTATAAACTTTTAAAACACACGACATGACGTTAACAAGCATATAAGATATAGTGTCGTGGATGCCTTCTAACACTGAGATGAACCTTTACATGCCTAACCTTAATAAAATTATTATGAAAACCAAAACACAGGTTCTTTCTGTCTTCTTCTTTGGTTGTTTAACGATTGGCTTTAAATAAATAATGATTTCTTTAACATTAGTGAAGCTTTAACTGGTGAGTATTTTGATTTTTGAAGATTAAAATAAACAATGTAGGTTTTGAACAGTGAATACTGAATAACGCAACAATAGTTGGATCGTACGTGCGAATAACGCAAGTAATTTGTAGTGAGGAATGATGAGAAACGGAATTTGACGCGCTCTTAATGCATATTTAATTTGCAGTTAAAATGATCAAAATGAATACAAACAAACAAAACATAAGTAGAATATTTTTCCTCAAAAATCATTTTATATCCGATTCCCAAACATACACTTCAAAGTTATATTTCCACGTTTGCCGAAAGCAAGAACAAAGGGCGGCACAGTTGGGTCCCATTCTTCCACCGCCCCCAGGCCATTTCCCTCAGTTTAGAGCATTTTCAATTATTTAACAGTTTTGTACTTTATTATTTAATTTTTATACTCAAATATGACTTGTTTTTAATTTCATTTTCAGCACTATTTTGTTTTTTTTATACAAAATTTCATAATTTATTAATCGTAAATAACTATATGAGTTTAATTTTTATACACCATTATTATAATAATTTTTATATTGTTAATTAATAAAAGATTTTGCTGACAATAACTTTTAAAATAATTATTATAAATATAAATAAAATTATCAATTATAATAATTTTTATTGATCAGTAATATAAAAATTTTATATTGTTGGTAAATAATTTACTTTAATCATATTTTAAGCAAAATTTTAAATTGGTGTCATTTTAAATAAAATATTTTATTCAATTCAATTTATGCATTATAATTTAGATGAAAAATAAAAAATATGTATGCTAATTTTTTAAAATAATTATAACCATCAGTATTCATCTTATTTTAAAAAGAATATAACTATCCTTGTGCGAATATGATAGAAAAAAGTATAAAATCTCCTACTAGTTTTATTATTAAAAAATGACCTAAATTATTCAAGAAAATTAACATGATATTTGACTTAATAATAAAATATTAACATAACTATCAAAAAAACATTTTATCATCATGTGTTACTTGTGTTACTAATTCATCCAATGGATCATTCCACAAACAAAACACACCGATTGGTCACATACAATCATGTACACGACATCTTTCGAAAATTTCTCCTTTTGCCTTAATTTTCATTTACTCATATTTTTTTCTTTCTGAATTTCATTAACTCTAATATCTTTTATAGGTAAGAAGATATATTTTTTTAATAAAAGATACGAATACGAGTATGCAAAGAAATTTTCAAAAGCAAAAATTTCAACCTAAGTTTAAGAAAAACAAAACAAAAATTCAATTCGAAATCTTTTTTTTTTCTAATTCAATGCATTAAAAATAAAAAAATAGAAAAGAAAAAATGATTATGTATCGAGAACTTAATTTTTTTTACATAATCATTTAATTATATAAGATAAATTTTTTAATTTATAAAATAGTTCAATTTGAGATTTGTAATTGTATGATTTTGTAAACCTATTTTATGTTGTTACGAAGTATAATAAAAAAAGAAAAAAAAAAGAGAAAAGAAAAGAAAGAAAAGAAAAAGAGAAGCATAATTTGGAATCAAGTAGTATATGTGAGTAGTTATGGTGATGGCATGGCAATGGTAATGCCCCTGTGTCCTGTGAGAGTCTGAGATCGCTTTTCTCTCTTTCGATCTTCCTTTTCCGCATTTCTCAACAATCGAATCGTTTCCTATCCCACGCTAATGGGTACGCTATTTCCATTCTCTTCATCGTCGATCTGATTCCTGCATTTTTTTTATGATGATGATGATCTAAGCTTTATTCTTCACTTTTTGATTCTCTCTGCTTTCCCAATTCTAACTCCCATCAAAGTTTCAATCTTTTATAGATGACAATTGTTGGGTATTAACGGAAAATTGGTAGTTACACTTGCATGCGTTTTTTTTTCTAACTGTTGCTTAACTTTATTGTTGTTTTATTTCATTTTTTTTTTCAGTTTTAAGTGAAGGTTTGTGTGGGATTTATGGGAATTTGGTGATGTGATTGATTTTGACAATTTGATCCATAATTTGTGTTTTGTATGGCTGATTGGTTGGATCCGGGGCAAGGTTTAGATTGCTGCTATATGTTAAAGGGGAGATGAAAAGTTGAGAAGGGAGTGCCTGTTAGAAGTTCATTTAATTTAATTGTATGGAAAGGAGATTAGTATCCAGACATATAAGGTTGACCCAGTGGTTGGGGAAGGGTCGAATCTCCCCAACTGACATTTTTAACAAAACTAATATTTGCCGATAAAAAAAAAAGATTAGTATCCCTGCTCAGGTTTTTCAATGCTAGTGAAAGTATTGGGGTTTGAATTGATGAATGGAGTGTGGAACCAACAAACAAGTGTAAAGATTTGTTTGTTTATTTTTGGGTACTGAGAATGAAAACTAATGTTCTTACCAGGGCAGGGATGGTCAAGTTGAATTTCATGATTACATGTGTTTCTAGCTGTTTATGTCACAGTGCCATGCTGCAATCATTCCTAAAATTCCGGTTTTGCTTGTGGATCTCAATTAGTGCTGTACTTGAAATTTGTGCAAGTCTTTTGCAGCAATTTATTTTCCCTCTACTAACATGGAGTATTTCCTTATCCAGCAAATAGTGAGACTTGTTGTTCAACTCAGCTTATTGATGGAGATGGTACATTCAATGTTTCTGGGCTTGAAAGTTTCATGAAGGAGGTGAAGTTGGCTGAATGTGGGCTTTCGTATGCCGTAGTTTCTATAATGGGTCCACAAAGTAGTGGTATGCTCTCTGTTCTCCTTAACCTTATTGTTTTCCTTCCCTTCTCAAGCTAATTGGATTTTATAATTTCTTTAACCTGTCTGTGCACCTGAGGATCTTTAGGTAATTCAGATACTTTACTTGACACTGAATGGAGGTGGATTGCTATTTAAGATTCATGGAAAGATTAAATCAAAGTTTAATGAATAATAGCCTCCTAGTTGAATTTGATATAAATTTACAATTTGTTGTTGCATGAGTAGCAATGGGATTTGAACCCATGACCTTTTGCAAATTATCCAAACCGCTCAGGCGCTCACCACTAGCCCAATTGTAGTCTTAGATTTAAAACTTAATTATCGATACAAAATAGTGATTTATGATTATTAGATTTAGTCTCTTGGCCCTTTCAGTTTTTATGAAAATTTCATTTTACCTTTTTAAATTTATTTCTCCTGTTTGCATTTGTTTAAATTTATTTGCATAACGAGATGATTACTATTCCCAATAAAAGGATCTTTATATTATCTAGTTCTTTGTTTTCTTTGCTCTGGGCAGGCAAGAGCACGCTATTAAATAATTTGTTTGGTACCAACTTCAGAGAGATGGATGCTTTTAAGGGAAGGTATGTTGTTGCAATTCTGACATGTCACACAAACCTTTCTCAACTAACTGGGTGGTGATCTGATGTATATGCTTGTTTTCAGGTCTCAAACAACCAAAGGAATCTGGATGGCTAGATGTGCTGACATAGAGCCTTGTACACTTGTGATGGATTTGGAGGGTACAGATGGAAGAGAACGTGGAGAGGTGTTTTTTTTTTTTGGTTATACGTTAACTTACTTTGATAATAGCCAAGGTCACAATTCAATCTATTGCCAGTATCCAATTTCCGTTTGCATATATATTTCTCAATTAGGAATGCAAATATGCCAGTGTGTTTCTAGCCCTTGTGGAACGTATGATGCTTATTATAAAAATTTGTGGAGTTCATACATTCCTGTTGTTCTCTCGATTTACTTGTAACATATCCTCTTGATCTCTTTAAATTTTATTTGTTATTAAATTGTGACCAGAAGAAAGAGTTCCATAACAATTCTAATCTGTGTTAGCATTGTGATGGATTAGGAATAGTTCATAATAATTGGAACTCTTGATTATTTAAACATGTCATTCTCTGTCATTGGCAAAAATTAGAACAGTATGAGAAATGGATAGTTTTGCGTTTTGTTCTCCTTGTATACTGAAATTGTCTTTTTCTCAGGATGACACTGCTTTTGAAAAGCAGAGTGCTCTATTTGCTCTTGCTGTCTCAGATATAGTGCTAATAAACATGTGAGTTTTTTTTCCTCTTTTTTAGTTTTCACCCTTGTTCCATCTTAAATACTGACTAATTTCAGAATTTTTAAGTCTGTGGCTGCTTGTATTTCTTATTTTAATGCTTTTCCATTTTAATCTTCTTTCTTTATGCAACTAATTTCCCTCCCCCTCTGCGATGCTTGTAAAGGTGGTGCCATGACATTGGCCGTGAGCAAGCTGCAAATAAGCCACTTTTGAAAACTGTTTTTCAGGTATGTGTTGTTGGCCTATTGACTACAAGAACTTGAATCTTGAATCTTGAAACTTGTCAATTGTCATTTATTTAACTGCACACTAAATTTTACTTTCAGGTCATGATGAGATTGTTTAGTCCACGAAAAACAACGTTGCTGTTTGTCATACGTGATAAAACAAGGGTGTGTAATAGCTGTTTATTATTATTATTTTTGTAATTATTTGTATGTTATATGTTTTTAATTCTAAATACTTTTATTTGTTGTTGATGTGGTTAACCTTTCCCTTTTATAGACACCACTTGAAAATTTAGAACCTGTTTTGCGAGAAGATATTCAGAAGGTAATGCAGTGCTTTCATCTCTGTATATTGTTATTGAATTGTTATAGACTTTTTACTTACCTTTCTTGCTTTACTCTTTTCCTCTGCAGATATGGGATTCTGTTCCTAAACCACAGGCCCACAAGGAAACCCCATTAAGTGAATTTTTCAATGTAAGTTCTTCATTCCTTTGATATTGCTAATCTTACTGATGTTCTTGTATAGCAAGATTTTATATGAAGTTTATAGTAAATGTTTATTCTTGGTAACAAATGACCAGGTTGAAGTTGTTGCTCTTTCTAGTTATGAAGAAAAGGAAGAGCAGTTTAAAGAGCAGGTATTAAGTTTCCTTCTGATTTACTTGTTGATTGTATGACCCATTATAAGGATTTTGTGGTTGTTTGTCTTCATATCTGCATCAGTGACTATATGTCATCGCTTCTTGATCCATGTGCATAAATTATTGTATTAATTTTCCTTTCATAGTGGGAAACAGTCCTTTTTTCTTGGGTTTGTCTAATTTGCTGATATATTCTGTTCTGGTTTATTTTGAATGTAGGTTGCCAGCTTGCAGAAACGATTCCATCATTCTATCGCTCCTGGTGGGCTTGCAGGGGATCGGCGTGGAGTTGTTCCTGCTTCTGGCTTTTCTTTTAGTTCTGAGCATATATGGAAAGTCATTAAGGAGAACAAAGATCTTGACCTTCCTGCACATAAGGTAATATACATGCTATGACGATGCAACTTTTGCTTTCACGTGTATTGATTTTAGGTAAAATTAAAAATTTGCTCCCTACACTTGACACTTGTTTTCAGTTTAGTTCCTACATGAAAAACTCTAAATTTTGATCCCTACATGATTTTATTTACTAGTCCCCATTGTTTGATGACATTATAATGGTGTTATAGTATTTTTCCTGTAGGGGCTAAATTGAAAAAATGTGTGTTAGGTATAGGGACCAAAATGTAGAGATTTTTTCATGTAGGGACCAACCAAAATGTAAATTTATTTCATATAGGGACTAAAATGAAAAATATTGGCATTGAATTAAACCTAATACTGTTGTAATGTTGGCAAGTGGTGGCAAGGACCATTTCATAAACATTTTTCATGTAGGGACTGAAATGTAGAATTTTTTTTATGTAGGAACTAAAATGAAAAACAATATCAGGTGTAGGCACTAAATTTTTAATTTAACCTTCATTTTATTAATAATTTAAGGGTCAACCTAATTGTAGGTTATGGTTGCAACTGTACGATGTGAAGAAATCGCAAATGAGAAATATGCCTCTTTTGTTGCAAATGAGGTATTGACTTTTATTTTGGTGTGACCTCCAACATATTTTGGCATTCCTAGTTTTACTAATTTTGTTTAAATATCTTTTATTTTCCACTCAGGATTGGTGTCAATTGGAAGAGGCTGTGCAATCTGGTCCTATTCCTGGATTTGGGAAAAAGCTCAGTTCACTCCTTGATACTTGTTTTTCAGAGTGAGTACAGTTCAATTTATATGACATCTGTATTTGTACTTTGTAGTGGCTCAGTTATAGAATACCACATTACCTTATACTATATTATAAACTTTTTGTCCAACTCTTATTTTTTTACAATATTTAGTTTCAGTACTGTTGAGTAGAGCAACAGGACTCCCTCACCCCCGAGCTGTTTTTAATATTTTTTCCTTTTTTGATTTGAAAGTCTTGCTTATCTAGGTCCTATGACTCCATGAGTGAAATTGTAGGTTTAGAGAAAATTACTTAACTTGGTAGTTATGTGTGTTGCACTGTAATACCATCTAATGATTTCTGGTTTGTCTTTCATTACCATTTCATCTCTTTATTTTGCATATTAAGGACTGCTTCTATAGCTGTGATGTTATGTGTAATCATCAAGTAAACTGTAGCTTGAAATAGAATCTTAGAAGTTTGTTGTCTCTATGTTTCATGCTGTTGGCTGTTGCATCATGAAAGAATGAGTTGATGTGGAGTGAAGTTATATTGAGCTATTGCATTTTCTTTTAAAGGTATGATGCTGAAGCCACCTATTTTGATGAAGGTGTGAGATCTTCCAAACAAAAGCAACTACAAGAAAAATTGTTCCAAGTAATCCTTCTCAATTGGGCTCAACCGTTTTCCCTCTTAAAAAATGAATTAATAACTGTTGAAAAAGAAATGATTAATTGATGGTTTTTGAATCAATATGGCTATTTTAGATACTGGATATTGGCCTTACTTCTTCCTCATTAGTAGCCAGTATAGAATTGTGAGGTTTGTAGTGGTTCTTAACACCTTTTCAATTGGTTAGCTTGTCCAACCAGCATTCCAATCTGCGCTGGGACATATAAGATCTGGAACTTTGGATAAATTCAAGGAGGCATTTGACAAGGCTTTGAAGGGAGGGGAAGGGTTTTCTGTGGCTGCTAATAATTGCATCGGGTCTGGTCTGGTTCAGTTTGATGAAGCATGTACAGGTAATAAAAAAAACTCTTTATTTTGTTTATTAGTGAACAATAAATTGAAGTTGAAGGCCAAAGCATATAATGAACATTTGGAAAGGGAAAACTGAGAATATGGATAACCAAGAAGTGAATTGTGTACAATGATTGATTTGATGTGGGGTGCAGAATTGCTAGGTTTTTGGTTTATTACAATGTCTGCTGTCCAAGAAGTCAAACTTACTCTGACTGAATTACAAAATGAAACTGATATATTATTGTTGCAGATGTTGTTATTGAACAAACAAACTGGGATACATCTAAAGTACGAGAGAAACTGCTGCGTGATATTGATGCATATGTTGCAACTGTACGTGCAACCAAGATTTCTGAACTTACTTCATCATATGAGGTATGTTTTGGCATTGGTCATTAATGCCTTATGAATCTGTAAGTGATTTCTGTCAAGCACGGTAATGACGCTATGGTTTCAGGTTGCATATACTATATAGTAAACAGTTCTACCAAAAAATCAGTTTTGAAATTTTAGAATGGTAATATAAGATTATAACTAAGCAAGACTGCCCAATAGCAATACAATCATTCTAGTTAGGGATCAATTGATACAATGTATGTTGTCAATACTCTTTCTATTAATAATGATGAGTCAAAAGTATAAGATACTTCTCGTGCTTAGTTACTGTAGTGATTTAGGCAAGTAGTTTATGAAATTTTGTTAGGCTGTTCCAGTTGGTTTGCTTCTTAATTTGAAGGACTAACTTGTTGGGAAGTTGTCTGATAGTAGTACTATTGCAGGAAAAACTTAAACAAGCTTTGTCTGGACCTGTTGAAGCTCTTTTGGATGGAGCTAATAGAGATACTTGGCCATCAATAAGGAATCTTCTTAGGCGTGAGACTGAATCAGCTGTTTCAGGGTTCTCTGCTGCACTTACTGGGTTTGATATGGATGAAGAAACAAGGCAGAAAATGATTTTGAGTTTAGAGGCTTATGCAAGGGGTCTGGTAGAAGGAAAGGCTAGGGAAGAAGCTGGAAGAGTTCTAATGCGCATGAAGGACAGGTGTGAATCTTCTGCAACTTCTAAGTTGACTTTTACCTGTTCGATTGAGTTTTACTTAGACGCACTTACCTTAACTTTGAAAGCAGGTTTACAATGTTGTTTAGCCATGATTCTGATTCAATGCCTCGTGTTTGGACGGGGAAAGAAGATATACGAGCCATCACCAAGACTGCTCGCTCTTCTGTACGGCATGATTATGAATATTATATTGTTATTGAATTTGTATTTTTTTAATTATCTTTTTAACCATATTTAACGCTTTGCAGTCTTTGAAGTTGCTATCTGTTATGGCTGCAATTCGTTTGGATGATGATGACACTGACAATATTGAGAAAGTGTTAGCAGTTGCCTTGGTGGATTCGTCACCAAGCAGTAATGCTACAAGGAGCATCACAATGGTTGATCCACTAGCTTCTAGCAGCTGGGAACAGGTGCAAATTAATTGTTGGTAGTTCTATGTGATCAATGGATGATGATGATGACACTGACAATATTGACTTGTGTACCCATTTTGGTAGATGAATGGTCTGATTTGCATTAATTAGTGATCGATTGCCCTAAACTGAATATAAATATATCCCTTGCTGTGATGACTTGTGAATTGATTGATATACATTTTAGGCTGCAAAAATGCTATATTTTGGTTTCTCTTGTAATGTTTTGAGAGAATTTTCTATCTTAGGCACTGATCTGTTCTGTGTGAAATTTCCATGCAGGTTTCATCCTCTAAAACATTGATTACACCTGTCCAGTGCAAGTCTTTGTGGAGGCAATTCAAGACAGAGACAGAGTACAGTGTCTCTCAGGCCATTTCTGCACAGGCATGATGCATAAGTTATCAAGACATTTGAATTTCTTGTTGGAAAACATTTTACTAACTGATGTAATATATTCTTTTTATTTTCAGGAGGCCAACAAGCGCAACAACAACTGGTTACCTCCCCCATGGGCAATAGTTGCTTTGGTTATTCTGGGATTTAATGAATTTATGACACTTCTAAGGTGCATGTTAACCCTACTCATCTGCTGTATATTTTTCTAGTTTTCCTTCTCTGGTTTTATCTTTCTCTTAACTTGCTTCTTGCTCCTCTAACAGCGGCTCGGTCTAAAAGTAGTAACTGTAAAGGAGTATTTTTTGTGTTGGAGATAATAAACTGTTTTGAGTATTTGATGGGAATTTTAATAACATAATAATGTTACCTAAAGTACAAACCTAAAGAAAACTCTTCACTTTTATTGTACTATTTAATTGATCTCACCCAAGTTTAATGTTTTCCGTGGCAGAAATCCCTTGTATTTGGGTGTAATCTTTGTTGGTTTTCTTCTCATTAAAGCCCTATGGGTGCAGCTTGATGTTTCGGGTGAATTTCGCAATGGAGCTGTGAGTATGCTATTGTGGTCTTTATAATTTATTTTCCAATCCCGGTATTGATAACCGAGTCTGCCTTGCCTGTTTTGAATTTTTTACAATCTCTGAGCATTTGTAACAAAATCAGCTAATAAACTACTAGGCATTCTATAGTGTTCAAGGGTCTGTTGTCCACTGTTAAAGTTTATAGTAGCCTTCTTCCTTAACTTTTTTTTTTTTTTTTTCCTTCAGCTTCCAGGAATCATATCCTTGTCTAGCAAGTTTATTCCAACTATCATGAACCTTATGAGAAAACTAGCAGAGGAGGGACAAAACCCTGCAGCTAACAATCCTCAGAGAACCCCATCAAAAAACAGTTACAATGATGGTCATGCTGTGTCATCTAGCGCCTCATCTAACTTGACTGCATTGGACAACGGAACTGAGTATGCAAGTCCATTAAAAGATGAGTAGGTCTCATTTTACTGAATACCAATTTCTTCAGTTGGAAGATGGTGGTGTTTCTGGTGGCTGCATGCTTGTCCACAAAATTCATGACTTGTGAGCATTCAAGACATTCAAAGGCATTGGTTTTTTTTTTTTTTTTTTTGTGCAAGTGCCATATACAGGGGGCAATGATTTGTTATGTAGTCCCCCTCTTAAGATAGGTCTCTTTTTCCAATTTAGGCGCTTCAGTTAGTTGGAGAAGTTATGCTGGTTTTGCAATCAATTTTGTTTGTAATTTATCAGTGTACTGAGTGTTTTTTTTTTTTTTTTTTGTGGAAAATTTATTAATTGGATTGTGTGTTTATATTAGATTTTTTTCAAAGAGATACTAGAGTTGATCGTGCTTGCTGCTTGTAATGTCAACTATTGTTTTGCGTGTAACATGGTCTTGGAAGATAAGAGATTTTTTTCTTATATTTTTTGAATTTTCGGCATGCTTAACAATGTTGAATCAATTAAAATTTCAAGATTATCTTTGTTTCGATTTTGTTCATAATTATTTCAGGAGCAATGGTTAAGGAATTAAAAGTAAACAATTTTTTTTTTTTGAAAGTTGTCATGTAATGCTATAAATACATATAGATTTTTAATAAAATTTTATTTATTGATTATATAATAATGAATAACAAAGCCTTGTTTGTTTAATGCATGGATTGTGGCCATTAATGTTTTGGTGACCTGCTGCATTAGAACATCATTCCTTCATCCAAGAGAATAATAAGTATTACAAACGATTTTTTTTTCTTTTTCTCAAAGTCTTACCAAACAAAAATATTTATTTTTATTAAATTAACTTTTAAAAAATGATAGGTAATGAAATTAATTTTGGATAAAGAAAAAATGAGACATAAAAGATCAGCAATAAATATAATGTAAATTGTGATATGTAAGCCAGTAATGTAACAACCTTTGAAGTATCACTAAATTTAAGAAGTGGAATAAGTTGATTAAGGATCAAATTAAAACTTAAAACAACCACATGGACTAATCATATTATAACTGTTTTGCCATTTCCATTCTAACACCACTTAAGTAGAACAAATGAATTTATTAACATATTAATTTAAGATCCATTTGAATTGCCATTGCCATTTGATGTATAACTAACCTTCTACCAGATTTTTGCAGAAGCTCTTAGCAAGAGTAATAACATATTTGTATTAGAAAAATTCCAAGGGAAATATTGCATTATTAATTGTTTTCAATGTGTGTGGATTATTCCTAAAAAAGTGTTTTGATTAGCTTAAATTTTAGGTAAAGATCATTTTTCTTGTCAGAAGCCATTTAATTTGCCTTTGATATTATAATTATGAGCTTTTGAATGTGAAATAAGTTCATCCCAATATATATATATATATATAGACGCATGTTTTGCCTTAAGCCATCTTTGCATGATCTTCTAACAACGCAACATCAATTTGATAACGTATGCGACAGAATAATAGTACTATATAATATGCATTGTGTTACCTTTATTATCTAATATTACGGACATTCACGAACGGCATTAATGTATTATTGTGCCTTTGGTCAAGGACGAAAGTGACCACCATAAAGCTGCGAGCATCTGCCTAACTCTTAAGTTGTGATGCATAATAACTGTGACAAGATGAGAAGTAGTGCTCTGCCACAGGATAGCTAGCTGCTGAATAGCTGTAAATCAAGAAAAACAATATATATATATATATATATATATATATATATATATATATATATATATATATATATATATATATATATATATATATAGTTGCACAAATATATGTATAAAAGGTTTGAGTGAAATTCAGTTGTTATTCAATAACTCATGATAAAAAGAATAATGTTGAAATAATAAAGTTTTAGGTATAGAAGAGGAGAGAGACAAAATATAATGAAACATTAAATTATTTTTTTAGAAGGAAACATTAAATTAATATTAACTAATTTAATGAAAAAATCATAACAAAGTAAGAAAATAAGGAACATAATTATTCAGAAAAAATAAGGAACATAATTAAGGATCATTTTACGGGCTAAATTTGGTAAGACAATTTATTATTTGAAAGTAATGACTAATTAATTTTTAAGTGGGAGAGAGTAACAAACAAAAAGTAACCTCGTTTTATGAAGTTTTGTGTAATTACTCAAAATTTGCTTACTTTTTAAATATTTATAGTAACCTCGTAGCTTTTCAAATAATTAAGAGGGTTATTATAATATATAAGTGTCAATGCATATATATTTTAAACAATTAAGGACAATTAATGTAAAAATTAAAAAAATAGGATGAGTTTTTGTGATATTATGAAATCTGATTAGTATAATTTATTAACATAAGACTTAAATATGATATTAAAGTAATGATCAAATTTTATTTTGGATCTTTAATAATTTTTGTTTTGTTTTGAGTGATTGATATATAAATTTTTTTGTTTAATACTAACTCAATTAGTTATAAATTATATGAATAACCGGTTAGTTATAAAATTATATGAAGAGTGTAGTAGTATTAACATTAAATAACTTTTTAAAAAACTTGAAATAAAAAGTTTGGATCGGTCTGAATGCTCGATGACATGCAATTCCTTTCTTACTAGATCTTGAAGCGACTAGAGGTTCAACAATTAGTAAATCAAAGTTCAAGGAAAAGGAATGCTTGTGAAAGTTGAACCAAACTCATAAATATATACTTGACCTTGAAAGAGAAAAGTTGTGGGAATCTTTTCTCTTTTTAAACAAAAAAATGGTAAAATTATCATCCAATATTTACTTACCTACCCACCTAGCCAGTACTAATGTATCATATATGTGGAAAACTTACATTTTACAGAGATAGATTGGAAGAAATGAAATAGGCAACAAACACAGCTCAGCATGGGAGGCTCGGAACAACCAACCTATATGTCATTCATTGAAGGGTGGCGCCGGGCCCCACCCAGCCTTCCACTTCCATTTTTGGCCCAGGAATGATCAAATGACAAAAAAGTAGGTTTAGACTTGAGAACTTGTGGCACCTACCAATAACCACTGAATTTTTTGGACTTTAAATTTTCACTGATGGTTTTTGGATCACTTGGTCCTTGTTTGCTAGGTATGAAAGTGAGAGGTGTGAAAGTGTAAATATTTCTTATTATTTTTCTTATTTAGAAACATCTTGTTAAAATAATATCATGTTAAATAAGTTATATTAAGAGATTTAGCTCAATTGATTAATTTAACATTCTACATGAATTATATATTATAAATCTTTTATTATTGTCCTTGATTTTTACAGATAAAAAAAGTTAAATAAATTATATGTAGTAATATCATTTTTATCATATTATAATATTAATTGTACTAATTATTTATTTCTTATTTTTTCTTATTTCTTTAGGTTATACACTTGCGCATCTCGCAAGAAGAAAAGAGATAACTAAAAAATAACATCGATGAAAATAGAATAAAATAAAAGTGTTTGATTTAAGAAAAAAAATGAAAAATTAATAAAGTAAAAAAAAAAAACTAATGACGTCAAACCTTTAAATGTTTCTCTTCTCTATTTTCTC
This sequence comes from Glycine soja, assembly GCF_004193775.1. Lineage (NCBI taxonomy): Eukaryota > Viridiplantae > Streptophyta > Magnoliopsida > Fabales > Fabaceae > Glycine > Glycine soja. The sequence goes on along the minus strand of NC_041009.1, from coordinate 15,634,575 downwards.
TACATTAACTTTATTTGTCACAAATTTCTCTCCTCATCTCCGCTCCATTTATTCTCTAATAAACAAAGGGTTAAGTTAAAGGCTGTAAAAAAATAATTTCCTTTTATTTTAACTTAAAAATGAGAAAAAAGGAACAAATATATGTTTTATTTGATGTCATACTAGCATGTGCAGATTAATGATTCTCGGTTGTCAATGAGATCGAAGCTAGTCATTGCTTGCAACATATATTAAATTAAATAAATGAATATTTCCGCCACGAATTGCCAACTCAATCCTCTTGTTTATATTACTGTCATGTCAAATGCATGATCTCATTTTTTCTTATCATTTTGTTCATATACATTTGCACCCAGCTTCCTTATTTTTATTTTCAACTTTCTATACATAGGAAATAACTTTTCAATTGGCTCGACCATGCGAACATATCACTATATATGTTCTCCGTTGAATGAATTGAATATTTGGATTAATTCTTCTCTTCTCCAATTTCTAGATAAATCAGACAACATTACATCACATGTGTCATGAATACTTTAGAGGTTCATTTTGGACTCATGCTAAAGTTGACAATCCAAGTCATAAAGAAGCAAAGAAATTAATAAAACAATGATCATATTCATATCCTTACATTTATTGAGATATGAGTTGCATTATATACTGCTCTTCCCTCTTCTGTTAGTGCGTGTGAAATTGTGGCTTTCTCTTTGTTAATTAAGATGGATGTATCCCCTTTCCAAAAATATAATGCTCCATGCCCCCACACTTCAGAATCTGTTGCAGCATATGTACAAGTTCGGTTGGTTCATTGGCATCAAAATTAAACAACTAATCAAAATGGGTTAGTAATTTCATATGCATGATTCAAAATGGGTTAGTACTTCTATTGCCATATGGATATATCCAATCCATAAATAGATTTACCAAACAATACCAGCTGTGATCGATGCAGACTATCACCTCAGATTATCAAAAGACAATGCAAAGCATGCAGAAAAATAAATTCTTATTAATAACCCAAAATACAATTTTCTTTTCTAATTTTCTTTCTCGGTGCAGTTTTGTAGATGCTGAGAATGAATGCTAGTATTAATCACTGCTAAGTTTATTACCAAAGGTTAGTTGAAGGGACAACTTTTAGGAAGTTCCCTCTAATCCAATCATCCAGGATAAAGGGCATGATTTTAAATAATGGTCTGCAATCATAATTGTAACTGCAACGTTAACGTATTTTGACTCACAACAACCACATTTATCATGACTGCATCAGTCACATTTTTCTACAATTGTCTGTAATGTAAAGATTTTCTAACTAAGGGCGACTGCAACCGTAATTTAAAATCATGATAATGGATAAAAAAATGAAAAGAAATCACAAATTTTTGGTGGCATATTAAATATGGAACTTTACTTCTCATAGTGTAGGCTGGTGAGTGAGCTGTCTTTGTACAAGCTCATGAACGTGATCAGAAAATACAATTGTCAAATCCAACGGCCAAAGTCTCTTGACTATAACCGCGGCATTCATTTCCTCATTAAATGGATTCAGTAATATTTTCTAGTGTTTTCTAAAAGTATGGTGGGGGCGTGGCATTAATGCATTATATGTGTTTTTTAATTTAGATTTTCTTCATCATTTCTCCTACTAACTGTTAGATTATGTTATTGTGACCATAATCTTGACAAGGTAAGAGGATATATGGAGTATTTTTCATATTTATATGATGTACACACAAAACAAGGCCAATGAGAGGAAGCCACTTATAGGTTGGGAAGAAGCAGCTTCAATTCAGAGAGTGAGTGCTTTTTCTCTGGCCCATGAGATTCCATGGCTTCATTTGGTGCAGTCAATTACAAATTCTTCTTGTGCCTACTTCTATGGCTCTGGAACTTTCTACCTCTATCTCAAGGTTGGTGATCTCTATCCACAACTTTACATCTTCACCCACCCTCTGTGCTTTCTTAATTACATTATTTGTTCAATTCCATCGATCTTTGTTCCTTCAACTTGTGTTTTCAACATTTAATCTATGTGGTTTATTAACTGATAGTAATGACATCTGGTTTGTAGCAACTTGCCACATCATAGATGAGAATTTATGAATGTAGTTTGTGGCAGCAATCTTATCGATCTCAGAATCTAGTGAAATATGAAACCAGTAGTTCTGGGTTTCTTCTGCTTTCATTTGGAGTTTCACTTCTAAAGCATATACACGGCTAGATCATAGACAAAGGTCTAATTTGCTAGTTCTTTAACCTTTAATCTGTTTTGATGATTATGATCATATTATTCATACATACATACATGTGTATGGATGGACTTTTCGATTAAAAAAATACTTTGTGGGCATTGGCTCACCTTGTTTTACGAAACAGTGTAATTTATTATAGTTCTTATTATTAATCAATGTACTTAGAATATTAGTTAAAGAATTATAAAATAAGAAATATTTTTATTGAGATAAGTAAAAATAAGTTTATTTATAACTTTTTTTATGCTTTCATATGATTTTCATAATAAATAGTTTTTTATTTTAATTCTTTAGCTGATGTTTAATGTCTAAGGAGACTGGTTAGCTTTCGTTTTCGTCATCATTTATTATTGTTAAAAATTTTACCATTTTTGTTTAATCTTTTGTGGAGGATGGCTTAAATTTAATTATAACAGTTATACGAATAACACATTGAAATTGAGAATGTAATTAATTAAACTAGTCAAGATGATGGGGGAGTAGTGTTTTGATGAGCAAAATTTCATTTTTGCAGGTAATCAGCACTGGCATGAAAATAGATACCCTTTTATCAGAAATGCAAGCTCATTCTCATCACCATCAATTTCAACTACGACAAGCAATAATGCCTATGACTACATAATAGTTGGAGGAGGCACAGCAGGGTGTCCTTTGGCTGCAACCCTCTCTCAGAACTTCAGTGTTTTGGTGCTTGAAAGAGGGGGTGTTCCTTTCACCAACCCCAATGTTTCATTTCTGGAGAACTTCCACATTACATTGGCCGACATTTCACCAACTTCAGCTTCTCAGTACTTCATTTCAACTGATGGAGTCTACAATTCAAGGGCAAGGGTCTTGGGAGGTGGAAGTTCTATCAATGCTGGCTTCTACACTAGAGCAAACCCAAGGTAACAACTTCTTCCTTTTTTCATTTTCATTTCTTTCTCAATGATATGCAAACTTATTTTGGATTCAAATATCCATTTTTATTATTAGGAAAAAATTTAGATGCAGTTTCTCAAATATTTTTTGTTCTTTTCTTTAATTAAAGTAATAAAGGTTTGCATTAAATATCAACCTAGATTATTGAAGTAAAATTTCAATTATGATGAAGGAATGAACAACATCAAAAACATATATGAAACTGTGTATAAGTTTTGTAATTACTATTATTAGTAGTAGAATACATGAGATATAGTTGAGATATGACCTGGCCTTAATAATAAACTTTAATAATAAATGCACATCATAAAATATTAAATATTTATTTATTTTAAATATTTTTTGAATGATCTTAACCGCACATTTTAACATAGACTTCGCATAATATTTAATAATTAAATATGAATTGTATTTTAATATTTCTAAAAGTTTTCCACTGTTATTTTCATCTATTTACTTTATTAAACTGGACCAGCGAATACACTAGTAATGAATTTGCTGGCAAAGGGTGTTAATAAAGTTCAACTACTTCTTGGTTGTCTGGTAAAAAAAACACCTTATTTTCAAGGGAAGAAAATAAAACTGTTGGTCTGCTATTATATGCTTATTATTATTTTTTTTACTTCACAGTAGTTATGAAAAAACACTTTTTATTTCATTTATATTTTTAATGATTTGAAAATAAAATAATAAAAACAAAATATTTTCTACAATATAGGAGTACTTGTATTTGTTAGCAACTTTTTTTTTTTACTATCTTGTTTTAATCAACATTAAATATGAGTATTCTTTTCTTTTACTATCTTGATTTAACCAACATTAAATGTAAATACTCATTTAACAATTAAATAGATTAAATGACTTATGTTAGTAAACTAATCCACCTCATGTCATATTTGGAAAAGATTAGGAAATACAGAACAAGCTCAGGCTGTGTATCATGTTTTTATAGCTAAGACAAATATTTTAGAAAAGATTAATATAATATTAATTACCAATCATTATATTAAAATTCTGGTTTTTTGAGCTGCAAAACTATTTACCAATATTTTATAATTAAATAGTTATAATATTTCCTTCTCAATAAATAAGACTGCACCAAAGAAAACACTCTCAATAAATAAGATTTTAATTCATCACTTAAAAGATAAGATAGTTAATCATCAATTCCATCTATCTACTCAAAAGATAAGATGTTGCTCTCATTCCAACTCTTATATAATGGAAATAGCTAGTTTCAACACTCAATTATTAGAACTTGCACACTTACAATAGGACCTAAGGTGAGTACCTTGATAACCTTACACTCTCCACGTACGGTCCCGACTATCAAATAATAAATATTTAAGTGAATAGTAATTTAATTTCATTTATAAAACTACTAATGTAAATTATTTTTTCTCCATTTTTAAATATAACTACCTTATTAATAGTTGAGGTAGGTATATTGAAATTATAATGGTATACATACACCATCACGTGCAATTGTATTCTGAAATTAAAGTACTAAGTTTTACATCCATTTGTTTGATTTTGTTCCGCCATGCACATTGTCAATGGAAATATGGATAAGAGATAGAAATCCAAACATATACTATGCTGACTTTTTTGATGAGGAATTTAGATGTTTTTGCTTTTTTGAATACATATTTAATTAATATTAATATGCTAATTAAAAGTAGTTATGCGTCGACATTAGAAGCAGGCACAAGTAGGAAAGAGAAGCAAGAAAATGTTTAGACAAAATTGCCATAAGGTTACAAAACTTCGATTGGGAATTGATTGGTCAGGGCTACCAAGAGGAAATAGTTGATAACCCTATCATTTTCACGGCATTTATGGTCACATCTATTATTATATGGAATTCTTTTCAACAATTAAATGCTGTTGTGGTCCTTTGTTACCCTATTTTATGCCATGGAAGTGATTAGGTGGAACCGTGAAAGTGTCAAATCAGAGGGAAAAAATGAGAGACATTCATTGTTACAAGGAAACTTCTATTTAGTTACAAGGTGCTCTTTATATGTTTGGTCCATCTTAGGAAGAAGCAACTACAGGAACCACTTAGCATAGCTTGTATCTAATCTTCACTTTTTTATTCATGCATGTATCTTTAACTTATATATCTATGTCTTCTTAAAAAGTATTTTTAACTATTTATTTATTTTGAAATACGCAAAAATTATGATAATAAGAATTATTTTAAACAAAATTATATATTTTTTAAAATGGTATAATTAAACTAGTAGTTGCCATAATGATCAATTATATATAATTAAGGTAATTACTTATAATTATTATATATTTTTTATTTTTTTTAGTATTAATTAATACAATTTCAAAAAATAAAATATTAAGGTAATTAATGTATATAATTTATTTTTTTCATTAAATGTAATTGTTAGTTGCTAAAAATTTCTATTTTTATTGATAAAACTACATAACTATATTACGAATCATTTGTGTGTGTATATATATCTATATATATTGCAATTTGTATTAACTAATATAATTACGATTAATATATTTTAATTATGTTAATATTTTTTTTAAAAAAACTAGTTAATTTTTTAATTGTATAATGAAATTAATTAATGTAATTATCAATTATATGCAACTAGGGTAATTACTAGCAATTATTATAGATGCTTGATTTTTTTGGAATTCAATTATTATACTAGCTTGCAGTTATTATTTGAATCAAAATTTTCTGAGTACTAATTAATACATTTTAAAAAAAAATATTAAGGTAATTGCATGTAATTAATGTATATAAGTTATTTTTTATTAAATGTAATTATTAAATATTGCTAAAAAAAATTATTCATAAAATTACATATATAATTATACTAATTATGGTCATAAAAATAGAGAGACAATATTCACATAAAAAAACTGAAAATGAGAAATAAATAAAAACTTCCTAATAGGTTCCTAGCACTTAAGTACAATATTAAAAAACAAGTACTTATCTAATGTAGCAAATCACGACACATGTTCACATTATTAGACAGTGTTAGATGGAGTATTGATGAAACATGTTCCTTATAACATGCACTATAAGAAAAACCTTCTTCTTCTAAAGACAAATGTTAGCTAAATACAGGAAATAAAAGTAAATAAAATATTTCTTGAAAAAGAATTAGCATTCAAAAGAGTAGCCTCTAATAGATGCACCCACTAACTGTGACATTGTCTCACTAAATTTGACTTGGTTGAGCCAACAATCTAGTAATGATCATACTGCTCAGGAACATTTATCTTAATCTCAAATGTCTTGTCTCAACATTACTATGGAATGCAGGTTTATAAAGAAGGTGGGGTGGGATGCCAAGCTAGTAAATGAATCATATCCATGGGTTGAGAAGCAAATTGTCCACCGTCCAAAGTTTTCACCTTATCAGAGAGCATTTAGAGACAGTCTTCTAGACTCTGGTGTGTCACCCTTTAATGGCTTCACCTATGATCATCTCTATGGAACAAAGGTTGGTGGAACCATTTTCGACAGATTTGGCCGCCGTCACACGGCTGCTGAACTGCTTGCTTCAGGGAACCATGACAAACTTACTGTTTTGGTCTGTGCCACTGTCCAAAAGATTGTGTTTGATAGAAAAGGTACATATAATATTCCCTCCCGCTCCAGATTATACAACGACTAAGGTTTTGACACATGTATCAAAGAAATTAATTAATTTGTTGAATTTCAAAGAAAACATTAGGTAACTTTCTAATATATTCTTTATCTCTCTAATTAATGACTCTTTTATTCTTCTTATATACTACTCCCAATCTCCCACTAAGTATTGATTAAGGGTAGTCTTGGGAAAAAAGTATTTAATGCAACATTGATTTTGTAAAACAACATATATTTTGTAACAATTTTTTTTCCCTCTAAAACATCATATGATTTGGAATGGAGGGAGTAACATATATAAAGTCAAAGAGGTATACTTTGAAAGTTTATGACTTTGCTAGGAACTTCAATGACTAAAATCAATGCTACTGTTGCAGGAAAGAGACCAAAAGCTGTGGGGGTTATTTTCCAAGATGAACATGGGAAACAGCATGAGGCTATTCTGTCAAATGATAAGCACAGTGAAGTGATAATGTCTAGTGGGGCAATTGGGACTCCTCAGTTGCTAATGCTTAGTGGAATTGGGCCAAAAGCAGAACTCCAGAAGTTGAGCATCCCAGTGGTCCTTGACAACCACTTTGTTGGGAAAGGAATGGTAGATAATCCCATGAACACAATGTTTGTTCCTTCTAATAGACCAGTTAATCAGTCACTCATAGAAACTGTTGGTATCACCAAAATGGGTGTCTACATTGAGGCTAGCAGTGGGTTTAGTCAGTCCAATGATAGCATTCACTGTCACCATGGTATCATGTCAGCTGAGGTATGCAATATTTCTTTAAATGTACAGAATCTGGCTATAAATAATATGGAGCACATTGGAATCCTTAACAATTACTTCCTCCATTTTGAAATAAGTGTCATTTTAACATTTCATTTGTTTCAATTTATTTGTCAATTTTACAATACCTGAAAAGTATTTATGATCTTTTCCTAACTTTGTCCTTCTTTCTCTGACCTAATACTTAATAACTAGTATTCTTCTTTTAAGAGAAAATATTAGAAACACATAAAAAATGATCATCTAGTCCTATAGTGATCCCTCTTGAATAATATAGGATTTCCTTAATCATAGAGCTCAAATTGCCTATCCTTATAACATTAGAGTCCAAATTCAACATAGCATTTAATATATTAATTATATGATAAGGTCTGCATAGTAGGTTAGAAGCAAGCTAGCTTGCAAGAAAATTGAAGTATTTTTTCATTTTTGACATGATACGACACCAGATTGGGCAGCTGTCTACAATTCCTCCTAAGGAAAGATCACCAGAAGCTGTTCAAGAATTTATCAAGAACAAGAAAGACATACCGGTTGAATTATTCAAGGGAGGTTTTATTTTGTCAAAAGTTGCCAATCCTTGGTCAGTAGGTGAACTCAGGCTGAACAACACCAATGTGAACGACAACCCTGTCGTTACCTTCAACTACTTCAGTCATCCATATGATCTTCATCGCTGTGTCAAGGGGATTCGCTTGGCCATTAAGGTTGTCCAGTCAAAACACTTCACAAACTACACTTTGTGTGACAAGAAAACCACAGAGGAACTGCTGAACCTCACTGTCAAGGCTAATGTCAACTTCATACCCAAGCATCCCAATGACACAGCGTCGATAGCACAGTTCTGCAAAGACACCGTGATCACAATTTGGCACTACCATGGAGGGTGCCATGTGGGGAAGGTAGTCAGCCCTGATTACAAGGTTCTTGGCGTTGACAGACTTCGTGTGGTAGACGGCTCAACATTTGACGAATCACCAGGAACAAATCCTCAAGCAACTGTCATGATGATGGGCAGGTATGTACACTGGGATCATGAAACTCAAAATTTTGATGCAATAGTTATGATACCTACATCTGCATTTGCATCTCAATAATCTATTTATGTTTGTGACAGGTACATGGGGCTGAAGATTTTGAGACATAGGTTGGGGAAATTGGCTGGTATATAAGGAGGAATCCCTTGTGTGAAGATCATGGCAAATCTTGAAAAAAGGTGTGTAAAAGGAAGATAAGAGAAGCACTGTTGCACATCAAGAAAAAAAAAAGCGTTAGTGGTAGGATTGAAAATGAATGTAGTTGGTAGTAATTTCTAGTAAAGGGTGATTTATTAGTAGTCAACAAAGTTATGGCTATTTTGGGACGAAAAAGTTATTGTAAGGACTTGTTTTAACCTTTTGTATTTCCAGGCAAAAAAGAAAACGCCATTCTGAATTATTTAGAAACCTGAAGGCAAATTATAGAAACAAACGTAGAGAGGGAAAGAAACAAAATGGTAGTGTCCTATCAACGCAATCTGTGTAAAAAGCAACAGTTGTTGCTTTCCCTTCCTATTTTATATATATATCTGCATGTGCCACTTAACTCCTTTCAACAAATTAGTCCATTTTTAAATATCAGACAACTAATATTATGGACACGTACCGCAGTACCAATTGTTCAAACATAGTTACCTAGAAACCAACATGGGGACATAGTTTATACATTGACAAAAGTTGTTGTAGTTTGTGACTTTGTTACATTATTATCACAATATTTTCTCTCAAGTGAATCTAACATGCGATTCATGGAACTCGATGAATTCGGTATGGAAAACGCAAGATTACGAAAAGCTTAATGGGATCCATGTTCACTGGAGCTACCTCTAGACAAACTTCTCAACTTCTGCCAGAACTGCCTTTTCTTCCCAATAATTAGAGGCCCTGAACGAGAATACTGCCTGAACGACTCAAATTCCTGACCTGAAGTACTGAGCAACTCTGATGCTGATAATCTTACCTTTTCTTCATTAGATTGATAGCCAGAAAAAGTTTTTTGACACTCTGAAAATTCCACTCTTTCACCTGAAGCTTCGGAAAAAATTCCTTTCACATCGGTTAGAAGACCCTCTTGAGAACCCTTTGATTTTATAAAGTCTGTTTCCTCAAACTCACTGCATACTAGCTTCAAGGCCTGAACAACTTCTCCCATGAAAGGACGTTGAGAGACTTCTGGTTGCACACACATGGATGCAATTGCCGCAACTTTTACCACAGTATCAACAGAAATGTTAGGCTTTACATATGGGTCTATGATCATTTGCAAGCCTTCCTTACTTGTGAGAAGTGGACGAACCCATGTCACGAGATTTTCTTGACCCGGTGGTTGTGACAAATCCACAGGCTTTCTTCCAGTTAGGAGCTCAAGGAGTACAACTCCATAACTATAAACATCACTCTTGACCAGAAGATGGCCAGTCATTGCATATTCAGGAGCTAAGTAGCTGCAAAACAACATGTCAATGAGATGAATTTAGTTTTCATCTTGAGGAACTGTTAAGAGATGAAATAAAACCTTTTAAATGACATCACCTAACAACTTAAGTTTTGCGAAAAGTTGGTTCATGATATAAAAAGTTGAATTTCAACAAAAGATATGGTGGGCTTGTACAATTTTCATACTTCAAACCCGACAACATATGTTTTTGGAGAGTTAGTTTATGACAGGAATGCATAGATAAGGTAAAGTACCTATACAATAAAAATTCACAGAAGTCTGCTAAACACCAAAGATACTGGAAAGAAATAAGTACATTGAATGATTGAATGCATGTTTAACTATCACATTCATCAAAGCATCAACATGAAATGGCTAGCAAGGGATTCTTACCCAAATGTTCCCATAACATGTGTGGAGATGTGCTTGTTTCTCTCATCCAGTGCTGTTCTAGCCAATCCAAAATCTGAGACCTTGGGTGTAAAATCGTACTCCAACAAGATGTTGCTGGCCTTGAAGTCTCGATGTATGACACATGGATTTGAATCTTCATGTAGATAGGCCAATCCCCGAGCTGCACCAAGAGCAATCTTCATCCGGGAATTCCAATCCAGTGGATCAGTTACCTTGTCAGCTACTGGGAAAATAGAGTATTCAAAAGTCAGTTTCTAAAAAAAATGGCGATTTTTTACTTCCAAAAGTATTGATGAAATTCTTGAACTGTGCTTTTGTTTACCATGTAAGTGAGATTCGACACTTCCATTAGGGACAAGCTCATAAACTAAGCAGCGAGTCTGTTTCTCTGTGCATATACCCAATAATTTAACTAAATTTCTATGATGTAGACGGCTAAGCATTTCAACTTCTGCCAAGAATTCACGGCCACCTCGCTGATCATCTCTTTTGAGAATCTTCACGGCTACATCCCTCCCATCATTTAGAATACCTTTGTAAACAAGCCCAAAGCCACCTTCTCCTAATATTCTTGAAGAGTCAAAGTTATTTGTTGCTTTCTCCAAGTCATTCAAAGTAAAAATCTTAGCAGACCCTGTATATGTTATTGTTCCAGAATTGAAGGACTGTGATCCAGAGCCTAGCCTGATCCCTTGAGTCAATGACCTAGCAGCCCCTGCTAAGACTAAATTTAGTTATATTTACTGTGAATTCCACATACAATCAAATATAGAAAACAAATTGATCAATAAATAGCTACGAAGTTTTGAAGCAAAATATCAAGAAAAGTCACTGATAGAGACCAAGATTGAATTAGGCATTACAACCCAATGTTTATCATATTCCAACTTTTGAATTTAAAAAAGCTCATTTGATATGAAATTATTTAGAAGTCCTATCAGATGTGGTAATTTACAAATCATGACATATTTCACATAAATGAATTAAATTTTAGATTAATAAGGTCATTCAAATCCAGTTTTATAAAAAAAATTCATCCATAAATGGAATCAATTCTTTCATTTGAAAGAGAGTCAAAATACTGGGTAAAAGTCTTTTAATCAGGGGAAATTTGTACGCTATAAAGTTGTCTAACAAAAGAACAGTTTCATGACATTAATCATTATAGAAAAGAACTTTCTTTGTACAGTCTCTAAACTGCCAACAAAATTTTGACAGTCATTAATGGCACTTACTTGATTGTTTTGAAGAGGATGAAATAAAACCATCTGGAACTGGTTTATGTTCATGAACATAGGTACGGCATTTCAGCAGACAAAGCCAAGCAAGACCAATGAATACAACAGAAGCGGTAACTGATGACAGCACAATTATAACAATCATTCTTCCATTATTCCCTTCTTTTTTCTTCTTTGGGACATCTACTCCTAAAGGTTTCATTATCGTTCCATTGTTGTCATGTCCTGGATTTGGCCCATCATCTATACCAGAAGCATCTGAGGGAGTTGAAGGTGGAGATGGTGGAAGACCTGCAATTGTTATTGAAAAGTATGAATGTAAAGGGAAATATCTACTAATAAAACCAAACATACCATAGAAATTCACTTTATGAAGAAAAAAAGAGTCTTAACAAAGTCATAACCAATGTATAACCTGGAGAATGAACATAGAGTACTTCATAAGCACCAAAGACGGAAGCATCTATCAGAATCTCCCTGTACCAGAATTTCTTATATATTAAAAATGCAGTGGTATCATCAAATTTTACTCCTTTGGGTACTAAGTCTATGAGAACAGTGGTCTTCTCCAGTTGCTGATTAGCTGCATCAGCTCCCACAATGCGAACCTGGGTATGGTTCAGCAGAACACTTGCTGCAATTTCCTTGGCTAGCTCTGAAACCAACGGAAAAAACTTGTATATTGCAATGTTGATATGGAGTTTAACCTGAAGCGGCCATACACAACCACAAGGTGACCCAGGAGGTGTATATGTCAAGGGCTCCAAGCAAGTTGTCGATAAGCAATCTACATGCAGGATAAACATTAGATAGTTTATTTGGTTTACCCAAAAAAAAATAAAAATAGATAACTTTATTGAGTTGATTGAAAATGAAAAACTAGTGTAATTTTAATGATACTCTAAGCTAATACAATTGCAGGATTATTATTAGATTACCCTTATTAGGAGGTGGAGGTGGCAGAATCAATGTATATGCTGGTGATGGAGTCTTTTTCTTCTTCAACGATGAACCTAGAGGAGAAATTCTAGGTGAAGGAGAGGGTACTGATCCAAAAAGGATACAATAAATAATCAGGTAAATGAAATATAACACAAGTAAACTTTAAAAGCAATGACAAAAAGTAAAATTTTATACCATCCAGGTGACCTGGCAGAATTGCTGGTGATGGTGCAGTTGCAGGGGCATGAATATCCTTAATATTTGGTGAGGAGAAAGGAGGTTGTGATTCGAAGACTGAAGGACCTATTCAATAGAAGTTTACAGAAGAATGAAATTAATTTTAACATTCCAACGTCAATAAATGAAAAAAAAAATTGTGTAAAAAGATTATTCAAGATCTTTCAATCAGAGAATCAAACCTTGATGACTGTATGTAGGAGCCTGGACTGGATAGGTTGGCGCTGCCACTGGAGTTGGATTGGAGAACTTTCTTTTGGAAAAGTGATGCTTATGATGTAAGATAGGAGAATCCACAGAACTATGTGTCCATATAATTGTAGGAGCTTTGTGAATTGACTTGGAAGCTGAAAGTGCAATACTTGCAGGTACACCAGAAGATGACTCAGAAGGTGGGTGTGCAATACTTGAATGACCTTCAGAAGATGACTTTGATGGTGGGATTGCAATACTAAAATGGCTTCTGTCACTGGAATGTTGCAGCTTGGTGGCTACAGATGGAGAGATAAATATTAATTTAGGATAATTATGAGCATGAGCTTTCCTATAGAGGAGGTTATCAACCATAAAATAATTTAATGTAAAACTTCCTAGCTGGATGTAATTGAAAATAGATTAATGCATAGTTGTGAGGAGGTGCGAGCCAAAGTGGAAAGTAACTACGGTGGGGAGATGGCTTGTGCTTCTTGTTTAAAAATATCCATAAAATCTATTTCATTAATTGTCTATACCTTTTTCATGATCTTCAAACTGTTCTGAGGGTATAGTTAGTTCCTTAGAAAGCTAAATTCCTCAGAGTAACTGCTTTGTTTAATTAACTGGAACTTTCCATATCCTCATGGATTTTATACTACAGCCATGGCCTGTTGGGATTTCATATATCAACCTTGTTACAGAATACAGAGTACCCAGGAGAAATTTTTTAATATAGAAACGCACAAAACATTGATTTGTAAGTTGATATTATCACTGAGTTGTCCAGTTTAAGCCTCAGGTTGCACTCCATGACCACAGGCATTCAAAATCAAAGAAGTAAGAACATCTTTTTTATATTGGTGCTTTGTTCTAGTCATAATATTTATCTTATAGACAAAATTCACATTAGTATTTGGATTAGCCTAAAGAAATACAAGTTATATAAATGAGATGACTAGAAACAAAAATTGATGTTGAAGTAAATTTGTTCACGAGATCTTGTTCGTGCAGAAAGTAATGGCAACCAATGCCATACAATACTCATAGGGTGATTATCACAGATCTATGCCTAGCTAAAATTTTCATAGCAATAGAAAAAACAAATTTCATTTCTTATTTTTCTGTATAAGTCTTGCACTGATTATCAAGTTGCTAAATTATTGACACCATCCCCACCAAAAGTGAGCAACCAAGCGCTTGTACAATCCAAAGCTTGGTGTCTACCTAGTGGTTGCACTCTCAGTCTCTCACTATCAAATATACTAACCAAAAACAATGGCCTGTGCCTAAAATGTTAAATGTTAACACTGAAATACAAGGCTATTACCACTATGTTTTTTTTTTTTTTCCGTCTAAGAACCCTGTTCTAATTAGGTATATGATATTAGTCAGCAGAGATCGAACCAATTGCTATACTGATCCAGGTCCCATGTGAAAAATTCACTTAAAATATTATTTCCTTTACGTAATTTGAAAACTTTTAATAAATTCATGATGATTGTCCAAAGCTATTGCATTGCTTTATTATACCAAACTGAACAAAATATAAGGATGCCATCTAACCTTTTCTTAAAAGAATTGAACTGTAGTGAAATTAGAGGTTTGATCAACATTTCAATATTTTCCAATGCGAGTAATGAAGTGTGAATGTGAACTAAAGCGAATCTAGCATACGGGTTAGTTAGTTACAGGTAAGCCAATTTTGATACACATGAACTGCATAGGTATGAACTTTAAGGAGAGAATCATCAAAGAAACCCAATTCAGCAAAGATTATAGACATCCAAAGACATAGAACATGTCAACCGTAACAAATTTTGAACCACATATATAACCAGATACAACGCTCAAACAGTATCCAATATTCAAAAACTAATTCAGAACACCTGAATTATTCTCATACCTGCATATTCATGGACCTGCTGAGTGCAGAAAACTAAATGCAGCTCAATTAGCAAGAAAATCAGCTGCAGTCCCATTTTCTCCTGAAGGAAAATTAGATCAACAACTCTGAAGATCTCTCAGCTTTCTTTCACCAACAACAATTCAGAGTATAATTGAAGAGAATTTGGTAGAAGCAGATGATGAAGAAAAACTTGCTTGTCACATCCAAGTACAAGCACAAGAAAGTCTGCAATTAAAGCATACCCTCAATAATGTCAACCAAAGCATTAAAAAACAGCCTGGAAATTAATGGCACAAGAATGATCTTGGTGGAAGACACTCGTGTGAGTGTTTCCACCTTTTTGTTCTATATTTTTCAGAACTAAAGCTCTAAGGCTTGCAGACATGAGAGTTGTGATGCAAGTGCTACTGTTTTCATTGTTGTTCAGAAAAAATCTAACAGCAGATGAAAGCAAAAAGCACAACCCCACAACACTTTAAGCAGGAAAAGCACGGTGACTCTTCCGTTTGAGCTTGTGGGGTTGGACATGTGTGTTTGATTGAGAGAGAGAGTCATAAATATTTGGCTATAAAGTAAAAGACTGATTGAACTTAATTAATATTTAATACCTTAATGCTTGACCTTCTTTTCAGTTTATCCAGGGAAATGATTCACCTACACCAATACACCATGATGGGATTAGATACCTTGTTACTTTTTTTATATATACAGGGTGTGACTTCGAGAACATTTTGGAAAACAAATTAGAGATTGAATTAGGAAGACTTTTAGGATTGTTTTGATCATATTTATTCATGGTTGAGAATAATTAAATCAAATAAAATTAAAATTAGATACATGGTTCAACTAGAGAATCTTGGATTGAAGGTTGGCTGGTTCACACTAAATTAAAATGCCTAGACTTTTTTCTTCTTCCTCTCTGTTGTTTCTAGCTTTGAAGTAATGTCGAGATTCAACTTATCACTTGACTTTGGTCCTAAGTATATTTTAAATTTAATTATTTATTTAGTTTATATAGTTATTATTTGTATTTTTTTAGTCTTTATAGTTTTAAAGTAATTTTTTTAGTTCTTATAATTTATATTTTAATTTTAATTTTTTTAGTTTATATAGTTTAAAAATAATTTTTTTAATCTTGTATTTTAATTTTCTTTCAGTTCTTATAGTTTAAAATTGATATTTTTAGACTTTATACTTTATATTTTAATTCCTTTTTATCTTTACCTTCAAAATATGAAATTACAATTAACTAAAAAAAATTAACAAATAATTCATAACTAATTTATCTTAAGATAATTTATAATAAAAAAATAGTTGATAATTTATAACTAATTTGTAGTTAATTATTTTTATATATTTTTTTAGTAAGGACTAAAAGATAACTAAAATAAAAATTATAAAGATTTAAAAAACCACTACTAAAAAACTATTTTTAAATTATAGGGATTAAAAGAGAATTAAAATGTAAAGTATAATAATTAAAAAAAATATTTTTAAACTATATGAACTAAAATGTATCAATTGAGAAATTATACGGATAAATAAGTAATTTAACCTGTTTTTTTATATAATTCTTGTAGAAAACACATATTCTAATTTCTAATACAATTTTTCTTTTATCTTTTCAAAAGCCAATTCTGTGTAACTTTAATTAATTCAACGCTAAACCAAAGTTCTACTTTATAGGCTCACGTTTCGATGGCTTATTTTTTCTACTGTATCTAATGGACTTCTTCTGGCCGCAAAATCAACCGTGACATCATAGTTAGCCGAAGGTTACTTAAAAATATAGTAGCTGGAAAGCTTCTTGTTGGAATGGTCGTTTATGGACAAAACCAAGTAAGAAACCACAAATTGAGAAAAAACATATATAGTTAAATTGTTTACGATGTAACCTTTTGTTAATTTGGTTTCGTTAGCACATAATTCATGTAACTTTTTTATACATGCTAATACTTCATGTAAAATAAACGTACGAAATAAGAGGCGTGAATATACCTAATACACATTGTATTTTTCTCTTTGAACTGTTTATTATATTTCTTTATTCGTTTATCTTTCTTAGGCAATACAATTACTTTGAGGTAAGCATGAGGGATGCAAATTGAGTATCCAAATATTCGAAAAAAATACAATGTTGGCATCAGCAATAACAAACGGTGAGTGTCTCTAATAACGACACTTGCATAGGCTTTGATAACAAAGTTAGTGTGTCAGAGAGAAGTGTTAGAATTAGTGATTCGAGTTATACCTAATGAAAGGAGTCCTTTATATAGAGACTTCTTGATGAGAAGAATCGTTAAGGTTATTTTATTGCCACATGACTAAGTGAGTGCATTTAGGTGTTGAATTTCCCATATTTATGACGCATTGACTTATTCCGGTGTAGCCGGATTGAGGTCATAATATTTATCTTAGCATTTGAGGTATGAATTGCTAAAATTGGCATTACTTGAGGGAAGTATTATCCACGTAAAACAGTTACTCCTAGTTGATATTACTTTAACGGCTTAAAAGGAATTATAAGCCTTTTTTTTTTCTTTCTTTCTTGAAGTGTTTCATAATGATCATTGACACTGGACACATTTACCTTATATTAATAGGAATTTTGTTAGAAGGATTTGATACTTAGGTATTGGATAACTCTGGAACATGGTCCCAAACTAGTTTAACGATTACTCATCATAATCAATTTGGTCACCTTCTATGTTAACTGAATAACCTCACATATTAACAAAGGGAACCGAGAAAGAAGAGGTAGTTAGGCAAAGTTGGGGTGATGGAGATACACATATTTGATCCATTTGATGAAGTGTCCCCACCAAAGACAACTTTGAGATTTGGTTCAATGTTTTAGAATGCAGTGTCAGACTCTACCTTTTGCTTTATCATTGTCCATGACATAACAACATAACCATGAGAACAACGTGTGACCCGAAGCATGCACGGCCACTGGGTAACCAGACAATATTCACAGAACTGTCGGTGATTTTGTTCATGATTCATTTTTGCTACTAAATTTGAAAATGACAAAGCCTCCTTGCTAGGTTAAATTATTGGCACTAATGCGGTTGATGAATCCAAATAATGCACTTCATATAAGTGCATTGTCGTACAAATTGAAAATAACTTTCCACACCCATCTTTTTTCCGAACAGTTTATAGATATTTCGCCTTATATATTATTTATGCTTAAATATACTACTCGAAACTAATGGTTTGAAGTCTATAATGTTTTTTTTTTATCCGTCAGAAATAAAATCAAGCACGGTATAGGAATACTTAAACGAAAACTTATCATGTTCTTACATTCTTCCCTTCGTTATTTCCCTCGGGCATCATAATTTATTTTTTTAATGTTACTTTTGAGTCAATAATTTTAATTCTCCATGCATCCAATATTTTTTTCAATACAGCCAACAATAAAAGGAAAAAATCAAAAATATCCTTACATATAACATATACGGATTGTCAATTCGCATAAGGGTTATGGATTGACAATCCGTAAACCTCATAGGCTTACGACTTATCAATCCATAAGTCTTATATGGATTATGGATGTATGAAACTTACTTTTGTTATGACTTTTGCGTTATTAGAACAATGTTCTAGTCAACTAAATTAATAGGTTAATTATGTCAAAAAATAATTAATGTCAATATATATATCACTAAAATTTTTAATGTATAATTAATATGCATATAAGTTTAGATAATAAATTTTATAACATGTTATCTCACCTCATAAATCATATACATATCATACAATTTTAATATTTACATGACACAAATAGAAACTTTACCGATGTAATGGGTATTATAACCGATGTGCGCATACTTTCAATAATAATAATAAAAAAACAAGGTTGCAGTGACTTTAACTTAGATCCGGAATTGATATATTATAACCAATTTACCTGCACACTAACAAAAGCATTGATATCATCAAGTGAAAAAGAACTTAAATCTGGAATTGATATATTATAACCAATTATATTTGGCCTATTTGGAATTTGCCCTGTTTTGCAATAGAGATAAAGCCTCACCCTGCATCTAGCTCTGCACTAAGTTGAAAATACAAAATAAATCAACCAAACTATGCATTCAGTTCATAGATCTTAAATCTAGAATCGATATATCATAGATAGGTAACAAACACGTGAAAGAACCGTGTAAAATATAAGACTTGATAGATATGTACGTGTTTAATTCAGTTTATATAATACTCGATATCCATGCCTTCAAATTTTGAAAGAACCGTGGCATGTTCACTACACCACCAATCTATCAATTAATTCTCTCTTTCTATTTCATGCATATTCACAAACACACATGGTGCTCATCACCTGGTTCAACCCCAAATCCACACCCCAAAATTTATGAAAAACAAATCAATGAAATATACAACGAAACATAAATCAATAAAATGAAAATTGAAGCCATAATAAAATAAAAATGAAAGACAATTTGTTTTAAGAAACCCTAATATGAGACAAGAAATACACAAAGAAGACACAGAAAGAAGAACCTACCAATGAGAGAGAGGGTTGTGATGAATAGACAAAGTAGCACCAAGCACTGAGTCGAGAGATCGACAATGTGACGAGAGAGATAGAGTGACGCAGAGCGAAAGCAGAGAAGTTCGTTGACTAAAGGGTTTATCTCTCTTAAATGTACGGAGATTCACAAACAAAATATTTTATTTTTAATTTTTGTTCATATTGGAGCACACTAGAAGACAGGTGAAGGGCTCTTGCTCAAAGCTCTTATCCATGTCTCCCCCTTAATTCTGCCAAACCATAAATATGAGATGAGTCATCCAGTCTCACTTTATTTATACATGGCGTTCTCCATTGTCCACATGTCACAATTCTATTGGACCCTTTTTTCCATGCAATTATGCAGTCTCAATCTTGTCCCCCTCGTACATGGTACGGGATGAGTGGTTGTGTGTTCGTGATGTGTCAGGTTGCAATGACCCTCTAATTCCATCGCCACATCTTTGTAGTATCTCGTACCTTCTCTGTCGTTTCACCTTCTCGACAATAGCATGAGTTAAGCATCTCAGATGGTGTTCCAATCTTTCGACAAGGAGTCTTTTAGCATGGGTGCACATGAGCAAATCGTTGCTCAAATTGAGGCCGGTGCTCCCAGGATACTCATCCTAGGTAGTATACTTCCCATCAAACATTGAGTCTAGCTAGATGTAAATGCTTAAGGTCAAGCTGTCTTTTTTTCACCCGAGTCAGTAATCCCAAGATTTTCATTCTGGATGATGTATAACCCCTCAAGCATCCAAGAAATTCATCTCGAATTAGATATAACCCTCCAAACATTGAATCTATTAATGCAAGTGCTTAAGACCAAGTCATCATTCTCTTGGAGTCGATGTTCTTGGGATGTCTATTCCGAAAGATGTACAACTTTTCATCTCTTTTTCCTTTCAATTTTTTTAAATCCCTTTTTTATCATTTGGTGTTAAAGATCACTACTACCATCATCCAGTACAATCGATATTACTCCTAAATGTTGTAGAAAGAAGGTTGAATTATGATTCCTAACATTTTTTAATATTTCAAATTATAAATACTGCACAAGAACTTTCTAAGCATTAACTTGGAATCTTAAAAAGGTAACTAAATAAAATAAAGTGCAAGAATAAAAAAGTTGGATTTTTTTACGTTAAAATTTATTATTGAGTCTCTCAATTAATTTTCCCATTGTATTTCTTCAAAAAAAATATAACTGTAAAAAAATGATAATAAATAGAAATCCGTTGATATTTTCAAATTTTAACACTTACAAATAATAATAAATATAACTGTAAAACAAGTATATTATCTTGACTCCTTAAAAAAAACTGATAATGACAATTAATAACAAGATTAGATAAGAGATTTGATTGAAGATCGTTTAATGTTAAAAATTAGATTGAAGGTGGTTTAATAACAGTAAGTATCAAAGAAATGGTAAATTGAGATTAAAGATAAGAAATTATAATATAAAAAAAAAACATTTTAGTTTTAACGTAACGAATATTTTTTATCAAGTGAATTTTGAGACCCATCCCATCTCTATAAATATGTCCGAGTCAGTAAGCTACATTTTAGCGTATGTCTCCCTCGCCCAAACTTCTACCCATCGAACATCAAAGGCACTGATCAAGATCATCAAGAATGAGGTTTAGGTATATCATCTACTCAAATCTCTTGTAGAATATCTGGTGAAGCTTTTGGTTGTAAATATGTTCCTTTGTGTTACAATTATGTTTGTTGCAATTATGTTCACGTGACTTACTTTTATGTTTTATTTTGGCTATTTATTGTATTGTTGCTAATGAATGAAATTAAGTTATTATTTTTCTTTCTCATCACACCAAATGTATCATCCCTTTGCTTCTCTTTTATTCTTTCTCTCAAAAAACCAACAAATTGGTATCAAGAGCTTCTTCTTAAGGAGTCTGTGTGTTTTGATTTGTGATGAATTCTGAAACAAGTTTTTTCCAAGCCATTCTTCCCGTCTTTACTGGGGAAAGTTATGATCTCTGGGAGTCAGAATGGAGACTTACCTGAAGACATTAGATCTTTGGGAAGCTATTGAAGAGGATTATGATGTACTTTCGCTGCTAAATAATCCTACTATGAACCAGATCAGAATTCACAAGGAGAAAAAAAAAAAAGGCAAAGGCAAAGTCGTGTCTATTTGTCGGTGTCTCTCAAACCATCTTCATAATAATCATGGCTCTCAAATCAGCAAAAGCAATTTGGGATTACCTAGAGAAGGAATATGCTGGAGATGAAAGAATACGTAGCATGCATGTGCTTAATCTAATGAGGGAATTTGAGTTGCAAAGGATGAAAGAATCTAAGATAGTCAAGGATTACACAGACAAATTGTTGAATATTGCCAACAAGATCAGGCTGTTGGGTGGTGATTTTGCTGATTCCAGAATAGTTGAAAAAAATTTGGTAACGATGTCGGAGAGGTATCAAGCATCTATAGTCTCATTGGAGAACAAAAAGGATCTATCTAAGATCACATTGGCAGAAGTGGTACATGCCTTGCAAGCCCAAGAACAATGAAGGCTGATGAGAGAAGATCGTGTGGTTGAAGGTGCACTTCAAGCCAAGCATCATGACTTTGGGACTAGTAAAAAGAAAAATTTCAAGAAGAACTAGCCAACAAGCAACAAAAATGGTGCAAACAACCAAAACAAAGGTAAGGGAAAAAGGAAAAATTACCCACCTTGTCAACATTGCGGAAAAATGGGTCACCTACCATTCAAGTGTTGGAGAAGACTAGATGCAAAGTGCAGTAAGTGCAATCAGCTTGGACACGAAGTTGTAATTTGTAAAAGCAAATTTCAGCAACCTGAAGCCAATGCCCAAGTTGTGGAGCAAGATGAAGAAGATCACATTTTTGCTGCAATGTGTTTTTCTATGGCAAGTAATTCAGAGTGTTCGTTGATTGATAGCGGTTGTACAAATCACATGACATATGACAAGTCTACTTTCAAGGATTTGAAGCCTATTGATGTCTTGAAGATCAAGATTGGAAACGGTGATTATATTCAAGCAAAAGGAAAAGGAACTATATCGATTTCAACAAGTTCAGGTGCAAAACTTATCTCAGATGTTCTTTATGTACCTGAAATTGACCAAAACTTGCTAAGTGTAGGCTAGTTGCTTGAAAAGGGATTTAAATTGTTCTTTGAACATAAACATTGTCTTATTTGTGACATTGCTGGTCGGGATGTTCTAAAGGTTAAAATGAGAAATAAAAGCTTCTCGTTTGATCCAACAAATGAGGAATATGCAACCTATTACACTCAAGTTAGTCCCACAAAACTCTAGCACAAGAGACTAGGTCATTGCCATCTTGAAAGAATGCTAGATATGGAAAAAAAAGACTTGTCAAAAGGCTTACCAGAATTTTTTGATAATTTACCAAATTGTAATGCTTGTCAATTTGGTAAACAAATCAGAAAGTCATTCTCAAAATCAGCTTGGAGAGCCTTTCAAAAGTTACAACTAATTCACACTGATGTTGTAGGACCTCAAAGAACACCATCACTAAAAAGTAGTCTCTACTTTGTTCTTTTCATAGACGACTTTACAAGAATGTACTGGATTTTTTTCTTAAAATTCAAGCATTAAGTGGCTGGAGTATTTATGAAGTTCAAGAACATGGTAGAAACCCAAAGTGGCTACAAGATTCAATTTCTAAGATCAGACAATGGGAAGGAGTATACATTAGCAAAGTTTAACCAATTCTATGAAAAAGCTAGCATTGAACATCAACTCACAGCTCCATGCACTCCAGAGCAAAATGGAGTTAGTGAAAGGAGAAACAGAATTGTGATGGAGATGCCTAGGTGCATGTTGTATGAGATGGAGCTGCCTAAAACATTTTGGGCAGAGACAACTAATACGACTATTTTTTATAACTGCTAATATGAGTTATTTTTTATAATAAAAATATATTGAAAATATCTTTAAAAATATTTATTTAGCAATTATTTTTGGCTTAAATGATAAAAATTGATATTTTTATTATTTATGACTTGTAGATATGAAAAAGATGGATTAAAAATGAAAAAGATCCAAAAAATATCAAAAATATGAATAAGAAAGATTTTAGCATCAGACTCAAGTTCACTCCAACAACTATAAAAAGAGAATCAAGCCAATGAGAAAACACACCACCATGGGAGACTCAAAGTTTTCTAGTGAATACATCCTAAGCCTCAGTGTCTCTAGTAGGGAAAATCTTTCTTTTTCCATCAATATTTATTGATTACTTTCTAATTATAATTATAAATTAGAATACACAAAATGCTATCTAGAACCAATTGAGTTTTGCCATGATCATGCGTGATGAAAGGCTTATGTTATGCCTGAAAAATATAGTTTGCTCTTGAATAAAACAGGTCGAACAATGTTTTTTGTTAATAAAAAAGATAGAAATTAACTAAAAGTGCTTATGTTATTGCTCGTCTTCACATCACAAGAGAGTGCTATAACAGGAGCACAACAATTTCATATTGTTACATGAGGTCTCCACCAAATGCATTAATATGCAAGAGTTCTTCAAGTAGATGGTTGTTCATAAATAGTAATAATTTTACACAAAAATGTTATTAGCTTATTTTGCTATAACAGAAAATGCAACAACAACAAAGTGTGTAAACTAAACTAAGCACCCCATTAGTATAATGTTTGTTGGTTTTTCCTTTGGTACATGTTGTGGATAAAATGTTTTGGTACATCTTACCAAATGATTAATATCTTATTGATAAGTGTACTATCATGTCATAGAATCATTATCGAAAAAAGACCTTCTACGCCGATTGTAACATATATTCAAAGACGTCTTTGAAACCAATATCGTTGAAAGTCAAACGGTTCCAAAAAAAAATAATCTTAAAAAAAAATAATTTTTGTAGTAGTGAATAATTATGATAGATGTTAAGATATTTTCATCATTTTACCACATGTACCAAAACATGTTATCCACAACATGTACTAAAGGAAAAATCATGTTTGTTAAGGAGATTACCTCAACTCTTGTGTTTCTTCTGCTTCCAAGTTTAAAGTTTTAAAGGCACGTTGCGAATTTTTTTGTTGGAGGAAGTGTTTCTTCTTGCTCATTAGACTCAGAGCCCTCCATTTTATTTCGGACAACATTGGCTTCTTCATAAATTTTCCTACTTCATAAAATTTTGACTTCAAATTTAGTTTTGGAGAAGCAAGACTCAAGATACTCTTGCAAACTTAAGTTTGCAAATTTTAATTAGAACAAGCACATATTCCTCTGCCAAGTATTGCTTGCACGTCTTCTGATTGCAAGAGAGTGCTATAACCGCGCGAAGCACCACAATTTCATTTTCTTACATGAGGTCTCCTCCAAATCCAATATGCAAGAGTTCTTCAAGTAGACGTCTGTTCATAAACGACAATATTTTTGACAAAAATGTTATTAGCTCATTTTGTCGTAACAGAAGAAAATGCAACAACAACTAACGGTGTAAACTAATCTAGATTAAGCACCCTATCATGGTATAATTGATGTTAGGAAGATTACCTCAAGTCTTTTTAGTCTGTAGATTTTTGTAGGTCTTGTTAGTTGATTATATAGTTGTTTCTTTGTTTTATTTTTTGTTGATATTGTGTTAAGAAAATTTGGTACGAAAATATTTATTTGTTTTTATATTTTACTTTTTTAGTTTTCTTTTAATTTACTAGGCCATTTGTTATTTTTTATGTTTTATTTGTGACTTTAAAGTTTATTTTTATATTTTTATTGTGTTTTATTTTTAAATTTTATTTGTTAATTTTTATTAAAATGTAGTATATACTAATTTAGTTGATTTTATGTTTTTTTATATTTTGCTAGGTCCTTTTTTTATTTTTCTGTTTTATTTGTTGATATTTTATTATGAAAATATTGTAGGAAAATATTTTTTGTTTTGTTATATTTTTTAAATTTATTAGTTCATTTGTTATTTTTTACGTTTTTATTAATTTTTTTAGTTCTTAAGGATGTTTTAAAAATAAATAAAAAAATATACTATGATGTAGGGATATATTTTTTTGTTTTTTATACGTTTAATGTTTATTTTTATATTGCTATTGTGTTTTTTTTTTAAAATTTTATTTGTTAGTTTTTATTAAAATGTAGTAGCAACAAATTTAGTTGATTTTATATTTTTGTTTTTTTATATTTTGACAGCTCCTTTTTTTATTTTTTTCTGTTTTTTGTTGATATTTTATTTGGAAAATGTAATAGGAAAATATTTCTTTGTTTTTTATTGCTTAACTTTTTTTTAATTTATTAGGACATTTGTTCTTTTTTATGTTTTAATAAATTTTATTTCATTAGTATGTTTTAGAAATAAATAAGAAATAGAAAGATTTAGGGAAGCTTTTTTTTATATTCTTTAGTTAGTTGTTATTTTTTTTATGAAAATCTAGTAGCAAAAAATATAGTTGATATTATATTTCTGTATTTTTTATGTTTTACTAGTCCCTTTTTTAATTCTTAAGTATGTTCTAGAAATAAAAAAAAAAAGTTGATACGATGTAGGGAATTATTATTTCTAGTTTTTTTTTACCTTTATGGTTTAGATTTCTGAATTTCTTTGTGTTTAAATATAGCATTTACTATATTTGGAAATTATGGCAGAAGTGCCAATAGTGCATCTTGGTCCACCAGATGAGTCACACTGTTATATTTCCAACAGGTGCATGTGTCGGAGGCTATATAGAGAGAGAAAGAAGATTGTGTCTTAGGATCTACACGAGCTCGAGTCTAGCGCTAACAAGGTTAAGATCATCAAAGACAGCATGTTAAACAACGGATCTGGTTTCTCTGTTATTCATTTTATTTTGTGTTGCCTCTTGAAAATTACAAAATTTTAAATTAAATCATAAAATTAAATATTAACATAAATTAAGTAGACAGTATTAGAATAACTGAAAAAAAGACAACAGAAAAATCAATTTCATTAAACAACAATAATTTCAGTTCAAATAAAGAATTTGTTCTCACAGGCTGGATTTTCATTGCACAAATCCATTTTTTATAAGCAAAAACTACATTCAAAATTAATTAAAGTCACTTAAATTAAAAATAAAATTATTAAAACCTAAAATGAGTTTAATTAATTAATTAATAAAATTACGTAATTATTTTTAAAAAGAACATGATAAAATCACACAGGATAGTGTTACCATGTTAATAATCATTAGAACTGGATGAAGTCATCCGAGATGGTGTCATCAAGCCATTAAAAAACACATGAGCCAATATAATCCCACCCAAGTGACATGTTATTGACTAGTGTCATCCAAATTCAACCTCGCTTGAATCACCCACAGGTAAATAATTTATGGACTAACCCCAAATTGGTATTATCTTTCCAAAAATTACCCTTAATCAATTACCCTAGTAAAACATCATCCATATTGTTTTATTAACAAGATGTTCCAAGTATACATCATCCATATTTCATTCTAGCCCCTGAGCAACTTTTGAGTAATTTCAAGAACCAGGAGACCAAATTTGGTTGACTTCTGAGAACATTATTACGGAAATAATGCTGATATCAGACACGGAAAACTACTTATTCATCATGTCAGCAAATTAAAGAATTTAAATTTAAGCTTCGAATCCAAAGTGGCACTTCCATTGCTATAGTAACATATAAACAACCATATCGTTAATTTGATGTCGTTGTTGTACTTGAGATCAATGACCCAATTAAGATGAAAATGAAACCCAAATATAGACTTATATATAGTTATAATAATGCGAGGGAACCTAGTCCTTGATACAGACCAAAATAAAACACTAGCCACATAATTTTTTCTTTTCTTTCTTTATTTCTTTATTCTCCAGTCACCATACTTGCGTAATTAAAGAAAACCAGCTCCTACGAGACAAATACAGCTTTTGTTTTAGTGAGCTATCAAATTTTGAGTGACTGTGTATAATAAATCTGACGTGTTATATGTATACAAGAATTGCTTTTGTTTTTATAATAATACTTTCAGTCAGCACAACTCAAAGATAACACAACTAAAACTTAATTATATTTTAGACTCACCAACCAAAAAAATGTGGGTTAATAGTTTTTATAAACAAAAAATCACATATATTAACAAAAATCATGTGGACAAAAAGACGGAACATATAACTTTTTTCTTTTAAAATAAAATCTTCTTTAAAAATTTATTTTAGACTTCCCTTCCAATTATTGAGTTGGCCCTACTTCTAGCATCAGTATTACAGAGCTGGTTTAAAATATTAACCAATTCGATTGACTCCCTTCTAAAACACAAATATGGTATCCTACACAACCTACTGAGCACGTAATTCTGAAAAGAGAATTAAAAATCTTACAAGCAATTTCTGAAGTAGCTTCTATTGAAAAGTGTTCAAACCAAGTTACAAGTCGTGCAGTGGCATCATAAAATTTGAGGGCCTAAATAGGGGCGGGGAACAATCAAATTCCAAATTGAGGGCCATGTACATTTGACATTGTGAGCAAGCATTAACTTGTAGATCGAACATGACACTGGAATAAGCAATCTCTGAAAGAACTTGATTTGTGTCTTTCCTTCCACTGTTTAAGAAAAACTTGCTTCCGATGCGTGACAAACCTGAAATATTGCATTTTATATATTTGCCAAATCTCAGAAGCAGCCACCTGAGTTTTACAGAAGCATAGATGGAGCTAATACCTGAATCCAAGAAGAGTTCACAAAATTAAATTAGGTGCAATATTGAACAATTAAACCGAAAAGAAAATTGAAGAAAAGAAAAGGACAACACCACAGCTAATATTAACCATATAACTATGCATGAACAGTAAAAAATAGTTTCAACATAATCTTAATCATCCATTAATAATTGAATAATGAAGAATAGTTCCTCACTTCCTCTCAAGATTGATAAGACAACAGCTTGGTAATTTACCAATCATGGTTGGAGTCTGGAGCCATTTGTCCCTTTTATTAAGCACATCATTATGGATCTATGCCTCTACCAGTTTTCCTTGCAAAATAATTTGTATTAGTCCTCTTAGGCGTACGCATGTTGTCCAACACACACAACAACTTTATCTAGCAGCAGTAAATTAATTGCATAAAGTTCAGTTAAACATGGGCAAGGAAATATACACAATTTAATGTCAGGAGATCGAATAACGTGATATATGCTAATTTGCCATCAACAAAATCTTGATGCTACAACCTTTTATATATATATATAGTGATAGAACAGAGAGAATATACAAACTGCAACTAAAGACCAGTATATCCCATTTGATGATGCAGCGGCAAATAAATTCTGCCCCTTTTCCTTTCATATTATCAATACCATGCCTGATTAAAGGCTTATGTTATGCCTAAAAAAAATAGTTTACTCGTATATAGTCATTAGTATTATTAAAACTGTCTAATTGTGTTAAATGGTGCTACTAAATTTTTTCCCACTTCGTGGTCTTTTAATAATTTGATTCTTGTGCCAATTGCGAGTGTATTTTACAGTAGCTGCCCACTATTCTTTTGCATCAATTATTTTTGCCTTCTCTCTCTCTGTTCTGTGTACAATTTTATTTTCATTAAAATTTGATTGCTTCTTTTGACCGTGCTGTGCATGGGTAGATTGTTCTAGTTGAGTCTAAAAATAACCAAGAACAAAGGATAAAAAAAAAGAAATCTTAAAGAACCAAAAGGCAAAAACAAAGTGACCAGTAACAATAAAACAGATTTATTAATGCTTGATCATGCTACCATATTCACACTCGGCCTATGCCTCAGCATCCTATTGCTTGCACGTCTTCAGATTGCAAGAGTGCTATAATCAGGGCACCACAATTTCATCTTGTTACATGCGGTCTCCTCCAAATCCAATATGCATGATTTCTTCAAGACGATAACTGTTCATAAACAGCAATATTTTTAACCCAAATTTTATTAGCTTATTTTGCTGTAACAGAAAATGCAACGGCAACAAAATATGTAAACTAAATTAAGTATCATTCCTTATGAGTATAATGATTGTTACGAAGATTAATTACCTCAAGTCTTCTGTCTCTTCTGCTTTCAAGTGTGAAGTTTCTTTTTGCTCATTAGACTCAGAGCCCTCCACTTTATTTGTGACCACATTGGCTTCTACTTCATGAATTTCCCTGCTTCTCTCGGGCTTGCATCCTCCTTCTTCAAAGGAACAAATCCAACGAAATCCACACTCTTTTATGTTCACTGCTTCCTGGTTATGTCGGGTTTGAATGAAGAATTTAAATCTAAGCTTTGGATCACCACTGCTAATGGCTCTCCTCTCTTTAACTAGTTCCATTATCTGCTTGCAAATTCGTCCATCATACCATACAAACACATGATCTGTCATAAATTCAAATGGAAGTGGATGAATAAGCATGGAATTTTTATCTAAAACGAAACTTGTTATACTGATCCTTTCATTCTGGCTGGTTTCCAAAGAGCATTCACATCCTATACTTCCACAGCAACCAATGTGGCATAATTTGACTTGAGAAACAACCAAGTAGAAAATGAAACCCAACAGATTAGGGGGAATTTCAACAGTGACCAAAGACTGTGTGAAGTGGCAATGGAACCACTCTCGAACTTTGCCACTTCTAGCTGGTAAAGAGTAGCAAAGCTTTGCTGTTTGATAAATATAATTATCCGTGAATGCATCTTCTAATACTTCTGATGGTGGTGGTTCGCCAATTATTGCATCAAATGAATGTTCATCCAATTTTATGCAGTTAGCAAGCAGAAAAGTGCCGTTGGGTGATTCCAATGGTTCAATCGTTGAACTTAGCACCGTCTGAAGAGATTGGCAGTTCCAGACGAGGAAGCACTGAATGGACTGTGGAAGTGCAGGTATACGTCGAAGCATTTTACATTCACCGACACAAAGACGATGGAGTCTTGGAAGATACTTCAGGCTTTCGGGTAAGCTTATGATGTTGCTATGCAAGAAGCTTAAGAATAGCAATGACGATAACAGCGAGATGCTGTCTGGGATTTCGCCCAAGCTTTGACAATTGTAAAAAGTTAGACCTGTTACTGACTGGAAGCCAGAACTATACAGTATCTTATGTAAGGTGAAGAAAGTGTCACGATCATGTTCCCTTGGTGCAGAGAGTACAATATCATTGGAAAAGTTTTCAGGAAGATCCATAAGACCATAATTAATTGAAGAGGCAAAGATTTTTAGATCTTTTATATGCAAAACTGATGGGGGCAGTTCATTCAAACCTGATCCTTCTAAATACAAATGTTGGAGAGATTGTGACCAAGTATTGCTGCCAAGGCTCTTAAGCGACGTGCATCCACTCACATTTAAAATTTCTAGCTTCGGGAGGGACAAAATTGACGGATCAACGTAAGACAAGCTTTCACAGTGGCTTATTGATACTTGTTTAAGTTTTGGGGCAAGAGACAGATTTGGACACTCCATTAGGTTTATGCAGCCAAAAAGGTCAATTTTCTCTAGATTTGGCAAATTCTGCAGCAACATATAAAGGACTAAATAAGTTAGTACATTTCCTAGAAATTCCATTTTAGACTTCAATTTCTATCAAAGGCAAAACTGTAACATAAATACATAATCGATATGTGAACCTTGCATACCTGGACTCCATGCCAAAGTTTTTGCACATTGCTGTATCGCATGGAAAGCTCAACAAGCTTCTCAGGGCAAAAAGTCGATGGTAGAGATTCTAATGGACATCCATTCCACCCCAAATATCGTAATTTTTTAGGTAAGAATTCAAGACCCTTTGGAAGGTACACTGAATTAATTCTTTTAAAGTTTCCATTCAGGGATTGGAAAGCAAGTAATCTCAAGTTTGGCATCTTTCTGAATGATTTGGAGCTTAGCTTTATATCTTGAATTTGAGACATTTCTAACCATATTCCTTGGATTGCACCAGTTCCCTGACAAATAGAAATTACAATTAATGTTAGTTCTTTAGTAATGATTTGCATTTTTTTTTTTATGCAGAGACACGTTGTTTAGGAAGCCAAGTCAATGTATCATTAACTTACTGTATTGTTTGTCAGTACATCATTGACTTCTTCAGGATCCCACAATCTACTGCGCTGCCCAGGATTGTCAATAGATTCTTCACGAACAATTCCTCTACCCATTTCTTGTATCAAATCGTGCATATCTATGCAACTATCTGTAGTAGAATCATGCATATCTGTAGTAGTAGTGATAAGAGCTTTGTCTAAAAGATTTTTTATCCCTATATCTGCAGAAAAACCGCAGGCATTTAACACTTTTGTCACACTGTCTCCTTTTTGTCCCTTAAAAAAACAAGCAATGTCTAGAAAAATGTTTTTGTCTCCATCATCTAATCCATCATAGCTCAATCTCAACACTGTCTGAATTTCCTGATTAGGAATCTTCTTTAATTTAGTCAGTGCACTATCCCATTCATTTTCACTTTTGGAACGAAGAAATGATCCCAAAACTTTCAAAGCTAAAGGGATTCCTTTGGCATAAACCATTACTCTTTTTGATAACTCCTCATATTCCTCTGTAGGATAGGTTTTGCCAAAGGCATTTAAACTGAAAAGTTTAAGGGAGTTATGAAAGTTCATTTCCTTGACTTCGTGAATTTTTTCAACACCTCTACTTTTAAGTACATGCCTATCTCTGGTTGTCACAATGACTCTGCTACCAGCTCCTAGCCACTCAGCACCTGCTCCAACCAAATTTTCTAGAAGTTGTGGAGTGTTCACATCATCTAGTACGATGAAAACTTTCTTACGCCTGAGTCTTTTTGGAACATTAGAGGGTATCACTTTATTAGTGTCAATATTAATATCTTCCCTTAGTAACTTAGAAAAAAGTTTGTTGCATACGTAATTTAGTCCATGCCTTTTTGATTCCTCTGCCACATTTTCTAAGAAGCAAGTGCCTTCATACTGAAAAGAAACTTTATGAAAAATAGCAGCAGCAAGAGTTGTTTTACCAATACCTCCTTTGCCCCAAATTCCAATGACTCGAACTTCCATTG
Organism: Glycine soja; assembly: GCF_004193775.1. NCBI lineage: Eukaryota > Viridiplantae > Streptophyta > Magnoliopsida > Fabales > Fabaceae > Glycine > Glycine soja. The sequence goes on along the minus strand of NC_041009.1, from coordinate 15,602,018 downwards.
AATCAATTTTCAATAAAGATTCAATGCTTGTATAGTTTTCATCAGATATGAAAAGGCCTCTAAAGTCATATGTGTACTTGTGATTTAACTTTTGCAAAACAACTTTGATAATATCTTCAATCAAGTCAGTTTCAGTCCTATACAAAGATTAAATAAAAGAATATAATTACATATAATAAGTTAATAAATAAAAGTAAACTTTAATTGAAAATAAATCAATATTTGAGAGAATAAGAAATTCATTTAAGAACAATTACACTTTCATACACCACTACTCCACTAGATTCCACTTGAAGAAATAAAAAAAATAGAATTTATTCCATAATTAAAGTAAAGGCTTGATTGCATTTTTGGTAATGTTGTGATTTTTTTTTAAAAGTGAAATAAATATTTGAAAATTTTCATATCGACATTAATAAGCATCTTGTATATATTTTTGTATTTGTATAAATATATTTGAATTCAAGTTAATTACATTAAAAAAAACTAAAATTTAATAATTTTATAACTTTGTTATAAGCAGAAGCACCATGATATATATGAGAGCACACCTGTATGTGTGAGAATGGAAGCCAGATAAATTGGCTGCTTCATAGAGAGCGTCCTTCCACTTTTGGTTTGCGACTGCGGCGCGATAACTCCCAGTCTGTTTGCGTACCTGCGATGGGTCTACTTTGTAGAACACTGGAATTACATGAACCTCTTCTTCTTGTTTTCTGCATTCCATTAGTTCAACCAGTTCATTCAAACACCAACTAGAATTTGCGTAGTTTTCTGAGAAGATAACCAAGAAGAGAATGGAGCCTTTGATGGCTTTCACGAGTTCGACCCAAACCTCCTCTCCTTTCTGGATTCTGTAGTCTATGTAGGTTTCGATGCTGCTTCTGCCGAGAGCGGCATGAAGATGGCTTGTGAAGTCACCGCGGGTGTCCTCTCCTCTAAAGCTGATGAAAACATCATACTTTTTGGTAACAGAGAGAGAGAGAGAGGAAGAAGCATTACCAACAACAGCGGCAGAATTAGAAGCAGCCATGGATCGATATGCTATTGCAGAAGTAGAATCATAAGCCACCAGATTTCATATCTTTGTTTTTATATGTATTTAAATATATAAACGTTGCTTTATTTCTTTACGTGGATGAAAACGATTTTCTTTTCTTTGGCCAAGAATCAATACTTGATCACGTAGGTGAGAAACAGTCATTGGTCTCAAATGTTATATAAATTCATGGAGTGTCACCCTGCATGCGCACCTTGCAGTTTAAAAAATTCATGGAAAGTACGTACCACAAATTTACTATAATAATGCAAGATTTAACCATTGTGTTTGACCTTTTATAACTTCAAATTATTTACATAAAATACACAAGGAAAGCTGCAACTTCAAATTCAAAGTTAACGATTTTATAGTCACTTATCAATTTATTTATTTTTATTAACAAGTCGATCATATGTTTCACTTATGTATATATAATTATTTTAATTTAAAAAATGGACAGTGTCATTATTAATTTAAATAAATTTGATTGTTCATGAGTGTATCGTCAGCTTCGTGGTGGACCTAGTGGCACTTGAAGCCAGTCACGTAATCGGGGTTTTGGATGGAATGGGATGCTCCTCTGCCAAAAAGTCTTCAGCTTCATATGCTTTTTTATTAGAGGATGGAAGTTGGAACTTCAGTTTTTGGCACATTAATATATCTTTGGACCCAGAAATAGCTAGCCACCAATAAATTCCTTGTTTTTTGTTTCCTTCCTTTTATTTTCCTATGTTCCAAGGAACAGTAACTCAATTAAACTGGACTCCAGCACTGAGCATTTTTATAGGCCTTTGGATTAATTCTAGCTACTACCTTGTTAGAGGTCAGTAACTTGTAATTAGAAATTTTTTTTACAAGATTCTACAGTAAACATTGATTTGGTCTGCAAACCGTGACAATGCAGTTGAAATTGTCTCATGTTTATCCCAACCTTCAATTCATTATGTAATTTTATATAAGAAAATATTAAGGTCAAACAATGTTATTATCTTCTGTTAAAAAAATTTTAAAAAAAAATAAGGCTGACATTGTCTTCTTAACAAAACAAATAAATTAATATGTTGATAATAGTATTGTTGAATTTTAATATCAACTAAGAGATATTAGTTTTTGGCTACTTGAAACTGCCAAAAATTAAAGATCTAGGGATTCAATTAATTAAAACTAATTTAGAAGATCAAATATTAATTAATTTTATGTTTTCAATTACTTTTTATTGCTTGAAAATTGTGCTATTTTTTAAAATTTATTAATTTAATTATGCCTATTAATGGGAAGGGAAAACTGTTTCACAATTTTTCCGCTTCCATTTTAATTGATTGAATCCCGAAATTGATTCAATGTGTCTTTCAAATACCTCGTCAGCTTCAATAATGATTTTGTACCATTGCTAGGGTTTAATGGTTTTGTCATTGCTAGGGTTAAAAGTCAACCACAAGCAAATTTTCTGACGTTGTCACTAGAATCGAATTTAAATTAGATTTGAAAGATCTTAAATTTGAATAGATAGTTAAGATCTTTCAAGCCTGATTCAAAAAAGTATTTTTCCTATTGTCATTCATCTAGAGGGCCTAAAATAGCTCTTGCATGCACTTTTTGTTTTAGCGACCATTTATAGGTTATTGAGTTTACTTAACAATAAAATATGAACTACTACGTACAAAAGTTAAGTATTTTGTTCTTTTCTTCTTTTCAATCAACCTCTGCTACATCATTAATCGGCCTGCATTAGATTTACTTTCAAAAGTGACAATTCTGATCTGGAACGGTGAACAGTCGACACCATGTTTGTGTCGGTTCGACAAACTACTGCGTCGGCCACAAGTCGATGCTACGTCGTTCTTTTATTTATTTTTTTGGTTCAGCATCCATGATATATATTGATCATGTTTCATTAATATTATTAGACATTGCATATTGGGTTCTATATAAGGTCCTTTTCAGAAACTCGATATACTTAATGCCCATTGTTTACCTACTTAATAATCATGAAGTTATCTATATTATGATCATTCTATATTAATAATATGTATACTTCTTGACTTCATCATGTTAGTAAGTCTTAATTATATTCTCTAATTAATTAACCAACATAGACAATGACGGCTTTATTGCTGGCTCTACTGAAGGTGGATATATCATTAAAGTAGACAGCTAGCTATTGTTGGGTCATTAGTTTCTTTTTTAGCAAATCCACTGAGTGAACCAAGAGGCTCACAGAACATGAAAGTGGCAACAATTTTATATGCCAATATAAAATGAAACTATATAAGCTAGCATGTGCTTCATTGTAGTTAAAAAGGACAACTGCCTTCCCTTTTTTAAAATTTATTCGTTTGTATTATTGATGGATAGCTAGAATGAAGTATGTGCTAGCATGTTTTCGTACATAGCATGACATATCCATCAATTACATGCAGTTAGGAAGCAGAAAAACACGCTCGGGTGTTTTGGATCATGGTCCAATCATGGAAATTAACACCGTCTGAAGAGATTGGCCCCTGCAGACGTGCAAGTGCTGAATGGATTTGGGAAGTTCAGGTATACATTGAAGCATTTTACATCCACTAACTTGAAGAAGTTCGAGTCTCGGTAGATACTTAATGCTTTCAGGGAACCTTATGATGGTGCAGTAATATAATATAAAGTATTGCAATGATGATAACAAGGAGATGTTGTCTGGTATTTCAAACAATCTTAATACGAGAAAGACTTTGAAATATTTTAACAGGGTTGTCAATTTTTTTCCATGCGCCTATCTTTTTACATGTTAATTTTTTCAACAAATTATACACAGGATAAGAGAGAAATAAGAAAAGAAAAAAAAGTAAATTACACCCTTATTCTTAGACCCTACACAAACCTCTCTTACTTTTTGCAATTGCATTACAGGGAGACCCCCTGACACGAAATAGAGTTTATTCCGTTAACTCTAAAAGTTCATGTGTTATGCACATGCTTGTTTAATGATAATTTTGGACAAAAAAACCTTCGTCTTCATCCTTTGCAGGCACACACCGTGTTCGTCGTTGATCATGGACATGATGAACAGAAAACTTAACCACACAAAGAAGAGACGGTGAAAGGTGTTTTGAAGAACACCACAACCCAAAATTGGCACAACATCTATGAATAGAAATTAAAGATAAACTTCTTAAAACAATTAACATTTCTTTTGGATCCCCCCAAATGGGTGATTCATTCACGTCCAGTTGCTCTGGGCCGCAATAGCCATTGCTCCCTAATCTTCCAAGAACCAAAATTCAAGCCAACAACGAATCAAATGAATCTGGGTTTCTTTTCTGGTTTCTCACGCACATAGATTTTCCAAATAGCAACCCAAACAAATTAACTTTTAAATACTATGAAAAATTCAAAAATGTAGAAATGACTGACGAAAATGGCGACTTCCACTTCCCCGACAAAACCTTCACGTACACCCTTCCCCCCTCCGACGAAAATGTGTACGGCAAGACAACTGCGCTTGCTTCTCGTTCGTCGCTTCCGCCGCCGCCGCTGTTGAATATTGGGGACTAAGAGTGCTTTCAGAAAATTGGGGCTCACCGGTTTTATGGATTTTTAGTTCTTGAGCTTGCTTGGCGTTGGGAAGAGTTTGTGAGATTCAGAGCAAAGGATTCTTTTTTTATTTTTTTTCAAGTTGCTTCTTGACTTCCATTGCGGCCATGAGATTCTTCCACTGCGGGAAGCCGACATCGGCAGCTGTGGCTGTAAGGAAGCACTGTGGAAGGGGAACTGAGATCTTTGGTTTTGTGATTCAAGGATGAAGATTAGGGAGAATGATATCTAGTGTTAATTTAGGTCGCAGAGGGAGCCAAGACGACTGAAAGAGGTGTTTGGATGTGGTGTTCAAGATCAGGGATGAAGAGAGGCCGAAGAAACACCTAATAAATCCAAATATGGAGGTGAATATATATATATATATATATATATATATATATATATATATATATATATATATATATATATATATATAATCTATAACAATATAAAAAGTACACCCTAAATATATTTTGGTCTCTACTTTTTATGAAACCCTCTTTTATTTCAATTTTTTAATAAAAAAATTCTAAAAATGTTTTAATCACCTATAAAAATGTTGTAGAATTACCAATAAAGTTTGACATAGGTAGTACACAATTGCATGGATTCTTATATTAAAAAAAAGTTGAATAAAAATTATAATCATCCATCTATTTTCTCTTCTATTTCATTCAATTTTCTCTTTATTTTTTTTTCTATCACATCATTTCTTCTAGTTTTTTTTTTCCTTCATAGCTCTCTTGTCTTCCCACCCTTATTTTGGTGTGAACGATAATCAAGACTCAAGTTGAATTCAAGCATACTTATTTTAAAACAGTTTTTTTCCTATTAAAACAACTAAATTTGAGAAAAAAAAATCTTTCTCAAACATGCTTGATTATGACTTTGAACTTAGAAAGGGCTTTTACATCCTGGACCCCATATGAAACTTGAATGAACAAATATGATCTCCCCTTCCCTTTCTGGCCTCCACCAAACCTCCTATCACCCAACATCTTCCATAGTCACCACCACCTAACTAACTTGTAACACCACCAAATCTTCCACCCACGAACCACCCATACTCCATCGTGCCCAACACCACACCGCCATCTCACTCTAGCTGACCAAATCCCGGCCCAACCCCAATCAAACAGAATCGCGCCACCATCCATCACCCTAACCCAATCGTGACCAAGTCTACCATCACCCACAAACACTCTAGAAGGTTACAAAACTAATTCCAAAACCAAATAGCTATTTCAAATATTACAAACATATTTCGACATAGGCATTATGGAATATGTTTCTGGATCCAAAAATATATTTTGGAATACCTATGGAATACTTTTTGTAATATTCTGAAACAACTATTTTGGAATATATTTTCGTATTTTGAAACCACTATTATGAAATATATTTCTTGATTTCATGCCTTGTTCTAGAATAGGTATTTCATAATACATAGATAATCCAAAAAATATATTCTGAATACCTCCTGTTCCGAAAAAATTACTTTTGGCACAAGTTTTCTTGAATATATTTTCGACACAAAAGATTATGTTGGAAAAGGAATGAGTCGATGTCGAAGCAAAGCTCACCTTCAATGGTGTCGGTAGCACAAGCTACATGCCAGCAAGAACCTGCTTCAAAGTTGCGGCGTCATAAGGGAAATGGAAGGGGAGGTGTTAAGGTTTTGAGCGTAGGAAGAGGAGGGTAAGTTGGGGATATTGAAAATTTTGGAGGTGCAGGAAGCAATTTCACTCAGGAAGTAGTCCCTTCAAAATTTCTTATTGGTTTGGTCTGTGTATCCGAGTAACAGCTTATGGGCCAAACATTGTAGCGAAAGGAATTTTCCAGAAGCCAAACAAAAAATGCTCAGCGGATTTTCTTCCTGCACCTAACATATTTTTTCACTGAGAGGACAAAACTAAAAATGCCCTTATATATAGTCTATACAAATTGAAAATTATGGATTGATAATCTGTGTGATCTTCATGTTATTAATATAATGCTCTAACCGACTGAACTAATAAGTCAATTATGTTAAATAATTAATATCGTTATATAAAATATTAAAATTTCTACACATATAAGTTTACATAATAAATTTTATAATAACTAATTTTGATCTAATAATATATTTTTTTACGTATATAATTTTTTATTAAACTTATAATTTTTATTTAAAATTTTTCTATGTAAAAAAATACATTATTAGATCAAAATTAATTATTACAAAATTTATTATGTAAACTCATATATGTATTAAATATACATTAGAAATTTTAGTATTATATATAACAATATTAATTATTTTTTAATATAAGTAACTTATTAACTTAGTTGGTTAGAATGTAATGCTTGTGAAGATCACAAATTCAAAACTGCATGATCATTATTTTAAAATTATTTCATACCAACCCATATGGGCCTTACAATGTCAAAATTAAAGAAAAGTTACTGGTGCAGAAAGAAAATCTCCAAAGTCACATTTCACATAGCAGAAACTTAAACCCTCTGTAAAGCCCTACTTGTTCTCCTGGCTGCCAAGCCATTCCTGAATCCTGATTTGACTTCCTCGGAATTTGATTTCCAATTCAATTGCAATGTATCGATTAGCTCGTAGAGTAGCTTCTTCCATTGCTTCTCCCTCTGCTAAGAACCTCGTAAGAACAACACCAATTGCTTTTCCCTATTTTTTACTCACTCTTTACTCTTTAGACTAATCTCACATTGGCTAGTGCATGAAAATGAGTTTGTTTCTGCATTCTGAATTGCCATTGATTTGTTGTGTTTTATATATATGTTTCTTAAAAGGGTGTCAGTTATCTCACAGTGACTGTAACAGAGGAATGATGACTTTGATTTTTGGGGACAGGTATATGGTGGAGTATTGTCAAGCAGAAATTTTGTGAGCAAAGATATCAACTTTGGGGTCGGGGCTCGTGCCGCAATCCTCCAGGGGGTAACTGAGGTTGCTGATGCTGTCAAAGTTACCATGGGACCCAAGGTATGTATGTTTCTCATTTAGTATAACTGCTACTGATGCTATTGTTGAATGCAATTTTTCCAACATGTGTCTAACCTTTTCTTTTGGTAATTTGTTATACATGCTTGCAAGTTTTTGTTGTGCCAAATTATTCATTTTTTTGGTTGTGATGAGTCTGGTGGACAAAGGTTGACAAGGGGAGTTGATGTGATGGAGAGTAAATTTTATTTTTTCTGCTTTTGTTTTGAATTGGTTGAATTAGGGTCACAATGTGATAATTGAGAGAAGTCGTGGGAATCCCAGGATCACGAAGGACGGTGTGACTGTGGCCAGAAGTATCAAATTTAAAGACAAATCCAAAAATGTTGGGGCGGATCTTGTCAAGCAGGTGGCCAAGGCTACCAACACTGCTGCCGCCTGCCGGAGACGGTGATTACTTTTCTTTCAAACCCAAACCTTTTACGTCGAAAGTGTCCCATCATTGTTTGTGGAGATTTTGATTTTCTTTGATTATATTACTTCAGTACAAGTCTTCTAAAAGCATCCCTGAGGATAGTCTTTCTTAAAATAGATTCGGTATATAACTTGCTTAAGTGATTTTAAATTTCTTATCAAACAGATGTGAAAAATATATAACAAGAAAGAAGATCATGTCCAATGATGGCTATCACTCTTTCATTAAATTTCTTAAATTAATATTTTCTAATATTATAATTGAAAAGATGCTTGACAATATTAAAATAACATCCTCTGAAAATTTCCACCCTATTTCATGTTAGGAAAACATAGGGACGAACTCAGTTATATTTGCCTTTATCTATTCCCTTTTTAATACTCATTCATATCTTACAAGTCAATGTTTCTTCTCTGATTCCAGGTACAACTTGTGCAACTGTTTTGACTCAGGCAATACTCACAGAAGGATGTAAATCGATTGCTGCTGGCATAAATGTTATGGACTTACGTAATGGAATAAATAAGGCAGTTGATGCTGTAATTACTGAGTTTAAGAGCAGAACATTGATGATAAGTACACCAGAAGAGATAACCCAGGTGCAAGGGCTTCTCAAGAAACTTTTCCTTTGCTGAATGAATTTTTGTTAAGAAAATCGATTTACTGTATGATGCTTGTTGCTTGCCTCCTATTATTAATTATAGGTGCATATGCATTGAATATTGTTGGCATTACTTACACCTTACTTACCTGATGGATAAATTAAGTGTCATTCATAAAACTGGGTTATTCATTTTATTGGCTATTCATTTCTTGTATATGACTAGTAGGTTGGAACTATATCTGCGAATGGGGAGCGTGATATTGGAGAATTGATGGCTAGGGCAATGGAGAAAGTTGGGAAGGAAGGAGTCATTACTGTTGTTGTAAGCAAATTTGTCCATTTTTGTGAACTTATTACACAACAAAGTTTCAGTCCAGGATATCTATAATTTTAAAACTTTCAGGATGGGAACACTTTGGATAATGAATTGGAAGTGGTAGAAGGAATGAAGTTAACCAGAGGATACATATCTCCTTATTTTATTACTGATCAGAAGACCCGGAAATGTGTAAGCGCAGACTTATTCTTTAGTCACTAACATATACTCCCTCCGGTTTTGAATATAAGCAAAAAAAAATCTCTTCTATCTTGGTCTCAAATATAATAGGGGTTTTATTTCCAAAGACTCTTTTTTATGCTTGATATCAAGTTCCAATGAAGGGTAATTTAGGGAAAAAAAGTTTTTTTAAATAGGGATTTACACAATTTTAATGAAGTTAACTAATTTCCTTAATAAGTGTGAAATATTTTTTTTTTCTTTTTATAATCAAGACCGGAGGGAGTATGCACTATGTCAAACATTCTCAAAAAATGAACTAGCATGTTTGTCTTACAATAGATTTACCTTAGATTAAAATCTGATGATGATGTATGTTTAGACAAATGTTCTCTTACTATTAGTATAAGTATTAGTATGTATTAGAAAGTCTCCTTTGTCTACTGTGAAGTTCATGCCTTTGCTCGGTAAAAGTAGTCTTATTGTTTTTTATCTTACTATCATGTAGTCATTGGTAAGGAAATAGGGTTCCAGCTCACTTCTCCAAAGCCTATTTTCATATTTTAATATGAAATTTTTTTTATATTTATTATCGATGGCTACATGCTAAGCTATAGATTCAATTTGACAAAAGTATCTTGGTTTATTTCAACATGATGCACTTCATGCAAATAAAAAGCTTCATTCAATTTGGTTAATTTTCTTTGGGTTCAGATGTATGTGATATTAATAAGGGTAATTTTAATTTTGTCAGGAATTGGAGAACCCCTTTATTCTCATCCATGACAAGAAAATTTCTGACATGAATTCATTGCTGAAAATACTGGAGCTGGCAGTAACGGTGGATAAGCTAATCCTGATTCAATGTGCTCATTTTCATTTGCAATTTCAACATTCTCATTATTTACTTTACTATTTTAATGTTAATCAGAAAAAAAGATCACTCTTAGTTGTTGCTGAAGATGTTGAGAGTGATGCGTTGGCTATGCTCATACTCAACAAGCATCACGCGGGGCTTAAGGTGATCAATCACACGCCTTTTTTCCTTAGTTATATTTCCTGCTACCTTATGTTTCAATGAACTTGAATGCTGGATTCTTGTTTGTTACCTCTTTGGCAAGTGTACCAAATCGCTCGTAGTAATAATTTCTCAGTAAGTCGAGTGTCGTACCACAGGGATTTTGTTGCACTTATGTGAAGTAGTTTTCAGTTTGCAAATTGTAAATTTAGTGTATAAAATTAAAGGGCAATTTAAATCTAAGAGAAACTCAAGCAATAAATAAAGAATAAAGCCTAAATACCTACTCCTAAATAAAATAGGGGATAACTACTCCTAAGAAAACCCAACAATGAAATAAGGAATAGCTACTTCTAAGAAAACCCAACAATAAAATAAGAAACTTCAAGCAATAAAATAGGGAATAAAATCTATATAATAAAATTGTTAAGACCTAACAAGTCTAATCAGCCTAGATATATGGATTCAGGATTTGTCTGTTATCAACACCAGTGAACTAATTTTGCCCCACATCTATCCATCTATTTACCCCTGATCCCTCGTGATGACAAGCCTACCTTAATTACCTATCTTCCAAATGCCCTTTGCGAAGACTCAATAACTAAGATGCATTAAGATTAAATTCTAGATGTTTGTTAAAGCATGGGCATTTGGTTAATGCTAACCTATGATTTCTTTCTTTTATTATTCTATTAAGCGTTACCCTCTCCCGAGTGGACTAACCCTTAAAACAGATTCACGTATTCATTCCTTACCCCTAATTAGGTTTTACCCTCTCCCGAGTGGACTAAAGACTAACAGAAAATAAAGACTGAGATACAGAATAAATAAGAAAAACAGATAAAAGAACCTGGAAGGAAAGCCCTCTAAATGATAACCCGATAATTTCTTCTTTTTATTGTTCTATTAAGCGTTACCTTCTCCCGAGTGAACTAACCCTTAAAACGGATTCAAGTATTCATTCCTTACCCCTAATTAGGCTTTACCCTCTCCCGAGTGGACTAAACCCTAACAGAAAATAAGGTCCGAAATACATGATAAATAAGAAAGAACGGTAAATAAAAGAACCTGGAAGGAAATCCTCTTTTTATTGATAACTCTTGAAATGCTCCATACATCATTGACTTTTTAGGCCTGTCAGGTCCTAGCTAGGGGATTAGCCACTCATGGTCATGAGGGCTTTACAATGAGAAGGGGTGAAAGAAAGGTAATAAGAATATAAGAAAAGGGAAGGAAAAGAAGAGAACTGAGTGCCAGAAGTCTGAGAACTGAGCTTTGAGGAAGTGTGTTCGTTTTCCTAGGCTGACCTATTTATAGGTGCAAAATTGGGCTTTGGGCCTTCGTAGTCTCGCTGAGCACGAAGCCTCGCGCTCAGCGCCACCGCGCGCTCAGCGCGTGTCGTGCGCTTAGCGCCTTGCCTTCTTGCGCGCTGGGCGTGTCTCGCGCTTAGCGCCTTGCTGGGCTGGGCTTCTTCTGATTTTCTTCTTTTTTCCTTTATTTTTGCTCCTTTTTGCTTGTTGTATCTCCCTTTTTCACATCTGCAATCAAAATTCGAAATTAATTAAATCTTTCCAAATTAAAGCATAAATAACTGTTAAATAATTAATTCTAAGTTAATTTCAGACCGATTTTCCACTATTAATTTACTATTATTTAGCAATTATCATTGTCTAATAGTGTGTGATCTTTATGCTGCCTACGACTTGCATATGCTTTCTTGTCTTGTTCTAGTGTCTCTTTATCTTTCTCTTTTTTGTTTCCCTTCATTTTATGTCGGGTTGTAGTTTTACATGATGATAAGTGTTCAGTAGATTGATAAACAATAAATTAATGATGAGTCCAATTCAAACAAAATAAAGACAATACCCACCCTTCTGCAAGTGACTACATAAAGGTCATTTGAATTGTGCATTGTCTGTTTACTGCCATTATCTTCTTTCTTTACATCCAAAACCCTTGAAAAATGTTCCAAATTCCAACCACATTAAAGATTTCATTTACTTGGAAGTGAGAAAAGTCATGCTTCAAAACGTTTAGAAATGACAAGAATTTCTTTATTTTTATTTTTTATAAACGCACACATAATTGAGTGGACTCTTATTTGATTCTCAAGTCCTTCACTCCTACCTGTTTACAGAAATGTACAGTAAACTTTAACATCTGTATAAGAATTTTGGTTACCACAAATGAAGTTTCCCTAGTAGTTTTAAAGAGTGTGTATCTGGTGCATGCTTGCTTTTTCTTGTTTGCATGTTAGTTTAAGGTAAGTATTATTTATGGATTTGTAAAATGTCTTCTGTGCTTGACCTTAATATGGCAGGCTACAGCTACTTGGAGTTTTATTTTGTATAAATACTTGTTTTACTTTATTTGATTTCAACTTTCTTGTACTTTAGGTTTGTGCTGTAAAAGCTCCTGGTTTTGGGGATAATAGAAGAGCAAGTCTAGACGATCTTGCAATTCTTACTGGAGGAGAGGTGATTTTCTATCCACATTTTATTTGTCGAATACCCATTAAGGGTGCACTCTTTTTTCTTTTCAAGATTTTAATAACAACTCCTTCTATTCAAGGTCTTGGAACTACAGCTTGTTGTATGTTATGAAAAAGATTATGATGAATTTGAAAACAGGTCATCACTGATGAGCGTGGTTTGTCTCTTGATAAAGTCCAACCAGAAATGCTTGGCACTGCAAAAAAGGTATGTGGCTTGAACCAAGTACCAACATAAGTAATAGTTGGTTCTACAAGCTGTCATAATATATAATATATTATAATGTGCAACAGGTTACTATCACCATTGATGACACTATTATTCTACATGGTGGTGGGGATAAGAAGGTCATTGAAGAGAGATGTGAGCAGGTATCTTTTTTATTTATTGATTTTATTTTTGAAGTATTAGATTTTTACCTGTACGTTATTTATTTTTTAAATATTCTAATCATTCAGATGAATAATTTTTGTATGTATCTATTTTCTGCTTTTCTAATTGATTTTAATGAACATAATTACTAGGTTCTTAACTTAGGCCTTATTCTAAACATGCATTTGGAGCACTTTTTCTTTGCTATCTTTATCCTATTTCCACATACATACAACACTACATGACAATAATTGTTGGGTTGCTCGCCCTTCATTAATAGTGCTTTTATGTTGTAGTTATTTTCTTATAGTGGGTTCATGCCATTTAGTGTTTCATGCGTAGTGCACTGTTTCTAATTTTGCAGCTATGTAGATCAAGTGATGTCTGTTGTGTAGAGACTTATACATAATGACATTTCAGTTTACAAAAGTTGACATGTCATGACAATGTTTTCCAATTGTCATTACTCAATTTAGATTGCCTTCATGTGGCTTATAGTCAAAAGTTGTTCAATTAGAATAAACTTGTGATGTTTAATAATCATATATCTTTTGTAGCTGAGGACAGCTATGGAAGAGAGTTCTGCCACATTTGATAAAGAAAAAGCACAGGAACGCCTATCAAAACTATCTGGTGGTGTAGCTGTTTTCAAAGTTTGTCACTCATCCTTAAGAATACTAGTCTATAATGATTAATTTATAGTCATCATCTCACATGGAAGATGCAACCAAATATTCAGGTTGGGGGGGCTAGTGAGGCCGAAGTTGGGGAAAGGAAAGATAGAGTAACAGATGCTTTAAATGCCACTAGAGCTGCTGTGGAAGAGGGAATTGTTCCAGGTAATTCATTTTTCCTTCTTTCTGATGGGATAATAAGTATATAGAAGAGGCAAGGGATTTCACTTTGTATTCTTAGAACACTCAAGTTCGTCGATTAAAGTTAATATGTAATTGTTTGAACCAGGTGGTGGAGTTGCTCTCCTATATGCTACCAAAGTCTTGGATAACCTTCAAACTCAAAATGAAGATGAGAAGAGAGGAGTACAAATTATTCAGAATGCACTCAAGGTAGTACCATTTGCGGCACCTACATTACTTTGTAGCATAAAGCAACGCTTTCTCTTCTCTATTATGATATTCTTACTTGCTTGGTAATTTTTCATCTTTCCTTACAATGCATGTTATTTATCCCAGGCGCCTACCTCTACAATAGCTTCAAATGCTGGTTTTGATGGTGCTTTGGTCCACAGCAAATTGTTGGAACAAGATGATCATAATTTAGGTTTTGATGCTGCTAAAGGTTTGTAGCCAGTTTGCATATATAATAAAATTACATTGAAATCCATTATGATTATTATTTTCCACCTGTTAGTATTATTTTGTTCATTGACTTCTGTCCTTGATAATGGAGCGGGCTTCCTGTTGGTTTGAAATCCATTATGATTGTTTTTTTTTTCAACTTATCTTTTTATGCTTAGTTGGTTGCTTATTCTGCTAAAGCAGGTGTCTATGTTGATATGGTAAAGGCTGGAATAATAGATCCTCTTAAAGTTGTTAGAACAGCTTTGGTAGATGCTGCCAGGTAAAGTTATATCATCGCACTGCATTTTCTTTGCCTAGACTAGAGTATTGGAGAAAGCTTCTCTAAATTGAGTTTATTTATGAAGTGCACAAGTATGTGTAATTTCAGTGGGTTAAAATCATGATGTATCTTGAATAAAATCAAGGGTGAATACAAGCCTTGTGCATTGCATCTTAGAGACAAAACTGTCTTTGGCTATTATTATTAATTTAACTATTTTGTTCTCATGCAGTGTGTCATTGCTACTGACAACAACCGAGGCAGCTGTGTTGGATAATCCACATGACAAAAATAAATCTCCTAGTCGGGTGCCAGATATGGATGATTTGGATCTCTAACCTGCTTCACCAAATGGTGAAAACATTTTTTTGTACCAATGTCGAATTTTGCTCTTCCTTTTAAGGATGTAGCTGAGGCTGAGGTATATAAACTTGGGTGGCAAAATCTTTGTGTTTTACTGAGTGAGGTTAAAATTATGCAACCTTTGTATTTACAGTGTTTTAGGAAAAACTGATAGGAAAAGATGAAAACTTGCCTCATTCTATAGGTGTTCATCCAATTTATGTTACAAGTGCAAATCAAAGAACTATTGAAAGTCAAGTTTTTGCTCCATTTTCCCCCCTTATTGTAATGCAATTTGCTTTAGTCATCAAATTTCAATTTGGGTTCTGTTCTTGTTTAACCATTCAATTAATTTTACTAGTTTTAACAGCTCTCCTACCTTGTTCTTGTAATTTTAATGATATTATGAAACACTACTATTTTAGAGGATCATCGTTGTCAATCACGCACAACAGCGGGGTAGTGGAGCAATGTGGCACCCTACAGCTCCTAAAAGAGCCGTTACAGAGTGCCTGGCTGTTGCAATGGTAACGATGTGTTTCACGGTCATTTTTGGGGCCAATAGTGAGTGTAGCCGCTGCTTTTCTAAGTAGGCGTCAAATTTAGTTTTCCAACAAGGCAGAGACATTCTGCAACTTTTGATGAGGCAGAGATGTTCTGCAACTTCTGGCTAGACAACCTCTAGTCAAAGGTTTTCCTGCCCTAGTAGTAGTTTGGGTTGTAGAAGCAAGGAACACATTTTGATTTTCTGAAAGATGGTGGATTAGGAAGTAGCAGCTGATGGGAGAGAAAGAGTAAGAGGCTAGGGTTTTTATTTTGTTTCTTGGGTAAGAATGGGCGTTGGCTGTGCACTCCAAATTGAATTACTCTCCACTCCAAACAATCGTACAATTGGAGAGTTTTTTTTTCACTTTTTTTTAATAATTAATCATATATTATAGAAAAATTAAATTCATACAACTTTTTTTTTTACATAGTTTTTTATTAATAAATTAATAATTAGGAAAAGATCAAGAGAAATATGAGATAAAATGGATGATATGATATGAAGAAAGATAGATAACAAAATAAAAAAAAAAAATTATACTATCATTTTGTTGTATGAGTACCTTTTATCTTTTTATTCAAAGATGATATCATAGCTATACCAAAAAGAATAGCATAAAATTTATGACTTTGCCAAAATTAGTAAGCAAACTCTATTAATTTAAGCACTTGTTAGGCTCTGGCAAAACAAGACACCGGCCAATACAGTACAATACAGACACCACAATGCAATTGCAATTTGCAAGCAAGGCTATTCTAAAACCAAATTAAAATTAAAAGGAAAAAAAAAAACAACTTTATTATGCTTGTAAACAAGGTCAAGACAAGAGAGGTTCTTGTAAAGTGTAAACTCCTTGCTATTTGTGTATGATTTCAATTTCTACAAATTAAAAAAATTAAAAGTGATTAAATATAAAGATCATGATAGTTGCTAGCCGTGTTAGTGTTATCATTGGGACAACAGAAACTTGGTTTTTAGACAAAAAATTCATTCAAATCAAATATAAAATTATGATACGGTTTGATTTGAATATAACACCAAATCCAAATCAAATTAAATCAATCTTTTACAGTTTAATTTAGTTTGATTTTGTGGTTTTTAATTTTTTAATATATTATCATAATTTAAAATCTATCCACTAAACTTACATAATTATTATGTTATATTATTTCAAATTACACCGATCTAACTTTAGTAATTGTTACAATATTTTATAATTTTTAACTAGATAATATTTTTCTTAAAACTTATTGAAATTTTTTTTCACATAAATCACATATACAAATTTTTTTATTAATCCAAAGTCATTTGCTATCCCGTTTATATAGATTAAAGTCAACGTAATATAAATATTTTAAAATATATTAAAATATGAATCATTTGATTGCTTTTTTGTTATTGTTCAATTTTGAAAAAATTTGATTCAATCAATTTTTATGATATGTAGATATAATTCAATAGTTAGATAAATAAAAATCATATTTTATATCAAATTATAAAAATAATGTAATAATTATTAAAGTTATACCAACCTAATTTTATATATATACAAGGAACACTCTATTTTTAGGGGTTATATAATAATTCATTAATATGTATCATGAGGTGTCTTCTACTATATCTACAAATCCTCATATATTAAATAGTGCATTTGCAATTAAGTCATCAAAAAGTAAAGACTACCAAAAAAAAAAAAGTAAAAACAACACAAGTTTCTTTAGAGAGTTTTGAGTGTTCTCCCTTCTCTATCCATCTGTTTTATTTCTTTTAACAAAAATTCAACCACTCACTCCCTCTCTCTGTCCATTCCTTTCATTGAATCAGACATCAGGAGTGGGAATACATTATTTATTATTGATTATAAGGAGAGAAAAAAAATAATACTAATTCTGTGAAAGAAATAGTGTAAATAACTCAGCCGCACATATAAGACTTGAAAAATTTTAACCTCTAATGCCAACAAAATGAACGATTTTGTGGAAGCAATTTCTACAATCTATTCTAATTAATTAACACCATGTCCTCATCAGCAAGTACAATTTGTGAGAGTAAACGATGTTGCTGCACCTTTCAGGTCATGGTCTTGAGCTTGTTGCATGCACTGATCAGCCTCCGCTTTAATTACTGCATCGTCTATCTTAAATAAAACTGCTTCATCACTGCATATTAATTATTTAAATAAAAAATTTGATCATGTTAGAAGATGTTACGTAAGTTTGCATCAATAAAACACATAAAAACAACGAATGATAATCATAAATTCATAACTTCGATCATAATAATAATATTTAACTATTCATTTTGTTGGAATTAATGCCTTTAGATATCCTAGATCACACATCCCATTAACTTCTAATTAAACAATTCCAATGCAAATGCCTTTATTAGTTACGACCTACAAGTGGATGTTCCATAAGGAAAAAGTTGCACGCACAGCTCCGTGCTATTTAATAGGGAAAGAGGGATAATTGTAAGTAATGTGATAGGAAGAGGAAAAAAAAAAATTAGTGTTAATACTTAATAGGGTGTTTGTTGTATAGAGTTGTTCACATGTCATTACTAGTTACATAACAAGCTTTAATTAAGGCAGATTCTAGATATGCATGCTAATCGCGAAATAATTCTTGATGTTTTGAGTGTCTACAGCTTGAGAAGAGAAACTATTATGTAGTTTAAGACCATATATCAAGTGTTTATTCAAATTTTATAATTTACAAAATACTATTAATATTTAATAATAACTTATTATATGTTATGTGAAGATTAATGAAGGGCATTGTATTAAGTGATTGATATTATAGTCTTAAAAAAGTAATTGATATTATTGATAATATGATATAAAAGAAAGAGAGATAAGAGAAAAAAAATAATACACAAATTTACACTTTTAAAACACATTATCAATATTTATAATTTTTTTTTATTTCTTTCTTCATGTCACATCATAATATATACCTATAATATTTATATTTTTTAGAAATAATATATAAACATCTCATTATTTTAAATATCTTTTTAATACTTATCATAATTATCAATCCATATCTCACGTCATAAATATTATTATATCTATATTTTTTTTCTCTCTTCTAAGTGTTAAAAAACAGTATAGTAGGTGTCCTTGTAACATTTTTTATATTTTTCTCTTTTCTCTCTTTCACTAGGTGTACATATATAATAGTATATTGGGTGTTGATGAATACTTTTCTCAAAGAAGAATGTGAAGAATTGATGGAATGTTTATAATTTGTGAGTGTCCAAATTTCAGCATCCATGCAAATGTTCCAAGAAATGATATCATGGCAAGATATATATACTATAAATTTACAAACCTGCGATGGACTAATTCTTCAGACTCGAACCCTAACTCACTTCTCTCATCAGAATCCATGTCAATCCCCAGCACCGGCTTGTGATCATACCCATCGCTAACATTACTACCCTGCCCTTGCAACGACAACGAAGAAAGAGACACAGCAGTGTTCTGCACAGCCCACGTGTTTATTTGTTCCTGGAAAGCAGTGCCGTCGCTGTTTTGGCTTCCATGACCATTTTCATGCATCATAGCATACTGCTCCTGTTGTTGTGGCTGAAGACACTGATAATGTTGTTGCTGGTCGTACAATCCCATTGGATCAGCATTCAAAACCTCGCCATCGCCATTGACAGCGATATTAACGTTGTTTGGAGCATAGATACCATGTTGTTGTTGTTGTTGTTGTTGAGCCTGAGCTCTAAAAATGGCGAGTTGTTGAAGGACGAGTTCGAGTTCCGCCCTATAGTACTCGATCTGGGCCTGGAGATCGAGAATGTACCTATAACAGGGAGAAATCAGATTGACTCAAAGGGAGAAGAGGGTGTTAGGCTGGGCCTAGGAAACCCCAAATATGAACTCAAACCTAAATGACAAAAAGATTATACTGAAAGGTCTTTATATTTATATTATACTTATTATTTATTTATGTTTTAAATAATATTTTGACACATGGATAATTAATATCCATCAATGGACGTAAATTAGGGAGAGAAGTATCAGGTTCGAATCATCCAAATAATATGTCTAACAAAATTAAGAAAGTAACATTTGTGGATGAAAAAAATGCACCTATAGCAACCACCAACTGGATCTGTAGCGCGCATGTCGGATTGGTAAATGATGGTACGCATGGCTTGGTCCTTGTCCTGAGGGCTGAGAAGCTTGATGATCTTGGTGATGTTGCTCACGCCAAACAACTTGTGCGCGTTGAGGAACTGGCGTTGGCGTTCGTGAGGGAAGTAAGGTGCAAGAATGCAATCGGGTGCACACTTTCTGCGTTGGTACTTGCATGCAGCACAAGCCTGGGTAGTGCTGTTGCCATTTCTTGGTGATGAGATTCTGTTACTGTTGTTGTTAGGGTTATTGTTGTTCATGGCTTTTTGGGGAGGGACAAAAAAAGGGGTGTGAGATTTCGGCTGCATCTCCGGCGGGGAAGGTGCTTATGGAAGGGACCTTTTTCTGGGGCTTAATTTTTTCTCTTCCCTTATTTTCTCGGGCTTTGTTTGTTCAGAGCAATGGGAGATGGAGAGAAATGGGAGGAGGGACATATAGATATAATACAATAACGGATCTTAACGGTTTTCGTTTTTGCTAAGTGTTATTTATGGACTTAATTAACTTGTTTTGCCTTCTATTTTTGGATGCACTATGATTAATTAGAAGTGTTATTATTGGATGGTGGTGGAGCCTAAAATAGTATGGGTTTTAATATTTCGTGTATTTATTTGATCTTATTAGTGTTGTTTTGCCTTTCGTAGGAAGCAAATGTAGATTTGAAAACCAAGTCAAAGCATCCAAATAAATATTATTAATTAAATTGATTACTACTATTACATATTCATAGAGTTATACCGTTTGAGCAAACAAAGAGCGATTCATTCGGAGAAACTTCGAGGTAAAGGCTGGTGAAGGATTAAGTGTAATGTATTAGTGGCTGAGTATTGGCTTATACAAATTTAACGACTAACGTGTCACAATGTAGTTAAGTGCGTACGTTTACAACAAGTACGTGTACAAGTTTTAACAGTTTGTGTTTGGTATATGCTTAAATTTCTGTTACTTCAAATTTTTCATACATTAAAATTTCTTTTGGATTTGGATGCGAATTTCAACAAGAGTATCTCTCACAAATTAATGAAGGGGAAAAAATTTTAAAATTAGATATAAAAAAACTAAAAAAACAATTTAGATATTAAATTCTAATCACAAAGCTAGAAACTGCACGACATGGTCGAAGAGTGAATTTCTTTCTTTCTTTCTTTTGCATGGATTTAGCATTGCGTGCTTCGATTCACATAATTGGCAACTTAACACTGCACCCAAAACTTATGTACAATGACACAGATAATACACATTGGCAATAGTTTGAGTTCTTTCAGCTCATTGATAATCACAATTGAGGAAAATCGAGACCATTGCTAACAAACATTCCTTCTCTTGGTAAGTTAACAGCCAAAATACCAACTGTGTCCGTTCCAATCCTAAATAGTATTTTACATTTCTCCTTTTTTTTGTTATTTTTTAAGAAAAATTATTTGTGTATATCTATTATTTTAAAATTCTATGTATTAATTACTATTTTCTCAATTATACTTTTATCAACAATGATCGAGAGAGAGAAAATAATGTATAAAATATCAAAATAATCAATAAGAAAAATAAAAGATATATAATTGAAAAATTAAAAATATTTAATATAAACAAAAAGGTTAATTAATTTTTTCTTAATCTATTTTATTGTATAACCTTAAGAAGTCATACATTATTCATTAAAAAGTAATCATAAGTTTTAGAGAAAAAAGTTTTGACAATGATTACCTTAAAAATTATATAAACAATAAATTATGATTAAATTATAATTGAACGATAATATAAAATCATCAATATAATCATTAAACTCTAAGATTTAACCAATATTTAATATATATAATTTTTTCTGTCACTTGTCTTGAGATCAAAAGCCAAAAATATGATTAAAAAAAAAGTGAAAGTTCTAATATGATCAACTGCTCATACGGCATCAGTTAAAAATAAACCACAATAGAAAGGTATAGAAATGAAAAGGACAGTCACCATGTTACAACTTTATCTTTGCTTCGAGGCTCGCCCTCTGGCAGAGTGAGCTACTAAATGTAAAAATTTATAAATAACAAAAATAATCTATTATCGTACCATTTTAACCTTAGTTTCCTTCTTGATTAATCTACACTCTACAACAGTTCAATTAAATGAAATATTTGAACACAATATGGGTAATGATCTCATACTCGGGCATGAATTATATAGCAACAATATCAGTTTTTTATTTTGTTTTGTTTTGGGCCATCGGAAATGATCAATTCACAGTTAAGAATTTCACTTCACACCATCTAAAATATATCAGATAACACCCTCGTGAAACGTATACACAGTTGCAATAGCTGCACTTTATCCTACGCTTTTCATTCCTTTGGGGCTAGAGGCAACATTCAATGTTCTCTAAACAATTTTGGTTAGTGTAATGAATGACATTATTATGCATTCAATATCAACGAAAATACTCAATCCACAGCTGGTAATCCAACATTATAGATAAATGACCCAAATACAATGCAGGGGGGGCAACCATTTTTACATCATCTATCAGTAACTTTACATTTCTCCAAATTGCCAGAGTTTTCTCTTAATTGAATGCCCTGCCTCTCTAATACAGGCAACAGAAGCTAACAGTAAAGATGTGTCATTGATTTAAACCTACTTTGAACTTGTTTCATGGATATAGAAACCTTGATAGGAGCCAAAACATGATAAGTAACTTGCAGAATATCTATTGAATTATAAATTCATGGCATACTCCAAGGTAGTTTTACATAAATAATCCCAAGATGTTCTGGGAATGGAGAAATTCAAAGCACTTGTCTACCGTGAGATCTGTAACATAAGATTGAAACTTAAGGTCACAAAAAGCTTCAAGTTTAGCCGACATACATAATGAACATTGAATCAAAACCATGGACTATCTGGAACACAAATGGACGAAAGTGATATCTAGTACACTTAATCTCACTCTAGCATCAAGTGTGTTTTAGAATTGAATGTCTAACAACATAATATTCAGCCAGTAGTCCAGCAACAATATAATATTCAGATCAATAAACAAGACTAGAAAGCAATCAAGATGGTGGCACACAATTTTGATGAGAATGCCAGTTAGTCATCTTTAGTGGTTTGGAATTTGATGAAAAGGACAATATACATGGCACGAGTGTCTAACAACTTTGTTCCCTTCTTTGTATTGGCTCTTTGAATGGATACATGACATCAGTGCATAGGAGGGAAAAACATAAAAAACAGGACCAGAATTGTTCAATCCATTAAAAGATATAAAAACAAAGAAATCACGATCTTTTCTCAAACCAAAGCACACAGCTATACACATTAATCCTTTAATATCGGCAGATAATAGAACATGTATTGAAACATACATCTTTAACTAATTATCAGGTATAAGTATAAATAATTATTAGCATTTCTGCTAATCTTATTTTTAAGATAGAAAACTGGTGATCCACTCCTAGTAAAACATGAAGGCTACAGTCTATTAAGAAATAAAACCCCATTTAAGGGTGCCTACCTATCTATAGCACAACATTCTCTACTGGCTCAGACCTAACAAGATCCTCCACAGATTTTCTGTAATTGCCAATCAAGTCTCTGGAACATGGGAAAACAAACACATTTATTTAGCATCTAGAAACTTAACTAGACAGAAATATCTGATAGAATTTGTACAGAAATACAGACCTTCGCTGATTTAGCAATTGCTCACTTTCCTCTAGCTTCTTCTTCTGTCCCTCAACTGTCTGCATTCAGCATCCAGAAAGCACTCACGTAAGGCCAAGAATAACCCTAGCTTCAAACTACGAGTTAAAGATGTTTTTGACCACAAGCATATAGAGATGTACGACAGCAGATTTTCAACATCATTAATGTGGATTTTAGTTTATCATGCATGGCTCACGTAGCAAAAGATAGTCGGAGTATAGACTATAGAGAGAGAGTGCAGAATGTTCATTTGATTAAAGGCAAAACCAAAGTAGAGCCATTCAGTTTCAGCAGACTATAGAAACACAGAAGTTTGATGTTCAAGTGTTCAACTATCTTGCCTATCCTATTTAACAATTAATATATATATATATATATATATAAACAGGAGAAGAGTAAAGTCAGACAGAATTGCAGATTACCATAGCCTTGGTGCTAATGGAGCCAGAGATTGAGTTTAGCAGCTGCAGGCACTTCTCAAAGTGGTTGCTCGATTCATTGATCTTCAACCAATGAAATCAAACAATAAAAACAAAAAAATATTGAAAACCCTAAAAAGAAAAATTGAATAAAAAAAATGGATTAATCAAAAGAGTGAAAAGAGGAAAATTCAAACCAATGCATCTGACTGCTGATCCGGGGTTCCATGTTCGATAACCTCAGCCAAATTCTCCACCAACTGTGCCCATAACAAGCAATTCCTTTATTGAAAAGAAAAATAAAAGAATAAGTAGATGGGACTAAAGTATTGAAAAGGGTTACATTACGTGTAAGAGATGGTAGTGAGAGGCCAGTGACTGGTGAAGGTTCTGCGGCTGTTGTTGTTGTTGCTGTTGCTGTAGAAGACGCTGCTGCTGCTGCTGTTGAAATGGAGATTGAGGCGCTAGTGCTTGCTGAAAAGGTTGTGACTGGAGAAACTGTTGTTGTTGTTGCAGAAAGAGGTTAGGGTCCTGGTTCGATTGGGATTGGGAATTGTGGGTTGGGATCATTGTCCAGCTTCCTCCAGAAGAACCATAGTGATCCATCTCGCTCTCTACAATTATACTGATTCTGCAAAACAATTAACCCCTTTTTTCAGCTTCAGATTCTATATCCTACCATAGATTAATATCAAACAAAAAAAAGGGATTTGAATTTCAGAGGTGTTCTGTGAAACAATCCCTAGTCCCTACAATGCCACGGGAGCAGATACATTTTTCCCTAGTTTTCCAAAATCCGTATGTTAAAATGGATTTTGGATCCTTAAACGGGTAATAAATGTGGATCAGATTAAACTGGATTGGGCCGGTGCGGATTTGGCAAATTGGACGTTTTTGCCCCGGTTATCAAACATACAGTGCCCCCTTATTTGTTAAGGGAAACATCCCAGAGACTATAGATTCACTGCTTCCATTCTATTCTCTTTCCCTCTTCTCATATCATTTTAAGGTTTCAGTTTTCATTCATCGCTTGCATCTCCTTTTTTTTTTCTAATTCCAGGTTTGATTCCTTCTTTCTTTGGAACTTCAACTTGATGTGTACTAGTGAACTCTAAATTTTCCTCAATTTTTTTCTTAGAGAATAGATTGGCTTCTGTCTTAGGCTCAGAATCGAAACCAAAGAAGGAAGCAATTAATTGCCGTAGAATTTTATCCACCCATAAATTGAGATCATTTTGTGGCGGCGGTAGGCCGAGAATGACTGAGACCATGCCTAGTTCTTACAAAATTATAGTATTATAGATTGATGGCAGTTAGGTCCTAAATTTGTTCACTTTTATCCGTAAATTATTTGAAAACACAATGTTAGATAAGAGCATATAACAATTTTGAGTAAGCATTGTTTTTGTTTAAGTGATTGAACATTGTTTTAGTCATTCTCTCATTTGATAGAGTGTGCAATCTCTTTTTTTCAGAAAAAAGCTAAAGGTAAATTTTATTAAAGTAAGTTCTAAAAGCACAAGTAGTGCCCGAAGAACATTGTCAAATAGCAGAGTAAAAATTGTGCCAATTCTAACACATAAGCTACAAGAATAAAAAGCCAACTTCAAATACACTGCTGTTTCTCTTTTTAAGAATAACATAACCAAACCCCCTAATGTATACCATTGAAGCTTGCATTCCATATGTCAGCCTAAAACTTTGCTACTCCATACAATTTATAGATAATTCAAATCCTTGCCAAAAAATACTTTAGCCATAAAAAAAGCCTTGCTTATCCCTGTTTCTGCTAATGACAGTATCACATGAACGAAACTTATATGCCCATAAAGCCTTGCAATTTGTCCAACCACTACCTGTTTGACACATTGTTCCTCTAACACAAAAATTTGGATTTTTAGTGTGTCTTCCAATTGCTTACACTCCATAAGAAGCCTCTAGAGCATCATAATTTTTGGCTCAGTCTTTATACATCTGTAATACCAAAAACTGTCTACACATACCACCACACAGAATTGATAGAGTGTGCAATCTTCAGAGTCTCTTTTATAACAGATACCAAAACATGGTTAGTAATTTTTAAAGGATTTCTGAATAAGACAATGGCTGAGAAGGATTTCTGAAATTCTTTTCTATTGTTATACATGGTCAAGAAATTGGAAAACTAGGGAAAAATGTATCTGCTCCCATGGCATTGTAGGGACTAGGGATTGTTTCACAGGTCAATAGTATAAGGATTTGTTTACATTTATATCTCATTAGATTGGTGACTGCTGGGAAATATTGTAATTGGTAAAGGAAAAAAAAAAAAAAAAAAAAAACATATTTCTTACATTGAAGCCTATTTTGCTTGCGATATGTCATCTTTCAGTTAGTTCAGTGCAATAATACAGAAATACCATATATCTGTCCACCGAAGAGTCACAACCATTGCAGACTGTAGTTGTTATTTTAAACATATTCTGTTCTACCTTCAATACAAATAGCTTGAATCTGGGTGAATTTTAGGAAAGTAAACCATTTCATTATTGGATAGCTTCAACGAAACTAAATTCATATTAGGTGATGGGAAGAGTTAAAATTTCCTCTGGATGTTGCCTTCACCTTTTCTTTGTCTTACAGTTCTTAATGGGCATCATTTCATGTCAACAGGTAGCTTCGGATCTTCTTCATTAGGTTCTGGTTAATTACATTATTTCTGAATTTTTTATTAGAGGTGAAGGCCTACTTACAGGATCAACAAGGTTTTGGTGTTTGAAAGAATTAAAGTATAAAAAAATAATATTTGTACCACACAGGTTCAGTCACTACTACAAAAAACAAGTCTAAGGAATAGAGAAAATCAACTTCAATGCTTTCAGTTTTAAGTTTTAACCCAGCTTTTGATCATTACTCTAAGGTATCAAATTATAGAGGCTTCTTTACTGCTAAGTATATGCTGGTCTTGTGATTGAACTCTTTGATGATAATTGGATTGAATACAACAACAACTATGCCTTATTCCACTATAGGGGATCAGATGCTTGGATCAATTGGTGCCATTGAGATCTATCAAAAACCATATATCAGAATGCAGAATGGATGGAATATGTTTTAATAATGATATGAATTCTACTATTGTCATAAGACCATCAACTTTTGAAAGGGATAAGTCATCTCGGAGTTTCATTTTGGTTTGGGCATTTTGTTCTTCGGATCATTCTTCAAAAGCTTAATCTGAGTAAATTTATAATGTTTGGCTAGAATACATACTATTAGTAAGTGAAGTCCGGTAATTCTCTTTTTGGACTTGATACATTACTACTTAATGGATACCACTTATGATCCATGCAGATCATTTTTCCCCTGGAATACAATCCTTTGTACAACCAAACAAACTGTTGATTAAATAATGGTTTTAAGTTGTCATTATCTCTACTACCTTGCCAAGATTAGATAAGAATGAGGATTTTTAGGGGTTAAAAAGCAAATCATCTATGTTCACAATTGTTTGGTTGTTGGCAACTTGGCATGCATTTAGTTTGTTGATGTTGCTAGATTGATGAAAACCATGGTGATATGGTGTGCTATTATCATCTTATGTTGGGTCCTGGTTCATGAACTTATTTGGTTCTGAATTACTTTTTTACAGCTAGTCTGACCTAGATATGGCAATAAAACCAACAGTTGCATTAAGGGCTATTTTTGTTGGAGGCATAGCAGCATTTGCTAAAATAGCAGGAGCAATGAAAGCTGCAGGTGGTGCAAAAATGGGTGCAGCTGCTGCTGCTATGACGGCAGCAGCAACTGCAGCTGTGGCGGGGTCAAAACAAGAGCAGACTGATGCTTCTCAACAGTCTCCAAAATAATGATCTGTATCTTTTCTTTTCATTTCTTCCTGTTTTACATTGTGTGTTGGTAAGTTTCTGTAGCTTAGTTGAAGATTCCCGAGTTTAAGTGGAAGAAAGAGGCCATATGCGAATTATAGTATTGTAAGATGGTGATAACCTCTTCAAAGTCTTTGCAATAAGATTACACTGAATTTACAGTTCCTGAAGTTTTAGATGGAGCTATGGATGGATTTCTTAGACAAAACTAAAGTCTCAGTCGAGTAGTTTGTGAATTAGAATTTGTAAATCTTATTTTGCTAAGAAATGAGTTATCTTTGAAGTAATATGTGGTGTTTGCACTTTAAATATTATTGATAAGATAATTTGTCAAAGTACATATAGGAAAAGGGTTTGGATTAGGTTATAATTTTTTTAGAAATAAATATAAAATATAAACTCAATCGTAATTGTTGTAAGGGGAGTGGATTCACATAGTTCCTTCCTGTCAATTGAGCTAATTGTCCTCACACTGTCAATCTTAGCGTGAATAAAAGGATATTTTGACACCTTTCTTTATAAATTTATTATATTGGGTTATTAAACAATTTGGCCATTTGGGTCTATTTTCTATTAGTGGGAGTGACATGAGTTTTTTTATAATATTGAAAAGGATTAAATAAATTTTCCATACCTAGAATATAGTTCATTTTCAAAAAACTATCTAACATTCATTTTTTTTCCTTTCAAATATCTAGAAAATTTTTGTTTCATTTTAGTACTTGTCATCAAGTTATATCCGTTAAGTGATGATGTGACAGACGAAGTGTCATGTCATCATGCTTAGTCACTAACCATGTAAACACTTTTTTCATGTCATTAATTTTTGTTTTTAAATATTTAAAAAATAAAATTTAAATGAAACTGAGTTTTTTATTGTTTTGGAAATCGTTCATACCTGGCAAACAGGACTTCATGTTCTCGGCAATGGTATTCACTTTCTTCAATGGCTTATTGTGAGTGTTATCAAGGTATTGACTTCATGTATTTTGTGACTTCATCGTAGTGGTTCCTTTGTTAGTGGCTTTCTTCTTCACAAACGTGACTTCATATTCATCTTCATTCACGTACGTCCACATGTATGTGTTGTGGCATTCTTGTTGTTTAGTGGTCCATGTTGTCTTTGAAAACGAGAGAGGAGTCATTTTCGAATTGTACTAAGTAATGTTATTTTATGGTATTGTTTATTTTCTTTTTCTTTGTTAGTGGTCCCCTTGTCTCCCATGACTTGGTTGCAGTGGTTCTTATTTTGTATAGTTGAAAATTTTTAAATTTGTATTTGGGTTTTTTTGAATTTTTTGAAGGTTCATGTATTAAATGATTTCGAGTTTTGTGTAGGGTTGGTTTATGGTTTAACTAGGTTCGATTAGGATTGATTAGTTTTCAATAAAGGTCTGATTAATGGCAGAATTTGGTACAAATTGCAGAATTAACATTCATATGTGTGTGTATTTAAAACATTGTTTCCATATGTGTTGCAAGCATGAGTTTCAAATTAAAATTGCATCACAATGTTTTCTTTCAAAGAGACCATGTGATGTAATATGTTGAGACTAGCAATTTTGTAAATGTCATTGATATAGATGTTGACAAGTGGTCATTCTTTGAAGCAATTGGGATTCTAAAAGAAGACTTTAGATATGGTGATCAACCAATGAGGCTATGGTGGAAAGGTGGTGATGGTGACTATAAGGAAAAGACCATGGGCAGTCATGCATTGGAGTTGTCTAATTATGTGATTGCTAATAGTTTTGAGGTGAAGTTGTTTGTGGAATACGCCGGTGGTAACGAGGGGGTTGTGGATAACAATTTTTCTCAAGACAATAGTTGTGAATCACTAAAGAATGTACAGTTAGATGAATCTGAGGAGGAAAAGACAATTGGACTCGATGATGATTTTGATTTACTTGTTCTAAAAATTGGTAGAATGAAAAATAAACAAATAAAGAGGATGACTTTAAAAAAGATGTATAATATGAAGGAGGAATGTGATTCAAGTGATGATAATTATCCTAGTGTTTTTGTTCATAAAATATAGACTGTTGCACAATTAAAATAGTAACTGAATCAAATTTATTACATACAAAAATAAGGAGAACAAGTTCACAAAATAACAATAATAGAAGACCAAAATGCAACTAAATCATCAAAGATTTCTAACAAATTAAAAAAGAATTATAGCTATATCTTTTTATTCTTTTGAGCCCGCAGTAATGCATATAATTCTCCAGGAAAAAGAGAGGAAATAAATAACATAATATGCTTGCAATGTGAAATAAAGAAAGATGTGTTACTTTTATCAATGAACACCTTGGAAATGAAGTAATTGATGGGAAGAGAGAACCGAGAAACAAGTATGTATACATGACATATATAGACGAGAGAAGAAAGAGATGAGGGATTAGTCAAACCATGCAGTAAAGTTAGCATTTCTTTTGCCAGAGGAGAGGAGAGGGAGAGAAAGCATCTTTTTAGTGTTGTATACAATGACAAGTCAACTAGGGCTACATGGCTGTGTATATAAGGCCATCATAAAAAAAAACGCAAGAAAACAAAAGAAAAGTGCTTCACTAATTCCTGTCAGCTCACACAGCTTTTAGAGCACTACAAATTGGGCTTTTTTTTTTTATCAACAGGCGCATTTGCATTTTTTCAATTGGGCCACTTTTAAATAATTTTTATAAGAGGTAAATTATGAGTTTTGAGATAAAAATCATAATATCTGTTATCTTTTTTTTTAACTAAAGTCATAAATAATTTTATAATTCTAATTAATTATTTTTATAACTTTAAAGTCATAATCTATTTATTTTTTTACTTTTATGACTTTAAAGTTGTAAAAAAAATATTGACTTCAAATTTGTAAAACTTTTTTTAAAAAAATTAAAATTGTTTTGGTAAAAGTCTTGTTCTTTTTATAAAAGTTTTAAATTTTTTTTGGTTATTTTATTTTGTTTTCTAACTTTTTAAAATTGTAAAAATTTTATTTATTTAATTGTCAAATAAATAATTTTAATTTTACTCGTTAATAATTTTATTTAATACGGAATATATTTTTTATAATTTTATTTTATGTGTTATATACCAAAAAAAAATTAATTTTAAAAAAAGGTTTTACAACTTTGAAGTCGTAAAATAATTTTTTTTATGACTTTGGAGTCTTTAAAGAAAAAAAAATTATAACTTAAAATCATTAAAAAAATTAATTAAAATCATAAAATTATTTACAGTTAAAAAAATTATAACAGATGCTACCATTTCTAATTGAGAACTCATAACAACTCATTCAACTTATCCTCTTTTGAGAGATTATTTAAAAGCTACCTCAATTGAAAAAATGCGAAAAAAATAAGTGTCCTCTGTTAGATAAGAAAGCCCTAAAAATTGTTTGCCTTCGCTTTTTCTAGTTTAGTCTGCCAGACAAAAAGCACTACTACAAACAGTAACGATAGAGAAGATAGGGAGGAAGAAGGAGTATATCAAATGGCCATGCCATAAGGGACTGTGCTTTTTGCTCTCTCTCTACCTTGCTAGACAATGCTACTACCCTACCTACACAACCTAGCCCACCATCCTTTCCTTTTTTGTTGTTTATTTGTCTATATATGCACCTTCCTTTTCTCACACAATGAAAGAATTCTCAGCACTTGCATCAAAATAACTAGCAGCTATTTACCATGTCATTTAGCTTCACCCTTGTTAATTACAAAAAAATAATTAAATAAATAAACAGTGAGTTCATATACATGTAAGGGATTAAAGTCTGACTCCTTTTGAGAATGAACTAAAACAAGTAATGAGCGAGTTTCTTTAAGTTTGTTTTTTCTTAAAAAGGTTTTATTTTAATAAAATAAACAGTTTTATACTTTTTAAATATGTTTGTTTAAATTATTTTTACTTAAAATAAATAATTTTTGGTTTATTTCAAGAAAAAAATATTATTTACTATTTAAACAAATTTTTTTGAAAAAAGTTTAAACAAACTTCCCCGAGTATCTTAGCTTCTAATCACTAGTTGTATCTCAATATTTTTAATAAGATTTTTTCTATTTTTCAAATGACATTATTTAGTATATTTTTAAATAAGACCTATATAACTGTTTTTTTGTTGGAAAACGTTGTAAGATGTAATTTGATGTAGAAAATTAACTCCACCTCCATTGGTGTGTTGAAAAACTCTTTTCCCCCATTGCTGCAGCTACACGATAGAGGGGTAATGGTAAATTCATCTAGAATTCGTTGATTTCAATAAGAAAATGGCTGACAAAGACAACAGAACAATTACTCCTAGAAACTTGAGCATGCACGCAGAAAACATAAAACCAATGCGATCAAATTTTGAAACCATTCTGTCCGAATTTTTTTGTTGAGATTGACTGAACATGTGTAGCGTTCATATATACGACCAATTCAAATCATTGGTAACGTGTTATGGGGTGCTCATGCGAAGGGACAAGGGTGATCTTCTGAGTGTGTTAAGAAGTTAATTATGCCCCGTGACTTAATAGAATACTTTCCAAAATATTTGTTTTTTTATCCACGGTATGTATTTTTTTTTTTTTTTACAAAAGAAATAATCTTACCTGAGTTTTGTACTTTTGTAGGATTATTATGTCTATGAAACTCTATCTTTAAATATTTAATACAATACATACTTATTTGATGAACTTAGAGATAATTAATCATACAAAAACAATCATGACTCATATACCACGTAAAGACTTGCATTCAAATTTTGTCTGCTAACATAAAAACCTCGTTGGTCACTTTCTATGTATTTTTGCAAGCAGTTAGTGAGTCTTAATACATGTTTTGACTTGACTAGACTCCCCAGAATCTAATTTATTTGAATTTTTTCGTACAAGAAATAATTTATTACATGATTATTACATGTTTTTTTAAAGAACAATATTATTTTTATGAATAATTAACTATTAGAATACAATAATATGGGATATATAATTACACTGCTTGTCATTGGTGATGTATGATAATATATTATTAAATTTTATTGTAACTATTTTAAAATTGACACATGAAATAATTTTAATTTGATTAATAGTAAACAATTTACATTGATGTGCATCAAAATAAAAAAGTTTTATTACTATGCGATGCTAAAAAAAACTTTTACACTATAGGTTAATTAATAAAAGTTCACTATTAATATGACTTTTAAAATAATTATAAAAATAATACAAAATTATCATATAAATTATATATAGTTGAATGATAATATATAAATTTATTTTATACTATATCTTATTTACTTTGAAATAAATTCTTGTTCATAACATTCTTTATCTATTTATCATATTCACTTTTATTTTATTTTTTTATGTCTCCCTTATTATAAAAATTATTTAACATACTAAAACTTTTTAAAAAAAAACTCTTATTTAACTCTTTCCTTTTTCATATGTAGATTGCATTGGGATTCAGAGGAATCTTTCGCTGCACATATGTTTTGCCTTTACAAACCAATGAAATTAGAGGTACCAACACCACTTTCAAAGTTTCCTTATTATACCTATATCTACTGCATTGACCTAACAATAGCATATACCAATTAAAAATAATATAGGATAGGGTACGCTAACCATCTGTCTCACATTTCTCATATTATTAAGTTGCTATACAAACATATATATTTATTACATATAATATACCTTGTATAATAAAATCCCCCCCCACAATACAAATATATACATAATATATATATATATATATATATATATATATATATATATATATATATATATATATATATATATTCTATTCCTTCAAGCCACATTGAGTTTCTTATGAACAATAATCAAGATTAAAAATCAATTGACAGTTTATTATAATATATTATTCAAGTAATATGTAAGTAAATGTCTTCTGTTTCATTACATATTGTATAGATGTATACAATATGTAAAAAAATTATAGAATTATCAAAATAATATTACATGATTTAATAATTAGACGAATAAAATTTAATTATTTTCTGTAAAAGTTAATTATAGACGTGTTATTTTAATTTCAATTGATTACAATATATTCGTATATAACAATTTACTTCTCTTTCTCTCTATATGTGCAGTTTTTTTTTTTTTGAAAGATCTATATATGTATAATTGAATATTAATATATTTTTTAAAAAGTGAAAAATATATTAATAAATTTCACAAAGACAAAAGTTGATGAAAAGGTTCGTCCCTCGGGATTGAATCCCATTTGTACACACATCAGGTATCAAAGAGAATCTTATTTTTTTAATTATTTTTTGGTTTTAATCTCTAGAAAATCACCAAAACATATATTTAAACAAGGCGAACATGCATTTGTATCCTATTTACGAATCCTCTCCATCACAAAGAATCCAATGCTTTTTTTTTTCTGCATACCCATCGTATATCCGTTATAAGAAACTTTATACTTGCATGCAGCATATTTAAATTATTCTATACTATTAGCTAATCACAAATTAAATTAGTTAATAGTATAAAAGAAATTAAATTTAAAAAATACACTAGTAATGCATATATCAATTAAACTCTTATTATAGTTATTAATTAGGTAAAAAGTTAATAAATTAAAAACATAATAAAATATATGTACATATATAATTAATTATAAAATATTTAAATTACCTTTTTATTTTTATCAATAATTATAATTATTTACCTTTTCTCTCTCAAATGAATTATTCATTGTAAAGGACATAAATCTTCAAACTTTATTCTTGGAGATCACGCATTGTTGCTGTGATCGAACATGTATCGTGGCCAGGTTATGTTTTGTCTTCATGCTTTTGTTTTCATCTTGTATTTGGGTATCCTCCTTTTCAAATTGTCCATGACATGAAATCAATTAATTTAATTAAGAAAACATTTATTTTGGCATATTAATTCGTCTCAAGTGATGATAAAAGAAATTGATAATTTATTTTGGTTTCAGTGGTACGGCCTGAATAAAATCTTCATGAATATGATTGAGCATTTCCACTTTGAGAATACGCATATTCAAAGTAATACGAAAAAAAATTCCATTTCATAATTACCAAAATTAGAAACAAATCACTGATGATCGTGAAAAGGTTAATTATGCAAATTTGATAAAGTTGGAACTCCGGAATGGATTAACAGTAACAGTAACACATTTATTTAAATGAAATTGATCTCGCTTGGTATAATGAAACTTTTATTTATTTACTATTTTTTTTTTACTGGGGTTGCTTAATTTCCCTCAAATTAATCATTACCATGAAACTTTTATGAGCTTAAGAGAACTCGAATTTAACTGGAGTTGCAAGCCAGCAAATTTATATTAGGCATTAGAATTTAGACAGCGAAAGAATTTGAAGAAAACGATATTATCACATGTACTCCACGTTAATTTTTTTTAGCAGTTTCCAATAAAGATTTTCCTTTCATTTTTTTGGAACCACGGGTATTTAAATATTGAACCGAAAATCCAATGACAGATACAGAAGGATTTGATAGAAATAATTTTAATTAGTTTTAAAAAAATTAGTTAAAGTATGCATTCTCAAACCATTCATTGCCTTGCATTTATTTTATTCAATTTTTTTCAATATGTCGGTAGTAATCAAACTTTGTCGGTAGTAATCAATTAAGTTTGAAATACATTTATAGTATACTATATGTAAATCATAAATCACAAAAAAAAAATTGAAGAAATAAATCACCAATTATGACGTTGATAACTAAATTCTTTGGCTAAAAAATAAAACTGAATTCTTTCTTCTCATATTAGTATTTTGATTATTGTGTCACATAATGGTTCTGCAATCCGGATTTCAATTCCTCACTTTTTCTTAATAAATATACCCATGTCAATAATTAAAATATTGTTCCTTTTAATTTTTTAAATTGATAAGGCATTGGACATCGGTTATATTTTTTTTTTATAAAAAATAACTATTAATTACCAAAAATAATAGGCCACTTTAGTTTTTATTTTTAAGGGAGGTCACTTTAATTAGTTATGATGACCCAAAAATTTACTTATGTTATTATAATCTATGTAATTAAAACTTATCCTAAAAAAATCTATGATTAAATCTCTCATGTTTTCAAATATAAATGTCTAACCTTTTTTAGAAAATAATTTTTGAAATTTAATAAACGGAAAAAGAAATTTAAAAATTGAGGCAGATGCAATCTCTAAATCTATTAAGCTTAATTAAAAAATATCGTATGGTTGATCGTATTTTTAACATAATTTTAAAAATTGGACCAGATGGATATGTTCAACTAGTCCAATATGTTAAGTTCAAAAATTCTCTTATCTCAAAACTGATGAAATTTGGTAAATATAAAAATAAAAAATCAGTGGAACCGGCTCAAAGCCACTGCACTGACCGCAGAAAATAAGTTTGAATTGTATTTAATTAAATAAAATCATTTTATATTTTTTAATCAATAATAATTTTTAAATTTAATCTAAAATATTTTTAAAATAAATGAAAACACATACGTAGAGGTTACACGTAGGTATAAATTATTCTGTCAATTATCATTAATTTTTAATCTTATAAAACATACAATTTAATATTTATATCAATTTACATTTTCTATATCTTGATTTCTTACTATTTTATATTATTTCATTACTATAAATGTTAGATAATATTTTTTTTGGGAAGGTAAGTGAATATTTTTTGAGGATGGCCATTTTCAAGCACAAGATGTGTCTGACAAAAGTCTTAGAATATTAAAAAAATATAAATTTAATTAGTGCCTTCAATAGTTCAATCATTGGATTGATTTTTAAAAGCTATATTTTTTTGTAGTCTTTGAAAAAATGGACCATCTTTGTTTTTAGTCGTCAAATTTCAAAATCATAAGTTTTGGTCTTTATTTTTAAAATATCCAAATTAAATTTTAATCCCTAAAAAGCCAACAAGTTTTCATCTCTTACAAAGCTTGGATGTTTAAAAAAATATATACAGAGATTCAGATGATAACTTACAGTTTTAAAAGTCGAGAATTAAAATCAAAGATACTTGCTTTTAAGGAGCTAAAATAAGAATACCATTAACCCTTATCTTGAAATACTTAGTTCACTTCTCTAGCTACTTTCTTTGACATTCATGTATATATGCACTATAAAGATCAAATAATGGAGTACTAAGGACTTATCTAGTTATCTACCACAATAAATATATCTCTCAACTTCAACCCAATATATAGTATTATAAACGGCTAAATATTCCCAAAACAGAATATATAAAAAGATTTATTTTGATGATTATCAATATAAAAATTGTTCTATTAATCAATTGAAAATCATCATAACTTTACTGCTATATATGGTAATATTTTAATAAATAATGTAAAAATATTTACAGTGTATTTCAGTTAAATAATCTTAGGAATTCCATTTATATTATTATTATTATAAGATCGTTATAAATTATCATTTATTGATAGTTTCAATTAGACGTGAAATAATCTTAGGAACCTTTTTTTTTATTTTATTTTAAAGATCTACTAAACAAATTTAATAGTTAAGCAATTAATTGAGTAATTTAACCTTCTATAATACTATTATAATTATAATATACGTCTACTATCTAGTTTTTTCTTATATATAATATAAAATTCATCTGTGTAAAGATGAACACAATATTGCGATCCGTAAATAAGTACATAAGGAATGAAAACATTGGGATCGACTCAGAAAGGTCCTTCCCTTTGGGAAGATCGAAAAGATTATAAACAAAAGTTATACTAATTTAAAAAGAAAAAAAAATTATATATATAGATGACGAAAGGATGAAAAAGAAAGTCCACATATACATATATATATATATATATATATATATATATATATATATATATATATATATATATCACATTATATATATGGAGGTAGCTATAGCTAACCTTGCCATGGCTTTTGAGACTGATTTTGGTGATCATGGATGCAATTTCCAATGCCGGCAATGGTGAGAATATCAGTATGAGAGAGGGGCCTAAGACCCAAGAAATCTCTAGTCAACCCTTCGTTAATATTTCCAGCTGCACCAGTACTACTACTTGTTTTTGAGAATGTGTCATGCAAATACAAGTTATGATGATCATCATCATCGAGTTTCTTTGAGCTCTGAATGAATGCATCCTCAAAAGGGGTTCCCTCAAAGGCAGAAGGAGAAACTGAGAAAGAGTTGATAACATCATGAAGAAGGGATGGTGCAGAAGAAGACACAGCAGCACCAGCTTTATTCCCCAATGGTGATGATAATAAGCCATGGCTGAACACTGTAGCAGTTTTAGTAGTTGTTGTTGTTGTTGTTGAGGTGGTGGTGTCTTCACGTGAGGACAAGTTCAACCCAAAATGAGCACTGGCAGAATCAGCAGAATAGGACACGTGAGCATGATGGTGGGGCCCAGTCATGGCTGGTGAGGAACCACTTCTGCTCATGGTTGCACCCATCTGAGCTGCTTTCTGCAGCAATGCTGTGGCTGACATGTGTGGGGGGTTAGCGACTGTTTTGTAGGCAGCAAGAGTGGGACCAAGGCTAGGGTTAGGATTAGGGTTTTCCTGGTGAGGAGGAGAGAACATTATGGATGAGGATGATGAGGAGAGATGATGATGGTGATGATCAACAACTACTGTTGCAGCTGGTGGGCCAAGCCAAGGGGGCATTTCTGTCCTAACATTGAAACTTTGCTGCTCTTTTTTCAATGGGAAGGCATGGAGGTTATTTTGAGGGTTGAATTGGGTTTGGAGAGTACTCATTTGGTGGTGAGAGGAAGAAGAAGGTTGTTGTTGTTGTTGTTGTGGGGGAAGAAGTGGGTTTGTGATGGCTCTTGCACTCTCCTCTGCTAATGCATCACAGAAAGCTCTGTGGGTTATGAAACTGTCCCTCCTGGAAAAAAAAGTACCATGAACAAACAAAATTACAAAACCAACAAATGTTATTAAAAAACTGTTGTGACAGTAGTGTAGAATTATTGACTTTCTCACTCTCATCCTCTCTCTTACTTTTCAACATTCTTTAAAGACATGTAGATATTCCATTAAAAAAAATTCCATACTAGGAATGTCCACTCTCTCTAGGGAGGGATTATGAGAAACTGCTATATCAATGTAATGAATTTAATGTCTCCTCAGTGCATATCATCTTGTAAGAAGGAATATAAGGAATGTGTAAAAAGTATATATTATAACTATGACAAGAGATTAACTTATAATAAAGATAACTCTTAAAATTTCATTTTAAGAAAATAAATGATAAAAATGAGAAATAACTCTAAAGAGTTATTTTTAGTTGATTTCTCATCTTATATTATTAATGGAATTGGAATAGAAAAAAAAATTACTTTTGTGAATTCATCTTAGTCAACCTAAGAATATTGAAATCCCATCCTCCATAAATGAATATTATTGATGTGTCTTAACTAAACTGGACTTGTATGTAATACAAATGGATTTAGGTTAGTTACCTTGAGAAGAGGGTTCCACAGTCACATCTGTACTCCCTAGTGCCACAGGTTTTGGAGTGAGCTTTCCAATCTGATTGAACTGCATACTTCTTGGAGCACTTGTCACATTTCCACTTCTTCTCACCGTGCTTTCTGCAGAAGTGCTTCTTGATCCCAGTTAGGTCCCCCAGGGCCCTTGATGGGTCATGATGTACACAACTTGGCTCTGGACACACATACACCTTCTTCCTCACCTCTTTGCTTGTTCTCTGCTTCAGTTTCCATGGCAAATTGTGCCCTCTTCTGTGAAGCTGAAGGTTCTGATCTCTTTGAAATCCTTTGTTACAGATCTCACAAATGAACCTGTTTGTGGCAAGAAGACTCTTGGGGGACAAGGCTATTACCTCAGCATCAGGGTCTGAATAGTCAAAAACAAAAATAAATTAAAAAACACATTAAACTACACAAAAAAATGACATATATGTATTGACTACTAACCAAACCAAAACAAATGAGGTTTAGACTTTGAATAGTTAAAATAAGAAGAAGAAAAAACCTGGGTTGCCAGGGAGGTTTCTCTTTTTCTTTGACTGTTGAGTCTGAGATGGTGGTTGAGCCATGTAACTGGTTCCAATTTCAGTTCTGTTACCTGAGGAAGCAGCACTAGCTTCACCAGATGCAGAAGTCAAATTTGACATGTTTTCCTCCACTACTACTTGTTGCTGCTGTTGGTGGTGGAACATAAAACCCTTCATCTCCATATATATATATATATATATATGCAAGTTTTAGAAACCTAAGATTGTGGTATAGGCCATAGATCTTGGTTTTTTCAAATGCTGGGAAGGTTTCTGGGATCTAAAGGACAAACCTTACCAAAAATAGAAAGGGAAGAAAAATGAAAAAAAAAAAGGTGGACTACAGTCTACAAAAGCTTAGACTGGAAAGAAAAAGAACAAGACACAACAAATTAAGAAGGCAAAAAGATATTGATATTAAACTCAGAAGTAAGTAATAAGTCTCTCTATATGACCACTACTAGAAAACTTGTTACTAGTTTGG
The DNA here is from genome assembly GCF_004193775.1 of Glycine soja. Classification (NCBI taxonomy): domain Eukaryota; kingdom Viridiplantae; phylum Streptophyta; class Magnoliopsida; order Fabales; family Fabaceae; genus Glycine; species Glycine soja. The sequence goes on along the minus strand of NC_041009.1, from coordinate 15,561,913 downwards.
AACTGACCAAAGAGACAAGCTTTTGTTTTTATGAAAGAGCAGAAGAAAGAAACAAGTAAGAGAGAGTTTATGATGAAGAGAAGTGGAAGGTGAAGCAGATGGTGGTGTAGCCGCAATCCGTATTTTTCTCCTTCATGGTTTGAAAAACCATGCTTGATAATAATAATAATATATATATATATATATATATATGATAATATATATTACCTAGGAAATAAATAAATATATAAAATCCAAGGAAAGCCACACAAATATGAACAAAAATATAGACCCTGTTGTTTAAAAGTTTAAACTCATTATCAGAAAGAGAGAATGAGAGAGAAGAGAGAGAGGGGTGTGGATGAGAAGAAGAGGATTCTCTGTGTACCTCAGCTAGTCCAAAACCACAAACACAAAATAGGGGAACCTTAAGGGCTACGGCTAACTCTGACGTTGAGCTTTCTCTCTTTCCTTCTGTTCTCTCTCTCAACCCCCAGGAAAAAAATCACTACAATATATTTCTCTCTTTATTGTGTGTTTTTTCTTTTGCTTCAAAATAAGAGTTAAAACTTAAAAGTGTTTTGGCTAAAAAGAATAATTAAACTTTTGTTCAAATACACCCTTCTTCTTGCTTGGCTTTCCCTTCTCTTGTAAAGTAAGCACAAAAAAGCAACCACAAAAAGAGAGTATCATTTGTATACACAGATAGAGAGAGAAGCTAAAATTCTATTATTTAACTAACATCATGGCTGTTAGACCCTTCTAGTTCTCGGCTTTCTACATTTTACAGCGACATGATTGATTTATCGATTAAATTCTAACAAGCATGGCTAAAAGCTTTCCCTTATTAATTCTTTTTTATATAAACTATCTGTGTATTTAATTCAAACTTCTTTTCATCATATCCTTCATTTCATTATCATTGTAACGATTGACTTATAAAAAAAGCTGAATATTCTGACAAATTTTGCATGGTTCTCTGTATTATTGAATTAAATAAAATTGTAAACAAATTAAATAGATCTTGTTAAGTTGTGTGGAATATGGATCTAGAAAGGCAAAGCTGCCACCCCTCTTTCTCTCTCTCTCTCTCTATCTATCTATCTTTCTTATTCCCATCCGTATCTTTATCAACCACAATTTTTGTCGACCCAGTCATTTTCATTTCAAATTGGTCATTATCAGTATGGAAAAATTAATTAATGATGCTACAAATTATCATGTGGGATTAATTTAATCTTTAGAGCATCAACTTGGACACTCCTGTTGTGAGGATTAACAATGCTTCCTTGACACTTGCACTAAAGTTGACTCCACAGTCAAAAGTTGCAAAAAAATTCTGATATTGTTAGTTATTAAGAGATATTAAACACTTAAATAAGTGGTAAAGAAAATTTAGTTGTTACTTTATTAATGTTGTAAAAAATTGAGTCATTCTTATTTTCAGTGAGTTTCTGATCTTAATTAGAAAAATATGTATATGTGTAACCTTTTTTTTTGTTACAGTTTTTAAATTAATTCAGTGTGTGTCTGTGCATGTTTTGTGACTGTTAACTCAAAGCTGAAGCTAATTTGTTGTAGTATTTCTTTTAATCTTTTGTACATTACAAATTCTGAAATTTCAGTACACAATAACAACGTGAAGATGTATAAAATATTGTGATTTAGTATGTAAGATAAGATGTCACAGTGATAAAGAGATTAAGAGCACAGTTAACAGCCATACACGAATCTTGAACATATATATTACTTGCAAAACTACATTGTTTTCTGCTTGTTCAGCTTTTCAAAGGGCTGTGTTCCCTACACCGTGAATTGGTTTCAAAATTTGGCATTAGAAAATCATTTTAATTTTGTCTTGGTCTTGTTTTATTCTTCAATGATTAATTTTTTGAAAAGGGGATCCTGCACGACCCAAGTCTCAATATGCTCTCCCAGCTCATCCTTGCTATTAACATAGTATTTACAGAGCACAAATTTAGAACTAGCTGGTGAATACAATAGTACATTTATTATTGCAAGTGTGGGAGGATATTTTAATGTTTATATATATTTTGTAGTATATGTAAAGTTTTCATTGAAATGTCATCATGCACATTTGGCATAATCTATCCCAACATCCCATATATCTAAGTATACCAGTTCGAAGGAAAATTACGTTACTGACTCTTTAATTAAGGACAGATTCACATTAGGTGTTTAAAGAAAATTACGTTGTTTGACTATAACAATTACAGATCTGACTGTCTAGGAATAAACTGATTTTTGAAGATTATCAATTTTCTGTGATAGAGGTTATTAGCAAGATTAAGTTTCTTCTGTATAGACAAGTGCACCTGTTGCATTTGTTTTAGCATCTTGATATAGGTCTTCTTGTATTAGGGAGACTTTTGATTTTCTTTAACTGCGGGGTATGTCCCGCTTATTATTGTATCATTTTGGGTTTAATATAATTTACATTTTTCCCCCAAAAAAAGTATACCAGTTCCAAAGTTGGAGAAAATTAATTATTCATCTCTAACTTTTTTAGTAGATGCAATTAGATATTAAGAAAAAAAAATCATTCTAGTTAAGGAAAAGGATTGAGTTGTCAAAAAAATTGAATTCCAACTATAATTCTTGTTACTGTCACAAATGGATCAAACACATATTATTCTATTGAAGGATCTTTTACTGTACTTATGATCTTCTATGCCGAAGGGTCTTCTATGCTGAAGAATATTTGGAATCTCTTGCCAAAGTCTCGAGTGTGTGAGTATCCAATAGAGCAGAAAGGGATATTTACAAAAGACACTTCAACATTCAAGTGAGGGTTCAACTCAGAACTATTAATGATATGCAATGCGTATCTGAAAATGAATCAGTCCTATTACTTGAGGGATTCACCCTTTTTATACTAACCATGTTGGGCCTATCACATGTAATTATACTAGTTATGTAATACTCTTCCTAATCATGCTTAGATACTTCTAATCAAGTGATTATCTTTAAGTGGGCTTAACGATGATAATCATGATCAACTGAGACTTGTTGTTTGCACATGTTGATGGTCGAGACATAATATTCGACATATGTGAATGTGTAGCTGAATGATGTGTTCTTTTTTGGTGTGTCAGATACCATATGATCAAGTACTTATAATTCTAAATTTGAATTCGATCATATTTACTTCTTAGACTTGAATTGGAACAAAATTTCAAGTTATTTAGGAGCAGGTTGAGATGACTCGTACTCTGAAACTGTAATGATGGTAAGCAAACTGGTTTTCAAATGTATAATTAACTACAATAAAATAAATTTATTAGTTGGTACTTGATTCTGAACTTCTAAAGTGTAAATTTTATACTTGTACTATTGATATGATTTGATATACATATTAATTAGTTTAGATGGCTCCATTGACAAATCTCTGCCTCTAACTATAACTGCTTAATTTTCATGCTTCTACTCATCTTGTTTATCTATTTAGTTGCTTGCATTAGAAAAATAACATAGGTCGAATTTTGGAGTCAGGTCTATCGGAAATATCTGCATTCGAGATCAAACTTGTGGCATGAAGACAAAAGTACATATATATGTACATGTTCTCCAGCAACCCGTAAATATTAATATTTAAGTAACATAAAAGTTATTTACATGTCATTGTATTTACGAAGTAGCGTTACTTCAGAAGAAGAAAAAAAAACTAAGTAGCATTAATGCAACTCAGTTATAAATTAATAAGTCTATTCAGAAGTCGAGTAGAAGAGCAATTAACCATGTTACTAGTCACTATCGTGGAAACGTACCACAAGGGCACTGCAACTAATCTATAACTTGATTATTATAAAGAAAATAATTTCATTTGGGGTCATTTTTCTTTTAAATAATTTTATCCTTAATTATTATAAATTACTATAAGATAACTTTCAACCGTTACATCTTTCAAAACAACATCCAACTGCATGTATAATTAACTTTCAATTTGCACTAGTTAATGTAAGCTTAATATATGGGGCAAATTAACTACAGAATTTACAACATTCACATGTATATTATATGTATAATTTGTTTAATTTAGACTTTTATAGTTATATTTTTTTAACCTTATATAAATCTATGTACCAAAAACAAAACACATATATTTTTCATAATTTATATAATAATATATAATAACAACATGAGTTTTTTCAGTTGATACACATTTTTCTTAATAATTTATAGAATTATATAAATCAAGAGATATGAAAATAATATTAAAAAAAGTATTGCTCGATAAAATTCCGTTGAATTTCAAAGCATTTGAATATAATTTATCTTAATGCATATTATTATTTATGTCAATAATGCGATGACGACTCCAAATAATTATTAATTCTGTGCTAAGTGGTTGGTGGGCAAAAAAGTTGTCTTCGAAAGTACGCTTTAATTTTGATATTTCAGATGATGTTTGATGTCGCTGTGTGTGTAAATATATTCGTCACGAGTAGTGTGTGTATATATAATATTTAATAAAATTAAGTTATTGGTATATATATTGATATATTATATTAATAGACAATTTCATTTATATAAAAATAGAAATATGTTATAATACAACATACTGTTAATAATTTTAACTGTACTAATAATTTAATTTCAATTCCACAAAAGTTATGTCAATAGAAAAAAAAATAATGTTTCATTTTTTATGTTGATATATATATATATATATATATATATATATATATATATACTTTTTTTTAGTAATAATAGTATATTTATAAATACATTCATGGAAAAGGAATCATCTTATTATAATTATAAAAAATATTGACCTAAAAAAATTGGATATATATATATTCATTACAAATGACACAGGTGTTCTCATAACATAAGTTTATTCGAGTTGTTAAGACTACAATATAGATAGGAAATGATTCATTTCTAATAAAAGAAAAATTGGATAGTACATGATAAAAAGTGCTTTTTATCATACTCACTTTTTTTTTATTAATAAGACTTATATAAATTAAAGAGCAAGATTAAAAATAAGTTGATTGTTTCTCTCTATAAAATAAACATGTAACCCTCTCAAAAAAAAATGTAACAACAAAGTAAAATAAGCACCACAGATGGAGATGACCTAATGAATTTTTTTTTTTTTTTTTGTAATCCAATGTAACCACAGCAATTGCAAATAGCAAATAAGAAATGAGATCATTTTATTTATTTGTACAGTTTTTTTCATCTATATTTATTTGTAGAATCTAATAATGTGACTAAGGACAGCATTCTTAGCCGTTAGCATTGGCCAAAATGATGATGAGAGTATAATTTGTCGCCCGCAAAGGTAAAGCAAACTAGAGACAGTGTGAAACCCAAAAGGTCAAAACAATTATCTGCAGATCTGTGTATAGAGATGATAGAGGAACACACCTCATGCAAATGCAAGTACCAAGTGCAGAAGATGAGATGGCTAGATCAAATCGGTAGGCCCCACATACAAAATATCATGAACGGGTTCAGGTGCTTTCCACTCCATTGTCAATTTGTCAAAACAATTATTAAATAAAGGATTGGTTTTAGTTCAATTCTCTGAGTTATATTACAAATAAAATTATCTAAATTACTCATATTAACGATTAATTTAAATATTTATGGTAAATTGTAGTACTTGTTTGAATGTTACTATATTGTTAAGCCTTCATTATAGTTGATTATGAGTTTATAAATTAATATTTTTCTTCTTCTAATATGATTTATTTCTTATTTAAAGACCAACTAAAATTTAAACCTGAAATAGTTGATTACAAATCTTTATCACTTATGCAAATGTTATTGGTAGATTTAACAACGATTTTGAGGTTTGTTAAGTTTATGGATGGGGGTAGTGTACACTGTACAATATAAATCCCACGTACGTGTATGTATGGTTGTGATGTGTTTGGTCTGGCAAGAAAGTGGACCCCTCTGAGAAAGATCACTATGCATATCTGAAAATCTCATTTTCATGAGCACAATCACACGGCAATTTTACATTGCATTATTATAGGTAGGCATATGCATAGCCCACACACCCGTGAAGGGTGAAAAGGACAAGTGATAGGGAAGAGGATCCCGTCTCTCTCATCTCATGTGCCACATAAATATAACCATCAATAAATAATGTTCAACGTTTACTCCATTTTCAGGGGAGGAAAAAGATAAAATAGAAAAAAAAACATGATCATACACCATTTCATTAATAATAAAAGGATTGATTAATCAGGAACATAAGTAAAGGTTTGTGAATTAGAATAAAATCTATACGTTCTTGCAAGATTGTAAACGACTTAATTGACTTGTTTATTTTCATACAAAACTCACCTAAAAGTTATGAATCAAATTACACAAAAGAAATGTTAAATATTGAAACAAATCAGATAGATAGATTGAACGTTATTATTTAATACAAAACTTTCATGTATTTTTCTTAAGTGACAAAACTTTAATGTCGCAAACATATAAGTTATTGTCACTTATATATTGATCGGTTACTCATTTTGAAAAGAAAAAAAAAATACTGTACACTTAACATCAATAATGTGGGTTGGGTCACTTTGTGGTGATGACTTAGTGTGTGTTTGAATTACACAAACATACACTTCGTGAATCTGTTTTGCATATTGAAGTTGATTTGGTTAGAAGCTACTATTTGTAATTTTTACATTTTTTTAATTATTAGACATAGTTTGAGTCTTGATGCACATCACCAAGAGTCTAAGACATCATATCAAACACACACTTAGTCTTTGTTTAGTTGGATATATTTAAGAAGAAAGGAAATTATAGAGAAGGAAACAAAGAGGGTTGAATAGTCTTACATGCTAAAGTTATGGTAAGTATCGGTATAATATATTTTATCATTAATACAAATTCAGAATATTTATGTTAACAATTAAATTTTTATAATCAATGACAGATAATCGAATATAACTTATTAGTAAATAAGCTTTTTCATAGTGTCATTTAACGAATAAAGTTAAAGATTCTATTCGTTATGAATAATTTTGGGAGTACTTGTTGAATTGGACTTCCATTATCATCCTTAATGATTGTGCCTTAAAAAAATTATACGGAAAGAGAGGAGTTGTGGATTGTGATATGACGTAACAGGAGGCAAGCCATACCCAACTTTACAAATGTTCTTTTTCACATGCCCTCATGTCTCACATTATACTCCCCACCACATTATGACCCTAGTCCATTTTTTTTCTTTAGCCCTTCATAAAATTATGTATTAAATGAATCTATCCATAATTGTATTTATATATTCAATCCCTGTTCAAACATACATTTTGTATGATTCTATTTGTTTAAGAAAACAAAAAACCAATATTGACTAACTGCCTGAGTAATCTTCCCAAAGATACGTTTATATCACATCATTTTTGGTAAATACAGGACTAAAACGTGTATTAAATTTTTACAAGGAATAAAATCAACACATCAAAATATTTTGAGAGAAGAAAAACATATTTTATATAAAAAGAAAAAGAAATAAAAAGAGCAGAATTAACCCCCCAAAAAACCTAATATCCTGTTCAAACACTCGACCAAACATGAAAATTCTGTCTAAAGGATGCAACTTTATCATCATATATTATTCCAAAACTTGGCAAAATCTATCGTCCACTCATAATAAAACTGCAGGTATTACGTGATCCATTTTGCGACCAACAAAAATGAAAAGTACTAGCTTTTCTGAACGTAACACTAATCTTTGATTGACTCAGTGCGTAGAAAACATGGTGGACCATAGTCTCAACTCAACATGAATTTCTATGTGGGTGGGAACTGTATACTATAGGCCCCAAAAAATACAAATAATAACAATAAGCTCCAATTGCGTTCATGATAGGGCAACAATAGTATACACTACTTGAAATGTCTGATTGTCACTGTCAAAGTACCGATTCCAACCTACTGAGACTTTCAGTGTCCAAATCTACTAAAATTTAAACACGACAATTTTTGTCCTCCAACATTGTTAAATGGTTATACACAGACCTCCTTTTAAGTGGATCTACCCATTAAAGTTTCTCAAGTAAACTGAAATGTCATCAACTCTTAAAATTGGTAATGTGGACTTCATTAAACTTTACATTATTAGCTCTCCATATAGTACGATCATATTAAAAAAATTAAATCTTTCATTGCAAGGAAAAAGAATCATTTGTTACATTTGTGGTAATGGTATCATCCTAGGTGATTCTTGTCTCTAACAGAGGCAAGGAGAAAAGAAAGAATGATCAATGATGATAGGAAGAATGTAGAATAGATGCAGGAACCTGCAGAATGTATGAACTTGTAAAATTATTTGAATGTTTATTTAATAATTTCTCTTTGAGAAAAAAAAAAAAAGTCATCTTATGAAAGAGACTGTATACAAACTAGAGTCTAATTGGTATACGAAGCCCGTCATAGCTCAGTTGTGCATCAAGGCCTTCAGACTCCAATAGCTTCGCAAGGGAGTCATTCACTTCTTCATGATCCATCAGATGCATCATACCTTCAAATTACCAATAAAGAGATATTGAAAAATTAATTTTCTAAAGCATTGTACATTGATGGAAAAAAGTAAATACTAACTGCCCCACATTTTTTATTTACTAATTTTGAACTTCTAAAGGGGTTCTATCAGGCTTCCTAAATGCATGATCAATGAGCTGAAGTAGATTAAGGCAAGAAAGTAGAGCAAGCATTATGTAACTAGAAGGCTTAAGCTAAACTTACCGGTAAAAAGTGTTCTTTTGGGTTGAATTTTTCGCACTTCGTCCAAGGCCTGGAATGGAAGATCAGAATAAATTTCCTTTGTCCAAGGAATGTTTTACAAACGTGAAACTAACTATTACCCTTTGAAGTCCAAAATGTGTAGAAGTAGAGCAATCAGGCCTCAAAGCATCCTGTAAAATCACACACAATATGAGTGAGGGAGAAATCATACTAGTAATCCCAGTTATGCCATGTAAAGATAAGGCACATCTGTGGCAAGATAAAAGGATGGGAGGGTAGATCACCAGGATTAGAATTTCACAGTCCTTCAGAAGTGGATATGTTTCTTCAGGAATGTCGCTGACATCACTGCATATTTAGACGCACAATCAACCCACATAAATAGATGATAAAGCTGAACTGAATTATAAGCAAGTACTTTTCCACTTAGGCAGAAGCATTACCTAATGTAACATATATTACCAAAACGAAAACCAAGGGACCGATAATTCTGGCCGTGCCACACTGGTAATGGGGTGAACTGAAGTACAATAATAGAAGGGGTGAAAAATAGAGCCAAGCCCCATCCACAAGAAGGAACATGTCAGAAATTAACTGATTGAGCAATAGGTGAAAATAGAGTGAACTGGGACAAAGTACAAAAACACCCCATTTCAAGATATTGAAACTAATAATAGTACTGACCTTCAGTCCATGTACAAAAAATGGTTCTTCTGATACGATATTGAATTGCAACTCTGAGACTTGGGCACCAGGTAAGATAACACTAGTATCTACTAAATAATAATGGGTCTTTGTCATCACCTGCATATTTCAATAATGAATACATGAATAAATTCATTATAAAAACATATCCCAACAGTTGCTCATTGAAGCAACAAATGGTGAATGACTCAGCAGATTATTAAAAATGAAAAACACAAGCTTTCCTTGTTTTTCCCCTCCGCTCCAGGATAGAGCTACAAGTGCTATTAAGGGGAACTCCAAATCCACAGCACAGAAGAAATTAAATATCTAAAATGGATGACAAGTAAACCTTAAGAAATCAAGCATATTATGCTCCATCTTGAAAGTTAAAAATTAAAATATTGGAAAAGGAAGAAAATTCCCTGAAAACCTTTATTTTTCAGCTAACAGCGATCTAAATAATGGCAATTGTCTTAAAAGTAGAGTAGATTATTATGAGACAATCATGACTATAATGCAGGATGGGCAGCTTCTCTCTTAGGCATGACTTCGGAAGCTCATGTAGTGAAAAAATTGTTTCATCAAGCAAATTAGAAAAGATTGAACCTTTGAAGATATTAGATAGGATCTTCTGATACGCAATTTTTAGGTCTTCAGCCTATACCAGAAGAGGAAGATTTGATTTCTTTCAGATGACCATTATTATTAGGTTTCAGTACACACACTTTTCAATAGGCTAGTTTAAGCAGGTATAGTTAAAGCCAACTTTTAACCCTTATCATATATTAACTACAATTAGTCATATAAATATTTTCTAAATGTATAATAAATTTCTGTGGTGTAAATGCTGAAGCAGGTGTATTATTGGCATTAAGTAGCTATAAATATATACTTCAATAACATTAATTGTACACCCCAGAGAAAAAAAGAATGAATATCAGACACAACATGCACAAGTTCATAATTTCTCATGAAAAGCATTAATTTCTTTAATATAATGCTTAGATATATAGTAGGCCTTTCACCCTTAAATCATAATTACAATGTACATATACAGATAATAAGCAGAAAGTAAAATTGACAGCTTGGATTTTAGAAGAAAAGTTAATGGGAAAGGACCTCAAAGTCACGCTTGGCTACATATATTGGAATATGAGGCTGAACATTGTTTGTCCAATCTCTAAGATCATCAAGACCTGGGTACAAGAAAGAAGCAGAGCTAGTTTATATGACCAGTCAGATTTCTTATGATTTCATCCAAGCATTATTCATGTCATATTGATATTAATTATCCACAGAATATTAGAGAGTATTAATGTCAGACCTCCGATTGCATCAGCATGTGAATGAGTAATAATGACCGCATCAATTGTTCTTATCCTGACAGAAATAACAGTTACAAAGATATACATTCAAGGCAGATAAATACAAGAAAATCTGTAACACCATCTACTTAATAAATTTTAGGGTCAATAGTCAAGATTCCTCAAGAAAAAGCATTTGAAACAACAAAGAAATGCCACTTATGTACAAGTCTTATAAGATTTAATTCTCTTAATTTGTTTAGTATTAAAAAGAATTCCAGATATTTGATAAGCCCAATTCATTTTGCAGGGGTACTGATGCTTGCACAAACTTACGCTCATACACTCCTTACAGCCTTCCATTCAAACCATTGGATAACCTTAAATGACTTTTCTGAATGGTCCAAATTGTGTATATACCACATAGTTTGTGCAAGTTTCTTTTCCTAATATGCATGTCCTTTACTAACCATTGTTATTAATGTTGCATCATATTCTTTCCTAAAAAGAAAAACAAAACAAAACAAAATACATCAAATGGAGAAACCATCTCATGTAACAATGTCCATAACAGGTAAAAACTAACCCAAAAGCAGGAAACCACCGGAGAGCACTGTGATAGAAAAATCTGCAACAAGTAAATTAATTTGTTATCAGCACCCAAATGAAGCTCATGATCCAATCATATCCAGGTTTGCCTTGAAACAGAACTCAAATGATTTTAAATCCCATCTTAATATATCCATAGCTCAGACAACACTATATCCTAACACACAGTGTATATCATTTCCATGACTGAACAACTCAAACTTAATTAGAATCCAATCCACACATATGTATCTTTGAGACAAACAAGAAGAGACTCATTGACACCCATAACTCTATCACAACCAAGAAGCATACATATGTACCCATTTACATGCTACTAGCTAAGCACTTTAAATCATTCAAGACTTTTCTACAGCATAAACCGTGATAAAAAACAATGGAGTATCCTTCAACTCCAAATGGATCAATTTTAGGCTTCTTCTGCATTCAATACAAAAATTATACTATTACTAGCAACATATTCAAGGAAAGCAACAACCACTAACAACTAATTTGTCCATGTTCCAGCAGAGTCTTGACAAGTTCAAAACAAAACCTAGAACACATCACGAAATCGCATATACGGAGTAACATCAATATAAAAGGAAGATAAATCCCATCCTCCTAATTCCTAACCCAACACAATCTGAATGCATACTACATAGTGCAACTAAAAACATACTTTCCAGCATCTATAAGAATATTATTGTGTGTTCCTGAGGAACCGGGGTGACGAATGAGGATGCTTGTGTTAAGTCTCCTATTCTTATTACCCGGTTGAGCAGCTTTTGAACACACCTGCAATAACCAATAACCATAACACCAAAACCAATAAAAACCCAAAAGATTTAATTCCATGATGTCAAATTCATTCATCCATTACAATAACATGAACATGGTTGTGTGTTAAATAATGTTATGTACCTCACATTTGTGTAAAGGATTAGTCAAGCAGCTGACACGTGGAACCCCTTCACTGGTTCCAGTCCCCAAAAATATAAGCTCTGTTTGATCACCACCAAATTCCACTACTCCACCATCTCCCTTAGTAGAAGCTTCTGCAACAACACGAACTCACGAGTCAACACGAACTCACGAGTCAACACAAATTGTATGTAATAATAATTTAATTATACATAAATCAATCCACAAAGATTGAATTTTTTTTCAGAAATAAAAAGAATAATAACAAAAGATGTCTAATTTGGAACAGACAACAGTGTTCCAATTGAAAACATAGGTTAAGGTTAGGGTGCCATTTGAAAAGCTGTTAATAAAAAGAAAATAGTGGAATGGAAGTAGTGGTTACTGGAGTGGATGGAAGAAAAGGGAATGGTGGAAGAGGGACGGCAGCGCCATGAATATGAATATGGAGAGAAACGAGGCGCGAAAGAGAGGAATGGAGAAGGAAGAAGACGAATGGATGCAACCACCATTGATTTTTGATTCAATGTCTATGTAGTGTTTGTGTTGTGTTGTGTGTCAGTCACACAAACAACTACACACGTTTGTATTGTGTTGTGTTATGCCTCTCTTGGCTATTTCCCACGGGAAACATAAAACAAAGAAAAAGCTAATTTTAACTTAATTTTAGTATGTGGTTGGTTTAACCTTAGATTAAACAAACACATTCTCATGTATATTTTGTGAGAAGAATGTATTGGTAATTTTTTATTCAAAGATCATTTGGAGGTCTTTCAACGATAAATCAAATATGTATATAGATTTTTAGTTTAAGTACATGTTTAGTTTGTAATTAAAAATATTACAATAAGTATTTCAATGTAAATCAAAGGAATAAAAATAAAATAAAAGCAATTGCAATAATATTAATTTGTTGATAAAAAATATTCTCTTCAAGGTAATTTTGCAACTGCAAACTAAATATGCTGTAAATCACTGGTTTAGTGGTGGCGTGGTGGAGTTTGAATGATGTGTGTATAAGATGTTAAGTTGTAATTTTGGTGCAGTGATTGTAAGAAAATGAAAAGCACAGATTACTTATTTTAGTGGTAAAGAAATTCTTATTAAAGAATAAATTTTCATTCTTAAATACAAATGTTCCGTTGGCTACATAAAAAATCATCTTCTATCAAGTGGCCAGTGCTAAAAAAAAATTCGGAAATAGTAATCCTATATTCTATTAGTAATTTTCTGATCAATTTCTATTGTTGAGAGAGTTTTTTAACTCAATTTTTTAAACATTCAGGTGATCTGATGTATACATTTAGAAATAAAAACACCAGTCAGCTTATTAGAATTTTTCTTTTACTTCTGTAGCTGCATCTTGTATTCAATTAATTAAATATATCTTCGCAAATTATAAGGACAGGATGCCAACTCATGATTTCATAACGACATTATTATGTTTTGCAAATTTTGTACTATTTTAACTACAAATTTGATAAATATTTCAACATCTATTGATTCTTTTTCCTTTTGTAAAACTCATCTTTTAATATTACTAAACATATTATTACATAATATATTTGATAAGGAAGTCGCTTGCTGCCTTCTTTCAAAAATGTTAAGAACACACTCGTTTTTTAAGAACACACTCTACTACATGGATAAAAATGCACAAGAATTGAAAGTGGTAGAAAAACTTCTTACAATATGAATTATATTTCCAGGGGGGAAATACACTTCTATTTGAAGCAGAGGGAAAAACTAAAAAGGATTGTAAATATATCCTTTATTTAAGGATTTTGATATTTTCAACTTATAGATTTGGGAACTTCAAAAATTTTAACTGTGATTAAACTCGTTTTCATTTATTCAAGGATCGTATGTGTATTCATATAAATTTATTGTTTTATTTTGTTTGTTCTTTTCATTTAATGTTTAAGAATTAGTTCTTAAAACTTCACATAATCAATTTTATGCTAACCAAATTAGATTTGCTCCTGTTTTCAACATTCTTTTTTCATACTTACATTTGTTATTCATTTATGTATTTCATCTAATTCTTTTTCTTCTAATATAAATAAAAGCAGAAAGAAAGTAATTAAAGACATCAAAAGAAAGAAAAAATTCATGGGAAGATAAAGCACCTAAATTGATTTTAATTCATAAATAATTGGAAGGGTTAAATTACTATTATAATAATAAAGGTGATTGTCATAAAAATCAAAAATTGTCATAATCTAATTAAACACTATTTTTCAACTATTTTAAAATAAAAAAGGTCTGTATTCATTCATTGGGGGAGGGGGGAGATATGACCATAAAATGAGAGTCAAGATACAAATTTGCAAAAAAAAGTATTTGAATTTCTATTTCATTATAGCCTGTTTTTCAAAAATCAACCACATATATGAATATATCCCAGTTTCTTCCCAATCAAATTATACCAAGCACTAATTCTTGTTTCAGATCATAAGGATCCAAGTATTGGGGTTAACTTTAACCTCAGCATGAGCCAAACCTCCTCTGCAAAGTATCCTGCAAAATCAAGAAAAAAAGACGTGTGGCAAATTGAGAAAGCTCTTAAAGTTTGAAATGCACAACACCCCCCCCCCAAAATGCCATAGTCACAGTTGTTTGTTCATCTTCTAAAGAATTTAATGAAACGCTATTCATCATTACTCTGCAAGTCACTGATCCCTTCCTTATCAGTTACAACCAACATGCTCCCGGAAATTGATAAAAATCAATAAATGGTAAAATTAAAACTCATTTAAATGACAAAAAAATAGATGCCTAGATACAAGATTTAGGTTGTCAATTAGTCATTACATCAAAAGATAGAAGTTGTGTCAAATGTTAGAGGTGACATTTTTCATTTTCAGTATATATAATTTCACTAATAATTATGAAAATACCATATTGTTTTCACTTCTTTTCCTATTTTTAAAAATTTTGCAAAATAAATGATGAAAACAAAATACCAAACACCCTAAGTATTACATTGACTAAAAATTTCACACCTTGTTTGGTAGCTAAGATGGGAAACAACAACGGATGTAAAGAGAGAGTAGAATAAGAGTAGGAAAAATATAAGTCTCATAAACTCTTAACACTGAAGTATTTCATGCATACTAGGAAACCAACCAAAATGTCACAAATTGTAATTAGTGTATACAAATGACAAAATTACTTTTGTGAAAAATCAGACACACATTATACATTCGTCCATTTTTAAATACCCCTCCCTAGTAGCCTCCTCTGTAACACAATTATCAATACCAGCAAGCTGGCAGCTACTTTGATCATCACACAAACCATCACTCTGCTCAAAAAGAAGACTACCTATCAGAAGGTCCTCACTATTTTAGCTATACAGACATACAATCAGCATTCTCTAAAATCCCAACCCAACAACCACTCCCAGCACCTCCTTGCCACTCTACTTTGTAAGACATGAGTCTTTGTAACACAACACAAACAACGAACTGGAGCCCCAAAATCTAAGTAGTCAATCCCGAAGAGCAGCCCCCCCCCCAAAATGCCATAGCAGAATAGCAGATAGTGGGATGACCACAATTGCAAAGTCTAGAATATAACATTTATAATTTTATAACACACAAAAATACTGAAAATAGAAAAATACACAATTAAAAAGTAAAAGACATAGTCATACATAATTAATACGGGGAATTAATAGAGGGACTTAAAAATGTTGAGTTCTCATAAAAGACTGGGACTTAAAATGGGAAGAAAAGAACATTATTAGGTCAGTTTTGTAAGTTACAAAGGGAAAAGTAACCATCACCAACAACCGACAACAATTAATAGGGGGTCTTGTTAAAAAGGCTTAAAAGATAAAACAGATTTAAAACATTTACAATGGGAAAAGCAACCGACAACAATTAATAGGGGGCAGTATTGAAAAGGCTTAAAAGATATAGCAGATTAAAAAAGATAAAGTAAAAGATAAAAATAAATCAAAAACCCAAATCCAAACGACAAGATTCATGGGCCAATTCAAGTTTTTGATCCCACGCTGAAATTGTGCCTGCTCATTCATGCATCCCTTGTTATTTCACCACAAACTGCGGCGCCACCTGCATGTTCAGTATCAGCTCCCACCATCCACAATTCGCCGCTTATGCAGCACTATTGACTACTTAGCCCAATATTATTACAAGCAGTGGCAGTTTCAGCTTGAGACAGCTAAAAGTGTTGTAATCATTGTTTCATCGTGGGTGGTTGTTAAGCAGGGAGAGAAATGCTACCACAACTCAATGACAGGGGAGACTAACTAGACTGAGGAAGAGAGGGTTGGGGATGAGGGTGAGTGGGGGAGATTTTTATCTATCCTATCCTACTTTTTTCTAATCTAGGCCCAGCCACTTGATAAATTTTGAACTAAAATGCTGAATAAGATAAGCTTATTCTATCCTATTGGCTCACAAACAATGGAATTAGAATAGGATAGGATACCTAATCCTATCCTATTTTTCTTATCCTATGCCTTAGCCACCAAACAAGCACTGAAAAGAGAGAGTTGGTGCAAACAACTAGCATTGACCATATTAAATGGTTCATCAAACTTTTGAACATGCTAAAAAAAAGTGAAAATCAGTAAATCCAAAATACATACAAAAATTAAAGGCAACAGATATAGTTGTTGTCTTAAAGTCTCAAGTCATGGTAAAACGATATGAGCAAAGTAAATGTAAGACTTGGTAGAAACTTGATGAAGTTTAGTATCATGCATTGATTAAAAACGTTAACTAATCATTTGACTAATTTTATTTTATTTTAGAGTGGTGTGTGATCAGCTATGACAAACAAAATAATGAACATTAGAAATAAGATTGAAATACTATTATCATAGTAATATAAAGAGAATAAATTATTTAAGAATGAAGATTTATGAATACCTTTGAATACATTCTAAACAGTCACAATCTCAAAGTCTGCATGCTGAGAACAATTGCGGAAGTAGGCTGTTATATGGTCAAGGTTGTTGATGAAGATTTTATATGTTGATCCAACTCCAAAGTTCAATGACTTCAATTTAGTAGAAGGCAAACATGCTGGCTTCACAAGGGCTGACGCTCCACAAGTAACCTGAAATTGAAAAAAGGTTTTAAAAAATTAAACTTGGGCCATCAAAATATATTTCATTTGACAATTCAATGAAGAAACCCATTCTCCCTCACACACACACTGTCATATGCACAAATATATAACCACAGAATTTTCTCCATACCTTAACTGTACAGAAGGATAGTTTAACAGCTTCTGCATTATGATGTCCCTGTAACATATTGATCAAACCATGTAAAGTCTCCTCTTTTTTCCTTCGACGACATTTTTCCAATCGATCATGTGGTTCATGTATATCAATGACCAAGCCATCCATAGAAGGAAGCCGAAACTCAAAAAAGGCACAAGGTGTAGAATACAAGTAAATGAAATTGGAAAGCTGTGGTGCAGCAACTACAATCTTGCATTTAAAGCGGTTGCACATCAGATTCAAGTTACTAAGTTTAGGAGCAGATATCACAAAATCCTTAGGGTTCAAATCTGACTTAAAGGACATTTCACTTAGGTGCAAATTCTTCAAATGGACACAATTAGCAAATGGATCCAGACAGTCAGTTCCTGTATAACACAGAATGAAGTTATTTAGATGCAGAGTTGTCAAAGTTGTAAAACCAAATAGTTCTGCCAAACTTGCAAATGGATTTGAAAAGTCAGCTGCAACAGGATGCATTGAAAACTGTTCCAGATGCAAAATGTCCAATGATTTGCAACCTAAAAGGGATGATGACCCATTCGTAGGATGGCAATCTTTTAACTCGAGCTTTTTCAAAGATTGGCAAGTAAATAAAGAAAAAGGAATTTCAACTGGTGGACTGCCAGAGGTTCTGCCAGCAGTTTTTGCCCGGAGATTGATTTTGATTTCTTCCACCCCATGTGATGCTGCATATTCAATAACCTTATTCAATAGACCTTGATCTGTCGCATAATCTACCCCAAAACGGTAGTAAACAAGAAGTTTGACATGAGAAGAATCGCGATGGTTTAGGACCCACAGCACAAACTTCTTAAAGTCAACCAATCGCATGAATGATTTGCTGCTGAAATTCAGGCAGGGAACTGAAGCCCAAAGGTACCTCCACCGCTTCGATAAAACACAAGTTTGAATTGCATCCTTTGTTTCCATAAATGACAAGATATGATGGATAATACAATCCGGCATGTCACTAAGTCTATCCTCACTTTCCTCCATTTCACAGTTATCTACATTTTGAGAGGCCAAAATTTCAGTTTTTGACTTCTTCAAGGGAGGACCAGATTCCTGAGAATCAGCCTTCTGAATTTCAGCTTCACAGCACTCAACTGAATCAGTCTGGTTGAAGCTGCAACTCATGTTTCCCATCAAACCATTCCAAATTTGAAAGATCCAGTGATCAGCAGCAGTACTCCTCTATGAAGAATCTGATTAAAAACAAGAAAAATGGAAAAATAATGAGAAAAAAAGAATCAGTCTGTTCAGATAAGAGAAGTTATCAACATCTTAGAAATACCAACAAAAAAAAACTTACTACAATCAAGACAAATTGTGTTAATCTTTTTGACACAACGTCTGGCAATAATTAAAACATGACAGTAAAAATAACTTTCCCTGCCCATCAAAATACACTCCCACAATTCCCCTACACCAGAATTTCTAAGTTTAAAACCTTCTCCTCAAATTCAATCCACAAACACACTAAAATAAACTTGCCCTACCCATCAAAATACACTCCCACAATTCCCCTACACCAAAATTTCTCGTTTTTAGAATCTTCTCCTCAAATCCAATCCCCAAATACACTAAAGTTTGAATCTTGACTCCCAAATCAAAGTACCCAAAAACCCCACAAGTAAAATTCCCCGGCCAATTAAATTCAAGTGATCAGTAACAACTAAAAAAAAAAAAAAGCCAACTTTACCATTCCGTGGTTGAAAAAATCACACAAAGGCACACCCCAACAGATTGTCAATTAAAAACAAAAAGAGAAATCAATAAGCAGTTGAAAAAAGGAAGAGGGGTTTTGCACCTGAGACAGGTCCTAGGAAGAAGTGGATGATGATCATGTTTGAAGGGCACGCGCTCTGAGAAGCGAGTGTGTTGGAAATTCTGTCTCTAGATACTAGGGAGAGCTTTTTGTGTTATGTTGTGTTGTGTGAATGAAGAAGGCGTGGAAATGGAAGAAGTGGATGAGTCTCTCTCTCTCTCTCAAATTACTACTAACTCAGCTTCCAATTCAATAGTTTAATTGCATCTTTTTGGTACCACGCATTTGCTACGACCAAAGTCACACTTATGTTTTCCCTTGGCCTTTTGGGGTTTCTATCTCTTCATTTCATTCTTCCAGTAATGGGAACGGAGAGAAAAAGAGGAAAGAATAACTTTCTTCACCCCCTTGTAAGTAACAATTAAGGCATGCTTATGATTATTTTCCATGAATTATTGTAGAATAATGTACACATTTGTTTATTTATTTAATGAGTTAAATATTTATTATGTATTATTAGTATAAAGAAAATAATTTTCCTTACCAGTGTTATTATGATATTAACTAAAAAAAGTAAAAGGAATAAGCTTTTATTATGGAGATACAGAAGAACGTAACAAAAATTATAAACAACTTAATTTTGCACTCTTAATAGATTTTTAAAAAAAAATTCTTAACCAATATTATGAGAATGCCAGTTAATATTTATCTACGAAAATTCAATTAATAAGAAATTATAATATGTACTAGCTTCATTCATATTTATAAGATTCATATTTATAAGACATTGTTGGCTAATTTATACATAAGAAAATTAATTAATTTAGATATTAGCATAATATTTATCTATAATTAAAAATAAATAAATTTGTTCTTAATATTATTAAGAATTTATTCATCTTCTTCGATCTTCAAACGAGAGAGAAAGACATAATTTCAAGTAACATTTAATTATAGGCTAAAATAAATAAGAATATTTTAATAAAAAATAGTTAAAATAAAAGTCTTATAAAAGGAACAACAAAATTTTAAAGTTATATCTTTTAGATAGGAATAAAGGAAGTATAACTTTTAAAACAATCATTATAAAAATCCCTTGTGATTAATGTAGTCTGGTTTTTCAATAATTAATGCATTCTGACTTTATTTGAATTTTCCAGCGTTGTAGTAATTAATGTATTCCGATTTTAATAAATAAATGTTGAAAATAATTTTTAAAAATATAATATATTAAGTTTTTAAGATTGCAGTAATTCAATTTTAAACATTTAATTATTCAATGTATTTTTTTCAAATGATAAACTCTGTACTTCCTCTATTTTAAAATAACTAATATTTTAGCATTCAAAATCTATATTGGATGACGTTTTTAGTTTTTAATAAGATATTAAAACTTTTATTTTAAATTATTTTCCAAATAAATTACGCCTATTTAATAATTTTTTAGTATTGTATTTATCAATTTTTCGACCACCACCATTAATGACCCAGTAGTTACAATTTAGAAAGAGTAAGAACATTTTAGTAAAAAAAAATTAATACGTAATTCATTTATTGTTATTCTTAATATATATGAAAAGAAATCTTAAACACTGATGACGTTAGAATGAAGAGCGTATTCATTTATATTTTATTATTGAATGGATCATTAAATGGACTTCATTTCTATAATTTTTTTGTGTCATTTTGAATTAGTCCCTATAAAAAAATTAATGAAGGTTAAAAGTAAATAATCTATATATTATAGAGATTAAAGTAAAATTTTAAAATATGAAGGATTAAAATAAAATGACAATGATGAAATAAAAAAGGGGATTTTAAAGGGACCAAATGTCAATAAATACTTTTTAGAAAATAAAATAAAATAATTATATTTCATGAATCAAAAATATATTTAAGCCTTTTAAAAAAAATTAATGTTTACTTATAAGTAAAATTTACATGAAAAGATAAATAAATTCCAACATGATATGTATGGTTGAGAGATAATTATATCTATTAAGTATGTAATTATAGAATCAATCATTGGGCTCATGTATAAGAAATTATATTTGTTGGGTTATCTCTTTAAATGAATTTTAGTGTTTTGATAGACTAATCTCTAGCTTTTGATTTGGAGATACCCTAGATTCACCCAAAGTAAGACTTGAAAAGAAATATTGATGGACTTCATTCAAACTGAAAATATAAGAAAATATATTAATTTAAGTTCATAAAAATTAATTAATGTCATTTAATTTTGATAGTCTCAATAAAAAAATTTATCAATTTCTTAAAATATCCTTTACAATTAATTACATAGTACAAAAAAAGAGAAGATCATTAGAAATAAAACTTTAATCAAATAAATGATATTTTAGAAATGATAACATTAAATAAGAAAAAATTAGTTAAATTTTACTTATATTTTATTCCATTGCACATATAATTTTTTTCTTATATTTAAGTTGAAGGCAATAACATTTAATGCTATAAATGTAAGATTGATTGATAGTTGTTTTAGTTTGGTACATGTATAGGTGTTTGTTTGCTTGGAATTTTACAACACAACAAAAATAATTTTTTGTTGTGTATTGTGCACATACCCATAACAAAAATGTGTTTTTATTGTGTATTCAAATCAAACTACATAACAAAAATTTTCTTTGTGGTAGTAAAGGACGTGACTTCATAATACATAATGAGGTTTGTTAATGGGATATTCATTCATAAAAATTAATGTATTTATTCAACTACTAACAAAATAATACATTATTAATTAAAATTAATCAATTTGAAAGTTTTTACTAATCTTTGATGAACTGGAGTATTTGTTTTTTATATATAAGATTATTGTAGATTGTTCACAACATTGAATTGTTCAAAATAATAATGTGTTTTCGACAAGGATATTTTTCATTGTGTATTGCAAAGTTACACCTCCCAATATCGATTATTACACAATATTTTCCGTTGTAGATTGTTAAAAAAAAAAGTGTTTTTGTCAAGAGTAATTTCGTTAAAAAAATTAGGTATGATTTTAAAATAAAAAGTGTGAAAATAACTAAGCCCATTACAATCTAAACGTGCACCCATAAGTCACTAGCTCGCTATATACTCCGAAAAACCAAAACGTGTGTGATTGTGGATTGTTGCTTTCTGCACCTTCAATTATTGCTTCCTGTGCCTCAATGCATTCTAGAAAGTCCAAATTTGGAATGCAATTTTACATTTTGGACTGAGCTTTCCGATATATAATGGGGTGCAGAAAGTAATATTGGACGTACAAGAAGTTTTTGTCGTAATTGTGTTATAATTTCGTATAGATTGGACCGTGAGCGTTAAAATAGGCCCAACTCAAAGATTCTAGACAAGGTGAGTAGGTTGGACTGCCACTTGATTTTGATCAATAAATTGCAAATTGACTGTGTGAACTGAAAAGTGATATATGAGAAAATGAAATAAAAAAGTAAATTATTTGTTTAAACGTTAATATAAATGAACACTACAATTTCCTATTAGAAAATTAGTCTCATAATTACACTTACAACCACATTCAAGTAAAGACTAAAAAAGTTAATTTAAAAATTTATGATGAAGTTTTCGCAAGTTAGAAATCAAACACTAAATTAGATCATAATATTTATAATCCTCGCGTTAAAGTGGGGGTTTAGGATAAGTTTCACACGGGCCTCACTCATATTATAAAGAGGTTGACAAAAATATGGTTTTACTATATTCATGATATGAAGTTACTTTAATTATATATATATATATATATATATATATATATATATATATATATATATATATATATATATATATATAGGATAATTTTTAAATAAAAGCTTATAGGAAAAAATCAAAGATAAATGAAGAATTTTTTATATAAATCAAAATTAACTCATACACTTTCATTTTTATAGAAATTTTATCATTTAACTTCTCAGAAAGTTGAGATATATAGTTAAGTTGATTTAACTTAAAAAAAGTTTAAGTCATTTACTTATTTATTTGAATAGTGCCAGGGCCGCCCCTATTTATGAAATCAGGGGATGGTGTGCCATGTTCCTTATCGAAAATAGAGGAGCAGCCCCTTGTAAATTGTATTTAATTTTAAATTTTCTTAGCTGTACAAACTTCAAAGACAAATTTGATTAATATTTAACGAAGTCAATCACCACGGTAGTCCCAATGAAATAAGAAAAATAATACTAACCTATTGGATTATTTATATATTACAAGAAAAATGTCTGACATTGAAAGTACGGGATAATGAACAATTTATCTTTATGTGTTGCTTTATTTATATGATCAGATATCGAATTTCTATTATACGCTGAAAAAACTTAAATTATTGTTAGCCTAATGATTAATGACATAATAATATTTCAACAATTTTTCTGGACTACTGACATATATATAATAGTTTTATAATAATAATAATAAAGTTGTAGTTCATCTTTCACAAACTTACTAATGAGGATATAGACAGAAAGAAAGATTTTTTTACAACCAAAAATAGTTGACAATATCTGGAGAGGGAAAGAGATGGAATATATATATAGCTTTTGATAATTATTATATTATTTTTACACACTATCAAAATAGTATATGTCAAATTTTATTAAAATTAAACAATAATAAAAATAATAAATAGATAATCAAATAATTCATATTTTAATATATTTTTAAATATTTATATTATATTTATTTTAATTTATATGAATAAAATAATAAATAATATAAAATTAATATAAAATTTTAGATATATAATCTATATGAAAAAAACTTTAAATCTAATCATAAATTTTTTAAAAATATTATTTAATTAAAAATTATAAAATGATATAATAATTATTAAAATTATATCGATATAATTTGATTCTTTCTATATATATATTTAACAGTTTAATCTCATGTTCGTTCGTGTGTATAAAATAAAATAATATCTTCATAAATAAATCTTCATACCTTTAAAAGTCTCTCTGCCATTAATTAACAAGAAATACAGTATATTATATCCGTAGCAGGTGATACTATATAGTTGACTTCAAAATTTTTGTCACTAAATCTTATTTACACTTTGACGTGTAAAATACTTGTTACTTTCCTCATTGCTTCTGTCATGTTTTTGAATTTTCACTCAACACTTTTATATACGTGAAACAAATTTCACTCGGTAAGCCATGATTAATTTATATTTTTTGATCCATTCACAAAATTCCACCATAGCCAGCGGTATTATTATCTATATATAAATAGGAAAGAGCTCACCCGCTTCTCTCCACAACATTACCACATAGCAATTGCCATGACTATGTCTACTATTTGGCTTTTGACTCTCTTTTCTGTCATTTATGGCAGTGCAGCTACTCATCACGTTTATAGAAATCTTCAGAGTGTATCTTCTGATTCCTCCAACCAACCTTACAGAACTGCTTATCACTTCCAACCTCCCAATAATTGGATAAATGGTATATATAACATATTTCCTTCAACTCATCTTATAGTTTCTCATGTACCCTTTATTCCTTTCTTTCTATTCTTTTCATTTGTTTTTGTTAATTTATGTCTCTAATTAATCTCTTGTTTTTTTCAATTGATATGTTATCCTGAAATGGACATGTGGATGTATTTGGACTTGAAGATCCCAATGGTTAGTTCAGTTCACTTATATGAAGAATCTCCCTCAGTGCATCTTTTTTACTTTCTCTTTGTAGTTTCTTTCGATTCATGTCGTAATATCATCATCCCTATTCTCATATTCATCTAAACAACAATCATTTCCGAAATTCTGGAAATTCAAAATGGTTGAAATAATGTTGAAATGCAATTTATATAAGAAAACTAGGAAGAGTGCAGAAAATTACAATGTTTCCCAAAGTTTGTTTAACAGCACCTACAATGCCGTAGAAATCAAATATAACGTAAAATATTGAGCTAGATCTCTATAGACTGGGGCCAGAGTAAAAGAAAATAAATGAACACATCATTGATTAACAAGTTTCTTCCATTTGGTTGGCTTTGTTCTATAATATAATAAACTGATGCATGTAGATAATAGTGAAGTCAAAACTACTTATCTTTCTTTATGTTTCTCTCTAATTGAAATATAACATGCTAACAAAAATAATTAGGAGAGGAAGTGTCATTATGTGTTATTTTTTAAATTAAAATATAAAAAGACGCGTAGAAACTAGAAAGGACTCATGATATGAATCCACAGAAAAGACTCATGATAGTCTTAAAGAATTCACAAATCACAAGTTGATACGTGCCATTAATTTTTCTATCTCTTATTATTTTGTGCTGAAAAATAAAAAAATAAAAAATTGTCCTTACTTGGGGCTTTATAATTGTCAGGACCATTGAGATATGGAGGACTCTATCACCTGTTCTATCAATACAATCCTAAAGGTGCAGTTTGGGGAAATATTGTGTGGGCACATTCAGTTTCAAAGGATCTTGTGAATTGGACCCCACTAGATCCTGCCATCTTTCCATCTCAATCGTCCGATATAAATGGTTGTTGGTCAGGATCAGCCACACTACTTCCCGGGAACAAACCAGCCATTTTGTATACTGGAATTGACTCATTGAATCAGCAAGTTCAAAACTTTGCCCAACCAAAAAATTTGTCTGACCCATTTCTTAGGGAATGGGTTAAGTCCCCCAAAAATCCCCTAATGGCACCAACTAGTGCTAACAAGATCAATTCAAGTTCATTTAGGGACCCCACCACTGCTTGGCTAGGCAAAGATGGGCATTGGAGGGTACTTGTTGGAAGCAAAAGAAGAACTAGGGGAATGGCAATCTTGTATAGGAGCAAAGACTTTGTTAAATGGGTTCAAGCCAAACACCCTTTGCATTCAACCCTAGGAAGTGGCATGTGGGAGTGTCCTGATTTTTTCCCTGTTTTGAGTAATGGCCAATTGGGTGTTGACACGTCGGTGAACGGTGAATATGTTAGGCACGTGCTCAAGGTTAGCTTAGATGACAAAAAACATGATTACTATATGATTGGGAGTTACAATGCTGCCAAGGATGCATTTATCCCAGATGAAGAGTCTAATATATTTGTTTTAAGATATGATTATGGAAAATACTATGCCTCAAAAACTTTCTTTGATGATGGGAAGAAGAGAAGGATTTTGCTAGGGTGGGTCAATGAATCCTCTAGTGTTGCTGATGATATCAAGAAAGGATGGTCTGGAATCCATGTAAGTTCAATTCATTGCAATTTCTTAAATTGTTATTATTGGTTTGCTCACCATGTTCTAAAATCAAGACTTCATCAAACCAAAAAGTGTTGACTCTAGGTTCAAATAATTAGATTTGTTTTTTGGGCATGGTTTATGAAATTATGATAAATGGAATATAGTTTAAATAATAGTAGTAGCATGAGCCAGCTCATACCATGATGAGAAAGTGAGGCTCCACAGTTTTTTTTTTCCTTTAGAAAATGAAGTTGACCTAGTACTATAGAAAACAGTGAGGGTGAAATTTAATGAAAATGCACATGTATTTTGCAGACAATTCCAAGGGCTATATGGCTTCATAAGTCTGGTAGACAGTTGGTACAGTGGCCAGTGGAAGAAGTTGAAAAGCTACGTGCATACCCAGTCAACTTGCTACCCCAAGTGCTAAAAGGAGGCAAGTTGCTTCCAATTAATGGTGTCACAGCATCACAGGTAAGTTTTACTTGCTACAATCTATAGTAACAATAATACTAATTATAATCAAGGTTCTAAATTATGTTCAGGATCATGCTTGCAATAATTTTAGAAAAACTATACTATAATATTGCTGAAAATTAGGGTCAAATTCGCCCAATATAATCATAATTTACGGTCGCAAAATGGTTTTGAAGACCACCCGATTTTTAATACTACACTGGTATACTATATGTATTGTGATATACAAAGTCCTTGTATTTTATATTTGGAACAATTTGAAGTCTCTAGGTTTAATAACTAGAAGTTTAATCGAGAATACTCAAATAGAACCGATCCATAGGCATACAAAACAAAACTATAGGTTCCAAAGTAAAAAGAGAATGCGTTTAATATCTTAAAAGCATATATAATATATCTAATTTTTTTCTTCATTTATTAAGTAGGAAGATTATAAAGAAGATTTATAATGATTTTATTTTTTCCTACTCACAGGAGTTCAGATAAAGATTTTTTTTTATGCTTCAAATAGAACATGTTTTAAATTTATACTAAAAATAATTCCGATTTTTTTTTTACTTTGAATGTTGTGCTACGGTGGGCGGTGGGTAACAAGAACAAACTTTTTAGCTTATCATACTCTTTTCCATAGATTCTCTCTTAATTAATTATTAAGTGGAATTCATGTATAGTAAATATGTAGATTTCATTTTTTATTTACTGGGTCTTTTCTTTTCCAAAATGATGAGACCTACTTGAATTTCAATTAATAAAAAAGAATGTACTGAAGAAAAAAAAATTGTTGAAAGAATGTTACTAGTATCCTTAGATGCTTCTGTCTTAGATGTTAAACATACGAACACTTAATAAAATATAACTTTTATGGTACATTAGATCTATTGATTTTCAGATTCTATATATATATATATATATATATATATATATATATATATCAAAATTCACTATACCATCCTTATATTAAAGTTCAAATTTAGATAGAATATATATAGAAATTGATCACTATAATAAACTGATTTGTTAACATAATTTTAAGTAACTAAAAATTAAAAGACTTTGTTGATAAAACTCACTTTAGTGATTTGTATTGATAGATAATGATAATAAAAACCGACGAATATATTTGTTTTGACTTTTAAGTTTTAACACCAATCATTCGTCCTTTGCTCTTTGCAGGCTGATGTTGAAATTTCGTTTGAAGTGAGTAAGTTGAGAAAGGCTGAAGTATTGGACTATTGGACAGACCCCCAAATTCTATGTAGTAAAAAGGGTTCATCCGTCAAAAGTGGTTTGGGCCCATTTGGTCTGCTAGTTTTTGCTTCAGAAGGTTTGCAAGAGTATACATCAGTTTTCTTCAGAATATTCAGACACCAACACAAATATTTGGTGCTCTTGTGCAGTGACCAAAACAGGTTTGTTTTGTTTGTGTTGTGTTATCTAATTATTTCCATCGACTCAAATTTAATTCTCTCCACATTAAGGTTACGTTTGATTGAGTGGAAAAAAATGAAATAAAAATCAATTGAAATAAATTTTTTAAATTAAAATAGAATGTAAAAAATGTAAATCATCTTATTTTCTTATTCATTTTTCCTTTTTTTTTCTTTCTCTTTTTTAACTCAAACGAATGGAGCCTAACTCTTATGATATACAAATGCATGACAGGTCTTCCTTAAACAAAGACAATGATTTAACCTCTTATGGAACTTTTGTGGACGTGGACCCTCTTCATGACAAGCTATCATTGAGAACCTTGGTAAGTTCCAACTGATTACAGCAAATGCATGATGATCACATTAATTAGAAAATTTTCCAATTTGTCTAAAATCATGAGATATTATGATGCACAAACTTTCTTCAAATAAAAATTTCTATGGATTGTAGTGGCTCACAAAAAGGATGCATTCAAATCAAACTTTTACGTTTTAACAAGTGCATGATTTTAATATAAAAAAATAGAGGTATACTAGTATTTCTCAGAAAATATAAAAAAGAATTTTATATACACGTATTCAAACATTTATGCACAAAAAGATCATTTGTAAACAGATAAGTTTAATAGTACTGATGGAGATAAAAACGAAAATCACATTATGTGTGTATATTGAAAGTCATGGCTATAAAATTTCTTATCCTTAGTATTTTCTTTTGTTCAAATGATCTTTCATTGTTCCTACTAATGCACAAGTTTGTCACTTCCACAGATTGATCATTCTGTCGTGGAGAGTTTTGGAGGAGAAGGAAGGGCTTGCATCACAGCAAGAGTTTA
Organism: Glycine soja; assembly: GCF_004193775.1. Lineage (NCBI taxonomy): Eukaryota > Viridiplantae > Streptophyta > Magnoliopsida > Fabales > Fabaceae > Glycine > Glycine soja. Next base: position 15,532,719 of record NC_041009.1, on the reverse strand, counting down.
TCCCACGTTGGCAATCAATGATAAAGCACAACTATATGCTTTCAATAATGGAACTGCTGATGTCAAGATCACAAGATTGAGTGCTTGGAGCATGAAGAAAGCACAAATACATTGAAAGTAAGTAGAGTGGGAGAAATGGAAGAACGATGAAAGCTCATGATGACAATTTTTTTTTACTTCTTCTATTAATGCCTCCAAATATCATTAACGCAACAATAATATGCTTGCCATTCATCTTATATATTCAGATTTAATATTTGATAACTTAACAAAATTAATATATATATATATATATATATATATATATATATATTTAAGAAAAAGGGTGCCATTAATTAATTATATTCTGACACTCCTATGCTTGTCACCAACGTATTTTACTATTTGTTCTCACCACTTTAGCTTCACTTTGAGAATGAGTCAACCCCTTGTTTTATTCAAGGCTATATTGGAAAAGTTATTTTAATTAGTTTTTAGATTTTTTATTATCTAAAAATTTATTTGACTTTCTGATAAATAAGTTTTATTTAATAGCTTAGAACATTTTTTATTAGAAATTAAACATAAAAAAAATTAGAAACCTAAAATAAAATTTATTAATTTATCATGCACTTAAAATATATTATAACCAAATATCATATAAATATCTATATTTTTATTATTTTATATTTTTTTAACTATTTTAATGAAAATGATTTTATTGAACACTTATGATTTAATAATAGAATGATTCAATTGTCAAACCTTAATTTTGTTTGGAAATTTTTTTTAAAAAATAAAAAACAAAATTTAGAAAAATGAAAAAGAAATAAGAAAATAAAAAAAGGAAACAGAAAAAAATAAGAAATAAAAAAAGGAAAGAAAGAACAGAAACATAAAATAAAAAATTAAAAAAGGAAAGGAAGAACAAAAATAAAATAGAAAAAAATAATAATAAAAATGGAAATAATTATAAAGGACAGAATGAGAAATAACACTATAAAAGGAGAAGGTATAAACACAATTACAAAGAAAAAGAAAATTACACAAAATAGAACACGCATAAAATAAGAAGAGGCACGACTCCTAAGAAGATAAAAGAAGTTCATTACATCACCTTGTTTGGCACTACATGATAAATGAATGAACCATTGGTCACACGTGAGACTCTTATATATATATATATATATATATATATATATATATATATATATATATTGTAAATATTTGTTGTGCATTTTTTTTTATATAATAAAAAGTAAAAAATAAAAGAAAAAACACAAAATAAAAATTCCTATTACACCACCTTTTTCACCCTTTTTCACATATACAATTTCTTGCTTTTATTTTGGACCTAACCCATTTTTTTTATAAAATAATTGTACATAAAATAAATACTATTAGTCACACCTCTATTTACATGTACGCCCTCACTCTTGTCCAAATGAAGTAGAAACTACTATTTACACCATCCTTTTTGGGGTTTGGTTCTATTATTTTTTATTTATTTTTTATTGTTTGGTTAATTTTTAGTATATTGTAAATATTTTGTCACTTATTTATTTCCCCCATGTTTTTAATCTTGCGTCCCTAATTACTAAGTGTATTCTCCGCTTCTATTTTATTCCTTTCTATTCTCATTCAATTTATTTGTGTGTGTCTCATCTATTGATTACTTAAAGTTACGTTAATCATTTTGAAATTCTATGTTAGTATTCTTTAGTACACGCTTACATCTTGTGCACTTCATCCTAGTTTTCGATTTGCTTGGTGGTGTTTTAATAAACGTGTGGGTAAATTTAGTGAATGTCATGTTGGGTTTTCAACTTGTTTGACTTCACAGTTTACCACAAATTCAAAGTCTTTTTTTTTCACATTCTGTGCACTCCAAGTCAGGTCTCTGACTAGCTTGGTGGTGTTTTAATAATGTGAGTAAAATTTTGTGAAAGTCATACTGGGTCTTTGATTTGCTTGACTTTATAGAGTATATTTGAGATTCTCAATTTTCTCTACAAAATTTGCACATTACTCGAGATAACTTGTCCAATGCATTAAGTGATTCTCTCCTCTGTTTTCTTAAAATTCAACGACGCTTCAAGATCTAACACCTTAACGGCTTTTTATCACACAATTAAAAAAAATCTTTCAAAAAAAATCAACCCAACACACAAACTCTTTTCTATTCAAAAAATTATGTTAGTCTGATTTCTTCATTACACTTGAAGATATGTAGGAACAAGGACAAACCTCTTGTTGACCTAAAAAACTTTAAAAAAATCATTTTTTTCCTAAAAAATAAAAATTCACTTTATTTTTCTAAATAAACAAAAAATATAATGAACATAACTCATATTCTCAAGGGAAAATAAATAATTAAAAGGTTACTTTATTTTTAGCACACTCGATTAAAGGTTGTCGTCTTCATGACGGACACGAGGGATACTAGCACCTTCTCTGTGTATAAACAATTTTCGAATCTTTTTTCTCAAACCGTAGATTATTCTTTATCCTTTTTTTATTTCACGACATTTTCCTTTTTAAATAAGCATTGGTGGTGACTTCGCCCGTTTTTTCTTCTTGGAAGACCTCTTTCTTTCTCATTTTATCATTATCCTGTCATGACCCCACGTTGCTACACCAATAACATTACATAAATTTTTGTGCATAAAAAATCTAATGTATACAATTTTATTAGACTACATGGGATCAGGTTATTTAATCCCATTTTTAATTTGGGTTAGTTGGACAAAATCTTTAATAATTAAGCTTAACAAATTTCAACTTTAAATTCTATCTGTTCAAATCTCAAGCTAACTTATTTTCAATTAGTTTTGTAAAACAAAATTATAACAAGATTTCTAATTATAACAAGATTTTCCCATGAATCATTTACAAAAGACTAGAAATACAATTTAACGTCCGTAAATACTTGGAAGTGTTCAAGTCTCGTTAATAAAAAAGAAAAGTCCCATTAGTCATTAATACTCTGTACCTTGAAGAAATGGTCCAACTGGAGCAGATGCTCGTTTTAATTGACTTCAAAATTCTGACAAATGGACCAAAGTGGCTTCATTTTTTCTTTTCATATCCTTCTCAGTTTTTTCCTACATTTATTCAACCCAAAATTGGGGGTTGAAAGATTAACATTTCCTTAATTTCATATCTTTTTGATCCATTCAGAAAATTCCACCATAGCCAGCAGTTTTTTCTATATATATAAATAGATAGGATAGCACACCTTCCCTCCACAACATTACCACATAGCAACCATGATTATGTCTACTATTTGGCTGTTAACTCTCTTTTCTGTCATTTATGGCAATTCAGCTTCCCATTATCTTTATAGAAATCTTCAGAGTCTATCTTCTGAATATTCCTATGATCAACCTTACAGAACTGCTTATCATTTTCAACCAGCTCGGAATTGGATAAATGGTATGCATATTTCCTTCAACTAATAATAATCTTAAATTTTCTTATATACCCTTTATTCATTTCTTTCTATTCTTTTCATTTATTATGTGTACAAATATTTTGTCTCTAATAAATAGTTTATTCTTTTGCTTCTTGTTTTTGTCACTTGATATCTAATCCTGAAATTGGACTTGAAGATCCCAATGGTTAGTTCAGTTCTCTTATGAATCTCTCAGTTCAGTGCACCTTTTTTTTCATGTTCTTTTATGAACTTTCCTTCAATCTATCGTATTATATCATCAATTTTCATTATCCCTATTGATATATTTTTTTATTAAAAATAACCGTAATGACTCGATTCATGATTTAATTATATTTTAAGTAAGATTCTTATAGAGTGTATTTTGGGATGGAATAATGTAACACTCATCGGGCCCCTATTGTTATATCTATATTCATTTCAGAATATTTCTGGAAACTAAAAATGGTTGAATTGTAGAGTGCAGAAAATTAAATGTTTCCCAGAGTTTGTTCAACAACAGTCCTTTCAAAGCCGTGTAGAAATCAAAATATAGTGAGTCAGATTTCTACTGTAGGGCCAGAGGAAAAGAAAATAAGCATGTAAACGTGATGCATGCACGTAGATAGTAGTGAAGTAAAATTACTTATCTTTTTTTTCTCTATATGTTTCTATCTAATTAAAAAATAACATGTTAACATAAATAATTAGGAGAAAAAGTATCGTTATGTGCTATTTTTATTTGAATTAAGATAATAAAAAAAATACGGGCAGAAATTATTTGAGATAACAATTTTTAGAATAAATTATACCAACTATCATGAAGTCTCTTAAAATTATACAAATTCTTCATTACACCATGTTTTCCTACAAGAGAGGTTAGTATAAATGTTAAAAAAATATGATTTTGTGTAATTTAACAAAATTTTAAGTGTGATCAATATAATTTACTTTAATTTTAAAATTCTTAATTCACATGTTAATACTTATCAAATAATTTACTATTTGCACCGGTCTTTTTTTATAAGAAATAAGTAATAGTATATTTTACACTATAATTTATTTTTTGTAAAAAGTAGCAAAGATAATATCTCTTAATGTGCATTTGTTTTGAGGTACCATTTGTATTTCCAAGAATGTTATAACCAGGAACATTATTCCTCTTGCATATATTAAAAAATGTCTTTGGTTACATTCTAATATCTCTAGGAATATCTTTTTTTCAGAATTTAAAATAATTTAAATATATAAGTGTGTTAAAAATACTACTAGACTTACATATAAGAAAAATTAACTAATTTCACATTAATATATAAGACAACTTTTTTGCTTATATTTATGTCCAAAGGGAGTAATTTTTTAAAGGAGTATTAATAAGTAGCACATTTCTTTAAATACACAATCTCTAATTGATTAAAATTTATTAAAAATTACAAAATTAAGATAGATAATATTAAATAAGATGTGAAACCCACGAAAATTTATTATTTTGAATAAATTTCAACCAATAAAAATAATTATATATTTTTAAAAGAATATATTAGAGAATATGCTCTTAGCATTCCTCAACTTTTTATGTTCCTATCAGAATATAAATTTCTCACTCCTCATAGTAAGAATAAAAGTGAAGAAAAATATAATAATATATTTTTTTAAGAAATTAACAATATTTAGAAATAATATTTTAAAGCTCATAGCAAATATGAGAATATTACAAATTTACATATAAGTTTAGCTACTGTATGTTTGCGTTTTTTAATTTTAGTCCTTATAAGTTTTTTTTCTTTTTTAGATTTTATAAGTTTATATTTTTTTAATTTTATTTCGTTTAAGTCTTTTTCCTCTATTTTAGTTCATCTAAATTTGTGATTTTTTTTTTCAATTTTAATCCCTAAAGCTCGAGGACTAAAAATAAAATAAAAAATTACAGGAACCAAAATTAAAAAAAAAAGAAAGAAAGGAAAATTTACAAAAATTAAAAATTTTAAAAATTATAGGGGCAATAATTAAAAAAATTACAAAAAATAAATTCATATTAAAGTATTTTTATATTTAGATTTGGAGAAATAATTTTTTAATCAGTAAAACAAACACAGTTTTATATTAAAAAAAAATGTCCTTACTTGGAGTCGGGGCTTTTGGGTAGGACCAATGAGATATGGAGGACTTTATCATGTGTTCTATCAATACAATCCTAGAGGTGCAACTTGGGGAAATATTGTGTGGGCACATTCAGTGTCAAAGGATCTTGTGAACTGGACCCCACTAGATCCTGCCCTATTTCCATCTCAACCGTCCGATATAAATGGTTGTTGGTCAGGATCAGCCACACTACTTCCTGGGAACAAACCAGCCATTTTGTACACTGGAATTGACTCCAGGAATCGCCAAGTCCAAAATTTGGCCCAACCCAAAAATTTGTCTGACCCATTTCTTAGGGAATGGGTTAAATCACCCAAAAATCCTCTAATGGAACCAACTAGTGCTAACAACATTGATTCAAGTTCATTCAGAGACCCTACCACTGCTTGGCTAGGCAAAGATGGGCAATGGAGAGTACTTGTTGGAAGCCTAAGAGAAACTAGTGGAACGGCACTTTTGTACAAGAGCAAAGATTTTGTTGATTGGGTTCAAGCTGAACAACCTTTACATTCAACCCTTGGAAGTGGAATGTGGGAGTGCCCTGATTTTTTTCCGGTTTTGAAGTGCTAAACAACATGATTACTATATGATTGGGAGTTACAATGCTACCAAAGATGTGTTTATCCCGGATAACGGGACTAATCAATTTGTTTTAAGTTATGATTATGGAAAATACTATGCCTCAAAAACGTTCTTTGATGATGGAAAGAAGAGAAGGATTTTGTTAGCATGGGTCAGTGAATCATCAAGTAGTGCCGATGATAAGAAGAAAGGATGGTCTGGAATTTATGTAAGTTGTTTGCAAATTGCAATTTCTTATTTTGTTATTGAATAAATCATCAAATATATTTCTTAAGTATTACCTTCTATCATAAGTAATCTTTAAAGTATTGAAATTACATTATAATTTTGAATATCCACAAACTATTAAAGATTATTTGAACTATTTCTTAATGGATTAAATTATATTGGTATAATTTTAATAATTATTATATAATTTTTATAACTTGATATATAATATGATTTTTATTTATTCATAACTTCAACTTCGTATCCTATTGCCCAGAGGCTCTTCGCTATGCTAAGGTATAGGGGAGGGATGTTGTTTTCGGATTCGAACCCATGACCAACAAGTCACCAAGGCACAACTTTACCGCTGCACCAGGGCTCGCCCTCATTTTTATTTATTCATATTTTAGTATATTTTAAAATATTTATATTATATTAATTTTAATTTATATGAAAGGAATAATAAATGATTTTTTATTAATATGAAGTTTTATACATGTGATTTATGTGAAGAGAATTTTCAATCCAACGATGAGTTTTAAGAAAATACTATTTAGTTAAAAATTATAAAATGAAATAATAATTATTAAAATTATATCTATATAATTTAATATTTCCTTAAGTGTATATATATTGAAAGATTACTTATATAATTTTGTTACGAACTATTTAAGGTACAAAAAATACTACTTTGTTGACCGTTGGTCTTTGCTCAATAACTTAGATTTGCCTTTTGGGCATGGTTTGAGAGATGGATATGGTTTAAAATAACATGAGCCACTTCATACCATGAGAGGGAGAGTGAGGCTCCACAGTTTTTTTTTTTTTTTTTTGTCTTCTAAAAATTGAAGTTGACCTTAAACAGTACTTGAAAACAGTGGTGGAGAAATTTGATCAATAATTAATGCACATGTGTTTTGCATAGTGCAGACAATTCCAAGGACTATATGGCTGCACAAGTCTGGTAAACAGTTGGTACAGTGGCCAGTGGTGGAAATTGAAAAGCTACGTGCATACCCAGTCAACTTGCCCCCACAAGTGCTAAAAGGAGGCCAATTGCTTCATATTAATGGTGTCACAGCAACACAGGTAAGTTATACTTACTACAATCTAGTAACAATTAATAGTACTGATCTACTCAAGGTTTTAAATTACCTATGTTCAGGGGATGATAACAAAAAAGTTTTTTTTTTTTTTAAAATATTGTGGCAAATTAGGATCAAATGCGCCAGATACAACCCATAATTTACTGTCGAAATATTTTTGAAGACCGTGAAATCTTTAATAATGCAACCCCAAAAATGATTTGAGACAACTCCGGGTTTACATTATCTGATTAATGTGAGTGAAATTGAACTTCAACTTCTTAAATAAAATCTTGAGTTTAAATTTTGTAAATAAAAAATAAAACATGAATCTCATTTTTTATTTTTTTAGTTCTTTTTCTCAAATTAAAGTGAAATTTAATTTCAATAGTAAAAAAAGAGTGTGTTGAAAAAATAAAGTGTTAAAAGAATATATTACTATTACTCAAGTGTTAAGCATACCAACACTTAATAAAATTAACGTAGCTTTTATATTTTTTTTATAGGCGACGTAGCTTTTATATGATACATTAGAGGCTTTCTAAGTTATTGATTTTCAGATTCCCTCAACCATCCTTATATCAAAATTCAATCAACCATCCTAATATTAAAAGTGCAAATTTAGATAGAATATAGAGAAATTATTAACTACTACTATATTAAGCTGGTTTTGTTAACATTATTTTAATTAACATAATAAAAAAATTATAGAAATTAGAATGTGAGTTTTGTTTCTAAAGCTGGTCTTGGAGTAGATAGAATATATATTTTATTATTCTTTTATATTTTTAATATAATAAATATTTCTTTCTCGGTTACTAGATAATGTTAATAAAACCGATCATGGGTATAATAAGAGCAATAATTTGTCCTTTGCAGGCTGATATTGAAATTTCATTTAAAGTGAATAAGTTGAAAAAGGCTGAAGTATTTCCAAATTCTGTGTAAAAATGGTTCATCCATCATAAGTGAACTGGGCCCATTTGGTCTGCTAGTTTTTGCTTCAGAGGGATTGCAAGAGTACACATCAATTTCCTTCAGAATATTCAGACACCAACACAAATATTTGGTACTCTTGTGCAGTGACCAAAGCAGGTTTGTTTTGTTTGTGTTGTTTTCTCTAATTATTTCCATCAACTCAACTTCAATTCTCTCCAAGTTAACTCTTCTAATATACAAATTCATGACAGGTCTTCCTTAAACAAAGACAATGATTTGGCCACTTATGGAACTTTTGTGGACGTGGACCCTCTTCATGAGAAGCTGTCGTTGAGAACCTTGGTAAGTTCCAATTCATGAAGCTACGAGATATTAAGATGCACAAACTCTTTTTTAGAAAATCAAATTGTTAACATCGATCATATATGCACAAACGTTCTTCAAATATTGTAAGTCAATTTCTATGGACTGTAGTGGCCCACAAAAAAAGTTGCATTAATACAAGACTTACATGTGCATCAGTATATGGTGCAAACATTTCAAAAATAAAAAGTCAATTTCAATGTATTGTTAGCCAGCAAAAGTTGCATCAGTATGAAACTTACGACAAGTGCATGTCACATTGATTAGAAAATTTTTCCAATTTGTAAAATCATGAGATATTATGATGCACAAACTTTCTTCAAATAAAAAATTTCTATGGATTGTGGTGGCTCGCGAGAAGGCTGCATTCATAAGAAACTTTTAAGTTTTAACAAGTGTACGATCTTATTAAAAAAATAATAGAGGTGGGTATATATCACAAAATATAAAGAGAATTTTATATACATGTATTCAAACATTTATGCAGAAAAAGATTATTTGTAAACAGATAAATTTAATACTATCGATGGGGATAAAAACAAAAGGCAATATATGTGTGCATGTTAAAATTCATGGCTATAAAAAAATTTCATCCTGTAGTGTTTTTTTTTTCTTTCCTTCAAAGGATCTTCAATGCTCCTACTAATGCACAAGTTTGTCCCTTCGACAGATTGATCATTCTGTGGTGGAGAGTTTTGGAGGAGAAGGAAGGGCTTGCATCACAGCCCGAGTTTATCCCACATTGGCAATCAATGATAAAGCACAAATATATGCTTTCAATAATGGAACAGTTGATGTCAAGATCACAAAACTGAATGCTTGGAGCATGAAGAAAGCTCAAATAAATCGAAACTAAGTGGAATGCATAGAAGAAACCACAAATAAATTGAAACTAAGCACAAATAAATTATGAAACTAGTCATTGATGATGTTGAAATTTGCAAAAAGAGAGACGGTGTCCCTAAAGAGACTCATCTATGGTTATAATAAATTTTTTCACGTTATTACTATCTTGCAGTTGTTTTTTCCTATTATTTTGCAAAAGTGTGAATGTCAATGTGTTTTTGGATGTTTTTGTCTCCTTCCAGTGCATTTTGCGTAAACTTTGCCTAGTTTAAATTAAAGTTTAAACGTACTTTATTTTATTGGATAAAGAAAAAGATCGTGTGATTTTCTTATTCTTTAAATTAATATCATAGTATCACTGGTAATCACATTATGCATTATTGTGGGTGGGGAGATCATGAAGCAACTAATAGAATAGCATAAAGGCATTTTGTTCCCAATTGCAAGACAAATAAAAAGATGAACTGTCAAATGCTAATATAATATATATATATAATACCAACAAGTCATTATTTTGAGTTGTATTATATTTGGTTACCTTAAGTAAGGTTTCGAATTCAAACTTTGTAAATGAAAAAACATGGTTATGAGAAAAGAAAAAAAAAATTCAATTAAAGGTGATCAGTCAGATGCTTCGAAGGAGATTAATCATAGACAAAACCGATGGATATTCTATACTAATAACATGATTAAAAAATATAATATATATATATATATATATATATATATATATATATATATAAACATTTAAAAACCAGGCCATACATCAGCAACATGGGGGTGGATCCAATAAATGCCTAAAAGGATCAAATATCAAATGGAACTTTACAGTAGATACTTACAAACTATCTGCATTCAAATGTCTCAATTTTTTTTAATGTTAATAAATATGCCATCCTCTTCTATAAAATATACTCTTGTAGTGGTGTTGACCATTTGAGATTATATACCTTCGTCCTTTACCAACCTGAAGTTATAAATATCAGTAGGCTAAGGTCAGGATTAGCTTTGGACTGTGCTCTATTCTGCTGCTATTCATATTCCATACTCAGATGGTCCTTTTGCCTACCTTTCCGTTTACCCTTCTTTTTCACTTTCTCATTTGGAATTTCTTCAAACTGCCCTGTTAAACATTTGTGCACAATGTTTATCACTTCATCAAGCAACTCTCTATTATAAGAATCCAACCCTTCTGCTGAGACTATATCAGCAATATTTGCAATTTCCCTCATAGCAGTAACCTGTAAAAGCATGTAGCAGTCAAGTAAAAGTATTGATATTAACATACATTCCAGTAAAAGACAAACAATGATAACTAAGCAAAGAAATACTGTTCTTTGATACTCTGATTCCAGGGATGATGTGACTCTCCTGATATATTTCCGGGTAATCTTCTGATACCACTGCATGTACTCACCCTCATCAGCAATGTCACCACCTTCAACAACATAACCCAAGGTTCTGACCACTCTGAGAGCCAAACTCCATTTTTTCCATCAAGTCTACCCCGTGATCCACTATACAACTCTTCCTCTCCCATCGTTCCACGTATTTTGGGATAGTTTGATGCATGCCAAATTGCCTTAAGCAACGATCGGGAAGATGCCTTTCCACTTTGTCGAAACACAATAGCATAGTCCTAGATTCCCATAAAATCAGACTAGCTTTTATATCTTCTGGTATGGATGAACAGTCCATGTCATTGTAAGGTAGCCACTGGACCTGTGTACCAACACTGCACAGATTTACTATTTTGTTCTACTTAATTCATTAAAATAATCCACATTATTAACACTTACATCACATGGATTAAGAGAGTCCAAAGCCTTTCTGTAGGACACTACATTACATTTCATCCAAGCACCACTTTTCCCTTTTCATTTAAGCAGAAAGGGAAAGCAATTATTATCAGGTTCTTGATTAAATTTTGGCAGTCCAACATTGAGGCGAGAATAACACCAGCACTAAAAATAATAATAATAAAATATTATTCAGTCAGTATTGAAACTGAAAGAATCAGCAAAAGAAGAGAGTAAAGGGAAGTAATGTTATAACCTGTACTAGAGTTAAACAGCCACTAATAGTGCTTTGAGATTTAAGAGAAGCATTGCCAAGTGCTCTATATAAAAATGCTAATGCTCCTGGACCCCAAGCAAACTTCCCAGCCTTGTCAAAGTCTTCAAACAAAGAAAGGTAAATAACAGGGACTTTGTTCCCTGTTGTTGTAGAAAATATTGTACTGCCTACTAGGTATAAAAGGAAAGCACAAGTACATCGCTCAATTTCCTCCTGTGATGCATCTTCAGGACACTCAGAGAAGAACTCCTTCAGCCAAGTAAGCTTCACCATTCCACCATTCAGGTCCTCAGGTACTCTCCCTAATAATTTTTCACAAACTGAACTTGGTGCACTTATTGGACCTATCACAGGTTCTCCATCAATAGCCAATCCAAGTAATAGTGATACATCTTCAAGGGTTATTGTCAATTCTCCAACAGCTAAGTGGAAGGAATTTGTTTCTCTCCACCGCTCAACCAAAGCTGCTATCAGTGCATTGTCAAGACTCATAGCAGGAAGTAATTGTAGGTAACCAAAACCAGCTTTCCCAACCAACTAAATCTGTTTAGGTGTGAGCTTCCACTGATCAAGCATTGAAGTGTGTTCATGGCATCTAAGTACACCACGCTCCTGTGGATTTGGAATGACTAATATCATCATATCCAATTATATGAGTATTGAGAAATTTTCATATGATTTATTAAAAATTATAAATAAAATAATATCCACCTACATGTCCATCCCAAACTGCTGAAAATATATGATTATCTTGATCATAAAGAACATAATTATCAATTGGTCCAGGATCTTCATTGAGCTCCATTTAGGAAAGAAATGAGAACTATCCAAAATACAAGAATCACAAAAAAGAAATAACTATGAAACAGCCCAATTGATGCAATAGCATATTATTAAATTCATTACCATTCTTCATTAAGCAAAGATAAAATAACATGGGACAAGAGCATATCAAAATTGCAACTAATTGTTTCGGAGCTGACCTTCAGATTAAGTGTCAGTTTGATATCTGTTTTGCCAATTGGAAATTGCAGCCCTCATATACGGTTGAGCCAAGTTTAAGTGAGGGTCAAAGCATGGTTAAAGCTGCTTGACTTGCTTCTACAAAACTAATGGGCCAAAGACCTTTCTTCCAACTTATCCCACTATTTTGCACCACCATCTAGATGAAAAAGAAAATTTTCATGTTTAGGATATAAATCTTGGACTATTGTCACTAAAAGTTTAAGTAACAAAAAACACAACTCTGCTTGCAAAACAAATATATACAAATCCACTAGAAATAAGCACCACAAAATTTTCACTGCATTTATATTAAAGCCGTCATATTAGGGGATTATTTTATTTCTGTAGCTTTCTCTTTTGATTTTAAACTTTATGGTCTAGTAAAACAAGGCAAAGGAATTCAAATTCTTTTGGCATTATAAACCAAACAGATCCATGATCCATTTTTCCATTGTCACTGCAAATTTCACTAACATAGAACATTCTACTCTTATTGTCCAATAGAATTTTCCAATGAGTTTGATATGCAGTTCACAATCATAAATTACACTTGAAGCATTTCTCCAAACTCCACTTTATCCACTTGGGGTTCCTATCACTTTAAAATATAGACCTGAGAAACCTAAACAGTGCAACGTGTTATATGATGTGATCCCCAATCTCCATCTCCAGTAACATTGCTAACCTGTGTCTTGCCAAACATACATAATGCATTCTACACAGTCTTACTCTTACATAACTGTAAACCCTTTCATTTCAAAGCTTATCTCTACAACTCCAAAATGCCCACAATTCAATTTTATAATTCCCATCCTTGACAACCATTAGCTTAATCATCCACAGTAGTGATAATTTATCACTATTTTCAGCTTGAGATAAAACCCTTGCCGAACTTGGTACGGTAACTTATATGTTCTATCTTGGTTAAGACAAGAAAGAGTATCCAAACCTAAATGGAGAGCCCAATTTTTTTCCCACACAAGGTCTTCTTTCTATCATGACAATAGTAAAAAGGGTTGCATAAAGCAGAATTTCAGAGAAACCAGCTTATAGCTTAATGGCACCCACCCAATTTCCTTTGATAAACTCTTGATCCCCGGTAAGTAAGTTTTCAATGCTCTCTCACACACTTACCCTACCTTCCCCATTCATTTCCCTACTCTCACAAAAGGATGAAAATTGCTAAAAATTGCTACAAGTTGCTGTTGATCAAATAATCCTCACCAGTTCTCTAAGTAGAAAGTTCCAATTTCCCATTAGAGTCTGATAAATTTCCAAGTTTCCAAAACATGTCTTATCTTTCAGACCTTAAATGAACGACTAACACAAGACAGATTTTTCTAGACCCTAAAGTGGAATCCTAGCAGATAATTACAAATTCTAGGCAAAATGAAAAACCCACCAAGAAAAAAGGTCAATTTATTCAACACATTGATACAGTAAAGAAAGAGAGAGAAGGTGGAACTATAGTCCAAGAAATACCGTCCTAGTCGATGAGAAAGCGAGTGAGTCACCGTGTTTCGAAGAGGACGAGGAAACATAGTGAAACGCTACAGCATGTCTAAAAAAGATCTCGGTTTGACGTTGTTGGAAGCAGCTTGCCACTGCCAGTGTTGCCACCCACAAAACTGGAACCACACTGGTGGCGGAGATGACCAAGGATTTGATGCCCTTTTTTTTTCTTTTTAAGTTTTTTTCTTCTTTCTTTTCTTAAAAAAAACACTTTTTTAATACAGGAATAAGAGACATTTAAAAAAATAGAATAAATTAAGTTTTTTATATTTGGAAAATAGATTATTTTTATATTATTATTTAATATTTATTTTTTCCCAATTAAGTACCTAAAAAAAGTTGTTTCTGCCACGTCATCAAACTTTTTTATCATTGACACCTCAATGTTATATTATCAGTTTCTTCTTCTTGTCTTTCTTTCCCTTATTCCTTACTTTTCCTTTTCAAACGAAAATCACCACGTCATGTCACCACTGCTAACCGTGTCGTTCACAGCCACCAATGCACCCTCCAACCCCCTCTCCTTCTCCTTCTTCCCCTTCTCCCGTTCTTCCCCTTACCCAACAAAAAACAATCCATCCCACGCCACCAACAAAAAACAACTCATCTCACCTTTTCTTTTCCCTATCAGCTCCGAACCCAAATCGGTTTTGCAACCGCAAGCAACTTACCCTCTCCTTATAGGAACACTTTCTCAGCATCCCATCCCACTTGCTTCTTCCAAGGACATCATTTTCTCCAACAACATCGACTCCACTAAACACTCCTCTTCGTGTTGTTTTATGTTTGAAAAGAGGGAGAAGGAGAAGAGAAGGGGTTGGACAGCATGATGGTGGTGATCGATGACACGATCGATGGTGGTGGCGTGACGTGGTCCACAGTGGTGGTTTCCGTTGGAGAAGGGAAAGAAATGGAAGAAAGGGAAGAAAATGATGACTTGGCGCTAAGGTGTAGTGATAAGGCTTGATGATTTAGCATCATTTAACGGAAGAAAACTAACGATAAGTACTACGTTAAAACAATTTTTTTTTCAATTACTTAGTTGAAAAAAAATATATTAGATAATAATTTAAAAATTACCTATTTTTCAAGTATGAAAAAATTAATTAAGTCAAAAAATTATAATAACTTATGTTTCACTCAACTAATTCATGTAAACCTTTCACAAAGACACAATTTTGTTTTTAAGAAAATAAATACCCAACTAAAAGATCTTTCTCTTGAGAGGACACTTTGAAGTCAATTTTATTAAAGATGATTTTTAAATTTTATAAAAAAAAATTTACAATTAGTCTGTTTTGTTAGTTGTTTACTATTTTACATTAAATTTGTGATTTTGTGATAAGTTGTGGTTGAGTTATTCTTTACATGCTCGAGCTCTTTGATTGTTATTAACTTTAAATTAAAGAATAACGAAGATTTAAGGTAAAAAAATGCTTAAGTTATAGGAAGTTAATAAAGAAGAATTAATGATAAGAATTGTAAACTTTAAGTATCATTTGAGACAAACAAATTTAAAAATATGTATTGTAATGATGTGATAGATTAACAAGGTATTACATCATCAATTATGTGATGATATGACAGACTAATAGAGTGTTACATTATTATTTAATAAATTTTAATTGACGATAAATACTAAAATCAAACATAAAAAATTTTAAATAGTAAAATAAAAAAATGAATTTTAGATAGTAAAAGTAAAATGAATTATGTTATAAATAAAAAAACATATTTGAGTCTTTTTAAAGTATGTCATAATTGTGCAACTCTAAGTTTCAAGATGTCATGAAATTCAATTTAAAACATGTAAGGTATGATAATATTTGAGTTTTAAAACCCTCCATGTATCATAATCCCTTCATTTGCCTTATTGCACTTTTGCCTTTTCTTTTCTTCTATGTGCTTTCTACATTTTTTCTTTTCTTTCTTTCTATACTTTGCATCCTTTGTATTCCTTTTCCACCACTACGCACCTCCCATTTTCCGTGAGAGAGCCATCATGTCTTTCTTGGATGCAAGAGAATACATTTAATTATATCATCTTGATATGTTTCAATTTTGTTCCCTCCACAGTTTTTCTCGAGTGATCATCTTTTTTTATAATAGAGGATCTATAACTAAGGAGGTGTATAGTAAGTAAGCACTAATTATTTATCATTGTAGTCTAAGTGAGTATTTGGTTTGATATCACATCAAAAGTAACACACGTTCATTTTCCACATCCAAACATAAGCAACTCCGTATAATTTCTGTTTTTCCACTTTTTTTATGCACGTGTGAGTTGTTAGATGTGGAACCAAACATGCAATAAATGTCTATCCATACCGTATCTTTGAAGAGTGTGCCCCTTGTCATGGTCTTGTTTTAGTTGTAGATTGATTAACTCTTTGACCTGAGTGTCAAGTGTAACAAGCTAGTTCTCAATAATAGGTGTTAAGGGTTTTATGAAAGTTGCAAAGATGTTTCCTCAATTTTCAACTTCTTCTAATTCAAGTTCTAACCACAACTTTAATATTGTGAACAAGTCGAAAATGAGCAAATGGATGATTCATCTATTGCTAAGAGAGAACTTTCACCTACCCTCGAACATTGACAACTTCTCCTAGGTCAACTTATAGGTCCTTAGTATAAAATGCTTATGACCATTGAAGCCTAAGTTGAACGAACTACCTATATCAAGGTGTCTCACATGTTCAAGAAAAAAATCACCTGACTTTTGAATACTAAGTCCAAACTCAAAAATGTGTTAGAAAAATGTGCATTTCCTATCAATGTATTTAGTGCATACAAAGTTTTTTCCTCAAACCTAATTTTACATCAGAAAATCAAACATGCACAAAGATTTTTTTTATTATTATCAAAATTGATATATGATTATCTTTCTCCAAATTTCACTATGTGCTCCAACATTTATTGGCTTAGAGTGCTCTGTGCCCACTTTATATAAATAGCTGAATAAGACTAATTTCCTTTTTTCTTTCTTTATGCACTTATTAAACATGTTTCACATTAATAATTATGTTTTATTTAAAAATAAATTTTAATTAAATCAAAATATTACAGTTTAAATGAACATTATTTTATAGTATTTTATAATAATTTTTAATATAGAAATAACAAATTATCTCATTAATAAAACACATTAAAATGTTTCATTGATCTAAAAATGAGTCCATACCCCTCCGGCACAAAGACTCTCGCGTGAAATTGTTTCAGTTCAAAATAGATCCTGAGGTTAAGTATTAAATATGAAGTTGACTTAAATTTTGTTTTGTTTTGTTCATAATAATTTTAAGATTAGTTTTAATAGAAAATACATATCATAAAAAAAAAAAAAATGGGCAGTCCATACTCCATAGTCCCACACTGGCAAAATGACATAAGGGAGTGGTTTTACAAACTTTTTTCCTCGAAGGGTCTCTTTGCAAACAATTTTTGGAGGGGGTCTTTTTTTTAAGGTATCCCGCTAGCACCACCAGCAGGTTCTTCATGTACGCTCTTTTTTTTTTTAAGGTATCCCGCCAACACCACCAACGGGTTCTTCATGCATGGGGTTCCGCCACTCCCATTGGCGAGATACCCCATGCCCACCATCAACTCCATGCATCCATCCATCAGCACAACATCATCCATCATCCATCATCCATAGCAATTTCCACTAGTCAAAGTGGCAGAATTGTTGTAGCTCATCCACTTGGATCCGCCAGTTGGTCTAGCGAGATTGGCTTGGCCTTCGTGTAGTAAAAAAAAAGACCTGGCTTCATGTAGAGTAGGTTTAGTCCCTGGCTTCATGCATGCTTCATACTGTTGCGTAGGGTTCAGTATAGGGTTGGCAGAAGAAAAAAAAATTCAAGGCTGATATTTTTAGGTTTCAGAACAACCTTTTAATTTTTTTTTTGAACGTGAAAGTCATCCTCTTCCCTTTGCCTTTGCCTTTGCCTTTAAATAGGGCTGCAATATCCACCAAATACACAATCCACGCATTCTCTTCTTGTATTGTGCCTTTGAGTTTTTGGTGCTTGAAAAAAAAAATTGCTTGGTGGTGTTACTAAAAGATTGAGGTATTATTGAAAGCTTCAATTAGGTATGATTTAAATTTTCATATTATTGAATTTTAGCTAGTAATTATTTTAGTTAGTAATTCTTTTAGTTAAGTTTTCAACAAAATATTAGATAGTATTAGGTAGATGTATTTAATTTTTCGAAGTATTTTATAGTGTAAAAATAATCTAATGTTATTTGTTATAGATAGTAGTAGGGAGATGTGTTTAAAAAAAAAGTAGATAATATTAGGTAGGTGTGTTTAATTTGTCGTAGTTATGACTAGTGTAAAAATAAATTAATTTTATTTGTTATAAAAAAATTATAGATAGTGTTAGATAAGTGCGTTTATAAAATACTATATGTGTTTAATTTTTTATACATATATTTAGTGTTAAAAAAAATATTTTTGTTTAAATTTTCGTAATGTTATTTGTTATAAAAGAAATTATAGATAGTATTAGATAAGTGCGTTAAAAAATATGTGTTTAAATTTTTGTAATTATTTCTAGTGTAAAAATAAATTAATGTTATTTGTTATAAAAAAAATTATAGATAATGTTAGGTTATGTTCGTTTAAAAAATACTATCTATTTTTAATTTTTTGTACTTATTTGTAGTCTAAAAATAAAATAATGTCATTTGTTATAAAAAAAATTGTAGATAGTATTAGGTAGGTGCGTTTAAAAAATATATGTGTATAATTTTTCGTAGTTATTTTTAATATAAAAATAATTCAATGTTATTTGTTAAGTAGATAGTATTAGATAAGTGCGTTTATAAAATTTATGTTTAATTTGTTGTACTTATTTGTAGTGTAAAAATAAATTAATGTCATTTGTTATAAAAAAAATATCGATAGTATTAGGTAGGTGCGTTTAAAGAATATTAGCTATGTGTAATCTTTCGTAATTATTTTTAGTGTAAATCCTGAGTGTATTTTGACAAGCCTTAGGACGAGAATTTGTTATTAATATTATCTTTATTTAAATATATTTGAATATGAATAAGTAGGAAAACTTTTTTTCTTTAGAGGACAAGATTAAATTTTTAAACTAAACACATAATTTTTGTGGTGCAGTATTAATGGCTTCTTCTTCATCATGTTCGTCAAATATTTCAATTATTTCTGGTCCTGTTGAGGGTGACGTATTGTGGATGCAAGATAAGCATATTTCACAACATATTTGGAATGGGGAAGAAGATAGAAAACTACATATTAGAAGAGTTGTCACCACATATCAAGGTCAAGAAGAAATATCAGAAGAGATTATTCATCTACTTCGTCAATCTGTACTATTACTCTTCAATCTGTTTTATTAGGTCTCCATGTGGATGAGTCACCGTTAATTGGTCCAACAAACCTTAGTTGGGTTAATTTATGTGAAGAATTGTTAGGAGTCAGACCAGAAGAAGGTGAACTTCAAGGCAGTATGATTAAATTAAGTTGGTTGGCTCATTATTTTCCAGATTTAAATAACCATGGCGGTAATTTAGAACAGGTAGAAAGGTTTACCTGTGCATGGATCCTTCGATTCATTGGAGGTGTCTTATTTGTTGACAAAAGCAGTAACAAAGTTTCGGTAAGATACCTGTAATTTTTACGAGACTTTAGAGAGGGCAGCACGTATTCATGTGGATCTGTTGTACTTGATTATTTATATAGAGAGATGTGCAGCGCCATCGATTATAAAACTAAATCAATTGGAGGTATGTGCATCTTAATACAAATGTGGGTATGGGAACGATGTACAACTATGACTCTAAGAAGGACTCCTCCCATAATAGAAAACAAACCACTTGGACACATGTTACTTGTTTAAAAAAATTAGATTTCATTTTAAAATAGTTAAAAATGTAAGTTATGTTAATTTTGATTTTTTTTTAGGTGGCTGCGACGGGGAAATCAACATATTGGTAATGATGATTTGAAAATTTTTTGTCGCAAACTAGATATTATGAAACGACATGAGATAAAAACATTTAAATTTATTGGTTAAATAACAATTTGGCATTTCATATTTCAGTGAAACTAATCAAAATTGAAACTATATGTAGTTTGTCTGGGAGCCTTACTCAACAACTGTTATGTCATTGCCTCCAATTTGTTTAGTTGGAAGTGTTACGTGGTGCGCGGTGGTGCCACTAATTTGTTTCCAAGTCATTGAGTGACACCAACCCGATAGAGTTTTCAGACAATTTGGCATGCAACAACCAATTCCAAGTTCTCCTTCACAACCATTTAATATTCATGGCATATCTTTGAGAGGAAAACTCGGGGCAACTGTTAGGCCCAATGATCAATCAATGGAACAATCGGGCTGATTTTAGGGTCGACGCTTATCCACGACAAGAAGGTCTACTGAGTTTTAACTCCGACTATATGGTGTGGTATAGACGTAAAACAAAGATGTTTGTTGATCCTAAAAATGCAAACATGGCGACACGGTATTTTTTTTTCTGTCATATTTAACTTCAAATAATTTATATAAAATTTGAGTCTATTGAGTTTGAACGCGTGATAATTGCAGGTTGCAGTTGCAGTTGCAGAGACGTTATAGTACATGGTGTCGCCACAAGGGAGAAATACATTGACGGTTGATGATCTAGTGTCATATGTGGAGAAAATAACAATTTTATCTAACGACCATGAGAGAATAACTGAACCTTTGTCACATGGTCCAGCAACAAGACGTGAATTTCCAGCCCAACCTTTAAATATTCTCCCATCAAGTGTTGAAACTAAAGGCATAGCCAGAACGAAGGGAGATTGTTGAAGCCGAACCATATATGTACCCATAGATGGCAGAGCGTGGCCATGGAATGTATTACACACCACCATCATTTTCTCAGTATTCGGCACAGATGTATCAATATCCATTCGAAGCTCATCAAAGTGATACGTCTGCAAGCGAATATTCATTAGGTGGTGTTGCAGAGACATATGCAAATTTTTCATGGCCTACTATAACCCTTTCACAGTAACATGATGTTCCAATTGAAACACCTAATGCCCCATCAGGTACTCAATGGAATATATCTGGAGCAATACCTAATATGGATGAATTATTAGGTGTTGATTTGCGTCACCAATTTTCTCTTGAGGCTGACCAGCATGAAGAGAGGGGCCATTGTGGCAAAAGAAATCCTGACAGACAAGTACGAAGATGGGATCGTCCATGCGACACATTCTCACGACATCACCGACATCAAGACGATTGATTTTCTTTTTAGTATTTAATTTTTTTTGTTATGTTTTTAATTTAAATTTTAGACTTGTAATATCATTTATGTTATGAATGTTAACCAATTGATCAAGTTTATGGCAAAATATAATAATAACTAATTTAAAAAACAAACTAATCATCGAGAGGTTCCATTTCATTCAAGTAGACAAACAAAATACATAAATCAATCCATGTGTGAACTTCCACATTCAGATTGCATTGGACATCGACGTCTGTTGTGTCCTTCTCTTCCACATCTACTACATTTTTGTTGGTGTTCAGATGGTTCCAGCCAATCCATCTCATTCCTTATCTTTATTGATTTTGGCCGACCTTTCGCACGAATTGTAGTTGGATTAAGGATAAGTGTCCATGGCTCATCAGAAGGAGGAATAGCCGCTTCATTCCCAAGAGGCCACCATTGCGCGAAATAAGCTTTTAGTATGTGCTCATTTGTGTAAACAACATCTACATATTAGAAGTAATTTATGCTCACGTAACCACAAGCAACAATAATGAGTGAACATGGATAATGAAGAGCAAATTACTTTCTGCATTGACAATAATGGTCATTCAAGTTAACTATCCACTTTTGTCTGCCACGTTACGTTCTAGGATTGAAGGTCTCCTCTAGTTCAAACCTTGTCGAGTGGATATCATAGACGCGGACGATGTGCGAACAAGCTTGTTCTTGATTTTTTTAAGTTTTTTAACAACCTTAGAACAATATACTTGTACTTCATGTAATTGTCTTTGGGCTCGACGACCACGATCAACAAAGTACTTTCGACACCTACTATATGTTGATTTCACCAAAGCTGTTATGGGTAGGTTGCGACAATCCTTCAGTACCTTATTTACACATTCTGAGAGGTTGGTCGTCATGTGACTATATCTACGTCCTCCGTTATCATAAGCCATGCTCCATTTTTCCTTCGAAATGCGATCAATCCATGTAAATATGACTGGACTCAACTGATGAAACTTTTCTAAGTTATGATCAAATGTATGTTTGCAAGGAGTGTAGGCTGCATCAGAAGGTTTTGTTAGCAACAACAATTTGAAGTATACATGATACGTCAATTAACATCATATTATAAATTAAATCTTACCCAATTTCTTCAACATTTCTTTATGTTTGGCGTTGTTGAATTTGCGATTGAAATTGCTTGCTATGTGTCGGATGTAGTAAACATGATAATCATGGAAAGGTTACCAACCAAGATGTTCGTTAGCAACAACAGACTTTATACTCGCGTGGCGATCAGATATGAAGGATGGTATGCTCATAATAATGGATGATGCATGTGTTGATAGATGCATGTGTTGCGTGGCATGAAATAAAGTAGGGAATCTCGTCAATGGGATTGGTGGAATGCTTTTGTAAATAAGGTTTCTGACACTAGGAATGACGGGGTACCTTAAAAAAAAGACCCCCTCCAAAAATTGTTTGCAAAGAGATCCTGAGATAAATAATTTCTAAAAACGACCCCATTAGCTCATTTTGCCTCCCACACTCCCACCCAAAGAAACAAAGACTATCCCTGGTTTTCAATCTGGCTCCTTCCTCTCTGTCCATGACGACGTCGTCCGGTTCCCTAAAGAACACGATTCCCCCAGGCCTCCAAGAAGTGCTTCTCAACAGAAAACGCCCCCAACAAGAACCCAACAACAATGCCGGACCCTCTTCCTCCACCGAGGACGCTGCCATCGCCGACGATTGCTCCAGCTCCAACTCCAAGCTCATCGTGCTGGTCACCAACAGTGACAGCATTGAGTCACCGGGCCTTACATTCCTCGTCGAAGCCCTCGTGCGTCAGGGCCTCTACGACGTCCATGTCTGCGTTCCTCAATCGTGGGTCCCACCATTCCTCTCCCAAATGTTATTTCATTGCACACTTGCTTGCTTTCGCTTTCTTTGATATTATCTAGTTCGTAAAAAAATGGTTGCTTCAGGGACAAATCGGCTTCGGGCCACTCTGTCACTCGCGGAGAAACCGTCGAAGCTTGTTCGGTACAAATTAATGGCGCCACCGCCTTTGAAGTTTCAGGTTTTGATTCAATTATATCACCCTTTTTTTTTAACTTTTATGTTATTTTTACTCTTTCTTCAAGTCACTGATTAGGATAATAGGGTTCTTAATTGTTTGGAATCTTTACTTTCTTTTAAGGAATTTAGCTTAGTGGTTTACTTACTGTTCAGTGTTCATCACTGTTTTTCTTTATTTTTTTAGATCCGATGTATATGAAGTTCGTGTAGACTTGGTGAGTAGATGATGTGGATTTAGTGCTTTGCTTTTGTTTGCGTATATATATATATATATATAAAAAAAAAGGTGTTTTTCAGTGTATGAAGTTCATGTAAACTTCATTCATGGGTGATGTGGGTTTGCTGCTTTGTTTCTTGTCGTGTATGGATAAAAAAGTTGTGATATTTAACTAAACCGAATGCTGTCGAGTGATTTGTGTTGCCGATCTCACCTATTAGAATAAAGCTTTTGTTTTTGTTGTTGTTGTAATTAATTACTGATAAAATGAATCCAGAGTTGGAAAATGCTTAGTTTTTGGTTTTGTTGTCATAGTTGTACGGTACTTGCATAGATTTCTAATTCTTTTTCTAATTTATAACTCAGGAACTCCTGTGGATTGCGTTTCACTAGCGTTATCTGGGGCCTTGTTTTCATGGTCAAAGCCTGTGCTGGTTAGCATTTATATAATACAATTGATAACTATTTGTGTGCTTCTCATTAACAAAATGCTAAAGATTTACGGATGAACATGATGAAAATTTTAGGTTATTAGCGGAATTAACCAGGGATCAAGCTGTGGTCATCACATGTAAGTTGCTCCCTTATGCATTGAATTAAATTTTACCGTGGTTTCGTATTAAATCTCCATGTGCCCTTAAGCATGAACATATATTCATATCGTGCTTTAAAATTTACCAGGTTTTACTCAGGTGCTGTTGCTGGAGCTAGAGAGGCGTTATTATGTGGTGTACCTTCATTGTCAATATCATTAAATCGGTACGTTGATTTTTATTAATTATATCCGGTTTGAATTGTATTTTCCAGCTGGAGATTATGATTTAGTACTGTTACTACCTTATTCTGGTGCAGGAAGAAGGATGAAAGTCAAGAGACTGATTTCAAGGATGCAGTAGTACTCTGTTTACCTTTAATAAATGCTGCTATCAGGGATGTTGTAAACGGAACTTTCCTCAAAAACTGCTTTCTGAATATAGAAATTCCTAAATCACCTTTAACCAGCAAGGTATACAAATTTAATTGTAATTTGGATAATAATATTGAGCATTTTACTTCAATATGAGAATCTTCTAGGTTTGGGCTATATATTGTACAAAATCTAATATGGATGAGTCATGAGATTTTTGGCTGATAATCAAATATATTTTTCTTCACAATTATCATGTTGCATTCAGGTCTTTAGGTATAAGTGCTTTGTATTTAGGTAATTAGGTTCTGCTTTCAGAGTTTTACTTCTTGTTGCCTTTTTATGGGGATTTGTCTTTTCTTATAATGAAAGTTGACATACATTTGTTGGGACTTGTATGTACTCACAGAGTAATGAGAACGTCTCAGAGAAAGGAACCCAAAGAGGCTTTGATTTCAATTAACTTGTTTGTTTTTCAGCTCAGATTGAAATGTTTGCAGCTTTTAGTTACAAAATTAAGTCTGATTCTTATTCTTTTCTCTTCTGAAAGTTTGGTCATAAGTTGAACAAGAAAACATGGTGTGTAGGATGAGAATGTTTATTCTCACGTTTTAAAAATTGAATTGTATAGGAGACAACAATACTCATAGAAACAATAACTTTATGGATTTATGAACCCTTTTTCTGGGAAATTTCCACTTAAAATGGATATTGAAACATAACAATTTAACATTGTGATTAACCTCTATTTCCCTCCCTGTCTCCTTTCTTAGTTAGGCAATATGTTTAAGTTTTACCATTCATATATTTTGTTTCACTGTGTTTACTGAATTACTGGTTAGTGAACTCTTTTTGGTCCATAGATATAATATGGCGGCTGCTGTGGTATTGTCTTGTTGACAGGGCTTCAAATTGACCAAGCAAAGTATGTGGAGATCCACTCCAAACTGGCAGGCAGTTTCAACTAGCCGGTATCCTCCTGGTCATTTCTTGGCCAGTAAACAAGGCTTTGGTCTTCAGTTTGCACAGATTGGCCGAGATGCCTCTGCTGCTGTAAGTGTCCCAAGTAATGTTATCTTTTGCGCTATCTGTTTCTGTGTAATCTGGTCATTTTTGTGCATCTATTGATGCTGATAGTAGAACCTTTCACATTTTTGGTGTACTTCAGGGTGCAGCTCGGAGATTAACTACACAGAAAAAGAATTTGGAGATTGTTGAATCAATTGGAGCTGCCGGAAAAGCTGATTCCAACAGGGTGAAGAAGTACTTCAGGCTAGAGGTAAATGGGAGGGAGATGGCAATATGGGTCAAATATATGGCTTCTGTTCTTTTCCACGTTAGATTTGTATGACAGAAATGATGTTAAATATATGGCTTCAGTTTTTTTCTACGTTAGATTTGTGTGACAGGAATGATTTTAAACTGTTTCTACTAGTGAACTTAGCTATACTATACTTGTATCTGCAGTTTTTGGATAAACAGCAGGAAGATATAGATGATGATCTAGATTACATGGCACTTGAAAATGGATTTGTAAGTTGGAGAATTAGTTTTATCTTTAAGCATGCTTTTCATTGGGCTGCTACTATATATGCAGTCAAGTTTATTTATTTCCTCTGAATGAACAGGTTGCAGTTACTCCACTCTCTCTTTCTCTTCATACTGAGACCGATATTCAAATGGCAGCTTCTGATTGGATTTCATCTGTGCTTTCTGGTGAACAATAGCCTCAAGCAGAGTTCAGCTTCAGCGTAATTATGTACATTTGAGATTTCTGATGATTCTTTCTTTTCTATGTTCTTGAAAGCAAAGGTCGAGCAGAAGCGGCAGTCACACCTATTCTATAGTTGATATCATCAATCTGCACTCTTTTTTTTTTTGTATGCGTGTAAGATATTTTGTATTCCTCTCTTCATTGTTTCATTTCTTTTGGTCGCTAGTTATTTCTGATGTGTGCTTCCTGTAATCTCCTAGGCATATTTTAAAAATGCCATTTCGTCTGTTTGTAACTTAAAAAACTACTAGCAAAACGCTGGTGCACGTGTCATTGTAATTTTTCGCTAAATTGTTGTTTGAAAGATAGTTTTAAGCTTGGTTTGATGGTTTGTAGCCTCTGGTCAGATATCTAGCAGCCTTGTATGGATTTTGACCTTTCAAAATATTTTTTTTTCAATGTTAAAATGTTTAATGAAATTGTTTAAAAGATTCCTGAATATTATCTTAGTAATTGCACCACTTGCAGTCAAACGTATGTTAGTTGATTTCACTTTTTTTTTTAAGTTCCTAAGAAAAATTACATATTTAGAGTGTAACAGTAAGACAGTAGCACATGGCGATATAGTTAGGTTTCTTTACAAGTGGTAGCTCTATTTTATGACCTGACAGGTAGAATTAGAAATAGGGCAGTGACAAGTTCCCACATCACTCATTCAGCCTTTAAAAGTTAAAACCCAATTAGTACGAACTAGTTTGAATAACGATTAGTTTTTTTTTTAATGAAATAATGGCTAGTTTGATATATGATAAATAAAGATAAAAAAGTTATAACTTTTTTTTTTATAAAAAAAACGGTGAAAATAACTAAAGTCACATGATTATTGCAACATATTTTTTTGTCATTAGAATTGATGAAAATTACATAATTAAAACCTAAATAATTAATAAAAAAAACACATTATAATAACTAGCATAATTACTCAAGTCCATATTTTTCTCTAATTTTGTTAAATATGCTTTGATGAAGTTGTAGTTGTATATATGTCATTTTAGTGATATCTTTGAAGAGGATTTGTAAGTAAATCTCTTTCTCTTCCAACTTGTTCTCTTTCTCCTTCAATCTACTGCTTTCATGCTTGGCGCATGCCAAATCTTCTAATGCCGAAACCTCTGACTTGATTATCTCTTCCATAGCTATGAGATTAACAAAAAATGAAGATTTTCTTTTTCTTTTTCATGATTCCTTTTAATGTGATTTTGTCTACGCTTACTTCGTGTAACGGTTTATTGTTGCAAGTTTTTTCCATCATTAACCTCATGCATTGTTCTTCATACTCACCATTCATGAAATCTTTGATGATTTCACACTCAAGTTTTGTGAAAATTTGATACTTATTTGCACAATTGAGACATGTGAAAATCTTCTTCCTACAAGTAAACAATATATAAAGAGTTACAGTATGATGACTAATTTGACCAATGACTATTTTTTTATTATAAATAGAATAACAACTAGTTTTAAATTATAATTTTTATCTTTACGAAAATAAAGATAGAAATAGTGAAAATAACTAAAGTCAAACAATTATGGAAACATATTTTTGTTATTAGAATTAATAAAAATTACATACAATAACTAGCATAATTACTTAAGTCTGTATTTTTCTTTGATGAAGTTGAAATTGTGTATCTGTCATGAAAGCAGTATCCTTGAAGAGGATTTGTAAGTCAACCTCTTTCTTCTTCAACCAGTTGCATTAAAACTTACACGTGTTAAATCTTTTAATGCTGAAACTTTTGATTTAATTATTTATTTATTTGGTTTTAGTTATTTTTGATAAAATAATAATTTTTTTGTTAACAAATTTCTGATACAAATTAGGGGTGTTTGAGGATTGGATTTAATTGGTTTTGAAGAGAGAAACCATCCAATCATTTTAGTTTAAATTTTTAATCTAATTCAATCTAAGTTAAAGCAATTTAGATTGAATTGTTTTTCGATTTAATCACACTTTTAATATTTTTTAGAAAATATTAAATAAAAGATAAGATATATAATAAAAATAACTTAAAATATCAAATATTTTATTTATATCTCATTATATAACTTATAATATAATATTTAATCATCTTAACTCAAATAATTAGTAAAGGTATCTTTGATTAAATGTATTTTTCATAAATAGATATAAATTGTATATATGATAATTTTTATAAATATATAAGAAATAAAAATGGAAATGAATGATATTATAAATTTATAAATAAAAATACATATATATGTATATATTTGGTTTGAATCAGTTTTTAAAGTTAAATCCAATCTGATCTAATAAATAAAATTAATTTTACAATTGTTTGGATTGGTTTTTTATCAGTTCATATGATTTTTTTTTTGTTTAATTTTTTTAGTTTATATTGGATTTGATTGGTTTATAAACCCCTACTACGAATTATCCACCGGACTTAGACTTGAATTAGGTTGAGTACCACTCGATCGGACGAAGTACTTGTTTTTGTTGACGATGGAATATTATTAGTGAATTACTATTATGAGATCGTAATACGAAAAAAAAACATTTTGTCAAAAACAAAAAGAAAACCTTCCGGGTCGGGCAATAGAAACCCGAACTTGAAAGAGGCAAAACTCCGATCCACGTTGAGGTTGGAGCTTGGAGTGATACTGCTTTGCATTGATTAGGGTTTAGGAAGCGTTTCTTTGAGTGAAACACGAAGGAGGAATGGCGTCTCTGAGAAGTGGAGCTTCTTCGTTGTTGACTCGGCTATCCAAATCGCTTCTTCTTCATTCCAAAAACCCTAATCCTCATTCTCAGTTATTACTCCCTTCTCTCTCACGGCTCCCCGGTGCGATTTCTCCCCAAAACGACGCCGAATTCCCCCACAAACAAGGCTTTCTCTACCCCTGTGGCCTCCCCTCTCTCCGCTTCTTCTTACCTCAAGGTACACTTCCTTACATTTCAAATGCAATTTTCGTTTATGTTTCATGCATTGGTCCAATGCAGGATTATGCATTGCTGTGATGCGTGTTCACTATTTTCAGTTTTTTATTGATTCAACATGCTTATTGAAATCTGTTTCGTGTTCTGTCAGCCCTTAATTTAAATGTAATAGTTGATTTTGAAGGGAACTTACTTACTTTTCCAGCAATTTTCTTGCAATTCATCTCTCTGTGTGTAATATAAATGTAAATATAGATAATTCTATATATAAAAGATGTGATATTGAAGAAAAAAATGATTTTTTTTCTTAAATTAGAATTTATCATTGTTTTGCAGGGGACGCTCCTTCATCAGATGATCCTATGCTTTTATTCCCCAAAAGAACGTATCAACCAAGCGTTATTCGACGGAAGAGGAACCATGGATTTTTTGCTCGGTAAATCCCTTATCTTTTTTGGTTACATGTTCATTTATCATGAGAAAAGCAAATAGAAAAGATGACTAGTTAGTAGTTAAGCTAACCCTTCCTTTTCTTCTGCATGAGTGCCAAACTTGGTAAATTTTAAAACTCTAGCGGAGAACGTCATCATCCTGCAGCATACTCTCTGACTATGCAAATGCCTAATTTATGTAGAGGATTTGAAGGAATTAGATGATCAATTATTCTTGATGCCTCATACAATTTCGTTATACCTTCTATTGCTTTCACTTAGCTTGTTGGCATAGGTGAATTCATAGCATGGAAATGGCCAAGAATATTCAAAAACCTTTTCAATTAATAAAAAGCAAAACCTATGCCTGAATTATGAACAGATTGTTTCATTGAATGTGACAATACGTTTGAGTGCTATCTTTCCTTTTGTTGCCTATGCCTCTAGACAGTGGTTGCTTTGTTTTTGGCATAGATAAATGGGTGTCTTATTTTATACTATGACCAGGAAAAGTGGCATATGAAATGCATCCTTGTTGGCTCAAGGACCATTGCTTTTTTTTTTCTTGTCTGGCATACTCGCTTGTGATTAATTGGATAGAAATGGTGAAACTTATATATAGCTGGTATGCAAATTTGCATCTGTAATCTCTAAAACACAACTATGCTGTGTAGATGACATAATTTTTCTTTACATGAGCAGGAAAGCAACCAAGGGTGGCAGAAGAGTAATTGCTCGAAGATTAGCCAAGGGTCGGTTCAGGATCACTGCTTAGTATCATTGCATTGACATTGGAGTTAAAGATTCAATCTAGAAAGTTAGTGCACTTCATGGTAAGGCCCAGTGATACAAGGTTTGGTTGGGAGGTGGGGTGGGAGTTTTTTCTGAGTACAGTCAGCAATGAACAATTTTTTAGACAACTATTGTGTATGGATATGGTTTTTTTGAGAGCATTGTCTATGGATATGTTAACATTCTGTTTATTGACTATTTGAAATTCTCGTGAGTAGTTGCAATAATTTGTAACTCTAGGATTAGTTTTATGTCGAGCACTGCAGAATACTGTAGCTTTCTGGGTGTAAAGAAGCTTGTTGATTTGTGCTTGTTGTGATTTCTAACTTTTATGTCAATTCATTGGCCTACGAGGGTTTAAAGATAAAACTAAGACTGATGCAGCAAAATAATTGTTTTTATTTATGCATTGCCTACCTATTTTGAAAGAGCTACATTTTAAAGGCTAAAATATATTTTTCGTCATCATAAATATCGAAATGTTCGGAATTTGTCCCTACAAAATTTTGAATATGTTTTTCGTCCTCACAAAATCTAAATATGCAATTTTTTGGCCCGGACCTAGGTTAGGGAAATTTGAACCTATGTGGGTCATGACTAGCCTTTATCAATGCTCAATATGTGTCATTGTTTTTCATGTCACTTGCACACACAACCACTGTGTACGCCATCAACCTTGAAGACATTTGCACGCACACCCACCCTGGTCCTCCATGCGCGACATTCCTCCACCAAATTTGTGCTTCATGCTCAATACCCCACCTCTGTGACCACCACTTTTTGTCATGACACTCAGGTCCATAAAGGAGCTACGTGCAACCACTCCCGATCTAGTCCGTGTCACGCACGACCATTACCCCATTGTGACTCAGATCCATACGTGCACCTTTGCGCCACCAGCCTCATCGTGAAAGAGGGGATATGAAATCAATGAATTTGGTTTGATGGTGGTGGTTGGATTTGGTTGCACGGTGGTTGGATTTGGTTGTGCGATGGTCGGTGGTGGTTGGGTTGGATTGTGTGGTGATCGTTGGTGGTGGTTTAGTGTAGTGAACTCAGATTGTTATTGGTGGTTGCTGATGTCTCTAGCAAGGCCACAAGGAACTAAGGAATTTTCTACATCAATTGTTGGTGGTGTTTTAAACATCGGTTATAATAATAATTGATGTCAAAAAGTTGGGGGAAAAAAACTGTCAGTCTCCGGTCAACATATACTAAGCTTGGATTAAGCTTGGGTTACCAAACTTACAAAATATTAATACATTTAATTTTGTGAGGATGAAAAACATAAAAAAAATCACAATAATAAATTCCAAACATTTCGAAAAAAAAATATATTTTAATTTTTCTCAACTAAATTAACACTTCAATTTTT
Organism: Glycine soja; assembly: GCF_004193775.1. Taxonomy (NCBI): domain Eukaryota; kingdom Viridiplantae; phylum Streptophyta; class Magnoliopsida; order Fabales; family Fabaceae; genus Glycine; species Glycine soja. The sequence continues at coordinate 15,500,831 of NC_041009.1, read as the reverse complement.
ACACAAGGCTGACCACATGACATATGTTAATGCTAATACTATCAATTTTATCTATCATATTTATTATATTTAACTCTGAAAAAAAAACGGAAGTCAAATACTTCTATTAATCATTGTAAACGTTAATTACCGGTTACAATAATTTAATATTCTCAGTTGTTATTATAAGGTTAAATTAACTAATTTATTAGGATTAAAAAACTAATTAATTTAATTGAGAACATTAAATTTTTTTTCAATTAATATATTTTTTTAAAATTACTCCCATAAACAAAACTAACAAATATTAATGTGTTATTATTTATCTCAGTACCATGTTATTTTATAACTAACATTAATTAAGAAAATTTTTTCTGAAAAAATAATTAATAAAAAAATAGTTTAGATTGAATCTTATAAAAACATCAGATCACACTTTTAATTTGAAATTTGGACCTTATAATAAGGATGGAAGGAAGTAAATTGTTTTCCATGAATTATAAAAAGATTTTTAAAAGTACTTTAAATAAAAAAGTATAAATTTTTTAATAAGTGATATTAATTAGTTCAGAAAAGACTTATCTTAAAAAATACTTTAGATTTCTATAAAAAAAATATTTTAGACTTAAATATACAATAGGCTTGGTTTACATAGATCTTGTTTAGTTCAATTTAATTTTTATGCTGATTTGAATGGTGACCAACCTTTACTCATTATTTGAACATAAGGTTCGAACTTACCTTATTTTATTGATATGGGCTTTTTTAAATGATTTGACTTGATGTTTAAAAAGTTTAATTTGATTTTCAAACTTATCTAAAGAATTTTTTATAATGTGGATTTTAGTTAAGTAAATTAATAGGCTAACCTTTAAATAGACCAACTAAAATAAATAAATATATAAGCTTTTTTTTTTATTGGATTGATTATGTTTATGGGCACCCCTAATTTTATCCCTGAACCTAATTGTCATCAACCTTATTATCTTCAAGTTATCATTCTTTTGTTTCATGACTTGGTTTCTGTATGTACATTATTATAGTACATAAAAAAGTCTTGCAATGTTGGATCGGTTTATTTATGAGCACCCATTATTTCCTCCCTTAGCCTAATGTCTCATCAATCTTATAATCGTCAATGTATTATTCTTGTGTTTCATGACTTAGTATTTGTGTGTATATTATTTTAGTACATAAAAAAAAGTCTTACAAAGCATTGGAATTGAGAATAGTAGTTGATAAATGCTCTCCTCTCTTAATAAGATACTTTTAAGGAAAAAACTATTAAGATATACATGAGAGCCAAAACTCAAATACCTTGAATGTGGTGAACGTAACAATGCAACAAACATGAAGTTGAAATCATAATTTATTAATTATAAAATGAGACTCAATAAATAAATAATGTAACACCTTTTATCCCGATATATATATATATATATATATATATATATATATATATATATATATATATATATATATATATATATATATATATATATATATATATATATATATATATATATATATATATCTCGTCAAAGTTTTATTAAATCAGTGAAATAAAATAAAATAAAATAACATCATGCAATTAAAATAAAAATTTATCCCTAATGTCACAACTTATCAGAGTATTGTGTCACAACGTTCTCTATTACGAGGTTCTTTAAAGTCATCCACCTAGTCATCTATTCTCACGAACATAAGGTTTGAAATCATCACAGGATCCAAACACAAATAGTACACAAGGAGTGAATTATCACATTAAAAAAACAAATAAGCAAAGACATGATCAAAATAAATTATAGATGTATTTATAACATAACTCAACTTAATACAATCCATGCCACTTCACCACTTTATTATTTAAAATTCATTTTTCAATCATCAATCACATTACACATGAATCACACACTCGGGTCAAGACATAATAACACTCATCAATTTCATAATAAACAATTAGCAGGCGTTGTGTAACAATTATACTAAGACTCGAGCCTATATGCAATGTGGTACCATGTTAGTTAAAAATCACATTAGGGCACTTAGGAGTACATAGCAAGACACACCACACAATGGGTATGTCAGGTCACTCTCATTAAGTAAAATCATAAGGTGACCAATTAGAGTCACTTTGTTTTACGAGAATGTTTCAACCATATGGGATCAACATAGGCTAAAAGGAGCACTCAAACCGAGTGTCTTTACCCGTAAGGCATAGACTCCGAAGAATTCATTAGTGTCTCACCTTCCTAATGCAAATCCAACCCCTAAAACAATTTTTGCACGCAGACACTGCTCATGAGTTATACAATACACATGACCTCACACTCGTATTTCAAACATGTTTAACACATTGCGCTACAATTTAACACTTTAGATTCCTAACTAGGAATCCTACACTTTCACTTTAACAATTTTCATAAACACTTTTCTCAAGGTAAACACTAGTCGGGTTATTCTATAATTCACAGCTTACAACACAAGTATTGTCACATCAAGTGTTAACCACACACTTATTCACAACCAAATTTCATGTCAACAATTTTAACATATCATAATGTCACAATTTACCATCACATGTTTACGTGTATCTCACAAATCAACGCATGTTCAACTTTGCACTTATACTCAATCTCAATAACAATGTTATGATTTCAAAGCAACATGTTATCTCACAATTCATCACATATTCAATTTATCGCTTACACACAATTTTAATCACAATTTCATGATCTCAATATTACAATCTCGTAATTATAATCATACGTGAAGAATTATAGTACAATAAACATCCTAAAATAAATCTCAATATAATTCCCTAAGGATCCCTACACATGTTCATTTTAACTCAAATTACGATAAACTCATCACTTACCTCTAAGCGAGCTCACGGGTGTAGTCCAATAGTGATAGCGGCATCTTTAGCGGTTCCGTGAGACTCCTTAAGTTTTTTCTCTGATTGTTCTGCTAGGATTTTCAAGCGTTACAGAGAAGGAGACGAAATTGTAACCTTCATTTCATTGTCAACGTGCGAGACTAATTTCTCTCTTCAAAAAAATTATTTACATATATGCGGGAAATAAGTTCTGAACGGTGGGTGTGTGCAAAAATAAGTTTCAAATCTCGTATTCAAATTTCATGACGATCCAATGGTTAATGAGTTTGAGATCGTCATTTTATTGAGGTAGGTTTGAGTGTATACAAGAAAAATAGAGGATTTTGGAAAAGGGAGAAAGAAAAACGACGAGAGGAAAATAGAGCGTAGAGACGTGTGGTAAATGTAAAAAGTGACATATTATGTCTCTATTTATAGTTAGGGTATCCTGAGTCTATTATTTACTCTTTTTTTATTTTATCATTTTATATAAAGAAAATCTATTTTACTCATTGTCAAATGAATAAATAACTTTTTTAAAAAAACATATATTTATTTTATTTACCTTAAAACTATTATTTTAATTAATAAAACTATTTCTCTTATTTATTTAATTAAATTTTTTTATTATTTTTCTAAAATTCTATTTATTTTAAATAAAATAATTTTTTATTTATTTTACGAAAAATGAGATATTACAAATAAAGATGAGAATAATACTAATTTCATTTTAAAAAAAATACAAATATCTCTGTAGCAATTTGTGCTCTCCTCTTGTAATTGACTTCCATGTGAAGAAAAGGCACACGAATATGAAATGAATCTGAATATGGCCCATAAGAAAGATAAACTTTCTGCAACTGATTGTTATAGAAACTTATTGGAGTACCCCCCTACCCGGCCCAAAAACAAAGGCAAACCCACTTTAAGGAAAAGTATGGAGCATACGCGGTAGCTGTGAGTACGGACTTTGGTGGGATTTCCATCTGCTTTGTTTCATTGCAATTTGCAAAGATGAATGAATGATTGAAAGACAATAATCAACGCAAATAACAGAAAGCAAAAGGGGGTATGCATAAAATAAGCTTATTATTGGAAGGGCCAGGGCTATATGTGTGCCTATGTCATTCTAAGATTATTTTCAAAAGCACCACCAAAAAATTTATGTATAAGTGACAAAATTCAGTGACGAATTTTTTTTATCACTAATACTTTAGTTATTTTTTTTAAAAAAATATGTTATGGTATAATCATAATTTGGAAATGTTCATGAAACATGCATGTTCTCATCAGAAGACCTCAGGGAAAAAGTATAGAAAATAATGCGGTTACAATTCCCTTCTCTGCTTGGTTAACACATGGAATCTCAAAATCATTTTCTACTGTGATTTTGACAGTAATTAAGCAATATAGGGGGATATTTCTTTTTGGGTGTGGGGAGAAATTATAATCGGATTCACCAGGGAACAATGACCAATCAATCAATGTAATTATCAATTGTCACCAATTCACAACAAAAAATGTTTTGGTATATGCTCTATGTTTAATTAGTTAATTTCATTTCGGTTACTTTTTAACGTCTAATTAAGAATGAAGTTTTTTTTTTTTTATCGGTGGAAGTAGAAAATCAAAAGATAGGTATTAAAAAATTTACATTAATTCACTCACATTATTTCATCAAGTTAGACCTCCTTATTAATTAAAAATAAAGTTTAATTAAAGAGAGAGAACCACGAGAAGACAAGCGTAATCACCCTCCTTCAAATTTTCTCACATACTTTCTTGTGTATAATATTGTTTCTTCAAATAAAATACACACTAGGAAAAAAGTATCATAGGAAGTAGGAACGATATAGAACCAACAAGAAGACAAAACACAAAAGGTGGCTAATTTTAAACATTGAGATCATAGGAATCTTGAACACTTCCAACCTTCCGAATTTTGAAATATCTCCGACATTATCTCACTCAATCTAACCTTTATGACAAAACCCAAGAAACTAACGGTTTAATTGGTCTTTCTCGAGGCATTTCAATAATGTAATATGGTCATGTCGTCAAGTTAGGCAACCCAAATATAACTTGTAAATCACGATGCAAATTATAAATCAAATCACTTTCATGCAAATTGTTTATCAGAGATATATTTATTTTTCTTTTTAGATCGCCTAAAAGGGTAATAAAGTGTAGAAGCATCAAATTGTTATTTTTTTAGAAAACGGAACATTTGAACTCCACATTTGTATACATTATCTTTCTAACGTGCATACACGGACGTGTACTATAAGTTGTCCATGATAATGACTTAACATTTCACTAGAAGAAACCAAGTAGGTAGGAACAAACTCGTTTGAAAAAAAAAATGATAGTAACACATTTTCTAATACATCTTCTAAAAAAACATATTTTCTAACATACTTATTATATAATTCTTTTTTATTGATTAGAATAGATTAAAAATTATAAAATCACAAGAAGAGTTCATTAAATAAGAAATGAAACCTATACAATTTTGTAATTTATAAAAATTCAACCAATAATAAAAAGTGTTAAAATAGTGTATTCTTTATATTTCTTAAAAATAATAATATGATAGAAAGTGTTTTAGTATGAGTTTTAACTTCAATGCAAAATATAAGAGATCAAGGCAGCTTATTCACTGTGGTCTCCATCAGCTTAAAAATACCAGCTATTTAGTGTTTGATAAGACTTTTAAGGTAACTTTTATATTATTTAATTATTTTTTAGAAAATGGAACATTGAACTCTAAGTGCAAATTATGTAATTATATTAAATATTGGACGGAAGAATTTTTTTCATTCATAATAATTTTATTTAACTTTAACATAATTTTTTTTGGCCTATAACACCTGTTGTGCTATATATCCTAAAAAAGACCAATTAAACTTTTTTTAAAACATATTAATTAAGGAAGCTAAGCTTATTGGCAAAGAAAAAGGAAGGCTAAGGCCATAGTTTACTTATTTATTATGTAGACGTATAAATAAATCTTATAACATTTATATAATTATAAATATAATTATTTATATATTATTTCATAAAAAATGTTTTTTTCTTCAATTATATAGCTATTATAACGTTTAGAATTAATCTATGCTTTTGACCTCTTTTAGGTTACAAACGGATTTTATATGTGTGTGTGTGTGACTAAAATAGAGTATATAAATAATTCAATCTCTTGAGTTATGAAATTCAAATTTAAGATATCTGGGCTTTGGTGTATTTAAACAAAGGACAAAACTTAAAAGCTATTTGTGACGCAAATTTGATCCATTTGTTTTTGTTTTCTCCTGTTTATCCATTACGAGATGAAGCGATCATTTTTTCTTCTTCAATATATTTGTCAAAGTTTAGCCAATTTTGAAGTCGTCTTTCCTGCGTAAGAAAGCCAAAGTCAAGATAAGATTTGAATTTCTCGTAATTATGGATTTGCCACTTAATTAGTAATTACCCAATCCAAACCATTAAATAAAGATTACAAATTCCATGTTTAATTAATTTCGATAAATCCAACTTAAAATAAGTACTACTACTGTATTTGAGATATGAACCACCTCATTTTCATAAACAAGTGCCTATTGATGACTGTCTAAATGTATGAAGACACGGAATCCATTTCGGCCAATATAGAATGGATCCTTAATTACAACATTCCGTACGATGTACAATAATTAATTTAATTATCTGCGATATTTTTGGGTATAGGAAAAAAGAAAAATAGAGGAAGATGCCAAAACATAGTTTCACTTTACTGCAATGTGTATATAACTCTTAACTTAATAAGTGCATAGTTTTATACCAATCAACGTCGAAGAATCTTAATTAACAAACGTTTATCTTTGAGTGCAAGATAGTCATAACATTGGTGCATGCTTTAAAAAGCTCTCTGATGACGCCATAAAGTATAAAGTATATGCATGATCATTGGACTCCTACCTAGGTCACACTTAAGGACACTTTGTCCTCGATCGAGTTGACCATGATGTGGACGTCTTTTGTTCTTGTTCGACATCGTCATCCATTATTAATGTTACACACACAAAGAGAGAAAAGAGAGTGAGCTAGAGAGGAAGCAATAGAACAATTAATGAGTTAACAAAATATATATATATATATATATATATATATATATATATATATATATATATATATATATATATATATATATATATATATATATATATATATAGCTCTGCATCAATAATTCACATATATAGAATTAGATGACAAATATGTGAAAAAACCTAGACACATTTTTGGAACTTCAGCAAGCATTGTTTAATAGAAGTGCGCCTGAACTAGCAAGGTTCAGGTTTACCAACAAGAGAGAATCTACACTTTTGTGCAAAAGTTCAAGAAACAATTAATGCATGGAAATAACTGAGCTCATTGATCATTAAAGAGATTCCCCCACATTATTAAATCAAATGTACCATAAATAGATAAAAATTAAATTTATATCTATAAATAGTACCAACGTTCAAGACTCCCATCCTGAAGGAATAGGGTTTGGGACTATTTGGCTGCTTGATGCTGCTGATGAAGTTGTTGAAGAAGGCAACGATGACATGAAGGCATCAATGTACTCTAATTGATTTGATGCCACTGTTAGATCTTGTGAATAACACTGAAATTTTGCTGTAGTAGCCTCATGTTCTTGGATACTACAAACATAATCCTCAATGTCACTAACTTTTGGCACAATTGGTTCTACTAATTGACCTTCATAATGCTGCAATAATGCCATTGGGTTGAAGAATTTGTCAACAACATAATGTAAAGTGGTATCATCACTTTTGATAATCTGGTCATTTTCTTGATTTGGATTGAGATGTAGAGCTACACAACCCAATGACCATGTGTCTTCATAAGAGGATGGATTATTGGAAGATAATGGTAGTACTATTTCTGGTGTTGGATTCTGAATATGAAGAAAATTGTTGGCATTGTAATTGCTATCAATGCCTAACTTTACATCATTATTAATATGATCAAAACCTTCTAGGATTGGGGATATTGGTGTGGTGGGAAGGTAGAGCTGGTCTGCGTGATGATGAAAATTTAGGATCACATTAGGGTTTGCAGTAAAAGGGAATAAACTTTCCATGGTGCCAACATTAAAGCCGGGGCTGTGAAAATCAGAAAATGTGGCTAAAGGAGGAATATTAACATCACGAGAAAGGAGTTTCTTCTTTATGCTTGAATTCCAAAAGTTTTTCACCTCATTATCTGTTCTTCCAGGTAGGTGCTTGGCTATCTGAGCCCATCTGTACCCAAAAAGTTTACTCTTGTTGAGAAAAAAGTAGATAAAACAACCTTTTGATAATAATGTTGATGATGCACATGAATAGAAAAAAAAAAGTAGAAAAAGAAAGGAGCATGTGTGGCTATAGCAATGGTTATACCTGTTCCCTAAAATGCAGTGGAGTTCAATAATGAGGGCTGCTTCTTGAGGAGAGAAACTTCCACGTTTCAAATCAGGTCTTAGATAATTTATCCATCTTAATCTGCAACTCTTTCCACACCTCTGAAGGCCTAAGCACACATCATGAAATTATGAACATATAATTAATAAAAAAACTCAGAAAGTTTTAAGACCTACTTAATGAAGAAACTGAGAAATTAATAACATATATAGAGGGTGCTGAAAAAAACATTAATAGTAGTGTAGAGTTGTTAATTATATATGTCTATATATGTGTGTGTATATACCTGCAAGTTTTGGGACAGAACTCCAGCAACCATGTCCATAAGTTGTGATGTAGTTGATGAGTTTTTCATCTTCTTCAGGTGACCATAGCCCTCTTTTGACCTTCTGCTTGTTGCAGCAAGAGTGATGCCCCATGTCTTTCTTTTCTTTCTTACTTTCTCTCCCTATCTGAAGTCTCAAAGTACTAATAAATACATCCAATTAATGGATACACCAACAATATCAGTTTTTGTGTTATTTGTGAAGAGAAAAAGTGAGATATTGAGGATAAAGGAAAACTAGCTCTAGTTTCTAGCTTTTAGCCCAAATTAACAAAGAGGTTGCATTGAATAATAATATGAAAAGAATGCAGACTTAACACAGAAATGGATGATATAATGCAGAAGCAGAAGTGAGTGTACATTGAGGTGGTGAATTTAATGTGGAAGGTGAAACATATGGTGGCCCAGTTAAGGTTTTGTGGAATAGAGGTAAAAGCTGCTGTGTCACCCTGTAAGAGTTGTATGTCTTATAAAGGATTCTTCATTGCTCACTGGGCTAATGGGGTGCACATGTGTCACACATGCAGGTGGTAGGACCCTTTAATTTGTGTTGACAGGTCCCACATTGGACATATACATGATTTTTAAATTACTGTCCACAATCACAATATTACAATCATAACATTAATGTATTTTGACTTTCTGCAATCACATCCTAATTGCAATTGTAAATTGCAACCATCAGTTATATTTTTCATAATTACCCACAATGTCAGGATTTTGTAGTTCACTTCAACACGATCACAATCATGACCACACTAGCAATTTAAAATCATATATGAACATATGTCATGTGCAGACGAACAAAGCTTTACAAACAAAAAAAGATATTGGTGAAACTTAATATATTTTGCTGATGCCTGACGTATACTTGCCAATATTGTCCCTTTGAAAATGGTAACAATTAGAAAAAGGTGTGTGGTTTTAACGAATGAGATTGTATTTGGAAGGGATCATGATCATCTCCTGCGTCTCTAGCAGGATTTTCTTTGCAGTTAGACCATTTGTCATCTTTCTCTTTAGTTACAGTACATTAATAAACTTGAATAATAATATAAAATAATTTTTATATACATTCATCTAATTATAAATTATGATTAATATAATATTTTTAAGATGATTATTTATTATAAAAATTAATAAATTTATTATATATAATAATAATTTATAATTAAGTTATGATATAAAATTATCTTACACCGCATAATCTTGTTTCTCATATTTAACAACTAATGAATCGTTGAGATTTGAGTAAATTTTGTTGGCTGCATACCTAATTGGCCAGAGAGGATATGTTAATAGATTTGGAAGGGTAAATGATTTGATATGAATCACTTTACCAACTACTGGAATTCGTCAAATCATTTCTTTTCAGGTTTAATGTTTGACTGTAGTAAGCAAATTAAAGGTATATCATAAAGACACATAGCTTTAAGAAAAGAAATATACGATGAGGTGCTAACTACAAGAAATATGTCTCTTTTATCGAAAGTCTAGCTTGCATGCATGTACGAATTTTCAAAAGATCAATCTCACGTGAAAATCATTCCTAATTAAAGGTGGAGTTAAGTGGAAGACATAGAGTGGTCAAGGGCCTAACACAATTTGCTAATTATTTTATCTTTACTACCGCAAAAGTGTGCTCTTCCGTACCTTTTACAGTGTAACTTCATGTATAAAGTCTGTTTTCCTTTGCTAAAAGAGGAACGTACACCAAGGATTTGTACATCGGTACAAACTGAGGGTAATATTTATCCTTAACTCTCTAAAGTGACAAAATAACAAGTGTATCTATACCATTATTCGAATTATAGAGTTTCATTATCTTAACTAATTTTAAATCAACATTAGATTCATCCTTCCTTTCTCAGCATTTTACACATTTAATCACCTTATGAAATTGTATACAACAGTCCCATAATGGAACTAATATATATAATGTAATTAATGTATTGTAGAGAACTTTATATGGCTGTAAAATAAAATTAGTTGTAGTATTGTTGGGATGACTAAAATAGATAAACTTAACCATGATTTTCACCTTTTATTTAGGTCAATATTAGCATTTGAGAACTTTGACAAATGGCTCTTCAAAAGTTTTCTTTCCTAACATAATGGCTTTGCGTACAGCTTCAAACCATATATTACATGTGGCTGCATGGCTTCGTGTATGTGAATGCATGTTGCATGCTTTTGCAATGATGTTTCTTTGACAAATAGCAAGTGTCATTATAATGCACCAACGCGCTGAAAAATTATTATTAGAAGGACAATAAAATGAAGAATTTAATTTGAATATATTGATAGCATATTCTCTTCTTTAATTTTTTTTCTTTCATTTTCACTCAATTAAGAATCATCATGTATAGTAAAAAAAATATTTTTTGTAGTACTTACGTACTTTCAAAATTATATGTAAGTTGATTAATTTGTAATTGATTGATATATATAGTACTAAAATACTTATGCTAAAAGTGTATTTAAATTAAAAATTTAAAACGAGATAACATAAAAGATAATTTCTTTAATTTTAATATGTGTGTGTATAAATAAAAAATAAGCAAAATATATATATATATATATATATATATATATATATATATATATATATATATATATATATAATATCAAATTAATATTAACTTTCTCATTTACAGACAACACAAGTCTTATCATAATAGTATCATCCCGAAGAAAAAGAAAACATTGATTTTTTTTAGTGTTTCTCAACTGAAAATAATTAACATCTTGAATCATAGATTTCTGAAAAAGTAAACATTGAATTTTGTAGTGTTACTCAACTGAAAATAATTGCATATACGTATAGTGATTTGAAGATGGTTTCGTTAGGTTCACATCACCCTTAACTTTAAAAGGCATCAAACATATTTTCTTAAATAATTTCATTATTTAAAAGTATTAAAATTATTTATATTCTTAATTATATTCGATAAACGTTATTTCTAATAAAAAAATTTTTTTTCAGTTGCACAATTGCAAAAAATAATTATTACTTCAGAGATTTTCTTCTGTTTTATTTTTTTTTAACTAAAAAATCTAGAACTTATTAATCTTTTAAAAGATATCTCCACCAACTAAAAGAATCAATTGCAAAAAATTCTGTTTTAACAAAACAAGACAATAAAATTAAGTAAATTTATATTTCGGAACATTTGTATGTGAACCTTTTCCTTTAGAAATTTATACGAGTTGACATGATCACCGTTACATTGGAAAATGCAAATGGAGACTCTTACAAATACTAATATTCAAATCAAATTTAAGGTTAACTTACAGTTTTGAGTTTTTTATTTAAATTATTTAATATCAGTCTCTCTATTTTTAAAATTTTAAATGTAGTTCTTTAATTTTAAAAATATATTCAGTGTTACCCTTTAATCTAAACTAAATTGACATCTACACATACTCCTTAGTCTTTATTATGTATATATGTGTATGATTGTTATGTATGTTTTTGTGTCACTCACTAATCTGGACGTACTCTTGCATGCCATACTTGTGTGTTTATGTATGCTCATCCATCTTGTGTTTTCTCGTCACTTTGCAAAATTATTTTTTATTAATAGAATTAGGAAAAAGGATGCTGAAACATGAATCACAAGGAGTGATAAATGGCAGCCCATAACAGACAACAGATAGTATGAAAGCAGCCATAAGCCTCCAAGGAGGCAACCTTACCTAGATCGAAATTACGAGGCAAGGAGATCCTAACCCCACGTACTTCACGAATGTAACAGGAAGAAAAAAAGAACAATAAACTAAAACAAGAAAAGTTGTTTTCAAAGTTAATGTACGATATTTGAAAACAGGAAACAGATTAAAAACAAAGTGTCAATTTTGTAATTAAAAAATGACAGTAGAAAATGAAAATAAAAAACAAAAGTTTAAGTAAAAGCTCCCTAAGTTTTTTAATTTCTAATTATTTAAAAAAAGTTAAATAACACATGAAAAACTAAAAGCTTAAAAAAAGGGGATCTTTAAATAAAGAAGAATTGATTCTTTTATTAGAAAAATCTTGCAAGAAAAACGGACCAATTTGCCCATTTTTTTATGTTTATTTCGTATAACCAAAATTATTAGAGCTATGAAAATCAAAGAACCAGTTACCTAGGGTGTCATGTATACCTACAAACACATTTTAAATATTAATGGCAACAAGCACGTTTCTTTATTACTTTATTCTCTTTGATTTGAAGTTGGAACCTAGCTAACATTTATAATTTCCATACAACTAATATTTTGCAATGGAAATAGTGTAATTATCAATTATGATAATTAATTTAAATTATTTTGTCTAAATAGTATAATACTCAAATTTTAGATAAGAACTAACAAAAAAAAAATTTAAAAAAATGCATGAACAATAATGAAGAGAATTCAAATTAGATTTCACTACAAATACTCATAAGTCATATCAATAGGGTAATTAAGGGCAACAAGAAGAAGAATCTGATAGCCAGCAACTTTGTTAAGCAGCAGTACAGCATCTCATTATGATATAGATGGAAAGCAAAGGGAGAAAAGTATGCTTTGACGTTCTGTTTAGGGATTCCATCAATCATACTGCTAAAAATAACTGGGTCGGCAATCATTGTGCTCCAATAACCTTCTGATAAAAAAAAATGTGCTTTAATAATCTGAATTCTGTCAAAAAAATATAATCTGAATTTATGCATCCCATTTTTATTATTTTTTTTGTCTTCCACCGCCCAATTTTATTTTTCTTTTCAACTTTGTTCTGTGACATATATACCAAATCCGAGTGTAAGACTGTAAGCCATGTACTTTTACGTGTCCTTATTCAGTTCTTGGATACCTTTGCAGTAACTAGGGTGATAATATTACAATAGGTACCGGTGAGATAGAAACGAGTTAGTCCAACTTGGTCTAATATCACTTATTAAGAGTTGATTCAGTTTGAAGCTCAATTTATTTAAATTTAATATTATATGATTTTTAAAAAAATTTGATTTGATTCAAGTATATGAATGATTATTCATACTAACTTTATAACAAACCTAATCATTAATATTTATCGATAAAAAATATTTAATTATATGAATTACTGTTTCAAGAAATTTTTATTTTATTAAGTTTATGAACTAAAAATACAATAAATTAAAATTTTATTTTATTACTTCTTCCTTATATATATATATATAAAAGTATTTATTAATTATGAAATAAATGGTAATGGAAGAAAAAATATTTACTTTGTGTGTGTTTATAATCTCTGATGAAAATTTATCATTATTTTTTGCTGGAACAACTTCATATCATGGTAAAAAAAAAATTCGTGAAACAAATTTGATGAAATTGAAAAATTAAATTGAGCTAATCTACTTTGATGAATTCAGATTTTTTTTCTCTCCACTAAAGTGAATCCTAACTGATGCATAAACACCTAACCTTACTTTATATAATAAATAAGTATATTAAATAGGTAAAAAAAAAACTTACATTTAAGTATATATGCTAACGGTTTTAAACTTTTAAATAGGTCAATAAATATACACTTTCAAAATATTATAATAAGAATTTAATGTATTGTTATTTGCTTAATAAACCTACTTGTTATTCCCAAAATATGTTTGAATTACTTTTTAGTATAAAAAAAGTTTGAATTACTTTAAAATAAATACTATATGTATTTGTAGTGTAATTTTTTTTTATATTATTATTTAATCACAAGTTCTTTTTTTAAAAAATAACTATTTTATAATAGATGATTTTGTTAAAAAAGTTTCAACAATTTTACTTAGTATTAATTAGTTTAAACTGAAATCTAACATATTTTTATTGATTGATAGAATAAAAATTATTACACTGTTATACTCTTACTTTAAAGCCAAAGTTTTCTTAGTTTAACAGACTTTTAACAAAATCTTGAGGTCTAATAAGAGACCGGCCTCAGACATTTCACTAGACAGGTACCGGGTTTATTCTATTGATCACCCTGTCTTTCTATATATGTTTGTTTGGATACTATTGTTAATTATTCGCTCACTGTTCTTTCGCCATTCAGTGTCATGCTCCTGTGCTGTTTTCATCATTTTGAATGTATACTTTAGAGAAGTAATATATTAAAATTCTTCTTCTATTGCTAAAGTTAATGGAATTCATTAATATATGCCAAAGTATACTAAAGAAACTAATCTTTTTGAACGTTCAGACCACTGGAAAGAGTCAATTTATTCCCTTCCCTTTAGAATCATTCTCAATTAAAGCATGCGTCTAATAACATGAGATAATTAAAACTTAAAAGGTATAAGTGCATGTTTTTGTAGTAAAGGTGGATGGCAAACCTATTAGGTTGGCCTATTAGCAAGAGTATAGCATGTTAGATTAGGCTTCGTTTTTGTTAAAATCAATTCAAATTTTCTACATTGAAGACAAATAGTGTGTTTGGAAAATTGATTTTACTAAAATTGAAAAATTTAAACAATTATTTATTGTTTTAGCCTTCAACGAGTTTTGAAATTAATTTTAATATAATTGAAAGTTAATCCAAATACACAAAAAATAACATAGTTATTTCCAGTTTTTCACCATATTATCAGATTTTACGTCCTCATTCCTAATCTAATGTCTAAACATACTATCAATAATTTATATCAAATCTAAGGTTTTAAATATCAATCATGGTTGTGTTACGATTTTGTCTCGTTTGTTGTTATCGTGGTAAATTATGGACAAATACAACGAATGTGGTTGTAATTAATTGCAGTCACAAATAGTTAAAATAACCTTTATATTACTGTTCAAATCACGTTCGCGGACTATCTTTTAAAACCTTGATCATATCTTAAATTTAAATCTATATTGTACAAAAATAAAAAAAAGTAGTGAGCATCTAGGAGTTCCTGCTAATGTGTTGCTTTTGTGAGAAAAAGTGGAGGCTTTGAATGCTTGTTTAATTTAGAAGAAACGGGTAGTCCAAAACAAGATTCGATATTAATTGTTGCACATGCCCTATTTAATACAACCAGGCTCTTTTTCTTTATTTGTTGAGCCATCAGTGGACACTGTAGTTGTCAGAGTTTTGTTTTTCCCATCTTATGGAGAAATCATAACAAGTACATATATGCAAGAATGCTATGCTATGCAATTCTTTGTCCAGTCCTGAGTCCAGATTGGTTTTGGTATGTGTCATTTTCAGTCAAAAATACTTATTATTTCCTCTTCTTATTCCTCCCTCGAGAGAGTGGGGAATTGAATTTTTCCTAGTGATAAGGAAAGATATATCAAGATACATTTTCCCTTGAGATACAACAAGTCCCAAAACAGGAGGAAAGTAGGGTTGCTTCTTGCTTACCTAAACTTATCTTTAAGCCACATATATACCTTGCTACATAACCACATGATATCGATTGAATATTCTAGATAGCAGGCAGAACTATAGTGAAACTAAACAATGTTGAATTCATGAATCACTGCATACCTGATTTTTTAATAGGATATAGGATTGATGTTTATAATAGTGATGGAACCAAAAGTTGATTTGATTCACAATAGTATCTGAGCTATTAACGAATGCTTGCTTTGCTTACACACTTGCACACCAAGATGGGACAATCACATTGTACACAAGTTTTGACATGGCCATTCATACTTCCATAAATATAAAAGGAGAAAATTAACAAACAAACATAGGTTTCAACTTTTACGAGCCCAATGAAAAATTGGTTTTGATACATGTAACATAACATGTAATTAGGGGTTTGATTCTTGATGATGTGTATGGAAAAAAACTTTGTTGAAAAATGCAAACTCAGTTTAGTGATCTAAACGTTTCAAATGACATTAGTCTCTAACTATTGGTTACAAGATACCATGATTAAAACAAAAAAAAAATGGTCATGTTGATCATATCGGTAATACTGAAGCAAATAATAGGAATGTAAAGGAAAATGAAAACAGAGATAATATTCTTTGTATATATGGCAATGAAACAAAAACTAGAATTGCCCCACAAAAAAAGGGATATCCATGAAAGTATCCCCTCCTTATAGTCCTATGAAATTGAAACCCCACAATTCATCTTCCTTCTATTCATAGCAACCCCTCGAGAAAGGAAGTTTGCATACTTACTCCAAATTAAAGAAAGCTTCTCACACTTAAAGAAACCATTAAAAAAATATTTACAACTTTTGGTGGCATCCTGATTTCTTGCCATTGTTAACGCATATTCTCACGTAAGAATCCCGTGAACAGAATAGCAACCCTCACGTAGGCCATGCAATAGACACAAGTCAAACTTTAACGCATTGGAGATACTGCCCTTAAAGTCTTATTACCAGTTTTTGTCCATAGCCCTGAAATTGACCTATGAACCATTTCATCGATTGGTCTATTTGGACCCCAAAAATATTATTTTATCAGAATATTATTTGTGTCCAAATGGAAGA
Source organism: Glycine soja (assembly GCF_004193775.1). NCBI lineage: Eukaryota > Viridiplantae > Streptophyta > Magnoliopsida > Fabales > Fabaceae > Glycine > Glycine soja. The sequence goes on along the minus strand of NC_041009.1, from coordinate 15,483,773 downwards.
ATACTGGACCAAATGGACCATACTAGCTGTTGCATCATTGCATATTATCATTTCATCGTGGACCACACAAGATTTTTCCAATTGATTACTTTTGTTGCTTAAGAGGAGATAAGACGTGTCTAATAAATCCTAGTCATTCTAATCTTGAATTGATGGTATTTGCATCTTTCTTTTTATGTTTATTTTGGGTTGAAATTTGATAATACACAACAAAATTTTGGGTGAATGAGTGGAAGCAGCAATATAACAGGTAAAAGACATATAACAAGTTTTGGACATTATAGATTGAAGACTATGTAATAATTTCTCTCGAATTTGTTATTGTTATAGATTTAAGATATTATTGAGGGAAATTATTGCATGCTCTCCGATTATCTCAATTTTGATTAATCTTCACGTGTGTTAATCCATTGGCAAGTACACTAAATTGTTTTAAGTAACAAAGTATTCAGAAGTTCGAGTATTAAATTCACACAGATTTTGTTTGTACTTAAATTAATGTAAACCCAATTTACAGATAAGAAGAATAAGAAATTAAAATAGAAGATTAGGAGATAAGATAGAAATTTAAAGAGATAAGAAAAAAATAGAAAATAAAATAGATAAAATATTTTAAAGTAAAAGATAAGAAATGTAGAAGATAAAGATGATGATAAAAAGATGAATTTAGAATGTAAATATGTTGGGATTTAGCATGCCAACACTACTTGTAATGCAATGTGAGTGATTTTTTCTATCTAATGTTATCCCTCTTCCCACCTACATCTACATCTACTGAGATACTTTATCTTTGGCCGCATAAAGAGCCTAATTTATCTATTCTTTTTTTTCAAATTTCTTTACAAAGATAAAAATAGTAAATCGCATTAAGATTAAAGATACATGAAATAGGCTAAACGGATATCAATTTATTTCTATCAATGATTCCATTTAGATATCATTTCTCAATTCTTTAGAAAATAACCATTTTCTCAATGCATTATTTGTTAAATACTATATCCAGACCGTACTAAACAATGAAACACAAGAAAAAGCAATAGAAACAAAATTGTATTAAATAGATAATAAAAAAGGGTCACATTACAAGAGTTGGCGTGTTAGGCTCCCAACAATGAGATTTAGTCTCTCATTGTCATGAAAGAATTTACACTTTAGGGGCTGATGTGGATAAAAGAAAGGAAGGGATGAATAAAAGAAGAGAAGGGGATAAGGGACATAGAAAGAAGGTTTCCCTTATTTGAGATACCCATTATAGGCCTAAGGTAACTTAAAATCCACGCGACTTTGCGCTAAGCGAGCCTTCTGGGCTTAGCGAGTATGGCGTTGATCACGCGTTTAGAGCGGGATTCGTGCTAAGCGCGCCTTTGGACTTTCTCGTGGGGCACGCTAAGCATGAACTAACTACCAAGCGAGGAGACGTGCTGACTTGTGCATTAAACTAGCTGTGCTAATCTTCAACTTTTTCTTCAAGGTTTTTTCTTCAAGTTTTTGTATCAATTTTCCTACAAAACACTTCTTTTAGATTCTACTGGTAAAAAATTATAATGATATTAATTTCTTCATTATTTCATTAAAAATAACATTAAAGTGAAGAAATTGTAATCATTCTTAGTCAAAATTGACTATCAATTTAACTCAAATTTTACATTTATCAACTCTCCCAAATTAAAATCTTTGTTTGTCCTCAAGCAAAAGACAAGGTCTTTGAATGTACCCACACATGAGATAATTGTGAATCATTTCAATCCTTTCAATGACTGATCCTTGAGCTTGCATTTTTTTTTTATCTTATGATGAAAGCATGAATGGGTGCACATGGAGATGGAAAAAGGTTAACAGATAAAAATTTCATCAAGGCAGAATTACCACACTTCATTCCTCACAAGACTATTGTTTCTCTCGGTGCACAAGTGTCTCGGCTAAAAGTGTTTTTTAAATTCAACAAACAATTGAACTAATGTTTCCAACTTTGCACTTCTTCCCCCCGTTAAGGTAATCATATATACATAGTGTGGATCACTAAGAGTTTTTTAGGCTTGTAACGTGACTGGGCTAACAAGGAACTCATGATTTTTCTTTGGATTCAAAGTTAAGTTCTAAGAGAGCAACTACCTCATATTTTTTTGATAACCCATGACTTTATATTTCACCGCCCCCTGCCCCAACTTTCATGTATTTCATTCTTAAGAGCACACAAATCTCTTTGGCACGTAGTTGCTATCAGCTCTTTATTTGAAGCATACTTTTTTTTTTAATTACACTAGTATGGTACTATAACAACTAATCACATAATGCAGTTTTCTCTGGATGTGCGTTGTTATTAGTGTTCCTGAAACAAAAATTTTCACCCAAGAACCCTCCTCCCCCAAATTAGGAGTAAATTTGTCTTAACCGATGCTCTCTTACAACCGAAGATAAGGTAGTTATTCATTTCATTAGGTTCGGGTTTCACAAACAATTCATTAAAATTAGGCTGAACATGGTGCAAGAGATTTATTCTAGTAACATGTTGGCTATTTGGCTCAGTGGCTAAGAAAATCAAAACAAGGTCTTGATCATTTCCACCTTATGTATGTACTCAACAGTCTTAGAGTCATGAAAAATCAAAAAATTAAGAATAATCGTTCTCTCACAGTTATAAGTTCACACATCTCACCAGATATTTATGAAGTGCTCGACTTACCATACCATGATTTCCATTTAGACGTGATAATCTCTTCACTCTTGTGCTTTCGATTCATGCAGGCTCTTGTGTGAGTTCAAGCACATGCCAAAGCAAGCAGATGTTACGCTAAGGTGCATGCAAACTCTTGTCCTAATCTTTAACTTTTTCTTCAAGATTTTTTTTTTAAGTTTTTGCATTAATTTTTTTCCAAAGTATTTGAAATTTTCTCCTTTTGAATTCTATTGATAAAAAATTATAATAATATTAATTTCTTCATTATTTTATTAAAACAACATTAAAGTGAAAAAATTATAATTATTCTTAGCTAAAATTAACTATCAATTTAACTCAAATTTCATAATTATCAACGTGACATATAACGAGTTTTATTAACTCTTTCGTATAAATTAAAAAGTTTGATTACATGTTACTTAAAAATTAACTAGAACCATCAACAAATAGAGATGCTTAGATCATGTAATAATTTCTCAATTAATGTTCAAAGACTTGAAATTAAAAGAGTTATGTTGTACACTTAGTATTGTATCTATGTCTATGAGTGGGGGTAGTTTGTTGGACTGTAGTTGACGACAAACGTGACGGCTGATTTTATATTGCTGATCTAGACGAGAAATGAAGGTTAACAGGTAAAAGCATGACAGAAAGCTACTGAATCTTAATTTTCCTTGAATGTGACTTGGTGATTCTTAAAACCAATACCACGAATTGATACTCAAATGCATTATCACTTGACAAAATTATTCAATCATGAAGGGGTTTACGAGTATTTTTCTGATGTTGAATAGTACAACAAACTTATAGTAGTTCATTATTAATAAGGAAGATTGATTTGTTTATAACTATTAGCTTTTCTAATTATTGAAATTAGGACAATGATTTAGTTTTGCAAATGGGATAACTGTTTAGACATTTAATTACTGTAATTAGGACAAGGATTTAAGCTTTTCTAAGTAGCATAATTGAGACAATGATTTGATTTAAAATTTTCTAGTTATCATAAATTATAGGATCAATCCTAGTTACAAGCTCCACTTTGTTTATACATGATGTACATAAACATGTGATTAGTGTGTGGAAAATAATCATTTCTTTATTATTTTTTTTAAAGAATGATACTGAACAGTTCAAGGTAGGTTCTGTTTAACACAAGTAACTACATTCCAATGCGATTTTCTGCCATTAAGAGTCAACTTCGATTTATATATATCATTAATATAACAATGCAATTTCCTACTATTAATATCACAAGAAAATCAATTCTTTAAAAAAAATGGCTCACCTTTGCTGTTCTATAGATTTTACATAACATATGTCATTCCTCATGCATATGCAAGGTAAAGTTGTGCCTTGGTGACTTGTTGGTCATGGGTTCGAATCCGGAAACAGCCTCTTTGCATATGCAAGGGTAAGGCTGCGTACAACATCCCTCCCCCATACCTTCGCATAGCGAAGAGCCTCTGGGCAATGGGGTACGTAGTTTTTTTATGTCATTCCTCATGCAAACCAATTGCCTATGTATTCAACATGCATCCATGCATTCAAAAAAAAGCTTAAAGTCAGAACCATGTCTCTTCTTAAAGCTCATATATTATACTTCAGTTTTTCAGATAGTAAGTACAACTTAGAGCTACTAATTATAAATGTTACTCCAAAAATTAACATGAATATACCCCCAAACAAACAGATACTGTTTATAAATTGCCGTAGAAACACATTACAATTGAAACGGTGTGCTTTCCATCTTCACACCAAACCACTTGTGTTGTCTACAGTATCAATTAACAATTATCTGTGACTTCGTACGCACATTCATCTGATGACATTAAGGTACCAATGAACAACAAGCTGTTGGGCTTATTGAAATAGAACTTTATTGTCATGAAGCAACTACTTATCTTTCATTGTCTATTGTCTTTGATAACTTGTTCTTAGAGGTGTTGCATAGAGATTCTTCCATGTATTAGCAGAAGGGTAGGAACCAGAACTGCTTCTAGTAACTCCACTTAGTGACACACAATCATCCATAAAGATTGTCTTTGAATTCTGAGAAAAACACCTACAGGGTTTCAGTTTAGCTTTGGTTGATGCTGTCAGATTCATGTAGCTTGGTTTACAAGCATTTGTTTCCTCTGTTGGTTCCACTGTAACATTGTTGTTAGATGGTCGAGCTGGGGATCCAGATGTGCATGAAGTTGACATAGGGCTATCATCATACATGCATTCAGAGCTTATGGCTGAAGATGATGGAGTTGATTGACTAGTTGTAAGAGATTTAGTTGAAATCCTAGTTGTCACACCATTCCTTCTTGCTTTGACCGTGCCAATTTGTTGATTCGAATTAAAGGGAAGAACAAGATGATCACTTTTACTGGTCACTGGAGTCATGACAGGTGAGTCCAAATACATCTCTACCATTGACCTGCTCTCCCATGGCTTTGCAGCCATCCAGCGATCTAGCATGTTCCATCCCGAGCTCTTTCTGTCTAGCTTGCGGTTCTTGAGAGGAATCACTGACTTAGAAGCTCTTGAGTTTGGACTCGCTGTCAATTTCTGAAAGCAAGCAAAGTTTACTGAAGCACATATATTTTTGGTAATCATTTCACTACTGACTCTCACCACAAATATAGTAGATTTTCTCTACTCCATTACCTTCTTAGACTGAGAATATGCCTTTGTTCTATCCCTCTTAATTGCTCCTTCCTGCCTCATTTGTAATTTTGCCTCTTCCGCAGTTCTTGGAATGTCACACCACCCTTGCTGACAATAACATGGCACATTATGCTAAATGTTAACATCTCCTTACTAGCTTAACATGACATCAACATTTCAGAATGTTATGTCACACAGTCTTGAGGCAAATTGTGAAAAACTTATGATACCTCAGCTTGCTTAACAGGATCAGCTTCATTGCACCGTGCATATTTCCCTTCTTGAGAGTTCCCAACATTCCTTGCCTTGACACGTGCTTGAACTCGCACAAGAGCCTGCATGCACCTTAGAGTAACAGCTGCTTGCTTTCTCACTTGCCAACCACGAAATATAGCTTGCAACCTCACCACTGCCTTCAGGGCCCTCAAAGCTCGTCTTGCCTGTAAATCAATAACAAAAGTTTAAAACAAACAAAGAAATGGAGAAAAAACTTGACAAAAAATGTGTAAGCACAATAACACACGGAACATACTTTTAAGGATACTAATAATGAAACCCCCAACACAACAGAATGAACCACCGAAAGAGTGGCAGATCCTTCTGTAATCAACCCCCATCTACACAGGGCTAGAGGATTTTAGAAAACTATAAACATTGCAGGTTGATGTCCATCACTCCTATTATGAATTAAACACTAAGTTGCATTACCATAGTGAACTATTATTGATTAAACACTAAATAAAATACAAACCATAGCAAGTCAAAGTGAATTGGTGAACTTAGTAACTCATAACAAAAGCTTATCTTTAGTAATACTAACTGCTTGAAGAGTTGAAGTTTCATCACGATTTGGCTCGTTTCAAAATAGTGAAATTAACAAAACAAAAGCACCATGCAACCTATTTGTAATTCTTCTATAAAAGTCCATACTATGATAGTATGATTAGGAGGTCCTGATCCTAAATTGAACTTGGACTCTTGCCTAGCACTAATTCTTCAATCTAAAATTCCAATGTCTTAAATAATTCAAGCATAGAATGGACTAATGTAGTATCAACTGCTTTTGTTTCTTAAACAATTCAATACCAAGACTCATAATAACTAAAAAGCTAAAAAGGAAAAACATAAATCCTTGAAGAGAGAACAAACTGCTTCATGATAATGCAAAAGATTGAATGAAATTAGCTAACTAGAAAAGAGTTTTCCACTTACCAAGAAACCTCGAAACACTGCCTGGATACGAATGGCAGCCCATTCCTGCTTGATGACCATGAAGTCTTTGAGTGGAGTTCTGACCACAGCAGCCAAAGCAGCAGCAAATGCTCCACCATCTACCACAAAGGAACCACCACCACCTTGCCCCTTATGCATTGATGATCCAATCCCAAACCCTTCTGAAGTGCTCTTCCATAGCTTCCACTGTCTCTTACTCTTGCCACCACCCTTCTCCTGAAAAAAAAATGCAGAAATATACTAAGTAAACATCACCACAGCCAAACATTAGCAAGAAAAAAAAGAAAAAACCCAAGAAAAATTTGCAAACTTGATCAGTTGGGGAGGGCCTTCTGAGAGAAATGAGCGACTTAAGCCATCTTCCTGAACCACCCATTTGAGAAAAAAACACGAATTTGGAAAGGATAAGGTGGAAGAAGCAAGTGGAAGCTGAGGTGAGTTCTAGCTGTTGGTGTTGTTGCTTGGCTTGGCTTAATTAAGGTAGAACGAAAAGAAGAAGAAAAAGAAGGTGTTTTTGAAATTTGAAATGTGCGTGAAAAGAAAAAGGTGAATGAACAGAGAAAGTACATAAACGGATACACGAAGACTTTCTCTGCTTTTTCTGATGTTCTCATGTCCCACTTACAGTTGTTGACCTGTCATGAATGCGAACACGGAACAGAACACTCATTATCACAGAAACGCTGTCGTTTCAACGTGGGAGAATGAGTATCTCAGGCCCATCTTGTTTGTTATTCTGTTGAAGCCCATTGGAATAAAGCCCAAATTTCGATTTTGTTTTGGGGCATGTCTGTGCCCTGTGGCTTACGGGCTTTGCTAGGTGCACCAGTTATTGCTAATGCACCCAATATTAAACTAAAATTCCAAAAATACTTTTAAGTGTTTTTTGTTTTTATGGATTACATAATCTATATAACTCATAAGATTACGTGATCCGTATGAGTCATACGAATTACGTAATTTGTATGAGTTATACAAATTACATACGGATTACGTAGTACAAATTATGTAATTTGTATGACTCATACGGATCACTTAATTCGTATGAGTAACTCATACGGATTACATGATCTGTAGGTATTTTTTAAAAAAATTTTCCAATTAGTTAATCTATATGTTTTTTTTAATTTATTAATAAATTAACTTTTTAATAGTAAATTTTTTTTATTTATAAAAAAATATACGGATTAAATAATTCATGAATTATATCAAAATTAATTATCACAAAATTTATTATTTAAATTTACATGCGCATTAAATATAAATTAGAAATTTTAGTGTTATATATAGTTACATTATTTATTTTATAACATAATTAATATATTAGCTCAATTGATTAGAGCGTTGTATTAATAACCTGAAAGTCATAGATTTGACTCTTGTTTGGACTATTAATTTGTAAAATATATATTTTAAAAAAAATTAAAAAAAAATTACGGATGCTGATCCGTATCCCTTTTACAATTGGATGTAAATGGAGTTTGAAAAAGTGAAAAGTAAAAAAATGAGGCTCTAAATTTGAAAATATAAGCTAAGACATTAATGTCATTAAAAGGGACGGGCAAGTCATTCTTTCCGGCTCATATTAAGTACCTTTTGAGTTATGATACTTTAAAAGTGTTATTGCCTTATTGGGTTCTAATTATTGGGATTATGTTATTTTGTTTCCTTTAAGAGTCATTTTTTCATAAACATATATATTTTTTTTTTTTAGGAAATAATCTTGTTCTTATGAGTAGCGATAAAACTTGAATTCGAAACAATTAATTATACTCGATAATTATACTACAGTATCACGCTAATTTCAGTTCTAAGTATTTCAAACGGTAAGTGTATTTATTGTGTAGTGAATACTCAAATTGCAAGACATTGGGCACTGATGGAGGAGTTGTTCATTTGGAATATGCTTGTTGCGGTAGGCTTTTTTTTTTTTTTTTGGTCATCACTCATCATGTTGATTATATAAAATGAATATTGATTTTATATTTTTCGAAAAATATGATTATTCATTTTTAATAAAGTTTGCTTTTTTAATCACATATTTTTTTATCTAAACTTAAAATTATGTTAAAATAATTTGAATATGTTTTATAGGGTGTTTATGGGTTTGAGTCAACGATGACCCAATTATATTGGATTGAATTTGGTAAATGTTTGGATTGAATCTAATTTGACCTAATTAAGACTCAATCATATACATATGAGATATTGTGTTCCATTTTTTTAACCTGGCCCAACTCATCATATAATTAAATTTATTATTAAATGTAAATTAATTATTAAATACAAAATACATTAATTTTTAACTCACATAGCTTATTAAATTAAATCACTCATAATTTTTTTTCTTTTTTAAGTTTTTATTTTTGGCTATATTCAACAAAAAAATAGTTGAAAAGTTAGTGGTAACTGAAAGTTGGAAGTTAAATGTAACATCTCATTTTCGTAAAACAAATAAAAGATTTTATTTGAAAATTAATAGAGTTTTTAGAAATTAAATAAATGAGATGGAAGAGTTTTTGTTAATTAAAATAAGAGTTTTATAGTATTAGAAAATAAATAGAGTAAAATGATGTTTTAGAAAATAAATGGATATTTTAATTAGTTATTTATTTAATGAAAGAGTAAAATAAAGTTTTTTTTTATAAAATAATAAAATAAAAAAACATATAATAAATAATAAACTCAAAGTACCCTAACTATAAATAGAGACATATTATATCAGTTTTCATAATTACGATACGTTTCTACTCTTTCTTTCTTTCAAATTTGTTCTCCCTTCTCCTAAAATTCTCTCTTTTCGTAGGTACACCCAAATATATCTTAATAAAACTATGATCTCAGACTCGTTAACAGTTGAATTATCTTAAAATTTGAACACTTCACACATTTTCACCATTGGGATTTGTGAAATAATATTTTTAGATAGAGAAATGTCCATCGCACATAAACAATTAAAGCTCCAATCTTTTCTCATTCTCTTCAACGCTTTGAAACCTTAGCAGAGCAACTAAAGAAAAAGCTTGAGAAATCTTAGAGGTAAGGAATGAATTATTCACAATTGGAAGTAATGAGAACATGTGCAGGGATCCTTAGAGAATCAATTGGGATAAATTTTTGGATGTTTCTGCAATTTTGATTCTATGTTTATAATTATAGCTGCGAATTATATATGTTTGACAAACCAATTGATATCCTAATATGAAATTGTTGTGAAATTTGTATGTTATTGTGTTGAGTGTAAATCCTAGAAATTGGATTTTTTTAATTAGCATGAATTAATGAAACTAAATGGTTAGTATGATATCTTTACTAGTTAATTTGCATTATAAGTTTATATTTGAATCTAATATACTGTGAGAAAGAATAAATGGTTAAAAGAAAAAAAAATTCCTTTGTGTTTGTTTTGCATATTGCACTAGATTGAAAAAGATATTCTAATGTTATATTAAAATAAACTTTCAAATCAAACCAAAATTGTGTGTGAATTTTTATGTCACTGCATTTTTTATATTTGACACCACACACATTAATTAGACTTTATTAAAGAACATGAATTGTACTTTAAATAATCATTTCTTTAGTTGCTTATTTTATACAAATTATTGTCTTTGTCATGTATCATCCTACGATGATATCAACATGTTATATGTATATATTGTAATAATAAAAGTAATAAAATAATAAATTAAAGAAAGTTGTAAAGTTAATGTTTATTAATAATTTCTTTTTACAATTTTAATTTAATTGTTGTAGAAACCCTTTTTGATTGAAAATAATATAGTTTGATTATATATATATATATGTGTGTGTGTGTGTGTGTGCGTGTGTGTTTTGTGTCATGCAGATATTACTATTGTGTGATGTGTATATGATTCATGAGGCATGATAAATTGTTATATTATGATTATGAAATTGTGAACGAGATTGTGTGTATGTGATAAATTGAGTATGTGTTTAATTGTAAGATACATGTGTATTAAAATATTATATGCACTGAGTTGTGAGTTATGAACTACACAATCACACAACTATAAGACTCTTTAAGGGTGACGAGTATTGTGATGTGAGAACCTGACAAGTTTAATCACTTTGAGGAGCAACGAGTTAAAATTATTTTGAGAACAATTGAGGAGTTGTGTGTTTTGTATAGTTCATAGATAGAGTCTGTGTATTAAAATATTTTTTGTGTTGGACATAAATCAGCAGGGAGAGGCCTCGACGGAATGTTCAAAGTCTAGTCCTTGGGGGTAAATACATCTGGTTTGAGTGCTCCTTAAGTCTGTGCTGATCCCACATGGTTGGAGCACTCTCCTAAAATAGCATGACCATAACTGATCTCTCTATAATTTTACTTAGTGAGAATGATTTGACTTACTAGTGTGTGGTTTTTTTTGTCATGCACTCCTAGGTGCTCGGCGAAGTTTTTCAGCGACATGGTACCACGTTGCATATAAGATTGAGTTTTAGTGTATCTATTGCATAACGCCTGTATAATGATCATTGTGACTTGTTACGTGATGGTGGGTAATGAATTGTGTAAGTGTGAAATGTTGTGTTGTACTTGAGATGTGTTATTATGAACATGTGATTAATGTGAAGGTGTAGAATGTGCTTTTGTGATTAAATCTTTGGGACAAGTGATGTTACGCAATGAGTGATAAAATGATGTGAATTGTGCTAAGTTGAGTTTATTATACTTATATTATATATAGATGTGCTTTCGTTTATCTTTACCTATTTAGAAATGTGATAACTCACTCTCTGTATATTGTTTGTGTTTGGATCCTCTGATGATTTCGATCCTTATCTTCGTGGGAGCAGATGATTAGGTGGATGAAGACTTTAAAGAACCTTGTACTAGAGGATGCTGAAACACAATGTTCAAATAAGATGTGATATTGGGGCATGAATTTTTGTATTAATTGCATGAAGTTTTGGACATATAATTTTTATCATTTTTGTTTCACATGCTGAGTCTTTAGTTCATTCTGTGGAGTTTTGAAAGACTTTGTTTTGAGGCAAAAATATTTTCGTACCCTTAATTGATAAGTTTTTAATTTGATAATTAACATGAATATAAACATTTTATCCACATGAGCTCTTTTATATTTATTGAATAAAATCATTTTATGTAATTTTGCATTTTCATGTATTATATATATATATATATATATATATATATATATATATATATATATATATATTATAATACATGTCTAATTTGATCTCTTTTTAAGTATATTTAGTTATTATATACTTATAAAGCTATAGACATAAACAAATTATTATTCTTAAAAAATTTAATTTTTACAAAATAAAAAATATTTTTTAAAATATTAGGACCCGATTAACCCAATTCATTTATGATCAAATTATATTAAAGTTGGATTGGATATGTAAAAAATTACGCAAACCTGACCTATGAACATCCTTAATGTTTTGGAATCTATTAGACCAAAATAGTCTCACACCGCACACTTAGGATTAGTAATTGGGATTGAAAATAGTTTAAAATACTTTTTCCTTCAATCCTTTAAGATGTATTTTAAGGATAAAATTGTAAGGTTGAAAACAACATTAAAATAAACAATACCACTTAAGATTGAAATGTTACCTAATTTTATTCGAACAAAAGAAAAGAAATGTTAATAACCCAACCTTACTATGAGTATTTTCAAATTTATGAGCTATTACTTTGGGCAAGTCAATGAAAATCATGTTGTGCCCTAAACTTACTATTCATTCTCTTGGTTCTCAAACTGTTACTTCAATTCAATCTTCATTCCAAATCCCTCTTTTACATGTAATTTTATTTTGCTCTCAAACCTGGCAATTTTTCTTCGTTCTCAATTGTGTTCTAGATGATATTTTTAACTGAACAAATCCCAAACATTAAAAATAATATATATATATATATATATATATATATATATATATATATATTAAATTGTAAAATGAAACATAAGTTAGAAAATTTACACTGTTAGGTTTGAAATTGCATGATCTTGTAGTTCTTTATTTATTTTTTGCTGAATGCTTGTAGTTCTTTTTTAGTTGTAGGTGATCTGTTCCCTATTTAAATCCAATTATTTTCTTGTATATAATTATCAATTTTTTTTTATCAAATAACATGAAAAATACATCTTTTTTTTAAAGTTATTTCGTCTGAGCAACAAGGTGTAATGCCAAACTGGTTGATTTTTATTTTATTTTTTTGCAGTAAAAAAACTGGTTGATTTTACGTTGGACAATTTCATACTTTATTTTTGGTATTGTTTTTTCTTTTTTATATAGAAATTATTGCTATTGTTTAAGTCATTACACTTTATCATTTCCAAGTTTGTAATTACAGTAGTAACTTTTAATGTTTGATTTGTTCTTGATGATTTCTCCACATATTTTCTGTTTCATCCTGGGTTCATTGTGGAGAGAGAAAATACAACTTCCCGAAATTTCAGTCCATTTTGTTAAATTAATGGAAACAATTCACATGTTCTTTTAGTGGAAAATATTTAAGAGTTGATTATAAAAGAAAAGGATTTTTTTCGAAAGTTGATTACAGAAGATGTGTAAAAGTACTATAGTGGTAGGCTAAGTTTGATTTGACATGTTACGCTATTACAGAATGGACTCATGAAAGTCACAATGAATTTTAGTTGGTTTCTCCGTGGACAAGTTGAGCTTGAAAATAATTAATTTTGTTTGGTTCATTAATCATTAGGCTTCATTTCCCTAAGCTTGGAATAGGGTAGGCTCAAGTAAAATTCTTACCAGTTAAATATGATATAGAAGAAACTTTCAACCTTTATGATGGAAAATATACTCTATAAATATAAACCATTGCCTACTTAGTGGAATTTGGTCAATTTGGTTCGTGACTAGGAAACATTTATGTCCTTGAACCAAACCAAGTCTTGACCCTTTTCCGTCTTTGTGTTTTCTCTTTTGGTAACACAAACCAAATCTTGACTTTGAAATGCTCTGGCCAATACGAATAGATATGATCTTACAAATTACAGATTTGGATTGGTCTATTTTGCATGGGTCAAGCTCTTGCCCCGTATGACTTTTGTTATTCTCTTCTTCTGGTTTAATGATATTTTTTAGTTGGTTATCTTTGCGGGTTAATATTAAAGGTGCCAAGGTAATTGAGATATTTATCTCTAACCTTTTGCATAAGCTGGACATTTTTTATTGAAAAAATGCTCTAGCCAATCAAATTTGAAAACGTACAATATTATCACCAATTGTGGCATTAGTATTACATGTCACTCTATTATGGGCTAACACAGCATGGCTTGGCTTGAGCATGTCCATGTTATCTGTATGTGGAATATTATACCCAATTTCACTCATCACTGACGCAATGCCACATCTCCAAACCATGATGATGACTGGTCAATGGTTGAGAATAATACTTGATGAGGAAGGAAGAGGGAGGGAGAACACAATTACACAATGTTAAAAACTAGAAAAGTTTTCTATTATTTGACTTACAAGAATGGAAGATTGACCCAACTCCGAAAATAGAATTAAGTAAAACAAATAAGGAGTAAAAAAATGATTCATCAGAAGCTGAATGACCAAAACAATTGGCCAAGAAAAAAACTAAATGAAAAAATAAATCATGGGTTAGATGTTGTGTGGTGTGACCTTTATCCTAGATTCTAAACTAAAGGTTCAGGTTAAAAAGGCTGAAGCAGTGCCTAATGCACCTTATTGCCTTGCAATTAAAATATTGAACACACACCTTTATTAAGTTGGTGTGTGATTTTGGGCAAACTAATTAATCATGGGCTAGGAATTCCCATGTGCACAAGCCTTGGGGATAGGTGGATTTTTGGACTGGGCCTTGGTGAGGGAATTGGTGCTTTGGATGCAATTTTGGCAAGGTTGACTCTAGGTGATAGATTTAGTTGTTCAAGTGCCTTAACTTGGAGTTTTGCAGGGTACTCTCTAACACAACCAATCCTTGGACCAACTCCAGTTGTCCATTTTCGTGACAATGACTTGCTCTCTTTAAGTTGTGAAGTTTCCATATTGGTGCCAGAGTGAGCCATGTTGTCTTGACTGCAATTTTTAGCAGTGGCAAAGTCACTTAAACTAGCATTTTTAGTCATTTGGGACTCAAATTGTAGCTCCTCATCAACAGGTTTTGTAGGTGGGATATCATCATCAATTGCATACTTCTGCATAAGGAAACCATGAAATTACATAATGTCACGCATTATTTCAACAGGTTGATGTTTATGTTTGTTTAGATCAACTTCTTTATAAACATTTATAAAAAAAAAGTAAAATGAATTGAATTTTTTTCATAAGCTAAAATTAATTTATGTATTTAATTTTTATAAAAGCTCCTCTCAGCTAATATCTCTAAAAGATAAAGATGCATAAATTGCTTTTAACTTATGAAAAAAAAACTTAATAAATTTTACATTCTTATTTTTTTTCCTACAAAGAGAAATTTATCCAAAATAATATCTCAGTCATCCCAAATAAAGTCTAATTAAAGAAAACAATCTATACAGAAAAATGCCTTGAATAGGTTCACTAACCTTTACATTTGTCAAGTTCACATTATGTTCCATCAAGAAGCCAATGAATTCCATAAAATGTTTCTTTGTAGGACAGTAATGACCGCTGTAGGGCCATATCGCCTGAATAAGAACAAATGAACATCAATTTGCATATAAGGGAAGTAAAATGCTTTTAAACTTTTTCCTTAATTAATCTTTCGGTGCTGTGAAATTTTATATTCCTCTACCTAGCTAATGTTTCCCATTATCACAAAATTACAAAATTGTGATAGTAATAGAGAATAATTTCATTTTATATTGTCCTAAAAATAATCAATGGTATGCATGTAGATATAATATATAATTAAAACACGTGTCACATACATCAAGCACTCCATTTTGGGCCACCAATCTTCCAGATGCAATAGTAGCACCCCCAGCTAAAAAACTAGAGTGCTGAAAATGGCCTTTCTTTTTCTCTCCAACGTACAAAATTCTAGATGAGCTAAGAACGAAAATCCACTTAGATCCCTCAACAGTGTGTACAAGGTTCTGGCCTTTTTTATAAATAAGCCTTCCTCCTTCAATAATCACTTCATACGCTTCCCTCTCTTTCTGCATTTGCAAGCAACAAAACGAACACTCTTAAAATAAAGAAAATTGTGGTGGCTGCTAATATTTTCTGAAGTCAAAACTATTGAAAAGCATAAAGAATAATTTTCCCAAGCATAGAATTCGTAATTATAGGTGAAGCCTTTTAGTGCATTGAATGCACATGTACAAACAACACGTTGGCAGTTTACTTTACTAAATACTAATCAATGGGTTTTGTGCCTAAAATTTGATTCTATAGTCAACATAGCTAGGCAATTCCATACACCACTGCCACTCTAGAAATTGACCAAGCTACAACTGTACAAGTCCTTATTACCATCAAAATAAAAATGTATAAAAGTAATGGGGCGTCTAAAAATTTGATGTCGTGGGAACAATATAGTATTGTCAAAGTAAAAATGCCAACGTGTCCAAAATACTTTTATACATTGCCTATACAATTTTAAACTCTAAACCTTTAAACTTTTTTTTAGAGTTTAGAATTTATACACTGTGACACTGTCCATTATATATTATGTGGCATTATCAAAGTGATGAGGTGAAAACAACTTACGGGTCCAAGATACTTTATGCACTGCCTATACAATTCACTTCTTGGGCACTCGTCAAGATTTACTTCTTTTCCGTCTCCAACATCCAACCTTCATGTTACCACCATGTAATTATGAAATCAGAAAATTAAAATTAAAAGTGTGCTATAAAAAATTATTCTATTAATTGCATTGTAAATAATTTTACCAATAGAAAAAAGGTTGTGAACTCTGGCTATTAAACCAAACAGCATAGTATAAGTGCAGATTGTGCCCATAACGATGACGTGGATCAATCTAAAAAGCACAAGGAATCTAATTAGTTTAGTTTAATCTACTTAATTGTACTCTTAATTGAATTTAAAATTCTGAAATTAATCAAGATGTGGACATATAAACTTACAGCTTCAAGCCAGTGCCTTAGAGCTAATTTCTGCGCCTTATCATCTTTGGACAACCCTTTTCCCACCTACCAATAAGCCCAAAAGGAAAAGAAAAAAAAAGGGTATAATTGATAACAAAATCCTAAAAGAAAAAAAAAATGTCGGAAAGAGAATGAAAACTTTGAATTTGTCTCTATGGTCCCGGTCAAAGATATATATTTGGAAAAGCCAAATTATGTTCAGTCAATTATATTTCAAGCAACTACTGCATCTAATTGGAAACTAATGGCTAAAATATTATTAAAGCAAACACAACACTTTATTCAAAGATTCTAGCTTCCCACACAAAAGGGGTACCTTAGCAGCCATGGTCCTAGCTCTTGCCCATTTTGAAAGAGCTGTTTCTGATTTACCAGAGTCAAAATCTGACGCGGAACAACCACTAACAGCAGCAATGTCTAAAGCCTTCTTCCACCTGTAATTAAGGTTTCAAAGAAAACACTCATTCAGGGAAAATTAATTAAGCACTAATCAGGACAGACCAGTTAATTGTAAACCTTGATGATTTTATAATAAAAATGACAGTTCATGTAGATTTTGTTTAAAAAGACAGTCTATTGAAAAATATAATTATTTTCACAATTATACTATAAAAAGAAACAAAAAGATTTTGTGAAAGAAAAAAATAGCTAATATTTAAATAGATTGGGTCCCGGCACTAATCAATGAATTCAAATTGGAGAAAATATTCTATATGGTAAAAGTGTAATCTAATCAGAATAGTTAGATATGATAAGATTATTAATATCTTTTAGTGACTGTGTATAAAAATTAGAAAATTCAACACAAATCCCTTAGGCACTTAAAAAAGATCATAAACATGGATATTGAACAAACCATAGCTCCTCACAAACAACAGCACAATCTGCCAGATTTCTTCTGGTCCTGTAGCTCTTGTAAACCTTCTGCAGCTTTATTGCAGCCACATCAAGCTCCTCAATGGACTTTGGTGAAAACAAGATTTCTGGTTTTTGCAACACAATTGTGGGGTTATTATGTTCATTGAACATGCCACCACCAACTTCTTCCTCCTTTGAATCAGAGTTATCAGAAAGTAGATATTTGAAGGAGAATGTGGTTTGCAGCTTCAGATTCCCCACCTTCCTCCTCTTTGAGCTTGTGGTTTTTTCAGTAACAATAACTTCATCCAATTCATGATCAGGCTTATACAAATTTCTGCATTTCTTGAAGCTCATTGTTCTGAATGTGATCTCTCCCTCCTTTGATTCATAGTCCACTGTTACCATTTGCACACCTCTCTGCTTTAAACAAAATAAGTAACACTATAGGTAGGTTAGAGTTTCACAAGCAATTGTGTCAATTTAAGAAGATGAGACCTATTCTTGTCACCAGTGTAACCACCCATTTAATGCATCAAATTCATCAACATGAGATTCTCAAAAAGTCTTCTTAAGATTATAAACATTCACTACCCCAAAGAGAGTTAATTATAGCACTACCAAAAGAAAATCAAAGTAGACCAAGTCAATCATTAAAAATGCTTTTAACAACATGCCACCAACTCCCCAACTTGAAACCAATCCCTACCTCTGAAATGAATCATCGATAAATTACTCCATCCTTAAATTAAAAAAAGTAACAATATAACTCAAAGGAGTAAATATGTACTAATTACATAACATAACATAACCTTGTAAACACATGATATATTTATTTCTCAATGTGATTCATAAAAGTCATTAAAGGCATTTTCCAACAGAAAACTGAAAAATATATCAGAAGTGCTGGAAAGAGAGGGTCACCTTAAAGTAGACGAAGTCAGCTTCTTGCCTTTATGATGCAAAGATATAACAGCACTCGTGAGTTTTAGTGTTTGAAATGGCACTTCCCTTCTCTTTTAATAAGGCACGAGTTTTTAAGACATGAAAAACGGGTGGAAGTCTATCTCATATATATATATACACACTTTCAAATACGTAAGAGACAGAGATTGCAGAAAACTGTGACTGACCCTTTAGAATTTTTATTGCCTTATGAACAGGTTTAGTTTGAATAGAAAAAAAGGAAATTATGTGTGGCCAACGAGTCCCATAAATGGGTTATTTTGAATTCAGAATTTGGAAAACGATACTAGTATGTGACATGTAGAAAGTGTTACATTACATGAGAATGCGAAAAGTTTACACGCGGAGATGTGAAAGGAACAGAATCAGTCAAAAGCATGATGTTATTCTTATAATGGGTCCCTCTAATCTATCAAACGCCGGATAAATAAGGACATTTACGTTTCTGTTTTTTTTTTTTTAATTCAACGTTTAAGAGATTTCTATTATTCAGACATTTTTTTCAATCAACTGAACTATAAGATTTCTTTGTTCTATTTTTAGTATTTTATTACTTATGATTCTCTTTTTTCACATCTTCTTCCCCTTACTTTTATTCTCTAAACATCAGTTTTGAAATTTGTTAAAGAAGTTTTAAAAAACAAAAACACAATAAAAAAACGCCCGAAATATTTATAAATATTTCTCAATTTTTTTAATTTCTAAGGTACATATAAGTTTTTTAATTATTTATATTATTTAAAATAAATAGAATAGTATAAAATGTTTTATTTTATTGTAATTTGTTTCATTATTTGAGATATGAGAGTAAAAAAGATAAAATTGACTAATTGTTGATTGGATTATTTTCATTTATTAAGTTTTTTAAGATGATGAAATAAAAAATTATAATGCTTAAATAGAGAGTGATTTAAGACAAAGTTTTGCATTTTACAAGTAAAAAATTTGAACGAAATTCGTCTGTTTAGAATTTGAGGTAATAAGTTTTATGTAAATGTTATTTTAGTCCATAAGTTTTATGTAAATGCAACTCGTATGATATAACTCAGCATAATTTTGCTAACTCAATAGGTTGGATTGTGTTGACCTATTTTGGGTTGAGTTTTTTTTTTATATATAAAAATAGATGAATTGTTTATTTAAATATTATTTTGTTAGCCATAATGTTTTGTAAATTATTGTGAACTACTGTAGTAACCTGTGCCTTGCACGAGATATATTTAATGTTATAATATAATTATCATTTAATTTGCTAGCTATTTTTACTTACTAATTTTACTAAAATTACATAAGCAATGATATCTAGAAACAAGTTTTTTTGTTGACTGATCTAGAAACGAATATATGTATAAAATCAAACCTTTTAAAAATGATTTACATAAATTGTCAAATTCCTTAAAAATAAAAAGTGGGGCTTGTACTTTCATAATATCATCTTTAATGTAGACCAGTTATGACTAAGGTTCAGTAAAGTTAAACTATTTCTCTTACAATGATGTTGGAATTAAATGAGAAAGTTTTTTTTTCCTCCATATAAGATTAACATAGAATAAAATTATGATAAATTTATTATATAAAAATAATAATGATGCTAGTGTTTTTAAATTTAAATCATGTTATGATTTTATATTAAATGTTTTTTTTACTTGTTTTTCTTAAGTCAGACTAATCATA
This sequence comes from Glycine soja, assembly GCF_004193775.1. Lineage (NCBI taxonomy): Eukaryota > Viridiplantae > Streptophyta > Magnoliopsida > Fabales > Fabaceae > Glycine > Glycine soja. Next base: position 15,463,616 of record NC_041009.1, on the reverse strand, counting down.
TTATATTATGTATAGTTATCGCTGATCCAAATTTTTATTACACATTTATGTTTTTAGTAATGTCATTTAATTTTAAATTGCATAATTAAATAGACAAAATTAGATATTTAGTTTAGTAGTTAAAATAAATAGTAATATTATGCGTGATATATGTTTTAAATTATAAATTATAAGCATTATACTAAAAAAAATTGTATCATTGTATAATGACATGGTAATTAACACAATTTAATTACTAATCAGGCTAATTAAATTAATTAATAACAAATAAGCTTGGCAGGATTAATATGTGATCTAATGATTTAAGAGATATTGTGATCTTTGATAAAACTAAATAAAAATAATTAATTGTACTTAATTACCTCAATTGCGTGAAAGATAAATAACAACATTATTCTTAATCTGGGTTCATATAATTTGTTACATATCATCTTTCTCTTATTTTGAAGATTTGTTAATTGATTATCAAAATAAAATAATTTAACTTGTTTTAAACTATCAATAGGAATGAAAATTACATATTAAGATTTGTAAAAGATATTTTTTAAAAACTATTTTAGTTAATAATTAAATTTTACAATTAATATTAAATATAAATATAATTCTAATAATAATAAATTCTTTCATCAATTAAAATATTTTTTAAAATTTATAAATTAAAATTTTATGTGGGCTTAAACCACATTTATATATTAATTTATATTTTCATTATCGATAAACTAAAATTTTAGGAATTTTTAATCATTTTTTCATGTTTTTATGTATTTTAAAATTCTTACAAATATATTATTCAGTGACAAATACTTATAAATATATAGGGCTTAAATATGTTTTGTCTCTCAAATTTTGAGAAACTTTTGATTTTTATCTCCTAATTGAAAAATTAGTTCCTTTTAGTCTCTCAAATTTTAAAAATGTTATTTTTAATCCTTTCAAATAAATTTGAATAACTAAAAAGAAGGACTAAAAAGGATAAATTTGTAATCTTTCAAAAATATATGTTGAGGGATTAAAAGCAATATTTCACAAATTTAAAGGACTGAAAAAAAGTTAGACTAGGGACCGAAACTAAATTGTCTCAAATTTTTATTTAATTACTAATTAAGAACTAACTTTGTTTGATTAAGAACTAATTTTATTTCACCAATTTCTATTTAATTACTAATTCAGAACTAATTTTATTTGATTAAACTGATTATTTGTACTTAATTGGCTTATTTACATAAATATTATATTATCATTTTATCCTTAGTTTGTACCGTGATATTTGTTACTGACTAAAAAATTAACATTTTTAATGATTATGCAAATAAAAGATTTTAAGAATGAAATATAATTTAATCTATTTTTATTGATTATCATGAAATGTTATTTAATTTTTTTAATTAATACTATTAATACTTTTATCAATAAATATTATTAAAAATTCAATACAAACATATATTTACAGCTTTTATTTTAAAATTAAAAAAATGTAATAGTTAATTTTATTAAAAATTCACTCATTTTTAAAATTCTGAATTCAAATGTCAGCAACAAACTTTAGCTATTTAAAACATATAATTAAATAAAACTTGTTAATTAATGAAAGAAACTTTTATGCATTTTAATTTCATTCAAATTTAAACGTTGAATGATTTTCAACTTTATAAATAATTTAAAATCATTTTCAACTATTATTACTTCGGTAGGTTATAATTTTTTAATTTAAATTAATTTCTTCATAAATTGAAACAATATATATGTGATTGATTGAGATATACTTTCAATTTTTTAAATGATATGATTGATAGGTAATAATTTTTAGCACATAATCAATAATTATGTGAAATGGAATTTTGATTACTTAGATTTTTATAGGAATTATTTTTTGTAAACTAATTTTGGTAAATTATGTCCAAGTAAATTAATTGATTACGTAAATTGTTTTAAAAATTAGAACAACATATATATATATATATATATATATATATATATATATATATATATATAGTGTGTGTGTGTGATTGATTGATACATGATTAGTGGAACTAATTTTTATAAATTAATGTATTAATTAATATATATGGTTAGTAACCGAACCAAATTTTTACAAAGGATCACATTGTGACATGTGTTGTACGAATCTCTCTTTAGACAACAGGTAGATTCTGGATTCTGAATTATGAGACTGATTGTTTGATTGACACGTGTATACCAAATAAAAAAATTATTCACAAATTTTGGTAAAATTGTAGTTTGTGCACCTCAACGATTGCATCTTGCTTTTTCCATTGCATTCTGCTTTGATAATCATATGATGGAACGATTAAAATTGTTTATTTTAAACAATAAAGAAATTAAATATTTTAATTTAAAAATAGAGGATTAAAATTGTAATTTAGTCTACATTATATTATATTTCATGTTGCTTTTGTTGTTTTATATTATTTTTTATTTTGAAACCTAAATTATGCTTGGCTAAATCAATTGGTATGATTGCATGAGAAAAAAAAAAAAAAAACCTCCAAAGCTTATTAGCAAAGTAATGTTTAGTAACTTAATTTGTAGTAGAGGCGAAGGAAGAATAACATAAGAAAATATCAAAATACTACCAAAAATATACTAACATGAATGAGACAATAAAATCCAAATAGCATGAAACATCCCGCGAGTGTTTCCCTGGGACCGATGCAAACTGCGATGCATATATCATATTCAATTCATGTTTCAAACGTCAAATTTGGGACGTGATTTTAGTCGAAGTCACGAAATTGAAAACTATCGTTTTTTTGTTTTGTTTCTTTTCAGTTGTTTTCCCCAATTGAGTTGAGTTTTCAACGCGGTTAAATTCGTCTTTCATGGTCATCACGAACCGTTCTTCGTGTTTTGAATCCCCCTCATAAATATAACATTATAAATATCGGTTTCGATCGTGTTGTATTTATTGATATTGTGACGAATTACGACCGATGCGGTTCCAAGTGTGACCGTGTTGTAGTCACAACAATTAAAAAATCTTAGATGTTATAATCTAAGTCATGAATCCATTTTTAAAACCTTAAAATTGCTTGCAGACAAAACGTTCAATTGCGTGACTCTCCGACCTTGACTTCTATACCCCGTCGTGATTCATCACTTTTCATCCATTTGAGGATCCACAATTTCGTGTAATGCATGTTGTACAAAAACCTTGATCCCCAAGTCCATGCATTTGAAATGAGTAATGGAACTTACCAAAACAAAAATACTTACATTATCATAAAGGCTCTCTCTGGCCAGTAAAAGTTAAGGTGGGGCAATATAGTCAAAATTTGTATAAAAATATTGCACATTCAGTTAAAGAGTCATTTATTTATGCACACTACTAGTAGTTGATAGTTTGGATTTGCAAATGCTGCGGCGGCAATTACTCCTACGTTACTTCATTAAATGTTGATATTGTGCGTAGGTCACAACAACAGCAATTTCAACTCATTTTAAATTTTTGGATTATTTTTTTGAGTCTTATGATAATACATAAGATATAAAAACTTTTATTATCTTTTACTCTAATGTAATTTTGTATTTTTGGATTTTACTTGTAAAAAAAATTAATCTCTCTTTTCTCTCAAATGACATTAAAAAATAATATTTTTTAAAAAAAAAGTTTTAAGAAGTTCTTTCCTTAAATAATAATAATAAATCTGATCAACATGAGTTCTTAAATTCAACTTAACTCAAGAATCTTCAATAAAAATGTTCTCAGATAAATTCTAAGGTCTAGTGTTAATTTGATTATGATGGTATATATAAATTAGTACAAAAGCTTCTACATCAGTGAAAAATATTATAGAAAATTCTGAAAATTGAAAAAAAATCAAATTATGTGCAATTAACCAAAATAATTTTGGAAGTTGTTGGATTAACCTGAATGAGTAAAACCAAATAGGTTAGTGTATCTTGTATTTCCATTATTGTATCCCACACCTCACATATTCCAAAAGTGTAAATTTGTATTTCATAATGTAATGAAAGGTGTAAGATGCAAAAGTTGGAGTGTAGGATATAAATGCCAACCAAATTGGGTAATAGCATGTCACGATTTCATTTTCGGCCTAGAGATTTTTTGGGGTGTTGTTAGGTGCAACCAACATTATTGCTGGTGCACTCAACACTTAATGTGAAAAGGTAAAAATACTCTTGTGTATTTTTTAAAATGATTTTGTGCACCCAGTTCATTCAGGTTGATCTGCATATGCAATGAGTTGATCCGCAGTTGATATAGATGATCTGCAAGCTTCTTATGGATCAAGTTGATCCGCAAGTTGATTTTTAAGACTTACGGATCAAGTTGATCCGTAAAAAACTTATGAATCAAGTTGATCTACAAGCTTCTTACGGATCAAGTATCAACTTGCGGATCAACTTGATTCGTAAAAGGAGAAAAAAGGTAAGGGTAATTTGGTCATTTTTAAAGAATGCTAGGTGCATTAGCAATAATGCTGGGTGCACCTAGCAACACTCGATTTCTTGTCCAAAATGGATTCGACTAAGATTCTTCTTCTACTATTACTTCCAGTATCCCCTTTTTTGTTGCTTGCACCCCAACAAACAAAAATACCCTTCACCGTAAACCCTATCGTCAAACACCACCATTGTACCCTACCTTCATAACCACCCACCACTGCGTCTTGGACCACCATCAAAATCGATCAATTTTACTTTCAATATGAAATTTGTGATAAAAGAGATGAAGAAGATAAAACCTATTATGGAATGACCATTCTTGAAATGTATAATGATTTCAAATTAGTTATTTTGGAATATGATTTTTCATATATCAAAGTAGTTATTTTGAAATATGTATACACTTATAGAATAATTATTTCAAAATAGGATGACAATTTTTGTTAACATATTTGAGTTCATATTTTCACATGTATCGAGCACACATTCTTGTTACCCCAAACCCATTCTAAACCCATATACGAAATTTAAACCCATCCCCAAACCTAAAACCCAACCAAATTTTTACTTTTCCTTCGCCTCACCTTCCATCAAGAGCACACACAATCACACCTCTGTCATAAAAAACACCCAAAACCATCCTAGACCAACATGATACTCTTAGCAATGAGATCAAAAAATCAATTCAACCATACCAAATTTATCAAAGTGCAAACCAAAATCAATCCTAATTAAAAATTAAAGCAGAATTAACCCTATAGAATATAAAATACACAACACATATACAATAAAAATAAATTAAAAACATATTAAAAATTATAATAATATAAAATATTGTAAATTGTAAACTTAAAAACCCATGTTAAACTCAAATTATTATACTAGTAAATATATATACATATATATTGTTTTGACAACTTAAAATTCGAGGATATGCCTTCTATACACCTTCTGATAATTCTCTTCAGGTTACTAAAAAAGATTTTTTTAACTGATGTAAACTTTTACACATATATGTTTTTCAAACTCATTTTTTATTATGTAGAAAAAAAACTCAATTTGTATCAGATAAAATCTCTTTAAAAACTAGAGAAACTCGTAGCAAAATAATTTTCACTTAAAAAAAAAGAACAAACGTCCCAAGTATCGTTTTTCCATATTTGATTACAGCCTCAACTCAACCGTGTCTGAAGTCACTTCAATGGCGGATAGGGAACCAAAGCCTAAAGACTCGCCTTCAGGTATCGTCGTTTAAAACTCTCATCTTTTCATATTTATCGTTTACAAAATTCTTATACTTGGCATTATGCTATCATGGGGTTTTGATCTTTCATCTGTTACCATTTTTTATTTTGTGACCTTAGTTTCAAAACATTGCTTGATCTATTAAACGTTCTTGTTGAAATTGATTACAATTTCAATTTGGTAATACCCTTTGAGTTCTCCAATTAGAACCTATCTGTAGGGAACTGTGAGAATAGAGAAAATTGGATATATTACCCTTGTTTTATATCAAAAGCTGTGTAACTACTTAACTGACCCATAACAGAAGAATCCATTTATGACTCTTGTTTTTTTAATTCTTATGAGTTTCTTCTGCATGCCTATTGCTGAAAGTTCTTTGCTTTTTGGTTGTGGACTTGTGGGGAAGATGTGGAGGTTATTTGATTTCCTATGTTGGAATTATGGGTTCCAGAGTAAATTATAATGATTGATGACACCTCTTTGAGGTTTTTTCTTTCCTTTTTATATTCTTACACTAACTCTTTGAAAAACATTACACTGACAGCCTTTTATACATTACACATTACATGTGTAAACATTAAAAAAGCCAGGGATTACATGTAATCTGAAAAAAACCTCAAGGTTGTAATTTACTCTTGGTTCAAAGTTCTTGATATATATATATATATATATATGGACTAATTCCATGATATAACAGTTTTTTTCTTGCTTAAAAGAAATTAAAGATTTAAGTCCTTGTGTTTTATTTCATGAAAGAAAAAGATGTGAAAAGTCCAAACATTTTTGAGCGAGCTAAGGAGGAGATTGAGGCAGTGTTTCATCATGACAAATCGCCTCACCATCACAAAGAAACTCATGGGACAAGTGATGACATTGACGAGGGAACTTCACCTGATGAAATAAAAGCGCCTGGTGTGTTTGAACGGGTGAAGGAGGAGATTGAAGCTGTTGCTGAGGCCATTCATCCCAAGAAAGAATCTGAATCCGACACTCGTGATGTGTCACCAAAGTGATGGCTAGGATGTGCCTTTATTTTGTAACAAAGAGTGTGAAGACTTGTTTCAATGGTGTTAACCATCAAAACTACCTTGGCTTTGTCCACTGATCTTTCTTTCTTTTTTTTATTTTGTTGTTGTTGTTGTTTCCTTTAAGTAGTAAATTTCTCTTCTTTTTTCAATTGATTATGTGAATGCTTAGTCCTTTTGTCTTCAAAAAAAGAAAGATTATCCCTGAACTGGTACATTATCAATGTGAATGTTTTATTGTAGACTCTGTTCTGTAACTTCATCTGGTGCATCAACAACATTTATAATTCACTAAGTATATTCAGTCTTTTTCTTTTGGCTGCTAAATTTATGCCAGCAGCACATTTATCTGCACATGTTACCTCTAAATGAAATAAAATTTGGGATTCAATTACACTGATATTGGTGATTTAAATTTTTTACATTCAATTCACATGGAAGTTTAACTTGGGTATAAGGGATTTGGGGAAGTTTAACTTGACTTTACTCGGGAAGTGATGCTGGAATTTGTTCAATCATCATGGGGAGCTGTGGGCACAAGTTCTGGAATCAAAGTATGGGGGGTGGAGGAATTTAGATGCGACAAAAAGATCCATCAGAGAATCTCTTTGGTGGCGGGATCTTGGCTCTATTTGTAATCTATCCGAGGAGGGGAGCTAGCTAAAAAATGGGACAAAATGGAAAGTAGGATGTGGATCAAAGGTCTTGTTCTGGGAAGATGGATGAATGGAGGATGGGGTCTCGCTTAAGGAGAAGTATCCAAGACTATACCAGATTTCTCAACAACAACACCAACACATCCAACAAATGGGGACAATAGCAAATACAGGTTGGAAATGGAAGCTTCAGTGGAGGAGGTTCTTTTTGGAGGCTGAAATAGACACTGTTGCAAAATTTATGGAAGACTTACAGCGTCTGATGGTACATGTGCATCAATAGGACATGTGGAGATGGGAGGGAGATTCAAGCGGTAAGTATACAATGGGGAGTGCTTACGAATTACTCAATAGGAATTTGCCATTGGAGAGTCAAGATGAAACGTTTAAAGTATTATGGAAGATAAAAGTCTCAAGTAAAGCAACAGTTTTTGCTTGGAGATTGATCAGGAAAAGATTGCCTACAAAGAATAACTTAAGAAGGAGGAATGTGGAAATTAATGATGTCACTTGCCCATTTTGCAGAAGTCATGATGAGGACGAGGCTCACTTATTCTTCACTTGTGCTAACATGTTGCCGCTATGGTGGGAATCACGATCATGGGTAAACATAGTGGGTGCTTTCTTGGAAAATCCAAAACAACACTTCCTTTAACACTCCTACTACAATCTCAACGGACTTAGGCTTCGGAGGTGGCAGACTTCGTGGATTGCTTTGACATGGTGTATTTGGCAGCATAGGAATAAGATGGTCTTCCAAAATGAAAGTTTCAACAACTATAAAGTGATGGAGGGCGCTCTATTTTACTGTTGGACCTGGCTTAAAAATCTGGAGAAAGGATTTGATATCCCTTTTTGCTCTTGGTCCAATAACATTAGGGATAATTTTTTGGATTGAGGGGGGATAGTTTATATAATACAAGTTAGGCTGGTTGGGTACGAGATCTTTGGTTTCCTAATTCAAGTTGGTTAGCTTGTATTAGGTCACCATAGTTCTGCACCTTGCAAATGCTAGGATGTATATACAACAGTATCGCTTGTACAATATCCCTTCCCTATACCTTCGCATAGCGAAGAGCCTCTGGGCAATGGGGTACGAAGTTTTTTTATATACACTTTTGCTGTTAAAAAAAAATAAAATTCACATGGTCTATCACTTGTGTTGTATTTTTCTCTTGCCTATCCATGTCTTTGCTGATCCAAATTTAAATCTTACCAAGAATGATAAAGCTCATCTTGCTGCTAAATTCACCTTTAGGGTTAGGGGATATGGTGGCTCAAGTTATTGGCTGATTATGGTTTTGGTTTTGTATTCAAGTTTGGTATCACACTACCACAAAAATGATCTTGAACGACGCTGATTCAAAGATGGTTCTTCCAAAACCAATGTCATCCAAAACGCAGTGGCATTTTTGTAAATCATTGCAAGTGTTCAATAGCGATTTTCAAAAAACCGTCTTTGAACGCAAGTGTTCAACAACGGTTTAGACTTTAGAACCGTCTTTGGAAAGTGCTCCTTTTTCATCTCTGGCGCTCTCTCTCTCACACTGACCCTCACCTTCTCATTCCCACCATAACCACAAGCAAAACCAGTGCCGCTCACTACTAACCAACAACGCACACCCAACCTCGTCCCAAACCAACTCCACCACAACGCTCACAGCCCCCGAGAAGCCGCAGATCTGGGCAAAGAAGTCGTAGATCTGGTCACCAACGTCGCAGATCCGGCCTCCAAAGTTGCGGATTTGGCTACTAAAGCTCCCTCCGTACCTGACTCCTCTCCAGCTCCACCAGTCTGCCATCGCCCTCTCCTCTGACATCCTTGCCACCGGGAAAACCATGGTCAGGTCCCTCCATTGCCGGTGCCTCTTCGCACCTTTCTCTCGAGTGTCAAGACGAGCCACGAGCCACGTTAAGTATGTTCCTGCAACAAGACATTAAGGACTGATTTTTCTTTGTTTAACCCTTTTTCTTTTTCATTTAATTCTTTTTACTATGTCTTACTTGGTACTTTTATATAATTGAAGGCTAGTGACTAAAGCTTTGCAAAAGATGAAGGGAAAGATTCCAGAGATTGTGGGCTCTCACATCTTATCTCGGGTTCTTCAGGTATGTTTGTTGGTATCCCTTTTTTTTTATTCAATTTCAGTTTCACATACTGTTAGAGGAACTTGCATTTTAAATCTTTTGCTTTCTATTTGTTTTAACTGATAGACTTGTGTCAAGCATTGTTCACAAGCTGAAAGAGATGCAGTATTTGAAGAGCTTTGGCCACATTTTCTAACTCTAGCATACAACGCTTATCCTGTTCACTCAGTGAAGAAGATGCTCAACAACAGTAATGATCTACTTGAAATATACATTGTTATTTGTCAGGGTCACCTTTTCTTCTAATTGGTCATTCTCCATTTTCAGCTTCCCAGAAACAACTAGCAGGCTTTATCTCCACTCTCCGTGGTCATGTTGCTCCCCTTCTTCGCCATATGGTTGGGTTGGTTTTTATTTAGATTAGGCTTGGGCAGTATGTTGCTTGTGGTTGTTCACGGTTTACTTCAGATATGTTTCAAAGATTTTAATGACTCACTAAAGGAAAGCTTGCCACTTTTTCTTTTTACGTATCTAGCTGCTTATTGACATTAAGCTTATTTTGGATCTAGATTGTTTAGGGTTTGAGATGGACTATAACAAGGAAGAGGGGAGGGGGGGCGGGGGTGTCCAATAGTAGTTTTCTTCTCACTGAATTTCTGCTGATTTTCATGCTCTGATATGAAATTGTTCAGTGTTAAAAATTTGAATGTTCAGCTTTTAGCCAAAGTTGTCAACTTCCCTAATAAGTTTTGTGTATCTACATATTATGCAGTTCTTGAGCATGCTTATGAGTTAGCAAATACTGCACAGAAGCAAGAACTGCTTTCGGAATTATACTCTACGTTATTGCTATTGCAAGTGATATATATATAAATTAATTAATTAGTGTGGTATTAACTTCCTATGATGGACTAATGCCTTAAGGTATTTGATTTGCTTTTGGATGATGGATTGGGCCATTTAATAAAATCCCGAGAGACAGGGAATATCCCATGCTTTGATTTGCATTCCTCAATAATTGATTTTAACTCTTGGACATCTGTTATATCTTCCTCAATCAAATGCAATATTATATATTAATTAGATATGATTAAATTAGATGCTCGTAAAAGCTTCAAACCTAAACTATAAACTGACTAGTTAGTAAACCTTGACTCCGAGAATCTATATATAGCCAAAGTTAGAGACACATTAGCAATAGCACTGTAGCAAAAGTTAGAAATAAAAACACATACATACACATAGAAAAAGACAGACAGAATGAGGAGCAATCATGTGCGTTTGAACTGGGGCATTACAATGCCTCTTATTGGATTAGGCACTTATTCCTTCCCAAATGATAGGAAGACAACAGAACTTGCCGTCAACAATGCCCTTGAGGTATATATATATAGTGCCTTATAATATATACTCATTTTCTGTCCCCTATTTCATAATTTATTTCAAGGGTACAAGCTTGGTTTTGTTGAGTATGAAGTGACTGTTTATCTACAATTCATTTTCTCCCTTGTATTTTACTCTTAACAACATAATAATTAGAAATCTGATATCTTCTCTATGCATGGGAATTTTGTATTCTAATAATGATTCTAAACTAAGGTGATTTGTAATTTTCAATCTCTAGGTATTCTGATCATTCCCCAGGTAATGCTTTAATCAATTGACATTTGGCAGGGTATTCTGATGATTTGACCCTAGTGGAGCATTGATTTTTTTTTCTTTAAATAGTTTTAATTTATGTATTTGATAAAATAACTTCATGTCAGACCAATGGTTCAGCAAGAGTTAGAATGGGTGCCACAGATGTCATTGCCAGCGTTAAGGTGGTTAAAAATTAAAATGTTTGGATTGATTTCTTATTTCTTGACTTGTAATATCCTTTTGTTTAATACTATAACAAACAATTCTTTTAAATATATTGTTTTACTAACCATGATATGTTTGTTGGCTACACAAGTGCAGGCTGAACTTGGAAAGCCAAGCTTGTTGCAACCTCACAAAGGAAAAGTCTTTATATATATTGATTGCAGTTCAACAACAGAGCCAGCTTTTGAGGAATATTCTATTGTTTTTCTTCATTCTATTTGTTTAATGAAGTCATCCATGTATTTTGGTTTTCTTCATGTTATTAACTTCAACTCTTTTAAGTACAATGAACATTGATAGCAAAACAAATAAGTAAATCCTTAAAAGCTTTAAATGTAAGTTAAATGGTGGGTGCATTGGATTAATAAGCTTTAGGTTTTCATCAATGATAGTGTTTACTATTATTGTTGTGTTATTTATCATTTTTGTTCTGTAAATACCTTTTAATGCTTCAAAATTAATATTTTATTTTGTGCTCTAAATCTCTGGCTTGTATATAGGGTAGAGGGGGTGATGAGTTGAGAGCAAAACTGTCAAATGCTCTTCAATGCTGTCTCTTGGGTGGTAAAAGTGGAGCTGGCCTATTTTCCCCCTATAGTGAAGATTATGCTTTCCCTTCCATGTTGCGTCTTTTTAATCTCTAAATATTTAACTCTTAGCTCTTTTTTTTCCCCTTCAGGTGCTGGAATTGATCTCTTGTCGCTTATTGTTGTCGAAGGAAAAATTTGTTGGGATCTTTACATAGATGGCTTGTTGTTAGTTCAGATGGAAATTTGTTTTTGTTTATTATATGACATGTGTTGTCTATTCATTCATTAGCTTTAGGATTTGAAGTTTGCTGAATTGATGGTGGTGTGAAACTGGATGTAAGGTCACAAGTTTGTACCAAATAAAATTGAATTGATATTTGATTTCCATTCACTTCTTTTTATAAGTGATAAGTGAGCTTTAAAAGATAAACATTAAAAAAAATAAACATTGATTTCTACATTGGTTATTTTAGAAACGGTCTAAGAACCGATGTAGAAACTAACATTAGTTAGGGTTTGGGGATATGGTGGCTCAAGTTATTGGTTGGTGCTAGAAAGCTTGGTATGGTTTCTTATGCTTGGAGAATATATTGGCCTGAAAGCCTTTCCAGTCTAAAGCTGTTACGCTTGGCCTTGAGATGTGGTATATAAGACGAGCTTTCTGTTTTATTTCTAAAACAATTGTATATCTTAAGCTTCTCACCGGGCCACCTTGATAGTGCAGTGACTATGCTGTTCCTTCATTATCTGATAAGATTTAGTACATCCTATAAGCAACATAAAGTATGTGATTAATAATAATTTAACTAATGAAAAATCAAAGCATCTTTACATGAACTAATTTCCACGTTGAATGATATAAAAGTGAATACTGCATAATCTGCAGTCTTGATTTGTTTAGCACCTGCTCTATACAATCCCAAGTTTTTGTTTTGATTTTTTTTAAGAAGCCTTATAGTTTATACTTTATAGAGGTGTGCCACCAGGAAACTAGAATTCTAAGCAGAGTTTATGTCTAAAGCACTTGAAAACCTATTTAAAATGTTGTTTTGACGATTCATTTGGAGTAATTTTAAATTTTCCTATAATTTTTATTAAAAAGCTTCCTATTTAATAAGTAAAAAAATTGAATACATTTTAATTTTTATTTATTTAATATTAGTAGTATTTTGTTTTTATCTTTATAAAGTACTAAGAAGATTACTAAAAGGATAGTATAATAGGAGAATCTACCATTACTTACTCTTGCATTTCCCAATTAACGTTACTCGAATAGCCAAACATTCATGCAAACCATCTAACACGTAACACTTATCTTTTTTCTCCCTCATTGTCTTTTTCTTAACTCCTTTTCAGCAGCCCTAAACTCTATATTATTACTAGGGGTCTTTTCTGTCACTTTCTTGGCAACTGTCTGCAGGTTAGTAGGTAGATAACATCAGCTTCCTTGACTATATAGCACATCAAACATATGAAATATCCTTTAACTCAAATCACTCAGCTGCCCCATAACTACAAGTAATAATTCTCAGACAATAGTGTTCACCCACATTACACAAAAATGTATACATAGGTGCATTTGTCATTTATCCGTCCTTCGCTTGATTGTCCTTTAACATGACTGATTGATCAATTATTCATGTCATTTTTAGTTTTACTAGCCTTTAGTATATAACATCACCGAGCGTATTTATTGCCTATTTCCATGAAACACTTCACAAACTGCACTAGTTGCAGTCAATTACAACAACAAAACAATCCTACTAATGCTTTATTATAAGAAAAATTGCTAATAAGTGTTCTTAGAGTAATGATTAAGGAATTTAAATGATTTTTTTTAGTAAAATACTTCCTCCGCTCCTATATATTAATCACTTTTAATTAAATTATCAAAACTAAGGAAGAAAAGTTAAGTCATTAAATATGTCTGAAAATAAAACAAGTTTTTAATTATATCCTAACATAATTATACATTCAACTAATTCCACCAATAACTAATTAAATGCTTAGCTTATTCTCTCTCTTCCAGCTATTATTAATATTTATCCATTACTCTACTATCTTCTTCGATATGGACCAATAACAACTTTCAATCTCAATATTTCTCTTTCTTAATAATGAAATGTTGATAATAATATAAAGGACAGAATTAAAAAATCATTATTAATAGATTAGTTGGTGACTTATAAATAGAACCAAATATTTATTCTAGAATGTGATTAATATATAAGAGCAGAAGGACTACATAAAATTGTATTATTTATATTATTTATGACTTTTTTTTATGTTTTTATAATACATACTTAAGGGCTTAGCATAAACAATGAGATACTACCAATACTTAATGGCTACTTCACCTATATGAGTATTCACTGAAGTGCTGAACCCTCTTTTTTTTAATTGCGCATGCCTTGTGCTCTTTCATCCATGGTGCCTTTTGAACCATAATAAATGATGTAACCAGAATATATATGCTCTTCATTGAATGTGGGAAAATATTCAGCAGGCGAGGTGGGACCCCAAATTCAATGCCAAGTAGTAAAGGAATAGCCCATATTGGATGTTGTACTAAGGAGACTTGTATGTTCTCCAACAACCAATCCGAAGAGAGTTGAGAATGTTACCATATTTAATTCGTTAACTAATTCATTAAATTTTGCTTTTGCTGCAGAACTGAGAGCTAAGAGGCTGGTGCTTTTTACCACTTTTAATAACTGGCTTTCTGTTGTTGATTTCTTTCTTTCCCATATGGCAATGAAAGGATCAAGAAAAGGGAAAGGCTGTGTAAGTGTGTTGTCTATACGTCAAAGTTTTTTTTTGTTCTTTTTTTAATCTGAAATAGTGTAAGATATAGTATTTATAAGGGTCTTGCTCTTGCAGGTGCTTCAGACAATTCAGGCCCAAAAAGGATGCTGTTATTCTGAATTTTGTGGACCACCATAAATAGTACTACTAATTTGGATTGATTTGAGAGAGAAAGCCTTGGCTTGTTTTGAAAGGTAAGTTATCCAAGGTTAGTTGAGGCAGAAAGACAGTGGAAAAAAGAATAGTCTTTTGGAGTTCCTAGATGAGTTGTCAAATGAAGGTGAAAGTTTGCTGAGGTTTTTAACTGTGTGACAAGAAAACTGAATCTCTTGCTTGTGAAGCAAAATCTCTTGGCCAATGCATAGGTTTTAAAGTGTAGCCATATTTTGTTTGGGGGTCCTGGCCTGCTTTTTGGGATTTGAAGCTTGCTATAGCTCCTTTGGTAGCCTCTTCATATATTCCAGCAATCATGCTTAGCCACTCGTTGTGACTAGTGTTGTGAGTGATTCATTCAAAATCTACACTTCTCTCACCAACACTACCATCAACAAGAAACATAATCATCTACATTACCATCATCGACAAACATCATCTCATCACATCCATCATTTGCACTTTTGAAGAAGGAAAAATGATAGGAGGAAGATTATTCTGTTTTCTGCTAGCTATGCAAATAGTGAGTTTGGTTTCTGCAGTAAGGAAGCCGTTTCTTCCAGGTTAGTTACAGTTACACAAACCATTTTGAAGATTGACTTCTATGTTCTATCTATTACTTGCAACTGAGGGTTTATCATGCCTCAACTTCAACTTAGAAATCATCAGTGTCATTTCTCTAAAACTTTTCAAACATTTGTAATAACAAAATAACATTCAAAGGGCTTTCCCTCAGAACTTTCTAGCTCAGTGAACAATTTTTTAGACTCTTAATCATTTCATTATGCCTTAGCTTATATGATTCATTCTTTCTCTCTTATGTTAACTCTTCTCACCTTTCTTTTCAGCCCAAGAACAGACTCTACAGTCTCCACCACCAGATAATATAGAATCAAAAAAGGTATGTTTATCTCTCACTAAGTTTGGAACTGGGTGGGTCTAGTTGGTGTACTAATGACTAATATATTGTTGCACTGTGTCTGTTTTGTATCTATGTTAAAGGGTATAGAAGGTACATCAGAGACAATGAAGGAAGCATATGATGGAGGAGTGAGCAAAATAGGGTCAAGCCCACCAAGTTGTGAGCACAAGTGCTATGGTTGTGTTCCATGTGAAGCCATCCAAGTTCCAAGCACGAGCACCAGGCGCAGCCATTTGGGAATCCAGTATGCAAATTATGAGCCCGAGAGCTGGAAATGCAAGTGTGGTCTTTCCTTCTATAGTCCATGAACATTTTCATATCTACTAAATATTGTTCATATAATGATATGATATCATCTCCCTCTCAAGTTCATATATGATAGTGTTGGAGTACACCCCCCTCGATTGCACAACAGATAGTATCCCTTTGTAGTTAGTAGAAGCAGTCCTCACATATTCAAAGGATTTCGTAAATCATCATTATCTTTACAATCAGCGCCATGCAGATAATCTCATAGGCTAATCTCAAAACATTTAAATACAAACTCTCTGCATGAATGGATGCATTTGATAAGTAGCATTATCTTGAATACTATAAAATTCGTTATGTCATTTTACTTTTTATCACCAACTCATCCTTTAATTTTGCACTTGACATCAGAACCTTTTTGCAAACTCGACAAGACAAAAAGAAAAAATAAAATAAATATTACGATTAGGGGGAATTGTAGTTATATTATACAGTTCCAATACTTTGCACTCTTCAGTCTTCCCCCTATCAATTAGTTAGCTCATATTATTGTCTTGCCAGCAAAGATGCGAGAACTTTAAACAAAATAACTTGACCAACAGATATAATTGGATCAGATTGGCCCTATTTGTCAACCATACTCCATTTTTCTACTTACCCATCTTACATTCTTACATGGCGTTTGAATTCATGTTACTAAATTTAAAATCACTTGAAATATCGATTAGTGTGATTTATAACTATTCTTATGCCAGGTTGATGGGTCTAAAGTTGATTTTGAAAGTAATTATTGCAATCATTAAAAGTATTTACATCTAATAATTTTTTTCCCTTTTATTTTCGTAATTAATGCTTTAAGGATACTGGTTAGGATTTGTCAAAAATTCATATATAGTAGATTCTACCAATTTTACTAATGATTAATTTCTGTCGAAGATCTTACTGACCATCTTTAGTGTGTCTTCCCTCTCAACCAGATTTTTTCTATCAAAGACTTAAATTTGAGACCTTACTTAAGGGGACTTTCACCAGTTTTTATTAATAATTAATTTTCGTCGGGAAACCTGACTGAGTATCTTTAGTAGAATCTTTCTTCCCAACCATATTTTTTCATTTATAAGATTCGAACTCAAGATCTTATATAAGGAGAACAAATTCAGATCACTTGAACCAATGACTTGTTAATTATATAATAGACTCTACTGTAAATTTTTACAATAAAAATATTCAAATATAAATTACTTTATTTCAATTTTTTTTTTCAAATCAATTTTGTAAACTATGAGGCATACACTAACACGTATATATATAGCCAACTCTGCAAGTCTGCATATAGTGTGTATCCTGCATAGATGTAATATTTCTTTCCCATTCTTTTTTCCTAGAACCAGTCAAAATGGACAATTTTATTTTGAAACATTTGGAATGGTTTAAAACCACATTTTGAAATGTCAAAAGTTCGTTTTAAATTGTTACCTGCACTTTGTCATAAAAAAGGTAAAATATATAATTCCCCATGCATATCATGCATAACTATCCCCAGTTTAACTAGAGAGTAGAGACAATCTAGAGCAAAACCAAACCTTTCACCATTTTGGGTTACTTTACTTTAGCCATAGGTCAATATTCACTCTCACAGTCTCACATTCTTTAAGAATTCTTCTGATTTTGTTGTCTAATAACACAAAGTAGAGGCAAAGTCTATGAAAACTTAGCACCTTGATTCCGTTCTGCTCTGAATACAAATGATGATATGCTATTGTCTCTAAGTTTATAGCCAAGAGTTCAACAACATTGCCACCTAAACGTATGCATGCACCAGAACCGAAACTAAAACATAGTCAAACTATGAAGCATGATAAGCAAAAGCTGCACATAAATAAGTAGTAATTAATTGTGATACCTGCGGAGAGTGATGCTAGATGTTGTTACATCTATATATGGTTAACTGTCTGAGGTAGTTCCTTAAAACATGTTCCAAATGCAAACAATCAAGGGCAAAATGTAAAGAGCCTTACACAGTTCCAGAGCAAATATAACTAAAAGCTGCACAGTTTACGATTCAATTAAGGCCTGTTATTATGATTCGCGCGAAACACAACACCCTTAAAAATCCGGTCTCCTAAGGGCATCATTATATACTGCAGTATAGATTCATGCTTTGTAGCTCATTCCTTCATTTGACTTATTATAAATTAAGGACCACTAAACAATGTGGTCCATAGTACAATATCAAACCTGTTTAATTTGGACCCACTTATGTGAAAGTGAGACAATACATTAGACAAGAAAAACGCATGGACTCAGAACATAAATCAAAATCTGAGTTTATTCCCACTGCTGTATGTGTATTAATATATACAGTCTAAATTGCTATTTTTGTAAATAGTATATAGATATGTGCTCACATTAGAAAAAAAAAGCTTCAAATTAGGTAGAATGAAGATTAATATTTGTTTTTTTTGTAAAGCTATCCCTTAATATTGAACGGTTAATTTGTCTAATTTACTAGTGGAACAACAGCCCACATTCTCATATTTACGACTCAATAATAACAAGAAACGATACATGCGTGATGCTTTCTTCTATGTCTATGCATGTGTTGAACAGTTATCTTGATCTTAATTTTCCTTTGTTACACCTATTTTGCCACAGCCTACTTCCTGATCGTTTTAACCAAATAAAATCATTTAGCACAGTGGCAACCACACATACACAATTTCACAAATCATGAGAAGAATAAAATGCGTTACAGCTTACTTCAAGCATAAATAAATGATAAAACGATAGCCACGGTTGGTTAAGACTTAAGAGAGGTTCGTGTTTGCAAACTACAATTGATTGTATTGTTAGGTGTCGATTGTAAGATTAACCACATAGATAGATATCGGCCATTTTGACTCTCATGAGCCTTCACGGTTGTCTATAAAAGATGCATCAGCAGGGTTAAAAAGAGGATAATGTTTATAAAATATCTCTATTATGATCAAAATGAACGTACAATAGGTCAGGAACAAATATACATATCGTGATGATTATTATCGTGGTGATATCTAATAATCATCTAAACAATCAAGAACCAATACTAAGAGACTTGAGTTAAAAAAATTACCTAAATAGACTTAGGAATATTTTGATTTTTTAATTTTAAAAGTTAAAAATAAATATTATTTTTAATATTAATTTCAAAGTCATGTATACTAAATTTTTTAATTTTTACAATAATTATCTTAAGACAGTGTTTGGATAAAGGATTTCAAAATTTCAACAATTCATAAATGTATAAAAATTTAATCACCTCAATTAAATTTCTTTCCTCTTCAAAAAAAATTCTTTAATTTTTAAAACATTTTATGTAAGAAAAAAAACACTTTGTTTGATTAAAGAAATTTAGATTTCTTGTGTTTCAAACTCTTTATACAAATAAAGTAATTTAATTTTCATTAAATGTAAAATGCATTTTATGTGCTATTTGAAATTTCCTTATTTTAGGTGTTATTTGAAATTTCTTCATTTTGCTTAAAATAAATCTCTTTAAAATCCCCACCACTTAAAAATTCCTTAAATTTAATATTCAAGCAAGTAATTTTAAAGCATAGTAATAGTATATCAAATTCAATTTAATTAAAAGTCATATTTATCATGATTTTTTATTTATTGGTTGACAATTTAATTTATTTTACACTAATAATACATAGATAGAAAACTCATTTTCAAAGTTTATTCATATCTCACAATATTTTTTTATACTTAAAAAAATATTTTTTAATTAGAAAGCAATTTTAAAAAATAACAAATAAACAATTCTATATTTTTGTTTTTGTTTTTATCTGGGTTCCGTGAACTATGAGTGTTGATTTTAAGACATTGTTTTTCCCCTCATTGTCCAAACTCGAAAGGGGAAATGAAAATTAGGACATTATTAATTTATTAGAGGATAAATATAATAGACTAGGTGGCAGAGAGAGACAAATTTGTGTGTGAAATGACCATATCTAATTGTTAGCCTAGGGACATATTTATCGTATAATATTTTTTGACTTTTTGTTTTTCAACTCCAATGACAAATGCGTGCCTGAAAGATAAAAATATAAAATTTAGTTCTCGAAAGTGTAAAAAATATCCCGACGTTAATAATAGATTGAGACTAATTATTATAATTTTGAAAAATTTATAATGATTGTGACAAAATTTTTGGAGAGCTATATCACACGGGGTAAGTGTTTATTTCCATTATATAATTTTCAAGCTTCATCAACGGTTGAAACATGATAAAATATCACCAATAGAAGTGAATTTTTATTGCTTTGACCAATTCTTCTTACTTTTCTTCAACTACAAAAAATAATTCTTTGGTGGTTAATTCTTGAATAAATGCTATCGACACAGGAAAAAAAAGAAAAAGAAATTTTATTGTAAAATGTTAAGAAAATCCTTGTTTCTCGTTAATTAAACACTATTTATTTAATTATTATTTTTATAAATTTTTCATAATAAAATATGAGTGTCTATTAGTATATGCAATGATATCAAATTACAAATTATAATAATAAATTTTTTGTTGATTTTTAAATTATTATTTTTTAAATCATACACAATTATTATTTATTGACTAATCATTTAAAAAATCATAACATTAAAAATAATCATTCCAAAGAAGGTGAGTGTTTTTTACAAATTAAAAGTATCATTACAATTGCAATTTTTACTAAAATTATTCATGAATCTAATTTAACTATAATGTTTTACAATAAATAACTTTTTTTTACTTTAAACTTTCATCAAGCATAAGAATGTAAAATAATTATTCATAATTTATAAAATGAGTGTTTTTTTTTCTTTTAGACTCAATTTAATTTATGAGTTTGTTAAAAATTTGTTGCAATCATTATAAATTTTTTTAAATTATAATAATTAGTTATAATCTATTATTAACGTTTGGATATATTTATCGTATTTTTATACTTTCGGGAATTAAATTTTATATTTTCATATTTCAAAAACAAATTTATGTGTAGTGGAAAGACAAAAAGTAAAAAAAAAATTATATGAATAATATGCTGATAATTAGATATGAGAATCATTTTCCTGCATGAAAGATAGACTGTTTTATTAACGGTAGGCATATATCTGTCGCAATTTAATTTTTACACTGACTAAATTTTATATATTAGGCATTTGTCAACCAATTATACTTGAAAGATAAAAGTGACTATTTATCTTTTATTAAATTAAAGAACCATATTTCCTATTTACTAAATTACCCTTCTCCCTTACAAATAAAAATTCATAACTCCTTATTTGCTCCTCATTACAGATCTTCCAAGCTTCAGAGCGCAGGCAAACAACTTCTTCTCAGACATGGCATCTCAAGTAAGCCTCTTTCTTTCTCTCTCTGTCTCTGCAAAATCTTCATCTTAAAAATCCTATCTTATGTGCTCACAAATCGCAATTCAATGGCCTTAGCTAAATATGAAGAACTATGAAATGGATGAAATTTTGATCTTCTTTTCTGTCGTAATGGATCCGTAGCCACATGAGTTTATTCCGGTAAATCTAAGAATTGGGTTTCCAAAGAGTTCTTATTTTGTTGCTGTTTGTTGTATCATCAACTGATCTGGAGTTTGAACAATGATATACATGTGAATGGGTGTTTCAATTTGAGATATATGCCTTATCTCGTTTCAGATCCGGTTAGAACATTGGTCCTGAGTGTTTATTTTTTTTTGCTAATAAACTTTCCGACATAAATGTATGAGTTTGTTACTGGGATTTTAACAATTTTTAAAAGGATGGTACCTGCTCTTGGGAGAATTGATGATAATTAAGAGAAAGGGATTCATTATCGTTTTCATGTATGCTAAAGTCTGGTGATTAGTGAATCTGCTGGAAAATGTATTTGAACTTTGCTGTTTGAAGTGAACTCTATAATTGAAAGTCTGTTATTTGACCTGGGGGATTTTACATGTGTTTTCCAATGTCAAATGTCATAATCAGCAGTTTTGATGACATTGCAACTTTGACTCTGTTTGAATAAACTATTCAATAAGCTTTTGAGAAGAAAATAAGAAAGGTAAAATGAATTAAACTTCTCTCATAAGTTAAAATTATCTTATTTTCACCTCTCCAAAATCTGATTTTAACTTACGCATAAGCTAATTTTAACTAATGAAAAAAGCTTAATTTATTTTATCTTCTTATTTTCTCCTCCTATAAATGCTTGTTGAGAAGTTCATTTAAACAGGGCCTTAGTGGATAATGGGAACTAATGAAAGAAAAATTGGAACTGATAAAAGAACAATCTTGATTATCGATTTTTGTTTTCCTATAAAGGGTGGTTGTGAAAATGAAGCTGTGTTGCACGCACTCTGCTTGCATTTGCTTTCATGGAGGAGAAGCTTGTGATATTTGTGCAAGGTATTGGTGATAAGTACAGTGCTCCTTTAACGACTTGCGTCTATATTGTTACACTTGTAGGGTTTGTGTCCTTCGATAAAAAATATTCTTCTTTTGGACTCTGAAGGGAAGCGTGTGGCAGTCAAGTATTACTCAGATGACTGGCCAACAAACAATGCAAAGTTAGCTTTTGAGAAGTTTGTATTTACTAAGACTGTTAAGACAAATGCTCGTACGGAAGGTAAGCAGTAGAGTTTGACTACTATTCATCTATGAAGTCACTTCATTTTCTATTAGGTGCTAGGGGTGGCTATTTCAATCTAACCATGATTCTTGGTGTAACAGATTTTTGCTTATTGATTACCCTATTTTTGCATTTTGGTTTGATCTGTAAATTCTTCTGTTTGTGGGCATTTATGCCTAGAATTCTATTCACTTTCACCATAGAGCTAATTTCATAACCTTGTTAAAATATAAGTCATAATGTTAGACCTTGGACTAAATAAAAAATTGAAGTGTTTTGGTGACCTTATATCACGGATGAAAGTTGAAATTGTGTCTCACATGGTCACATGAGTTGGTGTTTTGCATCAGTATACAAAAAATTCAGTGAATTCTTTTGGAACATTCTTATGATTTGTCATTCCTGTCTCTGCATACCAAGTTAAGAATCAGATTGGGCCATTATTTTCTTTAGTTGTGCATTCCTCTCTGACCATGCCTGACATTTCAAGTGCTTAAGTATAATTTAGACATCTTTTCTAATATTATATTGAATGTATAAAAAATTTCACCCTGGTCAGCTGTACTGCTAAGTGCTAAACATGTATTTTGGTTCGACCCTTGGATTTATATTAAATATTAATTGATAAACATTAAGATTGAAAAGTTGATTAACTTGTCACTAGTGGTAGTAAGTGATAACAGTAGTCTATTATACTGATTTGAACATATGATGAACATCCCTAATTACCTTAGAATCAACATGAAACCAATAATTCAACGAAAGCTCCTTTCAACATACCATACTAATCATAGAATATATTATTAAAGAAAAGAACAAACTTTTGTTAGTATTATTCATGTTTATCGTGTTTCTTTTGAAACTGATACATTGTTTACAATTATCTGCAGCTGAGGTAACACTACTTGAGAACAATATCATTATTTACAAATTTGTACAAGACCTGCATTTCTTTGTCACTGGTGGTGAAGATGAAAATGAGCTCATTCTAGCATCAGTTCTTCAAGGTTTCTTTGATGCAGTCACCCTTCTGTTGAGGTATTTTTGGTTGTATATCTTGATTTAAAACCTGATGTGCCTTTACTGATCATGCTCTGTGTGTTTATTGCCTTTTATAGGAGTAATGTTGACAAAAGAGAGGCACTTGAGAACTTAGATCTCATTCTCCTGTGTCTTGACGAGATTGTTGATGGAGGGTATGCATTTATTTCTTCGCCACAACTTTTTCTTGCCCAGAAAAGTTTAATTTATTTTTTAATAGTATTTATTTTTCCTTGAAGGATGATACTTGAAACAAATGGACCTCTTATTGCCGAAAAGGTGACCTCTCATAGCTTGGATGCTGATGCCCCCTTGTCAGAGCAGGTAATGCAACTCTATTTTGTCTTAGTTTCTGTTAGTAATGTGTGCTTTCTATTGGATTTTACAACGCAAATGCACAAAATCTACCATATAGATCAAACGTGGCTAGGTTATTCCTTAAAGTTACGTTACCCTTAATGGCAATTTTCTATAACACATTTTTGCAAGCCCAATTTTTAAGCAATTTTAACTTTTTTGATGGATTAAATTATAGAATAACAATGTCATGTTACTTGATCTTCAATCTGACCGTAAGTTTCTGATATTGCAGACACTAACTCAAGCTTGGGCTACAGCCAGAGAACATTTGACAAGAACCCTTTTAAAATGATGCTTGCATACATTGAAAACGAGCTACCTATTGTTGAATAGTTAAATTTTTGTCTGTTAATGAGAGTTGTTTCATCCCCTAATTTGTGAGTTATTGTAATGAGCACCATATCATTTTTCTGGGAATTGTGTTCCCCCTGCATCTAGCTGTTATTTGTCAAATTCAGGGAAGAAGTTATTAATCGAAATATTGTGATATTCAATGTACGGGTGAGATTTGGTTCCATAGAATTTGCTGTTCAAGTATGTAACAATCCAATATCGAGATATTCTTTCGTCAATAAGTATCTGACTTGACATATACACATCTGTACGAGATTCATCGTAGGTTATACATAATATTTCTTCCAGGTTCTATTTATAAGACGCATTTCGGTAATTATTTTTACACTAAAATATTCTATTTAGGGTGTGTTTGGTAGAGATGAGAAAAATAATATTGAAAATAAATTTTTTATTTTTTTGGTGGGATTCACATATCTTGCACTATTTTAATTAAAAAAAAATCTTCTATTAATTTTAATCCTCTCCATTTTTATTTTCTAAACCAAACACATCCTAAAGGTAAGATTGTAATGACAAACAATTAGAAAAAGAGAGGAACATTCATGACAATAATAATTTTAAAATATATATATAAATTTAAGATAAATTTATTATTATCAATTAAATTAATAACTTCTTTTTTAATTCTAATGAATTAATCAGTCTTATAAATAACATGATTGTTAAAATTGGACCAAGGTCGGTTTAACGGGTTGAATCGAAAATTGATCATATGACTGGTTTGAAGACTCTAAAAATTGAAGCATTTCTGAATCAATCAAGAATTGATATAAAATCGGCCAAAATCAGTCACCAATATAGAGAATTAGTGTTGGACAATTTTTTTTAATTTTTAATTTTTTTTGTTTTTTCTAAATTTTTTATTTAATCTAAAATATTTTTAAGATAAAAAAAATAAGTTTTTAAATATTTCACATAAGTATGAACTGCTTTTTCAACTAATATTAATTTTATCGTATGAAACATATAATTTTGTCATTTATATTCGTTTATAATTTTATAGATCCTTTTTTTTTATAGTTCTATGTTATTTTATTACTTAAAATATTTTATAATATTAAAATATAAAATGCATAAAATATATTTGAGGTCCCTATAAAATTTAAAATATACTAATTTTATCTTTATAATTTTTTTGGTATTAATTTGGTTCTTGTAAAAATAAAACATTTTTTTGGATCCTTAGTGATAATTACGTTAGACTTTAACTTGAGGTAACTAATAGACTTACAAGTATAATTTTATTATAGATGAATTAAATAATTTGTGGCGGCTAAAAACTCCTAAAATTGATTAAATAATTTATGGCAGCTAAACACTCTCATAAATTACAGTTTTCCGTCACTTTTTGGATGATTTTTTTCGCACTTCTGATGAGATTAGGGAAAAAATGAAGCAAGAACGAATTTTGATGTCTTCTAAGTGTACTTGAGAAGGTAGAAAAAAAGTTAATTAAATCTATTAGCCAATCAGGGAATCATTTAACTGAGTTACGACTAAGGACTAGAAAAATATGTTTTATTTTTACAAGGATCAAATTAATACGAAAATTTTTATGAGGATAAAAGTAATAAATTTTAAATTTTACAAGGACCTCAAACATATTTTACCCATATAAAATCAGTTCAACTACAATCGAACAATTGAAAATTAGTGCATTCAGTGATCATCAAACTTTTGAGTTAACTTACTAACTCTTATGAGTTTACGAGTTCACTTACTCTCTATAAATTGACTCATATGCAAACTCTCTTTTTAGTAGACTCTGTGCAAATTCGGTAGACTCTCGAGTTTACCATCTAGTGAGCGAGTCAACCAGTTAAAAATATTGAACCAAAACACAAGTCATTTTAGGTTGTTTCCTGTCCGTTTAAGGTTCCACATAAATTCATTTGGTGTATCGTTAAGAACACTCTATCTAACAACATGAAACCCTTATTCTACAATAACATCAAATCCTCGATATGAATGCTCTATCACTACTATCACCTTCGCAAGTTATTATCTAATAGTGATACATTATTAGACTTAATTATTTAAGTATTGTAAAATTTATATAATTTACTATTTTGCTTTATTATACTGTTAAAATATTTAATTGATATGTTATTTATAAGTATTTTATTATTATTTTTATATGAAGTAAACTTTTACAAGTGTACAAGTCAAGTCTATAAAGCTCTCATGAATTCATATAGACTCTCGAGTTTGATAACTTTAACTTTCACCGATTCAATCATGGATCTGATTTTAAAATCATTAACAAATAAGACCCAGAGGAGTATTAATTAATCTATATAGGGTCATCACATGAAACATTTGCATTTTGCTTAAAATATTTTCATCATCTTGGCATTTAGTTTCAAAATAGTACACTTTGTAGAAATCACTCCATTGGAATAACATTATTTTACAATTAGATAATTGACTATAAATTTAAAATATAATTTATATGTTTAATTTTTATTTATTTTTCATACTTTTTAATTATATAAAAATAAATATTTATCCTGTATAACCCAGGCTAAAAATTAGTAAGATAAACACTTCAATCCATTGGCTTTATATATAAAACTACCATTTAGCACACATCTGTCTCCAATATAACCTTAACCCTTCATATATAAGTCATGTGAACCGTGAGAGATTCACTACTATAGACCTATCCGTTGGCTTTGCAAAGAGTCATCACTCATCAGGCAGAAATTCTCTGAACACATTATTAAATATGGCTCGTAGAGTTCCAACTGTAATAGACAGTGACATGATTTTGTCTTATGGTAGGCTGCTATTTCTTTTATACATAGGGACATACGTGACTTGGATTTTGTCCTGTGGATGGAAATATTTTAACTATTGAGAATTCCACATGCAATCTAGACACATAACCAGGACACTTTGAACTCTTTCTACCCCCACAATAGATATGGTAATGTTGTAACAAAAATTCTAGAAAATTCAAATTATTCTTTTTAATTCTTGAAATTGGTTTCCTTGGTTTTAAGGAGACCTATAGCAGCTTGTTGGTGTAAGCTGACAGTAAAAATTGTTTGATTCATACCATTGACATTGAGTTTTTATATTGTGATTGTACGTAATTCGTAGGTCGACAACTGGTGAAGTATATGATGATTGATGAACCTTCAAAACTTATGGAGGTAAAACTTTCTTCATTCGCCAAGCTTGTAGCTGAATACTGTTCCAGCTGCAGCAGGAACTCTTTATAAAGACATTTTAGGACTTTGTCCTCATCCTAAGGTCCTCCACCCCTCCCTCTTAGTCTTTTTGCAGTATGCAAGCTTACCTTTGTAGTTGCTTGTAGCCGTATATCTTTAGTTGAGACAAAAGAAAAAGAATGTTTATAAAGAAAATGAATATTCAATAAGCTTTAATCTGAAGGATATAGCCAAATGGGCAGAAATTGATTATTCACAGCATACTCTAGCTAGCATGATTTTTAAATGGGTATGATTCATAATCATTCAAACACAATGTAGATAGAACCAACAAAAGTGTTTCACGATCTGTGAATTTTGTATACAGCCAACAACAGCTGCTAGAAATCTCTGTCTGTCCTAGTATTAGGCCTCGCCAGATTATTTGTCTGATGGCTAATATTTACCAGAGCCAGCTTGATGGCTTTAAATCACCCCTTTTCACTTGCGAATATTTATTTGGCTTCTTTCATATAATTAATGTGCACATATTATGGCCGAGTTTCATATAAAGCAATTCTTGATAGTGTCTATAGATTTAAACCAATAAGAGAGTGTGTGGTTAAAAGAGTTTGTTAGAACGGGTTGCTAACATTTCTCTTAAAATAATATGAAGTTTTTACTAAAGTTATTTTAATATTATTTTGAGTTTTTAATTGGTTGTGCCTATCAACATCATACTCATGCAAGAATCACTCCATCTTATAGAGTCTCATAGTCTGTAATACAAGTGTTCAAAATTAATTAAAAGCAATATTGAAAGTTACAAAGAAAACAACAGTAAATTGAAATTTTGGAAACCTCTGTTATTAACATTGAAATTTTACTCAAAATTTTTCATTTCATGTTTTAAACTCCCAAAAATAACAGTGAGAGTATTCAAAACTAACAATAACTGTTCTCAAGAGATTTGTTTATAACTGTCCATTACTGCTCTAATAAGATGTTCATTCACAAAAGTATAGAAACAAATTAAATATATTTTAATGATTACAACGTGATTGATGTTTTATTTTTAATTGAATATTTATTTTTATTTCTTATTTGTTGTTGTTACATGTACAACTATACATCTGGCTATACTCCATTGTAGTGAATGTGGGGCTTTTAAAGGACAAACAGAAGAAAAAAAATTGTAGTGAATGTGGGGCTTTTAAAGGACAAACAGAAGAAAAAAATGAGAGTAGCAAAAATGAGAATGTTAAAATAAATGTGTGACTATACAAGACATAATATGGAATAACTGTATATGAAAAGATAGTAGTATAGCACTGATTAAGGAAAAGATAATGGAAAATCAGTTAAGATGATTTGAACACGTACAAAGAAGGACCATTGAGGAGACCAAGAAGGACACCGGGTGAAATTGTTAAGAGGGATCTCATGGTAAATAATATCTCTGAAAATTTGGTGTTTAATGATGTCCTTTGATCCATGTAGCCAACTTCACCTAATAGGAAAAGACTTTTGTTGTTTTATTTATTGTTGTAACAAATGCTACTCATGAGTATGTTGGAAAACACCAGGCTTCTCTGCAAGGAGCAAAATTTTGCAATGAATTTTCTTTAAAAACTTGAGGATCTCTACGCCGACTGATCTGCTGCACAAGAAGCAACCCATTGAAGCTCCAAAAATGACGTACTTTGGGATTAACATAGGTATATTACACTTACTTTAGTTCTTTTTCCTGTTATGAGGTACATCATGTTACGTTATGAGCTTTTGTATTGTGGTGTTGTTACTCATCAAATGATTGACATTCATTTACTATGTTTTCCTTGAGGATTTTATTGAAAACTAGAAAAATGTAAAGACACATTAAATTTAAATAGAGTTGATAGAGGACCTGGTCAAACCAAGTAATCAAGTATACACCTTTTGCACTCTATTGTTAAAATGAAGTTCATCTTGTTCTAGTTTTGCAGACATTCATTCTCGTATAAAAATGGTGTTCTGTACTTTGCCTGCAGTGCAACACAATGTTAACACACCATTAAACAACTAGATACAATATTTATTTATAAAAATTAAAATGAAGTGTCAATATTTTATAATAATACATTGATGTTACATCCAAACTAAGTACCATGGTTTGGAATATAAATCTTTGTATTGAGTTGAGGATCTGTAATTTATATGGGGTCAGGTGTTCTCAAATTTTTTATGCAATAAATAGATCTACAATACACCTTGGTAAACACAGTTGGCTTTGGTTTTTGAATATTTATGTAGTTTCTTATTAACCCAACAATGAATTTGGAATGTTACATGTAGAAGTGATGAACTTAATAGTATTTCTCTGTAACTGGATATGCAGCGGATTTCTCGTGGACTTGTCTGAGAGACTTTGATCTCACTTCTTTGTGCTCCCAAACGAGCATAATAGACATTTTAAAGCTACTTTTCATCGCTGTCTTCTACACGTCTTTGCTTGTTTCTTTAATCAGAAGACATTCCGAATGTGGTAGCAACAGAAAGAACTGGGTTTTCCTAGTTGTCTCAGTTTGTTGTGCTCTCATTAGCATTGCACATTTTTGCAATGGCTTGAAGTTGTGGAATCAGAAGAGCTGGTTAGCTTCTACTTTCAGAGCATTTGTGTGGCTTTCTCTAACAATTTCATTACATGTTCAGAGAAACAAATGGATCAAATCTCTAAACTCTATCTGGTGGGCATCTTCCTGTGTATTGGCTTCAGCTCTCAACATTGAAATTATGTTCAAAGAGCACACAGTTGAACTTTTCGAAATGGTACAATGGCTTGTACATTTCTCACTTCTCTTTTGCGCCTTCCAAAATCTCCCTTATTTTGCCACATCCGAAGGTATCCAAGATACTACTAGTTTATCTGAGCCTCTGATAGCTCCGAGAGTTGAAACTAAACAAACGCAACTAGGCCATGCTACCCTTCTCAGTAAGTTGACTTTCTCTTGGGTTAATTCTTTACTCAGACTGGGTTACTCAAAGCCACTAGCTCTTGAAGAAATCCCATTTCTTCTTCCTGAAGATGAAGCAAACTCTGCCTACCAAGACTTCGTGCATGCATGGGAATCCCTTCTAAGTGAGAACAACAATAACAACAACAACAACAAAAACTTGGTTCTTTGGTCTGTAGTAAGAACTTTCTCAAAGGAGAACATATTAATAGCACTTTACGCATTAATAAGAAGTATTTGCATGATAATTTCTCCTCTAATACTCTATGCTTTTGTAAACTACTCGAATAGCACTGAGGCAGATCTCAAAGAAGGTTTTTCCATACTGGGTTTTATGATTATCAGCAAAGTGGTTGAATCTCTGTGCCAGAGACATTTCGGTTTTGGCTCGAGGCGGTCAGGGATGAAAATTAGATCAGCTCTGATGGTGGCAGTGTATCAGAAACTGCTTAAGCTCTCCAGCTCAGCAAGGAGAAGGCACTCAACTGGAGAAGTTGTGAATTACATCGCAGTTGATGCATATCGATTGGGAGAATTTCCATGGTGGTTTCACATAACATGGACTTCTGCAGTGCAACTTGTTTTGTCCATTGTTCTCCTTTTTGGTGTTGTAGGTGCCGGTGCTCTTCCAGGTTTAGTCCCTCTTCTCATCTGTGGAGTTCTCAATGTACCATTTGCAAAGATGATACAAAATTCTCAGTCACAATTCATGATGGCGCAAGATGAGCGTCTCAGAGCAACTTCCGAAATTCTAAATAGTATGAAAATCATCAAGTTACAATCCTGGGAGGATAAATTCAAGAACTTAGTTTTGTCCCTACGTGCTAAAGAATTCATATGGCTGTCTAAGGCACAGATCATAAAAGCTTATGGGTCATTTCTGTATTGGATGACTCCTACCATCGTTCCTTCTGTTGTTTTCATGGGGTGTTCTCTTTTCGATAGTGCTCCATTGAATGCTGGAATCATTTTCACAGTTCTTACGACATTGAGGATAATGGGAGAACCTGTTCGGTTGATCCCCGAGGCTCTATCGATTATGATCCAAGTTAAGGTCTCCTTTGATCGTCTCAATACCTTTTTGCTCGATGAAGAGTTAGATAGTATTAATGGTTATGGAAGAAATATAAAGCAAAGTTCAGTTAATGCAGTAGAAATCCAAGCTGGCAATTTCATTTGGGATCATGAATCAGTGTCTCCAACTTTAAGAGATGTGAATTTAGAAATCAAATGGGGACAGAAAATTGCAGTTTGTGGACCAGTTGGAGCTGGAAAATCATCTCTTTTGTATGCAGTACTTGGAGAGATTCCCAAGATCTCAGGAACTGTGAGTTATTAACCATACAAGTTTAGTTTTTTGTCATGCCAAATTCATATTTATATTTTTGTCCTTGATATTTCATGATAATGGTAAACAGGTGAATGTAGGTGGCACAATAGCCTATGTTTCTCAAACTTCTTGGATACAAAGTGGGACAGTTCGGGATAATATACTCTTCGGAAAGCCAATGGACAAAACCAGATATGAGAATGCTACTAAAGTTTGTGCCTTAGATATGGATATCAATGATTTTAGCCATGGTGATCTTACCGAAATAGGCCAGCGAGGGATTAACATGAGTGGAGGACAGAGGCAAAGGATTCAACTAGCTCGAGCAGTTTACAACGACGCTGACATCTATCTCCTTGATGATCCATTCAGTGCAGTTGATGCACACACTGCTGCTATTCTGTTCAATGTAAGAAAATATCAATTATATCTTGTTAATTACAATAAAACTGTTGCTCTCAACTCCTAATTTTTGTGAATTAAACTAACTTATGTATTTACAAAATTACAGGACTGTGTCATGACTGCTCTAAGAGAGAAAACAGTCATTCTAGTGACTCATCAAGTGGAGTTTCTCACAGAAGTTGATACAATCCTGGTAAAGTATATCATTTGGATCCCTATTATGTTACATTAGATTTTTAATAATGTTACAATTCAAATTATAGGTAATGGAGGGTGGAAAAGTTATTCAATCAGGTAGTTATGAAGATCTCCTAACGGCCAGAACTGCCTTTGAACAACTTGTGAGTGCCCATAAAGCTACATTAACAGGAGTGGATCAAAAAAATGAAAGTGAAATTGATTCTGATATTGAGGTTATGGTACATCCAGAAGAGTCTCAAAGTTTTAATCTCACTAAAAATCAAAGTGAGCGGGTGATTTCTACCAAGGGTCAACTTGGGGCACAGCTTACACAAGACGAAGAAAAAGAGATTGGTGATATTGGGTGGAAGCCATTCTGGGATTATATTTCATTTTCCAAGGGATCATTCTTGCTGTGTTTAACCATGTCAGCACAGTTTGCTTTTATTGCTTTGCAGACTGCATCAACCTATTGGCTTGCTCTAGCCATTGAAATTCCAAAAGTCACTAGTGGCATTTTGATTGGAGTTTTCTCATTATTTTCATTACTGAGTGCTGTATTTATATATATAAGGTCTGTCCTGGCGGCTAATCTTGGATTAAAAGCTTCTATAGCCTTCTTCTCAAGTTTCACTTCGGCTATCTTCAATGCTCCTATGTTTTTCTTTGACTCAACCCCTGTAGGAAGGATTTTAACCCGAGTAAGGTTTCTTAGTTCCAAACTGTTTTAGAATATAGCATATATTTTTGTCTTCTGTTTATTCATTAAAATAAGTAACTCTCTAACTTTATGTCATTTTTTTTCTCCCTATCAGGCTTCATCAGATTTGAGCATTTTGGACCTTGATATTCCTTATACTCTCACTTTAGTAGCATTTGTAGCTGCTGATGTTCTGGTGACAATATGTGTAATGGTTTCAGTCACATGGCAAGTTCTTATTGTTGCTATTCCTGCTACCGTGGCATCAATATATATTCAGGTTTAATTTCTTTACTTTCTAATTTTTATTTGTTAGAATTTATTTCCTTATAAAAATATTTATACAGAAAACCTTAATAAACAGTAAATATAATTGTTAACTTTCCATTCTCGGTTCCTAATTAGATCATGGATCTAGCAACTTCCTAGCCTTTGTATTTTATTTTGTTTTAAAATTTTAATAGGGATATTATCAAGCCTCGGCGAGGGAATTGATAAGGATCAATGGAACCACAAAAGCTCCAGTCATGAATTTTGCTGCTGAGACATCACTTGGGGTGGTTACTGTAAGAGCATTCAACACGGTGAACAGATTTTTCAACAACTACCTAAAGCTTGTGGACATGGATGCAACATTGTTCTTTCATTCTATCGTGACCATGGAATGGTCAATTTTAAGGATTGAAGTACTTCAAAATTTGACAGTCTTCACTGCAGCTTTATTACTTATTCTACTTCCTAAGGGATATGTACCTTCAGGTAAATAATAAATAATAAGATTAACCATCAGGTTTCATGCCCAATATAATTCTTGACAATTCTCTGCAGGTCTTGTGGGATTGTCTCTGGCTTATGCGTTGACACTGAAAGAAGCCCAAGTATTTTGGAGTCGAATGTTTAGCATGTCATCAAACCATATCATCTCTGTTGAAAGAATAATGCAATTCATTGAAATACCAGCAGAGCCTCCAGCCATTGTGGAGGATAACAGACCTCCATCTTCATGGCCTTCCAAGGGTAGGATTGATCTTCGAGCCCTAGAGGTAAGAAGACTAATCAATAGCCTATGTTTATGGATTTTATTCTGGTAAAGTTGTATCGTTGTCCTTTTAATTTCTTTTGCACCTATATACTTGCAACTTTTATTCATTTTATTTCTGACAATTGGACAGACAAATTCAAGTCTTTTTGGTGTTTTTTCGACATTGATTTCAGATTAGATATCATCCAAATGCTCCATTAGTCCTTAAGGGTATAAATTGTACGTTTAAAGAAGGGAATAGAGTTGGAGTTGTAGGAAGGACCGGAAGTGGAAAAACTACACTTATAAGTGCTTTGTTTCGCATAGTTGAACCTTCAAGTGGTGATATTTTAATAGATGGGATTAACATATGCTCAATAGGGTTAAAGGATTTGAGAATGAAACTTAGCATCATCCCTCAAGAACCTACTCTTTTCAAGGGCAGCATTAGGACCAACCTGGACCCTCTAGGCCTCTATGACGATGATGAAATATGGAAGGTGAATGAATAGCTCCACAACTGAAAAATTTGTAACAAGTAAATCTTGTTATCTCTTTCACGAGTCATTCAATAAGTGCAGCTTTTATAAAATTTGATTTGTATATTTAGGCTTTAGAGAAATGTCAGCTAAAGGAAACAATCAGAAAGCTACCACGTCTCTTGGATTCTTCTGGTGAGTTAACAAACCTGAAGCCAACAATCTGATGTACTTTTATATAAGTCACTATTCTACTCTTTCAACATTAAGTAAAATACAAAGTAATCATATAGTTCTGCATTTTTACCCAAAGATCTTGCAACAAATAAACCATTGAAGTCTAATTCTGAGTTGTTATTCAGTGAGTGATGAAGGTGGAAATTGGAGCTTGGGACAACAGCAACTGTTTTGTCTTGGAAGAGTACTACTTAAGAGGAACAGAATACTTGTTCTAGACGAAGCTACTGCATCGATTGACTCTGCAACAGATGCCATTCTACAACAAGTGATTAGACGAGAATTTGCAGAATGCACGGTTGTAACCGTGGCTCACAGAGTTCCAACTGTAATAGATAGCGACATGGTCATGGTCCTGTCCTATGGTATACAAGTTAATTACATTTTCTTTTTCCTTTCAAAAATTTCAGATACGTTTGGCTTTTCTCTAGTCCTCTCTGCTTCCTCATTTTATTTTGCTGGTTACTGTAGGGAAACTAGTGGAATATGATGACCCTTCAAAACTTATGGAGACCAACTCTTGGTTCTCTAGATTGGTCGCTGAATATTGGTCGAGCTGCAGGAAGAACTCCTCCCCAAATATTAACAGGCAGCAACATTGAACAAGAAAAGGGAGTACAAACAAACTGAAGGAAAACTGAATAAATTGAATTTTAGATGTGCCTGGATCCTCTTATTTACCCAAGGGGACATATAATATAATTTACAAAATGTTGTTAGACATCATATTAAGTGTATATGAACACTCAATTGCAAGTCTACTTTGAGAGAAAATTGGTGAAGCTTGGAAAATTCTTCCTTCCAAACTATATTAGAATATAACCTATATATTTTCCTTCTGTTTATTCATTAGTATCTAAGTAACTCCCTAAATTTATGTCATTTTTTTTGTTTCTCTCTATCAGGCTTCATCATATTTGAGTACTTTGGACCTTGATATTTCTTATACTCTCCCTTTAGTAGCATTTGTAACAGCTGAAATTCAGGTGATAAATTAGACATCTAAATGTATGGGGGAGCTACAAATGTAATGTTATTCCTTGAACTGCATTAGTCAGTCCCTGGCAAGACAAGAAGCATAAAAAGTAAATTAGCTTCTTTTTCTTTCTATTGTCTGTTTTTACTTTAGGCTTTTCTCTCCTCTTGAGGAATTTTCCTCAAATTTGTCAGCATCTCTTATTCAAGCTATCAGGATGTATATCAAGCACAAAAATCTGTTTCTACCTCTTCTTAGTGATTGAAAACACTGGTGGGAAGGGAAACTCAGTACAAAGAATGAAGATGTTTTTCAGAAGCCTCATAACGCAATGATATTAATAATAAAAAATCAAAAGTTCGGGTTGATGCCACCAACAGTCATCAGCTACCGGTGCTCCGCAGTTGTCTGCAAAAGCTGTTCTGAAACCTTCCCATTTCTCATTCAACCTCTGCTGCTTCAACAGGGCAGAATCATATACAAGGCTTTAGAATTCTCAATCGCCAACATTATCTCTTTACTTTCAGTTACCTTGTTCTTAGCCTCTTGTTTCAGTTTCATTTTTTGACCTTCACATCTTTCCAGGGTCTCCTTCAATTTGGCCTTTTTCATCTCAACACCTATCTTTTGTTCAACAAAACGTCGAACCTTTTCATCCAGCTTTTTAGCCTCCTTGTCAAGGAGTTCGTTCATTTTCACATTGGCTCACTTCTATGTTCACTAATTCTTGTCGCTTTTCAGCCTCTGATATCCTTGACCAGATTGCAACAACAATGGGTTACTATTAGTTTTTTTACACACCCCTGATCACAGAGGCCTTATATTGACACTACTTATTACAGAACTCATTGAATAAACAAATATGATTTGTTAACATCATCATCATTCTGCATCTAATTGATTTTCTACTTCCTCGGAGTTTGAGTCCTCAATTGCAATAAATACTCAAGGAAAATTTTGATGTCCAAAGTGATCCTATCCGGTTTAAGTCAGATTCCCTCCAGCTGCGGTCTATACCAAAGTTACTACTGCCTACTAACTATACATTTTTCTATTTCTGTTTTTCTCCATTTGCTTCTCAATCAACAAGCAGACGAAGAAACGTCCAGATATTTCCCAATTGCTCCACCGCAAGTGCTTACCAATCTCCATAATTGCTTCAACAAGAGACCTGCTCAACACAATCTTTGTTCAAGATCAATACTATTCCTATTTTCTCAGCATAGCATTAATAAATAATTGATTTTACTAAATACTTTCTTTGTTCTCTTATAATGCAAGGTGGCTTAGTTTGTTTATTGCCTTAATAATATTTTGAAACCAATGGATCAACAGTTTACGTCTTCATGATCCAAAATTTGTCTTTTCAATATCGTACAACTAAAGTTGGCAAATAAGCTCCTATTTTATACTCTCCATTGTTAAACAACTGTTATTCATTGATGAAGGAAATAGAGAAGAAAAAGTGAAACACAATTACAGCTACAAGTGTAATGAAGAGTGCTAGCAGTTTATTTAGTAACAGTATTATTAGTTAAAATTTAGAGTTTACTATATTTTTAATCCCTAAATTTTTTAGAATTTCTATTTTTAGTTATTAAACTTTCTTTACTGGATAGTGTGCTTTAACTTTTTTTGTCTTTACTATTAGTCTTCTAATTTTATTTTTTCATTCTTAACTTTAGTCCCTTAGAAAGAACTAAAAGTAAGGATGGAAAAAAAGTAAAGAACTAAAATCAGTAACAAAAAGTTCAATAATTAAAAACAAAAATCCTAAAAAATTTAGGAACTAAATTGATTGTAAACCCTAAAATTTATTGAAAATTAATAAATCATAAGTGAGAGCTAACTATATAAAGAGTGAAACTGGGACAAATTTTATGATTTTCAATAAATCATAACAGTAGTATTTCTTATGTAGTTATGTTAGATTGGAAGTAGAATGAAAGTTACATACATACCAGGTAAGCAATAACAGGAGGAGTCTTTTTCTTGATTCTGCACCTGAGTTTTTATGCCATTGCTTTCTGTCTCATCAGAGTTTCCTACCGCCATTGTAATCTCTCTAGCTCTATGTTCCAACATCATGTCCAGTTCTCTGTGGTTTGTGAAACTGTAATATTTTGAAGTATATATTGGACAGACCCCACACTCTTTGATACCAATCAAGCCAATGTGTTTAGGCTCACAAAACCTATGAGTTTCAACATAGAATTCAAATGACACATTTAGGTTTTCAGTGATGCACTCATCACCATTGGCTTGGCTTTCTTTAATGGCGATCAGATAGTATGTCGATTATCTTTTCACAAGATGGTTCATACCATACATAAACATGATCTGAATTCAATTCCCTGATAGCTTTGTAATACCATCTACGTATGTATCCAACACTTTTACCATCTTCCAAGCACCATCGACATACTATCTGATGATACTCATACTTAGCATTTGATTGAAACTGAGAAAGCACAACACAGAAAGCAAAACCCAACAAGTGGGAAGGTGGAGGAAGTTGAACAGTTACACAAGCCGGTGTTGTTGTCCTGTTTTCAAACCACTCTGGCACCTTGCTTCCTGGAAAACAAACAGCACCACCTCTTTTATTCAGATGATGTGAACCACTGTCATTTGCATATGCAACATGCTTCATTGTGAAGTTGGCATATTCTGTAATACCATATTTTGAATGTTCATCTAATTTCAAGCAGTTTTCAAATGAAATGCTTATGTCATTTTGTCCCGGTTGTCTCAAAGGCATTAGAGGCAACACTGTCTCCAGGGATGTGCAGTTGATGGCATCTAAATGTTCAGCAGATGGTGGAAGCTGAGGTATAAATCGAAGCCCCGTGCAATCCCTTAGGGACAGGTATTCAAGGCACCAAAGATGCTTGATATTGCAAGGGACTCGAGAAAAGTTACAACACTCGTCCAAAATCAGCTTTCTGACAGAACGCAAAGCATCAAGTAGGTTATGCAAATTTGGCATGTCAAGCTGTCTG
This sequence comes from Glycine soja, assembly GCF_004193775.1. Lineage (NCBI taxonomy): Eukaryota > Viridiplantae > Streptophyta > Magnoliopsida > Fabales > Fabaceae > Glycine > Glycine soja. Next base: position 15,424,773 of record NC_041009.1, on the reverse strand, counting down.
CAGTTATGAAGATTCAGTTCACTAAGACATGTCAGAGAAGGTAACTCCTTTGGAACATATTTGAGTGACTGGCAGACAGAGAGCTTTTCAATTTTGCTGAGACGACCGATGGAAATGTCTAATGTTTCGATTGCTGTCCCTCTCAAGTTCAACACGTTTATTTCTCCTGAGGTCAGTGAAAATTCCTGTAGATTGAAGCAACCATTGAGCACAATGTACTTGACAGATCTTAAATGAAGACTCTTGAGTTTCTTGCAACCATATAGAACAAAATCAACAAGGGTGTCAAGTGATAAAATAGAGGGATGAACATGACTCAAATTTACGCAGTGGGCGATATTTTGTATTTCAAGCTTTGTTGCCTTGGATAAATCTGGGAGCTCCATCAACTGCGTGGAAGCAGTAAGGTCTATTCCCTTTAAGTTGACGAAATCCTGTAAGCCATTTAAAGAGAAACATCAATGCAGAAATCCTCAAATTTCAATCAACATAAAAATTAGCATAATACTTGTATGTATGTATGTACGTACGTAGGTAGATATACCTGTAATCCATCCCAAAGTTTTTTTACATGGCTACGTGGCATGCGAAGCTGAACAAGCATCTCGCCAGAGAAAGTTGATGGTAGGGACATTAAAGGGTATTCATTCCAATGAAGATACCTTAATTTGTGCGGAAGAGACTCAAGACCTGTCGGAAGGTGCATTTTGCATGATCTCCCATTGAAGGGAGAATAGAATTTGAGCAATCTTAGTTTAGCCATCTTTTTGAAGATGTCAGCACTCAAGTGAAGTTCCCTAATTTGAGACATGTCTAACATTATGCCTTCAATTGCATCAGTTCCCTATCAAAATCAAAATTGGAATAATGGTTAGGAAACAATATTACTAGCTAGCTGCAATTTCTACACTCAATCGTGCAACAAATGTTTGACAATCTTGCACTTACACTATTATTTTTCAGGATAGCATAAACTTCTTCAGGGTCTCTCAATCGGCTACGCCTTTCAGGGTCTTATAGATTCTTGAATCTTGACGAACTATTTCCCAACCCATTTCTTGAATCAGCTGATGCATGTGTATTTTATTGTCTTTTGAAATAGTTACAAGAGCTTTATCTTGAAGGGTTTCTATTCCGATAGTTGCATAAAAGCCACAGGCATCTAGTAGCCTCATGACATGATCTTTATTTTCCCCTTCAAAAAAGAATGCAATGTCTAGAAAAATGTTCTTCTCTGCATCATCTAATTCATCATAACTCAATTGTAACACACTTTGGATTTGTACGTTCAGATATTTCTTGAGTTTGCTAAGTGCACTTTCCCATACTTCTATACTTTTGGAATGGAAAAGTGAAGCCAAACACTTTCAGAGCTAATGGATTGCCCTTGGTGTATGCAACTGCCCTTTCTGATAGCTCTATATATTCCATTTGAGGATTGCTGTCTCTGAATGCAACTAAGCTGAAAAGCTTAAGGGAATCTTGAAAGTTCAATTCCTTGACTTCATGTATTTTATCAACTCTTCGAATAAGCAAATGCTTATCTCTTGTAGTTATAATAACTCTACTACCTGGTCCCAAGCAGACAAATTCTCTTGCCAGATATTCTAATTGCTCAAAACCATTCACATCATTAAGCACAATCAAAACTTTTTTATTTGCGAGCCTTCTCAAAACAAATTTGGATCCTACAACTTCAGCTGTGCAATTGTGGGGAGGTTCATCCTTCAGCAGCTCAAAGAGAAGCTTATCATGTAAATAATTTAATCCATGCTTCTGCGATTGTTCTCTTACATTTTCCAAGAAGCAGCAACTTTCAAATTCATAACATAGTTTGGCATATACGACCTTAGCAACAGTTGTCTTACCTATACCCCCCATGCCCCAAATTCCAATTATTGGGATTCATGGTCGGCCCCTTGCCTATATATTAGAAATTTTAATATTATACATAGCGGCATTAACTATATTTTAACATAATTGGCCTATTAGCTCAGTTGGTTAGAGCGTCGTGCTAATAACGCGAAGGTCGCAGGTTCGAGACCTGCATGGGCCATTTTGTAAGAATGTTTTTTGGTTTTTTTTTTTCTCTACTTATTAGAGCCCCACCAGCTAGTTAATTAGGGAAGCACCTTGGGAAACAACTTTTAAATGAATCCCAACAGAGTTAATTATGGAAGCTACAATTAATTGCAAAAAATGTGAGAACAAGATTGATGAAGAATCAACTTTGTTGTGGTGTTAATATGTCCTGCTCCATAAACTCTCTCAGATATCACTCTGGTAGTAAATGAGGCAAAGCAGTAATTCAAGATCAAATGAAAAATATTGATAAATTTATACCCCGTGTTTTGTAAATTGTAATACTTATCTTCTCAGAATGAAGGTGTCATAAATTCAGTAGTACTAAATCATGTGATATATATCAGGCTTTTCCATTTTGATAGTTTTAACGTATATCAATTTTATGTGATTGGTGTCATTAATTTTAAAAGTAATTATTAAATCATTTTGGATTAATCTAAAACTAACTGATATGATCTATACGATAAGAACAATATTTAATCTAACAAGCTAGATTCGGAATGAAATTATCTAACAAAAAGTTATTTAATAGTGCAAGCAAGTATAAGTATATATATATATATATATATATATATATATATATATATATATATGATATCTTATTCTTAATATTAAAGTAATTATTTTGCACCCTGGAACATACCTTCCGGGAAGCAAACCAAAGGTCGGGGCATCCTTTGCAAAGATGGGGGCTTCATCCTCGGGTGGAATGGAAGTGTTTCACGAGGTACCCTAATTTAGTTCCCTACAGGGTTTTGAAGTCGTTATCATATCACTCGTATAGAGTGCGGATCCAACATCCAAGTATGATTGAGGGAATGCATATCTATTTCTGACTTTGAGAAAACATAAGTATATATCTATTACATTCTTTGTCCTATAATAATTATAATATAAGAAAAAAAAAACTGTCATTTTAATATATATCAATTATTTTTTTTACTTATATTTCTTGTAATATTAATAATTTGAGTTAAAAAAATAAATTAATGATAATAACATTAATTTTATAAAAAAATTATTCTATTTTATTTATTGATTGATTTTTTTGTGTAAAGATTAGTCATCGCAACGCAGTATATGTGTGGCAAGCAATGAAGATACAGCCTAAGTGGATATGAAATGAAGATACACACCCAACTAAAGCCCATGGATCTAAATAGTAAATACCACCACCAAAAAAGAGAAAGAAAAAAAAAAGTAAAATTGAAAGTAGAGACATATGAAAACACACACACACGAATACCTCGTATCAGTTAAACTTGAGACCGTCGAAAGTCTGGGATCCGGTTCCGCTGTTGTTGAAGGAGCTAAGTGTTCCAGAGTGGGCCACGGCACGGTCTGGTTTCCAACAAGGTAAGCTAAACGCAATCTGTTTAGCGCTAGATCTGTCAACATAGAGAATCTCTGCGCCCCTGAAAGTTTGCAAGCCTGATTCGAGGTTGTTGAAGGAATACTCAGTTCTAGTGCTCTTAATCGTTGCATGGCTAAAATCCGTTGACATGTTTTCGTAGTTGTTGTAGGACTCTATAGTTCCAGAGAACTGGACAACGGGATTTGCAATGTGGTGGGATTATTGGGGATCGAACTGGTGCTGCTCATTACAAAAGATTGTTGCTAAGAAGAAGAAAAAGAAAAAGAAGAACAAGAACAAGAAGAAGGGTTGGGAATAATATAAAAGATGTTAGTTGTGCTGCTACGCTTGCCATTGCTTCCATTTGCCATGTTGCTTAATTAATTGTTTGGTTCATATTCAACTTATAAAGAAAATAAGAGTGGGATTTGGCTTTTTAATTTTTCCTTTCTTGCTATGGATCCAAGAGAAACCAGACTATGTATGAGAGAATGTGAGTGTTTGCCGGGAATACGAAACTACCCAGGAAAACAGCTAAAAAGCAACTAATTTTTCTCTTAATGTATATATAGACCCACACAAACCATAATAAGTTACATTTTAATCATTTCATACACCAATATATAACCACCTCGAATCCAACTGGATTGATCATCTAAGTCTTTTTTGGAGGTACTTTTCCCGACACCGGGTTATGAGATCAGAGATTCTACTCAACTATAGTAACCTTAACTCGACCACAACTCAACCAGAACATTTGGCACCCATCATGGGACCAAAGATGGTAGCAACAAAGAGATGTGATCCCAAGTCGTCTATATGCTCCACTCGAGTGAAGACATTAGCCATGCAGGAAATCAGAACACAGATAAAACAATTACGCAAGAAAATTTAGGCTAACTTAGAGGTCTCGAGGCAAAAGCACGAAGCAGACATGTGGCGATTAAGGGAGGAGAACGCAAACCTAATAGGCTTGTCATCCATCATCCACCTCCACCACCCCCACCACAATCTCCATCCTTTCAAGCACCTACCCATGCCGAAACGTGAAACCAAAAAAATCATACTCAATTCTCCTCCTACAGTAATCGGGAGGAAACCTCAATCCACTCCAGACTTAGGTCCCTCAATATCCACAATGTCATTCACTTGCACCCGTTTGTCGATGACATCATGGACATACCTCTGTCCATAACCTGGAAGTCATTGAATATTGAAAGATATGATACTACATCAAATTTGGATGAACATCTAGACGCATATACCAGTCAGGTAAATGTTAACTCGTTGGCAAGTGTACCAAATTGTCACAAATAGTAAAGTACTCGGAAGTTCGAGTGTCGAATTCACAAAGACTTTGTTATACTTAGATTAATGCAAACCCAATTTAAAAGCAATAGATAAATAAATTAAGATAAAGATAATAAAATATAGGAGATAAGATAAAGATTTAAAAGAAAAGATAAAAGATTTAAAGATCAAAATAGAAGATAAAATATTTAAATTAAGGTATGATAAAGATAAGAGAAAATAGAAGATAAAAGATAAGATAAGAAAAGTAAAAGATAAAAATAGAAGATAAAAGAAATAAAATCAGAATTTGATAAGGTTGGGACATGGCCTGCCTTGTTTGCCGAGGATGTATGAGTTTATAATTTTTCTTTATCAATTTAGGTGACTCTGTTCTACCCACATCTGTTCAGTTACTTGCCCCTGATTCCTCAGGATGAAGCCTATTTTATTTATCTATCTTTCAAATTCCTTTGCAAAGACTCAACAAATAAAATGCATGAAGTATGAATTCTAGATGTTTGCAAGAATGCATGGACATAAAATAATCATTCTATTCCTAGCAATGATTTTCTTATGAAATCCTTTCTTTTTGTTCTACTAGAAGTTACTCTCTTCCGAGCGTCTAACCCCTAAAACCAATGCATGCATACCTTCTTTAAATCTTATTTAGAAGAAGTTACCTTCTCCCGAGCGTCTAATCCCTAACAGAATATAAAGATGAATAATGCAAGATAAAAGCAGAAAAGATAATAGAATAGAAAACACATTTGCATTGATAAATAGTGAGTACATCATACATCACTTGGCTTTTAGGCCTCCCAGGCCCTAACTAGGGGTTTAGCCACTCATGGCCATTGAGGGCTTTACAATGGATGGGGTATAAGAACTGATGGGATAAGAGGAGTGAAATAAAGAAAAAGAGTAAATGAAACCCAGGAGAGGGGGTTCTCTGATGTTTTTTCTTCTACTTGATTTGACTCCTTTTTTTATAGTTGTTGTAGTGAACTTGGGCCTGATGCTAAAAATCTTCCTTTTTGATATTTTTGATATCTTTTGGATTTGTTTTGCTTGTAATCATATCTTCTTGAGACTTCCTGATATTTTGGATATTTTCTCAATCTTTTTCTCTTTTAATCTCTCCTTTTCATATTTGTAAGCCATAAATAAGAAAAATATCAAATCTTAATATTTAAGCCAAAGATAACTGCTAAATAAATATTTTTAAAGATGTTTTCAATATATTTTTATCATCAAAATAACTCATATTTAGCAGTTATTAGTAAACTTATATTCAAACAACAATGTTGTGTTGTGTAAGGTCTTCCCCACCTTCCTCAAGGGACCAACACTAATGTGGTACAAACACTTACCTCTGCGATCTATTGATTCATTCACAACCTTAGCCCAATGTTTCAAACTACAATATGAAATTAGTCGTCTTTATCGCACAACATATGTAGCTTTACTCAATCTGTGGCGAGCTAATAACGAATCGTTGTGGTTATTCATGGAAATATGCGGTCGTCTCTGTCAAAATTAGAGATCTCCGATCACAACATTGAAACCTAGGTTGTTCGCTGTAATCTCTGTCGGAAGCAACCCAAAGATTTGGACAAACTCAAAGCGAGAGCAACAGGATATATCCAAATAGAGGAATTGTCTACTTTTCGCAACCAAATATGTTCTGAAGGGTCATCCCTAGGACCTGGAATGCAACTCACGTCTTAATACAATTAAAAACGAGTAACGTACTTTTTTTCCTACTTCAGTATTTTTTCCCACTTGTAAAAAAAAAAAGTTTTTGCTGAAGAGGTTTTAACAAGGCTAACCTGAGTATCTATGTAAAAGGATGATCCGTTATGAACTAAATCATCAATGAAATTCTTTTACACTATACATTGCCCAAGTCATATGTTTGTTCATCTATTTTGTTATCTACTAGTGTATTTAATAGTATATGTCGAGATTAGTTAATAATGACCAGAGGTTGGATCTGAACCTTAGCTTTTTCAAACACTTCTCAAGAAGTCGAATCCGAATCTCAGTTTCTTCAAAGAAAACATTCACCTAGTATAAAACAACGATATGTAAGGAAAATTAGAATTCATCTCAAACTTGCATAACATATATGTCCAATTTATTCAACTCAACAATACCCATCATGCGAGTTTAGTGGGCTTATGTACCGTACAACCCATGAACTTAGCACGTGATCAAAAGACCAAGGTCTCCATCGTGATCAGATGACACATAAAACTCTATCGATCATAATGAACTCAAAGCTTGGTGACTTATGTATCATACAACTCATGAACCCAACAGTTACTCGACTAGTGGTGCTTATGTATTGTACGACCCATGAACTCAGCAAGTCGTGACCACTAGCTCCCCACACTCGTGCACAACACTTAGAAGATTAGTTAGTCAATGTAGCCTCCTCAAGGTCGAACATGTAAATATAGACCCAAAGAAAACACAACAAAATACATTTTAATCATTCCATACATCAATGCATAAGCACCTCGGACCCAACTGACTTGATCTTCGGAGTTTTTCTTGCAAGTACTTCCCCTGACACCGGGTTAGGAGATCGGAGATTCCATTCAGCCACAGTTCACCTTAACTTGACCACAACTCAGCTAGAACTCAGCCAAAACTCGATCACAACTCAGTCGAAACTCGACCATAACTCAACCAAAACTCGATCACAACACAACCAGAACACACTTTTTCCATTTACAATACTTAAATTTGAGAATTTATTTAAAAAGATGGAAACAACTTATGTAATGATATATAAATAAATAATCATGGAGGAGAACAATGATGTCTACTGTCTAGGACAAAATGAGAGAATTTGAGAGGAGGAATACAAAGTTATTACCTGTTAGTAGATTGAGTCACGAAACTGACATAGGCATGAAACAATAAACAATTAACATCAACAATCAACATATGAGTACATACATTGCACAAATAACTTGACTTATCGTTGACACTTGAATACTTAATGACTCAATTGTATCTATTTAAATTGAGTCATAATAGTACAATAACAAAAAAAGATGAGTCACCAATTTCTTTTAAGTCATTGAAAATCACATTTTGTCGTATCTAATCACATATCACTTTCACGCTACTTTATTTTTTCATTTTTATCTCAACTGTCACAGTTCACGAGCACAACATGTTAGATGTGACTGAGTGTGTGACAGTCAATGAATGACCTGATTTTCTAGAAGAAGAAAATTTGAAACCAAAGATCACTCAACCTTTTTTTATTTATTTAAAATGAGTTATATTGTTAAACTTTTTGATGAATGACCCGAGTTATATTGTTAAACTTTTTGCCCATATGTTTAGTTTTTTGGCTTAATTAATAAAAATTAATAGTAACTTTTTATTCAGAAGCCTAAAGTTGTTTGAATTATAATTATTTTATCATTATTTTGAAAATTGAATAAAACTGATCGATTCAATTGAAAATCAGTTTGTTGACTAGTCTGTCTACTTAATAAAACTGGTTGTTGAGAATCAGTCAAATAATCCCCCAAAACCTGTACAAACTAGTGTAAACATATATTAAAAAATATTTTTAAAATAAATAAAAAGATATTTACCTCAATCATAGGCTGATCCTAGTGAATTGAACACCTCCTGATTACTTCTTTTAAACCTTAACTTCACAATAAAAATTTACTATAAAATGAATAAAATATAATGGAGTTAGAATCTCATTAAGTGATAATATCATTTGCGATAATTTTTTTTAGTTGTATATTGTGAAAAAATATGATTCACCATCGTCTCTTAATACAACTAAATACTTAAATTTTTCATCAAAATTTTATTTTTATTACTATAAAAATTACAATAAATATTATATTTTTGTCATTTTACTTTATTTTCATTTATATAAATAAACATTTTAAATAGTAGATGATAAAAAAGTGTTTATTACTACTATAATGAATTTATTGTCACTTTCTTCAATTAAACTTTATTAAATAGAACTAAATTACTAATTTGATTAAAATAAATATATTTTGAATAGAATTTACTTAAATAGCTAGGAATGTCTTAAAAAGGAAATATACGAAAAAAATGACAACAAACACTTCTATAAATATAAATATCAAACTTTTGAGTTTTGAGGTTATAATTCAACACATGCAAACAATTTTAAAACTGAAAAATAAATAAAAATTAAACGGTTAGTGCTTCATTTAAAAATTAATATTTTTAAAAGAATAGAATTGTTTTTTTTTCCAAGTAATTGAATAAAAGATTTAGCTAACTTATAAAAAAAGAGTAGGGCTTTTCTTGGCCCACCCAATGTTTTTCTTGTACATCCAACATTTTTTTATCATTTCCAAAATTACCCTGGCAACGGATTTGTAATTCACAAGCTTACGGATTTTTAATTTTTGTTAAACATGTTTTAGAAATTAATAGTCCATGTAAGATTTAAATATGTGGCTTTCAAGATATTAACACAACACTCTAACCAATTGAGCTAATAGATCAATTATATTATAAAATAATTAATTTTGCTATATATAACACTAAAATTTCTATTTTATATTTAATGCACATGTAAATTTTCATAATAAATTTTGTGGCAATTAATTTTGATGTGTATTAAATATATAGTAGAACAAAATTAATTGTCACAAAATTTATTATATAAACTTATATGTGTATTAAATATACATTAGAAATTTTATTGTTATATATATATATAGCGACATTAATTATTTTATAGTTTAATTAGCTTATTAACTCAGTTGGTTAGAACATTATGCTGATAATAACGTAAAAGTTACATTTTCGAGTCTTGCATGGGCCTTTAGTTTTAAAATAATTTGTAAAACATATTTTTTTAAAAATTTAAAAAAAATCGGTGAGGCTATTATAGATTCGCAATCCATCATATGAACTTTACATAAGGACATTTTGGAATTGTGCATCTTGTGCTGGGTGCACAAGAAAAAATGTTAGGTGCACAAAGCAATTGGCGAAAGAGGATACTTTTTGCAGACGGGAATTGGGCCTAGGCCCGGGCCCATGTACAAAGAAATATATCATAGGAAGATGTCATTAACGTTACTTATATTTTGTTCGGTGAATTTTTAACGTTAGCATTTCTAGGACGCGTTCATTAATTTTTATATAAAAATTCAAAAATCACAGCCACCACCAGTATGGTCTGGTTTCGTCTTCAATGAAACTAGAATATGAGAGAGAGGAAGAAGAAGATAACAAAAGGGAAAATCAGCTTCTTGACTGGACTACTATGAAGGTGAGTTCAGTCAATTTCTTTTTAAACTCTGCGATGCTAAATTTAGCCGTGTCACTCGTCTGAATTTCTTCTTTTTTTTGTGATCTTTGGGGCCTTTATCACTGCCACATCTCTTTCTTTCTCTCTTGATCTTATTTTGTTATGAGTGTATTCTTTCTTTTGCCAAATATTTTTCGGAGTTGATTTGAGGTAACTGGTGTGTGTTCCTCAAGCAAATGCCCTTTGTCCCAAAATCATGTTTAATGTTTTGAGGCAATTTCTTTGTCTGCTACAGTAATGGGGGTTTCTTTAAACCATAGTTTTGGAATTTTCGTTTTAAATTGTTTTCCTATTGGCTACATTGTTTGGTTTTACACTGTCTGGTTCTTCTTTATTCAAGAACGCACGATATTGTGCAAGAATAGGTATTACGGTATATATAAACCCTAAAAGGTTGACCCTGACAATGAAAACAGAAAAACATTGATGCTACTATGAGATGAATTCTTTATTTGTCGCTTGAAGAAGGATGCAATTTTTTATGCTTAATTATCCTAAAACAAACTAAAACGGTATGTTTGAGTTGTCACTTAATCCAGTTGCAAGTTGAATTTATTATTTAACATCAGAAAAAAAAAAGATGGTGTTTTTTTTATGCTCATCGATCCTAAATTGAATGGTATTTTTGAGTTTAACTTTAATGTGACTGAAAGATCCTAAATTGAATGGTGTTTTTGAGTTTAACTTTAATGTTGACTGAAAGATGACTTTTGTATTCAATATTAGGAAAAGACAATACTTATTTAAGCTTAATGATCCTTAGTCAGATGATATGCTTGAGTTGTTCCTTAATGTGGGTGCAAGATAAATTTTATATTCATTGTCGAAAAAAGAGATGGTACTTTGAGGCTTAATGATTCGAATCAAATGGTATGCTTGAGTTGTCCTTAAAATGTGAGTGCAAGATGAAATTTATATAAATCGTCCGAAAAAGAGATGGTATTTTAAGGCTTAGTGACCCGAATCAAATGGTATGCTTGAGTTTCCCTTAATGTGGGTGCAAGATGAATTCTATATTCATCATCGGAAAAAGAGATAATATTTTGAGGCTTAATGATCCAAATCAAATGGTATGCTTGAGTTATCCCTTAATGTGAGTGCAAGATGAATTCTATATTCATCATCGGAAAAAGAAATGGTATTTTGAAGCTCAATGACCTGAATCAAATGGTATAATTGAGTTGTCCTTAATATGTGGGTGCCAGATGAATTTTATATTCATCATTGGGAAAAAAAATGCTATTTTGAGGCTTAATGACCCAAAATAAATGGTGTGCTTGAGTCCCTTAATTTGGCTGAATTACATATTCATCATCGGAAAATTCAATACTAACTTCAGTTTTTGTGTCATTTATAAAAATATATAATTTAATCATTAATGGCAAATGGTGAAACTTGTTGGAAGGCCAAAATTCCGCCATATAAACACGCCATTGCACCGCCATGATGGGCTTCCCTTCATAAATTTCCTGAGGCGGTTGGCATAAAAATTGCCACGCCATTCTGCCATTGTGCCACCATGGCCGGTATTTAACAGCATTGACATTCACCACATCATGTTGAACAGTAAAAAAGACCATTCATCTTTAATTGTTGTGACATTTAAACATGATTTTCTTGTGATAGTTTCCTTTCCTTGCTTCTGGCTTGTTTTATTGTTCTATGTTCAACTTCAATATACTGCTATTTACTTTATATGTAGTGCTGCCATTGAATCTTTCATAGTGGCTATATTTAAAAGCCAACAGCTTCTTTCTTATATGGAAAGTCTTCTCTTCAAATTTATTATGTTTACTGTAAGTTCTTTTTCATTCTTAATGGAGGATTTTCGTAAATAATTTCAAGAGCTGAATTCAGATGTAAAGTCAAGGCCTGGATCCCATTCTATTAGTATTTCTTCTAATTTATTTTATACTCTTAATTGCTCAAGAAGAAGGATTGTTGCACAACTAATCATTTACAAATTATAAATTTCTTAAAAGCCAATACAAACTTAAGCATCAATTTTTAAGTTTGCCTGTTGTTTTAAGAGTTAGTGAGAAGTTTTTATACTTCTCTTCTTTTGTGAAACTAGCAGCTCTATTATTATCATTTGCAAAGTAATATTTTTTTTTTGTTTTATTCCGTCCTTTGTTCATTCAGATTGGCAATGCATTTGGAAAGAAGTGGATATCAATGACTAACGAGGTTAATTTTCTTTTGTAGCCTTTCCTTTTTTATTATTGACTTGAATTGCGTTATTATGATTGTGATGTCTGATGGCTGAAAACTGAGCAAATTAGACATGTGAGGAAGAAGAACATTTTTGTTATATTAATATATTTGAAGCAGTTGGAATTAATTGTAACTACTTTTTCATTTCTAGGCTGAGATACTAATAATGGTAACTGATATATTTACTGATATACAGGGGCTCATCCCTTTATTTCCCATTTTCTTCCTTTTAGCATATAGATGTAATGCAGAAGTAGCATAATTGTGTCTTCTGAATAGAATTCTGGGGTGAACTGAGATTTAATGCAGAATTAGATTAAGATACTATGGTTCAGACTATAGTATTAAATTATCTTATTGGGTACATGAAATTTAGCTTTGTTCTTCAGTTTTAGAAAAATGGTATACTCAGAATTGATCATCAAAAAAGATATATATGTAATTATCTTCTATTTCTTGCATTGTTAAATGGTGGCGCCATGGCAGAATGGCGTGGCGGATTTTATGGTAGATAACATTGATGAAACTTTGGTCTTTAACCAATCTCAATGACATCATGTAGCTGACCTATCTGGTGGGATAAAGTTTTGTTGTTCTTGTTGGAAGGACAAGATAGTGCGTGGGGTTTTATCTTGGACTCCCTCAACCACAACAACTACCTTTTGTGGTGTGTTTCTCCTAAAGTTTTTATTAGCACCCATGCTCATTTGCTGATGTTCATTCAAAATCAATATAAAACTAGTTTTTGAAGTTTGCTTCCTGTTTGATTACTTGGCAAAATGGAGCATGAAGTTTGCATATAGTTTATTCATTTAGGTCTTAGCAAATAGAAAAAATTATTTTGGCCGAGTTCTATGTTAACAGCACTTGTATCTGACAGGAGAAGGTTAAATACTATGATATAGCATCAGAAAAGCGTATAGAATTTGATAGAGCAATGGCAGAATTTAACAATAAAATGGTAAGCAATCACTCATTTTCCTTGTTATTGAGTTGTCTCTTATTTGCCTGGTTATGGAATATTCAATTTATTTTCTGCTGCTTGGCAGGAAAGTGGGGAGTAGGATGAAATTGATGAGTAAAGCCACCTTATTTTTCTATAGTCATTTTTTCTTTTGATTCTGTCGTCATTTTCTCTGGGTTGCATATTCTTTTAAGTGTTTGCATCTATTGAGAGATTGGAATTTAACATTTAATTGTTCAAAAGTGGAGGAAAAAAGGGTAAATAGATGATAAAAGTTGGATGGGATTCTGTTCTTGATATTTATGTGATGGCTTCTCAAACTTTAGACCAGGAACTAAATACTATGATGGCATTTCGAAGTTCTAATGGGTCTATAGGTTTATTCCAACACTTGAAGATTCTTAATGCTTTCAGGCAACCTTTTCACATTACTTCCATCTAGCCTTAGTTCTTGCAATTGTGATAAGACACTGATGTTGTCGGGTAGTTCAAACAAGTTACTACAACCCTTCCAATATAGTATTTGTAGGGGCCTTAACCCATCAAACAGGACATGTAGTTGATGTTTGTCAATTACAAATCCACTATCCGAAAGCTTCAACTCCTTGAGAGATATCAAGCATGATAACTCCATTAAAAGATGCCCGAGTCTTAAACCCTCCAGATTGAGCCACTTAAGATTATGCGTACGCCCTATTGATATGTTCAATGTTTGGATTCCTGTATTGCTCAAATCCAAGTTTTCAATTAAATCTGATGACTCTGCAAATTTCTCCAAACTTGAGCAGCCTTTGACACTGATCTTCTCTAGAGATTTTAAATGCTTCTCACCTTCTACTCTCTCAAGCTTTGGACACCTATCGAGTATCAAAGTAACAGGCGTGTCGGAGGATAAAACAGAAGGATGAAGACACCGCAAACTTTCACAACCAGAGAGATTCACCCATTTAAGTCTTGGTGCTGTTATGAATCAAGGTAACTTTCCTAGCTTTCGAGGTCTAGGCACCTCCAGAATCAAGAGAGGGAAGGGAAAACTCTTGTATTATTGCTTTTCTCCATTAGATACATTGTTCTGCTTTATATAGACTTTTTCCTGCTACTAACAATTTCTAATGGGTCTTGTGGCATATTGCCTTGGAGAAAAGGACAAAAACAAAAAAGGAATCAGCTTCCTAACGGAATGGTGCCACCTCAGCCAACAAAGGAGAATTGCTACGTTGCTGCTACGATGCTGATTACCACTCCTGCCTGCTATTTTTCCACAAAATCCTTGAGGTACCGAGGCTTAATAACTCCCCTTTTTGGTCTTGATGCTTTTTCCATGCTGGTCCCTGTTTCTGGCTTGGATTCTACTCCCTGAATTGCTTCTGTGTTTGATTCTATTCCTTGCTCACCATGCTTGATTATGCTTTGCTCTGTATTGCTTTGGGCTGAGTCATTAATTGTAACATTCTCGCCTTCATCGAAAACAACCTTGTCCTCAAGGTTGTAAGTCTCTTTCAAAGTTGCCCATGATTCCCAGGAAGTGTCCTCCGGCAAAAGGCCTGCCCATTGCACCAAGACCATAAGCTTCTTCTCATTTCCTGAGTCCTGCCATTTGGTGTCTAGAATGGTGAGGGGAGTTATGAGAGGGTAGTTATCTTCAGCGGAGGCGGGTAGCGTGGCGGGGGTCTCTTGTGAGGGTGAATGGGGGTGGTAAGGTCGAAGTAGTGAGCAGTGGAAGACAGGATGAATTCTGGAGGAGGCCGGCAGGTCGAGTTTGTATGCGACGGGGCCGATTTTTTGAATAACTTTGAATGGGCCATAGAATTTCTTTGTGAGCTTAGTGTAGTTGCCCCCTGAAACTGTTGACTGTCTGCGAGGTCGTAATTTGACCAAGACAGAGTCCCCTTCAGCAAAGTCAACGTCGCAACGCTTCTTGTCGGCAATGTCTTTCATTCGTTGCTGCGCCTTTTGTAGTTTCTTAGTTAAGCTCCGAATCATGGTGTCGCGGGTGGTGAGCCAAGTATCCACTGCTTCCACCGTGGAATCTCCGGCGAGGTATTGCGGTATATATTCGGGGGCTTCTTGCCAAATGTAACCTCATATGGTGTCATGCCAGTGGCCGAATGGATTGATGTGTTATAAGACCATTCGGCCCACATCAAGAAGCGCCCCCACGTCGTGGGTCTGTGGTGCACAAATGCCCAGAGATATTGTTTGATTATGCGATTCATCACTTCCGTTTGCCCGTCCGTCTGCGGATGGTACGCAATACTCATGCGAAGGGTCGTGCCACTGAGCTTGAATAGCTCTTGCCAGAAGCAACTAACAAAGAGGGGGTCTCTGTCTGATGAGACTTCGCGGCAGGCCGTGAATTTTACCCGAGATCTCCATGAACAATCGGGCTACCTCAAAGGCAGTGTAATGGGCCGGCAATAGCCCCAGGTGGACACCTTTAGAGAATCTGTCAACGACCACTAGCAGGGCCGAATGACCCTTATACGGGGGAAGACCCACGATAAAGTCCAGGGAGAGATCCTCCCAGGGTCTCGCTGGAATAGGCAATGGGCAGAGTAAGCCTGGGCTTCGTTGATGATCGTTCTTGGTCTGTTGGCAGACGAGGCAAGCGGAGATGAACAGCTTGATATCTTGTTTCATTGTTGGCCAAACAAAGTTCTCTGCAATACGAGCTAAGGTTTTGGCGATACCCATGTGGCCCCCAGTAGGGGTTGTGTGAAATTCAGTCAAAATGGAGGAGATGAATGGAGAATCCTTGGGTAACCAGATGCGGCCTTTCTGCAGGATGAGATCGTGGCGAATTGAGCAATCTGGGTAGTCTGTAGGTGTCTCTTGAATCCGGTGGCGGAAATCCAAGAAGGTTGGATTACGACTGAGCTCACTCTTGAGTTCCTGCAAAAAAACGAAATTGGGAATTGTTAGTAGGAGGAGTGTTCCTGCAGTGGGTTCCTCCCGCCAAGAAAGGGCATCCGCCGCCAAGTTGGTGCTGTCGGCGCGGTACTGAATGGTGAAGTCATAGCCTAAGAGGCGGGTCAGATAGCGGAGTTGTTCCGGCGTCTGGACAGCCTGAGCCATGACTTCTTTCAGGCTGCAATTATCCGTTAGGATTGTAAAGGGGTGGCCCAAAAGGTATTGACGCCATTTCTTAATGGCGGCAGTGATGGCGGCGAACTCTCTTACATAAGTGGACGCACGAAGGAGGGTGGAGGAGAATTGTTGATTGAAGAAGGCAATGGGGTGATTGCGTTGGGATAAGACGGCACCCATTCCCATGCCGGAAGCATCTGTTTCCACTATAAAGGGAATGGAGAAATCTGGCAAGCTGAGCACCGGAGCGCGGCACAAGGCGTCCTTGAGTTGGCGGAAGGCTCGGTCAGCTGCCTCGGTCCACTGAAAGGCATCCTTGATCAGGAGTGCGGTTAAGGGGGCAGCAATGGAAGACTAGCCCTTGATAAATTTGCGATAAAAACCAGATAATCCCAAGAAGTCGCGCAAGGCTCGAACAGATTGGGGAGTTGGCCATTGTTGAACTGCTTCAATCTTAACTGGCATGGGTTCAACGCCGCATTTGGAGACAATATGCCCCAGGTACTCGACCTGGGCGGTTGCGAATGAGCATTTTGAGAGCTTGAGGAAGAAGTGGTTGGCACAGAGGACTTCAAATGTAGTCTGCAAGTGGTCTAAGTGCTCCGGCAAGGTTTTGCTGTAAATTAATATATCATCGAAGAAGATGATAATGAACTTACGCAGGTAAGGGCTAAAGGTGGTATTCATGGTTGCTTAGAATGTTGATGGTGCGTTACATAAGCCGAAGGGCATGACGAGGAACTCATAATGGCCCTGATGAGTCCTGAATGCCGTCTTACTTATATCGGATTCCGCCATTAAAATCTGGTGGTAACCTTGCATAAGGTCGAGCTTGGAGAACCAGGTGGCACCGCCCAACTCATCGAGGAGCTCGTCAATTGTCGGGTTCGGGAAACGGTCTTTAATGGTCAAAGCATTGAGGGCTCAGTAGTCAACACAGAATCTCCAGGAGCCATCTCGCTTTTTGATCAAGAGCACCGACGACGAGAACGGGCTCGTGCTCGGGCGAATGATGCCTTGTTGAAGCATCACAGAGACTTAGGCCTCAATTTCCTATTTCTGAGAATAAGGATATCTATAGGGCTTGACGTTGACTGGGGGTGATGTGGGGTGAAGGTGTATGCGATGGTTTGTCGGGCGAGAAGGGGGTAAGGACAGGGGAGAATGGAATAGGTGATATGAATCCTCATGTCCTCATCAATAGGGTTGCAAATTGGTGCAGCAGTGGTTGAATTTCTGGGGGGATGGTGGAGGAGGGTGGAGTTGGGGAGTAGAGACGAATATGGAAGAAATCACTGATGGCATCAGTCTGGACCATGCGGCGGAGCTGTGGGGAAGAGATAGCTTCGAGGTCACGGTTAGTGTCACTGTGTAATTCGATAATGGTTCCATGATGAACAAATTTCATTTTTAATGTATTATAGTCAGTCAAAATTGGCCCAAGGGATTTTAGCCAGTGAACGTCGAGAACGACATCGACGCCGGAAAGTGGTAGCACATGGAGGTCAGTGATGAATGTGTGACCTTATTTGGATGGGCGTAGCTGGGCAAAGGAGATGGCAATCAAGTTCATTGCCATTCCCGACAAGGACGCGCAGAGGAGGTGTGGGTTGCATTGGTAGACCCAGGTGGCGGACCAGGCGGTTTTGCACGAAGTTGTGCGTGCTGCCGCCGTCGACCAAGATGATGACGGCATGGGTTGCTATTCGGCCGACAAGGCGTAAAGTTTCCGGGGCGGAGTGACCCACTAAGGCACAGAAGCTTATTTGGGCCTTGGGCTGTTCGGGTTGGGGCGGGTCTTCGGGTTCCGGGTTAGGGTCAGGTATAAAGGGGTCTAGGGTTGTTGAGTTAGGGTCTTTGTCTGCGATAAGAACGAAAAAACGCGAGGCACAACGATGCCCTCACGTAAACTTTTCGTCGCAGTTAAAGCAGAGTCCCTGCTCGCGGCGGCTTGCCATTTCGGCGGGGGTGAGGCGTTTTAGTGGAACAGGTGGTGGTTTCGGTGGAGTTGGTAACAAAGGAAGTGGTGAGGGTGCAGGGGAAGGTGGAGAGAGAGGCAAGGTTGGTGGTGGGTGTGATTACGACGGCGTGGGTCGCTATTCAGCCGACAAGGCGTAAAGTTTCCGGGGCGGAGTGACCCACTAAGGCACAAAAGCTTATTTGGGTCTTGGGCTGTTCGGGTTGGGGCGGGTCTTCGGGTTCCGGGTTAGGGTCAGGTATAAAGGGGTCTAGGGTTGCTGAGTTAGGGTCTTTGTCTGCGATAAGAACGAAAAAACGCGAGGCACAATGATGCCCTCGCGTAAACTTTTTCGCAGTTAAAGCAGAGTCCCTGCTCGCGGTGGCTTGCCATTTCGGCGGGGGTGAGGAGTTTTAGTGGAACAGGTGGTGGTTTCGGTGGAGTTGGTAACAAAGGAAGTGGTGAGGGTGCAAGGGAAGGTGGAGAGAGAGGTAAGGTTGGTGGTGGGTGTGTTGGCGGTGGTGGGGGGAAGGTCTGGGTGGCGTGACCACGGAATGGCCGGCGAGTGTCTACCAGCTTCTCCTCCTGGAGTCGTGCGAGCCCGATGGCGTGGACAATGGTGAGGGGTTGGAGGGCTTGCACCTCGTGGCAAATGTCGGGCTCGAGACCAGAGATGAAGCAGCTTAGCAGCAAAGACGGCGAGAGGCCAACAATGCGGTTAGCCAAGGCCTCGAATTGCGTCAGGTACTGAGTGACTGTCCCTTTTTGCGTGAGCTTGAAGAGGATCCCGGTAGGGTCCTCGTATGGAGAATGCGCAAAACGGGCCTCAACGGCTTCCAGAAAGCTTGGCCAGGTGGTGAGTTGGTGGTTACGGGTGAGCCATTGAAACCATGCCAATGTTGGGCCCTCCATGTAGGAGGCGATGGTAAGCTTTTCAGATTCGGGGGTGGAATGGTAGGCAAAAAATTGGGTGATTTTGAAAATCCACCCTGAGGGGTCCGAGCCATCAAAGCGTGGGACATCAAGCTTCATTTTGTGAGCATGGTTGGGTGAGGTGGTGATGACAGGGTTGGGTGAGGAAGAAGAAGGTGAGTGGGTGGAATGAGCTGTGTTTTCGAGGTTGGCGACACGGAGGAGTAGATCCTCGAGCTTGTTGGCAACATGGATTTGGGTGGCTGCTAATTTGGCTATGGCATCTTCAATACGGTCTAGGCTTGCTTTGTCGGGGTCAGCCATGGGAGGGTGACAATGAAAGCACCAAATTTGCTATGAATCAAGGTAACTTTCCTAGCGTTCGAGGTCTAGGCACCTCCAGAATCAAGAGAGGGAAGGGAAAACTCTTGTATTATTGCTTTTCTCCATTAGATACATTGTTCTGCTTTATATAGACTTTTTCCTGCTCCTAACAATTTCTAATGGGTCTTGTGGCATATTGCCTTGGAGAAAAGGACCAAAACAAAAAAGGAATCAGCTTCCTAACGGAATGGTGCCTCCTCAGCCGACAAAGGAGAATTGCTACGTTGCTGCTACGATGCTGAGCACCACTCCTGCCAGCTATTTTTCCACAAAATCCTTGAGGCACCGAGGCTTAATAATTCCCCTTTTTGGCTTTGATGCTTTTTCCATGCTGGTCCCTGTTTCTGGCTTGGATTCTGCTCCCTGAATTGCTTCTGTGTTTGATTCTATTCCTTGCTCACCATGCTTGATTATGCTTTGCTCTGTATTGCTTTGGGCTGAGTCATTAATTGTAACAGGTGCCTTGGACAAATCTGGAACTTCTTCAAACTGTTTGCATTCACCAAGCTCAATTTCCTGTAAATAGTCAAGTTCCTGTAAAAAATTCAAAAGGAGAGAGACATCACAACGGAAAATCCTCAAAAAAGGAAGAAAAAAAATGTAAACATGTGCACATACCTATCTTTCTTTACCTGGATCCCCTGCCAAAGTTGTTTAAGTTTGCTGTGTGGCATTGGAATCTCAACAAGAAACTTAGCAAAGAAAGGTGATGGAGACTGAAAAGGGTATCCAATCCACTCAATGTACCTCAGTTGATCAGAAAATGGCTCAAGAGTAGCAGGAAGGTCGAGGTATGTATTACTAGAACTCTGACCCAAGGTGTTGTGAAATTTCAGAAATCTTAAGGTTTTCATCTTTGTGAACGTGTCAGCATGCAAAAGCAAATCTTTAATGAGAGACAAATTTAATGCTATACCTTGAATTGCATCAGTTCCCTGACAAAACACAAAAAAAGTAAATAACATCAATTTTTCTATATTAAAACATGTCCTATAAAAGGTCAGTGTTTCTTTTGCTTACCTTGTTTGATTTAATCACTTCATGAGCTTCATTATCTTTTTCCAGGATCTTCTCTACATGCTTGACGTACTATCTCCAAAGCCGTTTGTTGCAGCAAGTCATGCATTTGTATTGTTTTGCTTTGTCAAAGCTTTGTCTTTAAGATCTTTTATTCTACTAGTTGCCGCAAAACCACAGGCATCTAATATCCTTATGACATGATCTTCCATTTTTCCTTTTAAAAAAAAAATACAATGTCTAGAAATATATTCTTTTGTGGATCATCTAATCCAGTGCAGCTCTCTTTGAACACGTTGTGAATTTTGTCATTTGGATACTTGTTGAGTTTCTTTAAAATACATTCCCAAAAACTCAGGGTTCCTTCGTATGAAGATATGAAGCCAAAGCTTTAAGCGCTAATGGAATGCCACCAGCGCATTTAACTGCATTGTTTGAGAGACTCTGGAAACGTTCTGGGGGATGCTCATTCTTGAAGGCTTTAAAAATTCTGGATTTTTCCATTTCTTGACCTTGTATCTACGTTCAACTTTTCCATCAAGCAATTTCCTATTTCTTGTTGTTATGATGAGCCTGCTATAGCGATATTGGTCACCAAACTCTGAACATAAAGACTCCAAGGAGTCTAAACTATCCATACCATCAAGAACAATCAAAACCTTCACCAACAAACGAGAGAAGAGCAAGTATTAATGTTAAACGTTCACCAACAAGCGGATTTCTGAAGTTAAATTGGGTGTCCTCTACTCTGAAGCTTAGAAATACATCGTACTTTTCCCCGAAGGAAGACTGCATATCCAAATTGCCAATGCCAAATCAGCTAGTTACGCTAATTAGTTAGAATTCTACCTCAAGTTTCTTACCTGCTATTCATGGGCAAAAGTATTAGTTTGGAGTCATTTTCCAAACTATTTATCAAAAGGAGGTTGTTTTCAAACTATTTATCGAGGGGGTCGGCTTTTATTTGCATTACACTAAAGACAAGGTCGCAATTCAATAGGGAGAAGACATGTGGCATTGAGTTGTGTTGTGTCAAAAGCTTTGCGCAATGGATTGCTGTGACGCAATCACTTTTGGACAGGCGATGTCAGTGTGTGCTTTCGGCAGCGTGTGTTGCTACAGTTGCAGTGACACAATCACTCTTGATTTTATTTTTTTTTGGATCTTCACACTCAGTTTCATCAAAGAAAATTAAGACATCTCATAATTTAGAATTCAACCTAAAAATAAGAAAGATGTGGTAAAAAATTACTTACATCAAAGATAAAACTTAAATACCATCACATAATTATATTGTAACTTCAACACATTAATTACTTGTTAAAATTCTCTTGATTTTAAGTGAAATGAATAATATGTACACTAATATCATCTAACTATGTGCAAACCATTATATATAATACATTTATTTACTTTAAAATAATTTATTTTAAAAGTTATTTATAATATTTTTTATTAATTGAAATTAGTTTTTTTTACACTAACAATACATCTTTATTAAATTTTTATAAGTATTAGCTAATTAGTATTGATTTTGTAAAATAGTTTATTGCTTGATTTCTTTTAAAAATATTATTAATTGTCATTTTACAAAATTAAGAATTAAAATGATAGTTTTATAATTAAACAAAAATATGAAAATTTTGTGAAAGTTAGAATTTAAGTGACCTGACCAATATTATAAAAAATAAAAAGTTTCACCATATAGATTATTTCAAATTAAATAGTGATATTAAGTTTGAATTATATATATATATATATATATATATATATATATATATATATATAATTACATTAGATAATTAAAAAATTATCTCTAATAATAATTTTGTGACTGGATCGGAATTTTTTTTGTCACTATTTTCTTAATTATTCAATCAATATTTGTTTTAAATTTTTTTTACAGTAGAACAGTAATTGACATTTGAGTTAGGTAGTGATTCTTTTTTTGATCCCACAAATAGCGTGAACAATTTTACAATATAATAGTAATTGACATTTGAGGGACACACTATAATATTTATAATACTTAAATAATTTTTTTAACAAACGGGATTACACCTTAATAAGAACATTTTATCTTCTGAGGACAGAAATACTATATAGCAACGTCCATTAAATAAAACTGAGTGTGAAGATCTAGAAAAAATAAAATCAAGATTGGTTGTGCCACTGTAGTTGTAACAATACATGCTATCGAAAGCGCTGACATAGCCTGTTCAAAAGTGATTGCGCCACTGCAGTTGTAGCAATCCATGGCGCAAAGCTTTTGACACAACACAACTCAATGACAGATGTCATCTCCCCGTTGAATTGTGCGTCTGGCTTTGACGCAATGCAAATAAAAATATACCCCCTCGGTAAATAGTTTGAAAACAACTCCCTTTTAATAAATAGTTTGAAAAAAGATCCCAAACTAATATTTTTACCGTTATTCATGCCTCTTTCTGATCATATATAATGTATTCCGACACACAGAAAGATACATTAATTCTTTGGTTGTTAGGGTTCAAAGTCTACTTTTCTCATGTATATTTATGACCATCACCCTGCCGGCCAGTTTAACAAACAAATGCATACTAGGAAAAATACAATATATATATATATTCAAATATCATTACTCTTCATGAAAAATACCACAAATTTGCAATAATTAATGATGGAGAAAACAGTTGTTTAATTACAGCCAAGAACAGTACTCGTGTGATTAAATTATGTATTTTTTTATATTTTTATTTAGTATGTATATAAAGATATGTACATTAATAAAATTAATTTTAAAATATTTAGTAACATAATAAATTATATATTTTTTAATTGAAGAGATGTTGTCATAAAAAATATTAAATCTAATAAAATTTATTTCAAAAAACACAACTATTTAAGAGATAAGAGTGTTTAATTGCTCAAATTCATTCACTACTCGGGAAGCTTTTTTTCTAAATTCAAATGTGTAGCTGCACATAAATGTAAGATAATTAATAAGATGCAGATTTAGGGGGAAAGCACACCAAGAGAGAAGACAAAAGGAGCAAAATAAGTATGTTTTTGTTAAATAAATGAGAAAGAGGTTTAGATAAAGAAAATTTATCAAGAGGATGAGACAAAAGATGATGAAATTGAATGTGTAAAGCAATAGAACCTAAATACCAATTTAAACCAACAAAAACAATGCAATAAAATTTAATATTGTTATATATAACACTACAATTTTTAATGTATATTTAATACACATATAAGTTTATATAATAAATTTTGTAACAACTAATTTTGATATAATAATATATTTTTTTACATATATAAATTTTAAATAAAAATCACATAAGTTTACATAATATACGGATGGTTAATCCATATTGATCCACACGAATTGACAATTCATATGATCCATACAGATTATCAATCTATCTAGGATATACATAAGGGTGTTTTCGATTTTTCCCTCTCATTACGGGGTGCAAAAAAAAAAATGACTGGTACAAGAAAATATCAAAATGTTTGTAATTCGTCCCTACAAAAATTTTGATATATTTTTTATTCTGACAAAATTAAAAATTAATTAATTACCTACTTTGTTTATATTTGATTTGGGGATTAGGAATTTAAGGGTTGGAGGTGGTGGCTGTTTGGTTGAGGTACGGTTTAGTTTGATGGAGGTGGTTTTGATGGTTGTTATGGGTGGCGATGCTAGGGTGGTGTTTGGTGGAGGCTGATTGGGGTTTAGGAAAAATGGGTTTTTGCACAACAAAAAAAAAAATTCTACAATTTGTGATGGTTTTTAACCACCACAAATTGTGATTTGATTTTAAAAAATAACTTTGCAATTTGTAGTAATTTTTTATCCCTAGAAATTTCTTTTTAAAATTAAAATAAAAAAATATCACTTAGGTTCACATTCGTTCAAGCTTAGTTTTGAACAAAAAAATAACACATTTCAATCTTGCGAGAACAAAAAACATCCCGAAAATTTTGCACAAACAAATTCAAATTTCAATATTTATAGGAAAAAAATATTTTAGTCAAATTTAAAAAAAGTAATTGTGAAAAAAGTGTTTTTAAAAAACCACTTCTTTAATAAAGAGAAAAAAATTGGTTCTTAAAAAAGCAAAAAATTGTTTTTTTAAGCAAAACCAATTTAAACAATATAAATAAAAAATTAGTTTAAGCAAAAAATTATGGACTTATAGAAGCGGTTAAAATGTGTTCTTGATCCTTATAAATATTAAAATGTTCGAATTTAATTCATGCAAAAATTTTGGTCTATTTCTTCGTTCTCACAAAATTAAAATGTTATTGTTAGCTTGGGTATAGATATGTGTAAATCTTAACCAACATATCATTCTGTTTAGTTTAAATTTTAAAATTACAATTTGTGGGGATTAAAAACTACCACAAATTGTAAAAATAAAAATGAAAAAATTATAATCGCCCCACCCACCACAATGATACACCTTAATCACCACATCTCCGAAACAAACGACACCGAGATTTACACCTCCAACCAAGCAATCACCTCATCGCGCAAGCTACCAACCCAAATAGTGTCACCATAACCAAACCAACGAACTTAAATCCTCCACGAATAACAACCACCCTAAAACTCATCAATGGTGAAAACCTACGAACCCAGATCCACTATCTCTCTTGCTTAGATTTGCGTTCTCTCTTTCTCACTCTCACACTCAAATTTGCACTCTCCTAGATTTGTGTCGTCGCTACCTCTTCTTCCATGTCGATGGTGACGCATCCCCTTGCATTACCTGACCACCACGACATCATCGCCGATGAATGTCACTTCTCACAATAGAAGAGGTTGTGTGGTGGTGGCAGCGAGGCTAGAAAGGGAATGTGGTTGTTGGGGTTCGTGAAGGTGAAGAGGCTAGAAAGGGAGTGTGGTTGTTAGGTTTGTGAAGGTGAAAAGGCCTAAGAGAGGGAGTGGTTGCCTAGGTACTATGCACCCCATTATAGCGAATCAAAATATAACACATGTCGACATATGTACATTGTCAGTAGACACATAGGTTTGGATTTATCTGAACTTAGTCAAAAAGTAATATATCTCAAATTTTGTGAGGACAAAAACGGACCAAAAAAATTACAGGACTAAAATCTTTCGATATTTATAAGGACAAAAAGCAATTTTTAGCCTATAAAAAAAATTAAAAGGGCTGCAGGATTAAATTATTGGGTGCAGGAAGTAACATCCATCTTATTTTCCTTTCAATTAGGCCCAATTTAATGTATTTTTGGGGAAACAAAATTATGCACATCTCTGTTGGTTTGCTCGTACGATTTTTCCCTTTTTACCAATCTAAGTATTTTCCTTGCGTGGATTAATGGTGTGTGCTGTACTTGTTAGTCAACAACCCTGGAACTCGCAAAATTTTTATAATTTTTAATTAATTTCAATCAGTAATGGTGTGTATACTAAAAAAAGTGTGTTAAAAAATTATGTTACTAGCCTTTCTCTTTCTCTTAATTATATGTATATATCTTTAGAAATTATAAATAAATAAAAATAGATACAGGTCTGCATACTATGCGGGTATTTTAGTTTTTAAAAATATAATAATAATTAAAGTATTAAAAGATAGAAAGAATACATAGACACAATTATTTTTTAATTGAATATAGAAATATGTATTTCTGCATAGAACAAAAAAAATATTAGTTTTATAAGAAAATTAACATTGATTATTCTATCCTCTACACTAGTATATGAGTTGAGAACTTAAAAAAATTGAAAGATTTCAATCCAATAAACAATTGTTCCGGTCTCCATTAAAAGAAATTATTATTCTACTATTATAACAAGTTATTTCTTTTCTAATATTTTTATATAATAAAACCATTTTATTTTTAACTTCATACCCTACGACCTGATATATATGATAAAAAAACAAATTAAAATTTATAAGAAAAAACATACAAGTAAAATCTTATCGAACAAAAATTAAAGTTTCTACAATGATAAAAAAAAAAGATTTTGTTATATAATTAATTCTAACCAAACCCCAAAAGAAAGTCATCTGTTTGTTTTTTCCCCCTTCTTTTTTGAGCCACGCAAATGCCATGTTATAAATTTAGAGCATCTGCTAACTTTAAATTCTTGAAAAGTAGAGATTAGAGAGAAGTGTGAGATGTAGACACATTATAGGATATCAATATTCAATAATGAGTGGAACCCGCGACCAACTTGATGCGTCACTAAAGTCATGAGAGACTTCACTGTTAGAATTATTGCTAGTGGGAAACGCGATACTTTAGGTGCCTTCATTTCTTATTAACGAAGGTAGAAACTTGCATGAAAACAACCTTGGCCTGTCATTTCGTGTCGTGGCGAAAGAGTTGTATTTTTCATATTTCATTTTTTCCTATAAAACTTTTCATAGTATGTTTCTTTTATTACATATGGCTAAAATTGACATTTTCCGATCATATCAAAAATTAGTGTTTGGATTATTATCAAAAGATGAAAATCAAAGTTATTGACGGTAAAAATTAAAGATAAAATCATCAATGATAAAAATTGAAAATTAAAGTTATTGTTGTTTTCTTGACAAGCAAACCTAAGTATTGTGCAAATAATATAAAATTAAAAGTTCAAGTATCATATCCACAATGACTTGTTTATATCAAGCTATTTGTGCAACAAATTCAACAACTAGACAAAAGATAATTTGGGTTTTGTTTAAGATGATTAAAAACAATAAAAATAGAACAAATAAAAGGTGAGCAAAAACACAAAGTTGATCGACAAAAGGAGTCAAATACAAATTAAATGAAGTGTTGGAGATTTGGCTAGACTAAGCTAACAATCTCAATAGTTATAAAGGTTTTTTTCATCCAGTATTCACTCTAATGCGACCTTAACCTACTGTAATGCTTTAATTATGATCTCTCATGTGAGAAAACCTAAATTGCTTAACTCAACTCCTAATCCCTTAGCAAGTCAAGTTAAATCATTTGGATTCAAGAACAAAGGTCTATCAAGGCTAACAAATGTTATTCCATCCCTAGACATAACACTCATTAGATATCACTTTTAAATCTTAGACAAAAAATCTTTCACAATGACAATTTAACTACGAGACATGTTCATATGGTTGATCACTAATGATACTAACAAACATCCCTTCATCCCTAGATGAGACATTCATTAGATTCCTTGTTCAAAACTCAGTTTTCAAGCATTTTCCAATGACAATAAAAACAAAGAATTGAGGCTAAGGTAATAACACACGAATAAACATTGAATAAATTAACAAGAATAAACATTGAATAAATTACTAAGAGTAAACTTAGTACACCAATCCCCTAATAATGGATAAATTAGCCTTTCATTGTCATGAGAGGCCTCAAAATTATAAATGGAAGGGAGAAAATGAAGGGAAATGGAAGATGAAGATAGATGAGAGCTTCAATCGTCACACACAACCCTAGGTTTATGCCCCATTGGCAATCCCAAGAAAATGTCCTTTTATATCGAGTCCAAGGCCTTTTTTTATCTTATCACTTCAAAGTGCGGTCTACTCGTGGGGCGAGCTTTAACTCACTCGACGAATTCTTTGACAATTGAAATTCTGAGTGTCTTTTCTTCACTCAGTGACCTTTGATCACTAGTCGAGTTTCTCCTCACTTGGCGAGTTCTTATGATGACTTGACACTTCTTCTTCACTCTTGAGTTGTCATGTGGCCTTGTCTACATAATTACTCTCGTGGGACGAGCATATCTCCCTAGGAGAGACATCTTGAATGACATCTTCAATCTGTGCTCCAAAACCTTTTTAAAAAAGAGTAAAAACTAGGAGAAAAGGATTAAAATTCTATTTACAGCCTAAGATTCTATAAAACTCTATTTTCTAACTAAATTGAGGTTAAACTAAATCAAAAATTAAGGAAAATTAGATAATTGTTATGTTATTTGTAATTCAAATGAACGTATGCACAACAATTAATAGCCACCGACAATGAAAATTGAAAACAAAACCATTAATGGTAGAGATCGAAAACTAAAGTCATCGACGGTGAAAAATGAAGACAAAGTCATCAATGGTAGGGATTGAAGACCAAAGTCATCAACGATGAATATTTAGTAGAAATTTGTAGCGGCTAAGGTTAGTTATAATTTGTACTCTATAGATATAGAACTTGTTTGTTATAATAAGAGTTGAAACTTGTAAATACCCTCATATCCTAAGTCTCTACGATGCTCATGGGTCGACGAGTTAGTACATTGTTTTCAACCATTTCTTTTTTCTTTAGTAGAATAAACTCTTTCAATGACATTCTCTTCTTCCTATGACATCTTCTGCTTTTGATATCTCTTTCCTTTTTCAATG
Source organism: Glycine soja (assembly GCF_004193775.1). NCBI lineage: Eukaryota > Viridiplantae > Streptophyta > Magnoliopsida > Fabales > Fabaceae > Glycine > Glycine soja. The sequence continues at coordinate 15,395,823 of NC_041009.1, read as the reverse complement.
TCCTTTTCTTCTTTCTATAACATTTTATTTTATTTAATGCATATTATTAGTTTGTGTTGATTATACTTATAGTCATATATTTTAGATCAAGCTGAACATTAAAAATTTAACACATTGGTCCATGATAAAGGACCTATCAAGAAGATATAAGGCCTCCAAATGAAAATTTGTCTTCTTCCTTGAATTTTTATGAGATTATGTTTGTTGACAAGTGCAAAATTTATCAACACATATATACAAAAGTATATTTAAAAAAACATTTATTTTGTTGCCATATATAAGACCTAATTATATAATTCATTAAAATTATAAAAATGATTAATTTAATTGATAAAAATAAATTTATCTTAAATTTATAATTTTTTCAAAACTATCATTGTCATTAGTACTTTTTTCTCTTTTAGTGATTTGTTAATATATTCTTTTTCTTCTTTTAACAAGGAATATTTTAGTATATAAATAGTTGATATAAGAAATATTATAGATTGAGTTTTATAAAAAAACAGACATTATTTTAAATTTGGGTTATATAAATAAGAATTGAGAGAGTATATGATTAGCTTTACTCTTGTTACTATTATCTAAATTCATACCTACAAGCTAACAAACTTTTTTTAAAAAGATTAATGCCATTAATATTTAAGTCTCCATCATAAACGCTATTCTAATTTTCTTTCTTTATAACGGTTGTGGAATACAATTATATAAATATGCAACTATGCATCGATATTTCATATCAATATTCTTTTCTCCCATAAGTTTCCTATTGACAGACAAAAGTGGGTTCGCCCCCTTTGTGCTTTTAGATCTCAAAGTTTGGTTTTGATTAGAACTAGTAGTTCACATCTCTTACTCTTCCTTTATCCTTAAACAGTACGCTAGCCTAGGAATGACAAAAAGCACTTTAATAAGATGGATGAAATTATGTTAGATATTCTACATACATAGTGGCCACTTGATATTAAATAAAGTGTGAAGCGGATGAATTAGATAACTTTGAATTAAATTATAATAAATAGGTTAAATAATTATTAAATCATTTGTGAATTAGTAAAAATATAATAAAAAATTAGTTATGATCAGTTTAATAAAAAAAAGTTATTCGATTCATTCATTAACCATTTTTTTAGATAGATGTTTTTCTTTTTTTTACATATAGATATATGTTTAATCACTTCATTTGTGTATATATATTACATTTAATTTATTTAGTGACTAACCTTTTAGTTGGTCTTCTTTGGACCCGTGTATGTTGCAAACGTTTGTAAGGAGGATCCTTTTCTCTTTTGTTTGGTACCGTTATAATATATTATCCTTTTTTGCGGAGCAAAAAAACATTTAATTTTTAAAAAAAATTATAAAATAAAGTTTAGTTTTTATTTATATCGTTACTGAAATGTTTGTAGAGTTTAGAATTCATCCTAAAAGACTTATACTCATATACTCAGTCAATGATATCCTTAGCTACCCGAATCAATGAATTATAAATTAAATAATGTTGAATGGTATTCATAATTCTTCTTATAACAAATGATAATCCAATTCAACTAATTCATTAGTTTTATTTTCATAATTAGATTATCTGGTTAGATTTATTCATGCGAATAAGTTGAATAGTTAATGAATTTATAAATAAATGAATAGAATTGTCAACCCTAATTTAAAGTTTGAATACCAATAAGGTAACAGCTAGATTTGACAATTATTTAGTATATTTGTGAATAAAATTTAAAAATTCTGTCAGTTAATATCACAATTTAAAAGTATAAATTATATATAGTATATTATATCATATTAAAAATAATTTATTAATATAATAATTCAATTTCAATTCTATTAGATAAAGACAAGACAAGCTTAAGTATTAATATATGCAATTACAATCTCACAAAGAAAAACAAAATAAACGGCAAATGCAATATTTTAAATTGTTTTTGTGATCGATTCTAATTTATTTTTTATTTTTTCTAAAAAATCTGTATTTGTGTGTCTGCGCGCATGCAAATAAAGGAGTTCAGGCCGGGAAAACATTAGACATAAATACTCAAATAAAATCACCAAAAATTGAGCAAAAAAAAAAAAAAAAACCAAAAAGTTTGAGAAGAGAGTTCATGGGACCCATGAAAAACTCAAGTAAACATTTGTTATATATAAATTAAAGGCACTAATTAACATTTGTTATATATAAATTAAATATAATAAATAGATTTTAATGAATCCTATTAGTATATTGGAATTCTAATAGCTTGTCATTAGACAATAAATCAGTAATAAATAATGTATAGTTAAAATGTAAGAGATTACTTTATTATGTAAATAAATTGTTTCTACATCATACAACATTACACCAACACTTTATTGCATAGTTAGCAACATTTGGTTGTATATATGCCTCATGGCTCATGGTTTAATGGTTTTCTTTGTTATTTTATTCGTAAACATTAGCTGAAGCTTGAGTTCAGTACTTATCAGTATGCCAAAAATACCGGTGAACATACATTTGGGCTTTTATTATCTTATTTCTTTCTTGGTAATGGAAATGGAAATTTCTTTAGAAATATATATTGACATATACTAACACTAATTATACACATAATATAGTATATTATAACAGATGTTACTCTAAATATTTCCTGAATTATCCTCAAAAGCATCCCTTAGGCCTTAGCTAAGATCTAACTTTTTTACCTGTATTATGGAACTTATTTTCATTCTTAATGACATTTTTTCATTCTTAATTAATGAATGTTAATCTCAGTTGAAATTTGTAACACCATGCCACGTGGCAGAAGCATGGAATGGGAGCATGGCGGTCCTCACCTTGAGTGGGTCCTTGTCACCCATTTGTTTTTTATTTTCTGCTTTTTTTTTTTACGTTTATTTTTTCTGATTGATCGGTTGATATTTGATAAGTCAATAATCATCTTATAAAACAATTTAAATATTGTCCCTCCCTGTAACATGTTCTGTCTTCTACTACCTACCACAACACAACCTAATCTACAAATATTTTCAAATTTCAAATCAAATTCGAACAGCACATTTTTTTTAAAGTACCAACTGTCCAGATCGAAGCACAGTTTTGTTGTGTCCACGTCCCTCTCTCTAAAGAATAAGGATCAAATCGTGGTGCCTTGTTCATTCATTTCGTTAAAATAAAAAATAATAACTTAGTAGACAATTTTTTTCTATAAAAATATGCGTGGCATTCGTCGCGGTATATTACAGTCGATTAAAGAACTAGAGGATACATAACTCTCCAACGTTAAGCCTAAGGACAATAAAGACTAAAGATTGAGCTATAAACAAGATCGTATCCAGACACTTTTTAACCTCAGACAAAACTTTTATAAAATCATAATATGATATTATAAATTATTGTTTTTTTAGTCACAAATCAAGTCATTTATCAAAATTTTATTATAAATTAATTTTAATATTTTACCCCTCAATGGAGAATATGGCTAATCCATTTAATCTATATGGTAACATTGTTGATTTTATTGGTAAAACAAAGACTTAGCTTTTAATTTTTCAATTAATTTGATCCTTTTCGCTGACATTAAAATAGTCACAAGCTGCGCAATAATTATAGTCAATATATTATGGGCCTTGCAAATTCTATATAGTAAAAATAGAGAAAAATCTGAGGCCTAAGATAATCGCCTAGTTCGCCTTGCATTGTACGCAGCCTTAACTATAAATAAACTAAAATAGCTTCAGTCAGGAGGATACATATTCCTCCAATCTTGAGATTAAAGGTGAAAGATCAATCTATAAATTAGAAAAATTTAAAACTTTGAAGGTACATGATCTTTCAGCTTCGAGCCTATGGAAAAATAGGCAAAATAATGAGCTATGAATCAACTAAAGAGCTTGAAGAATACAACAACAATCCAATTTTTTCCTGAAAAGTTTGTCACGTGAACCTCACTAGTATAGGACTTTAGGGTAGTGACTTCGTAAAAAAATAAAATGGATGACACATGTTGAGTTCAAAATATAAAAGAAAAATATTTTTCCTATAAAAACTACCGGCTCCCCACCCTCACTCTACACCTCAAAACCTCGCTTTCTTTCATAATCTTCTAAACTATGCACTTCCTTTTGCATTTTAGGTTATTTTGCTATTTATTTATTTATGTTACTTTCTTTATTTTTTAATTATTTACGATGTTTTTATTTATTTATTTACGTTATCTATTAAAATCAAAGTTTTATCTTAATTTTACCACCATGTCTAGTTAACAGCCAAAACAATAAAAATGTTTTTATTACTATATAATCTCTCTATCCCTTTTTTCCCTACACCTGAAGTCTTTATATATGCTTATATTTTATTTATATTATTTTAATAATAAATATATTTAAATTATGTATTTAAAAATACATTTTTTTACTGACATGCATTTTAAAATACATAGAAAGTATATGATTAATACTTCTCGTTTAGTACAACACATGAGCAATGGTGATAATAAATTTAAAATTTAAGACCTTATGCAAACAACTTAAATTTTCTACTATTAAATCAATCCTAGTGATTCTAATTAAGTGTTTTATTTCATTCATAACTAATAATAAATGAATTTGATTTTTTATAAATATTTATAATATTTTCTTAAGATCAAATACTCCTTAAAAAAATAGTTATATCATATTCATATACGAAAGAATCAAAATAAATTCAACAAACGTGATTTTTCTTCTTCTTTTATTATATTGAATATAAATTTTTTATTAAGCCAGTGTAAAGTGATGTTTTTTTTATTTAACTACATAATGTGAAATATCAATTAATTTTATTGATAATTAATCTTTATAAAAAAAATTAATAACTTTTATTAAAATCTTGTCTTCCAATCATATTTTTCTCATTTACAAAATTTCAACAAAAAATTATTTAAAAAGATCATATTCACTATTACTTAAACTAATAACTTACTAAACTAAAGACTTGCTTGTTAAATATAAGTGATGTTTTTGAGTTTGTGTAAAAAAAAAAGATAAAATTATAAATTTAGTCTTCTTATTTCTTTTAAAATTTGATTTTGATTTACAAATTTATTCCTTCAATTTTCTACAATTCTGTTATTTTACTTCGACTTTAAAATTTGGACCTTAACGATTAATTGTTTGCTTTGATAGTTATATATTAAACTTTTATTGGACATTAACAGTTATATATCATATTTTTATTAGACGTCTAATAGAAGTAAAACACGTGACTGTTATAAGTTATGATGAACGTCTAATACTAAGACTAAATTTACAATTATCACATATAAAGAACCAAATTTATAATAAAAAAAACTCCTAATGTAATAATAGATATATACATGTAGATGGCGCCGAAATTTCTGCCAATATAACAGTCTGTGAGCTACGTGGCAGTCAGTGGCACTGGCAAGCAAAGATAAAGCTGGTAAGTGGTAACTCCATTTCTTGCCAACGCCATTGCTACCTGGTCTCAGTTCAGGGGTTGCCACGTAGGACAACATGCCCCTTCTTCACATTTTCACTTTGCCACCTCATCATCAATCAATTTAAAATTAGAAAAATTATAGTAATAAATACTACAAAAAAAACCCCAATTTCCCCTTCTATTTCTAACTCATACCCAAAAAAAGCTAAATGCATTGGGGAGCGGAAATAGGTGAGAAATTCATAAAAAAAGGGAAAAATAAATATAAAAGTGTTTTGAGGGCCCGGAAATTGCTGGCATCAGAGGAGGGAAAGGGAGAGACTGAGAGTCTCTCTCTTTGTCCTAAAACCCTGTCCTCTCTTTCTCTCTCTAAACTTTTTTTTTCTTCTCTCTCCTTTCGATTTCATTCACGATTCTCTCTCTTCATTTTCTTTTTGTCTCCTTCCTCGATCTGCAACCAGCAATACAACACGCGTAGCGTCTCACTGCTCCCTCTCTTCTTTCCTTTCCCAGTTTTTGCTGCATTGCTAAGTTCGTTTACGTTTTTCGACATGAACGGGTCCCTCCCGTTCGGTGCGTGCGTTTTTTTCTTCTCTCTCTCTCTCGTGATTTTGAATTTTCTTTTTCTAACTGCTTTGGTTTGTGAGAAAACTGGAAAATGTTTTTCTATTCAATTTGGTGGATTTGGTTGTACTGAATCTTCAATTCGCTGGCACTGTTGAGAATGTTGATAATTGGTTACGCCTCTAGCTGGATCATTATTGTTGTTAGGAAAATTTTTGAAAAAAAATAATAATTAAAAAAAGTGAAAGACGTTGGTTTCACTTTCTTTCAGCTTACTTGAGCGTTTTTTTTTGGTTCGAGACATTGTGATGTAGCATTGCATTTCGTGTTTAGCTCCTCGATTTGAATTCTCGGAGTTCTCATACATGGGAAAGGAACTAGTGTGTAACAGGATCTCGGGTTTCTTTGCTCTCTTTTTTTATTATTAATTTATTATTGTCATTGTTATTATTTTCGTCTTAGTTTATAGATTTTTATTTTATTTTATAAAAAAGTATGATGTCGAGGAATCACAGAAATTGAATTTTAGCCTGAATGGTTTTTTTTTTTTCGCATTTTAATGTTTGCATGAGTTTAGATTTCTTAGTATTAAGTTATTTTCGTTTTTGATTTATTATGCTTATGCAGATTCAATAGTATGCATCCAGTCAGCAGTGTTTATTTGCTCAAGGCAATAATTGTTTGTATGTGTATGTGTTGTTAGGTTTAAGGAGAAGAAATTGAGGACAAGGGGCAGTTTGATGGTTCCAAAGATTTTGGTTTCCTTGTTGGTGGGTATGTGTTAAGTAAGTTAAATATAACTTTAGGTTGAGCTGAATTCTGGTTAAATGACACGGGGGAGGATAAGGGCGAGGCTCCGGAGGAGCCATCTTTACACATTTGGTTGCCTTAAGCCTTCTACCACTGAGGAGGCACCTCATCCACTTAATGGCCCCGGGTTCTCGCGAACTGTGTATTGCAACCAGCCTCTACTTCATGACAAGAAGCCTGTATTGTACTGCAAAAATGATATATCCACGACCAAGTACAATGTTATTACGTTTTTCCCCAAGGCACTCTTTGAACAATTTCGTAGGGTTGCTAATATATACTTCCTTTTGGCTGCATGTCTGTCAGCCTCTCCCATTTCGCCTTTCAGCCCACTGAGCATGATTGCTCCTTTGGCATTTGTTGTGGGGCTTAGTATGGCAAAGGAAGCATTGGAAGATTCGCGCAGGTTCCTTCAGGATGTCAAAGTTAATCGCCGGAAGGTTAATCGCCATAAAGGAGATGGTTTTTTTAGTCCCAGGTCGTGGCAGAACATTATGGTTGGGGATGTGGTCAAAGTGAACAAGGATCAATTTTTTCCAGCTGATTTGCTTCTCCTGTCCTCGAGTTATGAGGATGGGATTTGCTATGTGGAGACTATGAATTTAGATGGTGAGACCAACTTGAAGGTGAAAAGATCATCGGAGACCACCATGACTCTAGATAATGATGAAGTTTTTAAAGATTTCACTGGAACGATACGTTGTGAAGACCCAAACCCCAATCTTTACACGTTTGTTGGAAACTTAGAGTACGAGCGCCAGATTTATCCTCTTGATCCTAGTCAAATTCTTCTCCGAGATTCTAAGCTCAGGAACACTGATTACATCTATGGGGTGGCCATTTTCACTGGTCATGACAGCAAAGTCATGCAGAATTCCACAAAATCTCCTTCAAAAAGAAGCACAATAGAAAAGAAGATGGATTATATCATATACACCCTCTTCACTGTCCTTATTTTGATATCTGTTATTAGTTCCATAGGATTTATCTTCAAGACTAAGTACCAAGCCCCAAAGTGGTGGTATTTACGGCCCGACAATATTGAATATCAGTATGATCCCAACAAAGTTGGACTGGCTGGAATGAGTCATCTGATTACTGCACTTATTCTTTATGGATATTTGATACCCATCTCACTTTATGTTTCCATTGAGGTTGTAAAGGTTTTACAGGCAACCTTCATCAACCAAGACATTCAAATGTATGATGAAGAAACTGGGACTCCAGCTGATGCGCGGACATCAAATTTGAATGAAGAGTTGGGTCAGGTAGATACTATCCTGTCAGATAAAACTGGAACTTTGACATGTAACCAGATGGACTTTTTGAAGTGCTCCATTGCCGGTACTGCATATGGTGTGCGCTCCAGTGAAGTTGAAGTTGCTGCAGCGAAGCAGATGGCTTCTGATCATGAGGACCAGGATTCAGATCTCTCCAATTTCCCCATGCCTAAGAGTAAAGCACGTGTTTCATGGGATGATGTTAGAAAAGCTGAAGAAATTGAACTGGAGACTGTTGTTACTTCCAAAGGAGATGAGGATCAAAAGCATGCCATAAAGGGATTTGGTTTTGAAGATGACCGCCTCATGAATTGTAATTGGTTGAAAGAGCCCAATGCGGATGACCTTTTGATGTTCTTTCGTATATTAGCAGTTTGCCACACTGCCATTCCTGAGCTGAATGAGGAGACTGGTGTTTATACATATGAAGCTGAGTCACCTGATGAAGGGGCTTTTCTTGTAGCAGCAAGAGAATTTGGCTTTGCGTTTTGCAGAAGGACTCAGTCAAGTATTTTCATACATGAAAGATTTTCTGCTTCCGGGCAAGTGGTTGAAAGGTAACCATTCACAAAAACTCTTATGTTCTTCTAAGCCCCCTCCGTGGTCATTCCGCGTCAAAGGAGTTCCAAATTTTGCTTTTGCTTTTTAATTCTTTCAAACAATGTGTCCTCTATTCATGTACTTTTGGGTGAATTCTACAGAGAGTACAAACTTTTGAATCTGCTGGATTTCACTAGTAAAAGAAAGCGTATGTCAGTGATTGTGCGTGATGAGGAGGGCAGTTTTCTTCTTCTTTGCAAGGGAGCTGACAGGTTAGCTTGCAGAATCTGTTATTCTTGCCTGATACTGTGATTCCTATAGTACTCATTACTGGCAGCTGAACTTATGGTTGTTAATCACCGATAGGTCCTATATCTCAAAATTTATGTTAAAATAAAGGAAATTGAAATCAGATTCAAACTTGTGGTGTTTAAACTTGTTTACCACTATTATACGAAATAATCACCGAATTTCCTGCTTTCAAAGAAAGAAGCCTGCTTAAACACACTCACATCCACATGAATTCTCATAGAGATATTTCCAACATCTCTCTTTAAACTTTGACATCCATTCTTTTATTGCTTTGTTTTACAGTATCATATTTGATCGATTGTCAAAGAATGGAAAAAATTATTTGGAGGCTACTACCAGACATCTAAATGAATACGGAGAAGCTGGTTTGAGAACACTAGCCCTGGCTTATAGAAAGCTTGATGAGCAAGAATACACTGCTTGGAACAATGAATTTCAGAAAGCCAAAGCAGCTGTTGGGGCAGACAGAGATTCAATGCTTGAGCGGGTATCAGATATGATGGAGAAAGAGTTGATTCTTGTTGGGGCTACTGCTGTGGAAGACAAACTGCAGAAAGGGGTGGGCCTTATCATTCTTTATAGTCAGTATGTATTGCTGTTTTTTCTGCTTCAAATATTCAACCTAATTCAATTTTTTGTTCTCTGCAGGTTCCCCAATGTATTGATAATCTTGCTCAAGCTGGTCTCAAGATCTGGGTGTTGACAGGGGATAAGATGGAAACGGCAATCAACATTGGGTCTGTCTACCACAAATATTGACCTCGTGAAACTATTCTATTTCTGTTTTAAATAATTAAGGTTTAACTTGTTCAAAAATGGCTCTGTAAAAAGTCTGATGAAACTGTTTTTTCCTTGGTATAGATTTGCTTGCAGTTTGCTTCGACAGGGTATGAAGCAGATCTGTATAACTACTCCTGTTACAGATTCAGTAGCCACTGATGTCAAACAGGTACCTTTTTTTTCATTGAGAAAGAGTAAAGGTGTTTACTTTATGACCTTGAGTTTCATCTGATGTTAGGCCTAGTTCTTTGTTTTAACACCCCAGGCTATCAAGGACAACATTTTAAATCAAATCACCAATGGTTCTCAAATGATAAAACTGGAGAAGGATCCTCATGCTGCATTTGCTTTAATTATTGATGGGAAAACTCTGACATATGCTCTAGAAGATGATATGAAGCTCCTATTTTTGGGATTGGCTGTTGATTGTGCATCTGTCATCTGCTGTCGTGTGTCTCCCAAGCAAAAGGCATTGGTAAGGACCTTTTACCTTTTTCAGTTGTGATTTTTAGGTTTTCTTCTAATACTTTATGATGCATTTATGTAGTTGATTATTGGAGTTAAATCTGTGCATGACTAATCACATGGATCCATCTTAGCTAGATCGGAAAAATTAGATCAAGTTAAATTCAGATAAATCCATGAGTTTAGTTATGCAAAATAGTCTTTGCATCACTTGTGTAGGTAGCATTTTTCTAATCTCTGTTGATATATCAACTGAGAAATAACCTTGTGACTTGTGTGCTGTTTTATGATGTCCTATTTCCTTAATCTTTTGGTGTCAGGTAACCAGGTTAGTGAAACAAGGTTCTGGGAAGACTACTCTAGCAATAGGTGATGGTGCAAATGATGTTGGCATGATTCAAGAAGCAGATATTGGTGTTGGAATTAGTGGGGTTGAAGGTATGCAGGTCAGTGGCTTACATGACTGGCTCTTAAGCAAAATGATGTCACATAAAACTATCATTGTGAATGGTTTGATTTTAGCATTTAATATTGCAAGTTGCAATGCCATATGTGTTATGTTTCATATACAAAAACCAAATTATAGTGTAAATAGTTATAATATTTTGAAAAATAACACAGTTACAGTGAGAGAACCTCATGCTTATTTTTTGCTTGTTTTGGCTCTGTTTTTGAGCTAGACTTTGAACCAGGCTTCTTGTCAAGCCTTTCTATTAGCCATCTTGTGATCTTAGTGCTAATCTGTATTTAAATTTTACTAATTTGTTGCTGTACTTCATGTAAGATATTTTGAATTGGCCACATTCTTTGGTTCCATTATGATTTTTACTTTCCATCATTAATCTCATGTAGAATTCGGTCAGAAACTATAATTGGCCCATGTACGCTCATTAATTGTCATTTTCATACTTCCAAGTCAACAAAATGCACATTGTGTTTTTCTGTTTGGAATCATGTAAAATTTGTAGACTCAAGCCTGCAACTCCCTTCCAGGCAGTGATGGCTAGTGACTTTGCGATTGCCCAATTTCGATTTTTGGAGAGGCTCCTGGTAGTCCATGGACATTGGTGTTACAAGAGAATTGCACAAATGGTAATTCACTAATAATCACCTTAATCATTATTCTCACACGTTGGATGCCTTGCCTATAATTTTTTGTGTGTTGTGCATCCTTTGCATGGATAGAGAATCATCTAATATTTTTTAGTAATTTGGATCTTTCTATAATGAATTGATTCGTGTATTTATTTTCTAAACTATTCTGTTATGCATGCAGATATGTTATTTCTTCTACAAGAACATTACATTTGGTCTCACCATCTTCTATTTTGAGGCCTTCACTGGCTTCTCTGGTCAATCGGTTTATGATGACTGGTACATGATATTGTTCAATGTTGTTCTGACATCGTTACCCGTCATTTCACTCGGTGTTTTTGAACAAGATGTTCCGTCAGAAGTTTGTTTACAGGTTTGTTCTCTTGAAATGTCTTCAATGTGTTTTTGAATAATCCAACCTATTGATGAGCTGTTGGCTGTTGTGCTTTCCAGTTTCCTGCACTATATCAACAAGGACCCAAGAATTTGTTCTTTGACTGGTATAGAATATTGGGGTGGATGGGCAATGGTCTCTATGCCTCCCTCATCATCTTCTTCCTCATCGTCACCATCTTCTATGACCAAGCATTCCGTGCGGATGGCCAGGTAGCTGACATGGCTGCTGTTGGGACCACTATGTTCACTTGCATCATCTGGACTGTCAACTGTCAGATTGCTCTTACAATGAGCCACTTTACATGGATTCAGCACCTGTTTGTATGGGGTAGCATAGCCACTTGGTACATCTTTCTCTCCTTGTATGGAATGCTCTCTCCAGAATATTCCAAGAGTGCCTACCAAATACTGGTTGAATCTCTTGGTCCCGCACCCATTTACTGGGTAACAACCCTTTTAGTTACAGTTACATGCAATCTACCTTATTTTGCTCACATATCCTTCCAAAGATGTTTCAATCCCATGGACCATCACATTATCCAAGAAATCAAGTACTACAAAAAGGATATTGAGGATCAACACATGTGGACAAGGGAACGTTCTAAGGCCAGACAGGAAACCAAGATTGGGTTCACTGCAAGAGTGGAAGCAAAGATCAGGCAACTGAAGGGAAGACTGCAGAAGAAGCAATCTACCTTGGCTATTTCAGCCCCATCGTGACACTATACATAAGTTAACAGTTTTGGGTATTTTTAGGGTTTGCTTATGTTGTTTGATTTAAGTGGGGGTGAATTAAAGTCCCCATTCAACGGAAAAAGCATGGAAGCTGCTGTATGTAACATATTTACGTAGAAGTGTCAGTGTGTAATTCTCTTACCACATGGTTGTGATTCAATTGCAATTGACCTTGGAAAAATGAAAGTTAAGTTGTATTACTATTTTTCTTTTCTTTCCTTGGGATAGGGGTTGTTTTATTTGGTTAGAACTTCTAGTTCCCAATTTTTCTCCCAAAAAGGATGAAACCCATTGTTTATTAATTATACTATTCAAATTCTTTGCATATTTACTCTATCATGTACATTAATTTCATTTGGGTGGGTGGAGGGGAGGGGTATATATCTATAATTTAAGTTGTCGTGGTCAAATTAAAATTTGCAGGATACAAGTTTTATGTAGGAAAATGTCATTAAGAGGCCTAACCCAACGTTACAATGTCAATAAACTTGACTTGAACCATGGAAGCCTTCCTAATTTCAAATGGTGAAAGCACAAACTGAAATTCTAGGACATCATTAGTCCAAGATCCCCATAAACTTTAAATAATTGTGCAAGCATAACAATAATGATAAGCATTCGAATATTCTCTCTCCCTCCCTCTTTTCCGTCGTTTGCACCACATCGGAAAATGAGTGAAATAACAGTAAAACGAAATGAGAATTACACTTTTATTTTAATTTAAAAAGTTCACTCTCATTATTTATGTTCTCTCTGCCGAACCCTAAACAACGAAACAAAAATCCAAAACAACGTCGTTTCAACACTCAAAACAAAAACATGAAAGCGCGAGGAGGGTAAGTGAGAGCGTGTGTGTGAAGACAACGATCATTCTGACTCTCTTTCTCTGTCCCCTCTTCTTCGTCGTCTCCGTTTTCTTTTATCCGTTTCTGTTTTTCCAATTTTGCCCTCCGCTTTTTCCCTATTTCCCAATTTTGCCCTCTTCTTCTTCTACCATGACCTACTTGAAGTCGTAGCTCGAGTCCGTGTTCGCCTTTTCCAATTCCCAATTTCAATTTCCCAAACTTCGTAGGATTTCCGTCGAATAATGGAACCTCGAGTTGGGAACAAGTTCCGTCTCGGTCGGAAAATTGGTAGCGGATCTTTCGGAGAGATCTATCTCGGTGCGCTTTGCTTCAACTTGCTTTTCGCTTTTTGCATTTTTACTGCGGAATTTCTTATAGTTCGTTAATTTGGTGTATCAATTTTGCTTATGTTGTTGCAGGAACTAATATTCAGACTAATGAAGAGGTTGCGGTTAAGCTTGTGAGTTTTCGGACCTACGACATACCCTAATTTGAAAAAAAAAAGTTTTTTTTTTATGTTTGCTAATTTCAAATATTCTGTTTGGTTGCTGAGAAAATTTGAGAAGTTGAAGAATTTAGTTACGGGAATTGGAATGTTTTCAGTGATATTGAAATAATGAATAGTAAGAAATAGTTGTAGAGTGAGATTGGAGCTATGGGATATTGAATATCTTTGGGTGTGCTTTTAGTTTGTTTTCTAACACTGGACTCGGTTGGTCGATTTTTGCTCTTCAAGTGCTCGACAGTTGAATTATTGTGTTTCTTTCTGCTGCAAAGTTGAAATTGATTGCCGGCTTGGAGGTGTTTAATTGGATGTTTTGTTTTCGTTTTGATTCAGGAAAGTGTCAAAACCAAGCATCCTCAATTGTTGTATGAATCCAAGCTGTATAAAATACTGCAGGGAGGAAGTAATCTCTCACGTCTTGATGAATTTGTGTGTTTTGGAAATTTTTATTTTGTTGTTGATTTTGTGATACTCACACTCACTCAGCTTAAATGATTTCGGTTGGCCATCTTCTATTTGGCAGATGGGATTCCAAATGTGAAATGGTATGGTGTTGAAGGAGAGTACAATGTGCTCGTGATGGATTTACTTGGCCCTAGCCTTGAAGATTTATTCAACTTCTGCAGTCGGAAATTGTCTCTCAAAACTGTTCTTATGCTTGCTGATCAGATGGTAGGTTTTTGCACATTGTGTAGACAACCTTCTTAATTCTTATTTACTGCCACTGATTTTCTTTAAATGTCTTGAACCGTATGCAGCTAAATCGAGTTGAATTTGTTCATTCCAAATCATTTTTACATCGCGACATCAAGCCAGACAACTTCCTCATGGGTTTAGGGAGGCGTGCAAATCAAGTATGTGCTTTTTTTTTTGAACGGCAATCAAGTATGTGCTTAGTTGTTGGTTTTCTTCAACTTTATTTTTTTTTCTATCATCTCCTGTAATTGATGTATCCTTTTCAAATTTTCCTCTTTTTAGGTGTATATTATTGACTTTGGCTTGGCCAAGAAATATAGAGACACCACTACACATCAGCATATTCCTTACAGGTACTTTTATGACATCTTTACTTTTATCTGATTTTATTGACTGTGGTTCGTAAAGTTGAACTTCAAACTGGTTTCAACTTTTAGGAATCGGGACCAGTATCTATTATTATGGCAAATCCTATATCTGGATGTTATAAAGCTGTTAGCTATTTATGTGAATAACTTAATATATAGTGGGAGTTTTCTTGTAAAAGAATAGCAGCTTCAAAATTGATGTCATTTAAAGATGTGAAACTGAGTTGGCTTGCACTGGAACCTTTTATGCTTTTGTGTTTCAAATACTAATGCCATTTTATGTCCTTGCAATTTGTGAATATGTGTTTGTTTAATCAATCATGACTCAGTATTGTTACTTACATGAGTTGTTTGGGTAGTTTCTCTGCAATGATTTGTAATTAGTCTTTATTTTTATTTCTATATCATCAATTTGCATAGTCTTTCGAATTATTCTTGTAAAGATCAAGATAGAACTTGATTTTTGTTGCTCTAAGTTGTCATTCTGTACTTTCATGATTTTCTGTAAATTTGACTTCCTTCTAATCTTTTGCAGAGAGAACAAGAATTTGACCGGAACTGCTAGGTATGCTAGTATGAATACTCATCTAGGAATTGGTATGCTCTTATGTCTCTTTTGATTAATACCCTTTCTTATTTTTTTGTTGAATACCATTGATATGGAACTGAAAATGTCATTTTCATGCTTTGATAGAGCAAAGCCGTAGGGATGATTTAGAGTCACTTGGATATGTTCTTATGTACTTTTTAAGAGGAAGGTAATTAGCCTCTCTCCTTTGTTATTTAATTTATGATTTTTATCATCTACTATTTTTTTATTTGGTAGTTCTGCAGTCTGCCTTGGCAGGGATTGAAAGCTGGTACTAAGAAGCAGAAGTATGAGAAGATTAGTGAGAAGAAAGTTTCTACTTCTATTGAGGTGTGATTGTGTGATGAAGTTTTTTGTTTCATATCATATATGCCCATATTTTGTTTTTAAATTTGTGTCTGATTGTGGATTGCTTCTTTGTTAGTCTCTCTGTCGTGGCTATCCCTCAGAATTTGCTTCATACTTCCATTACTGCCGGTCACTGAGGTTTGATGATAAACCAGATTATGCTTATTTGAAAAGACTTCTTCGTGACCTTTTCATTCGTGAAGGTTTGAGCCTTGTTCTTCAATTTATATTTTATACTGGGATGTGCTAAGTACTATGCTCCTTGATAAAAATATTTTAGGGACCAGATGGCTATGTTTTTATATTCCCTTTTTTTGTTGTTGACTTCTTGCACCAGGATTCCAGTTTGATTATGTCTTTGATTGGACCATTTTGAAATATCAGCAATCTTCAAGTGTCACTGCCCCTGCCCGTGCTATTGTAAGTGATAGCATGCTATCTTATTGTATTAGCTGATTGATTGTTGAGATTAGGTTATTTTAGTGGAAGTGACATTTGCAGGGTCCTGCTGCTGGACCAAGTTCAGGCATGCCACCACTGGCTTCAAATGGTGACGGACAGTTAGGTATAGTCTTTCTTTTTGCTTCACATCTTTGATCTATCATTTATTCACCTTGATTGAGATGTTAGACTGTGGTGTCATACCATTCAATAATCTGTCAGCTATTATGTGATGCCTTTTGTCCTTTATAGTTTGTCATTTGACTCATCCTTTTCATGCTTTGTTGATATGTAACTCTTGCAATTTTTTACTGGGGCAACTTCTATGTAGGTGGAGAGGATGGTAATGGTAGGCCTACTAATTGGTCTTCATCAGATCCTACTCGTAGGAGAAACTCTGGAACTATTGCTAATGACGGAATCTTATCTAGACAAAAAGGCCCAGTTACATATGACTCAACTGGATCTAAAGATGCTATGGTGCGTGTATGTATTTGTGAATTGATTATTATCTGTGCTATGATGACAGCATATTTCTTGCAGAAAGTTCTGTTTATTAGGAAATTAGTTTTCATGTTACTTACCAATCTCTGTGCATGGTTTATCAGTTGTCAAGTTCTAATTTCTTCTGGTCAAGTGGAACTGCAAAGCGAGGTGCTGTCTCAGGCAACCGTGATGTAGTTGGCAGTGAGACCGAGGCCTCTCGTTCTCTGATCCTGGATTCAAGTCAGGGAGCACTTCGTAAAATCCCTGCCCCTGGTGCTCAGAGAAGTTCAGCTATCATGTCATCTGAGCACAACCGAACATCCTCTGGCAGAAACACATCCAACATAAAGAATTTGGAGACAACTCTTAGGGGTATTGAGAGCCTGCATTTCAATGACGAGAGGGTACATTATTAGCAGCTACCACTCTCAAATTCTCGATCACCTTTCTTCTTTGTAAATTCTAAAAGGCTTATACTCTTTATGCATTGTGTTGAAGAAAAGCTGCAAACAAGTTGGGAATTATCCCTCATAAGTATACAATAAAGAATGTCTATAGGCAGCTTCCTAACTAAACTGGCCTTGTAAAAGGCTTCTGTTCATACAGTGTTATACTGACAAATGTTTTTCTTCACCTTTACAATCGTTTTCTCTGATTGCTTCCATAATTAGTCATGTTTGTTTCTTGCTTTTTTAGCCTACATATCATATCATCGACGAACTATTAGTAGGGGAAGTGTAAGATTTTGTGAGCAAGATGTGAACCGGAGTTGTGAGGCTTTAATATCAAGGTTTTAAATTATTGCTTTGAATAACCACTGGTTTTTAATTGCTCTTATCCTTATGTGATATGGTCGGTTGTATTTGTCGGAGTGGCGACACTAATAGAAAATAAAAGAGGAAAAAAAAAATAGCTTGTATTATGGGGCACCACAAATTGGGTCTAAATAAGATAACATTAAAATATGCTGTAAAAATCGGTGAAATTTATATGATGTACTCAATGAGCTGGATGGATCATTTAAAGACATTCGAAAACGAGAAGCCTGATCTTGGATGAGTCTTAAGGCCAACATTTTTGTTTATATATATATATATATATATATGGTTATTAAACTTTTGAGTTAATTTATTAATTTATTTTTATAAGTTTAGGAGTTCACTTGTACTCTTAAGTAAACTCATAAGAGTTAGTAAATTTTGGTAAACTCTATAAACTCTAAGTAAAAAATTTTCAAATAAAAAATTCTCAAATAAAAAATTATCATATTTAATAATATCAAACTATTGTTCTCTACTAACATCAAAATGAGAATGATTTACTACTACTATAATCTCTATAAGTTATTTTTCTAGTAGTGATATAATATTACTAAATTTGATTATTTAAATATTTTGAATTTTATGATTTACTGTTTTATTTTATTATATTGTTGAAATATTTAATTAGTATGTTATTTATAGATATTTTGTTATTATTTTTATATGAAATAAACTCTTATAAATCTACGAGTTCACTGGTCAAGTTTATAGAAATCTCACAAGTCTATATAAACTTTCAAGTTTGATAACCATATATATATATATATATGAATTTAATTAAAATGTATTCACTGTATATTTTTCTTTTTATATTGTTTGCTTAGTCGTGTTACTTTATATTTACAGTAAATCCAAACACAATTTGCTAGGGTCTTTCATTATCTAGAAAAAAGGTTATATACTTGTAAATTGTGATCTAATCATCACATCTCATTATATATATATATATATATATATTAACTTTTAAAATAATTAATTAAAAATAAAATAAAAGCCAACGTGCGTGAGCGAAACAAATCATGCACGATAAAGTGGTAGATATAACCATGAAACTTTTAATATTGCAGATTGAAGAAAACCAAATAAACTAAAACTAATTAATTTCTAATAAAAAGCTAAATATTTGCATAATATCTTAATAATAACATTGCATGAATATTGTTTAACATAATTTTTTATGTACAATAATCATAAATTGATCAACGAAAAATTTTAAAAATAAACAAATAAATTATGCATACAATTATTCAATAAATAAATAACTCTAAATCATCATTTTCAATGTATGTAAAATATTTAACTTAATGTTACATGCCGAAATAAATTTTAAATGTTAAATATATAAATTAACAAGATAAATAAATAATTTAAATTCCTTAAAATTTTCCAAATCATATATATATATATGATAAAAATAAAAAATAAAAAATCATTTACTACTCTGAAATTGCTAGGCAATGGTGGTAGCTTTTTTTGCCGAGGTATAACCGTATAATCAGTAGTGCGGGTTCGATTCCTTGTTAATTAAATTTTGCGTTAATTATTTTCCTCTTTTGTTAACCAAAATAACTCCTAAAAAAAAACTTACAATCAGTGAGATCGAACTCACACCTATGCTATGTGAAAATAGAAACTTAGAGAAGAAATCGGGATGGATCATGGATGAGTGAGAAAATACGGCATTTTAAATTTTCAACGGTAGTCATTTTAACAAGAAGTTGTTATCCTCTAAAAAGAATCAAAAAGCTTTTATTCAATACTTTAGTTACTACACCTTTACGATCTGTATCATTCAAATTTTCACGCATTAAACTCTTCATTCTCCGCATTCTTTTAATTAGGCCGTTTTATAACAACTTTGAAATCGAAGCTTCACTGGATTTTCCATAAAGGAAAATAATACAGGCAGTTCTATTAGAATTGTTCAATACTTGACATTAATAAGCAATTAAGATTGAATTGCGTGAAAACTCAAATAACCATATACAAAAGCTTCAAGACTTGGACTCATAAGTTTAACTTACACGGTTAATACAAATATTTGTAAACTATCCGTTAATTATTTAATACTTTAAGTGTATCTTTTAAGATAATTATTATAAGGTTTAATTATTTATTTAATTTATATAGTTTTCAAAACATCATGCACGGTGATTACCTCAAAAGGTTTTAAAAAATTATATAAATTAAATGAATAATTAAATTATATAATCTGAGTAATTAAATCTTATAATTAAATCTTATAATAATTATCTTAAAAGATACACTTAAGTATTAAAAGATACCGTTAATTATTTAATATCTTGTCGCACGGTGCAACTCCTTCCAAAACACCATGCCGCACCGTGCTTCCCTCAAAAGGGGTACGCACACTATCCTTGGCCTTTTTAGTGATATATTGTTTATGGTTAGTTTTTACATAAAAAGTTATTATTTAAACCGTTTAACTATAATCTATAACAAAAACATCCATTAATTATTCTCCACTTTTACATTTTTTTTATACAATATTCCCTCTTTTATTCCAAATTCCACCCACTTTGTCTTCCTCCTCATTCAACCTTCCCAAGTTTTTCCAATTTCAATTTCCTTCCATTTTCTTCCTTCATCTTAAATAAGTTATTTTCATATCAAGAAAAAATTAATTTAACCGAGGATCGTAAATCCACCATTTACCATTGTCATGTAAAAGTAAAACATCACTGTTCTATAATCTACACTTTTGAGTTTTCTCTCTTTCACTTTACTAGGCACGACAATGAGTCCGAACTCACGGGGCCTGTCCCAGATCCGCTTTGATTTTAACGTGAAAATCCGAGTTGACTGGGATTGGGTTTGAGTTTTTTCCAATATCCAAAGTCGAGTTCAGGGTTAGGATGAGGTTATTAATACTCGATCCAAATCCATCCTGAACCGTCCCGCTAATAGTTAATTTACAAAAATATCATTACATATACATAACACACTAAAACATAAAACTATTGGATTGAATTTTATATTACTGTTGGGATTGAATTTTATATTGTCATATACATTCTAAAAATATGTTATGATTGTTATTTAAAATTGTATTTTTCATTCTATAAAAAAATAATTTTTTTTATAAAATTTTATAAGCATGTCAAAAGTGTGGCGAGACGAAAATGAAATAAATCTACACTTCCATTGGGTTTGGGGAGATGGGGAGTCGGGGACGGGGTAAGCAAAACCCGCCCCCGCCCCGTTGTCATGCCTACACTTTACTCTTTCAATTGTTGTGATAATTGCACATAGTATTTTAATTTTATATTTTTAATTAGTTGTTAGTTGTTAATTTTCATAACATTTGTGGTCTCAATTTTCTTTTGCAAACATAAAATGCACAACTTTTTTAGGATTAATTAATTGCAGCTTATGGTTCATAAGGGGATAACAACACTAGAGTGAAGAGAAAATTTTAGGATTCGATATTGAGAAATTTAGAATTTTTTTAGAAAAGACATGTATTCATGTGATGTATAGTGAATAATGAATGGTTACAAACACCTGTTGATAAAGGAACAAGCCAACATCCCATAACCCATATAAGATCACTTGTGCATCAAGGTGTATGTGTATTAAGTGGACATGAGCAATAACAAGTTTTCTTTTTAGAGAATAAAGGTTAAAATAAATGCAGTTCATGTCTTCATATACTTCCTCTGTTCCTATTTACAATACCCAATTTGATATGAGATAGAAAGTGCATCTTGGATGATGTTTATTGGTAGAAGAGAGAGGAAGAAGGACAAAAGAAGGAAGAATTGGAAGTGTAATTCATCCAAAGAGAGACTGACTCGACTATCTAAACATTTTTATATGTTTATATTTATTTAGCAAATTTTTGGTTAACAATAGTACAATAGAAATGCGAATAGACAGATGCGACAATGATGCTTGTATTTCTACTAATATATTCTAATTAAATATTCTATTTAATATTATGGCATCCTTTACCTCGACATATATATAAATAAGAAAAACATATAAAAATGCGAAATTTAATCAAATTAATTTTATTCAAATCACGTAAACAAATCCACGTGGATAAAAAAGTCATATTCACTTTACTATTATCAAATAAAACTTATTAAAAACATCTACCGCTCAAAACAAGGTTGTTCAAGTTTACAAAATAACTCAAATTAAGAAGCAAAATAAAATAAAATAAAATAAGATGGTCAGAACATTATGCAATTGAAACAGAAACACATGTCACAATGTCACATCCTATCATAGAATTGTGTCCCAGCATCCTCTTGCACAAGATTCTTTAAAGTCATCCACTTAGTCATCTGCTCTCACGAACACAAGGTTCGAGATCATCATAGGATCAAAACACAAACAATACATAGGGAGTGGTTTATCACATTTCTAAATAAAATACGAATAAACAAAGACATAAGCAAAATACATTATAGAAATATTTATCACCTAACTCAACTTAATACAATCCACGCCACTTCACCACTTTATCATTTAAAATTCATTTTTTCATCACCAATCACATTACACACGAATCACACACTCGGTTCAAGACGTAACAACACTCACCAATTTCATAGTAAACAATTCACAGGCGTTATGCAAAAATTATATTAAGATTCAGCCTATATGCAATGTGATATCATGTCAATGAAAAACAACACTAGGGCGCTTAGGAGTAGATAACAAGACAATCACACAATGAGTATGCCAGGTCACTCTCACTAAGTAAAATCATAAGGCGACCAGTCAGGGTCACTCTGTTTTGTGAGAATGCTCTAATCATATGGGATCAATATAGGCTTAAAGTAGTACTTAAACCAAGTGTATTTACCCCCAAGGCATAGACTTCAAAAAATCGTTAGGGCCTCACCTTCCTAATTCAGGTCTAACTCCTAAAATAACTTTTGCACGCAGACACTGCTCATGAATTATACAATACCCACGATCTCACACTTGTTTTCAAACACGTTTAATACACTGCGCTACAATTTAACACCTCAGATTCCTAACTTGGAATCCTACACTTTTTTTAACACCTCTGCATAAACATTTTTCTTAAGGTAAACACTAGTCGAGTTATTGTATAATTCATAATTCACAACATAAGTAATATTTCATCAAGTATTAACCAAACACTTACAACCATATCTCATGTCTACAATTTAACATCTTACAATGTCACAATCCACCATCACATGTCCACGTGTATCTTACAAATTAACACATCCTCAACTTGTCACATATACTCAATCTCAATCATAATTTCATGATCTCAATATAACAATTTATCATGCCTCATGAATCATATACATCGACTCAAATAATTTTCAAAATCATATCATAGCAACACTATGACATCTTTTGTGTCAATTAATTAATAATAATATAAAATCTATGCAGTATACACGCACTAACCAAATCAAAATAGTACATATAAAACATTAATATACATCCCTAAGTCTCAATTAACTAACTAATATATATATATATATATATATATATATATATATATATATATATATATATATATATATATATATATATATAATATAATATAATATAAGTACATTTCAAAATATGAATAAAACAAACAAGAATATATACTTACGACCTGTAAATAAAATACTAATATAGATTCTCTAATCCTTACATGAATCAATTTCAAGCCTTTATAATATATAAATAATATGGCAAAGATACTAACAAGTTTAAGATTAGTCATTGTCCTTAATTTCCTTATTACTATCTATTTGCCTATAAAATCAACAAAACAATATCCAATCAATGTCTACCTTTGACATATCTGATTTACGCACAAGGATAACAAATATGCAGTCTCGAGAATTTGCGAATGATTAGAAACAAATTGCTACAACACTCAAATATATAATATAATAAAATACACAGGTCATTTTAGAAATTATGCTAATTAGAAAAAGCCTCAATTTCTAGGGTTCACACTCAAGAACACATCAATTTCACAATAATTTCGCATTGGGATATCAATTGGTCTGTCAAACAGTCAATTTGCAATTAAAAGCATAAGAACAAAATTGAATTTCATAAAACAACCCAAAATAATCCAAAATTGAATTTCATAAAATAACCAAAAATAATCCAAAATTGATCCTCTAGGGATCCATACATATGTTCATCCTAATCCTTAAGCGTGAGTAACTCATCCCTTACATCTAAGCAGACTCACGTGTGTAGTCCAGCAGAGATAGCAACGTCTCTAGCGGTTTCCTAAGATTCCTCAAGTTTTTCTTTTGGTTGTTCTACTAGGGTTTCCAAGTGTTAGAGAGAAGGAGAAGAGATTGTAACCTCAATTTCACCGTCTCTGTGCAAGGAGAATTTTTCTCTCTAAAGACATTATTTTGCAAATCCAATGGTGGGAATGTGCGAAAATGAGTTTCAAATGTGGTGTCCAAATTTTACAACGATCCAACGGTTAATGAGTCTGAAATCGTAATTTTAATGAGTCAGGTTTGAGTGTATGTGGAAAAAAAAAGATTTTGAAAGAGGAAGAAGGAAAAAATGACTTTGAGAGGAAAAGAAAGCGTAAGACATATTGTAAAATACAAAAATGAACTTAATATGTTTCTATTTATAGTTAAGGTACTCGCCTATTATTTATTCTATTTTTTTATTTTATAAAAAGAAATTCTATTTTAATCTTTCATTGAATAAATAACCAATTAAAACATTTCTTTATTTTTTAAAATATTATTTTACTCTTATTTATTTTCTAATATTATGAAACCCTTATTTTGATTAACAAAAAATATTATTTCTTATTTATTTAATTTCTAAAAAAATTCTATTAATTTTTATTTATTTGACGAAATACGTGGTGTTACATATCCAAATAATAATGAGGGAGAGACATTAGAATGTGTCACTTTGTGTCACTACTTCAAGGCCAATCAAGTGTAGCTCTTCAATGCAAGTTCCATTTTCATTCTGTCTTCAAACAATTTTTACTTTTGCATATTCTTCATTTTAGTTTACATAGATCATGTTGATGCGTTAGTTTTGTCCTAACATTTCTTGAGATTATATTGGTATCACATGCAATGCAAGACAACCAATTCTTTCTTTAACTAATTTGCCTTTACTGATGTCTTTGTATTTTTCCTCTGAAAATTTTGATACTCTTTCTTTCCTAGTTATAATTGTATAGTCTGCTTTCCATGCACCTATAACACTAGAGAAATAAGCATTAATGACATCTGGTGAAAACTGAACAGCTTGGAATGGTGTCTTAAACTCCCACTCTAATAATGGCTGCTAGGGACCAAATCAAATTTATTTCAAAACTTTAAATTAATATTTGCATCTTGCTTTCCATTTGGCAATGATAAAGTGGACCAGAACTTTGTTAATGGAAATTAAGAAGGAAAAATTATTACATAATTTAAGATTATCGTGTTCTAAAAATGTTATTTTTTTATTTCTTATATAAAAGATCAAAAGTAGTAATTTTTATAAATTTCTACATTACATATAGTCGAAATTTATCATTTTAAAAAAAAAATTAAAAATCACCACTACATGTACGAGATTGACTGGTATCACAAACACTTATGATTCGGATTTATCTAATAATTTATCCACAGAAAGAGTCACTCACACAATTCCCAAAACCTATTTAGTTTTTTTCTGTTTTCTATTTAAGACAATCAAAATAAAATTGCGGAGCAATCTTATCTACCAGATTCTAGTTCAAAACCAATAGCATTACTAATAGGAAATTCAGCTGCAACTTGCTAAAATTTATAGATCATGCCTCCCTGAAAGCTTAGATGATCTGGGAGGATGATACCAATAAGTTACGTAGTTCAATACATGAGAAGATTTTCAACATTTTTAAGGAAGGTATAACTTGATTTCAATAGCTTTAGAGTCCATATCAAAACAAGTAAATCATATCAGAAAACAAAAAAAGGGTAAAAAAAAGTAGTATATTATTATATTGTATATAACTACATACCAATTAATCACCATTCACCACCATCCATGAACAGCTTGGGCGTATGTGTTCTTGATCCACCTCAAACTCTTCCTGAGTGAGCCTTTCATTTTCCCTTCCACAGAATATATTTTATAGCCAGCTACCCTCTTCTTCCTCTGCAACTCAGGGTCATTGAAGCTCCAACTTTTTGATACTTTGCTATTGCAAACTGTGCTTTTCCCTTTATCCACCTTCACTTCCTTTTCCTTACCAATCTTGTATGGATAAGCAGAACCAGCATAGGTTGCACTGTAACTATAAGACCTCAGATCTTGCATGCTTGTTGGTGCCACTCTTCCTCCACAGTAGTTTTCAATCTGCAGACTCTCATTCCTGCATGATTTTGATCTGAACTCCATTATGGAAACAATCACAATAATGAAGAACTAAGGTTGTAGTTTTAAGGCGAGAAAGAAAAGAATGAAGCTAGAAGAGATGGTAGGTTGTTGGTCGGTTGGTTTTGCTTTTTTGTAGTTGTATTTTATTGGTGTTGTTTATTACTCTTTCCACACTTCATATAATCAACCAACAAGACATTGGTCCGAGTGATACTATATATGATCTCTTTATACAAGATCTTGAATTTGAGTCTTATAAATAGAAAAAAACATAATTAAGAAGTAATATCTCACTAAAGATGATCAACCAGATTGCACGGCAGAGATTAATCATAAAAAAATGGATATATATTTCACACCAATATTATGAATAAAAAAACACTTCATGTAATAAAATCTTTGAATAGGAGACAGTTGGAGATGATAATGCAATAATGTTAGTTTGTTTTCTCGTTTTCATTAATGGAGTCAGTGGAACAGAGAAGGATTCATTCAACATGGCATAACTGTATGAAGTATTTGGGTTTGACCAACTTTTACACATGGAAGTGATCAAATTGGTTATGGCATGGAAGTAGCTGGTAGGGAAGGAGTAATTCTTTTATTTTTTTTGACAAAATACTAATTAATGTGCCACCCTCTTAGCTAAACTTGTAAAATTGCAAAAACACAGGAAGTTTTTATAATTTTGGGGCTACTAATGATTTCTACAAAAACATTAATTGCGAAGATAGATGAAGAAGCCAACTTTACTATTTCAATTAATAGATTGCCGGTGCTCTTAAATGAATATGGGTCCTATTTTCTCCAAATAATTTTGACTAATGTATCTTTCACTGATTGAGCAATTTGGGAATTTAGATCAAATTTTCACAGAGAAATTGATAGCATTTGAATTTGATGTTATGCATGTAAGGGGATAAAAAAACATGGGCAATGAGGAGATAGGACATTCAAGTTCATATATAATAAAGTGGAGGTGTGACAGAGGAGCATCCCTCCATTTCGGTTGTATTTTTTTTTTTTACTAAAATTCTAAGACCAATCTCCGTTCATAAAAAATCAAAACACTCTGATTTTTTAGTTAATTGGGTCCACACTCACATCTTAAATAGTACCCTAATCTCTTATGGATCAGCTCACACATGTTTGTGTCTTTGGAATCAGCAATCTAGACGGAAAACCTTAACTCCTTTCCCCTTTGCGTCTCTCCATATCTATCTATCAAAGAAAAAAAATCTTGAAATAATCACGAAAGAAGCCAAAGGCATGGGAAATGTTTTCCAGTGCATTTTAAACCATATTAAGAAAAATAACTTTGATATGGTTTATTAGTATAGCTACCAGCCAAAATGAAATTGTTGTATCAAAACAAAGGAAATTCGCACACGAAACTAATAAATTTCTTAGTTTTCTGTTCTTTCATAGCACAAAATAGTTAGCCAAGACTAATTTCAATACCGCAAGTTACTTTATTTCTTAGAGTTTTATACAAACTTTATTTTCAAGGTTTTGGTCGAAAGTGCATAGTAATATTCGTTATTAGTATTATCAGTGTCAGCACCTAACATTGAAGCAATCCTCTTCAAACTAATTGTAACTGTCCCACGTGAAGTACTAATTGATAAGATAATCCGCATGCTGTCTTTCTCAACCTTAACTTCAATAATTCAGCTCTGAAAGTAATTTTTACAATGTATAGCCTCTGACGTGGGTTTTGCGCTGTCTTTAACATGATTTTATTCTCAATTTGAACCAAATATGCAGTGCTACTGCAATATTGCTGGAATACGTTACTTATAATTGAGTCAAAATTTGGAGCAAAACGTAAAGAAGTATATGGTTCATAAATATTACTTTTTTTTTATGCTTGTATAAAATATACTTGAATGAAAAAATTGTATAAATTTCATGTTTAAAACAAAAGATTTTTTTTATCGTCCTTAGTTGTTTTTATGTTAGTGGGAGATTTTTATATGTAATCTAATATTTTTTATACTAGAGAGATAAATACCACATTTCGAAATAGGGAAAACTTCTAACCTAAAGAAGTACTTACAACCTTCTTACACATACCTCATTTTTAAGTTGAAAAGTGAGATCTAATTAGTGCGATTCTTTTCTTATTTCACTTGAGCAAATTTGATGCATTAAGTAATTTTAGACTTCTGCCTATTAAAAAAAATAAAAATGATATTTTAAGGGATTTTGATTTTGAAATCCCCAAAAAATATATTTGCATCTTCAAATTCATTAAATTTAAACAATATTATGATGATAAGGAGAATCGCGTAGACATTTAATACTAATAAATAACATTAAAGTATTTATATCAAATAAATCGGTGATCAAACTGACCAATCGGATTTTTGGTTCACATAAATTTATAGAGAAGTATCCCTTGCACAAAGTTGACACGCTAGCAGAATTAAGATTTAAGAACAACTCCTATGCCATATATCAAGTTAATATTCCCTCAGCGTCGGATTATATCACGTTTTAAAGAAAAAAAATTATTCTAAAATAAATATTATTTTATAAAATTAATGTTGTATTAAATATTTTTTTTAAGACAATCCTTAATTAATACTTAATGAAAATAATATATAATAAAAGTAAATAATTAACTAAAGAGATAAAGAATAAATAAAGAAGTTACGTCATGTTTTATATCTACAAATTAATAGTTTTTCTTAATTCTTGTGTCAAAATCTTAAATATCATATAATAGAAAACAAATGAAGTATTAATATTTTGCTCATAACTATAATTAAAATGTCTGTAAATCAAACACTGAATTTTAAAAAAATGAAACCTGTTGAAAATTTTGCCTTACTATTCATTAAAAATACGGTTAAGAATTTTCTTCAAGATTTTGTTAAACATATTTAACTGAAATCTGATTTAAAACTTCTCTGTTCAAAGCAAGATTCGTAACTGCAGGGTGTGTTCACGTGATTATGAATTACAAGGGAAAATAATTAGAGTTACACAAAAGAAATGCAGGAGACAAGAAAGTAAATGCAGGCTTGAGCAGCAACCTGCTAATTAATTGATTAAACAAAATTTATAGAATCCAATACAAATAGCATCAGATCACATGTCTTTGATCTCTAATGGGTAAAATATATAGAGAGAAAATGAGCACAAATAATACTTGCCAAATAGAATAAGAACCTGATGACTTAACAGAGAACAAACATTAACTCATCAGAGTAAATCAGCAACATTTGATGGCAGCTCCTCTACAGTCACATTGTAGAACTTCTGAATATCAGACAGCATCCTGGAATCATCTGTCGTGACAAAGTTTATAGCAACTCCTTTTCTTCCAAATCGACCACTACGTCCTATGCGGTGGAGATAGTTTTCAGGTTGGGTTGGCAGATCATAGTTTATGACCAGAGACACTTGCTGCACATCGATACCACGGGCCAGAAGGTCCGTGGTAATGAGAACTCGAGAAGAGCCGGACCGGAATTCACGCATGATAATATCACGTGTGTTTTGGTCCATGTCACCATGGGTGGCAGAGACTGTGTGGTCATTGCTTCGCATCTTGTCAGTGAGCCAGTCCACCTTGCGCCTGGTATTCACAAAAATGACACTCTGAGTGATAGCCAGAGTCTCATAAAGGTCACATAATGTCTCCAGCTTCCACTCTTCCTTGTCAACATTGACATAAAACTGCTTTATACCCTCCAGGGTCAGTTCATCACGCTTTACCAGGATTCTCACTGGCTTATTCATGAACTTCCTTGTAATTTCAAGGGCTTCTGGCGGCATTGTAGCAGAGAACACTCCAACCTGAATTTTGGATGGCAGCAGCTGGAAGATGTCATAGATCTGCAACACCAACCAAAATTTTCACAATGTCAAGCATGGAAGAACATAAACTGTTACATTTCTCACAGAAATTGTTTTGGGAAATTCTTGTATCCTGTCCAGATAAATAAATATTGTATTTCTTCTTATAACTCCCCCTCCTATCTATGTCATGCATGCACATTAAACAAGATTGGATGTAATAATTATATGGAAATTCACATCAACACAATGTATCACAGCATACAGGTTTTCAAAAGTGAAAATTATTTCTTTTGATTTATAAACATAAGGAAATCCATGCTTCAAACAGCCAGAATATTTACCAACACAAGAAGTAGGATAGTCAACAAGTATAGGACAGACAACCAAGAATAAATTAGTGCACTAAATATGAAAATGTGGGAACTAATCAAAACAACAAACCTGATCCTTGAAACCACGTGAAAGCATTTCATCAGCCTCATCCAAAACAAACATCTTTATGCAATCTGGGCGAAGAGACTGCCTCCGCAGCATGTCAAACACTCGCCCAGGAGTGCCAACAACAGTATGGACACCAGCTTGGAGAATGCGCTGATCCTCACGAACACTTGTCCCACCAACACAAGCATGGACCTTAACTCCCAAGTAATCACCAAGAGCTCGCATAACTTTCTCGATCTGCTGTGCTAGCTCCCTTGTTGGTGCCAAAACCAAAGCCTGGCACTGAACCAATCCATAATCAAGCTGCTGCAAAATTCCAGAACAAAATGTTGCTGTCTTTCCTGTTCCAGACTGAGCCTGTTGAATCACATCCAGTCCTTTGCAGAAAGGAACAATTCCCCTTTGCTGTATAGCAGAAGGCCTCTCAAAACCTTAAAAACAATAATAAAACATATCATACATTATTTTTTTGATAAAGTAAAGCAAGAGAAACACTTACTCTTTTTGAAGTGCATCACTAATACCCTCATGAAATATGTAAGAAGTTTCAAAACAGTTAAAATTACCAAAAAATATTGATTTCTTGTAGGTCCACTTTGTTTAATTGTCTTCCAGTATGTGTCATAAATAGTTTTTGATGCACAGGTAAATTAAAAATACAAAAAGCTGCAGTCATATATGCAATGACAAAAAGTAGATACTCATTTTACATGTGAATTATCAAGCATGTCCTAAATCATTTCCAATTTTTTAATAATTGCCGATATAATAACAAAAACAAATCTTTATGATATTTTAATTAAATCACAAATAATTTCAGTTAGTCCAGCACAAATTATATAATTAATATTTTTAACTGAATTTTAAAGTCTCTCAGAGCAATCGGCACTGTAACAGATATGAATAAACATTTAAAATAAGGGGATCACAATATGCCAGTACATACCATAAGCATATATGCCTCGCAGAAGATTCTCTTGCAATCCCATTGCATCAAAGCTGTCATACACTTCATCATAAGAGGTGAAGAATTCTTGCCCATCAGTGGAAAGCCTGTGTAGTTAATTTGCAAGAAATCAAATTTACAGAAAAAAGGTATATGAATAAAAGCATTTCAACAAGTGAGGAATACGGTAGAGGAACTTACAATTCACTCATCTTAGCATCATATTGGCGACCATCGAATTGTGTTCCCTCTGGAGCCAAACCTGCCATCACTGCAAAAAGCAAAACTTCCATTAAAAGTGACTATATATTCAAATACTCCAGCAAAATTGAAACAGATAACAGAGAAATCGTTCAGAAACAACACAAGAATAAAAATCATACAAATAACCAAATCAATAATACATCCACTAGAAGTTTCTACTTTCTCAGCACATCAGTAATCTGGAAGAGATAGTACTCGCATGATCTGAACCATGTATAAAAATAAATAAAAAAACACATCCTCCACTAGACATGTGACAGAAGAGCCAAACTTGCAATCGACACAGGAAGAGAATTGCAAACATTAAACTTCCTCTTTCTCTTTGATGTATGGAGAAGACATTCAAAAGGGCAAAAAAGGATACATGCCATACCAAAAAACAAATCTTTCAGTGTCAAATACCCACTTTGCCTACTCCTCCAAGATTCAGTTAAACAGTGCCAAAATCAACGTGAAACTAAAGCACAAAAATAAAGTGATCATTCAAACTTAAGCACTATCCAGAAGCAAATCAATCTATCAAATAAGCAATACCCAACAATCCATTAAATCTAAAAACACGATCTTTAAATAGGGAAACTAAACATAACACCGAAATAACGAATCAAAAACTTTTGGGTCGATGGAAAAAAATTTAGATCAAGACCAGATTCATAGAAGAGAAACAGAACAGGTGTTTTACGAAATTAAAAAGGAATAAAAGAGAGAGATACCTGGTGGGAGTTTTAAGTAGAATGAGGAAAGAGAAAAAAGAAAAAAGAAAAGAAAGGGTAACTCCTCGGATCTGCACCGTGGAGTTAAAGGGAGGCGAATAGGGAGGAAGAGGGAGTGTTATATTCGAAAGGGTAACAGGAAAAAATGGGACCAAAAACAATTAATGGAGGTTTCCACATTTACCCTTTCAGATGTCTTATGGGATCAATATATAAAACATCCTTTTCTATTCCTTTTTTGTATTTTTATTTTGATTTGATAATGAAATAAATATAGGATAGGATAGGATAGGATATTATAAGTAAATTTGTTTGCGCAACAAAAAGAAGGGTAGTTTTCCTTGCAGTTCGTTTGAATATTTATACAATCTAATCTAATCCTATAATCATAAGGATACACATGATTGTATGGAATGCATGGGTTGTGTTGGATATGTATGCATGACGACTTATATAAGGGTATATGTAGGGGTAGTTCTTTCATTTCTCCCTGGTGCAAACACTTTCAATATTATCTAGGCTGGGGAAGTTTTTGTTGGTAATGACAGTGGCTACGGACATGTGTATATATTAAGATTCTAGTTGTTGCCCTGTTTGTATTTCTTTGCACTTCTTGTGCTTAATATAATATCTTTTGCTGAAGAAAAACAAAATGAGAGTGCAGCAAATAAATGTCCGTTTGGAAATGTTAATGATGGGCTGGGCCGGGCCGGTTGGATGGGTTTGGCAATGGCCCAACGTACAGAACCCCTTTGTGAATTGTGAGAGAGAGCATCGGATCTCACAAAATCGCCCGCAGTTTCATCTTCTTCTTCACTCTCTTGCTCTCAGTCTCAGGTAGAATCACTCTCAATTAACAACTTTACTCGAAACCCTATTTCTTTCAATTTCAAAACTCATTGCAAGTTCCTTATATATCAGATGTGCATAACTATTACTGTTGGATCTGTGGCATATCTCGTTTTCACTCCCTTGACGTTTTTGAAACTTGCTTACATAATCGGATAGTCATAGATATTGAAACTTCATTGTTTGGTTATGTTTTCTTCACATACTTTCTTGTTTCGTGGCCCCAAAGATGTCAGTTAAAGGTTTCCTTATTGAAAATAGTGTTGGAAATCCCATATTCACTAATGTTATAGATAAAATAGTGCATATATAACAAGTAAGGAATAATTCTCACTCTATGAGTTAACTTTTAGGGTTGAATTAAATACAAACCCAAATTCTAAGAAATAGAGATATAGAATTGTTTTTATTACAAATGGAATGAACTTGTTTCGAAATTCAACAGATTAAATATGGTTTGGTTAGGTTAATTTTGGATAGGTATTTTGCCCCCAGAGGAAATATAGATGCATATCACTTCTAAAATTTTTGCTGCCACCCAGCGGCTATGGAAAAATTTACTTTCTTCTATCAAATTTATTTCCATCTTGTATTTCAGATTACCCTTCTGCAGATTTTTCAGATGGTTGATAGCAAACACAAATCCCAAACCCAGTTTTCTTTGGATTATAATGGATCTTGTTGTTTAGTGTTGAATGTTGAAAATATTAATTCTGTTTAATAATGACGATTATTGGAGATTTTACTCTCTTTTTTTTTTTTTTTTTTTTTTTTGCATTCTGTTATCATACGCAGTTCTATTTGTGGTCTGTACTAGATTTCACTTGCTGAATTTCAAGTTGATTATTCTATTTTCTGAATACCGAAGGCCAAAGCTAATTCATTCTGTACTGGTTCCACTGAAGTAGCAATTCTCCAACTAGAATAGGTCACTCTAAAACATGTAAGCTTTGCTTCAAAGGACCTTGTATAGAGGCTGTACAAAGTAAATTCAAAATAGCCCTTGCTGTTTAATATTTGCAGAAGTAATTAACTGGTTATATGGAAATCACTACTATCATTATCAATTAGTGCAACTCTTATTCCATCCAATATGCATTTCATAGTATGGCAGCTTGTTTCTCCTAAACATACAGTTTCAAAATGTACCTCGCATTTTAAAGAATACTGCAGCAATAACCAGAGTTTCTATAAGAATTAAGCTGTATGTTTAGTCCCTTTGAAATAAGAATGTGAGATAGCCTGTAGATATTTGTATTTCTTTTCTTCTGGCCTGCAACAAATCTTGGCTTATTATTGTATCATAGAGATCAAGCTTGATTTATATGATATACAATGGGCTAAATTGCGATTTTACTCCTCCTAATTTCTCAAATCCTTGATTTTGATTTTCCGGATTTTAATTGTAACATTTGGTCCCCTAATCTTATAAATTAGTGATCCTCTTGATAGATTATTAACAAATAATTATAATTAATTAAGTTATTATATTAATTATAAATTAATCAAAATCCTTAATTATTAAAAAATTAAATAAAAAATTATTAATAGCACTGTACTCCTCCTCTTCTCCGCAAACACCCCTTCTATCTCCATTGTTGCACGCAACTCCACCTGCAGCAACACCTAAGATTAACAGTATTTTATTAAAGTTTTTTGATGATTAATAATTTTTATTTAATTTATAATTAATTAATATCTCTAATAATCACAATTATTAGTTAATAATCTATTAGGGGGACCAAAATCGCAAATTTATAAAACTAGGAAGACCAAATGTTACAAGACAAAAATCATGGATTTAGAAAACTAGGGGGACCAAAATTACAATTCAGCCTATACTTTATACTATTGGTTTCTTCTCATTGATGTGAATAGAAGTAGGCATAGTTGGCCACAAGGCGATGATCTAGTATGGCTGAACTTGTGGGGATTAAGAGAAAAATTTTGCTTTCTTCTACCAATTGTTTACTAAAAAATCTTTATTTTGTTTTTCAGACTATTTTTCTGAAAGCATTTCAAATGGTTGATAGCAATCCTTCCTCTGGATCACCCGAAGAAACACAAAATCCCAACCCAGATGGGAATGCACCTGTTGAAAGTGATCTTGCATTGGAGAATCTAGCCCAAAAAGTTCAAGAATCTCTCTCTCTGGAAAAAAGACATAAATTTTGGGAAACCCAACCTGTTGGGCAGTTCAAGGATGTAGGGGACTCCAGTTTGCCAGAAGGCCCGATTGAACTTCCAACCCCCTTATCTGAGGTCAAACAAGAACCATACAACCTTCCTGACCACTATGAATGGGTTACTTGTGACATAAACTCTGAGGAGACGTGTGATGAGGTATACAACCTTCTTGCTCATAATTATGTTGAGGATGATGAGAATATGTTTCGATTTAACTACTCAAAGGAATTTCTGCGCTGGGCTCTGCAACCTCCGGGTTATTTCAAGAGTTGGCATATTGGTGTCCGTGTTAAAAGTTCCAAGAAGATGGTTGCCTTTATAACAGGTATTCCTGCTAGAATCCGAGTTCGTGATGAGGTTGTTCATATGGCAGAGATCAATTTTCTGTGTGTCCATAAGAAGCTTCGAACAAAGAGGCTTGCTCCTGTCATGATCAAAGAGGTCACCAGGAGGGTGCATCTGGAAAATATGTGGCAGGCAGCCTACACTGCTGGAGTAGTTCTCCCTACACCAATAACAACTTGTCAATACTGGCACAGATCTTTGAATCCCAAGAAGCTAATTGATGTTGGTTTTTCTCGGCTTGGTGCACGAATGACAATGAGTCGAACCATCAAGCTTTACAAGCTACCAGAATCAACAATCACCCCAGGGTTTAGGAAGATGGAAATTCATGACGTTCCTGCAGTTACCAGGCTAATTAGAAATTATTTGAGTCATTTTGTTGTTGCACCTGATTTTGATGAAAACGATGTGGAGCATTGGCTTCTTCCAAGGGATGGTGTTATTGACAGTTATCTGGTTGAAAGTCCGGAAACTCACGAGGTCACGGACTTTTGTAGTTTTTACACACTTCCTTCTTCTATCCTTGGCCACCTAAATTATAAAATTTTGAAAGCAGCATATTCATTTTATAATGTTTCCACAGTAACTCCTTTGCTTCAGCTGATAAATGATGCTCTCATTGTCGCAAAACACAAGGATTATGATGTTTTCAATGCATTAGATGTCATGCAGAATGAGACCTTCTTGAGGGAACTGAAGTTTGGACCAGGTGATGGGAAACTTCATTATTATCTTTACAACTACCGAATAAGGCATGCATTGAAGCCATCAGAGCTTGGGCTTGTGCTTCTGTAGTCTAAATTTTGGAAATTTGTCTTGCTATATTGGGATTTATAATGGTTTTGCTGTAGACATTGTATGGTTGCAAATTATGTGGTGATCAACGATTAGACCTTAAATTTTGCTTTACTATTCGAACAAACAAGTTTTACATAGTCCTTGGAGGCAATTCTGGAATGCCGGTAATGCCACAAACTGGTATAACTTAAGGATTGACAATTCCTGTTTACTAATTCCTTTTCTTTTTTTGTGCTGACGACGATTATGTCTTTTTAAGTTTGATTTTTTGTCTTGTAGCATTATTTTTTCTTCCTAGCATATGATTAATGATTGTGTTCCTTTTTTTGTTTTGTTTTTTGCGCTGACGATGATGTCTTTTAAATTTGAATGTATGTGCTGGTGTATCTTTGAGCATGTGACCTATTGGATTGCCAACAACGTCGTAGCATCCCCCTCATGTTTTTCAATATTTAACGTGCATTTTTGGTTATTAGTTTTCAATATAACAAACTTAAATTTGTACGTTTCTTTATATAAAATTATCTTATCTTTTTATTATAAATAAAAGGAACTAATAAATTTTCCCATCGGTTAGTTTTTTAAATGATTCTATTTTGATTATTTAAATTTACAAAAAGTTTCATATCGGTATTATCAATTCCATATACACAAACTCAGTGTATACTATTGGTAATAGATGATAATAGATGATCTTCTACCAAAACTATCACATTACATCAAAGTACTTCAAATTAGTTTAGATAATTTCATATTTAGGTACAATAATCACAATACAAAATATAAACAAACTTAATACTAGACCAGGACATTCATAATTCAGGAAAAGTCGTCAATTTGGAGAATTAATTGTCAAATTACCCTGATACACTTGACACCACAACCTATTTTTGATTCCTAATACAATATTAATCTACTGCTTTAAATACATGGTTATTATGAGGTAGAGAAGAAGAATTGTGACGCAACAAAACTCTTTAATTTGTAGTAGATGGCTAAAGATGTGTTGTCATTCGATTTGTTGTTATTTTAGGGATAATTGGTACTCTTATGTTTAGGTTGTTGAACTTACCCATGGTCAATTCACATGTATTTGAAGTAGAAGATCAAAGGATAAAAAGATATGATCATTATGGGGCAAAAAAGAAAATCATTTGTTACCAGAAGTAGACATTGAGTATGCATGAATGGAATTGCCATTACAAATATGAAACTTTTCATAAACTTAAGGGACGTTAGGGGAGAACTTTAGTTACTTGGGAATCTTAAATTCAAAAACTTAGGATCCGTTTTGGGTGATTTTTAATTTTTAGTTTCGAAATTTTTAAAAATAACAAATAGTTTTTAGTTTTAGATTTAAAAATTAAACCAGTTAAAAAATATAATTAGTTTCAAATAAATTTATTTTGAAAGTTTCTTAACGTAATAAAATTAGTTTAAGAGAGTTTTTGTATAGTGGTAATGACAATGATGATGACATCAATGTTGATGGTGATGATGTCAACAACAATGACAATGATAAAGATATCAGTAGTGGTTGCAATGACAGGACGGTGGCAATAGTGGCGGTGACATTGACTGTCGTGATAATGGTGGTAGGAATGTCGGTGGTGTTGGTGGTGACAACATATGGTGACAATGTGGTGGTGGCGGTGATGGAGGTGGTATTGTTTGTGGTGGTGGTGACAATGACGATGACATTGACATTTGGTGACACTGGTGGTGGTAGCAATGCTGGTGGTGGTGATGGTGGTGATAAAAGTGTTGGGGGTCGTGGTTGTGGTAATGGTGGTGATGGTGATAACATTGGTGATAACAAAAAGTGTCATCATACTAAAAACCAAATTCGTAAAATATTTTTCTTGATTTTGAAAATGAGTGTAAAAATATTTTGAAAATGATTTAAAAATCATTTTTGCCAAACACGTTTTATTTTGAAAATTACATTTGAAACTCAAAAATCAACAACTCACAACCATTCAAAGGACCCTTATTTTTCATATTTGGTACTACTTTAAAAAATAACATTCCTTGGAAAGGTTTCACAAAAAATATTTTAGCTAAATTCCATAAAAACTTTCTCATGAAAAGAGATAAGAATCTAACTTTCCTGAATTAACTATTTTTTTAGCTGTAGTAAAAATATCACATTACTTTTTTAGATCATTTCATGTGATAAATAACTAAATTAATTAATAAAATATTACATAACTTTTTGATTTTCACGAAACTTATACAAATATCTCCAAAAACATTTATGACCAACCAAATAAATTTATTCATTCGCAAACATAAAAAAAAAAAAATTCTCGTTTACCAAATGCCTCCCTAAATGATCTAAATAGAACCATTTAAAAAGCCAATGGATTGAATTAAAACCATTTTAAAATCTTAAAAGACCAAAATATCATTATTTGGAACAACATTGATTCAATGACCATGTCATGTCATCATCCCAATAAAAATTAATAGATATACCACACTTTTCTATTAACATATTTAACATTTCTACTAAAATTAACCAAAATGAAATCCTTCACGAACATAAAAGACCAAATCAAGACTTTCAAAACTTAATGGACCAAAATAGAAAAGCACAACATTACCAAAAATGACATTAAGCCTTACCTCAAAGCTTCAAACTATTAGATAAAAAACACATCGATGATTTATATTTCATCTTTAACATGGCCCTTAGTTACGTGAAAATTTCACTTTTAATTAAAAAAATTGGATACGAAGGATCGAGTTCTAGACTAGAGTCAAGAATCAAGACATGAATGATCTGTATTACATCGCCAAAAAAAACATAAATGAGTTTCTATTGCTTACATTTTGGATCCAAAATCTGGCCAGATTTGGTGGACCAATGATATTACTATAAACATGACTTTCCATGCAATTTTAAGGAATACAAATGTTTAAGGGAATCTGATAAAATACAACCAAAATAAAAGTTAAAATAGTATTTCATTGTATCAACAAAATTTTACATTTAGAAACCAACATCAGGACGAATCTATTTATAGACCTTACT
Organism: Glycine soja; assembly: GCF_004193775.1. NCBI lineage: Eukaryota > Viridiplantae > Streptophyta > Magnoliopsida > Fabales > Fabaceae > Glycine > Glycine soja. The sequence continues at coordinate 15,356,574 of NC_041009.1, read as the reverse complement.
TAGACCATCTTAAGCCAAGAGGATAATTTCACCACGGGAACCTGCATGAATAGACCCACACGATCAATGGTAGTTAAAAATAATCAATAAAAGATTAAAAAATTCACAAATGAGAGGCAGGAAAGATCGTTTATCTATAGTACATTGTTCATATATATCTTTTGCTAGCTGTAACATTGAATCACTATGTTCAACCAGCAATGATATTTTTTCAGCCTCCTTTACTGCTTCTGCAGCCAGATATGATTTACTTTCAGCATCAGCAACTCTGTAGGCTGCAGTATCCGCAGCTTCCTTTATTGTGTCATTAGTCATTAAGACAGAAGCTGGGGATTGCTGTTGTGGTTGTGGTGGCCGGACATCCTTTGGTTTTGGTGAAGGTGATTTTGTCCCCGAGGAGGCTTCCTTTTTCACCTTGTAACCATTTTGTACCTGTAGGTGGTAAAGAGTAGAGAAATTCTAGAATAAAAAAAAGCTTCAAGATCATTCAACTTCAATGTGAAATTTCTGCTTGTGTGCAATGTCCCTGTAGGAAGGTGGGCCTATAGCCCATTGAAAGAAGATGAACAGAAAGAGCCCTAAAAATGGAAGCCCAGATACATAGTACCACAGAGTGATGTGTGTGTAAAAAAAAATGTGCAATACATGTAGACATTCATTACTAGTTGCTCGTTAATACATAAACATATCAATAGTCAATTAATGATTATTACAATTTGCAAAAGTGTGTGCATATGCGAACTAACAAAAGGTCTGAAGGGAATAGCAACTTAGAAATACGAGAATAAAATTGATGAGCATAGGAGGAGGTGGGTGCTTACTCTTGAAGAATAAAACAGAACAACAATGATTCAATAACTAATTACACATGCATTAAAGCCATGCCAACCAAGTAACGTGCTTCAATGATAAAACTGAGCATGCTGTCTACAAGTTGAAATAATAAAAATGAATAAATAAATATAATATACAAAAAAGAAAGCCCATACATGAGATTTCCACCTGGTTGGGTTTGAGTAGTGATGAGGGTAGATATACATAGTTTTACTCTCACAAGCAGAGAGATTGTTTCCAGGATTTAAAACAGTAACCTTTTAGGTCATAAGACAACAACCTCACAATTGTCCCATTGTCCCAAGTCTCACCGTTAACTATAATATACAATACATCTGTAAAATCACCATATAGAGAACTAGATTACCTTTTCAAGTTTCCCTTGACTAACAAGCCTCCTCAACTTTGTACTTAATGCCCTTCTAAAATTTTGGTTTACCTGAAGATTTTTTTGCTGCAGTATTACATGTAGTGGTTGTCATACTTCTAAAATTCTAAAATAAAAATGATAATACTAAATATAAAGAACAATATGCACAATAGACAATCCAAATCAAATTAATTTTCCAACTCCCTTCTCCCCCATAAAAAAAGGTGCAGGGCTTCAACATACTACTTTTACAAGATCATAATGGAACCATTATCATCTCCAAGTAAAACTTGGGAGTTGAAGAATTGATCTTAAATACCCAAATGTAAAGTGAAGATGACACACGGATAAGTTACAAATTTACAAATATGTCTGTTGTTGCCGGCGGGAACCATTTATCATTTGAGAGAAAAAAAATGTTTATTATTACTCTCGAATAAGACTGCTCTGGTAAATCAGAAAGCCTAATGAACAGCAGAAACTCAATCCTAGATCTATAAAGCTTAACAATGATCACAGAAGTATATACGGAAAGTGATCTGCATTTCCATTCTTGGTGTTGATATGTAAAATCCTTATTATATATCATTGAAAAATATTATGGAAACATAAAGGTAATAAAGATATTCATCTGACCTCCATGAATTTAATGATGGCATTCATGTCAGATCCATTACTATCTTTCAGCGCTGATAGAGCTTCAAAAATCATTGCATTATACCTGATAAAAGACCAAAAGTACAACATCCCCTCAGAATATGATCTTAATTGATGGAACAAATAGCTTGTCACATCATCAAATTTATAAGAAAATAACTAATGGTAGTCAAGTAGAAATGCTGAAGTGTAAACCGTAGCTAAATGAATAGTTCTGCAACATCACATTTTACTGTATCAAAAAAATAAAGTTGATAAGTGGGTAACATATCTCTGAACGTACATTTATAATAATTGACAACATATTCTATTCAAATTTCAACTTCAGCAGTCATCTAATATTTGATGTTTTTGGCTGCAGTCAGTGGAATGCCAGAGTTTGGAGTTAGGACCTCTCTCCTTTGACTTGTTATCAGATGAGAATGTTTTATAGCATCTCTTTGCTAAGCATGTAGATTCTTCCAAGTCTTTTCTTTAGTAGACATGTAGGGTAATGGGATTAAATAACTTTTTGTCATTAATATCATTATATACATAGTTGTCAATACCAGCGTAGTGGAGCGGAGGCAGAGCGGCCGATCCCAAAAGTGGGATGGCGGATCGTAAGATGACCGCTATTCTAATGTTTTTTTTATATATGTTAAATAATTAATATATATATATATATATATATATATATATATATATATATATATATATATATATATAAGTTCAAAAACAGAAAAATAACTCAAAACATAGTTACTTAAACAAAAGTTACAAAACATAAAGTAGAAAAATTTATTGAAAATGATAAAATACCCTCCAAAACAAATTAAATAATTATGCTGAGAAGAACTGAGTTTGTAGCACTTGCACCAACGGTTACATATAAGTTTTTAGTTTTCCTACTAAATAATATATAAGAAAAAATAACGTACTTAAATATAAATTATTTTATTTTATTTTATTTAAAATATTTTTTTTATTTTTATTTTTAATGATTTTTTATTTATGATATCAAATTTTAATAATTTTTAAAAAAATAATTATATTTTTTATTTTAAATTAATAAAATTAAATAACATTAATTAACCTTTTTATAAATGTACACTCGTCTTATCTTTCAAAACATTTTTACTCAAGTCATATGACAATTAAGCTTACAATAGATTTTCTTTTTTTGCTGAATAGCTTACAATAGATGTTACCTAACTAAAATTAATTTTTTTGCTGGCGTGGGTACACTTCCCCCCGCCCCCAAGTATATATTAATCTTCATATAATATGCAATCAAGTATTATTATTTTTTCTCTCATAAATTTAAAAACTTGAATATATATATCTTATAAAAGGTGATGATCATCAACAAGTGATAGACCTAGTCCTGTGGCACCTAAAAAAGCATGGAGATCCTTTCCTCCTTGTCCTACTCTCTCCTCTGCGTTTTTCTCTTTCTCCTCTTAAAGCTTCTCTTCCAAGCCAGAAAGTTCCAAAACCTCCCACCAGGTCCACCATCTCTCCCCATAATCGGCAACCTCCACCACCTCAAGCGCCCCCTCCAACGCACCTTCAGAGCCCTCTCCAACAAGTATGGCCACATCATCTCCCTATGGTTCGGCTCCCGCCTCATCGTCGTCGTCTCCTCCCAAACCCTATTCCAAGAATGCTTCACCAAAAACGATGTCGTCGTCGCCAACGCCCCCGTTTCCTCCCCGGAAAACACATCTTCTACAACTACACAACCTTGGGGTTCTCCCCCTATGGCGAGCATTGGCACGTGAGGGGGAGGAGGACGGAGGGTGGCGGAGGAGGAGGAAAAGGGGGAGGCTTCGAAGTAGCGGCGCGAAAAACTGCTCTAGAACCCGCACCGCTCTGCCTCGTGCTGTTGCGATAGCAGCCGCTCCAGCCGCGACACGAAACCGCTCCGCTACATATGTGCCCGTCGCGGATGGGGGCTGCTCCGCCGCTATAGCGGCCGCTATTGACAACTATGATTATATACACTTTTACGTTTTACATTTGGTTTAAGCAACATATCCCTTTTTTTTTTCCTTCGTAACTTCTTCAGTTCTTCCTTTCAGATAGAAGCTCTACAGTTGTCCAAAACAAAAGGAAATCCAAAAATTTTAAATCAGTTATCATCATTTATGATGCACAGATATGCCACAATTCATGACATAACCAATACTGATATGATTGGTAAAGTTTTTTGTGTAGGGTGTGCCACAATTCATGACATAACCAATACTGATATGATTGGTAAAGTTTTTTGTGTAGGGTGGTCGATAACAAGTGCCATATATAGGAACCAAAAATTTCATTGAACTTTAAAAAATTCTAAATCGGTTATTATCATTTAAGATGCACAGATACGCCACGATTTGTGACGTAACCAATACTGATTTGATTTGTAAAGCTTTTTGTGTAGGGGGTTGAAAACACCCGCCATATATACAGACCAAAAGAAGTTTTGTTGTTGTCCAGAAGAGAAGGAAATACAAAAAACCCTAAATCGGTTATCATTGTTTATGATGCACAAATACGCCACGATTCATGACGTAACCAATACTGATACGCCACGATTCATGACGTAACCAATACTGATTCGATTTGTAAAGCGTTTTGTGAAGGGTGATTGAAAGCGACAGCCACATATAGCAGGACAAAAGGTTTCATTAAACCTTAAAAATTATGGAATTTTCATATCTTATGCCATACCACGCGCAACATAGTCATCATTATCATCATCATAGACAACGCAAAAAGGACTCAACAAGTAAACTGTCTATCAACCTATAAGCCAAAGCAAAAGCTGCCTAAGAATCATAATTTCTTTTTTGGGGGTTGATGAATGCGAAGAACAATGCAATTATGTAAATTGGCAATACAACAGCAAATTTATGTTAATAGGATTAAATGGACAAAGGACATAATACATATATAGTGTTACTGGCATACCTTGGAGGGTTTTTGGCATCTTGGTCATTCTGAGAAGCATCTGGGGGAGTGACATCAGATGCTGCGTTTTGCAGAGCAGGAGCGGCGTTCTGAGGAGTGGCGGTAGGAGCAGGAGGAGCAGGGAGGGCTTTAAGCTTGGGAACCCTAGATTTTTCTTTGGAGCCCTGAGCACCGTTGCTGACGCTCAAATTGCGCCATTTATCCTGAAGAGGGAGGAACAATTGTAAGAACCATAACCCTAACCCTAACCCTAATGTAATGAGAAAGAGGGGGAAGCACAAAAAAAGGTGTTACCTTGAGGTCGATGTTGGAACGGGAAGTGAGGAAAGGGGCGAATTGGGGATCCTTGAGAATGTTCTTCCACTTTCCGGGGCCGTGCTTTTCAACGCCGGCGATGAGAGCATCTTCTTCGTCCTGCGTCCACTTCTGCTTCTGATTCCCCATTCACATTCAATTCTCTCTCTCTTTCTTTGTTCTCTACTTCTTCGCTTTCAGTTTCAGATACTCTTCCTCACTCGATACTCACTCCCTTGTATATATACGTTTTATTAAATTGAATTTTTGTTGCTTTGCCAAAAAAACACTTGTCATATGTTTTTTCTTTGAGAGAGAAATGTGATTTTGGTCATTAGTATGTTAATTAAATTGTAATATCATTTATTTAATATTTCATAAAAACATGTAGCTGTAGCCTTTTGTGTCATTTAATCAAATAATTTAGGATTTTTATTAGTTTTAAATATGAAATAAATTCTGTTATGAAAAAATTACTTCGTACTAATATATAATAAAAAAATATAATTCAAACTTAAATTTAATTTATATTTTAAATCAAATCAATTATAAGATGAATTACTTTTTTTTATTTGAATCATTTTTCTCTTTAAAACTAATCTAATCCTATCCACCAATCCCTTTATGTATTACATTTTAGGTTTCCAATTGCAAAATAATAGTATAACATTTCCTAATAATAATAATAATAATAATTTCCACTAAAATAATTATTAGGCACACATATGAAAAATTGAGAGTATATTTAATAAGTAGCTCTAATAATTTATAAAAGTTACGTCGAGTTATCGTCAAAAAAAAGGAAAAAAAAGTCACTTCGAGTTATTTTGAAGAAAAAATACTTCAATTAGCTTGTAAGTCAATTTAATTAAAATAAGCCGATTCTTAAAAAAAAACTAAAATAAGCTAATTTATAACCTTTGAGCCAGCTTATAAACTTATTTTATTATTTTGGTTAAACTAGTTTATAAGATAGTCAAAATAACTCACAAACTACTAAAATAATTTATCAAACACAATTTTAATACAAAATTGTAAACAAGTGAAGGCAATGAAAACTTAAGAATTTAAATATAATTTATTAATAGTATACATCATATATTGTAGATAAATTGATTATTATCTTTAATTTTATATATAAGAAGTAACTATTTAATTCATTAATATTAATAAAAGTTGTTAAATTAATAAATAATAAAATAGAACTTTTATTAAAAAACTATCCATAGAATTAATTGGCGGGTGGTTAAATATGATGAGACTGGCAGACTTTCTTTGGCTGGACTTATTGTGGCTGTTGGAACATAATTAGACCCATTGTTGACCATTACCCAATGGAGAGCTTCTCTAGTGCATTGGACACAGCCTTACTGGAACAAGCTCACAAGCTAGCTTTGTCTCAGCTCTTATTACTACACAAAATGGAACTAGCTGAAGCTACAGCTCTAACTTGGGTCATCCAAAAAGGAATCAACCATCTGGTTTTTGAAACTGATTGCAAGCACTCTCAGACTTATTCGGTCATACTTTAAGATAATTATTTCAAGTTTTATTATTCATTTAATTTTTATAATTTTTAAATTTATTTCTTTTAATTCTTATAATTAATAAGTGAGTTTTGTAGTTTTTAAAATTTACATTTTAATTCTTAAAATTGTTTATAATAGATTTTTTAAGACTGCCAAAGATTAAACTGAAAACCTAAAAGTATAAAAATATGTTTTAAATAATAGAATATTTTAATTGGGATAAAAGAAATTATGCTTAATAACAATTATGCATAATAAGAAAAAAATAAATTGTCTCTAAATCGTGCCTTATTCAAGTGATATTTTCGTCTTGTATTTATTAAGTTGCAGAAATAGATTATACAGTATTGTATACGGAAAAAAAATCTGAAATTTATCTTTATCATTTTTGAATTTTTTAAGTTTTAGTTAACATATGATAAAGTTTATAATGACAGAGTAACAAAAGTCCAACACGATTGATAATATGCTGACAATTTGATTCGAATTTGAGTTAATTCGAATTCACATATCACTCTCACACTTAATTAAAAAAAAAACTCTAAAACCGCTGACCAATTGCCATAGCCAACTTCAGCAGTATCATAATTCATTGTCATCTTTGTTTACAAGCTTTATTAAACCACATACGTAACTTGCATTTCATGTTACAAGTCTAGCATGGAACAGCAGAGTACAGAGATAATAGTTATTATTCCAATTTTTAAATAAAGTTCCATTGCATGCTGCAAATCTAGCTTTGTTTCTGAATTCTGATACAAAACATCATAGCATCCACAAACATACACGATAATCATACATAGGGGAATGAAAGAATTAGATTCGTTTTTATTTAAGATTCAACTCAATGATAATAAACCTCTTGAGAATTTAGATGAATATACTATTAGGAATGCCTCTCTTCACTAGAAGGATAGAGCAGAGTGTAAGGCATCTTCAACGGGACACATCGATTCCTCAGTCTCTCATCTGTGCATCAGAAGTCCAACTATCACCACCGCCATCTCTTTGTCCAAGGTATAAATTATCAGAAGCATGCATTGATAAATGACAACACCTCTGTGAGTGTAAGGGTCTGATTCTTTGCCTTCAGGGGAGCCTTTCTCAGGTATGAAACCCCTGCTGAGGGTTGATCGGTTAAGGACATAACCTCCATATGGATACTGTCTTATGAGAGTTGTGCAAAGTTCAATCAACTCTTCACGAGTTTGCATCTTTGGCCACCATGGCTCATTTTTCTTGTTAGCATGACCAACCTCTACGAGTTCTTTCCAAAAGGCTTGGAGTTCACTATCAGAAGCATAATGATAGTCCTCTATCAGAAGACGAATGCCATGTGAGGAAGCTGAATCCTCAACAGCCACTCCTCTAGACTCCTCTAGATAACAATCAAGGAAATATTAGTTAACATAAAAGATTAGGGAAAATATACTTTTGGTCCTGTATTTTTTGGTCAAACTTAGTCTTAGTATCTGTACTTTTAAATTGATATATTCAGTTATATGTTAACTAAAAATAGGTAAATTAGTAACTCCCTAGTCCCTACTAATTTAGTGAGCATATTGATGTGGTAAATGATTTCAAATCGCTATAAACTATTGTTAAATCATATCACCAATCACACACATCAGCAAAATGTTTGCCACATTTGTATATTCACTAACAGAGTTTGTAGAGAGGGACAAAATTCACAATTTTTTTTAATAAAAATGAAAAACTGAATTCATCAATTTTAAAATGCAAGAACTAAGATAAACATTGACTAAAAATATAGGAATCATAGAAACTTTTTTTTTTTGCCTTAGGAGCATTTTTTTAACTTGTAAGATAAGGATTACCTTTTAACAAGATCAGCAGGTATAGCTTACTCACTCAAAACACAATCCTTGTATGCAACAGAAGACATTTACATAGAACAGCGTCCCCGCAAAAATTTTGTTCTTTAATGCCATCACCATTGTCCAGGACTAACCTTGCAAGTGAATTGATGTTCATCGTGTCACGATATTGCGGAAGAAGTTTGTGAATAGGGTGAACCACACTAATATGCCTGTTTGTTGCTATCACGAATGGCTCAACATCTGCATGGGTGTCTAACCTGTCATACATGTAAAGCTATTAAAGAGTAACTCATAAATAGGTAAGCTAAGTTTGACTGCATAAATGTTGGTGATGGCATGAGTCATTCACGACCACATAAGCCTTCGCAAGTTACCAAATAAAAGCTTCAATACCTCGTTCTACCAGAAGGTAAAATTAATAGGATTGTTAACTCATTGTCAAATGTACTAAATTGTCTTAAGTAATAAAATATAGATTCAAACCCAATTTATAAGTAGGGATAAAAAATTTAAAATAGAAGATAAAGAGATGTATGAGATAAGATAAAAATTTAAAAGAAAAGATACGAGATTTAAAAAGATAAAAAATTTAAAGATAAGAAAAGTAAAAAATAAGGTGATGATAAAAAGATATTCTAGAATACAAATATGTTGGGGCCTAATTTATCTATTTTTTTCTCCCAAATTTCTTTATAAAGATAAAAATAATAAATTGCATTAAGATGAGATTATGCATGAAATAGACTAAATGAATATCAATCTATTTCTAGTAATAATTTCATTTAGATAGTCTTTCTCAGTTTTTTAAAAAATAGCAATTTTTCAATGCATCATTAGAGGCTTTACACTTTAGAGGTTGATATGAATAGAAGAAGATGGATGGATAAAGGAAGAGAAAGAGATGATGAGCATAGAAAGAGGGTTTCCCCTATTAGAGATACTCAGGCTTAGGATGTATTAGAGAGTTCTGAGTCTCCGGGGTAGTGTAGGGATTGGTATCCTAATTTCCTTCTGCTTCCTACTCCTTTTATAGGTCTAAGGTAGCTTACTCTTCACGCTGGCTTCACGTTGAGTACGGGCTTTCGTGCTAAGCGCACCTTTGGGCTTCCTCGTTTGCCTTCTTCGTGCTAAGCCTTGAGCTTTTCCGCTTAGCGAGGGTGCGCGCTAAGCCTGGATTGCGTGTTAAGCAAGCTGTCCAGTTCTTCCAATTTTTCTTCAACGCTTTTTTTCTTCCAATTTTTGCATCAATTTTCCTCCAAAGCATTTGAAACTTCTTCTTTTAATTTTTGTTAATAAAAAACTACAAAGATATTAATTTCTTTATTATTTTATTAAAAACAATAGTAAAGTAAAGAAATTGCAATCATTCTTAGCCAAAATTGACTATCAAATTAACTCAAATTTCGCAGTTATCAAGGACCAAAATTATCACCCTGAGGATGTGGCCTACTTAGCTCAATGGCCAATGGCTTTAAAGTTCCATTATCTTGCAACAAAAGGATATTTATGGTAGCATAGGCCTTTGTGTTGGTTTCGTTTATTATACTAGTGGCTCGATCACCCTCTAACATGATTCTATAATTTCAATTGTAATTGGAAAATTCCTTTGAATTACAAACTAAAGAAGACAACCAATCGATTTTATGCCTAAGGATAAGGGAAAGATGATTGGTCATCGTTAAAACCCTTTGTCTTAATGCAAGTATCTTGTTTACACTAATTCGGGGGATTGATAGTATAATCAAGGGATTCAGACTTGAATAAATTTGTGAATTGATGATAATATAAACTTATTTGAATAGTAATTTGTGATGATTGCATGTTAGGAAGTCCAATGAAGTTAAATCCTGGTGATCCTTCTCATCGATTGAAACCTTGTTTATTGTGCATGCCAAGTGTTTGATAGTTCCAAAACTCCATCCTTTTGCTTTTTAATCTTTATTTTGATGCAATCTTATTTAATTTGAGTTATTTTCAACAAAATCTTCAAATCAATATTTCTTTCCCTTACTTTCCTTGATTTTCTTGATTTTATACATATTGTTATTTAGATTTAATTAATCTCAATTCCAAATTATTAAGAATTATCAATTTATCAGACAAGTTTCTGTGAAGACGATACTTATTTATTGCTTTATTACTTGAGCAATTTGATACTCTTGCCAAAATCCCAACACTCAACAATTGATAAATTGGATTTTCGTTTCCATCATCGGAATTATTGTATTCATTTCCCCAATGTAGATTGTATCTAATTTTTATTCAAAAGCAGCACCTGTGCTCCTAAATGAAGACAGAACACATGAAACACCTAGTTCCTTTCTATACAGTAATGCGTAATATGATCATGTATTTCATGTCCACAGTTACGCACTTGGTCTATCTCTTTTTGGACAGAACTCGAGCTTTGCCAAAGTCAACTTAGGCAACATCATAATTTGAATTGATTGCCAGTTTTGTAACAATCTTTGGTGGTTTAAATATACTATTTTGAAGCATGAAATAAGTACTTCATATTTCAAATCTAGCATGGTACAAAGTAGTGACATAGCAGTTTTTATTAATGCAAAACGTCACAACATCCAAACATACACAATAACCATACATAGGGGGAATGAAGGAAATGAATCCCTTCTAATCCTTTATTTAAGATTCAACACAACCATGCCACCTCTTTAGATAGAGATACTATTAGGAATGCCTCTGAAAGTCAACCCTTCCTCACTAGAAGGATAAAGCAGTGTGTAAGGCATCTTCACAGGGCCATATCGATTCCTCAGGGTCTCATCATTGTTCCTTTGGATGAGCTTTTGCTCAATTTCAGCCAACTTATTTCCAAATCTCTTGAAGGCTTGTATTATCTGTGCATCAGAAGTCCAACCATTACCACCATCTCTCTGTCCAAGGTATAACTCATCAGAAGCATGCCTTGACAAGACCTCTATGATTGTAAGGTCAGTAAGGGTCTCATTCTTCCCTGTAATTGTTTTCAAATACGCCTTTTGAGGGTTCTTAGCAAGCTCATCATACTCAGGAGACCCTTTCTCAGGCATGAATCGCCTGCTAAGAGTTGGTCGGTTAAGGATGTAACCTCCATATGGATACTGTCCAAAATTAACAGCTGCATGAAGGGCTGAAGCAGTCCATATGAGGATGGTGCAAGAATCAATCAACTCTTGGCGAGTTTTCATCTTCCCCCACCATGGCTCATTTTTCTTGTCACCATGACCAACCTCTACAAGTTCTTTCCAAAAGGCTTGGAGTTCAGCATCTTGTGCAATAGCAGCATCTGACTTGTAGTAGAAAGAGACATATTCTTGGACCCATGACTTGATAGTAGCCCATATCTCTAATCCATCAGCAGCATAAGGATAGTCCTCTATCAAAAGACGAAGGCCATGTGGAGAAGATGAATCCTTAACAGCCACACCTCTAGATAACAAGCAAAAGAAAATAACATTAACATCAAAAAGTTATTTTGACATCAAATTTTATTTTATCTTAAGTAATGAATAGACCTAGAATCTAAATATTTTAGGTACGTGCTTATAACTTGTAAGGATTACCTCTTAACAAGATCAGCAGGTAGTGCTTGCTCAGTGAAAACCCAATCCTTGTATACAACAGCAGACATTTCCAAAGAATATCCTCCCCACAAGAATGTTGATTCTATAATACCCTCTGCATTCACCAGGACATTTCGCGCCAGTGAATTTATGTTCATAGTGTCACGATAGTGTGGAAGCAGAAGCTTGTGAATAGGATGAACCACACTAAGATGTCTGTTTGTTGCTATGATGAATGGCTCAACAACTGCGTGGGTGTTTAACCTGTCATACATGTGAAGATATAAATTAAATAACTCACAAATAGAAAAACTAAGTTTGATAGTAAGAATGTCATTAGAAAAATTTATACCAATGGCTGACAAGTTGGTGAAAGCAAGAGTCATTTACGACTGCATAAGCCTTGGCAAGTAGCCAAATAGAAGCTTCAACACCTTGGTTTGCCGGAAGGTAAACATTACTAACAGGACCATAATTATCACCCCGAGGATGTGGCTTACTTAGCTCAATGGCTAGTGGCTTTAAAGTTCCATTATCTTGCAAGAAAATGATGGTCCTAGTAGCATAGGCCTTGGTGTCGGTTGCATTAATTTTCCTCAAATAAGGAAAGATTGTATCATGGTGATCTAGTATGAACAATCTGTTGTGTTGGATAGCCTGCTCAACCAAAAATAATTTTAGTCCTTGCGACCCATTTCAATCATATCAAAACAAATCGATGTTGCAGCGAATTTTTCAAAGAAATGTTGCTGTCTAAGTAAAGATAAAAAGAATGTGGATTTACCTGTTCTACAGTGAGTCCACCTAAGTTTGGCTCCAAGTGTTGTTTGGCTATTGTACTGGTATTATCACCGTAGAGCTGGCTATCTAGCTTGCTCTTTGGTGGGAACTCCTGCAATAAATTTAATTGGCAATGAGGTAAGGTTATCAACTGCAAACATAACAAGTGAATCAACTATTTTTAGTTTCTTTGTTCTTGCTTAACAGTAAAATAGTAAATTTACCTGAAGTCTTTTAATAATGTGTGGATTCACACCAGCAATCATTTCTCTTGTGAATTCTTCATCAGTCATCCATGCAGACTGCTCCACTGCTCCAAGTAAGAACATTGCAAAAGATCTACTAATCAGCTTACTTTGTTATTTGAAATTAAATATTAGTATATTTCAAATATACCTTGAACCACTTTAGGTGTTGGAAACTTAAGGGCCTGTTCGCCATCAGTTCTGAAGAGTTCTTTGAACAATGGTATAGGGCTAAGCTGGCTAAGTGTATCAGTAGGTAACTTAATTCCACCATCATAGAGTCCTCGCACGTCATCGAAGCTATTAAACTCAGGCTGATTGAACTGTAGCCTAAGTGCAGATTGTAATTTGGGTATGACATTTTGAGATGCAGACTTAAGTATATAAACAAGAAAATCCGATGACTTCAGGTGACCAAATGATTCATCTCTTGGAAGGTAAACAAAGTCACTGCGACTCTCACTTTTAGGATCTGGTAAGATTATAAGAGTAGCATATATATTGGCAACTAATAATAATAATAATTTTTGAATCATTGCAGAGAAAATGTTTAGATCAACACAACAAAAGACATTTACAACAACAAAATAGAAACTGAGTTTCCAAGAAACAACTTATTAAATGTTGATCACATTTTAGCATTTCATTTGTGCTAAAATAGCATAAAGTAAACATCACAAAAAAATGTTTGAGTCTTAGAACAGAAGCCTTATACCTTTCTTAGATTTTTTTCTACCAGTTCTTCCCCTACGAGGGTAAGGCAAGGTGGTGGATCCTCCAAGAACTGGACGAGCCAATCTGGCATTGGAGTCAGGATCACCTAAATCATTGTAGACATCATAGTCATAGATCCTTTCATGTTCTTGGCGCTCTCCTGTTCCATCTCCTCTCAAAGTCTTCAATTCTTCTTCTCTATACTTCACTAGTGGACCCGGTGTTTCACTTGGAAGGTATGTCTACATTTATATTTAAGAAATTTTCTTTTTGATTCATGATGTCAATTTCTGGGAAATACAATTTAAATTCAACAAATTAACTATTTTACTAGGGTGAATATATATGGTTTACCTTGTTTGCAAAGAAAATGCGGTCACTTTTGTATTTTTTGGAATTGTAAACCCATGAGTTGCAAAGGAAGTGGATGGATCCATGGTTAGGAATGTCTTCAAGAGTCAAACTCACAAGGAAGAATTCAACTTGCATAAAATTCTCAATGTAAAACGCTCCAGGTATTCCCATGTCAGTGTCCCATTCAAAATGAACATTGAATGCAGATTGGCCTGCTCCCAAGGTTGGAAGGGAGGTAACAATACCTTCCAAAAATGTTTGCTTTCCAACTTTCCCTTTTCCACTTCCTACAGAAAATAAGAAAAAAAAAAATTGCACTCGTCAAATTCTTAATTATTGAAGTTGATTTTCAATTTTCAGCAAGGATGATTGTCATGTAACACTTCTGATGACTAATCATGTAGCTATTCAAATCAAGTCTTTTACAGCTCAATTACAAAAAATGTGTAAGTTGTTTTTTCCTCCTACTTCATTTCCGTTCATCCAAGTGGCTTGTGTATGAATCTAAGTATCTAACACACTTTTAGAGGTACAATTTATAGTTATAAACCGTTGATTATAAAAACTGATTTTAGATTGTCATAAAATTATATACATATATAACAATTTTTTTTAAGGAAAAAGTTGTTAAAATATCACTTTTATATATATATATATATATATATATATATATATATATATATATATATATATATATATATATAATTTTATCTAGAATTGTCTCAAATAAAAGATACTGTGATCTAGATAAAAAATTATTTTTATCTTAAAATAAAAAATGATAAAGAAAGATATTAATTTAACACACATGACCGTAGTTGAGGTCGTAATTAAATTTCCTTCAAATAATATTTTTGTTTTTCCTTTTCTTAAAAGAAAAATATTACTATAACATTCACTCACAAATGGTGATGGGAAAATAAAAGAGGTGAAAAAAATGAAATAAGAGTGAGATGAAGAAAAAGTGTACAGATATAATAACCCAATTTAAAATGTGATGTACGATTATCATGCTCTTCTTAAAATGAGAGAACAAGAAAAACCTTGTTTTAGTTCATTAAAAACTCTTTATTAAGCCATCTTTAAGTTCAAGGGAATGAATAGTTTGAATCGGGTTCTATATGTCTCAGACTTCATTGAAACCATTAGAAAAAATAACAAATTAAAAACAGAAGTATTGTGGAGTATGAAATAGCCAACTGACAAGTATGATCTATTAATTTATTACTGAACTCATTTATAACATTAGACTTCATTACTGAAAAATTTATATATATATATAAATAAATTTTTCAATAATGATATTCATTTCACTCACTCTATCTCAACTCATTTCCATCTCTATTTTTTTTAATTTTTTTTTATCACATCACATTTTATATTAATCATTTTCTCTCTTTTTTTTTCCTCGATCTCTTTATCTCTCTCCAACATCTATTTTTTTTTTCTTCCTATCAACTCTTATGTCATGGATCATTTCTGAGAAGAAAAAAGAGTCGTCATTAACTTATCATCAGTTCCACAATCAACTTCATCGACACCATTGTAAAAAAAAATGTCATTGTGTTAGTGAATTAATGATGGTGTGTGTATGAGAAGAAGTGAGTAATGAGAAAAGTTAGTTAGTAACCATCAGAACTAGTGGCACTGATCAACCTGAGAGCCACGGATCGGCCCAAAAAGGAAGTGAGTGTGTCCACTGCGGTACCAATGACACCCCCTACAACACCGAGTGCACCGCCCGCGATACCACCTACACTCTTGGCAGAAGTAAGGGCGTTTACGTCCAACACATTCTTTTGCATCAACACCACTGTCCCCTTCACCTTATGCCCCCTGTTTATCAAACCTGTTACACCCGAAAACATCTTTCTTTGCAACAAAAAACGTTACACTCTCTTCTTTTTCTTTAAGACTAGCTAATAATAATAATAAAGAAAGAAATGCCCGTGGCTTGTGAAAAACAAAAGCAAAGGGGTGCAGAGTATTTATAGAGCCAAATTAACATCATGTTCATTGTTCAGAGGGTACTTCGTTGATCTTATCCGATATTTTCATTCTCACAACCCGTGAAAAACATGGTACCATGTGTAGGGCTGTTTAGATAATTGATTTAGTTCATTTATCATAAAAACTTGTATTTCTTTACTTTTACTATTTTTTTTCTTTCCTGTAAATTGGGATGTAAAACAATTTTCTTGTAAAAATACTTTTAGAATGCATGTATATAAAACAATTTACGTGGTATAAATCTTAAAAAAAAATGATTTTAAAACTTTATATTTAAATGATTATAAAACTCTAAAAATAAAAATGGTTGTCTTACCAACCATAATTGACACAAACATGATTGTTAAACTCTCGATTTAAATCGTAAAATCATACGATTTTACGATTCTATTAAGGGTTGACGAGTTAAATCGGAAGTAGAATCGAAATTGGAATAGATTCGTCCGATTTTGCATAGACTCGGACAAATTTGGGTAGACTCGCAAGTCTACTCTGAGTCCACGAGTTTACGGAAACCCAAAATAGCATCGTACAACAACCCCCGAAAATGACTCTCGTGATTCTCTCTACTCACTCACTTTGCCTTGTTCAAGCTACTAACCCCTGAAAATGACTCTCGCTAAGTTACTCGTGTCGTGGTGGTTGTCATCATCACTGTCGTGCTGCCATGCTAGACTGCTGAGTTAATCGCGTCATGGTGGTCCTCGTCATTGTTTGAAACTTGAAAGCCTTTACTCGTCAAAAGTCCTCATTTCATGACCTAGCTCCAAGCGTTGCTCCACGACGCTAAGGTGTTTTCTTTCTCAAAGCTTCTTTGTTAATTCATCTCTGTTAATTGAATGTTTGAAACAATGCTTATCAAGAGAGTATCTGTTAATTGAAATTCTGGCAAGACTATTGTTAGTTTCATTGTAGTGTTGAGTTTTGGGTTTTGTTGCTAAATTAAGGGAGTATCTGTTAATTAAAATCTCTGTTATTTGAAAGTTTGAAACAATGCTTAGTATTGAATTCTGGCAAAGCTAAGATGGTTCCCCGAACATGGACAAATTATCTGTTAATTGAAATTTTGGCTTCATCAAGGGTGGATAGTGGATTTTGTTGCTGCATTTTGGGTAGTGGATTCTGTTGCTACCTTTTGAGTAAACTTTTATGAGTTTACGAGTCAAGTTTATGGAGTCTCCACGATTCTACATAGAATCGCGAGTTTAACAACCATGGACACAAGTAATAATAATTTGTATCCTTTAATTAAGTGATCTAAAATTTAAATCTTGATTGATATTTGAAAATGTAATAAACTTTGTTGAGAGAAAAATACTCATTTTATATGTGTTCACGGATTAATCACTATCTCGAACAAGAAAAAATAAAATATCTTACCAACCAATATCATGATAGAAAAAAAAAAAAAAGATTATCTTTACGCTAAAGTACTCACCGTGCGTATTATAGGTGTGCATGTGGTTATCCCTTTATACACATGATTAAATGTGGAAAGAGAAATAATTAAGTAAATATGCTTAATTATATTTTTTACTCTCAATTTTTTAATTTTTGACAAATTTTATTTTCAACAAATTAATTTGGTGCATTTTATTCTTAACTTTTAGAAAACTTTACGAATTTTATTTTGGGTCATTTAATAATACTAAAAAATGATAAATGAAATTTTAAATGTTCAAATATTTAAAATAAAATATAAAAAAATCAGACAATTTTTATTATTAATAAAATTATATCAAAATTAAAACGTTATTAAATGTTTCAAGACAACACATTTTTGGTGGTAATTAACAGGAATATTACTAAGAGAAATTTTATAATTATCATATTAGTTTGGTTTTTAGGTCATTTTACTCAAATTCTTATTAAAATATAAATTTTAAATGCCAAATTAAACTTCATGGAAATGAACAATATAAAAAACATCGACAACGCGTTTGAAACATATTTGTATTATTAAATAAAAAACATTAAGTTATTAAGTAAAACCGAAGTGAAAATTATTTAATAATAAAAAATAATATTAAAAAAGCGCGTTAATAAATATTTCTAACACTTTTTCATCATATATTGATAGTGTGTTAAAGTATTAATCATATTAAAATATATTTTTTTAAAAAAATTAAAGCAAGTAAAAACATTTATGTACGAAAAAGTAATTAAAATCATCTATCAAAATATATTAAATGTTTTAATTAATTATAAATTGTAAACTATTCCTTTATAATTTTTATTAATGAAAATATATCAAATGTAACTTCAAGTCTATTAATAATCCGATTAATTAAAAAAAATAAAAAATATATCAAAGAGATATAGCTCAATTGATTGAGTAAGATGTATGAGTGTTGTAAACTTGATATTATCTTTGATTTCTATCAATTAAAAAATAAATAAAAGTATATGTTTTTAAAAACTAAAAATAAATATTTTCTTATTTAAAACACTAAAAAATATACAGCAATTTTAGCTAGTTTTTTTTTTTGGATAAACAGGGGGAAAATATACAACAATGATGTAGCAACTCTCACAGTTTGCCATATATTTTATCAAATTAACCTAGTTAGTGTAATAAATTATCAAAAGATGAAACCAAAAATATAAATAAAAGGACAAAATTTTTATTTTAACCTATCAATTTTTTCATAGATTATTGACGTGCATATCTAATTCCTATTATAATGATTAATTAATTTTTTTCAAGAAAGAAGCTCATATTATTTCATTCATTCATAATAATAAGAGTATGATACAATCGGGAATGTATATGCTGGAGACATTGTGGAGTAATAAAAAATCTGGACATTCTTGGAAAGGAGTGAGCGACCCGATTAACTTGTCTAGAAGAAAAACTCAAAGAAAGAGTTAGGGATATGGTTGAGAGCTTCTTTACAATTCTGCAGATCAATAGATCCAAATTCTGAGTGGACCATTGACAAGAAAGCAAGCCATCAGTAAGTTGCTTAGAGTCTGATTTAACGAATGTTTCAGATGACTTTTATTTATTTATATTACATTTTTAAATTTTCAAAATAGAGTTGTTATTTTAAAGGTAATTGCTAACTAGTTAGTTGTCGCAACTAACTAGTTAGGAATGGCTTCTGCAAGTCAAACCTTCTTAATTAAATGGAGATACTGTTAGGAATGCCTCTGCAAGTCAAACCTTCCTCACTAGAAGGATAGAGCAATGTGTAGGACATCTTCAGTGTCTCATCATTGTTCCTTTGGATGAGCTTTTGCTCAATTTCTGCCAACTTTTTTCCAAACCTCTTGAATGCCTCTAATGGTTGTGCATCACAAGTCCAAAATTCACTATCTCTCTGTCCAAGGTACAACTCATCAGAAGCATGCCTTGACAAGACCTCTATAATTGTAAGGTTTTTAAGGGCATCACTCTTCCCTGTAATTGTTTTCAAAAACACCTTTTGAGGGTTGGTCGGTTAAGGATATAGCCTCCATACAGATATTACCCAAAATTAACAGCTGCATGAAGGTCTGAAGCAGTCCATATGAGAGTGGAACAAGTTTGCATCTTTGGCCACCTTGCATTAATTTTCTGGTCAGCATGACCAACCTCTCTAACTTCTTTCCAGAAGGCTTGGAGTTCAGTGTCTTGTGCAATAGCAACATCTGACTTGTAGTAGAAACTGACATATTCTTCCACCCATGAGTGGATAGCAGACCATATCTCTAATCCATCAGCAGCATAGGGATAGTCCTCTATCAGAAGTCGAACAACACCGTGCAGCGAAGATGGATCCGCATCAGCCCGTCCTCTAGATAACAAGCAAGCAAAATAGCATTAACATCAAAAAGTATTTATTTGACATCACTTTTGTCATTTTTATCTTACATTAACGGATAGACCTTGAAACTAGATTTTTTAGGGACGTGCTTATATAACTTGTTAAGGATTTACCTTTTAACAAGATCATTAGGTAGTGAACTCCAAAGGAAATCCCAATCCTTGTATGCAACAGCAGACATTTCCAAAGCATGTTTTCCCCCCAAGAATGTTGATTCTATGATACCCTCTGCATTCACCAGGACATTCCGTGCTACTGCATTTATGTTCATTGTATCACGGTAGTGTGGAAGCAGAAGTTTGTGAATAGGATGAACCACACTAAGATGCCTGTTTGTTGCTATGATAAATGGCTCAACAACAGCGTGAGTGTGTAACCTGTCATACACGTAAAGATATTCGTAAACAATTCATAAATATAGAAAATGTAATTAAGTTTGATAGTAAGAGTGTGATTAGCAAGATTTATACCAATGGCTGACAAGTTGGTGATGGCATGAGTCATTTATGACCACATAAGCCTTGGCAAGTAGCCAAATGGAAGGTTAAGATTACTAACAGGACCAAATTTATCACCTTCAGGATGTGGCCTACTTAGCTCAATGGCCAATGGCTTTAAAGTTCCATTATCTTGCAAGAAAAGGATGGTTCTAGCAGCATAGGCCTTTGTGTCAGTTTCGTTTATTCGCCTCAAATATGGAAAGATTGTATCATGGTGGTCTAGATGGAACAATTTTCTGTTTTCCATAGCCTGTTCAACCAAAATTATTCTAGTCCTAGTAATTCATTTCAATCATATAAAAATTCAAAACAAATCGATTTTGCAGAGAATTCCTTCGAAGTAATTTTACTGTATAAGAAAAGAAAAGAAAAAGAATGTGGATTTACCTTTTCTACAGAGAGGCCACCCAAGTTAGGCTCCAAGTGTTCTCTGGTTATTGTACTAGTGTTATCGCCGTAGAGCTGTCTATCTAGCTTGCTCTCTGGTGGGAACTCAAACAACTGCAATAAATTTAATTTGATATGGGGTAAGTTACTTTGTAGCTAGCTAACTGCAAATTTAACAAGTGGATAATGTTATAGTTTTCTGTAGTTGCTTAACAGTAAAGTACTACTAGTAAATTTACCCGAAGCCATAATAACGGTTGGATTTACACCAGCAAGCATCTCTCTTACGAATTCCTCATCGGTCATCCATGCAGACTGCTCCGCTGCTCCAAATAAGAACATTTTTTAAAAGATTTATTAATCAGCCTACTTTGTTATTTGAAATTAAATATTGAAAGAGTATATTTCTAATATACCTTGATTTACTTTAGGCTTTGGAAACTTAAGGGCCTGTTCGCCTTCAGTTTGGAAGAGTTCCTTGAACAATGTTATAGGGCTAAGCTTGCTTAGTGCATCAGTAGGCAACTTAATTCCAACCTCATAGAGTCCATGCACGTCGTCAAAGCTAGTAAACTCAGGCTAGTTGAATTGCAGTCTAAGTGCAGATTGTAATTGAGGTATCACATTTTGAGCTGCAGATTTAAGTATAAACAAGGAAATCTGATAACTTCAAGTGGCCAAATGATTCATCCCTCGGAATGTAAACAAAGTTGCTGCGACTCTCACTTTTAGGATCTGTTTAAGATATATATTGGTAAAATGTATGTTAACAACATCAACAAACAACAATAATTTTAATTAAAATTCATAGGATAGGAACTGTTTAGATCAGCAAGAGAACTGAAAAAGGCATAGATTAGCAGCCTTACCTTTCTTAGATGGTTTTCTGCCAGTTCTACACCTCCGAGGGTATGGCAACGTGTCGGATCCTCCGAGAACCGGACGGCCCAATCTGTCATTGGTGTCAGGATCGCCCAAATCATTGTAAACATCATAATCATATATCCTGTAATGTTCTTGGCGCTCTTCTGTTCCATCTCCTCTCAAAGTATTCAATTCTTCTTCTCTATACTCTACTAGTGGACCCAGTATTTCGCTTGGAAGGTATGTCTACAATATTTACATTTATTTATATGTAACGAATTTTCTCATCGATGATGTGCAACTTTAAAGAAATTCAATTTTAAATTCAACAAAACTACATGCTTGCTTGGTACGTAGGTGATGAATTGTGTGTACCTGGTTTGAAAAGAAAATGCGGTCATTTTGTACTTATTTGCATTGTAAATCCATGAGTTTCAAACAAAGTGCATGGTTCCATGGTTAGGAACGTCTTCAAGAGTCAAACTCACAAGGTAGAACTCAACATGCATAAAATTCTGAATGTAGAACACTCCAGGAATTCCCATGTCACCGTCCCATTCAAAATGAAGATCAAATGCAGACTGGCCAGCTCCCAAGGTTGGTAGGGAAGTAACATGTTTTTTTTTCTCTGAACTTTCATTATTTGTATGGTTTTTGTTGGAAATCTCACATCGTGATGCAATTACAATAGTGATTTAAGCATGTAGGTCTGAATCACGTTAAACAAAGTTATGTTATGAATGTAGACATGAGATGTCGAATCACATTAAATAAATTATTGTTGTGGATGTAGGCATGAAAGTTGAGAGATCAAACCACTTTAAATAAATTTATCATTTTTTTCTTATTTTATTTATGGTGTTGCTTTTTTAATTCTATTGTGTGTTCTTTCATTATTGTGCATGAAGAGATGAGTGGTTTTTCCTAATGATGGTATCAAAGCATGTCCTAATAATTGTTGTTGTGTTTATCGGACAACCCTCTATAGAGCCATTATCGAACCATCGGCATATGTTCGGTCCTGTAAATTTCACGCTTGAGAATTGAGATGTTCAGTCCTTGATGTGAGGAGAATATATTGGATATCTCACATCGACTAGTGATATGATCAAAATAGTGTATATAATTGAGGTGTAAACATGATCTTACAAGCTCGTTTTGTAAGATTAAGTTTAGCCCATAGTCACCATTCAAAGAGCCTTTGTCCCTAAACTTTTCTACAACCGGTAAACGTCCTCTAATTTCTTTTTTCCCTCATAACATTTAGGTTTTTCCGTCTATTTTATTACATTTACAGGCCTGAGACATCATTCCCAAAGTTGAATGCGTGTTCAAACCAAGCATGAATAATAAAACAGAAGTATCAGAAGCAAAAGGATAAACAGGCAATAACAAACTAATAAGCACAACTACACAGCAAAAGAAAATTTAGAAATAATTAATGAACAAACAAAGAACAGAACCTGGTTTCGTGACTTGCATGCGCACACACATTCATACATATTTTTCATTCCAGATTGTGAATGCATCACCATGACTGGTATGTTGTGGATTCTTGCTTGCCTCAGTCCCCTGAGAGTTGATGATTACTTTAAGACGCTTGCATATCCAATTACACAGCAAATTATTGACAACAATGTTGATATGAAGATGCAAAAAGTAATACTATAAAGAACAAAAGATTGTGAAACTAACTGATAGCTGCTAAATAATTGTATTTTAATAGTAGAAAATTAATTAAATATTGACCTGAAATTAATTATTTAGCAGTTATTTGTGATTAAAAGTTAGAAAATTAATTAAATTGAATTTTTGGTTGCAGATATAAAAATTGGAAATGTAACAAGCAAAAAGGGCAGAAAAATTGAAGAAAAGAAGAAAATTTGAAGAAGGTCCAAGCCCAAGTTTGCACCTATTCTTTCACCCCTCCTCTCATTGTAAAGCCCTCATGACCATGAGTGGCTAAACCCCCTAGCTAGGGCCTGACAGGCCTAAAAAGCCAAAGATGTATGGAGCATTTCAAGAGTTATCAATAAAAGGAGGAATTCCCTCCAGGTTCTTTTATTTATTTACCGTTCTTTCTTTTTACATCCTGTATCTCGAAACTTGCTTCCTGTTAGGGTTTAGTCTACTCGGGAGAGGGAAAAACCTAATTAGGGATAAGGAATGAATACTTGAATCTGTTTTAAGGGTTAGGCCACTCGGGAGAGGGTAACGCTTAACAGAACACTAAAAGAAAGAAATTATCGGGTTATCTTTTAGAGAGTTTTTCTTCCAGGTTCTTTTACCTGCTTTCTTTCTTATTTATTCTGCATTTCAAACTTTATTTTCTGTTAGTCTTTAGGTCACTCGGGAGAGGGTAAAGCCTAATTAGGGATAAAGAATGAATGCGTGAATCGGTTTTAAGGGTTAGGCCATTCGGGAGAGGGTAACGCTTAATAGAACAATAAAAGAAAGAAATCATTGGGTTAGAATGACTTAATGCCCCAATGCCCATGCTTTAGCAAACATCTAGAATGTAATCTTAATGCATCTTAGTTATTGAGTGTTCGCAAAGGGCATTTGGAAGATAGGTAATTAAGGTAGGCTTGTCATCGTGAGGCATCACGGGCAAGTAGATGGATAGATGTGAGGTAGAATTAGTTCGCTGGTATTGATAACAGACAAATCCAGAATCCATATATCTAGGCTAATTAGACTTGTCAGGTTTTAGCGATTTTAATATATAGATTTTATTCCCTATTTTTATTGTTGGGTTCCAGGAGGGTTCTAGGAGTAAGTATTTAGATTTAGTAGATTTAGATTTATTTCGTAGAAGTAGTTATCTTTATCGCAATTTAAATATTTTATCTTCTATCATTTATCTTTTCTTTTATCTTCTAACTTTATCTTTAAATATCTTATCTTTTCTTTTATCTTCTAATTTTATCTTTAAATTCTTGCTTTTAAATTGGGGTTTGCATTAATCTAAGTACAAACAAAGTCCCTGTGAATTCGACACTCGGACTTCCGAGAACTTTACTACTTGTGACGATTTGATACACTTGTCAACGAGTTAACACTAACACCACCATTCCTTTGATAGCACAAGGATATGCCTGCAATTGTTCCCCAGAGTTGTGGATTCCCTAAGAATGACAAGTTTGAAACTGAAATAAAGTAAAGATACCATCAGATGGAATCTTTCCTTCCAAATTGTTAAATGATAAATTGAGAAAATTGATCAATTCTCCCAAGCCTGCCAATTTCCACTGGGATGCTTCCTGTTAATCTATTATATTGGACAAGTCAAGCTTGATCAATTTAGTGCATATTCGTCCCATTTATGGGAGGTATTGTTCCTAAGAGAAGGTTATTGTTGAGAACAAAGAATTTAGTCTAATCGAATTTTCCAAACCGTCTGGAATCCTAAGAGAATTGGTTGTGTGAGAGATCCAGTACACCAAATTTCAGACACTTGCCTAATGCTTCTGGAATTGAAGTTTTGAAAAGGTAATCGTGAGATGAGGAAAGTTCTTCCAATATGAATTCATATTATGATGTTAACTTGGGCAACATCATAATATGAATTCATTGCTAGTTTTGCAACAAGCTTTGGTGTTTTAAATTACTATTTCCATGCATGAAAGCTTCACTTCATATTGTAAATCTAGCATGGTACAAAGTAGAAACAGAGAAAATTTATTAAAGCAAAACATCAAAGCATCCAAACATACATAATAACTATACACGGGAATGAAGGAATTACACCTCATCTTTTATTTAAATTGCAACACAACCATAAACCTCTTTAGATGGAGATGCTGTTAGGAATGCCTCTGCAAGTCAACCCTTCTTCACTAGAAGGATAAAGCAATGTGTAGGGCATCTGCACTGGGCCGTATCGGTTCCTCAGTGTCTCATCATTGTTCCTTTGGATGAGCTTTTGCTCAATTTCTGCCAACTTCTTTCCAAACCTCTTGAAGGCCTCTAATGGCTCTTTGTCAAAAGTCCAAAATTCACCACCATCTCTCTGTCCAAGGTACAACTCATCGGAAGCATGCCTTGACAAGACCTCTATAATTGTAAGGTCTTTAAGGGCATCACTCTTCCCTGTAATTGTTTTCAAATATGCCTTCTGAGGGTTCTTAGCAAGCTCATCATACTCAGGGGACCCTATCTCAGGCATGAATCGCCTGCTAAGAGTTGGCCGGTTAAGGATATAGCCACCATAAGGATATTGTCCAAAATTAACAGCTGCATGAAGGGCTGAAGCAGTCCAAATGAGTGTGGTGCAAGATTCAATCAACTCTTGGCGAGTTTTCATCTTCCCCCACCATGGCTCATTTTTCTTGTCACCGTGGCCAACCTCTACTAGTTCTTTCCAAAAGGCTTGGAGTTCAGCATCTTGTGCAATAGCAGCATCTGACTTGTAGTAGAAAGAGACATATTCTTGGACCCATGACTTGATAGTAGCCCATATCTCTAATCCATCAGCAGCATAAGGATAGTCCTCTATCAAAAGACGAAGACCATGTGGAGAAGATGAATCCTCAACAGCCACACCTCTGGATAACAAGCAAAGAAAAATAACATTAACATCATTTTTTTTTATCTCAAGTAATGAAAAGAACTAGGATCTAAATATTTTAGATACGTGCTTATAACTTGTAAGGATTACCTCTTAACAAGATCAGCAGGTAGTGCCTGCTCAGGGAAAACCCAATCCTTGTATACAACAGCAGACATTTCCAAAGCATATTTTCCCCAGAAGAATGTTGATTCTATAATACCCTCAGCATTCACCAGGACATTCCTAGCAAGGGCATTGATGTTCATTGTGTCGCGATAGTGTGGAAGAAGAAGTTTGTGAATAGGGTGCACAACACTAAGATGCCTGTTTGTTGCTATCACGAATGGCTCAACAACTGCATGAGTGTTTAACCTGTCGTACATGTAAAGATATTAAAGAGTAATTCAAAAATAGATAAACTAAGTTTGATTATATAAATCTAGTTTGCAAAATTTATACCAATGGCTGACAAGCTGGTGGTAGCAAGAGTCATTTACGATCACATAAGCCTTGGCAAGTAGCCAAATAGAAGCTTCAACACCTTGTTCTGCTGGAAGGTAAACATCACTAACAGGGCCAAAATTATCACCCTGAGGATGTGGTTTACTTAGTTCAATGGCCAATGGCTTTAAAGTTCCATTATCTTGCAAGAAAAGGATGGTTCTAGTAGCATAGGCCTTTGTCTCAGTTGCGTTTATTCTCCTCAAATATGGAATTAGTGTGTCATGATGGTCTAGTATGAACAATTTGTTGTTTTGGATAGCCTGTTCAACCAAAAATGTTTTAGTCCTTGCGATTCATTCCAATCGTATCAAAACAAATCGATTTTGCAGCAAAGTAACAGTAGAATTCTTCAAAACAATGTACTGTATAAGTAAAGAAAATAAAAAAAAAAATGTGAATTTACCTGTTCTACAGTGAGTCCACCCAAGTTAGGCTCTAAGTTTTCTTTGGTTATTGTGCTGGTATTATCACCGTAAAGTTGGCTATCTAGCTTGCTCTTTGGTGGGAACTCCTGCAATAAATATAATTTGCAATGAGTTAAGGTTATCAACTGCAAATTTAACAAGTGGATAAAATGTTTATAGTTTTATGTACTTAACAGTTCAATAGTAAATTTACCTCAAGTTTCTTAATAATGTGTGGATTTACTCCAGCAATCATCTCTCTTGCAAACTCTTCATCAGTCATCCATCCAGACAGATTCACTGTTCCAAATAAAAAACATTTCAAAAGATGTATCAGCTTACCATGTTTATTTATGAATATAAATATTGCTAGGATCAGGAATATGCTTTTAATGTACTACCTTGAATTACTTTAGGTGTGGGAAACTTAAGGACCTGTTCCCCATCAGTTCTGAAGAGTTCAGTGAACAATGGTATAGGACTAAGCTTGCTAAGTGCATCAGTAGGCAACTTAATCCCACCATCATAGAGTCCGCGCACGTCGTCAAAGCTAGTAAACTCAGGCTGGTTGAATTGTAGTCTAAGTGCAGATTGTAATTGAGGTATCACATTTTGAGATGCAGATTTGAGTATATAAGCAAGGAAATCTGATGACTTCAAGTGACCAAATGACTCATCCCTCGGAATGTAAACAGAGTCGCTGCGAATCTCACTTTTAGGATCTGTTTAAGATATTTAATAGCAACATTAATGACAGTAATTTCAGAACTCATAGGATAGGGAACTGTTTCAGATCAGCAAAAGTTGTTATATGTTTGCTTTGCAGAAAACATCTCAGTTCTGGCAAAACAAATTGATCCTAATTAATGGTGACATAATGTTTGGCTAATTTCATTGCATCATTTTTGCTAAGATATCATAAAATAAATAATATCACAAGAGAACTGAAAAAAGAGGTTTGAAACTAATTAGATAGAACAAAAAGCCTTACCTTTTTTAGATTTGTTTCTACCAGTTCTTCCTCTGCGAGGGTAAGGCAAGGTGGACCCCCCGAGAACCGGGCGAGCCAAATTGTCCTTTTCGGGTGTTCCCAAATCATTGTAGACATCATAATCATAGATCCTTTCATGTTCTTTGCGCTGTCCTGTTCCATCTCCTCTCAAAGTCTTCAATTCTTCTTCTCTGTACTTCACTAGTGGACCCGGTGTTTCACTTGGAAGGTATGTCTACATTTATTCACATTTAACAAATTTTCTCATTGATGCATAATGTCATTTTCTGGGAAATACAATTTAAATTGAACAAATTAATTACTACTTTACTAGGTGAATAATGGTTTACCTTGTTGGTAAAAAAGATACGAGTGTTTTTGTACATTTTTGCATTGTAAACCCATGAGTTGCAAACAAAGTGGATGGTTCCATGGTTAGGAACGTCTTCAAGAGTCAAACTCACAAGGAAGAATTCAACTTGCATGAAATTCTCTATGTAGAATGCTCCAGGAATTCCCATGTCACTGTCCCATTCAAAGTGAATATCCAATGCAGACTCTCCAGCTCGCAAGGTTGGTAAGGAAGCAA
The DNA here is from genome assembly GCF_004193775.1 of Glycine soja. NCBI lineage: Eukaryota > Viridiplantae > Streptophyta > Magnoliopsida > Fabales > Fabaceae > Glycine > Glycine soja. The sequence goes on along the minus strand of NC_041009.1, from coordinate 15,327,840 downwards.
CAAGACCTTCCAGAAAAGTTTGCTTTCCAACCTTTCCCTTTCCGGTTGCTACAAAAATTTCTCATGATGTCAATTTCTCAATTATTGAAGTTCATTTGTCAATTACAGTTATATGTCAGACTGTCAATTAATGTTTCTCACATGAACCGTTCATATCATATTGCTATTCTTGTTACAACTCAAGTACAATTTAATTACAACATCACAAAAGCTCTTTGTCAGTAGTACTTATTAGACTTCAGTAAAAAAAAAAAAAATAGCACTTATTAGATGAAGTCGACTAGGTAAATCACACAACTCATTTTCTCATTTAAATGTCAAAGTTTTAGAGCTCTAAACAATATATTTTATTATAAAATACAAGAAAATTTTATTAAATAGTAAACAGAAATTAAAATGAGGAAAACAAGATTCTGGGAGGGATTATTTGTCTTTTTCCTACCGTCTGATTCCTATTTCTTCTTGTTTGCGTTGAAATAGAATATTTTAAAAGTATTAATTAGATAATACCTACACATACAAGGTACATATAAAGTAAAAATTTGTTTTATTATGATAATATAGAACTATGAATCTGGATAACACAATTATATATAGATGATGAAGATTAAAATATAGCCGGTAGACAATAATCACCTTATTTACAACTATGCAAAAATATTTAATACTTATATTTTAAAACTGAATAAAAAGTAAAAAATAATTAATAAATCTTTCTTATCCAAATAATATAAGGACAGACATTTTTATTATGTTTCTTTTCACTTCATTTTATTTTCTAATCAGTTAATGTCTCCAAGTCAGAACTCAAACAAAACAAACATCAACAAAACAAATAAGGAAATTGTGTAGAGTAGTGAATGATGAGTAATAAGAACAGAACATACAATCAGCACTGGTGGCACTGATCAACTTGAGGGCCACTGATCTGCCCAGAAAGGAGGTGAGGGTGTCAACTCCGGTGCCAATGATATCACCGACGGCACCGATGGCGCCGCCGATAATACCAGTGGCACTTTGAGCAGAGGTGAGGGCGTTGATGTCCAACACATTCTTACGCATCAACACCACTGTCCCCTTTAGCTTCTGGCCCCTGTTAAAGATACCCGACACAACTGGAAACATCTTTGCTTTCAACAAGTAACAACGTTACACTGTAGCTTTTCTTTTTTTAACTAGAGAAGATTAAGCCTGTGGCTTGTGAGGAACACGAGCAAAGTGATGAGTATTTATAAGGCCAAATTATAAGATGCTAGCTCAGATCAAAGAAGGGTAATGATAATTTTTTAAGACCACGTGCAAAACATGATCTTCCTGATAGCTCCTCTTCTGGTATAAAATGATTAATATATGCATGTGGTTGCATCATCATTAATTTTTTTTGTTTTAAGTGATGTTTTCATTTGCTACATAGTTAACTCTTCCGCCAATGGAAAGGTCCTCTTATGTCTGCTCTATTATTAGCCCTTTTTTTCCCCTTTTGTTTAAACATACTAATAAAAGAGGTTCATGTTTAAGGACAATAATGATTAATGAGACATACTTAATTGGGTGTAAACTGTGAGATTAAATGATTAATATATGCACAATAATAAATGTAAACTATTTTATAACATTTCTTTTTTAAATTAATTCTATATTTTCCTGTGCAATGTTTTTCTTTTACTTGTGTAATTGTGTCACACTACAGGGTCTGAAGTGAAGCTCAAACCAGACAAGAGTATATACATCAAATAAATCAGGAAAAGTCAAAACAAATTATCAATGCATTTAAAAAAAAGAAGATATTTTCTTAATGCATTTTAAAAAAATAATCAAATATTTTCTTTTGAATATGCTCTTCATATGCATACATTTTCATTGCAAAAATTATTACAGTGTTAATATATGACTTAATAAATTACTTTTAAGATAATTATTATACAAATTAATAAACTTGTTATACATAAAGATTTGAAATTAAATAATAATGTAAAAAGAATATCGTTACAGCATCGATGCATGTAATATTTTTTCTTAAATATTTCGGTCATAAGTTTTGTTTAGTTATCAGTGGGAGAATTTAAAAAATATTTTTTTTTAGATTTAAAAATTTTACAATAGATATCAAATCTAAAACACTTGTACAATCTTATATAAAATTTATTGAGACTTTAGTCTAAGTTTAGTAACTTTCATACAATACAACGCGTGACAAGATGCTTCCGCACCGAAATCATCCTTATAATTTAATCTTTCGTTTGGAACCCCATTTTGTTTTCATGATAAACGGGACAAAACGTTTAATTAAAAAATAACTTTAAAGTATTTTATAAAATAGTTAGTCTAAGTCATACCTGTTAGATCTTTTTCTAAAAAATAAAGTCTCAATCTGAATTTTGTATATGAAAGAAAAATATATATTCAGAAATAAATTCCAGTCTATTGTTGATATTTTTAGTTTGAGAAAGAATGGCTATGGTTTGAATAGAAAAAAAAAAAGGATTTAATTGCCTCTTCTAAGGAGAAAACATACTTTAGAAGATAAAGAAGAAGAATAATAATTATTGATTAAAAATTAACGGTTGAGAATAATAATAATAATAATAATAATAATAATAATAATAATAATAATAATAATAATAATATTTCTTCTGTTTCTTTAGTAATCAAGTAAGGTGACTTTTCTTCTTTTATTTCCTTAATTTAACTAAACCTGATAAAATTACCTTCTCCTTTAATAAAATTTCTTATCTTACTTCTGAATCAAACACAGTGTAAAAAGACGAAAGAGGAAAAGTACACCAAATGATAAATCTGATAAGAAAAAAAATTACTATATTCTCCAAAAGTAACCTTAAAGTTATCAACATTGAGCGTCTATCTGCTTCTCTGCAGGAATATATGACCAAGGATCACTGGTCACTGCTTGTTAATTAAGAATGGAGTGTTCCAAAGATCGATCTTTCACAATATATTGGGGCTGGATTACAATCTTATTGGACAAGATGGAGAACAATCTTCGAATCTCTGGCCCAACTATTTGTTAAATCTAATATTTACTGCTATACACATGTGTCATGTAAGTGTGCCAAAGGCTCTTGTGATACAATATATATCGATCAGGAGCACGCAGTCAACAAAAGGAATTATACCTCATGCGTATTGGTTCAATTTTTTAACCTCCTATTTAATTATATATAATATTTTATTATAGAACACAAATCTTAAAAAGTTACCATCCTGTACGATTTTGTTATAAAAAAACTGTATGTGATCGTGGTATTTTTTTTCTCATAAATTACTTATTCAGATTTGCAGGTGGCATATATTTTAACTTCATGTTCTTACAACCTTGAATTTAAAATATATGATCACACGAAGGCTGCACATATTCTAACTTCATTGGTTTGTAGATAAAATATAAGTATTTTTTAACTAGCTGTATGTTTTAGGTTGTGGATCTTATATAGTTTATCGATGGATAAGATCAAAATATTATTTCGAACTTAGTAAATACCTAGTTAGCTCGATTACTTTGAAGTTTGAACTATTATTTAATCTACTGCATCTTTTCAATGCATTTTTCCAGCTTAGGATTAGCGTGTGAGGATGACCCAAGCATGGTTTGGAAATAAAGATTTATTTTGTTGGTCAAATGAGCACCGGCCACAATATTAATTGTCTAATTAATATAGAGTTTCCATTGATAACTCTTGTGCATAAATATATTTTGTAATTAAATTATACATAAATTATCGAATTTTTTTCTTTTATTATTTCTTTTGGTGTGAATCATTAAGATTTTGACATCTTCTGAGTTTTATTCAATTGGTGTTTAAACTGGTAAATTTATATTATTTTGGTGGTGTATTTTATGTACAAACATAGAAGAAGGCATGGAAGAGAATTGCAAATCTGGAGATTATCGTTCAACGCGTCACTCTTACTCAACGGATAGCCCTCGCTTAGCACAAAAAAGCCACCAGGGAAAGCCAGATGTCATGTGAAGATGTGTTTAGCGCGTGTTGTATACTTAACGCATAGTCACTTATTCCTCGCTTAACGTGCATTCACAGTTAGTGCGAGGTCATGAAAAAAAAAAACAAAATTCAGTTGCGTTTTAAGTGAGGAAAAAGGAGGGAATGAGGCATTCATTCTTCTTCCCCACACAAAGAAAAACTAGGGCACATTCCTTTGGAAGAGAAATTAATCAACCATTAGGAGCTTCCACTTCCACTTCCTCTCCATTCTTCTCCACTCTCTTCACCTATTTTCATTCCTTTTTGTAATTATAAGTCTCTCATGACAATGAGAGGTTAAACCATCCATTGTTGGAAGCTTAACAACTAAACACTCTTGATGTAATGATTCTTACTATTTATTTAATGTTATTTTAGTTTCATTGTCTTTTTTTTGTGCTTATTTTCATGTTTGTGGCTTGATCATCCATATTCATGTTATGTTTTAGGGTTTATGCATTGAAAAATGTTTATCTCTTAAGAACTAGAAAAAAATCTAAATAATTCATCTCTAGGGATAGAATGATGTTATTTAGTTTGTTTTATGCATCTCTAGTTATAATGCAATTTACCGAATTTGTCTTTTAAGGGATTAGGAGAAAAACTAGGTAAATTAGGCTCTTTCGTGTGAGGAATCATGGTTAGAGTATACGAGTAAATGTAGGTGATAATTGAAATAATATTGAATAGAGAAAAATCATTGACATTGCATCAAGAGTAATTTCGGTAGACTAAGCCCAAACATACCTATAATTTTGCATCAACCATCACTTCACCGCTCAGAGTGTTTGTTTTTCTCGTCTTGCACATGCTAGCTAATTAGTTTAATTTTATGTCAAATGTTATAAATATTTAAATCAATCCATCAATTGCTTGAAAATTGGATAAACACAAATTTTGAGTATAATCAAAGTCTATGTGGACTCGACACTCAAACTTCCGTTTTACTTTATTACTTAGACGAATTGGTGCACTTACCGAAAAGTTAACATCCATTATTTGATTAATAGGCTTGTAAAAATGCTTTCTTTAATAAGGATTTAGCTTATTTTATTATTTTTTACTTATTTCTTTTTATTTGTTCACTTTATAAAAAATGTTTTTATTTTTTAAAATAGATTAAGATAACATTAACTATTATCCTTCTCAATTATTTTTTTCTTAATTATTAAATATATTTCATATTTTTAAGAAAGTTAAAAGTAATTTTAACATAAATTGTAGTGGTAATTACACTTCTTGTTAACTCATTTTGTTAACTTGTTGGCAAGTGTACCAATTTGTCACAAGTAGTAAAGTACTCGGAAGTCCGAGTGTCAAATCCATAAGAACTTTGTTTGTATTTAGATTGATGCAAATTCAATTTACAAGCAAGAGATAAGAAAATAATATAATAAATAAAGAAAGGTAGGAGATAAGATAAAGATTTGAAAGAAAAGATGAAAGATTTAAAGATAAAAATAGAAAATAGAAAAGATAAAAGATTTAAATTAAAAGATGATAAAGATAAAACAAAGATAAGATAAGAAAAGTAAAAGACAAGAGAAATAAAAGATTAAGATAAAGATAAAGAATGATAAATTCAGAATGTGATAATGTTAGGATCTAGCCTGCCTTATTTGCTTAAGATGTATTATTTTAGATTTATTTCTATCAATTTGATGAATTTTTTTCCTACCCATATCTCTTAGAATACTTGTCCCTGATGTCTCAGGGATAACAAGCGTATCGTACCTATCTATCTCCCAAATGTCTTTGCAAAGACTCAATAGATAAAATGTATGAAGTTCTAATTCTAGATGTTTGCTTTGTTAATGAAATCACTCTATGTCTAGCAATAATTTTATTAAGATACTCATTCCTTTTAGTTTTATTAGAAATTCCCTACCTCTGTCGAGCGACTAATTCCTAAAACAGATGTATGCAAACCTTTCTTGTTTTTCTATTAAGGATTACCCTCTGTCGAACACCTAACCCCCAAAGATGATGTAAGGATGAATGATGCATGAAATTAAAAGTAAGAAAGGATAATAGGAAAGAAAATACCTGTTTACATTGATAAATATGAAGTGTACAATACATCTTTTGGATTTTTAGGTCTGTCAGGCCCTAAGTAAGGGTTTAGCCTCTCATAGCCACAAGGGGTCTTACACTTGAAAAGGGGTTTAGAAACTGATGGAAGAGAAGGGATGGAAAAAGAAAGATTCCTCCTACTAGACACACTCAGGCTTAAGATGTATTCATTAGAGAGCTCTGAGTCTTCGGGGTGGTGTGTTTTCTCCTTGCCTTACTCTTTTTTATAGTTGTTGGAGTGAACTTTGGCCTGATGCAAAAAATCTTCCTTATTCATATTTTTTATATTTTCAGGATCTTTTTCACTTTTAATCCCTCTTTTCCATATTTGCAAGTCATAAATAATATCAATTTCTATCATTTAAGCCAAAAATAACTGCTAAATAAATATTTTAAAAGATATTTTCAATATATTTTTATTATAAAAAATAAGTCATATTTAACAGTTATTACATTTGTAAGTGCATCAAATTGTTTCAAGTAGTAAAGTAAATGGAAGTATGAGTGTCGAGTCCACATGAACTTTGTTTATACTTTAGATAGATACAAACTCAACTTAAATGTCTAAGGCAGCTTAAAATTTGGTGCTTCCTACTCCTTTTATAGGCTTAAGGTAGTTTAAAATTCATGCGACCTCACATAGACTTAACGAGTATGACGACGATCACACAGCTAACGTGAAATGCACGTTAAGTGTGCCTCTAGGCTTCTTCAAGAGTCTTCTTCGCGCTAAGCTTGAGTTGGCCACTAAGCTAGGAAACGCGTTGGATTTGTCTTGTGCACTAAGTGAATTATCTCAATCTTAATTTTTTTTTCAAATTTTTGCATCAATTTTTCTCCAAAACACTTTAATTTTTCTTCTTTTGAATTCTGCTGGTCAAGAATTAAGATGACATTATAAACCTCATTATTCTATTAAAAATAACAGTAAAGTAGAATAATTTTAATCATTCTTAGTCAAATTTAACTATCAATTAAAGCCAAATTTCACAGTTACCACTTCTTAATCTATCTTTTATATTCTATAGTAGACAAATAAAAAAAGGATTATTACTCACTATTAAAAAGAAATGATAATTTTAACTTTAGTACTATACATGTCTAACTATTGCAACAGAAATGGTATCACTTAAACATGTACAACACACGCGTTTAAAAGTTCCTTAAAATAATAATATTTTTTTAAAATATATCATTTTAACAATTTTTTAAAATTTATATTATTTTGATAAATAAACCAGTTTTTGTTATCAGTGAAATTGAGAGAAAAGATAAGAACAAGGTTAAAACGTCTAAAGAATTGTAATAAGGTATCAACACAAAACACCATTAAACTAAAATACATATCGTGTTCCTTTGTCTATCAATTAATTAGTATTGTCAGTGGAGATGCATGGAATGATGGAAAGTTGTTCAAACTCCAAAATTAATGCACTACATCAACATGAGTTTTTTTTCTAAAGCCTATTTAATGGCGCGGTTTCCTCTTTAAAAAATATTCAGTATTTTTCTATCAGTAATATACAGTATATAATTACATTTGTCTGTTCTCTTAAAAAAAATTACATTTCTCTGCTTGGACTTTATATGTGAAAATAAAATTTTATAAGCAACATAGAATTTAATAGTACTGTGTAAAAAAAATTAATACGTACCAAGTTGAGTACAAATTAAAGGGTACTGATAACTCAAGGCAAGGGGTAGAACATGCCAACATAATCATTTTTCAATCCATTTAAGATTAATTGACAAGGACTCTCCCAAAATAACCAAGTCCAGGAAGCATGCCAACATTAGTATTTCTCTATGACTCTATCTATTTTCATGCCCACATAAAATACTTTGTAGGCCACTATCGCAACTCCGATATGACACTAAGTACAGAACCAGGTTGTGCTTCAGTGAAATACATTAATCAAGAACCATACGTGCAAATTAAAAATAGTTTTTAATATAGGCAGTTTACAATTTTTAACGTTCTGTAAGAACTTGATTTTCTATATTGTAAATGCTAAAAAATGATGTAAAAATTCTAGATTCGTTCTTTATTAACCGATCAAGAAAGTAGACGTGATCTTCACAACTTTTACATTCTGTAAGAACTTATTACAGATACATACATCCAAGAAACAAGGTCTCATCCTTAGGAATAAAAAATAAATGGCTCATAATCCAAAATCTTTTTTTGCTTACGGGGAGGCAAAAACCACTAGAACCTAATTAACATTAATACGGGGGTATGAAACCCCCAATATAATATTCCCAAAGCAAGGACGCTGTAGGAGTAGAGAATTACTGAACTCTTTAACTCTTTAACTTGATGAGACCTCAAGGCAAACCCCACACGATTAGCTTCATGATGCGCACGTGTTATCCTACAGTGATAGGATAAGTAAATCATACTTTTTTTTTAAAGAAAATCATATTTTCTTAATGCACGAAACAAGTAATTGATTACAGCAATTTATAGAATAATTATTTTATCATATCCAATAATTAGTATATTGGTTTAATTACAAATTTTACCATCAAATTTTTATTATTTTGTTAAATTTATTACTTAAGTTCTATTTTAGTAAATTTTATCACCATACTTTCATAATTATGAATTTTATCGTTCTATTTTTTTATAAATTTTATCATCTAATTTTTAACATTTTGTAATCATTCAAATTTTTTTATTATTATGTATTCTATCATCATATTGATAACAAAACAATATAAAAATCACTTTTATAGATTTTTATACATTGATTGTAATTATAATTAATGTAAAAAAATAACTTTTTGAATCGGTTGTGATTATAATCGATGTAAAAATTCATTTTTGTATATAAATAAAAATTACAACTAATATTAAAAATCAAAATAATTCATTTTTCATCGCCAAGTAATAAAATATGAAGAAATAAAATTTACAAAAATAAAATTTGGATGATAAAATTTATAAAATAATAAAAATTCAGTGATAAAATTTAAATTTGAGTCTAGTATATTCTAATCACTAGACACTAAACAAGCCCATAACGTTTATAAAAATACTCGGACCGAAGGGAATAAAATATTTAAGTTCAAAGTTTACTTTTGTAAGCATGTTCTTAGAAAGAAACATTCATTCTTTTTATGGAAAAAAATATTGATTTTGGTTAATTGGACTATGAAAATTTTAATATTCAAAATCATTATAAATATTGTCTAGTTGTTCAATCACCATCGAATATAACTTCTAAATATTGTTTAACTACATATAGTCTGGGCAATGGACTTTATAGACTGCTTACCAAAAACAAAAATAAAAAACTTATAGACTATAGAGCGTTGTCTCACACTTATTTGTTGTGCAGTGATCACTAATTTTGTGAAATAGTTTTTTATTTTAAAAATAAGATTTACCGGCCCTACTGACGTTTGTTTGACTTTACATAAATAATTATTTTTAACCTTTTAAAATTCTTTCAAGAATGGAAGTGCGCAGTATTCTGATTTTACTATAATTTTTAAATAAGTTTAAAAAGAAAATCATATGGATTATGTGAAATCTTGTAGTATTTTACTATTTTAAGAGGGTTCAAGTTCCATGTACGTCACTTTAGAGTTTAGAGAATCTAAGTGTAGAATTTTCTATTCTTTTTTAAAAAAAAATTAATTTTATATGCTAACGTGCAAGATTTCTGAAATCTATAAAATTTTATAAAAATAAAATCTATGTAAATTAAATAATACTATTCATTATGAAAAAAAATCCTTAATTCTAAATTAATGGGGGAAAAAAATCCAATTGCGGCTTTGATTATGATACCTCACTATTGTAATATTTGACAAATAAAGACTGTAATTAAATCACGTCAGGATATCTCAAATAATTAACATGTTAGTAGCCACCTGATTGACATATAATTATTTAGTTCCACGCAATGGCAGATCCAACAAATTTCTTGAATGGAGAAAAGAAAATAATCTATAATATTTTCTTTAAAAAAATACATAATCTTGTGAGCCTCTTAATCTCTTTCTTTATTTGCGACGGTATTATTTTTTTTGAAATCTGATGTGTTTAGTGATAGAGAAGTGGTAAGCATTAGAAGTTAAAATAATAAAATTAGTATTAAATTAATCTCTTTTTTAGTTTTTATAATTTTTATATTTATTTTTTACAAAAATTCTTAGGAGACAACGCTTTTTTTTTTATGGGGCAATGAAATTATTATATATATTTGAGTAAAAAAAATTATTTTGTGCAGGCAATTGCCCCATATCTCAGTATGTGCATTCATCTCCAGGTGTTGCATCGGTAAAATCTATTACATATTTTATGAAAGATTAATGAAGCGATCAATATCACACAATTAACTTAATTCGTGTAATTGAAATATTAAAATTATACAATTATTTTATATAAAAGATAAAAATATAATTAAGCTTAATAGTTATTATAAAATTATTAAATTTATGATCCATAGTGATTTATAATTGAATAATAATATAAAATTATCATATAAATTTTTTTATATTTTTAATGAATTATTTATTCTAAAAAATTATATATTTTTAATATTTATCGGGAAAAGCTTTGAAAATTTCAAGTATGCTTATAACAAGAAGAATCCCTGAACAAGAAAGTATCCTGCATTTTAAATAATAAAAAATTGTGTGAGCATGCTGCGCGAGGGAGAATCTAAAATTATAGAAATCTCAATCACCAATGATGCGATTGGTTAAAATCAATCTCAATTCTCTAGTCACAAGATTTTGTTTGATTTTTTTTTTTGGCCTAAACTAAATGATAGTAACATCAATGAATCACGTCTTTGTTGGTCCATGCAATTGCAAAACCAATTCGAGCACACGTCCAACCCATATCATCCACAGGAATAAAATAATTATGAAACTTTATAAGGAAAATTAATCAATTGTTATGGATGTGACTTATTTTCCTAATCTTTTATTGCATCCAGATAATTTCTTTTAAAGGCTGTATTGATCAAAGTTGTCATTTGTCGAATATCACAATTTAAAAATTGGTAAGAAGTAGCCACGAGGCAAACGAGATATGGCCAAACCTGAGTCACTGTTCCAGTTTTAGAAAAAAAAAACGAGAAGGAATTGTTGGAAGCCCACGTTCACGTCCACGTGCTTCCTTTTTATATTTTATTATTTTGAAAATTTTAGTTATTTCTTAATCTAGTCTATTTTCAATTCATATTTTTGGAATATATTTACAACCACCTCAGGTACCATCTTTTATCTGCCTTGGATAGGTCTTGAACCCTTGTCCTACAACATGACATAACTCCCTTTGCCACTAAGCTATTGTGATTTATTTATTTATTAGGTGCAGTTCATGTATATTTATAACTTTTGAAGGATAAATCATTTATGCACAAATAGTTTAAAATTGTGTGTCTCTAAGTTATGTTGAACATGCAATATTATGTTAAATACTGGTCTGCATTGGATTTGATTCTTTAAAGTTTATTACATGTTGAATGGATATACGTACAATGTTATTTTGAATTGGTATACATGTAATTTTTATGATTTAATATTGAGCACATTTACATTATTAAGTATGTTTATGCAAAGATTATTTTTAATGTTAAGTGATTAATATAATTTTATTAAATTAGAGAGTAGTCACAACATCTTTAATTGAGTAAAATTATATACTAAATTTATAATCACATTAGAAATATTAATTGTGATTAATCATATGTAATGTGATGAAATCTACCCACAAGAATTTTGTTGTATTTATATGATTAATTAGGATAAAATATTAAATTATATTTTTTAATTTACCCACAGGAATTAAGGAAAAGAACATGATTTAATAGTTTTATCGTAAAGTTGCATGATAAATTTAATTGAGTAAGACTTTAGTCCACATACAAGTTTTGTGTCACTAGATTCATATATTGAGACATGATTTGCATTGGTAAAACATGACATTTGTTTAGTCTCAAATTTTCTTAATGAACATGTGTGTTTGTTTGCAGTTTCACAATCTATGAATATTTCTTGTGACCTTCCCATATTGAAAGGTGATAATTATAAGGTTTGGAAGGAAAGAATTCTCCTTCATTTGGGCTGGATGGATATTGACTATGCTATAAGGAAGGATGAGCCACCGGCTATTACTGAAACTAGCGAACCTGATGTTGTTGACCTTTATGAAAAGTGGGAGAGATCTAATCGTCTCTCCGTTATGTTCATAAAAACCAACATATCCGCTAGTATTCGGGGTTCAGTTGACCAGCATGATAAGGTCAGAGATCTGTTGAAAGTCATTGATGAACAGTTTACGACCTCTGAGAAGTCGCTTGCTAGCACACTCATTATGCAATTCTCTTCCAATAAGCTTACTGGAACGAGAGGTGTGTGTGAACATATCATGCGCTTAAGGGACATAGTGGCTCAGTTGAAAACCCTGGAAGTTACCATGTCTGAATCCTTCCTAATACATTTCATTTTGTGCACCCTACCTCAACAGTATACACCCTTTAAAATATCCTACAACACATATAAGGATAAATGGTCTATTAATGAATTGATGACCATGTGTGTTCAAGAAGAGAAGAGATTGATAATGGAAGAGGGTGAGAAGGTAAATTTGACTACTTCTACTTATGGAAAGGATAGGAAGAAGTCTGTAGGCACCAATAAAGGAAGGATTCCAACTCAACCAACAATTAAAAACGAGTCAAAGTGTTTATTCTATAAAAAGAAAGGACACATGAAGAAGGACTGGCCCAAATTTAAAAGTTGGTTTGAGAAGGTACATCATTTACTTTCATTTGTTATGAATCTAATATGATTAATGTGAATCATAATACATGGTGGATTGACTCTGGTTCTACAATCAATGTTTCTAATACCTTGCAGGGTATGAAAAGCCTAAGGAAACCAGTGGGAAGTGAGCAGTGCATCTACTCAGGGAGTAGGATGAGCTCGCATTTAGAGGCCATTGGAACATGCATCTTAGTTTTAAGTAGTGGCTTTAAATTACATTTGGAGAAAGTTTTTATGTTCCTAGTTTTTGTAAAAACTTAATTTTTGTTTCTAAACTTGCACCTTTGGGATTTTATTTTAATTTTACAGACTTTTGTTTTAATTTACTAAATAAATTTGAAATTATTGGTTGTGGTCAATTGGTTGATGGTCTTTATTCGATTGAATTGAAAAGCGACGCTACTTATAATTCTATGAACGTTTCTGTTGGGTTAAAACGATGTATTGTGAATGAAGAATCCTCTATGTTGTGGCACCAAAGATTAGGACATATCTCTATTGAGAGAATCAAGCGATTAGTAAATGAAGGAGTACTTAGTACTTTGGATTTCGCTGATTTTGAGACTTGTGTAGATTGCATTAAGGGTAAGCAAACTAACAAGTCTAAAAAGGGTGCAAAGAGGAGTTCTAATTTATTAGAAATCATACATACAGACATATGTTGTCCAGACATGGATGCAAATAGTCCGAAATACTTCATAACCTTTGTAGATGATTATTCACGATATATGTATCTCTACTTACTTCTACTGTCCATCTCACAACACTAGGATTGTGGAATCAAATGCAAAGTTTCTTGAAAATGACTTGATCAGTGGGAGTGATCAATTTCAGAACATTTCTTCTGAAAGGGATCACTATAAAGTTGAACCTTCTGAGACAAGTAATAGGTTGATAGTCATTCTCACCCTTCAAGTTAAAATAGGTGTTAGACAACCAGTGATTGAAGTTCCATAAGCTGTTGAAAGTGATCATGTAGATCAAGTTGTTTGTGAGGAACAACATGATGATATTGAACAAACTGGTGAAGAACCAGTTGAACAAGTTCCTCAGCAAAATGACCAAACAACATTAAGAAGATCTACTGGAATAAAAAAGACAGCAATTCCTAAGGATTATGTAGTGTACCTACAAGAATCAGACTACAACATTGGAGCCGAAAATGATCCTGAGACATTTTCATAAGCCATGAGTTCTACGGAATCAAATTTGTGGTATAATGCTATGAGGGATGAGATGGATTCTATGGCATCTAACCAAGTTTGGGATCTTGTTGAGTTGCCTGTTGGTGTAAAAGCCATCGGATGTAAATGGGTCTTCAAAACAAAGAAAGACTCAAAAGGCAACATTGAGAGACATAAGGCAATACTTGTTGCTAAAGGATTCACTCAAAGAGAAGGAATCGATTACAAAGAGACTTTTTCCCTTGTATCTAAGAAAGACTCTCTTCGAGTAATTTTGGCATTAGTAGCTCATTTTGATCTTGAGCTACATCAAATGGATGTGAAAATGACATTCCTGAATGGTGATCTAGAAGAAAAGGTTTATATGAACAACCTAAGGGATTCTTATATAGTGTTGGTGAACACTTAGTCTGCAAGCTTAATAAGTCCATCTATGAATTGAAACAAGCCTCCAGATACTGGTATTTAGAATTTCATGAGGTCATTTCTTCATTTAGCTTTGAAGAGAATGTCATGGATCACTGTATATACCAGAAGGTCAGTGGGAGTAAGATTTGTTTCCTTGTATTATACGTAGATGATATTCTGCTTGCGACTAATGATAAGGGTATGCTATATGAGGTGAAACAATTTCTCTCAAAGAACTTTGATATGAAGGATATGGGAGAGGCATCTTATGTCATAGGCATAAAGATCCATAGAGAAAGATCTTGAGGCATTTTAGGCTTGTCTCAAGAAACATATATCAACAAAGTTTTAGAGAGATTTAATATGAAAGATTGTTCACCAAGTGTAGCTTCCATTGTGAAGGGTGACAAACTTGCTTTGAGTCAATGCCCCAAAAATGATTTTGAGTGGGAACACATGAAAAATATTCCATATGCTTCAGCAGTTGGAAGCCTTATGTATGCTCAGGTTTGCACTAGACCTGATATTGCGTTCGCTGTTGGAGTCTTGGAAAGATATCAAAGTAATCCAGGTATTGACCACTGGAAAGCTGCAAAGAAAGTGATGAGATATCTTCAAGGAACAAAAGATTACATGCTCATGTACAGACAAACTGATTGTCTGGAAGTGATTGGCTACTCCGACTCAGACTTTGTTGGTTGCGTTGATTCACGAAGATTAACATCTGGTTATATTTTTATGTTAGCCGGTGGAGTTGTATCTTGGAGAAGTGTCAAACAAACCTTGACTGCTACTTCCACTATGGAGGCTAAGTTCGTTTCTTGTTTTGAGGCTACCTCGCATGGTGTATGGTTGAAGAGTTTCATGTCTGGCCTTAGAGTTGTGGACTCTATTTCTAGGCCATTAAAGTTGTATTGTGATAACTTTGATGCGGTGTTTATGGCTAAAAACAACAAAAGTGGAAGTCGAAGTAAGCACATCGACATCAAGTACTTAGCCATAAGAGAACGTGTTAAAGAAAAGAAAGTGGTCATTGAACACGTCAACATTGAGTTTATGATTGCTAATCCTTTAACTAAAGGCATGCCACCAAAGAATTTTAAGGATCATGTAGTACAAATGGGACTTGGTTTCATGATGTAATTTCATTGTACGTACATTTGTTATTTTCAATGAAACTCTTATTTAGTTAGATATTTTCTCATATGGTTTTGTGCACATATTTATTTATTTCGAGAAAAATCATTCGGTTTAGATATAGAATAAACATATGGTTTATTCATTAAAGTTGAGAGCTAGTGTTGAGAGACTTGATATATTGTGATACATGGAAGATACTACTCATCATCAGAGGACCTATCGTTAAGACTCATATATTATGTTTCTTATAACGGTTGATGTTGAGTTAAATGGACCAAGTGAGAGAATGTTGGAAGCCCACGTTCACGCTCCACATGCTTCTTTTATATTTTATTATTTTGAAAAATTTAGTTATTTCTGAATCTGGTCCATTTTTCATCCACATTCAACTCATATATTTGCAATATATTTGTAACCACCTTCAGTAACAAATCACGTACTCATCCTTTATCTCACGTACTGATGACTTCTATCTCACGTTCTGATAACAAGTTGAGCTCTGTGATGGACAGACTCTATAAATAGGATGATGTACTCTCAATTTTGTATCACCAAACTCACTTCTCTATTCAGAAAAAAAATACATCATCTATTTAGAGTGAGTGAGAGTCTGGAAGAACAAAATTGCCTTTCAGGTTTGTGTGTGCCGCTTCGCGTTTGATTTGCAATGACTGGAGGTACGCTCGTAATATTTAATTTCCGCTGTTTGATCTAAATATGTCATTTAAATTGATTTGCATGTTTAGATCCGTACCTATATATTTTAAAGGAATTTGTTTTATATAAAATGAAGAGATTTTATATTTGATAAAAAAAAATTAAAATATGCGGACCTCACAATGTACTTTCTTTTCATAAATAAATAAATAAGAGAAAATACATCGTTATAAGAAAAAAATTCCCTTTAATTTGTCCTTTTGTAATTTTATTCCCCTTTCACATTTTTCACACAAAGTGTAACGGTATGACTAATCAGAGATTTGTCTTCTACCAAGGAAATTTAGATCAATTAAGCAATATGCATAGGTTGTTATAAACCATGTATCTATCTTTCATTCTTATAGATAAAGAAATAATTTGTCTTTTGAAAGATATAAAGCAAATCAACGGAATAAATAAATAAGGGGCCACTAGACTCTGCAAATAGAAGATGAAAGAAGTGAAATGACTTAAAAAAAGGAATAGGCTCTTGGTCGGTAGAGAGGTTTTGCAATCCATTTCTTTTGTTTTTATCGACACTTATAAAAGAGTTCAACTAAAATATAAGGAAAGCTTTAGTTGATAATATTTTCTTAAAAAGTCCGCACAAAAATTATATTTTCTTAAAAAGTATATTTGAAGAGATTATTTTATTAATTGACAGTATAAAAATATTTATAGTAATATTTTGTTTTAAATATTATACATATAAGAATAGGTCTAGCATTTTTGAAAAGTTTCAAAAGTAGAATAAAAGTGTACAGTTTTTAAAATTATAGTATATATAATACCCAATCAAACTTTATAAATTTAGCCAAGACCAATGCACAGATCAGTTACAAAATTACAATGAAAAATGTGCAGTTAGTGTAGACGAACACACGATGAGGCCACACTATACCTAATAGTAATAACAACTATATTTATGTAATCTATTACGTATCCAAAAAATAATATTTTCTTTTGATGAATAAACTAAAAAATATATTTAGGTTTCAAAACCTTACCTGGCTGTTTGTACGTGTCACGTGAAATAAATTTTTTAATGAAATCGATGTAAGACGCGTTCATATGTTTGGCTCTTTAAATTTGTTGCCAGTTGCTGACTTGCAGCGACAAGAACTACTTAATAATAAGTCATGATAATGACAATTATATTGAAGAAAGCACGTTTTGGTCTGTTCACATACACCTCGATCGTCGATCGCGGTTACCTAGATTCTTTTTGAAAGTTATTCTTTTTAAGTTGATTATAAAAAAATGTAAATAATGTGAGTTGTTTTTTTATGGGAAAAATATATATATATAAGAAAATGGTAATGAATCTATCTATATAAAGGTTTATTGTAACAAAATTTTTTCTAATAGAGGACTCCATTTATAGAGGTTAGGTAGTGGGTCTCACAGGTGTTCTGATGCAAGATATTAGAGTATGTTGGTGAAGGCGAACTAAGATAATCATTGAAGTTTTAAGGGTTATTATTGAATACTTGTAAATTAAAAATGACTTTTGGAAAAAACTATCATGTGGAAAAAAACTCACACTAACTCAAGGTCGTATATAGACATTTTGGGGTCTAAGACGAAAATGTTAAAGAAATCTTTTCTTTACAAGAATTTTAAAGAGACTTAGTATATTATATAAAATATCAATTTTTATATTAATCTTTTAGCTTTTTTAGCTGTAAAATCATTTATTAGAGTTTTATAATCAAGTAATTCTAACACTTTACTTTTAATAGATAAAATAACTAATACATTCAATCTATCTAGTAATATTGTTGATTTTAGATATAATTTAAGCAATTTTAATTTTAAAAAACTTCTTTCAGCAGTAGCAACTGTTACAGGAATTGTCCATAAAATCCTATATGCAATGTAAATATTTGGAAAAGAATCTAAAGTTTTAATATAACTAAATACTTCTATTGGTGTGCTAATTTCTTCTCTTAACACTTCTCTTAGTACTTTCAATTCTGAAAATAAATCAAGACCATCAATATCAGAGTATTCATTAAACCTTAAAAACTTTTCAAGATTAATACAATATTTTTTTCAATTCATCCTCATCTAAAGCTTTAATTTTTTTGGAATCAAATAAAAACCAAAAATAGTCTCATATTGTAAAAATTGTTCAAATCGTGTCTCAATAGAATTAATTGATTGATCTAATATGTATAAAAAATACTCAATACGAAAAGATTCTTCAGGTGAATGTGTGATCTCATTACTAATATTTTCATCAAAATATAAACTCTATATTAATTTCAATAATATATTTGTAGAGAGGAAAGAGGTAGGATGCAAAATAGATATAAAATAATTTGCTTAATTTTTTTAAATAAATAAGAAAATTATACTTAAATTATTTATAATAATACTTACATCTATATTTAATATTTGTAGTCTTATTAATAAAAATAATACCAAATAATATATCATACTATAACTTAATTTATCATTTAATAATTAAAATTAATGACAAATATTTCTTTAAAAATGCATAAAAATATTGAGATCCTAAAAAATTAGAGACCTAAGACCATTGCCTCAGTGACCTAGTGACTTACATGGTCCTTCACTAGCTTGAGAGGAGAATTGTTGGTGTACAAATGTGAATAACTGCATATTTGTATTAAATAAAAATAAAAAAGTTAAGTATCATGTATCTGAAGACAAAATTCATCAATTTGAGCCTTAAGACCTTAAGGTTTTAAGTTCTAGTGTAACATAAATGTTCATTGTTATAAGTCTTTCCAATTTTTAACGCTTTTACCCCTAATGTAATTATGGAATCAGCTATAGCTGTACTGAATCTTAGAATATACATTAGTAACATGCATTCAAGAAGATACAAGTGTCAAACTCTTGCTCCAACGACTAGGCGACCAAAATCAATAAAATATATAAGCATTAAAATTCATATAAAATATTTATATATTTTTTAAAAATGATTTGAAAACATATAATAAAAAATATATTTACATAGAAGATATTAAACATATATTTAAAGACCCTAAACTACAAATGACAAGAACCAATTCCATGTTTCACCAAATTGGTATTTATGTTAATTATATTTTTCGTACAAGAATTCTTATTAATCATATTCCAAAAACCTACTAAATGTGACTAAATTATGTTACTCACTAAATTATTTTTGAGAAAAATAGTAAATAATTTATTAATTTTAGAAAGTTAAAAAATTGAAGAAGAAAAATATTTGTTGTAACACGTGGGTCTAGGTCTATCCACTAGGATCGAAAGATGGATGTTTGTTGATTTGTTTGAAAATTTAAGTAGTCAATCTTATATATGGTGTCTGTAAAGTTTGACTCATTAAGAAAGGTTAATAGAATTATTTGATTACAAATAGATAATTATTTATAACTTTTAAAGTAATAATAATAAGATTTAATTATCATTTTGTCCTGAAATTTGATTGATTTTTAAAATTTTTAACATAATAAATTGACACTTTAGAATAATTTTTAACACTTTGTGATAATTTTAAAATACAAATTCGAACAATTAAAAAGTAAAAATTAATTTATTTCAACTAAAAATCATCACAAAATGTCAATTTATTATACAGATTAAAAAAAGTAATTTATAAAAAATAAGAGAAAAAATAATTTTAAATTTTAGGGCCTAAAAAATATACAAACCCCAAATTCAAGGACTTATGCCTAATAATAATAAAAACGACATATTATAAAAGCAGAACAAATATTACATAAATAATAAAATATTTTATTACTATTTAAATAATATAATTTACATACTTAAATTTCCAAGCATAATAATTATCTAATATTTTTTTAATTACCTAATAAAAAAACTAATTTGAAAAAGGACGGGGGCCCGGCTGATTTGGCACCCCTCATGTTGCCATAGTCACAGTAGTCGTGGAGGTTATGGCGGCGGCTTGCAGTGGTGCTGTGTGTCGTCCAATGGAAGAAACGAAAAGGAAGAAGATGGAGTAAGGGTAAATTTGCAAAAAGGGGTAAAGGATAAAAAAAAAGAAAAATCGATTGATTTAAAACATTCATTATCAATGTTCCATGCCACATTTTTTTAAGGAAAAAAGATAGCAAGAACTAAAAATATAACAACTCTAAATCATAAGGACTAAAGTAAAAATATTTTTTTTATAAAAATTAAAAGTAATATATAAATAAATTACAAGAATAAAAAAATATTTAAATCTATTATTTAACTTGCAGATTCAAGTTACACATCAAGGCATTAATTGATAATTAGATTTGGCTACTATATATATCTAACCGCTCAGTTGCTGGAAAATGCAGGGATTTTTATTTTTTTGTTTGTTGGGGTTACATAAATTAAATACATGGATTAATGAATAAGAAGTTGGTTGTGAGCGGATACATGTGCACGTGATCATAAGAAAGCACATTTTTTATTCAAGTTGATATAGTATCAAATCAAATCAATGCAACATTTTAAACAGTTTGATGTTAATTACTGCTTCATTGTATAGTTTCATTTTATTAATAATAGTTTCTGAAAAATAAATAAATACTTAATTAATTATACGAATTGCAAATTTTTATATGCTTAAATTATTTTAAATTCTCTTTTAATTAATAATTGCTTAAGTAATATTACATATATCCCTGCTTACATTCATTGTTTTTTTATTATTTGAAAAAAATACTGAATAATATAAATATCTAAATGTACAATAATTAAAATAAGTAAAATATCTCATGTATGTACGTATTTAGGTTATGTATGGCGCCATACCTTTTTTAGTTTAAAAGCTACCTTTAAAGTTAAAGCTCAAAATAAGAGCTTTAAAAATAAACTGTTTGATAATTTTATTTTTATTATTTTTTAGTTTTAAAGTCCCTTTAGGTTAAAAGCTGGTTGATAATTTTTATTTATTTTTAAAATAAATTAAGAGTTTGCAATAAATAAATAAAATTAAAATAAACTAATATATGCTAGCATTATTTAATGGGAAAGTTTGCGAAGACACTCAAATTGGGAAATCAGTGGAAAATTCAGAAAATGTATTTTTTGTTGCATTGGAATTCGAATAGAAAATTGCTTGAATAAACTTCTTCACTTAAGCTATAAAAAAGCCCCCCTACCAACTTAATTTTAAGCTATTTGTTTTCAAATTTTGTTCTATAAAAATTAGTAACTTTATTTTTTTTCTAATTATTCAATGACCAAAATTAAATGAGGTCTTTCAAGTAGCAAGTTGTTTTTTATCACTGCGTTCCAAACTAAATTTTACCATAACATTCCTTTAACTTGGATCCAGAAAAGTTTTTCATGAAAAGTGTTTGACATAAATTATATTATGTATTTAAAACTTGAGCTCAAATAAACGAATATAACCATGTATCAATTGATCTATGTGTTTTATGTTAAGCATACTTCTTTTAAACTCTTTTATTTTTAATTTATAGTACTCTAGCACCATTTTTTCAAAAAAAAGTAATAATAATATATTATCAGTTTAAAAATGCTTAAAAGTTAATTAATTAAAATATTTTTAAGTTTTCATTCAATTACAAAATCACGTTAATATAATTTTTAAAGTAATTATTATAAAAATCAATAAACTTATCATACATAATCAATTATAATTGAATAACATAATAAAATTTAAAGTAACTTTTTCTCGTAATTAAATAATATTAATATCACATTATAAAATACATACATATTTTATATAGTAATTAATTATACCACCCAGCACATGGATGGTCTGAACTTGTTCTAGCTTAATTAAACTTAACTTTATAAAATTATACATTTGAAAGTATTTTCAGTTAATATTATCCAAATTTTTAATTAAACTTAAGTTTATAAAATTATACGAAATCTACGTTTAACTAAACTTAAGTTGAACTCAATTTTTTAAATTGTAATCCAAATTAAATTAACACACTTACTTTTAAAAAACGATTTATCAAAGTTGAGTCTTAAATATATAAAACAAATCATCTCTATTTAAGACAAAATATGACTTTTAAAATAATTAATAAATTTTAATTATAATCTAAAATTAGATATTAATGTAAAATTTGAACTTTCATTTTACACTACCAGTGTATTTCACTTAAATTTTGAAAATAATCACATAATATACCTGATGCTTACCAACTTTAAATTTATATTATATTTTAGCACAAAGTCTATTTATGCTGTAGATCCAACTTAAGTGTTTAGTATTCTTTATAACTTTGGACAAGTTTTTTTAGGAGAAAAAAATTAACTTTTGTGTAAATTAATTTATAAAATTTTTCTCATATAAGTTTTCTCTAAAAAAATATTTATAATTCATACATATAAGCTATTTTTAGTATGTAGATAAAATTATTTCATTTTTTTTTCTCTCATGAGTGCTTATGCACAAGTTTATCTAAACAGGTCTTCAAACTAATTATTAAATCAAAAATACTTTTATCAAAAAGTTATTCTATTATCTTATGAATTATAATTTTATTATAACTAAAATGAATATGTTTATCAAAATTATTATCGTAATTTATATTTAAGTGTTAAATAATTTTTTATTACCTTAAAAATTATAAATTTATTTATTTGATTAAAAAGAATTTACAATCAAAAATAAATTTTATATTTCACTTTTAAATATTTATTTGTTATTCTTAATTAAGTTAAAAATTATAAACTTGTTTGTTTGACAAAAAAAACTAACAATCAAAAATGAATTTTATATTTTACTTTTAAACATTTATTTGTTAATAGAATTATTTAGTGAAAATTTATTTATTATCTTAAAAATATTTTTCTTTCAAGAAATAAATACAGTTTTCAAACTTAAGAGAGTCATATATTATCATAGATATATTATTATGTAAATATGATGAGTTACATGCATAAAGAATTTTCTGCCATAATAATTCTAGATAACCTGAACAGGATTACTTCACTACATAGAAAACACTGAACTAAAAATAGCAAATTGTTTGTTGCTAACAACTGAAATATTTGGTGTTTCAATATTCAGTGGCTATTTTGCATTTTTTTTTTCTAGTTGTGCTTTCATCAGCAAACTGAAATAAACGTATCTACTTAATTCTACTTTTCTATAATAAGTTGTGTTTTTAATTAAGTGATTTAAGATTTAAATTTTAATTGATCATAGTATATAAAATAAATTGTATTAAGAAAAAAGATATATTTATCTTATGTACGTTATTAATACTCAAAGATTTGTGCTATCAGTAAAAAAAAAAAAAAAATCTATATATCAAGCATAACACGAACTAAATACAAATAAAGTGAGTTAAAGATTCAAATCAAGAGCACATAATTCCAAATATACACTGGTACAAATATACACAAAATAACCACACATACACTGACAAGCATTATTTGTGTTACTAGAAAGTAGATTGATCCAAAAGGTAACCACACACTCCTTAGATAGAGATACTGTTGGGAATTCCTCTGAAAGTCAACCCTTCCTCACTTGTAGGAAGGAGCAATGTGTATGGCAGCTGAACTGGTCCATAGCGATTTTTCTTATTTGAATCCTTGTTTCTCGCTGTGATTTTTCCCTCAATTTCTGCCAGCTTGCTTCCAAACTTTTTGAATGCTTCTAATGCCTTTGAATCAGATGTCCAATTAGGATTGTCTCTCTCCCCAAGGTAGATCTCATCAGAAGCATGCCTTGACAATATCTCTATCACCGTAAGATCAATAATGGTTTGGCGCTTCGGTGTAATGGTTCTCAAATAAGCCGTTTGGGGACTCTCCACCATCTCATCATATTCTTTGGTTCCTGGTTCTGGAATCCATCTTCTGCTAAGAGTTGGACGGTTTAGGATAAAACCACCATAAGGGTATTGTCCAAAATTAACAGCTGCATGGAGAGCTGAAGCAATCCATATGATAGTAGAACATGATTGAATAAGCTCTTGACGAGTCTGCATTTTAGGCCACCAAGGCTTGTCTTTTAAGTCACCATGACCCTTCTCAACAACTTCCTTCCACCATGCTTGGAGTTCAGTATCTTGTTGAATTGCCAAATCTGTTGGGTAATACAAGGAAACATACTCTTGGACCCATGACTTAATAGCATCCCATATTTCTAGTCCATCAACAGCATATGGGTAGTCCTCTACCGCAAGACGAAGGCCATGGGGAGAGGATGGATCCTCAACTGCCATTCCTCTGAATAAAGCACAAAATAAAATGTTATTGACAAATTCAACAAGCTAGCCTCTCTCAATTTATGCCTTCATTAGAATGGTATATTTCTATTTTTTTAGTCCCACGATTGAACAAGTTCATGCTTCTATTATAAGCCACATTACATTTCAAATCTTAAATGCTTTTAACTTAAAATCCTATATTTACTTTTCTTTCAACATTTATTTTACACTGTCAACCAATAAAAAATTATAATAGACATAACTTTTAAGATAATAAAAATTTATGATTTGATGAATTATAAGGGCATACATTATTTTTATCTTTTTCTTATAGTAATTTTATATTCAGTAAGATTACCTCTTGATGAGATCGACCGGTAATGCTTGGTCAGTGAAAACCCAATTCTTGTAAACAGCTGAAGACATCTCGATAGAATACCGTCCAGGCAAAAATGATTCCTCTATAACGCCACCAGCATTAATTAGGGCATTCCTAGCAAGTCCATTGATATTTATGGTGTCACGATAGTGAGGATAAAGAAGTTTATAAATGGGGTGAAGCACACTGAGACGCCTGTTTGTTGCTATGATGAAGGGCTCTGTCACTGCATGAGTATTTAACCTGTAACCCCAAGTATAAAAAAACAATTAGAATAAACAATGTATACACTTATAGTATTAAACTTTTGCTCAACAGATTGAATCATAAACCTTCACATATGTAAGTTTGTTCAGTATTATAATAACTACTTTAAAGGTGATATAATATTGATTATTCTTTATTGATAGAAAATTTACATTTACAGTACAGATATAATTATTAAGCTCAAGCATTTAAAAATAGTAATTAATAATAGTAAGCATGTTTACAAATGTTGCTGGCTAGCAAATAAAGTTCATACCAGTGGCTCATGAGTTGATGATAGCCCGAGTCATTTACAATAACATGAGCCTTGGCCAATAGCCAAATTGTGCTTTCAACACCTTGGTCTGCAGGCAAGACCACTTTGCTCTCGGCACCCAAATTATCTCCACTTGGATGTGGCTTGCTCAATTCGATAGCAAGTGGCTTCAAAGTCCCATCATCTTTCAAGAGCAGGATTGTCCTTGTGGCATAAGCCTTTGCAGAAGGTAGTGCGTTTATCCTTGTCAAATATGGCATGAATGCGTCTTGATAATCTAATATGAATAATCTCTGACCATTAAGTGCCTGTTCCAAAAAATTAAATTCAGTGATCACTTTGTTTCATAGCTTAATTTGAATCACAAACAATATCACTTCAATATTATATTATCATCTCTAACATATTTAATGTATTTAACACTTTTTTTCATTCAACCCTTGCTTAATTTTTTCTGTTTAGTATATTAATTCATGTGATCCGTGTAGTTGCATCAGCTATATATGATGTACCCCATATGTTTCCAGTCATGTCGAAATTTATATTTTCCTCAAAAGAATAAGTTGTTGTAGGGAATATAGAAAAAATCATTATGGCTAATAAAAAGTTAATATGCATTTTATAGTGGAGCTAGCACGCATGTATATCATTACCTCTTCTACTGTTACCCCATCCATGTTAATCTCCAAATGTTCTTTTGTTATTGTACTAGATTGATCACCATAGAGAGAGGGATCCAGCTTGCTTTGTGGGGGGAACTCCTGCCAGTATTAAAAATGAGAAAAAATGTCCAATAGTCAGATAGGGGGCAATATATTATAAACACTTTAGCATTATTCACTGATTAATTAACAATAAAATATTTGGATTTTGGACTTACTTTAAGAAGACGAATTACATTTGGGTTTACACCTGCAATCATCTCTCTTGCAAATTCGTCATCGGTCATCCATGCAGATTTAGTAACTGCTCAAACCATAAAAGAAAATAATTAATTATCAAATGAGATTAATTATTTTGAAAGAAATAGGTTAACATTGATAGTATAATAATTTTATATGATCACAAATCAATATGTATGATGAGTTTTAATTTGTTGACTTTATTAATAATTATTTTAAAAATTATATTAAAAGTGATTTTTAATTAATTGATAATATAAAATTTGCTTTAAGCTGTTAATTAACTAGTGCGTGAGTATTAAATTCTAATTAAGGTACCTTGGACTACATGAGGTGGTGGAAATTGAAGGACACTTTCACCATCAGTGCGAAAGATTTCCTTGAAGATTGGTATGGGGCTAATGTCGCTAAGAACAACTGTTGGAACCTTAATTCCACCTTCATACAGGTCTCTTACTTCTTCAAAGCTATCAAACTCATTCCATGTGAGGTCTGAATCAAAAACGTTTTCGAGCGAAGGTAAGAGCTTTTGAGATAATGATTTTATTCCATATGTGAGGAAATCTGATGACTTCAAGTGACCGAATTTTTCATCTCTTGGCATGTAAAGCTCGCTTGCTGGTCTCTCGCTTTTAGGATCTGTTAAGAATCGAATAGTTCATAATATTAGCAGAAATATCAGCAAAAAAATTCAGAAGAACATGTCAAATTGCGTACCCAAAAAATAAACCACACAAAAAAAGTTACTTTTTGTCAAGTCTATATCACAAAATCACACAAATAATAATACATGACTTTTCTTTTTAATTTCCTTTACGATTTAAATCCTCAAATATTAAGAAATTTTGAAAAAGAAGAAAAGTGATTATAATTAAATTTTAAATTGTGAAGACGAAAGTTTCTTAAAATTTTATTCATCTTTTCATTATTTTATTATAGTTTATAAAAATATAAAAACTATATTATTTTTTTCTCCTTTACAAATCAAATAAGGTGATTTTTCTCTTATTTTTCTTTATAAACCGAATAAGGTATACCATATATTTCTCTTGTTCAAATTATACCAATGTCTCTTCTTTCTCTTGACTAAACTATAAACAATGAGACCTCTCCTTCTTATTCTTTTCCCCCATTAAAATATATTTCTTCTCTTTCTCTTCTTACCAACCACATTGTAATATTATTTGTTTTATTCAAAAGATTTCGACCAACAACTTGGTCCCCTGTATCAATTTCCTTATTAAATTAAGTAATCACAACATGATAAAAGAAAAGACAAAGTCTAACCTTTCTTGGTGGCTTTTCTACCAGTTCTAACCCTACGAGGATAAGGATAGGTGCTGGAGCCTCCAAGAACTGGACGAGCAAGCTTTACATCTTCATCTGGATTACCCAAATCATTGTAGACATCATAATCATAGATCCTTTCATGTTCCTTGCGCTCTCCCGTTCCATCTCCTCTTAAAATCTTCAACTCTTCTTCTCTATACTTAACTAATGGACCCGGTGTTGCACTTGGAAGATATGTCTACAATACATTTAATTTCATGAAATAATTTTCTCATTTAAAAAATGATTAAGACTACATATATAAATAAATAATGGAGCTACACTTACCTTATTGGCAAAGAAAATACGATCCTTTTTGTCGTAGTCTTTAAAGTTGTAAACCCATGAGTTACAGACGAAGTGAATGGTTCCATGATTTGGAATGTCCTCAAGAGTGACACTGACAAGGAAGAACTCATCATAGGTGTAGTTTCTGATGTAAAATGCTCCTGGAATTCCAAAGTTAGCATCCCATTCGAAATGAATATCGTATGCATCCCTTCTATCTCCCAAGGTTGGTAGCGTCGGAAGATGCTTCTCCAAAAAGGTTTCGTTTCCAACTTTCCCATTTCCCTTTGCTACAGAAAAACATACAAATAAAACCAAAAAGAAAATGAAAAAAGATGAGTGTCTTTGAGCAAACAATAATATTTAAAAAGTGATACATGCATAAATAATTTTATACATAATTTATAAACTATTGACAGAAAGCTGTCCTGATCATGAAAAGAAAAAAAAAACGTTACATGGGAAACTTGTATATATGCATAGAATTGACAAATATCTATGAATATTTTTAAATTTAAATAAAAGACAAAAAAATGAATTGAAGAATATAAATTCTTTCATATTATTATCCAATCATGAAAATTCTATTAAATTTAATAATAATCATTTTAAAAGTTATATCTAAATAAATTTTCAACAAGAAAAAATATTTACATTGATAATGAATGGAAATTAAACTCAATTTAAACTTATAAAAAGATATGTAACTCAAATAAATGAGTAGAAACAAACAATTTATATTTAGGATAAAATGATCAAATTAAATTTAAAAATTATAACTTTTTAAAATAGTGAAAAATTTACGGAAAAGAAAGTTTAATGTATAGTAAAAAATTACTATAATTAATTTTTATGAATTTTAACAAAATATAAAAGTAAATAATCTCATTGAAATTTAATGCGCTTACTTTCTAACCGGATGATGACAGTTACACTATACATTATTTATTCTTTTAGCTTTTAAGGATAATTAAGGGTGTATTTAGTTTGTATTTTCATTTTCTGTTTTCATTTCCTGTTTTTATTTTTTAAAAATTATTTTTATTTTTAAAAGATTAGAATTCTAAAAATATGTTTGATTTGACTTCTTAATTCTTTAATTTATATTTTAAGAGTAGTGATGGGTTAGAAATATCTTCAAAAAAAAAAAGTGTAAGCAACTAAGCATGGCAGAGAGAAACAATGGGAAGAGATAAGAAACAAACCATCAGTGGAGGTAGCACTGATCAACTTGAAGGAGACGTTCCGGGAAAAGATGGCAGTTGCAGTATCAACTATTTGGCCGGTTACGTCGGCGACGGCGCCAAAGATACCAGAGACAACGCCACCAACTCCGCCATTTTTGACTGAATTCAAGTCGTTAATGTCCAAGACACTTTTGGGCATCAACACCACAGTGCCCTTGATCTTGTGGCTCTTGTCAAATAGCCCTAACATCTTTACAACTTCTTCTTGATGATGCTATCAACACTCAAACACTTTTGTTCCTCTTTGGCAAGTACGTAAGAGACGCTTTGTATTGTGATTTGTGAGTTGTAACGATGCAAAGTAGGTTTATTTATAGATGGAAATTAAGAGATGTAACTTTGAACATGCTTTTACCTCAAGTTGCAGCCAAGGTTGATTATTATAATATATGGCTGCTAAAAACATATGGAACATGATGTATATATTTGAACACATTATTGGTGTTTTTTATTATATCATATATTGATGTTATCCATAAAGTTATTGATTAGTTTAATCTTGTTAATTTTTCTTGTGTCTGTTTACACTCAAAGGATTTGTTTAATATCACAAAAATTTTAAAAGAATAACTTAACGTCATGATCAATTGCATTAATTGAAGGATTAAATTAATAGAGGTTAATTATAATTTTAAAACAATTTTGTTTGTGTCAAAAATTTATATCCATACAATATAAAGAGATTATCTCTCTTTATGAAAATTATTTTCAAACACAAAAATTGAAGTCAGAAACCTTCTTCTTTTTTTTAGAAGAGTCAGAAACCTTACTTGAAATATTAGAGATATACCATCTAACCAATCACCTATACGGTTTAATTGTCTAATCTAGAAAAAGTTACAACACTAAAAAGTTTAAAATTTATATAATATTATTTCATATATACATGTGTTAGATTTAGACTATGACACTTTCATTTCTGTCAATAAATATTTCACTATTATTTTTGTTTATTGATATACTTCAATTATCAATATTTTTATTTATGCTATCATTATATCAATTTATTACATTTATTTTGGTTTTTGTAATTGACGCAATATTGTAAAACCTGCTAGTAATTAATTGAGTCATAATCCAAGGCTTGAATTTGACATTTACACAATAATTATATTATTAATATCTTATAAAAGAAAAAAAAAATACATGACAACAATTATATTATTAATATCTTATAGAAGAACTTGTCTAATTAATAGTACCTACTATTTATCAAAAGAGTGGAAGCTTTAAAGAGTCGACTCCACAAGGTTCATTCATAATATGTTTAATTATTTTCGCATAACGCATAATTCAACAAATAAGGTTAACAAAGCCTGTTTGAGCATGTAAGAATAAAAAACATATTTATTATTAACAACAAACTACAATTCTGAAAGAAATTGCTTAGTTTCGTATACATTTCATTACTTCAGTTTTCTTTTATTGAAAAAATAAAATCATAAAAGGGCATAACAGTACTAAAATGCATACTTGAGTATTGTATAGAGTGATTAATTAAAAATAAAAACAAATTAAATGGCATAACTTTACAATCATATGCAATTCAAATCGATTTGGATAGATTCCAAAGACATAAACCAGAAATTGAAATGGACCAATTGATCATAATATTATTCGTATACAAATTCAAAAAATATCGGATTGATTCAATTTTCAAATATTTTTAGAAATTTTTAGTTTTTTCTTTAAATAAGTTTAAATTGAACACGTCAATCTTGTCATTCATGTAACATATTATATACATGTACATTATCATTTGCCATATAAGTAAGTAACATGTCTTGTAAGCATAAACATTAATTTAAACTAAAGCTTTTTAATGGTAGAATTAAAATAACAGATAAACCATCTTTAAAAAACTGATGATGAAATATGTTTTTGGGACTAAAATGATTGATTATCAATTAACAATTATATCAATATTTTATAACAATAAGTTATAAAATCTTAGAGGACATCAAATATATATTTTTAAAATAAAAGAGGCTAGCTCACTGCCCACAGATCGATTAGAAAACTCACAGACCTACAATTAGGAAAGCCATCACGTGCAAAACAAGAATGAAGTTTTATTGAATCTAATACTAAGAAAATATTTTTTAATGCAAAAAAATTATATAAATCATACAGTACGATCCAAAAATAAACAAGTCCCGCACGCTTGTAGTTGCAGTTGGTCTTCGAGGACTCCAAGAAATGTTTTTAATATGTCAAATTGGTCTGAGCATTGATGCATTAATATGACCGGCACCGTTTCCAAGGATAATATTATTTAAAGAACCCTATGCAATATATATCAGCCTTGCGCCATTAGGTCCTTAAGACTCTCTTTTGTTTTGGATGAAAGGTGAGAAATTGGAGCAAATTTTATACTTTTCTGCGGGACTTATATATTTTATATTTTATTGTAATTTTTAAAAATATTCTATTTTTATCAGGGTCAGCCCAATTATATGAGATTTAAAGTAAATATGATTTCTTTTACTTTAAACGTGTTAGATTTTTTACTAACATGTGTTGGTTTTTTATTAACAGAACAGATAAGGCTCTCTTTATTTTATAAAGATTGATAGTAAATATTCTTTTAAATAAGCTTGAAGTATAAGTTTTAATTATTTTATCTTTGAGATGATATTGATTTTCATCTTCTAAATAAAAAAATATCCTACATGTAAGCTAAATCAGGTGGGAAAAAGTTATTGATTTAATTTCTATACCTATGGTAAAAAGTTATTAAGCCCGTCACTGTAACCTTTTTTATGGTAAATTAAAGGAGCAATAAAATGGAGAAGAAAGAAATAAGCAAGAAAAAAAAAATGAGTGTCTGAGAAAAATGAGAAAGAAAAAAATGACACCATAAGGTTTTTTTTTTCTTATTTTATTTAACTATTTATCTATTTTTTAATCCTGCTAAATCAAATATGTTTATTTTTATTTCATCTATCATCTATTTTCATTTATCTTTTTTTTTTCCCATCATATTATCCATGTATTTCTTCTTCTTTTTTTCTACCAAGGAATCATGAGTGTAAATGTTATTGATTTGGTTCCTATTGTTATGAGGTCGTCTCTAATACTCTTACATTTTAATTTGATTCCTATACATGTATTCTTTAATTTGCCCCCTTAGTGTATTTTTTATAATTGGTTCTTATATGTGTAATGCATTCACATTTTTAATTTTAATATAGGGACCAAACACACAAAATCAAGATGAATTCACCACCAAAATAACTATTATTTGCTTCCAAAAATCTTGGTAAATTCAAATCATCACCAATCTAAATAAACACTTAATTTTGATTTGGAGAAGTATAACTGGTAAAGGTTATTGGTGTGGGTCTTTCTAGCAGAAAGCATGAATGTTTAGACGGTGATTATATTAGGAATATAGGAGAGAGAGAGTCTTAATAAAATAAAAGAAGTTAATTAGAGCCTATATGATTATGAAGACAGTGAGAGAATTATGAACAAAAGCTTGTTGGCGGTGCTCGGAGAGAGAAGAGAAAGAGAAAGAGAAAGATGGAGGTGAAATAATCTAGTTTTCTATAAGAACTCAGTTGTATTAAAAGTTAATGAAAAGATAAATTTTATATAAAAATATAAGTTAAATAATTAAACTGAAGAAAATAGTTAAAGAATCGAATAAAAATTTAAATAAAGTTCAAAGTTTAAAATAGTAATTAATTCGTTTAAAACATAAAATCTTTAATGCTCTTTAAAATAACTATGAAACATGTAATATTTTAAGAGGTAATTAAATATATTTTATTTAATATTACTAGGTCAGCATTTAACAAAATTCTTTAAATAAAACTTTGTTTTATACGTCTTTCATTTCCAGGTTCAAAGCTAAGGATGCACGTGTTCCTCGCACTAGGCTGAGTACAACTTATGAAAAACTAAAATAGTTGTTTAATTTTAATACACTGCAATTATAAAAAAAAATTATTAGCAAAGCAACACTAATGCAGTAAATGCATTAAAAAATATAACTAGGGGAAATGATGAATAATAATCAGCTCATATAAGCAAAAATGAGTGGTGCATCGATCTTAGATGCGATCGACCTTATCAGCTGGTTCGTGTAAGAAGCAAAAGTTTCCGTTAGTTAAAATCCAAGAGGCATTGTAAGCACAATTTTGAACGGTGTTATGCACAATTTTGAATGGTGTTATGCTCTATCTCTCAGAGTGTGAATAGAAGTTGTTCACCAAGTTAACTTTTCAATTGAATGCTTATTTACCCGGTTCAGGAATTACAAAAGTATGATAACTTTAATTTCACATCAAAAGGTTTGTTTAGATAAATTTAATTTATTCATAAAACACTAATAGAAGAAGAAAGTAAAAAAATCAGATGTCTGCTGAGTTTTTTCATAAGTTTAAATAATTTTATATATAACTTTTAGACAACTCAGATATATGGAAATCTTTTCAATCGAAGTGAATATATTGATTTTAGCCTAGGGAAAAAGTTCAATTTATTTTATCTTGTTTTATTTTCTTCTCATATAATTATTTATAAAAAAAAATATTCAAGCAAATCCAAAAGTTGTTCTATTATGTTGTTATTTTATTTAATGCAACATAATAAAATATCATTTCATTTCTCGGTATTCCATCTCATACTTTCAATCTAGATGCTGATCAGTGATCACTAGACATCTACCAATTCTTTTAAGGTATTTCATATTTTTTTAATAGTATATTTGTATTTAGTTATTAGCATTTCAAAAGAGTTTAATTTTTTATATTAATTTTAATATAGAAATTTATATTATTAACTAAAGACAAATGTGTTCAAACGCTCGAGGAGGCATCCCTGTCATTGACCTTTGGGTACGTATCCCTTCGCCGAATTTGCTAATTAAAGACAACATGGCAGCGCAAAGATTACAATGAGCAATATATAGAACAATGGAAAAATTAAAGTGAATTACACTCCTTTTTGGGGTGTATATAATGAAAAGAAAAAGAAATAAAAAAGAGAAATTAATAAAAACCATCACATATATTTATTGATGTTTTATTTACAATAATCTTATAACAAATTAAAATTAAAATTATAAATTACTTAATTAGATACATTCAGTTTTGCGCACACACTTATCCCAACAAATAAATAACATTACTTAATGAAGCTCATACAATGATACACACATAAGTATGCATCAGTTATTGAAACACTCCTTTAGATAGAGATACTGTTAGGAATTCCTCTAAAAGTCAACCCCGGTTTACTGGTAGGAAGAAGCACAGTGTAGGGCAATTTGGCTGGTCCAGTTCGATTTCTAAGATTTGGATCATTGTTCCTTTCTGAGATTTTTGTCTCAATCTCTGCTAGCTTTTTTCCAAACTTTTTAAAGGCTTCTATTGCCCTTGAATTAGAGGTCCAATTAGGACTGTTGTCCCTCTGTCCAAGGTAGATCTCATCAGAAGCATGCCTTGACAATATCTCTATCACTGAAAGGTTAACAAGAGTCTGAAACTTTGGCGTAATTGTTTTCAAATAAGCCTTTTGATGACTTTTCACCATCTCATCATATTCTGGAGTTCCTTTTTCCGGGATCAATCTTCTGCTAAGAGTTGGACGGTTTAGGATAAAACCACCATAAGGGTATTGCCCAAAATTAACAGCTGCATGGAGAGCTGAAGCAATCCATATGATAGTAGAACATGATTGAATAAGCTCTTGAAGAGTCTGCATTTTAGGCCACCAAGGCTTGTCTTTCAGGTCACCATGACCCTTCTCAACAACTTCCTTCCACCAAGCTTGGAGTTCAGAGTCTTTCTTAACTGCATCATCTGTGGCATAGTACAAGGAAACATACTCTTGTACCCATGTCTTAATAGCATCCCATATTTCCAGTCCATCAACAGCATAAGGGTAGTCTTCTATCACAAGACGAAGGCCGTTGGGACAAGATGAATCCTCAGTAGCCATTCCCCTTAATCGATACAAAAAAAAAAAAAAAAATATTAATAACAAAACTATCTTATATAGCTTGGTTGTCATCAAAGAGAAATTGTGTTTTTACAGTTAAGAAATGTTACTTTTATGTTTTTAATTTTTAAGAAAGTTAGTTTTTGACATGCCTTACTATCAATACTCATGGCTCTCATTTTAACAAAATAAAAATTTGAATTTTTTAAAACAAGATAACAAAGCCTGTGACTTTCCATGCTTCAAGTTCGTAAAACTCCTGCATGAACTAGGAATGCGTCAGATACAAGGTTTTAAAAAAGGGCCCGTGACCACGATTTCAACCATAAAGTAATTGGAATCTCTACAACTGAAATGCAACAAAACCAATTTGTCTATAATAGCAAGGATTGCAAGAAAATTGCGACTGCAACTGTAATTTAAAAGCTGTCAGATACAAAAACCATTTACGCAATTCATGTTCACATAGATTACCTCTTGATAAGATCAGCTGGTAATGCTTGGTCAGGGAACACCCAAGCTTTGTAAGCTTCTGAAGAAATCTCCATAGAATACTTGCCACCCAAAAAGGATTGCTCTATAATGCCATCAGCATTAATTAGTGATTGTCGAGCAAGTGCATTGATATTCATTGTGTCACGATAGTGAGGAAATAGAAGCTTATAAACAGGGTGAAGAACACTGAGATTCCTGTTTGTTGCTATGACAAATGGCTCAATCACAGCATGAGTATTCAGCCTGTGACCGCATATAAAAAAATAAAAAAAAGGAATTTAAGATCACTTCATATACAGCTATTAAAATATGGTTTGTGATGATCTTAGTGAAAGAGTTCAAACCAATGGCTTATGAGCTGATGATAGCAGGAATCATTAACAACAACATAAGCCTTAGCCAATAGCCAAATTGTACTTTCAACGCCTTGGTTTGCAGGCAAGATGACTTTACTATCGGCACCAAGGTGTTGTCCACCTGAATGTGGCAAACTTAATTCAATGGCCAATGGCTTTAAGGTTCCATCATCTTTCAAGAAAAGGATTGTCCTGGTAGCATAAGCCTTTGTTGATTTTGATTCGTTTAGCCTCGTCAAAAATGGCATAAATACGTCATGGTGATCTAATATGAATAGTCTCTGACCTTCAATTGCCTGTTCCACAAATTCAATGTTACCATATCAAGTTTAATTAATGGATTCAAATAATAGATAATTAATATGGCTTAATAAAATAGTTTAGCAAATGGAAAAATGCTAACAACATGTTCCGTAAACACTCTTTGCTGGGACTCAACTATGTCAGGACTAACAAAATCATGTATGTTTTTCCTCCACAGGCAAATCCTGGTTGGAGAACTTTCAAGCATTAGATATGTAGATATCTCTCTTAAACGGGAATTCGAACATTAGTTCGTCACGTTACGTGAGACTAACTCGTAGATCTAATTCCCGTTGACAGCCTCACATTATTTTATAAGTCTTAATAAATTAAATGTGTATTATAGAAAGAGTATATATTTGGAAATGTGCATAAATTCTCAGTGTTTTATTGGAATGAAACATATATATTCATCATTGCCTTATCTACTGTTAGTCCTTCAAGGTTAATCTTCAAGTGTTCTTCAGTCAGTTTACTCGTTTGATCACCGTAGACTGACGGATCTAGCTTGCTCTGTGGTGGAAACTCCTATCATTCATTAAAGAATATGAATATCATGAGCAAAGATGTCAGACAATGATTTTTCCTTAACAATGTGATACAAATACAAAGTTATTAACATGGAAACTTAAGATTATAACAATGGAACCTACTTGTAGAAGGCGAATCACGCAAGGGTTTACACCAGCAATCATCTCTCTTGCAAATTCATCGTCAGTCATCCATGCAGATTTATTAACTGCTCCAAGTAAT
The DNA here is from genome assembly GCF_004193775.1 of Glycine soja. Lineage (NCBI taxonomy): Eukaryota > Viridiplantae > Streptophyta > Magnoliopsida > Fabales > Fabaceae > Glycine > Glycine soja. The sequence continues at coordinate 15,290,857 of NC_041009.1, read as the reverse complement.
AAAGACAATAATTGTCAGATTGGATAACATAATTCAACAAATGCATCAAATTTTTGGCACCGCCGCATGCATGAGAAGGTTATTTTTATCCGAGAATGATACGCAATAGATTTGGATTATACATTTATAGTTAAAATTTAATGTTCTATCATCTTTACATAAAAAAAATCCTCTCCCTAGATATACGATTAGATTAATTAATATCGTACGCAAAACTTTCAAAACCATATATAAATCTTTATATATAATATACCTTGAATTAAATGAGGTATTGAAAACTTGAGGAGATTATCTTCACCATCAGTGCGGAAGATTTCCTTGAGCACTGGTAAGGGGCTAATTTTGCTAAGTATATCTGTAGGCAGCTTAATTCCACCTTCACAGAGTTCACGTACTTCTTCAAAGCTACCAAACTCATTCGGTGTGAATTTTAAATCAAATATTGATTTGATTGCAGGTAAGAAACTTCGAGATAAAGATTTTATCCCATAACTAAGGAAGTCAGATGACTTCAAGTGACCAAAAATTTCATCTCTTGGAACATAAACATGTCCCGGTTTCTCGCTTTTGGAATCTGTCAAAAAAATCAAATAATACTATAAATAATATCAACAACAACTACAAATGGCAAAATTTCTTAAGCATCGATGAAAACATTGACCTATGTGGATATACAAATTCTCAATATATAAAGCGATTATGTTCTCATATTCATGCAAATTAGAAGTGTCATCATTTAATAATATGAGAGATCTTTTCAATTTTTTAAATTTAAAACATTGTAAATTAAGTATTTATACACACATAAATATATATATATATATATATATATATATATATATATATATATAATATAAAAAATATCTAATTTTAATAAACGTGAGAAATTAACTTATGTATAAAAAAATAAATATATAAATAAGGTTTGAAATAATTGTTGAGTATATTTTTTATTTGATGAAATCGTTATTATAGAGATAATTATAAATATTTATGTTATTGATAGATATTGTAATATATATTTTTTATATAATTAATATGATTAATAATTGAAGAGAAAGTAATCTATTGTATTTGTAAATATGTCAAAAAAATTAATTTGTTATAAGTTTAAAATTACTTGTATAAATTCAAGTATACGAAATATTTTTAACAATAGATTACTATTATTTAAATTGTTAGGTAAGAAAAATTTATTAATTTTTAACAATAGTTTTAAATATTTTTTTTAAATATACGAAATACTTTCAAATATTAAAAATCTATAATGATTTTTCAAATCTTATGAATTTATATTTTTTAAATTGATTAAAATCTAAACAAAAAAAAATTTAATCATAAAAGTCTTTTAAAAAAATCTTAAAATCATTATATCCTTACAAAATATTTTAAAATTCATAATTTTTTAATATCAAAATAATCTTTTAAAATTTTAATTTAATGCACTCCCTTTATTAAAAAAACTGTAATATATATGACTTTTTTTTATAAAAAAACTCATGATTTTGTAATTAAATTTTAATCTTTACTGTTTACAATTTCTTATTAGTTAATAATTTAAAAATCATTATTACACTGATTAATCCTATCAAATTTGGAGTCTTTTATTTAGATATTGTTAATAAAAGAATCTGAAGCAAATTAGGATTATATATAAGAAATAGAGGTTGTGTAACCTTTCTTTGTTGGTTTTCTACCGGTTCTTCCCCTACGAGGGTAGGGATGAGTGAGAGATCCTCCAAGAACTGGACGAGCAAAGTTTTCACCACTGTCAGGATTGCCCAAATCATTGTAAACATCATAATCATAAACTCTGTCCCATTCCTTGCGCTTCCCTGTTCCATTTCCTCTTAGAGCCTGCAATTCTGCTTCTCTATATGTCACTAATGGACCAGGTGTTTCACTTGGAACATATGTCTGCAATATATTTATTTAATGTTCATTATTAAATAAAAGATCTAGCAAATCCAACAACACTATTTCCTGTATTCCATTTTCATTGATATTTATGATTTTTGCACACGAATTAAAAAAAAGCTTTTCAAGACAATAATATTTATTTAGAACCATTTTTATTAAAATATTCTTATTATCTTTCTTAATTTAAATAAATATATAATTAAGTATTTTAAGAAAATAATATTTATTAGAAGGAAAAATAGAAATAGATGTTTTAATACTTTTTAAAAAAATAATTAATATGGAATTTTTTTTAATGCTAAAGTATCAATATTTGAAATGAATGGAGTACTATTTACTACTTTTGTCTCTCTATAAGACATTTTTAATTATTTTACAAGAATTTAAAAAGTTGGTAGATATAGGTTATAACTTTATATTTATTAATATATAATTTATATTATTTTCAAAATTATCCTTAAAGTTATTCGAACTCGTTTCACTCTTTTAATTTGAATATTTTACCCAATTAGTTAATTGTGTTAGTCATTTTCTCCTATTCACACAAGAAAGAGAATCAGTTTTTCATACCAAGTTATAGCATTTGTTGTTTATTGACTGCAAAAATTGTAATTTAATTAAATAATTTGAGATAAAATAACAATTAATGCAAGAAACAAATTAGCAAGACGTATCAAAACAGACAAACAAATTTCTTTGAAGTGGTGCATATGACGATTGAAAACCTTGAAATGCTTTCAAACAAACATTCAAAAACAGTAATGTTTTCATTTTATGATATGTGTGTGTGTGGATACTTGCTAGCTAGGTGTAAATAGTTTTACCTCGTTGACAAAGAAAATTCGATTCTGTTTGTAATCTTCATAGTTGTAAACCCATGAGTTGCAAACAAAGTGCATGGTTCCTTGATTAGGAATGTCTTCAAGAGTCAAACTCACTAGGAAGAACTCAACATTCATATGATTTGTTATTATAAATGCTCCAGGAATTCCCATGTCACTGTCCCATTTAAAATTAATATTAAATGCAGATTGGCCAGCTCCCAAAGTTGGTATCGAGGCAATAATACCTTCCAAATAGGCCTTCTTTCCGACTATCCCATTTCCATTTGCTACAAAAAATTCAAAATTATTTAACATTGTTCTGTGATTTAGCAATATTTGTTTAATGGTAACAGTGTAATAAAACATATCATATTAATGTAAAATTTTTAAATTTATCGATGATGCATGACATGTAAAATTGTAACGATTATTAAAATAGTATGAACTTTAGTATATTAAGATGTATGATTTAATTGATTTTATGCTTGAATGTGTACATGTGTGTCATAGAATAATTTTTTTTAATAAATAGGCTAGAAAAAAAATCCAAAAAAGTTAGTATAATGGTATAAGATATTTTATATTCATAGAGAACAATCTATTTATTAAAAAAATTATATTTAATTTTCATCATATTTAAGATCTTCTTAAATCAGTGATAATCACGCACATTGATCTTTGATCTAATTAGTCTCAAAATACCCGCAATATCTTATTCAAGAAAAAAACCAGAAATTAAAGGATTTCAGTTTCTCATCAAATACATAAGGTCACGTCTTAGAGTTTACCTATAATATCTATATTAGTATATTTTCCTTGGATAAAATTCATTCTAATAAAAAATATGTTTGACATTTGTTTTTCATCTATGTGTGAAATTTTTAATAATTTAAAGGTATTTAGTAGTTTTTAAGAAATAATTCTTTAAACGTGAACACATTTTTTTAAACGCCGTGATCGATTCTATTTTAGGTTAAAAACAGTTAATTAGACACAATATTGATCAATCTAGTTTTTCTTACCAACTATTTGCTGAAATTAGTTTGTTTTGAAACAAACTATTAACATGGAGCTGTTTTTAACTATTGTGAATTTGTGGCAGTTTTTATAGAAAATGAACCAGTGGTACTATATGAGAAAATAACAGATAATAGTATACAATACTGTGATAAAAAACCGCCAAAAAATTCATAATTTCTGGTAATTTTAAAACTGTCAGAGGATGACCAGTGGGTCAAAATTTCTCCATGACAACTTCTGTAAAAAATAGTGTAGTTTGGTTTTGAAATTATCAAACTTCACTTCTTGAAATACATGCAGGATGTAAATTGACTTTCATAAGATGATTTTGTTTTTGTGAAATCAGTTTTTAGTGATATTTACAATTTTTTGAGGATGCTAAAATTCCACAATTTTTTTGGCAATAAAAAACTACAGAAATTGGCTTTACCAAAGCAAAATCAACTCTCAAGAAGTGAGAAGTCAGTTTACATCCTTGAATAATTTATTTTGTAAGTATAGTAGTTTCGTAACTTTAACATATAACTATACTATCTTTGCAAAAAGTCCCTTGTGCCTTGTAGATTGTTTTAAAACCAAATAATTTTAGTTAATAGTAGTTAGTAAGAAAAACATCAAATTGGTCAATATAACACAAGACACGAGCTCAAGTGCATAGTTTACTTAAAGTTTGGAGGAGAGATGATTGATGAATATTGTGGTATTTTTTTCGCAACTAATTACCAAAATGGCTTTGTTTTCAATATGGTGGTCTTTTTTTGACAATTTTAAAACTTCAAAAAAAGTTCGTTTTCTGGTGGTTTTGTCACAACACTAGTTTGTTATTATTATCTGTTTTCTTGGCAGTTTTGTCACAATATTGGTGGTAAGTTTCTTAGCTGTTATTATTATTGATCTGTTGAATGTAATGCTCTATGTGTGCGTGTTCCATATATAATAGATAGTAGTCTTCGATCCATCCTTTAATGAGACTCATTCAATAACTCTATACATATAACTTTGTTTTAAAATAAACTCGACTCTAGAATTAACTCTTAGTAGTTTATGAGTCCATTTTTCATCGACGAGTTTACTCTTGAGTAAATTCTTTTTATAGTAAACTCTAGATAAATTTTATAAATTCTAAGTAAATTCGATAAACTCTCGAATTTATTATCAAGTCAACCAATTAACAAGTTAAAAAAATTAGGTCAAAATGTAAGTTATTTTTTATTATTTTTTGTTTGTTTAACATTCAACATACCTTCATTTAGCGTGCTATTCTCAAATATAAAATTCTCACTTTTAAAATATCAAATTTTTCTTCTATGATAACATCAACCCTCGATGAGAATGATCTACTACTACTATAACATCTGTAAATTATTGTCTAATAGTGATTTATTATTACTAGACTTGATTATTTAAATATTCTCAATTTTATGATTTATTGATTTATTTTATTATATTGTTGAAATGTTTAATTAGTATGTTATTTATATATATTTTATTATTATTTTTATATCAAGTAGACTTTTACGAGTTTATAAGTCAAGTTTATGAAACTCTCATTAATTTACATAAATTTTTGAATTTGATAACCTTATCTAAGTGAATAGTTGGAAAAAAACAACACAAAAATCAATCACATGTTGATGCATTAACGTGTATGTGTAATAGTACTTTGCTAAAAGAATGTATACAGAGATTAAAAAAAAAATAATATCACTTGAGTGAAAAGTTTTCCTTGACTATATATATAGTAACCATTAGAGTAGTGAACAATTAATGCATGAGAGAGAGATAGCTAACCATCAGCCTTGGTAGCACTAATCAACTGGATACACACAGATTTGCCCATTAAGGAAGTAACACCATCAACTGCTGAGCCAATTAGGCTTTTGCTAGTGCCAACAATCCCTACCACACTCGTTAAGTTGTTGAAGTCAAGCACATTCTTACGCATCAACACCACCCTCCCCTTCACCTTCTGGCTTCTGCTGAACAACCTTTTCAAGCACTCTGGAAACATTTTTAATTAGTTACTTCAATTCAAGCTGTGTAGGAAGGATATTTTCTTGAGAGTTGTGAGGATAACACAAGAAAGAAATGTAACCTATTTATGGACCACAAATATGTACGGAAGAAATGTTCCGTGAGAGAAATGTTCAAGTATTTTACAACAGTCAGGATAAAGTATTAATGAATCAGATGTTCCGTGGGAAATGGAAGGTTCACATTCTTGATTCTTGATAACACACATAAGATATATAGTTGATTTTTGTATTTTATGTTCTAATTACCTTAATTGAGTTTTTAAAGTTTCTTCTCATTTCCTATTAGGCTTTTCATTTTGAATTCATCCAGTAATATTTAAGTCATTAATTTACACAAAATGAAAGATATTTTTTATTTTTCCATTGTTATTGTAAAAATAATACTCTATTTATCAGCAAATAAAAACGTCAACACCACAATTAAGTCAATAGAGAGTAAGGGTACATTTTTAGGACATTTAGTTCAAATATTATATGTTTTTAATTGGTACATTATATTTATTATTTTTGTTTGAAAGTGAATCTATTGTTATAATAAAGTGTCTCTGTTCTAATTTCATCTATTTTTTTACTACTATTATTATTACTACTTACTCACAAATAATTCAATACAATAATTAGGTTGATATATGTAATATCTTTTTAGGTCATTGTAATTCAAAGAGTATTATTACTTTTAGTTGATACCCTAAATTTAATTATTTATTTAATTTCATGTTATATTTTTTATGAACAAATATTAATTTATTATATAGTTTTCTTGAAATATCAGTTGGAGGTTTTAAATTTGCTATCTCTCTTTTTTCTTTTCTTCCTTCACTAATTCCTATATGATGTTATACCTAATTTTTTGCATTAGTAAATTTCATTAAATATAAATATTGTAAGGATGAAAGTACTTGTAAATGGGAGAAAAGAATAGAATTGTACGTGTAGGCTAAGTTACAATTAAACCAAATAAATAAATAAAAGGAATAAAATGTATCCCCTTCTCTCATACAAGCGAAAGAACAAGTCATCACTTTCAGCAAAGAATTGAATTATACTTGTAGTTTAAACTTTAAAGTTACAAATAAACCAAATAAAAAAGAATAAAATGTATCCGCTTTCTCTCAGACAAGCTAAAGAATAATTCACCACTTTGCAACTTACCCGCACACGTCACACCCTTAACGTCACACCATGCATACGTACGAAAAAGGAGTTTAAATGCAACAAGGGAAAACATCATCAGAAGCCAATCACTATTTTCTAGCAAAGATAAACCTTTGTTTCAAAATTGAACTTTTGAGGTTATGCTGTAAACCGCTACAAAATTTTGGAAAGCCATGATGATCGAACTTAAGAGACTTTAGTGCAACTAGCGTGCATAGCACAATAAAAAAAAAAAGAAAAAAAAAAGAAAGAGTAAAAAGAGCAAGTAAAAAAATTATCTATAATTATTAATAATAAGAATGATTTCATTTGATGTACATATTTTATTGAACAATTTTTCTTTTAAGTTATTGAACAATTTCATTTGATTTCATTTGATGCACTAATCCATTAGGATGCTTATAACAATTCTAAAAGATAGTGTAGTTTTTGGGGGTATATCTTTTGAGGGAATATGATATTTTTTGTTTCAAATCCCTCAACATTGAAAGGCTTTCTATTTGGGAAGATTTTTTGGTATAGTTGTGCAGGACTGTACAAGTCTATTTTAAGTCTTTTTCATTTCCTTAATAAAATATGTTTGCCTTAAAAAAAAGTAATAAAAATAAAATAGAAGAAAAAGTAAATAATAATAATAATAATAATAAGTTTTGAACAAAAGAAAACTCAAAGCTCAAATAAAAAGAATTCCCGGTCATAACAGGAAATCTGCCACTGAGCTTATTTATTCCGGCTTAACGTACAGTGGAATGGAAAGCTGAAGCAATACATATAACATAACTTAAAACAAACACAGACACAACGATGCATGCTCATAAGCATGCATATTTTATTGGAAGATGCAAGTACAATACTAAAGGAAGCCGCCACACACACTCCTTTAGATAGAGACACTATTAGGGATTCCCCTAAAAGTCAACCCTGGTTCACTGGTAGGAAGAAGCACAGTGTAGGGAAATTTGGCTGGCCCAGTTCGGTTTTTAAGCTCTTGGTTGTTGTTCCTTTCTGAGATTTTTTTCTCAATCTCTGCAAGTGTTTTTGTAAATGTTTCAAATACATCTTTTGCATTCTGATCAGAGGTCCAATTTGGAGTGTCCCTCTGTCCAAGGTAGATCTCATCAGAGGAATGGCTTGACAATATCTCCATCACTGTAAGATCAATAACTGTCTGGAACTTTGGTGTAATTGTTCTCAAAAAAGCCTCTTGAGGATTCTTGACCATCTCATCATACTCTTTGGTTTTTGGTTCTGGGAGCAATCTTCTGCTTTGAGTTGGACGGTTTAGGATATAGCCTCCATAAGGGTACTGTCCAAAATTAACAGCTGCATGTAGAGCTGAACCAATCCATATAATTATAGTGCAAGAGTCTATAAGCTCTTGACATGTCTTCATTTTAGGCCATTCGTTATCTTTTAAGTCACCGTGACCCTTCTCCACAACTTCCTTCCACCATGCTTGCAGTTCAGTATCTTCTTCAACTGCCTTATCATTAGAGTAATACAAGTTGACATACTCTTGGACCCATGTCTTAATAGCATCCCATATTTCTAATCCATCAACAGCATAAGGATAGTCCTTTATCATAAGGCGAAGGCCATGTGGGGAAGTGTGATCCTTAACTGCCAATCCTCTAAATCAAGCAAAGGAAAAAATAAACAAAATGTTAACATTTTAATTGTGTCATCATTAAAAGGGCATGGAATAATTTTGTTTTCTTATATATATTCCCATAATTGAACAAGTTCATATTTCTAATTTAATAAGATTGGTTACCTCTTGATGAGATCAGTTGGTAATGCTTGGTCAGTGAAAACCCAATTCTTGTATACAGCTGAAGACATCTCCATAGAGTACTTCCCGGGCAAAAATGTTTGCTCTATAATGCTGCCTGCATTAATCAGCGATTGCCTAGCAAGTGCATTGATATTGATGGTGTCACGAAAGTGAGGATGAAGAAGTTTATAAATAGGGTGAAGCACACTGAGTTGTCTGTGTGTTGCTATGGAAAATGGCTCCATCACTGCATGAGTATGCAACCTGTGAACACCGACCCCAGAAATATTGAAAATTAAAAAAATGATCTTATAAAAAAACAAATAAATTTCTAAAAAAATATAAATTATGCATAAATACTTATTTCATGTTGTCTTTTATGAAAAAGTTTATCGAAAGAAACTCTAAATAGGAGCGGAGTTCATATACATATATACCAGTGGCTTATGAGCTGATGATAGTTGGTGTCATTTACAACAACATAAGCCTTGGCCAATAGCCAAATTGTACCATCATCACCTTTGTCTGCAGGCAACACCACTTGGCTCGGAAAATAATAATGTAGAAATGGAGATGGACGCATATGTGGTGGATGTGGCAGGACATATACACATTGATGCGGCTTGCTTAATTCAATAGCAAGTGGCTTCAAAGTTCCATCATCTTTCAAGAACAAGAATGTCCTCGTGGCATAAGCCTTTGCAGAATCTAGCTCGTTTATCTTCCTCAAATATGGCATGAATGCATCATAGTAATCCAATATGAATAATCTCTTATTACAAAATGCCTGTTAATTATTCCACAAATTTACAAAGATCGAATCATTCCAAATCTATGTAATTATTAATGCAAAACTCATTCAATATGCATTTCAATTATCTTACGTGAAGCACATGCATGTATATGATCAATCATTACCTCATCTACTGTGACCCCACCCATGTTAATCTCCAATTTTTCTTTTGTTATTGTACTATGATTACATTTGCAATCTAGCCTCCTTCGCGGTGCGAGATCCTCCCTCTGCCATTGATAAAGATGAGGAAATTAAAGAGAAATTATACTTGTAAAATAAATTATACAATAAAATATATAATTAAGAGAAAAAAAAGATAAAAAAATAAATTTAAATTTAAAATGTAATAAATAATAGAATGAAAGAGAAAGATAAATAAAAAAAAATATAATATTGTATAAATTATTATACAAATCGTTATACGTGTATCTTTCTTGAAATTAAACATGTCCAATAATCAGATAAAGAGACAATAACAATAAAAACAATTCAATAGATGATGCATTAACAATAAAATTATGGGTAGATGTCTAGCATGAATTTTTATATCATTAGCTAGATGTTATTTTTACGCCATTTTTACATTCAGTGGACTGATGTATTTTTTAGGATTAGTTGAGTACACCTTGTGCTGAAACGTTTTATTAAGGAAATTTTTAATCTTTTTCCTTTCAAATAATAATAAAAAAAAGATTAACAATAAAATTAAAATTTGGACTTACTTTTAGAAGGCGAATTACATTTGGGTTTACACCGGCAATCATCTCTCTTGCAAATTCTTCGTCAGTCATCCATGCAAATGTGCTAGCTATATATACAAAAAGAAAACGATAATTTGTAAATTGGATCATTTGGAAATAGTTACGTTGGAGTGCCCGCCAAATTATAATTAAGATGTATAATTAAGGTACCTTGGATTACATGAGGTGTTGGAAACTTAAGGACATTTTCAGTACCCATAGTGGTCGATATAGGCAGCTTTATGCCACCTTCTTGATCATACAGTCTCTGCACTTCTTCAAAGCCATTAAACTCGTTCGGTGTGAGCTTTAAATATAAAGATAGGAGCAAGGGTTCCACTTTTCCAGATAAAGATTTCTTTCCAAATTCAAGGAAATCTGTTGTCTTCTCCAGACTGAAATTTTCATCCCTTGGCACATAAATAACATTGTCTGCAGGTTTCTCGTATTTACCACCTTTCAAGAATTTCAAATCAATAATATTAACATTCAGAACATAGATTGCGTGGCCAAGAAAGCAAAATTTCTTGAAGCACTGCAAAAAATCGATTTCTTTGTTAAAGTAATGCATAAATTTATCTTTTTTCACCTCATTTTAATTAATCTAATTTTCATATTTGGTTCTTTAAATTTAAATTTGATTATTTTTGTCTTCCCAATTCGAAGAAAACCAACTTTTTGTCTTATTAGAAGACTAATTAAAATGGTAAGATGATTTTTTTTTAAGAAAAAAAAAACTTTAAAGATGAACAATGGACTATCATTTAATTATAAGACAAAAATAATTACTTTTAGATTTAAAAAACCAAAAACAGAATTGAAGGACCCGAAAATATTTAAGCCTCACTAATTAAAACATGATAAACAAAAGGGGAAAAAAGAGTCTAAATGTACCATTAATATTTTTGTCATTGAGGAGTTTTCTGCCAGTTCTAACCCTACGAGGGTAGGGATAGAGGGTGCCTCCAAGGATTGGGTGATCATCCTTTTCATCACTATCTAGATAGCCCAAATCATTATAGACATCATAATCATAGATCCTATCCCATTCCTTGCGTTCTCCTGTTCCATCTCCTCTTAAATTATCCAACTCTTCTTCTCTATACTTTCGTAATGCCTCTGGTGTTTGATTACCAGGGAGATATGGCTGCAATATATGTTCATATAAATTTCATGAATCTAATTAATTATTAATTGTACATCATGACTATAATTAATCGTTTGACTTACATTATTGTCAAAGAAAATGCGATGATGCGTTTTGTAGCATCCATGATTGTGAACCCATGAGTTACAAAGAAAGTGAATGATACTGTTTTTGTCCTTGTGGCGGTCACATGTTGGAAGTGGATATTCAAGAGTCATACTCACAAGGAAGAACTCATCTTTCATATGGTTTTTTACGTAAAATGCTCCTGGAATTCCCATCTCAGTAGCATCCCATTCAAAATAAATGTCGAATTCCTCCTCTTTCCCTCCCAAGCTTCGTAACACCGAAGCATTATTCTCTAAACAGGCCTCCTTTCCATCTTTTGCTACAAAAACCATACAAATAAATGAAATAATTAAAATTCCAAAAAAAATAAAGCTATGATACAATATAATACATATCCGATCTTTAAAATTTATATTAGATACAATATGTTTAAGATGATATGCATGTACAAATCTATAAAACATAATAAATATATAATTGTAATCTACAATACAAAATATATAAAAAATGCTTATTTAACATTTCTAAAACAAAAATAAAAAAATCATTATCAACATAAATTACTTTCCTATTTGTCTACAAATTAAAATACTAATATAAAAAGTCATTGACACTCCAACTTATTTTATCTCTTCGATTAAGCTAGTAGCAATCTATGTTAACCATGTGATATTCAATTACATATTCTATCACTTCAATGAGAATATTATCCATTACTTTGATATGATTTAATTAATGAATTTTAGCCTATTGTTTGTAAAAAAAACTTTTTAAAGTATCAACTGGTTGAATTTTTTTAAAATATGATTTTCAAAATAATTATTCAAAAAATGTTTTTAATTATATAAAAATTTATAAATAATGATATATAGGATAACTTTTGAAACATAAGAAAAAAATTTAAAAAGAAAACTAAAGAAAGAAAAAGTTTTGAAAAATATCACATATATAAAAAATACAGTTCTCGCGTGGGAATGACTGTAGATGCATGTAATTCACGTGGAAAAACAATTTTCTTATATTTAAGATTAAGAAAAAATGTTTTTTTATATATTTGGTAATTTGTTTTGAAGATTTGAAGTGAGAGAGAGAGGACTAACAATAATTATCCTTGGATGACTTGGTGCGGCTAATCAAGTTGAAAAACACAGATTTAGTAATATCATATTCGACTGATGAGCCAATTAGGTTGAAGCCATTGCCAACAAGCTCCTTGGCATTGGATATGGTTTGAAGCACATACTTCCGAATCAACACCACCTTCCCCTTCACCATCATTGAAGACATTGCAACGATCTTTTCTTACGGATCGGAATATGACTAGTGAGTTGTGAGCAATAATACAATCTAAGGTAATATTTATAGATACCAAAATGATGCATGTCTTAGTACATACCACTCTAAAGAATACATCTGTCATAAATATGATAAATCATGAGATTAAGATGTTAAGATCCAGAAGTGCTGTTTGAGCGTCTATTCATTTATTTATTTATTTACTTGTTAGAGTGTCTAATTAAATAGACTCTTGTACGAATATAATAATTTGGTAAGAGCAAATATCAAAATAGGTGATTTGAAAAAAATATTTACATGTTAAAAGTGATTTCAAATACAAATTTGTCTTGTAACGGAACACGTCATTCTAATGGACGCCTCCAAGTGTTAATCATATTCAATTTTTATATTAATTTTTTTTATAAACGATGTAGGAAGTAGAATATGACTAACACTTAAAATCAATTAAATGCAATAACATTATACTTCGTTTGTCACAGGAAGCGACAACCACCAAGTTTTAAGTTTCTCATAACATTATACTTCGTTTGTTTTTAATTAGAAGACTATTTCAATTAATTTATATCTCCTAAAAAATGATTAATTTAGTTAATTATATTAAATTTGTTAATTATTTATATTATCATTCTAAAATTATCATTTTTTTATGTTTTTATTCACTTAATCGTTTTTATTAGAGTTTAGAGAAAAAATAATTAAATTAAATAAGAATATAAAAAAATAATTAATACATCTAAAAATTTAAAAATATCTTATAAAAATAAATCAATTTCTAAAAAGAAAAAGCTTCCAATTACGTACTGAGGAAGTATTACATGCAGCTAACTACTTCCCCACTCATGCAATAAACTACTTTGCCCTGCTCTTAAATATATGTCTCTTTGTCCATAACAGATACAATGTCAAACGTTAATATCCACCTCCTATTAGCACTTTTAGCAGTTCAGCTTTAAAATCACCCGATCCAGACCACCCCTGGTGTATGTTTGGTTTGTAGAAGAGAAAAAAAATTAAGAGAATTTTAAAGAAATATTTAAATTAAAATAGAAAAAAGGGAACGTGAAATTCAATCAAGAGAATTATTAAAAAAATATTTAAAGTCACCCGATCAAGTTGAACTATTGAAGCTTGAACATAAATAATTAGGTTATTTCCTTAAAAATTGAATGTTTTATTAACATTATAATTAAAATCAATTTTCTGTTTGAAATTTATTTAAAAAATATTTTAAGATGAATTCAGAGAATGCTATTTTATTTTTATTTTTTTTATTTTTAAAATGGAGAGGAGTTGCTTGCATATGGAACAAGAAAACTAGTAAAGCGACTACCAGAGTACCATATTAGGAATGAAAGAAATGAACGATAATTTTCGAATTCATTCAATTCATTCATTGATCAAAGTATTACAAAGTTGATGTATCTATATAAAGATAGTAACTAACACTAACTTACTCAAATAACTTCTAGTAACTATAACTTGAGTAACCAACTAACTTACTCAAATAACTTTTAGTAACTAACTAAATTAATTTTATGTCTAATACCCCCCACAAGCTGGAATATGTTGAAAACACTTGTAGCTTGAAGAATACAATACATCAACATTAAAGAAGAAAGATAAAAGAAAAAAGAAAAAAAATTGAAAACAGGAAATAAAGCGAAACATGTCGGAAATACATTGATCAAAATAAAAACTTCGAGAAATCTTCGATCAACTTCGACGGCTTCCAAGAGTCCAAAGCAAGCATCAAAGTTTGTTGGCAAAAAACTTGGATGACGAATGACAAGAAATTGTAACCAACACGCTCGAAGAGGTATCACAATGCGGTAGCATAAATGAGCACCGCAACCGCTCCACGCCAATTCATCCACAATACCACATCAGCAACTAAGCCTTTGTCGAAAACACGATGAAAGGATGAGAAACCAGTTATATAAGAACTTAATCATCAATGGCATCCATGACCATGAGAGAAAAAAAAAAGAACCAATCAGGCATCCGAAAGGTCCCCTTAAAAAAATGATTCATAAAGGGGTGACCTACCCAGTTATATAAGAACTTAATCATCAATGGCATCCATGGCCATGAGAGAAAAAAAAGAACCAACTAGGCATCCGAAAGGTCCCCTTAAAAAATAATTCATAAGGGGGTGACATACCCAGCTATATAAGAACTTAATCACCAATTAGGCATCCGAAAGGTCCCCTTAAAAAAAATGATTCATAAGGGGGTGGCCTACCCAGTTATATAAGAACTTAATCATCAATGACATCCATGGCCATGAGAGAAAAAAAAGAACCAACTAGCCATCCGAAAGGTCCCCTTAAAAAACAATTCATAAGGGGGTGGCCTACCCAGACATATAAGAACTTAATCATCAATGTGAATCACCCGATGTGGGACTCGCAACACGCCCCATCGAGTCAGGGCTCGACGCCACAAAGCAAGGGCTAACAGCACTATCTACACCACCGGGTAGAACCATAAATAGCTTCAATAGGAAGCAAGAGACTCGGAAGCAAAAACTTCTTATACCATATTAGGAATGAAAGAAATGAACGATAATTTTCGAATTCATTCATTGATCAAAGTATTACAAAGTTGATGTATTTATACAAAGATAGAAAATAACTAACTTACTCAAATAACTTCTAGTAACTATAACTTAAGTAACCAATTAACTTACTCAAATAACTTTTAGTAACTAACTAAATTAATTTTATGTCTAATATACCAGTAGCAGCCAAAAGTGTTTAAGTCATTTATGTCAAACACTTTTCATGAAAAACTTTTCTGGATCCAAGTTAAAGGAATGTTATTGTAAAATTTAGTTTGGAACGAAGTGATAAAAAAACAACTTGCCACTTGAAAGACCTCATTTAATTTTGGTCATTGAATAATTAGAAAAAAAATAAAGTTACTAATTTTTATAGAACAAAATTTGAAAACAAATAGCTCAAAATTAAGTTGGTAGGGGGGCTTTTTTATAGCTTAAGTGAAGAAGTTTATTCAAGCAATTCTTTATTCGAATTCCAATGCAACAAAAAATACATTTTCTGAATTTTCCATTGATTTCCCAATTTGAGTGTCTTCACAAACTTTCCCATTAAATAATGCTCGCATATATTAGTTTATTTTAATTTTATTTATTTATTGTAAACTCTTAATTTATTTTAAAAATAAATAAAAATTACCAACCAGCTTTTAACCTAAAGGGACTTTAAAACTAAAAAGTAATAAAAATAAAATTATCAAACAGTTTATTTTTAAAGCTCTTTATTTTGAGCTTTAACTTTAAAGGTAGCTTTTAAACTAAAAAAGGTATGGCCATACATAACCTAAATACGTACATACATGAGATATTTTACTTATTTTAATTATTGTACATTTAGATATTTATATTATTCAGTATTTTTTTTCAAATAATAAAAAAACAATGAATGTAAGCAGGGATATATGTAATATTACTTAAGCAATTATTAATTAAAAGAGAATTTAAAATAATTTAAGCATATAAAAATTTGCAATTCGTATAATTAATTAAGTATTTATTTATTTTTCAGAAACTGTTATTAATAAAATGAAATTATACAATGAAGCAGTAATTAACATCAAATTGTTTAAAATGTTGCATTGATTTGATTTGATACTATATCAACTTGAATAAAAAATGTGCTTAATTTCTTATGATCACGTGCACATGTATCAGCTCACAACAAACTTCTTATTCATTAATCCATGCATTTAATTTATGTAACTCCAACAAAATAAAAATAAAAAAAATCCCTGCATTTTCAAGCAACCGAGCGGTTAGATATATATAGTAGCCAAATCTAATTATCAATTAATGCCTTGATGTGTAACTTGAATCTGCAAGTTAGTTGTTATATTTTTAGTTCTTGCTATCTTTTTTCCTTAAAAAAAAATGTGGCATGGAACATTGATAATGAATGTTTTAAATTAATCGATTTTTCTTTTTTTTATCCTTTACCCCTTTTTGCAAATTTACCCTTACTCCATCTTCTTCCTTTCGTTTCTTCCATTGGACGACACACAGCACCACTGCAAGCCGCCGCCATAACCTCCACGACTACTGTGACTATGGCAACATGAGGGGTGCCAAATCAGCAGGGCCCCCATCCTTTTTCAAATTAGTTTTTTTTATTAGGTAATTAAAAAAGTATTAGATAATTATTATGTTTGGAAATTTAAGTATGTAAATAATATTATTTAAGTAGCAATAAAATATTCTTATTTTTGTAATATTTATTCTGCTTTTATAATATGTCGTTTTTATTATTATTAGACATAAGTCCTTGAATTTGGGGTTTGTATATTTTTTTGCCCTTATTTTTTATAAATTACTTTTTTATCTTTGGTATAATAAATTGACATTTTTTATGATTTTTAGTTGAAATAAATTAATTTTTACTTTTTAATTGTTTGAATTTGTATTTTAAAATTGTCATAATAAAAATTATTCTAAAGTATCAATTTATTATGTTAAAAATTTTAAAAATCAATCAAATTTCAAGACCAAAATGATAATTAAATCCTATTATTATTACTTTAAAAGTTATAAATAATTGTCTATTTGTAATCAAATAATTCTATTAACCTTTCTTAATGAGTCCAACTTTACAAACACCATATATAAGATTGACTACTTAATTTTTCAAACAAATCAAGAAACATCCATCTTTCAATCCTAGTGGATAGACCTAGACCCACGTGTTACAACAAATATTTTTCTTCTTCAATTTTTTAACTTTCTGAAAGTAAATTATTTAGTATTTTTCTCAAAAATAATTTAGAGTAACATAATTTAGTCACATTTAGTAGGTTTTTGGAATATGATTAATAAGAATTCTTGTACGAAAAATACAATTAACTTAAATACCAATTTTTTTTATTAAAATTTTTGGTGAAATATGGAATTGGTTATTGTCATTTAATTTGTAGTTTAGGGTCTTTAAATATATGTTTAATATCTTCTATGTAAATATATTTTTTATTATATTTTTTGAATCATTTTAAAAAAAATATAAATATTTTATATGAATTTTAATGCTTTTATATATATATATATATATATATATATATATATATATATATATATATATATATATATATATATATATTTTATTGATTTTGGTCGTCTAGTGGTTGGAGCAACAGTTTGACAGTTGTATCTTCTTGTATACATGTTACTAATGTATATTCTAATATTCAGTATAGCTCTAGCTGATTCCATAATTACATTAGGGTTAAAAACTAAATATTGAGCGGTAAAAATTGGAGACTTATTCTAAATATAAGAAAACTTAATATCATAATTTAAAACTTTAATGCTTAAATTTATAAATATTATTTTTACTTATACAATATTTAATTTTTTTTATTTTTATCTAATATGAATCTTCACCTCATATTTATATTTCAACAATTTTTCTTTCAAACGAGTACGAATTTTTTTCCTATGATAATTTTCTTCAAAAATCATTTTCAATTCAAATATTCAATGATAATCCTTAAAATTTTAACTATGCATGATTGTGAATCTGTCTTATCATTATTACTAACATACTCTAATATTTTCATCGTCAAAACACCTACGGGATCCATTACCTAACCTCAACGAATGAAGTCATCTGTCAGAAATTTTTGGTAACCGCAATCGACGATCGAGGTGATGTGAACAAACCAAAACGTGTTTTCTTCAATATAATTGTCATTATCATGACTTATTATTAAGTAGTTCTTGTCGCTGGAAGTCAGCAACCGGCAACAAATTTAAAGAGCCAAACATGTGAACGCGTCTTACATCGGTTTCATTAAAAAAATATTTCACGTGACACGTACAAACAGCCAGGTAAGGTTTTGAAACCCAAATATATTTTTTAGTTTATTCATCAAAAGAAAATATTACTTTTTGGATACGTAATATATTACATAAATATAGTTGTTATTACTATTAGGTATAGTGTGGCCTCATCGTGTGTTCGTCTACACTAACTGCGCATTTTTCATTGTAATTTTGTAACCAACGTATAGCTAAAATATATTGTTTTATATTTAAACATTATTTTATATTTAATTCTTAATTAATTTATAGTTAAATTAAAGATTAATAT
Source organism: Glycine soja (assembly GCF_004193775.1). Classification (NCBI taxonomy): domain Eukaryota; kingdom Viridiplantae; phylum Streptophyta; class Magnoliopsida; order Fabales; family Fabaceae; genus Glycine; species Glycine soja. The sequence continues at coordinate 15,271,940 of NC_041009.1, read as the reverse complement.
ATATGCAATATATACATGTATAATTTTTAATTTTTAATTTTTTTGTCTCATTTATTCAAATATTAGTCACAGACCATCCAAACAAAATAATTGTTGTGAAAGTATTATTTTAAAAGCAAAAGTAAAATTCATTAATAAATTAAAGAGACAATAAGGTGGAACACAAGGTATTCATTCTCGTGCCAAACCAAATAGTACACGAATAAGATCCATCAAAAACAAGCATACATACAATACATGAATAGAATTTAAAAAAGCTGGTAAAAACATCATATGAGATGGCTCCTAGTTACCCAACGAGCAACCAATAACTAACGTCAATGTATAAAAATTTGTTGCCAAAGTACACCAACTTTCAATAAAAGTAGGTAAATGTTAATCAATGTGTAAAGTACATTGATTAAGAAATGAAGAGAAACAACTTTTTATTAGGATGCTCAAAATTGTATTGTATTATTCATAATTTTTTACGTTTTTATATGGCTTTTACAATAAATATTTTTTTTCTTTTAATTTATTAACCAATGTCTTAAGAATATTACGTCCTATGTTCCTATTTCTAATATTAAAGCTTAAAATGATATTTGTTTTTTTTATAAGATCTAATCTACAATGTTCATTGTGTTAATTATTTTTATTTTAAAAATATCTATCATTAGAAGAAGAAATAATATATTGATAAATCATTAGACGACAAATAAGTATGAATAACAATGATAATTTTAGAAAAAAATTATAAATTTAAGATAAATTTATTATTCTTTTTTTTAAGCCAAAGGAAAGAAAAATTTATTATTATATCTTAATTAAATTAATCACTTTTTTTTAATCTTGAATAATTAGATAATTAAATCTTATATTATATATATAAGAATAGGAACAAGAGAGTAAGCAATACCCATTACAGTATATATACAAAAGCGTGTTTTAGATCCATGTAGACAAAAGCGTGTTTCTTCAGCTGCTTTAGATTGTACAACATGTGAAATTTCTCCCTTTGTTCTGTAGAAAATTTGAGCTTCTCTAGCTCATTATCACTTATAGCAGGGATAAAATATGTTATATATTGGAGCATTATTTACGGATATTACATATTGGAACATCACAAATTAATATGACAAATCAAACCAAGCTATGTTTAAACCAATTTTAAAATCAGTTTCAATATAATCGAAATCAGATTTCTGAAAAATTATGGATATAAATTTTAAATATATACTGTTTAAATAAATGTGGTTTGAATTTTTAAAAATTAAATCAATACTTTCTTATTGTAAAAAAATCATGTTATCAATCATTTAAGTTAACATATGATTAGATATAATATTATTTTTTTACAGCATATATTATTTACTCTAATATTAATCGAATTGATTGGTCGAATCTTGACACCAATAACACAGTGCAAATATTACAATGCTCAAATATAGAATAGAACTTAAAACAGCTGAAGGGAGAAGAAACAATTCCCTGTCAACTGCAATAACAAGCTAGTAGTTTGCTAAAGAGCTTATTTATTAATTAGCATTCTGAACATCACCCATATTACTAAATCTTACCCTAAATACAATATTACTCAAACAAACACAATTACTAAACATCACCCTAAAATAAACATAAGCTTGCGTACGTATATGAGATATTCAAAAGTAAAAGTACAATACGATTGAGCCACACTCATTTAGATAGAGATGCTGTTGGGAATTCCTCTAAAAGTCAACCCTGTTTCACTGGTAGGAAGAAGCACAGTGTAGGGCAATTGAGCCGGCCCGGTTCGATTTCTAAGATTTGGATCATGGTTTCTTTCTGAGATTTTTGTCTCAATCTCTGCTAGCTTTTTTCCAAACTTTTTAAAGGCTTCTATTGCCTTTGGATTAGAGGTCCAATTTGGATTGTCCCTCTGTCCAAGGTAGACCTCATCAGAAGCATGTCTTGACAATATCTCTATCACTGAAAGATCAACAAGAGCCTGAAACTTTGGCGTGATTGTTCTCAAATAAGCCTTTTGAGGATTCTTTGTCATCTCGTCATATTCTGGAGTTCCTTCTTCTGGAATCCATCTCCTGCTAAGAGTTGGACGGTTTAGGATAAAACCACCATAAGGGTATTGTCCAAAATTAACAGCTGCATGGAGAGCTGAAGCAATCCATATGATAGTAGAACATGATTGAATAAGCTCTTGAAGAGTCTGCATTTTAGGCCACCAAGGCTTGTCTTTCAAGTCACCATGTCCCTTCTCAACAACTTCTTTCCACCATGCTTGGAGTTCATGGTCTTTTTTAATTGCATCATTTGTTGCATAGTACAAGGAGACATACTCTTGTACCCATGTCTTAATAGCATCCCATATTTCTAGTCCATCAACAGCATAAGGGTAGTCCTCTATCACAAGACGAAGGCCGTTGGGACAAGATGAATCCTCAATAGCCATTCCTCTTAATCATCACAAAAGAATTTCTTATTAACAACAAAAGTATGTTAATGTTATATAACTACTTTGGCCATCATTAAAGAGATATATACTGTATGCGTTTTTTTACAATTGAGATATATGTTACTGTATGTTTTTTATTTTTAAGAAAGCTAATTTTGACATGCCTTAATAAGATCAAAACTCGAGTTGCCTGCAAACTAGTCCTTGTGGTTCTCATTATTAAAAAAAAAAAATTGAAAGTTTAAAATAAGATAATTAACTAAGCCATTGCATTTTTCATGCTTAAGTTCATAGAACTCTTGCATGAAGTAGGGTTGTGTCAGATATAAATTTATTTACACGGTTCATGTTCATATAGGGTTACCTCTTGATGAGATCAGCAGGTAATGCTTGGTCGAGGAAAACCCAATTTTTGTAACCTGACGAAGATATCTCCACAGCATACTTTCCACCCAAAAAGGTTTTCTCTATAAAGCCATCAGCATTAATAAGTGATTGTCGAGCAAGTGCATTGATATTCATTGTGTCACGATAGTGAGGAAATAGAAGTTTATAAATAGGGTGAAGAATACTGAGATTCCTGTTTGTTGCTATGACAAATGGCTCAATCACGGCATGAGTATTCAACCTACAGTAACCCCATGTGAAAAATATAAAGATTGAGAATCACTTCATGCATATATTAAAATTGTTTGTAATTAATGATCAGAATGAGAGAGTTCAGACCAGTGGCTTATGAGTTGATGATAGCACGAGTCATTCACAATAACATGAGCCTTTGCCAACAGCCAAATTGTACTTTCTACACCTTGGTTTGCAGGCAAGATGACTTTACTATAGGCACCAAGCTGTTGTTGACCTGGATGTGGCAAACTTAATTCGATGGCCAATGGCTTTAAGGTCCCATCATCTTTCAAGAAAAGGATTGTTCTAGTGGCATAAGCCTTTGATGATTTAGATTCATCTATCCTTCTCAAAAATGGCATAAATGTGTCATGGTGATCTAATATGAATAATCGCTGATCCTTAATCGCCTGCTCCACAAATGCAATGTAAACACCTTTAGTTTCATAGATTCAAATAACACATAAAATGACTCAATACAAAGTAGTAGCAAGACAATTGTTAACGACACATTCTTAATCATATTCTTATTAGTTGAAATTCATTTAGATAACAACATCATGGAAGTCTCATTTCTTATCTAATGAGTCTCTTACATGATTTTATTAGTCTTAATAAATGTCAACTAATAACAAAAAAATGCATTTGAAAGAATATATTAGAAAATGTGGTGTTGTCTTTAGGATAGCAGAAATTCCCATATGGTGTTTTATTGAAGTGAAACACATCTGATATATATTGCCTTATCTACTGTGAGCCCTTCAAGGTTAATCTCCAAGTGATCTATAGTCATTTTACTTGTTTGATCACCATAGACTGAGGGATCAAGCTTGCTTTGTGGTGGGAACTCCTGTGATTCATTAAAGAATATCATGAGGAAAGATGTCATACAATGATTTTTCCTTCACTATGTCATACAAAGTACAAATTTAACATGGAAAAACTAAACAATAGTATAACATTTGGACTTAATTACTTGTAGACGACGAATCACACAAGGGTTTACACCAGCAATCATCTCTCTTGCAAATTCTTCATCAGTCATCCATGCAGATTTACTAACTACTCCAAACAATCAAGAAAATAACCGTCAAATTGGATTACAAAATTCAACAATGCACAAGTTTTCTAGCGCTGCTAAATGTGTTGTTAAGATGTTTAAGTTTCACATTACATGTAGCATATATATAAATACAATATATATCTTTTGGTAAATATATATAAATCTTTACATAGGATATACCTTTAATTAAATCAGGTACTGAAAACTTTAGGACACTTTCACCATCAGTGCGGAAGATTTCCTTGAGCACAGGTAAGGGGCTAATTTTGCTAAGTATATCTGTAGGCAGTTTAATTCCACCTTCACAGAGTGCACGCACTTCTTCGAAGCTATCAAACTCGTTCGGTGTGAAATTTATATCAAAAACAGTTTTGAGTGCAGGCAAGAAGCTTCGAGTTAAAGATTTTAGCCCATAAGTAAGGAAATCAGATGATTTCAAGTGACCGAAATTTTCATCTCTTGGTATATAAGCCTCGCCAGGTTTCTCACTGTTGGGATCTGTCAAGAGTGGAACAATACAATAAATTATATTCATAATTTTTATACTATTGTTACATCATAGATTTATGTTCATGCACGATAGTTTATTAATTTTTATAATAATTATTATAAAAAAATATATCTAAGAAGATTTTTAGTTTCATTGAAAAAAAAGATGAGTTTTAATTGATTGATGATGTAAAATTTGTTACACTAATCATTTATGAAAATTAAACTAGATAGTATTATTAATAAAAAGAATTGGAAACAAAATTGAGTTATGCTTAAGAAATAGAGGTTGTGTAACCTTTCTTTGTTGGTTTTCTACCGGTTCTTCCCCTACGAGGGTAGGGATGAGTGAGAGATCCTCCAAGAACTGGACGAGCAAAGTTTTCACCACTGTCAGGATTGCCCAAATCATTGTAAACATCATAATCATAAACTCTGTCCCATTCCTTGCGCTTCCCTGTTCCATTTCCTCTTAGAGCCTGCAATTCTGCTTCTCTATATGTCACTAATGGACCAGGTGTTTCACTTGGAACATATGTCTGCAATATATTTATTTAATGTTCATTATTATTGAATCAAAAATTAATCTAGCTAGCAAAACAAACAACATTGCTATTTATAATTGTGTAGTGGTGCAGATGCAGATGTTTCATGTGAAAATTCGTATTTTTTATTTAAATAAACCATCAATTTCATCCTTAAATATTACTTTCTCTCTCTCTCATATATATATATATATATATATATATATATATATATATATATATATATATATATATATATAGTTTTTAACATAACAAAATTTTACAAGTAATCTGTCAAATATTAAAAATCATGTTACATAGTTATCCATATTGAAATATTACTTTAAAGATTACTTGGGAGAAAATAATACTTGAGAAACCAAATTAATATTTTACACATTTTCATTTTATAAACATATGGATATAGTTGCTTGGGTTAAAAACAACAACAACACTATGTAGTATGCAGATAGTTTCTAGGTGTAAATAGTTTTACCTCACTGGCAAAGAAAATCCGATCCTTTTCGTAAACTTTAGAATTGTAAACCCATGAGTTGCAAACAAAGTGCATGCTTCCTTGATTAGGAATGTCTTCAAGAGTCAAACTCACTAGGAAGAGCTCAACTTGCATATAATTTTTTATTAAAAATGCTCCAGGAATTCCCATGTCTGCGTCCCATTCAAAATGAATAGTGAACGCAGATTGGCCTGCTCCCAATGTTGGTATCGACGTAATAATACCTTCCAAATAGGTCTTCTTTCCAACTACCCCATTTCCATTTCCTACAAAAGTTCAAAATATACATAAATTCAAGACTATATTAAGATTGTTTTGTGATTGAGCATGCAATATATGTTTAAAAGTAATACTATCACAGTTTTTTTCTGCCTAAGCCAGTGAAGTATATATATATAGACACTCATCAAAAAGCTTCACGTCAAGGAAATAAAAAAACTATTTGAATTATCAAAAAATAATTTATTTATTAATTTTGTTTTTCTTATAAATAAATTCTATCTGTTTAATTTCTAAAACATAAAAATATTAATTTTTCCTTTTCTCTTATCCTTTATTCTATACTTTCAACCACCTTTTCCTCAGCTCCCATGCGTGTCCATGATGCATAGCTAATCTCATCTCTTTAATGTAAATTTTTTTAAAACATTTTTATTATTTCTTCATTTTTTTATACAATTAAATGTAATGAATTATCTTAGTTAATGTGTCATATTTTTTTCTTATATATATTTCGACTGTTGCTGTAAAACATATATTTTATGAATTTAAGTCAATCTAGTTGTTGCCGGCTGATTAGTCAGCCTAGTGAAAACTGATCAGGTTATTGATAAGGATGATAAAGAATGGAATATAATATATATTTTATGTTTAGATTTGTATTTTAAAAAATATCTTTGATTTAATTTCCTTCCGAAAGTAGGAAGGAGGAGTTAATATTATACAGTGCAAGGAGAGAGAGAGAAAGAACTAACCATCAGCCTTGGTAGCACTAATCAACTGAAGACACACAGAACGACCCAAGAAGGAAGTAAGACCATCAATTGTTGAGCCAATTATGTTGATGCCGGTGCCAATAAGCCCTCTCACACTCGTTATGCTGTTGATGTCAAGCACATTCTTACGCATCAACACCACCGTTCCCTTCACCTTCTGGCTTCTGTTGAACAACCCTTTCACCCCTGAATACATTCTTAGCTACTTCTTTAAGCTATACCAACGATATTTTCTTATGGAAAAAAACGATGGTACATCCTTGTTTGGCTTGTGAGATGTCAGGAAAAGAACACAGTGATGCAAGGTACTTATAGACAAAAACTAAGAATTATTTAATGAGCCAAATGTTCCGAGGAAAATGAAAGGTTCGCATTTTTTATTCTTTCCAACTAACATGATAAGAGAACATTGATTATTAGCAAGGGTTTCCCTTTAAATTAAGGAGTTTCTTCGTTTTATAACCAACACGTTTCGGCACGATATCCTTATTTAACTTGGAGTTAATAGCTTAATAATAACATCATTTTGTCATGTAGTTATTAATTACCTTGTATAAAATTCTAACATACTTGTGACTATCTTTTTCATCATAACAACTAATACTAAACATATTTTTTTATGTTAATCTTTTTTCACAAAATATTCTTAATTATGAGTGACTTCTTTAAATTCAATAAATAATAAGTGAATTATATTAATGTTTTAGACTCTGCTGTGAGAGTCTAATTTTGTCTTATGTTGGAAGCTTTATTTTTTTCCCTATTCACATGTATAGCAGAAATAAATGCATATATTAATGAATGATATATAAGAAAGATTAAAAGAATTAAACTCAATAAAAATATTTAAGAAAAATAATTTTCTTAATAATTAATATTATGTGTAATTCTAGAAAAAAAAAACAAATTCAAAATAAATTTTAGAAGGTGATTGTAAGAGTGTGAAGGCTGAGCTTCTCTACCAGGGTGTCGAGCCATCAGATTTGGAGAGAGAAATGTGGAGAATAATACGGATAAAAGCAACGGCATAATTACTATAATATTGATCTTAAGTAAATCTACTAATAGACAAGAAGTTATTGTTTTTGTTGTTTAAAAAAATTGTATAAGATACTATCATACTCCAGTAAAAATTAGATGAGAGTATGCTAGGAAGGTCAATGTATATAATATATAAATATTTACATTTTTCGTCATTAATTATAAGATTATTTTTTAATTTTTAGATGCATAATTATTTTTGTCTTTATATATTATTATTTAATTATTTTTTATTGAAATATTAATATAAATAAATAAATAAAATTATAATATAATTAATTAAATTAACTTTTTTTTTAAGTGCGGTTGCGAAGGGAAGTATATCATTGCTCAATAAACTAAAAAAAATTGAAAATAAATAAATAAAACAATAAAACTTAGCTCTTTCTAGAAGGAAGGGAAGTATATCATTGCTCAATAAACTAAAAAAATTGAAAATAAATAAATAAAGCAATAAAACTTAGCTCTTTCTAGAAGCAACCATTTAACAACACGGCAAAGTGGTGCACGTCACAACCTGTACATCACCTTCACATATCGCACGGCACGGCTCACGGATTACATATTAGAAAATTCTTATCTTAATAGAATAAGTAGTAAATTTTACATGAATAACAAGAAATTTTAATAAAACAAACTTAAAATAAATTAAAATGACCCAAATCGTTCGCATTCATTACCTACAGGCCACAGCAGATAAATTAGTAGGAGACATCAATGTCGGAGATGACTATTCATGAGTCACAATTACCTAATTAAATATTGAATTCGTTCCTTTTAATTTTGTAATTGTTTTACATTAAACTGATTGATGAAAAATATGTATATAACATAATTTACATTAAATTTTAAGAAACTAAATTTAGATTTAAAATTTAATTAACTAAACCAAAAAAATTATATATAATTAGATATTAAAATAGTTATCTCACAAAATTCTTCATGTCACTGTTTAAAGATCATTTTCTTTTGGCTTTATTTTTTCTTTTATAAATGAATGTTTTTTTATTAAATTTAATAATAAAAAATTTGCAAAAAATAACATGAGGTTAAAAGTAATATAAAAAAAGATAAGAAAGATAAATACAATAAAAACAAATCACATAAATGTTCATTGTAATTAACTCTTAAATATGTCATCCGTCTCTTTGTGTCTTGGTCTCTTAAATATTTTTCATAAATAAAAACATTAAGAAATAGATAAAATAAAATTATTAATTTTATTATAGTTCATATTATTAATTTTATAAGAAATGTAAGTGAAAAATAATTAATATTATATTTAAAAACTAAAATAATAATTATTTTAGAATATATTCTTAATTTTTTCTTACATAACGATTATTATAGAATAATGGGATAAATTTTTTGGATAAAATTATAAATGAATATTTGAATGCTCCTTTTTAAGGTAGTGTAGTATACTATTTTTATTAAATAAATCATTTAAATCTAATTTTGAAACAACTAAAATATAAAAAAAATATAAAATATATTATAAGGTAACATTTATTTTTATTAACTTTTTATAAAATATTTTATTTGAAAAATTGAAATATACAAAAAATAGGAAATGACAAATTTTCCTTAATTAGAATGTACTATATGCAAAAATTAGAATAAACATAAAAATACTACTTCAGAAAAATCACTTTGAAGATTTGAACTCATGATCTTTTATTTTCTTTCTTCATTTCTTAATTATTAGATTAATCTTATATCTCTTATCACATGATTTTTGTAAAATAATAATACACAATGTTTTAACAAGACTTGACTATCAAATTGTCGATATTTTATTTTATTATTTTACATATGATAGTCATGTGATAGACAAATTCTTTTCCTAATTCTTTAACATGTTTGGTTGAGGAAAATATGAGAGAAATAGATAAGAAATTATTTGTAAATGATCAAAATCCAATTGTGAATGGGATCTTGGTGTTTCATCTTATATTGTGTTTAATTTAGAAGATAAAAATAAAAAGGGTGAAAATAAAAATGAAAATTTTAAATTAAAATAAAGGGTATAAAATTCACAAATTGTATTATGTATATAATCTGTTTAAATGTCGACACATGTCAATTATTAGATACCTTTATTTTATTTTTTTAACGTATTTTATTTTTGTTTTTAAAAAAATTAAATATTTTATTCTTTTATTTACTAAAAAACCATGCATTCCACCGATTTCCAATACCATTACTAGTATAGTATATGTTAAATTGTTTTTAAAATTATTCTATATTTCTTCTATTGATTATCGATACATTCCAAATGTAAACTAAACCTATTGATGGTGAAATCTAAAACTATCTCCAAATGGAAGTTTTTTAAGGGTTTATTAAGTAATGCAACGATTTCTTTTTTATTGGAACAAATCTATGTGATATAAAAAGTTTCTTAAAAATAAGATTTATATCTTACATCAAGAATTATTTTTTAACAATAAAAAATAATGTTTATCTGACATATGATAATATCATAATTAAGTGAAAATAAAAAATATAAAAATGTGAACTCCTTGAAGTTTTTTATCATTAAAATAAAATTGTATAAATTTTATACAATAACATAATAGTGTAGAAAACACAAAAAAAAATCTACTTAAAAAATTCCTATTAAAAATACTTATGGAATGTTGGCAAGTTTGTAACAAAGTGGCCACGCATAGCAGGGAAACAAGAAGCCAAATTAAAGTACATGAGTCCCACTTCAGGACACAAACCATACCCAAATCAAGGTCATCCTATTCCTATTTTCTCTTTTTTTTTTTTATCAGTATGCTATTCATTAAAACCTTGTTTTTCCGTATCAAATATGCTATACATGGTGATTTTGCTTTACACTGAGGTGTTGGAAAAAATCAGGACTAGACCAGAGATCCAGAGAAACATTTTATTATTATTATTATTATTATTATTATAAAGATAGAACTTAATACTTAGTATATATTATCCAAACTCTTTATCAATAAGCCAATGTCAAAACTAGTGAGTTAGACATAAGACACATTAAAACAGTGGGATTGCCCAATTTGCCCTTCACCGATACTCGAGCTCACGGGATTTGTTGTGAGAGGAATGGCGAATGAAAAAGACAACAAAGAGAGAAAAAGGTGACACGAGAAAGAGGGCCGGATTCATTTGTCTTTTTCTTTTATTTTAAAAATCTTAAAGAAAGATTAATCTCGACTAATAAATAATTAAACGGTACGTATCAACTCACTTTAAAAGATTACTTTCCTAAACATGGTTGAAAATAAAAACTGAAGTCGAGTTACATTTCATGACTTCACTTAATAAATAAATTAATAATTTTTCTTATAAATTCATCAAAATTCAATTTTGTCACTTGTCACTATCCCACTTGGCACTAGCGCCAAATTAGAATAAAGTCTAACAAACATTAATATTAAATTCATTTATACATTGAATTTTATTAGGACTTAAATATAATTTTAATTTATATATTTTATTCAATTCATAATTTTGATCTTTCTATTTTAGAATTGAGAAATTTGGTCTTTTTATTTTTTTTAAAAATTATAATTTTAGTTATGTTATTTCAAAATATAAATATTTGGTCCCATATTTTAAAAAATTCATAATTTTAGTTTCTTTATTTTAAAAAATTCATAATTTTGGTTTAATCTTTACCTATTTTTATTTTTTTAATTTCTTACTTTGTAATTAATTAAATCATTTTTTATGATAACTTAAATGAAAAAGTTAGATTTAAAGTTTAATTATACCAAAAGAAAAGAAATAAAATATAGATAAAATTGAGAATTTGATCAAAATTATAAATTTTTTAAAATAGGAGGATTAAATATCTTTATTTTAAAATGAGAAAACTAAAATTACATATATTTTTTAAATTAGAAGATTAAATATTTTAATTTTAAAATAAAAAAATCATAATGGTCAATCAAACAAAATAGAGGAACCTAATTATATTTAAGCCTTTTGTTAATCATTATTTTAAGAGTAATAATTGCACAAGCATATTTTGTAACATTTTTAGTCTCTTAAAAAAACATTTTTACTGTAATTGATAATACATTAATTAATTTCTTAATTATTATTTTAAGGTTGTTAAGAAAACTGTATGTCACATGTCACTTATTGATGTAGTTGTCTTACAGAATATTTAAAAAAAACGTATTATTTTCAAAAGGTAAATAAAATGTAAAAGACAAAATATTTAAGAGCAAAATTTTATAAAATACATAAAATAAATTCAGATAAAAATATTAGAAAACATATATTAAAATTTTTAAAAACATATCGAATAAGAAAAAAAATAGAATGTATCTTTTAAAAAAAAAATAAACTTCTATTTAATATACAAAATTTATTCAATTTTTTTAAAATTATTCGGTCAAACCAAGGATTAAATTTTTAAATGGGATGAATTGATGATAAATAGTGGAATATAAAAAATCTGAAAAAATATATCAAACAAGATCAGTAAGTATCTATAAAAAAATATAAAACATTCATAAAAATAAATTAAAATATATATTTTTCCTTTAATATCAAAATATTCAAAATTTATTCTATAAAATTTTCTTATATTTTTCATCATCATAAAATGTAAATGTATGATATTTTAACTTTGATATGAATTAAAAAATCCTATCTATCATGTCGTTCTAATTAGAACTTAAGAATTTATAGTGTCATTGACACATAAGATTAAATATCTTGAATTCAACTTTGAATTAAAATATTACATATTTACAATTTGTTTACATTTTGTTGTGAGGATAAAAAATATATTAAAATTTTCATAAGAATAAATTTTAAATATTTATAAGATAAGAACGAAGAATATATTTTAATAATAGAAATATTAAATTCCCTCTCACCGGTCGTAGCACTGGTACTCTGAACTGAAGCAAAGCAGACTGGGGTGGCATTAATAATTTGGTTGCACACATTATTTTTTTTCCTTTATTAATAGTTTGGTTTCACACTTAATGATAGAAAAAAATTGGTTTCACACATTATTTTTCTCCTTTTCACATTCAGCAGATCGATGTGCCTGTCAACTATCTACATTCTACAACATGGAACTACGACTAGCTCTTTTTTTTCCAGCCAAACTACGACTAGCTATTGTGCCTGTCACAGTTCCACCTTCGACGCACTTTCTCACGTTTTTATCGAATACAATACATGTATGTTTGGTTTGGCATTAGTTATTAAAAAAAAAATGGCATTAGTTGACATAATAAATTCACTCAATCTTGAAGCAATGAATTGTAGCTTTCACGTAAAATTGGAATTTGACGTGAAAAAATCTGGAAGACGTATTATGATCCTTCTGTAAGGCTTATTAATGCGCCTTTTAAATATAGTTAACTTAGGCATGAAAGTAGGTAGAGCTAACATCTTTCTTCCTTCATTGTTTCATCTATCTTGTCCTTGACTTCTGACAATGACTAATGACTAATGACTATAGTAGACTCTCCTTCATCTTTATCTTCTTGCTTTAGATTGCAACTGTTGGCCTTATTAACATGGAAAAGTGAAATGATTTTTCTTAAAACACCACAAAATAAAACATATTGTGAAAATTTTCTAGTTACACGCCCGTTGCTTTTAATTAATAAAAGGTATATCATATATGGTTAAAGAAAAGATATATATGCAACAGGACCATTTGAGAATCCCAATTGGCAACATCTATTGGTCTACATGCAAGTTGTCTGACATAATTGGTTGCACGTACTCTATGATTATTATCCAATTAATATCCATATCTTCCATATATAATTTATATATCATATATTTATTGAAAATCTTTCCCTTCAAAATCTTATCCATGCAAATTACTGCCATGCCCCACTTGTTTCTGTCCTAAAACAGTATGTTCTTTGTGATCCCACATCTAAAACATGTCCCATTGTTTCTTACCTGAAACTGAAACAGTATGTTCTGTGTGATCATATAGCCTGCGCTTTCCCGTACATTTAAAAACATGTTCCATTGTCTTCATAATAATATGCAATATACTGAGCCTTTTTTTTTCGTTACGATGAGTGTCAATGTTATCTGTCCGAAAGTAATTTTCTAAGATTTATGATTTAGAAATCAAATTTGAAGTGTGTCTATAGCAGCCTTAACAAACTTAATTTTATAAAATTAGTTCCAGTTAGAATTAATTTTGAAGTAAGGAGGGATTTTATTAGGTTTGAATTTTTTATTATAAAATCAAGTTTATAGTAAAATTTTGTATAAAAAAATTCATTAAATGCTAACAAAAAGTAAAGTTATTTTAACTTATAATCAATTATAGATGCATAATCGATCAATTCTTCAATGTGAAATTAATTACATATAAAAATTTATCTAAAATTATGTTAACTGATATTTCATCATTAGACTGAGTAATCTAACATGAAATCAAGCATGCACTTAATATATTTTGAGAATCGATTTAACCATATTTTAAATATTTTAATTCGATCGATCTATTAGTCTATATTTTATTAAAAAAATATTTTTAATTGTGTATATATTAATTTAATTAATATTTGAACTCTTATAATGTATGTGATGATCTTTTATGTTTTATATTAATATTTAAAAATTAAAAAAGAACTAACTATAATAAATAAATAATATATGCATCAATAATAAAAATAATTTGTACATTATCATGTACAAACCGTTATATATGTAAGTGAAATGACTTTTACAAATTTTTATAATTACGTTTAGTGAATTTTAATTATGCCTTTTTATTAATTACTATAATATGATATTTTTTTAATAAATATGTAAGTGAAATGATTGTTAGAACATTCTTAGCTGTTAAATTATGGAATCTATTTTTAAATTGATTAAAAAATTTATAACTGATTATGTAAAAATTCTATCGTTTTTTAAATAAATATAAATGTAAAAAACACTATAAATATTTACTTAAACTAAAATAAAATATTTTTTTATTATAAAAGTATGATAGGTGTTTCTACATTACCTTTTTATCTTCTTTTATGAGCTGATCTTGTAAATCCTTCTCCAGGATCCCATACTGCTTTCCCTATCGCATTCTCTCGTCAGTTCTGCAACAAAATTCTTGAAATGTTCATGAATATTCCACAACTAGGTGCTCTGGTTCTTTCACTTTTGGAGGCATTAGTTTCAAGATATCTTATATTCCTGTGTCTTTATTAGGCCCAAGCTTAATAACATGTGCACTAATCAACTCTAGCTAGTTCCAGGGCCTCATGCACTAAAGTGGCCAATAAAAGGATTTGAAAATAACTTGAAATTCAAAATATCTCTGTAGGTAATTAACTCATTTGTCTAACAGATTGCCATCTAATCACCAAGAAGCTCTTCGCAACATAATAATCATAAAAAAATGAAGCTCATTCTTTTGTTGGGGGGTTAGAAAAATGTAAGGGGAGGAATTCGGGTACCCAATTCAAAGTCAAGATATGTAACAGGTCCATGGAAAATCCAAGTTGGTGAGATAGAGAAATTTGATTTGACATTCATAGTTCAGGATATCAAGCTTAGATACGGGTGAACATGAAACATAAACTGATACAACTCCCTACTAATTAAATAAGAAAACAAGACAGCATCCACATACAAAACTTAAGCATGCATAGAATAAGCTTGCACGTTTATTTGTCAATGAGAGGTACGTTGGAAAGAAAGAAAACCACACATGACGACGCAGTCTTGTTAGATAGATAGAGATGCTGTTGGGAATTCGATAGCTAACTGGAGACAAGAAGGAAAACGAAGAAGGAGAAAAGTCTGTCCATTTTATTACTATTCTCATGCTTTTATACTGAATTGTTGATCACCAATCTAAGGTCTTGGTGAATGATTCTATCAAGAGGATACACAGGTATGGTTATAACAGAATGGATATTGTTGTAATAACAGAATTAGGGGATAGAGTAGTGGAATTGGAATAACGGAATAGCTAGCTGGTTCATGCTTTCACGCGTAATCGTTGAGGTAAGTGGGTTTCCTGATGGCTCTTTTGGGTCTGTTGCTGTTGCTGCTAGCTTCAGGTATTATGTAGTTGCTATTAGAATTCCTCTGAAAGTGAGGCCTTCTCCACTGGTAGGAAGAAGAACAGCGTAGGGCATCTGCCCCGGTCCAGTACGGTTTCTAATGCTTGAATTCTTGTTTCTCCCAGAGATTCTGTCCTCAATTTCCTTAAGCTTTTTTTCAAACTTTTTAAAGGGTTGAATTGCCTTAATTGTTATCAGTCCAATTTGGATTGCCCCTTTGTCCGAGGTAGAGTTCATCAGAAGCATGCCTTGACAATATCTCGATCACTGTTAGGTCCACAAGGGCCTCGATCTTTCTTGTAATTGTTCTCAAATAAGCCTTCTGATGATTGCTGATCAATTCACCATATGATAATGCTGCAAATGTGAATCAGATCTTGAAGGGTGTTTAACTTAGGCCACCATGGCTTGTCTTTCAAGTCATCTTGACCCTTCTCAACAGCTTCATTCCACCAAGCATGCACTTCCGAGAGTTTCTTAACTGCATCTTCTGTGGGATAGTACAAGGAGACATAGTAACCTATGTCTGGATTGCACTCCATATCTCTAGCCCGTCAACAGCATAAGGGTAGTCATCTATCACAAGGCGAAGCCCATAGGGAGAGGATGGATCCTCCACTGCCATTCCTCTGCATCAAGGGGATAACAAACAACTTGTTATTAACAGCAAATATGTCTTTTTTCTTTTTCAGATATAAAGATAGTTGAAACGAATTTTGACTCTCTCAACACTCCTTAACTTCAATACTGTAATTGTATTAGTTTTTAACATTTTTAATATCAAAAACTAGTAAATGTAGGATGGTGTAAAGGGTTTTTATATTATAATCCAATCACAAATTAAAATCTATGATAACTTAGTTAAGATCTAGCATGATTTATAAACTACATGATTTCTTATTGGTTTACACTAACAGTGCATACAAAATAAAAGATGTAGATCAAAAGGATACACAATGCTGGTATCAAATAAATGAAAATTTTAATTAGTGGTATATAAGAGTATCAATAATAAGATCCGCAGGAAGGGCATGATCAGTGAAAACCCAACCCTTGTAAACTGCTGAAGACATCTCCACAGGGAATTGCCCGGGCAGAAACGATTGCTCAATAATGCTAGCTGCATTGACAAGCGATTGTCTTGCAAGTCCATTGATATTCATGGTGTCACGATAGTGAGGCAACAAAAGTTTATAAATAGGGTGCAGCACACTGAGATGCCTGTTTGTTGCTATGAGAAATGGTTCAATCACGGCATGAGTATTTTAACCTGTGATCACAAACCAATTAAAGAATCATGTCATAAATTCAAAGAATTAAAAGATGGTTTGTGATGGCAATGGCAGAATTTATATATGTCAGAGGCTCATAAGTTGATGATAGCAGGAGTCATTGACAACAACATGCACCTTAGTTAAATGGCCAAGGGATTCAATGTGTCATAATCTTTCAAGAAAAGGGCTTGTGGCTTCCCTCGGCAAATTCCCTTAGCGGATCAAACACAGAATCAAAAGCGTCCATTCTCTTGTCTCTCTCTCCTGCATTTGGATCTGAATTCTAATGTAATGGATGTTCAGTGTTTGAATGTTGATTTTTATACATTTTTTTCTTCTCGTTTATCAAATGTTTGTGCAAATTGAGTTGGCCCAATTGAATGGTGTCATGTTGGATCAAGCCGCGTCAACTTGGAACTCTATCTAATCCTTCTAATCAAAACTAAAATAAAAAGCATATTTTCTTAAAATATTATTTAAATAATACTAGATTATTTTAATGATAGCTAAATAAATAAATAAATATTACAAAGGCTTAAATATAAAAATGGACCGATAAGTTGGCACTTTCTCAATTTTGGTATGCTAAGTTCTTTTATTAAGTTCAATTTACGCAAATTTCTATTTTTTATTTTTAATTTTTGGAGTTAATCACTATTACAAAAAAATCATTAATGATGATGTCCCAGTAATGTTATATTGTGTATCACATCAATAAAGATGACATATCACCTCAATATAATATCATATCATCAATATCACATAATAAAAATATCTCATTAACAATGTCATGTCAACAATGATGATAAAAAAAATTAAAAATAAAAAAATAATACATTTCACCATAGTGTTGAACCTTACCTATAATGACAATCAACCCAAACATAAACAACACAATCAGGTAAGAGACTCTGATGCATCTCACCACATATAACAATATAAAGATAGAGAGCAATTAAATGCATATATTATTTCACATGTCAAAATTATTTGTATCATAGTCATACAATCACATATAATTTGATAAACATACATGCATTATGATGAAGATCTGACTTATGATTCTATATACATGTGATATTATCAAAACACTTATGAAAAAAACTTGAAAAGACATGCAATTGATCCATTTTCATACCATGATTCAGTTGACACCACACTCTAGGCTCAAAAAATTCTTTATTTCTCTCACTTCATAAAATCCAATTTTAACTCTCTTCGGTTATAACCAAAATATCACTTATGTAAGTAATTACTAAAAACATTTACACAACACTTATATTATTTAAATCAAGCAAAAAGATACTAGCATTTTTATGTAAATAACTTTTGAGGTGTTACTCTCAATAAGGATGTCAACAAAGGGATCAAAGAAAATTTTCTTCTCATTCAAATTTTCAAAATGGGCTTTTGATACATTAGAATGCTCAAAATGTTTTTTCGATGGCTTATTCTCTTCATTCTCCCCCTGAGATGATGAAAGGATTTATACCTTCATAAATTCCTTACTAACATATCATTATATTAATTTTTGTATGGAAAAATAAACTTTGCATATTTATTTTATCAAAGGAGTTACACACACACCACATTGTCACTAAATTAAGGAACACATTTTCAATTCATAAATTCATTTTCTTATTATAAAACTAAATAAAAATGTACAAAAATAACCAATGAGATAAATCACAGATTGAATTCTATTGTTGTTTGTGAACAAAAATCACCCATACCCTCTAATTAGAGACTATCACATCAATTAAAAATGTTACCTCAAATTTATAATACATATGGAGAACATTAATATCGTTTTGTCTCTTATCTCTGCCTCACGTCAACCCAACCAATTCAATGCATCTCCAATTTCAAAATTTGGACAGAAGATTTACATTTCAAAATTTGGACAATTCTCATAAGATTCAGTATTTTAGAATTTGGAGATGGACTCAACTTATTTTTTTACTTACTGTATATCTGATCTATTTAAGGTGAGTTCTCAAACAAATGGTCAGATTAATAATATTTAATGTTTATAAATAATTATTAAGTGAAGTTAAGCATAACTTACTCTTGGAGTAAGTTATAATTAGTCTTAAATATAACTTTGGTCCCCTGTTCAACTCAATATGCAATTTTGGTATAATCCTCAAATTTATCTACATTTATTTCATTTCTTGATTGTACCTTATTGGATATGTTAGGTTTAAGATTCAATAAACCAAAATAAAATAAATAAAATGCATGGAAAATTGAATATTTGGCCAAAATTGCGGAATTTTTAAAAATAGGATACTAAATGTCCCTATTTTAAAATAAAGACACAAAAATTAAAGATTGGACAAAAAAAGGGGACCAAAGTTGCATTCAAGCCTTATATTTAATAATATTTATTTACTTCTTCATGAACCTCATAACCTTCTTTGTCTTTCAGTCCTCAATCTTTGTTCTTGGCACCTTAACCTTGTTAAGGAAGTCCCCCACAAATGGATCCTTCATTATCGTTGGGTTCCCAATTGCCACAATTATGGTTAAACACCTCGATGCTATCCTTCCTCGTGTCTGCAACATAAAACTTGCACACACAAACATTCAAGCGCACCGCAACATAATGAGACTAAACCAAATGAGATAAATAATGTTACCTATAGAACATTACATATAAGGCGAGTTTGATGTCATTGATTTTGAGACCAAAGAAGAAGATGAAGTAAGGACCTAAATGTTAAGGGATTCAAAAAAAAGTTAAACAAATATAACAAACAAAAGAAAGAGAAAGAAGAGGTAGTTGTGGAGGAGCCTTTTGGTTTCATTGACTACAAGAATGAAGTAGGCGAAAAGGCTTTAAAGGGTAGGTTGGGATGATGGACTCTTGCAACAACAATTAGAGTTGGAAGGGGGATTTTTTTTATCTAATTGTTTTCTAACCTTCGGTCTAAAAAATGTTTACTTTAATAGTGGCATTTATTAATGTCATTTAGTTAGTAGTATATGTTTATTATTATGGAATGCGTTTTCTATTTTAATATTGTAGCAATAAATAAAAAATACACAAAAATAATCAATGATATAAATGTATATTAATTGAATCCTACTATAGTTTGTGGACAAAAATCACTTGTCCTCTCCAATAAGAGAGTGTCATGTCAAATAAAAGTGTCACCTCAATTTTACATTGCATTTGGAGAAAATTAACTATTTTTGTGTCTTGTTTTCAATTCACTTTGATCCAAAGAATCCAACACATCTCTCATTTGAGATTCTAAACAATTTTCAGAAGGTTTACCATTTCCTTAATTCGTGTCCCGTGTAACTTGATCACACACCCTTTCTTCCTCTCATGACCTTGGAATATTTTTGCCTTTTTTAAAAATAAATAAATTTTTAAACTTTCAATTACAGGTACAAAGTAAGAGAGTGGGCTCTAACACTACTACAAATTTAACTTTTTACGACACCTATTCTACGACGGTTCTCTAGGAAACTGTCTTAGAAAGTGAGACGATGACATTTTTGTAATTATTATAATGAAAAATGCATTTTACGACGCACATTCTACGACAGTTTTTAAAAACTGCCTTAGAATGTTATATCTAATAAAAATTAGGGGTGGGTAAGCGGGTCAGTTCGTCTTGCGTAAGACCCGCCCGCATAAGCCCGCATTGGTAGCAAACCGGACCAGTCTGCCCCGCTTCTTCCACGGACCAAATAAATTGGTCCGCCCCCATCCCGCGGACCCTGCGGGTCAAACAGGCTAATTTTAAAAGAATTTTAATTTTAATAAAAATATAATACAATTAAATTAAGTTTAATACAAATCTAAATAAAATCTCAATAATTTTTCAATTACATCAATAAAATAAATAATGTCTTAACAAAAGAAAATTCAAGCAATAAATCTAAAATATGAAATTTAAACATCTCCAACAACAAATGATTTCATATTTGAAGTAGCTTGAGCCTTCTCCATCTCCATATTTTTCATATTAGAATAAAGTCAAGTTAAGTGATTAAAAGACAATAATTATTACATATTATTTACCTTGCATATCAAATCCTAGTAACCAATTTTTAGTATATATCAAGACTTGTACGTTATCAACAAGAAGCCTAGTTCGATATTTGTTAAGCACACGTGAGGAGAAAAAGTGTTCTTAGTCTGCTACAATGATAACTGTCAAATATGATATGAGCTATTTTTTATAATAAAAATATATTGAAATTTCTTTAAAAATATTTATTTAACAATTATTTTTGGCTTAAATAATAAGAATTGATATTTTTATTATTTATGACTTTCAGATATGAAAATGATAGATTAAAAGAGAAAAAGATCGAGAAAATATAAAAAAGGAAGATTTAAATCTTTTATTTTTCTTATCTTATCTTTTTTATCTTTATCATCTTTTAATTTAATTTTTTTATTTTTATCTTTATATCATTTTATCTAATATATTTCTTTATCTGTTATTTTAAAAGAAAAATTTAAAATGAAAAAGAGAAAATCAAACCTAATATAATTGGGTTAGGATCACACAAATTAAATCTAATGCGGGCTATGGGCAACCCGCGGACCCTGCGGGCAAAATCCGCATAGTTCGCGAGTTAAGCAGGGCGGACCCAAAAATAAGACATAACCATGGACCGTTTAAAAAAATTGGTCTGTAACCCGTGCGGACCGCGGGCCCCGCGGGTCAGTCCATGGACTTGGGCTCGTTTACCCACCTCTAATAAAAATCACTTTCTAAGATGATTATTTCGTAATAATTGTCTTAGTGGTTAATAACCGTCTTAAAAACCTCGCATTTTGACGATGATTATTTATAGAACCGTCGTAAAACATGTTTCACTTTTAACGTCATTGGCAACAACTGTTGACAACCGTCGTTGAAAGTGCATTTCAACCATCGTTAAAAAGGTTATTTTTAATAGTGTAAAAGGGAGGGGATTAAGGTGACGGATTATTGTGACAACAAGAGTTAGTAAGGAAGGGGTTTTTTTTTTCTTATTAATTTATAACTTAGTTCTACCGATTTGAAATAAATGTTGACTTTGATAGTGAATTTCATTAATGTCATTTAATTAGTAATATATCTTAATTTTATAGAATACGTTTTTCATTTTAATATTAAAATTGTAGAAATAGATAAAAATATACAAAAATAATTGAAGATATAAATTGTAGACTAATTTAATCATATTGCAGTTGTTGACAAAAATGACCTTGTCATCTCCAATTAGAGTGTCATGGTAATAATGCCATCATATTTTACATTACATTTAAAGAAAAATAACATCGTCATTTACGTTTTGTCTCTGTTTCACTTTGATTCAATTAATTCAACATGTCTCTTATCTTTTAATCTAAACAATTCTCAATTCTCATAATCATAATTGTTTTCCTTAATTTGTGTCCATTGCTAACAAGATCACAACTCTTTCTTCCTTTCTTGACCTTAAATTTATGCCTTTTTTCAAAATAAATTAATTTTTAAAATTTTGTTCTACTATTTTTTATTGTATTGAATTTTATTAATTGGTATGATTGTTGAATTGACTTCTATATTTATCTATTGATATCAATACAAACCAAACATGCATCCTTTCAATTGTAGTCTACTCATTTTCTTTTTACCTTTAGCAACAGAACACATTCATCAATGGGAACAACATGAAACACACACACCATCATCATACAAAACAAGAAGACGACAAAGAGGTTGGCTTCAAAGTGACAAAGATAAGATACAAAAGATGTTAATCTTGTTCAAATCTAATATAAAATTAATCAGTGACTTTTTTATTAATATTGATGTGACGCTTTCTAATTGGAAGGAAGAAGGATTAAGATTGAAAACAAGTGGATTTCATTTGCAGTTTGTTCTCTTGTTTATTTTAAGATCTTCATTAGCTCAATTAATTATTCAAAAATATTTCTTATAAACCCCATTCTGGAAATTCAGCAAAATAAAACCTCATTATGGCTCAATAAATAAACAATCAAGCCAAACAAAAAATATTATATTTTTCGAAGGTAGTTCAAAGAGAGAGAGAGAGAGAGAGAGAGAAAAGGTGAATGAAAAACACATTCCAAAACAACACAAATAAGAAATTAAGGTACATGGATTGAATGATCACTTAAAGCCAAGGCACTACAGTTACATTAAGAAAACAAAATAAAACTAAAAGACGGTGAAAACAAAAAAACAAAAACTGAAAAAGAAACCATAACTTCCTAAACAACACACT
The DNA here is from genome assembly GCF_004193775.1 of Glycine soja. Classification (NCBI taxonomy): domain Eukaryota; kingdom Viridiplantae; phylum Streptophyta; class Magnoliopsida; order Fabales; family Fabaceae; genus Glycine; species Glycine soja. The sequence continues at coordinate 15,248,682 of NC_041009.1, read as the reverse complement.
TTGAGTTTGAACAGAGTGATCTTATTAACACCAAGTGCCAAGACTGATTCAACCATGACAGCGAAACAAACAACTTCTAAGCTTTCTTGATTGCCCGGTGACGATTGTTGCTAAGCCAAATAAGGAACATCCTACGGGTCATTCCCATCTTGGAGCAAAAGCTTTGGATTTCGTTCTTCTTATCCTTTCGAGGTTTCCACCCCACACTCTCAGCAAAACAGATCAGCTTGTTTCTTTGCTCTGACGAGAAAGTAGTCCTCTTCTTTCTCTTAGGCCTCATCCCCTGCACTCGATCTAGTGTTTGAGTTTCAGGTATGCCGTTGAAAATGGTGTGCTTCCGATGAAAGTTGCGGTGGCAACCACAACAAGCACATATGAGATTGTCCTGATCAACAAGATACTCAAGACAACCATCATAGATGACACGACCACGTGCTGCAGCATGGTTGTGCCAACACTCCTTATAGGTCACCACTTCATCCATTGGTAGTGGCTGGTTGGGGTTGATATCAGACATCGGGAAATTATAGAATGGATGAATGTGTGTGCATTTGCGTTGAGGGAAATATGCTTAAATAGAATGGTGGTGGAAGAACATGAGTGTACGTGTCCACTTCCAATATGGTTTTGATGCTTGTTGTGACGAGTCTCATCTCCATCGTAAAACGTGTCTTATTACATCATATTACAATTCTTAAAATGAATTCTGGAGATTCTAATTTATGAGTCAAGGAAAAATAATGGTGCTTCAAATAAATAAATAAACAAATATTAATTAGTTTTACTTTATTTAATGATATTATCTTAAAAAATATCTTTCATTTAATTGAAATTATATTTTTAACTACTTTTTATTTTACTTTTAATATCAAGTTTCGATAAATAAAAAAAATAGAAAACAAATATTTCTTAAATGAGATTGGTAATAAATTAACAATGTTAACTAACTTCTTTAATTAGTATAATTTTTTCCTCTTATACTACCTTTATTTATTTATATAGGACTTTTTTAACTTAGTTTATAATAACTAAGAAAGTTACTAATATAATTATTAGCATTACATTTATTAATAATTTATATTATTTTTATAATTATATGTAAGAATTTTAGGATTCACTCTTTACTCTATAGTTAATTAATTAGTGTGTTAATCATCTTCTCCAACCTTCACAAGAAAGAAAACAGGTTTTGATTATTATATTATAACATATATGATTTATTAAAAACATTATAAAGTAGTTAGGAATATATTTAATAAAAAATAATTAATGCAAGAAATTTTTTAAATAAAAATATTAAGAATTTAATATTGATTATTCATTTATAGTTATACTAGTATTTTAGTTTGTGTATTATAAATAATTAAAATTTATAATAAATAAATATTTTTTAATATAAAATATATTATAATTCAAATCTATAATAAAAATATCTTGAATGTTTTTTATAAGTACTGACATTTTTTAAGAAAATATTGAAATTTAATTTCAAAAAAGAGATAAAAAAAGTAATTGAGAGATGTAATTTTTTTTGCTAGTTGTAGGAATAATATGTGAAATATATCTCTAAAGGAGGGAGAAGAAAAAAATATTAAGAATGTATAATTGAAAAAGGGAGAGTTTGTGTCTTACTTTTTAAGTTATGTATTTTGATTTATGATATAAGAGTAATGATAAAAAAAATGTGTTAAAAGATGGTTTATATAATTTTAGCAATAGTAATGTGTTCGAAGAAAATAAATATGTGTTGCTAACATTTTTCTCAAAGAATACTACTTTATATATTGCTCTCATTTGTCTGTGTGTTGATCGTGAACCTCCATGTTAAACATAAAATTTGATTATCAAAAATTTATTTTATTAATTAATGAATTTGGTTTTTTATTTTTAAAGTCATAACATATAATAAATGAATTTAGTTGTTCTAAAGTGAACAAGTTATTTTAGAAAAAAAGTAAATAATAAAAGATGTTGGCACACTAATTTGGTAATTAGGTCTCTTAACCAATGTCTAAATAAATTAATTATCGAATTATATATTATACTAAAATATTAATTGTTAATTTTTTATTAACAATTAAGCTTATTTACTTTTTATACAACTTGAGTTATAAATGATAATATCAAAAAGAATTTAGCTTAATTAGTTGAATAATATATGTGAATTGTTGTAAATTTTATAGTGTTTATTATTACAAAGACTAATTTTATTCACAATCCATAATTAAGGTTACTTCAAATAAATTTTTACACGCGAAACAAAATTAAATATGAATCATTCAGTTAACTATATAGTTCTCCACGTGTGAACGCTTAGTCATTGATATTTAACAAATTCAATGAATATTTTAATGACAATGAAACAACATTAAATATACCTTTTTTAGTGCATTAAACAACATTAAATATACCTTCTTAAATACTTATATTAATTTAAAGACATATATTAAATATCTTAAGAGCGTGGGTTTAAAAATCATAAATAACTCTTTATTGAAAAAATATATTTATTATATTAAAAATATTAAGTCCATTATTGGACACTTACTTTTTGAATAAAAAAATACTACTGGTATTTATAATGTCGTTCATTAATATCCTTAAAATACTCTGTAGTTTGACTCTTATTTTAAAAATATATTAAAATATGATATTTGTATTGTCAATATAATAAATCCTTTGTTTTTAATAATAATTTTCTTATTTGAATTTTCCTATTTTTTTAATCTTTAGATTAATATTTAATTTTTGTTCTTATTTATAAGATTTAAGTTTAAAATGATGTTTTTTTTATAAGATTTTATTTATACATTTTTTGTATTAATTATTTTTGTATTAGAAATAATATTCCTTAAAATAAGAAAGATAATGTATTGACAAATTATTAAAAGAGAGAGAAATATTAATGACAAAAATAATTTTAGAAAAATTCATAAATTTAAGATAAACTTATTATTATTAATTAAATTAACTATTTTTTAAATTTTGATAAACCAAGTAATATTGAGTCTTTTATACATAAGAAGGAGAGAATATTGGTTGCGAAGTTATTCTTAGAATCACAAGATTCAAGTTTTGGTTGTCTCGTTAGGTCGTTCATGATCATGATGGTGATCATTGACTCAAGGGTTTTTTGAGATCTTGTGGTTTTATTATAATTATACAAGTTGAGTTGTATGTTACTATTTAAGATAAATAATTATTTTTGTCTCTAAATGTGTGGAGCGCTAACAAATTCCCTATCGAAAGACGGAAATTCAAATTTTTGTTCCTGAAAGTAAAAAAGGTGCAACAAATATTCATGTGTTAACTTTCATCTATTATCATTAATGAAAGATCCTACGAGACACATCTAAGGACAAATTTGTCAGCGCATTACAAATTTAGGGATGAAAATGACTATTTACCCAAAATATATTTTAATTTTCATCTTTCTCTTTTTTAATTGTTATAAGCATAACATTACAATAAATACTTGAAAGCAAACATAAGTTAGAACAAACATAATAATGAACATAATATTGATTAATAAGCATAATCTGATTGTTGCTTTGAAATTTTTATTGTGACAACATTAAGTAGTGACAAAATTAAGTTGAGTTTCATTTTTTTATAAGGATTAACTTAATGACGATATATTTTTATTTGAGTCTTATATTTTAGGTCAAGTACTTTAAAAATTTCAAAACAATAGATAGATTGTGTTTATTATTATATTTGTTTTAACTTATGCTTGCTTTCCTATTGTTTTAGTGTTTAGTGTAATGTCATGTTTGTAACGATTAAAAGAGGAGAAAAAATAAAAATTAAATTATATTTTAAATAAATAATCATTTTTGTTCCTAAATATATAGAGTGCTGACAAATTCATCCCTAGATGTGTCATGTAGACTCTTTCATTAACAATAACAGATAGATGAATTTGTCACACTTTTTTTCTCTTAGAGAACTAAAATTTAAATTTTCATCTTTTAGAGATAAATTCATTAGAATTTTACACATCTAAAAATAAAAATAACTATTTAACCCACTATTTTTCATGGCTTAAGTATTGCTTGAGAGTTTAGATACACAAATGTTATTATCTCTATGATTGATTGAATAACTACTCTCCAATTACTCAATCAAAGTGACATTCATTTGCACCCTTGTGCAACAATTAATTAAACGGTTGCAATTAGGCACCACTTGATTGCTGAGGCCTCTAGAGTTCCTTTTGTTAGGATGTAGTTGTTTTGTTCTTTCTTTCCCACTTATCATAAAAAGTTAATATTAGTTATTAGCTTACATAATTCAAAAATATATTACACACTATGATGCTATCATAAATAAACATTTTTTTTCACTCTAACATATAAGAAAACACGAATTTACACTAACAAACAAAGTCAGTTAACATTATTTAATATTATTATACTTCCTTATCAATGTGCAACTTTAACTACATATTTTTATATTTAATTATTAATTCAAATAAAATATTATGCATCAATTTAAATTTAATTATATATTTATACAACAATTAATTTTAAATATATATAATTTTTATAATATTATAACATTTAATGTTATTACTATAGTATTTTTATGTATCTAACTTTTATCTAAAAAATCCTTATTTTTAATTATTTGTGTTCATAGAATATGTTTTAAAGTAAATAAATTTATATATATTCATATTAAATTATATTTTTAATTAATAATTAAAGAAAAATATTAGAATCATTTAAAATTTAACTACGTGTTTATAAGATCATTAGTTTTGAAATATATATAACTTTTTTGTAATATTATAATATTTTGTGTGATTATTATAGTATTTATATATCTATCTATGTTTTTATCACCTTTTAATTTGTTTTCTATAGAAATTAAGGAGAGTACCAACCTACAAGGGGATCTACAACACTCATATAACTAATTGAGTAAGTACTCATCCATTAGGGAATTTATAACACTTATAATAAATAATGTAAAATGTAAGCAATTAATTTTTTGTTAATTATATTTGATATCTATGTATTATGTAATGTTCAAATTTATATCAGTTTGTTGTCGTTGGTTTAAGTCTCTTTTACTATAGTCTATGGGCCATGCATTGCTCAATGCAATGTACTACATTTTCAATTCAACCATTCCGTGCGGTGATTATTATAATTGAAGAGAAAATATAATGAAAAGGCTATAAATATTATTTTAATATTTAAATATCACAATTTTTTATTTGGTATTTTTTAAATATTTTTTCATTATATTTTAATTGTTTATATATAATATTTATCATGACGATCCATTTGTTTTGTTTGTTAAATATTTGTATGTTTCATGAAAAAATGATATTTAAAGAAATTAGATGATAATAAATAAAAATAATAACAAATAAAAGACAAAATAGTGAAAAAGATTATAAAAAAGGCCCATATATGTACCCCTTAAAATTCAATAAATAGTCAAGAATTCAATCCTTTCAATTAAAAAAATAACAAATTAATTATTAATAATCTTTAATATTTTTTTAAAGAAAGAAAAGCTCTTTATGTTTTTAAAAAAATACTACAATCAAATGCGTGTTGGAATTCTAATGGTTCAGTCGAGACATGACGTATCTCATATGGAGTTATGGACCCCTTAAATATACATCCATTAAAATTAAATGTAGTATTATTTATTTATTTTTATTATGTTTTTGGTTCAGGTAGAGAGAGAGAGAAAACGAGCATGCATTAGTGCACTACCATTACTACAAATTACAAATGTTGTTGTGTCTTTGGTTATTTTTTTGGCTTTTGTGCGTTAGTTCTGCATAATAAGCATTCCAAGACAAAGATTTGATTAGCACTGAATTAGCACATATAGCTGCCAACCCAATTTTTTCACAGTTTCTCCAAAGCCAAATCAGTTTTCAACAGATCGGTCTTAAATTTTGTTAGTGAAGGAGGATCGATCAAATTCTTACCTCCTGCTTTATATTAATTGATGGTTAACATTTTGATTTTGATATTCTTCTCCGTCCTTGTCTCCATATCACCAGCCTCTTGTAAGCATTTCTTCTCAGCTTTCCCTTATGGTGATATCTTTTATTTTTTATTCTTATTCTGTTCATTATTTATGATTGGCAGATGGATACGATTTGTTGAATCCTTTTGGCATCATCATCACATGGGATTTTTTGTCCGATAATGGGGATGTAAGTCATTTCTAATTCTGATTTATTGGTTAATTGGCAAGTGTATCAATTTAAATAATAATAAAATGTGAAGATCAAGTATCGATTCTACATTAATTTTATTTGTATTTAGAGTTATATATATATATATATAAAATGTTTAAGCAATTTGTGACTTAAATCAAATATTGTTCATCGATTAAATATAAATATAAGTTAATATAATAAAACTACAAAACAAGAAACCAGAAATATTAAGAAAACAAAAGTTCAAAGTTGTGAGATAACATTATGTCAAGTTAAGGAACGTGTTGTAGGTTTCGCTTACCCGAACTACTTTTGATATAATTGCAATAACTTTTTCTCTTTTTAACATGAATATGATTATTTCCGGCATCTTCTAACATACTTTAATCACGATCTCTCAAGTGGAAGAGCTTAAACCACGTAATATCACTTTTAATTCCTTAAGAGTTATATTAAATAATTTACATTATGAGCAGAGATGCATAAATAGCCTAGACAATACCACTCTATCACAAGTTCTTAACATGTAAACATTTATCAATGCCTAAATTCCTAAAATAGTTCACGAAAATGGATGATCAGACTACAAACATGTGAATGAGCACATGAAAGAACAAGAATATCAATATCATATTAATAAATAGTTTAGAATTATTACATCAAAGAGGATTTAGTTTGCAGAGCTTCCAACAACGTGTGATTTTAGCCTCAAATTGTAATGAGAGACCTACAAACATAAAAGATGAGATGAGATGAGATGAAAGAAAATGGAAGAGAAATAGAGTGAAACGGATCGACCAGAGCTTTAGAAATGGATTCCCTTCAACAATGACTTTTTTGCTTCCTACTCCTTTGCTTCTTGGCTTTCTCCGTTGCCGAGTATTTGTTTTGAATGTTTCATTCCTTTTAAATACTCCACCAATTGATTGGTCAATCAGAACTTTCTTGTGCGCATAGTGCGACGTTCGCACTGAGCGCGCATGTTCAACTGGATTAAGTGGTCACGTCCTAAGTTGCAAGATGCGCGCAACATCTATCTTCTAATGTGGCTTCATGCACCAAGCAGATTGCTTGGACTGAATGGTTCTGATTCGCTAAACGAAGAGGTCGCGCTAAGTGCGATACTTCATTTCTTCAATCCTCTTCTATGCCTTTGCTGCATCTCAACAAAAAAATACAATCAAAATTGCTATAAAATCATTAACTTTAGCATCTTCTGGATAAAAATTCAGAAAAAAAACCTAATTCTTCTTGTTCTAACACAAAAGAAGCAATAAAAGAGAAGATGAGATAATTGTTGCTAAGTATACAAATGACATACACATAACACTTATCAATAGTAAGATGAAATAAATAAAATTAGAAAGTTTTTAGAATGTCTGCGAATTTTTTATATTCTTAAGGAAATGATCGATGAGATCAAGGTTTTAAAAAATGATTTGTGGTTGTGGTTTGGACTGCAAAATCTAGGTTTTATCATATTACGATCACAATTGAAAACACATTTATTTGCAATTTGTCGTGATATCAACAATGGCAACCGCGACTGATAATTTAAAAGCTTGGATGAGATAGATGTGTTGAGCACAACAGAGTCATAGCTCACTAATTAACTGATCGACTTGGTTAAGTTCCAATGACTTGATGACACATAGGTAAGGGTATCAATATACAACTACCAATTATTTCGTCAGGTGGATGAGCCTGGTTGGAAAAGTGAAGAGGTGATTTGGGGAATGTTAGTAGCAAAGGCAAGGGAGAAGGGGATTGCACAAAATTAAGAGGACAATAAGAGAGACCACATTGTTGTGAGAAAGAGCCCACTATTATTAATCTTATGCCGCCCCCTTACAACATGCAGTCTGCAAATTGCTATAAAGGAGGGGTATTAACATCCGTGACACAAGACAAATCAAATGCAATGCCACCTTCCAAATGACTTATGATTCAACTAGCACCAACACCACCAATTTTAGCATGCCTATAAATTTCACGTTTGGAATTCCTGGCTATAGCTGTGGGACACCATTCCAAGTCCCACCAATCAAGTTTACCAAAGATGGACATCAATGGCAACAAGTCTTGGGTCAGTCATCGTCATATATCATTACACTACAACTTATTTCTTATAAATAAGATTGAGCTAGTATATGTTAACGTTGGGGATTCATCATTGCACTACAGTGGAATGTGAGTTGTATTTACTCCCAATTTCTAGCATCACCTGCTCCAAAATGTTGTGTTTCCTTGTCTACATTATATAATAGCACCATTGTTCCTTGCCCCACATGCAGCTGTAATTGCCAAGGGCTACCGGGAGCGGATTGTGTCGAGTAATTAATTAATTCTTCCCACCTTCACTTTTTTCTGCTTCTTCATTTCTATGGTATGGTCGAGATTAAATTCTTTTCATTATTATTGTATATATCAAGTTATATATGTTGCAAATTAACTTTTTGTTTCAAATTTTCAGTTCTAATAAGACTTCAATGTTGCAACTATCACATATAAATCACAGACCAATGATCAAGTGTTCACATCAAATGTGCCCCATTCGTGTTCATTGACATGTGAAACGAAGTTATAAAGAGCATTGGTGGGTCAAGATCCAATCACAAACCTCAACTTTGTCAAAAACTATTCCCAATGGAATTTGGTTGTCTTACACCCTAAAGTGTAACCCAAGTTTTCAGTTTCAACTACCAACCCCTACCAATTTATGGAAATTTCAGTAAGTTAACACCTGCATTAGCCATTATGTCTTGTTTCATTCAACATATAGTAGAAATTGAGGTTGATGACTAATTTTTTTGTTCATTAATTCAGATGACACAGGGATGTTTTGGGGGCTACCATAGTACAACGACATCCTGTTGGCACATGGGGACAATGGGAAAGCACAAACAGAAGTGTTACTACACAGACAAGGAGAGTTAACCTTCAAAGAAGGATGAACTTTTCCAAGAAAAATTTCATTCAATGGCGATGAATGTGTCATGCCATCTCTTGACACGTACCATAGACTACCCAACATAGCTTATCATGTTGCCACAACAAGTCCTCCCATACTTTTCTTTTCAATCTTACACTCCCAATATTCTTCTAGACCAAGTTTAGAAGGATGGATCAACTTCAGCGTAACATTACATTTCTAGTTATTCATTGGCTAAAACTAATTGTCGGCTGTCTTTTATCTATATATAGTGGTGGGGACTATAGTACAGATTATGATTCTAGACGGATACGCACTAGGCAGTATGCTAATCATTAGATAGATTCAGAGAGATATATAAGATTAGAATTCTAAAATATTATTTTAGTATAAAAAATCTTTAAAAGATTTTATATAAATGTAATAATTTATAAGATTTTTTAAAAAGATTTTATAATTAAAATTTTAATAAATTTATAACATATGTATCATAAGATTTGAAAATTTACAAGATTTTAAAGCATTTTGTAAAAAATTTACAAAACATTCTTTCACTTTGAAAAATCGAACCAACCTTAGAATCCTCTTGTTTGTGTTTGAGTCGAGTAAAACAGTTATACTCGACAAAGCTTCAAAACATAAACAAAGATCTCTAGTTAAGTTATCATGTTAATTAATTTATATACAAAATATTAGTTAGTATATTTTTTCGGAAAAATAAATGGATAATATGGAACACTATATCTTATACATCTCTAATTAAGTATTAATGTTAAATTTTTTATAATAATACATTGAGACTAGGATGTGCATAAACTTATAACTACACAAGAGTCATATATAATATATCTAGTCTTCACATATTATCCCACCAAGAATGCTGTATGAAATATAGTCTTTTGACCAAGTTACTATGATTCATATATAAGAAATGACACTTTAAAACAATTAAACATCACCGGTAAATAATGATCATAAAGTTGGCGATTGGACATACAACAACAGTTACAGACATGGTTGAGTAAATAATAAAAGTAATGACATATTCATAAATTTAATTTAGTGGGACAATAATGATATAAATAAGATTTAATTTCATTTTTTATTTATTATGTATGTATCAATTTAATATTAAGTTTTCAAAATTTTAATTTCATCTTTAAGTTTTCAAAGTACATATTTGATTCTTTCTTTTAATTTCTGTTAAAAATATTAATTTTCTCTTAACTTATAAATTTTAAAAATTTTGATTTAATTTAGTAGCAGCTATAATTAGCCACTATCTTTAATTTATTTTAAACTGGTAAACTTCTAAAAAACATTGTCATCAGCATGCCTCATCTTGTTTATCTTCTTACCAAAGAATCGCAAAACACACACAAAGCCTAAACAACAAATCAACTCTAACAGTAACAAAACTAAACGACTTTCCGCAACGAAATCGAAGCCTAACCTTCAACAACGGTGTCTCCTGCCTCGCACTTGACACCTCCACCGCGAGGAGCGGTTCTAGAGCCGGAGGCCGGCGTAGCGCAGCGGAGTTGCGGGGGCAGGAGACGGCGATCAGAGGGGAGAAGGTGGCAGAAGGGAGTGCGAAAGAGTGAACAAGGGTTAGGGATTGGAGTTGCACAGTGGCCATCGAAGCAGAGGAAGAAGAAGAAGAAGAATTGTGTAAGTCGGAGGGTGCCGCGACGGATCTGGGGTGAGGGAAGGGAGGCACCACATGGTGTAGGAGAGGAGATGGAAGGTTCCTATGGCGTTCGACGGAGAAAGAGAGTCTTGGGGTTTTTAGTTATCATATTATAAATTAATTGTTTTAAAACTTAAAAGTCAAAAAAATATTAAGGTTTTTAATGAAATTTGGATGAAAAGACCAAAACGATGTAATTTTAAAATTTAAAAGATCATAATTAAATTTTTAAAATTTAATATATTAAAATGATATAATTATAAAATATAATGGATTAAAAATAACAATAAATATATAAATAAATTTATAGATTGAATTTTTATATTGTATTTCATATTAATGGAATAATTTACACACACACATATATATATATATATATATATATATATATATATATATATATATATATATTGCATTACTTAAAGAAAATTTTAAAACTTTGTGGAAGCAAATATAAAATTTGGTTTGATGGTAGAAAGAGAGTGACAGAAAAAAATCATAAATTTAATTTTTTTTATTAACAAACTAATAATTATCAATAAAAAATAATCAAATGCATAAACATAAATCTCCTAGCTGCTTAATTATCTAAGTTTATCTTTTTTAAATATTTTGTGATTGTTAAATAATTTCAATCATTCTTATATTCAATGCCGGAGCTTCTTGGGAGAGCGGGGTAGCCATGGCCTCCCAAATTTTTGGCCCTCTCCTATTATAAGCATATAACTTTTTTATAAATAAAACTATAATATTTTAAATATATTTATTTCATCATTTGACCCCCAAAATTTTGGAGCAAGATCGTCCGTCACTGCTTTGCTTGTATTAACTATCAAATCTTTGATATAATAATTATGTTATAATATAATGATAATTATAATGTACATAACTAATTTTTATAACTTCACATCACTATGACCTATTTTCTTGAAGTTATGAAAATTAAACTCAATTTTAAATTCTAATTAAATCAATTGTGTGCATCTATTTAATAATTATTTTAAATATATGTTTTTATTGCAGTAAAAAAATAAATTATTCAATATAAAATCAACAAAATTCTCATGACAAAAGATTAAAAAAAACTTTAAAATGTATTAGGTTATTTTCTTCTTCTCACTTGGGACACGAAGAAGTAAGATAGGGCAGCGGGTGTTGGTGGCATATATAAAACGGCCAAAAAGCTTTGCTTATTTCCTCTTCTGCTCTTCAGAATCGGCTTCATTACGTGATTCCTCCTTTTCTCTTCTCTTCTCTTGGTAAAGTTTTCATCTTTCTTCTTCTTCCTCCCCGTTTTTCTATCTGATCATTTTCTGCATCACATGCCATGATTTTTATGTTTCTCACGAATCACGATCTGTTCTGATTAGACCTACACTTTTCCGGGTTTTAGGCTAAAAGTCCCTTTGGGTATTGGCTCGACCGACCCTTTGTGATGTGATTCCGTTGGCGTTCTTTTCAACTTTGTTTCGTTTATTCTTTTATAATTTTTTGTTGTTCTTCTCCCATCTTCCGTAGCTTCTTAGATTGAATGATTTGTTAGTTTCGGCGTTGTCATCTAAACAAATGAAATCCACAAATTTTAGTTAATTACATTCTGTAATGAAATAAAATTTATTATACCCTCAAAAATAAATCCTTGCTTTTCTTCTTCTTCTTCAGATTAACTACAAGGCCACTGTTACAATATGGATTTCTTGTTAATTGAATGGTAGCTTTAGACAGCTTTGTTTATTAACTATAGAATATCGATGCATTGGATATGTTTTTTCCTTTAATATTTCTTGTCATTGCATGGGGATGATTTTTATTTTATTCTTTACGTGAAGGTGGGGTGGGGAGGGGGAAGAATGCGCAGTGCTATGTATTCCTGAGAATGTCAAGCAGTATTTTTTTTTATACCGTTTTTGCCTTTCAGTTTGAGTGGATTACTATTAAGCATAGACACCTCTCTTGTATGAAGTGTCCCCGTGTTGGACATGTTTTTGACCCAGACACTTCTTATTAGGTGTCTGATTCAAAAATTACTTTTTGGTGGTTTGAACAAGTTATCACCTTTACAAACTAATACACTTGAAAAAAATATAGAAGGGTTGTTTAAAAAGATGAATATATCATTAATTTAGATATTTTGTTATATGTTTCTCATATTTTATTTAATTAGAATCTCTGTGTTTGTGTGTGTGCCATATTTCTATGTCCTATATTTTAGACATTAGCTGTGTAGAAGTGTCCGTGTCAGAGTTCGTGCTCGTGCTTCATGGGTAGATTGTAGCAATATTTTCCTATGCATGTGAAGCCAGATCTTTAATTAGTTTTGGGGATCGGACACAGTACTATCTGTGAAATCACTGAGTTTTTGCGTCTTTGATGTCAAGTTAATTTGTCTTTTTCAGTGCGTTTATTTTGTGCCTTACTCCTAAGGTGTAATAAATGAATGAAGTACTTCCTGTAATGCTTTCTCGTTTTAGTTTGGTTATATATTGTTTTGGGAGAACATTTTTTATGGGAATATGGTTCTTTCTTAGGGGCTAATCCTTGCCTTTTTCATCTTTGTACTTTGCATAACTTGCCCATAAGCTATACTTCTATTCTGTTCATGGTTGTATGCCTCACTTTTCTCTTTCTCCTAATATGTTTGCTATGTGGAGAACTGGAGATCTATCTCAGACTCAGAGACAGTGTTATGTATTTTCTCTTTTTGCATCGTAAGATGACTATTATCCCATGAAAGAATATTTTTTTGGGTCTTTGAGGAGTAGTGGGTGTTTTGATGTACTCTGGAACAGTTTTTGGTGGTTTGGCTTAATTTTTTTTGTAAATGCAGATGCTAAAATTTTATTTTACAGTGTGCTTGTCTTTTGTGTTCTATTAATCGGTTCATTGCTGCATCATTAGTTCCTGTATCAAATATGCATTGAGATTGAGCATCCTTGTTGCATTCTCAGCCTTTCTTTTCTTCACTTCATTGTTTATAGACTATCTTTTTTGGAGAATTTCTCGTTGTCTTCCTAGTTTTAGTTCTCTTTACTCTCTAATAAAATATCTTATTCTATTAAAAATAATGATTTGGATGGATGATTTGTTACCGTCAAGGTGACTGGGAATTGTCTAATTGAAATTTTATTTGAAATGCAGGTTCAAGTTATTACAGTGTTAAATTTGAGGGGAGTCATATTTCTTGGTTCTGAAGGCCACCATTATATGGCTGTACATACAAAATTCCATCTTATTACTTACTCACAAGAGATTGTAGATGGACAGCCTATTTTTGTCTCTTCAAACTGTCTTCCTATCAAGGCTTTGAAATTTGAACCTGCAGGTCATTCTTTCCATTCTGCTGCACTTAAACTTCTTGGTGTTCAGGAAGATAACAAAGATGCTGATGATAAAAAAGTGGTTGATGATAAGGAACAAACATATCTCCCATCTGATTCTTATAGCAGCAAGAGCAAAAAGAAAACTGGCACTGGAGACATGCAGCAAGATCACTATGCATTATTGGGTCTGGGTCATCTAAGGTATCTTGCTACGGAGGATCAAATTCGTAAAAGCTATCGTGAAACTGCCTTGAGGTTTCATCCTGACAAACAGGCTGCTCTTCTTCTTGCTGAGGAAACTGAAGCTGCAAAACAAGCAAAAAAGGATGAAATAGAAAGTCACTTTAAGGCAATCCAAGAAGCATATGAAGTGTTGATTGATCCATTGAAGAGAAGAATTTATGATTCCACCGATGAGTTTGATGATGAGATTCCCACTGATTGTGCTCCACAAGACTTCTTCAAGGTGTTTGGTCCTGCTTTTATGAGGAATGGGCGGTGGTCAGTTAATCAATCAATTCCATCACTAGGTGATGATAATACTCCGATAAAAGAAGTTGATAATTTCTACAATTTTTGGTACTCCTTTAAAAGTTGGAGGGAGTTTCCTCATGCTGATGAGTTTGATCTTGAGCAAGCTGAATCACGAGACCACAAGAGATGGATGGAAAGGCAGAATGCGAAATTGACAGAAAAAGCTAGGAAGGAAGACTATGCACGGATACGCACTCTTGTTGATAATGCTTATAAGAGAGACCCCAGAATTTTGAGAAGAAAGGAAGAAGAAAAAGCTGAGAAACAAAGGAAAAAGGAGGCTAAGTTCCTAGCAAAGAAGTTGCAGGAAGAAGAGGCAGCCAGAATCGCAGAAGAGGAGAGGCAGCGAAAAGAGGAGGAAGAGAGACAAGCCACAGAAGCTGCTTTACAACAGAAGAAGGTGAAAGAGAAAGAGAAAAAGCTCTTGCGGAAGGAGCGAGCACGACTTCGGACTCTTTCAGGACCTATTTTATCGCACCATTTACTTGATATTTCTGATGATGATGTAGAAAGGCTTTGCATGTCACTAGATATACAGCAGCTAAGGAGTCTCTGTGAGAACATGGGAGGCAGACAGATGTTATTAGAGCAAGCAAAAGTTTTGAGAGATGCACTGAGTTCTAAGAAAGAAGAGGCGGTTGATGAGAAAACTAATCAACAAAATGCCAATGGTTCCATCAAGGCTAATGGCAGTCCTTCACTAAGCAACATTGAGAAGAAGGAGAAACCCTGGAGTAAAGAAGAGATTGATCTATTGAGGAAAGGAATGCAGAAATATCCCAAAGGAACCTCACGGAGATGGGAGGTTATTTCAGAATACATTGGTACTGGAAGATCTGTTGAAGAAATTATGAAGGCTACTAAAACTGTACTCCTTCAGAAACCTGATTCGTCAAAAGCTTTTGACACATTTCTTGAGAAAAGGAAACCTGGTGCACAATCAATTGAGTCTCCATTGACAACCAGAGAAGAATTAGGAGTGCCAGCTCCTGCCTCCTCTACAAATAATGCAGAAGTCTCTCAGAACAAAGGTACTGATGATCAGAACTCCCCTGCTAATGGAGTTTCTTCCAGTTCAGAACAGGATGTGTGGTCTGCGGTGCAGGAACGAGCACTAGTTCAAGCTTTAAAAGCCTTTCCAAAGGAAACAAGCCAGAGATGGGAGCGTGTTGCAACAGCTGTACCTGGGAAGACTGTGAATCAGTGTAAGAAAAAATTTGCATTGATGAAGGAGAGTTTCAGGAACAAGAAAACTGCAGTCTAATGTTCTGTTGTGATATTTTAGATTTTATTAAATTTTTTTCTCAAGAGTATAGGCTAGTTTCGAATATCCATATACTAGTTTATGAGCCAAAATTTCTAGTTTTCTTATCGTATTACTATTGGTTGCTTTTGATAACGTACTTTTGAACTTGGAATTAATACATTCACTTTTATTGCCTGAAATAGCAAATATAATTGTTTATTATTGATCAAACCGACGACTACTTCATTAGTTCTAACCTTAACTGTTTTTAAAACAAATATTCTAGTATCATACACCAGTTGGTATATGTTACATTTGTTTTTTGCCATACTGTACACCATTCACAGTTATGTTTGTGTGCTATAGATACTAGGCAAAGTGTATATAATTTGGCCCAAGAGTCGATCTTGCTAGCAGGAAAGCTTTAGCTGTTGATCTGTAGCAATTGAATAAATATTCTAAGTAATTATTTAAATGAATGGGAACGGAAGTATATTATTAACTATTCTGTTGTTTTTCTTATTTAAAAATCATAGATTTAATAATGTATTTTTTATATAGAAATTTTTATTAAATCTATGATTTTTATTTATATTTTATATATGTAAAAATTATTAGATCAAAATTAATTGTTATAAAATTTATTATGTAAATTTATGTGTGTATTAAATATATATTAGAAATTTTAGTGCTATATATAATAACACTAATTATTTTATAACATAATTAATTTATTAGTTCAGTTGGTTAGAATGTCATACTAATAACATGAAAGTTACATATTTGAGATATGAATTGCAAATTCGTAAATTTTACAGATTGTCAATTGATGTGAACTTTACAGAAGGATAATGTTGGAATTGTCCAAAATCTGCTGGGTGTAAAAAAAAAAAACTGGGTGCACAAAGAAATAGCCCAAAGAAGCTCAATGGAGAACCAACCAATCAGCAAATTAGTTGGCTTCTCTAAAGGTGTGCTTGAAAGTAATGTTCCACTCCTTGGCTGCCAAATCCCGAATGCAACAGATAAGGACATGATGAGGGTGAAAATCATGTTATCCTTCGAAATGAGATCTAAGAGAGGGAATCAGATTCACATACGATGTGTCTTAAACCAAACTTCCAAAATTGCTTCAAATCTTGATAGATGGCATACAATTCAACATATAAGTTAGTTGTACAATCACACATATCTGAAAAACCTTTAATCCATTGACCACAATGATATCGGAGAATGACTACTCCTCATTCTTATCCTTCATTTTTCTTTCAATCTTTGATTATTAGGTACTTAGTGAAACTATTAAGTTAAAATAATGAAGGATAAAGAGTTTTTTTTCAAAGTTACCATTGTAGCAACTCTAGTGAAACACTTGCTTATGTAAGAATATAAGAATAGCCAATTAAAACTATTAAATTAATATCAAAAATCATAGACACTTAAGATTAAATACCCCACTTATGAGATAATTAATGTCAAATATGTAAAGCTTAGATTGATAGATTTGACTTGTTGAAATAATCAAACTTAATGTCAAACTTGAGCTTTCTTAATTTAATTAAACAAACGAGTTTAATTGATCCAGCCAAGTTGAAATAGTTCGTGAATAACTCAACTCTTATTTTGAATTAAAGTTTGGAAGTATTTTTACAAATTCCAATGCACCAAATGTAGAAGAAGAAAAATGTTGCATCAAGAACAAAAGTAATTTTAAATTTTAATCCAGACATGCATGATGCACCTATTTATCAATGATCATTGACCATGCGTTCTATGAATGTTTTATTGCAAAAGATTCTAAGTCACTAGCAAGAAACGTTTGATCTAATCTATTTTACTTGACTTCCAACTGCACTAACTATGGTTTTACACTTTAAACTTTGTAAATTTATCATTTGGAGTATTAGAAGTTCCAAAACTTGAAATACATGCCAATTTTAGATGTATAAACACGTACTTTTTCAATATTTCAGCATAGATATTTTTTTTCCCTATTTTCCCTTGAAATGAGGGGAAATAATAATAAAAACAATTTTACAAGAAGATATTTGACATGATTTACCCGTAAGATGATGCTTCATTTTATTTATACCCCATCCCGGTCTCCCCTATATGTTTGTGCACAGTGAAGGCAAATATACATATTAGTTCTTCACTCTTTTAAATACAAAATGCTTACATTTAGGATCAGTTTTTGTGTGAAATTGTAGTAGATCCTTTGTAAATTTTCTTTCTAACAACATTAGGAGTTGCTTCAGCAGCTGCATTATCACTAGGAGCATCCTGCATCCATGCTTCCTAGTTCCTACAACCAAAATATTAGCAAATTAAATACAAATATGAATGGCTGCCCTGACAAAAGAAATAAATTTTATTGCACCGTACGAAACAATAAAAGTATTCATGAGCTTACAACTTGTTTTAAATGGAAAGAAATTTAGAACAAGTAAACTTAGTAAAGCAACCTGAGACACTAATTGAGATCTGGTCCTAAGATAGAAACATATAATATAACAATAGCTATATATAACAATGTGACATTTTGCTTGATGTAGCTATATATAACAATGTGACATTGTGAATAATGCAGATTTTGATGATACTGAAAAAAATTCACTTGATAATGGTTGTCATCATCAAAAAGGGGGAGAATGTGAATAATGCAGGTTTTGATGATGCTGAAAAGAATTCACTTGATAATAATTGTCATCATAAAAAAGGAGAAGAATATAAATGTATGAAAACATGATTTTGATAATGCCAAAGAATAATTAAACAAGTTTGTTTTCAAGATTACTTCAACAAACATTCAAAGGTTAAGCATTGCTTCAAGATTAATACAAGATTGCTTCAACAAACATTGTTTCAAGATTAATTCAAGATCAAACTTTTGCCTCAAAACAAAGTGTTTCCAAGAGATCAAGGCTCTGGTAATCGATTACTAGGCAGTGTAATCGATTACTAGAAGAAAATTTTGAAAAACAACTTTTAAAAAGGATTTTAAATTTGAATTTTGAATCATGTAATTAATTATCAGATGTTTATAATCGATTACCAGCAACGGCACTTCAGAAAACACTTTGAAAAGACATGACCCTTCAAAATATAATTGTGCAATCGATTTACAGAGATAATGAAAAATCTCAAGTGGGTTACTTGAGGACTGGATGTAGACACGGAAAGTGACTGAACCAGTATAAATTGAGTTTGTATTTCTCTCTTCCCTTATCTCATTTATTTTATTGCAATCAATTTTGTCTTGCACGTTTAAAGAACATTATTAAATTGATTGTTATTTCTTCTTCTGCATTCTGAAGCCTATCATTTAAAAGGGAATTAAAAATTTGTTAGTGAGAAATTTTGTAAGACTTAATTCACCCCCTCTTCTTAAGTTATTGAGACCACTTGTCCAACAAACATAACTAACACACAAGAATAGAATATAGCAATAGCTGTATAACAATTAACAATATCACCTTTCTTTACAATTAATTATTTGTACAAGTCAATTTCATTTTTCATTCCCACATTCAGGTTAAGGGGCATGGGTCTGTCTCTTAATTTTATGAGTTGGAAATGTCTAGCGTAAGAAGCATTTTGTTGGTATGATTTCAATTAATTTAAACAAACCGGTTCTTTCATTTCACATACCCAATTTGATTGGCCTATTATTAACCAATGTATTATCCATTCCCAGTGGAATCTGAATTGTTGCCTCCATTCTTCTACATTACATATTTTAACAGTTTTATTAATTATAACTTCCTAAAAATGAGTTAGAATCTATCTAACTAGTACCTGTAACATGTCTTACATACATCTATCTTAATGTCTTGCTGATATAATGCAACTTCCAGACTGCAATATGTGATTTATGAACTACAAAATTTAAGAATGATGTGAAATTGTTTTATCTATGCAAACAGATCAAAGACAAACAGAAAGAACATAGGTGAGATAAAGGCACTAGAATTAAGCACAAGGAACTCAATGCCTAAATGGTTATAGAGATGAGTCCAATGTGACAGACTATTATGCAAGAACTACCCTGATAATAAGCACTTTGGGTTATTGCTTTATAATCTAATCAGTCCAAATAACACTTCCTTTCCAAGATAGCGAGTTCCAAGAACTGAACCACTCATAATGTAT
Source organism: Glycine soja (assembly GCF_004193775.1). Taxonomy (NCBI): domain Eukaryota; kingdom Viridiplantae; phylum Streptophyta; class Magnoliopsida; order Fabales; family Fabaceae; genus Glycine; species Glycine soja. The sequence continues at coordinate 15,228,615 of NC_041009.1, read as the reverse complement.
TGAAACCCCCAACTTATCGGCTTGCTGTTTAATGGAATGAGGAGAAAATAAAGCCTACATCACTACATGGCAATGGCAAGTTGCCATACACACAAACATACAACAAAACACACAAATGGAATTGCTATAGCAGTGGCCAAAACACAGAACAAGGGAGTGAGATAGTCTTACCTGGGCCAGTTAGGATGAAGGAGGGGCCTGCAATTGTGACATAATCTGGCAGGACCTGATACGATGGGATGAAGGAGCAATGGCTTTTCACCTTCCCAACACAATGTAAGGAGAGGAGAAAGTTACGGTGCAGATAGAGGAATTGGCTTTACAGAACTTTGAATGCGCTGGAAAGCTGCTCTTACTCTTTCCTTGAGACCTTCGTTTTCACTCTCAACTTCCCCACTTTCTTTGTTGAGCACTGCTACATTCCCATCAATGTTAATTATCAATTTCCCGTTTTCACCTGCCTTCACATCTCCAAAGAGTGAAACAAGGAGGGCGTGCATAACTTTCTCAGCCTTCTTCTTATTCTCTTCCTCAATTTTAATCACATCAGATTCAGCCATTATTTTGGGGACATCACGGTTGATATTTAAAATCAGAGCAACAATTGAATCTGATACCATGTCACTAATGGGGTCTGATGTCCAATGCAAGGAGATATGCTTTTCAGCTTCATGCTTCACAGTAACACACTCATGAACTTGCAATTCTGGAACTCCAGATTCTTCATCCACTGACTGCTCTACACTCTCATATATCCGTTTGAGTCTATGCTGTATGAAACTAAAGGCACCAGAGTAAGGAACGGTAATTCTCTGAGTTATGTTTGTTGTTGATAGCTGTGAAAAGACATGAAGATCATCAGGTGCCATTATCTGATATGTGAAGCCTTTTTTTACTAGCAAACCACTGACAGTTTCACCAACTTCTGGTGTTTTTTCAGCCAGCCTCCCTATGGTTTTTGCCATTTTCTGTGAATTGAAATGCATTTCTACAGATTGACAGTTTTTAGGAGTAAGGATTTTGGTGTTGCGATCAGCAAATTGACTTGTGAGCTTCTGTTTGAGCCTGCCCATCTGATTAGCTTCCCCATGAACGAGAATTATGTTAGGAGGATTGAGCTCTTCTAAGAACGCACTTGTTTGAGCAGAGTCAGCATGAGCAGAAAAGGAAATGTAGTGCACCTGCATGTTAAGAGGTGCAGAGAGTCCATTCATGAGAGTCACTTCCTTTGGTTCAGTCATGATGGTTTTTGCCAATGTCCCTTCAACAACAAATCCTGGTAAAACACAAGTATTTTTCTTATCAGAGCACCACTTATCGAACAATTGTCGCGACAAGCCACTCTGAAGCCCACCAGGGCTTGCCATCACCACAGATGGTCCTACATCTTTGAAAACTTCAATGCTACTTAAAGCTGATATGTGCTTGAAGGAAAAGGGATTTGACTTTGCATTCTGGACCCTGTCATTCATGGAAAGGGTGTATGTTTCATAAACAGTCAAACACTTTTTTGCAAGTGGAGAAGCATAATAGATGGGTATATTGTGGAGTTCAGGATGATTTGCCCAATATTCATCAAGGATGAGGAGGAGCTCCTGTGCACGGCCAAGGGCATATGCTGGAATCAACACACGACCCCCTTGAGAAATGGTTGAGTGGATAACATCGGTGAAGCGTTTTTCTCGTGTGTGGCGAGGCTGATGATGCTGTACACCATAGGTGGATTCTATGATGCATACGTCTGGGGAAAACTGTGGGATCTCAGCAGCACGGAGATGGCGGTCTTCTTCACGTGAATAGTCTCCAGTGTATAGCACTCGAACACCAGCTATGTCAACCATGAACATAGCAGCACCAAGGACATGGCCTGCAGCATAACACCAGAATCGAATACCATTCACTTCCACTGTTTGATGGAAATCAATAACCTGCAGTCACTAATTTCTGTTAGCAGATATACTGGAATTTAGAGGTCCCTCCGTCCCAAAATAAGTGTTGCATCTGGGAAAAAAAATTGTACCAAACAAAGTGTATTATTTGGCTTTTAAACATAACATTATATGCTATTTTTTCACCAATACCCTTAATAAATGTTATGAACTAAAAAGATAAGTACATTTTCTCTAAGGAAAGGATTAAGAAAAGAAAAGAAAAATTGGAACCTCAATTTTATCCATGGAGCGATTGATGTCCTGTTCATCAAAAAGCATATCTTCGACGGAGACCTTGCTGACTTTGACAAAGTCAGACAAGAGGAGCTTGTAGATGGCCTTAGTGGCGTAGGTCATGAAAACGCGGCCTCTGAAGGTGGTTTTCTCGAGGAAGTAGGGCAAGGACGCAGCATGATCCAAGTGAAAGTGAGTGATGAGAAGAACATCGAGGGTGGAAGGGTCAATCTCGTCGAAATAGGGCAAGGCGGACATGCCTGAAAAACCTAGGTGTATTCCACAATCGAACAATATGGATTTACCCTTATAGGACATGTACACGCATGAACGACCCACTTCGTTTCCAGCCCCCAATGGTGTTACTATCATCACTTCATCATCTTCCTCTCTCACACTCTCACGTCTCTTCACCCCACAATCCATCATCACCTTCAATTTCGCAGACGAACACTACGTTAACTTCACTTATCCACCCACACTCACTCGCAGCCTCACATTCAAAACTCACGTATTGGGAAACGATGTCGTTTCCCTAAAAGTTCAGTTCAGAAGTAAAATACAATACGACCACAGTGGGAGTCGAACCCACGACCTTCTGATCCGAAGTCAGACGCGCTAATCCACTGCGCTATGCGGTCCATCATGCTCTATTCACTGATAATCTTTCTTGGATTCTCTAGTTGTGTTTAACATAGGAAAAAATCTAAGGTTACAGAAAGAGAAAAAAAATAATAATTACACATTTTTCAACTGAAATTCTTGATCACGGGAATTATTGAGGTAAATTCTGAACTGTAGGCTTGTTATGGTTAATCATGTGGTAAGTGCATCTGGAAGAAAATTAGGTGATCCAAGAATTTTATCACCATAATCAGGAAAATTCTTGTAGTTCAATAGACTTGATCCTCTTCAACCTCTTTATCTTTCTCTAACTGACACCTGAACAAGATAATACATCAAAATCAAATGTGAATCATTGATTTGGACGTGAACATATTTTAATGTGTGTGTCGTTAACCGCTATAAAGCACAGAAACATTGGTTCCAAAGATGTGAATCATCAATCTAAAACATGCACATACGCATTCCAGTTTTTTTGTTCTTTTTTTTCTTTTACTATATTCTTGACATGTAAAATATAGTGTGCTTCGATAACTTATAATAATCAATTTTATCCCATAAAATCATGGTGATATCATGAAAAAATAGAAACAACCATTTAATGTTTTGTCTTTAACATAAAAAATTAATTGATTATTTCTCATCATAAAGCCAATCCAAACACTATTATCAAGTGTTTAGAAATGCGGTGGATCAAGGTCTGGTGCGGTAAAAATCATGGTGCGACACCATCATTTTTTTAAATTCGTTAACAATCCAAAGACACGAATTCTAGGCTATTTGGTTCTACAAGACCATCAAGTTGCTCATCCCAAAAGTGACATTCTGTAACACCTACCTACATAAACACAAGATTGGTGGAATTGCCAATTATATATAAAGACAAAAAAAGATGAAAATATATACCTTAAACTTATTTTCTATGCTATTACTTTCACATGATCTCCTTTTTTATTCAAGTCCAGTGCTATAGGAATTTTAGTTACACTTTTCAACACGTCCGGATTTAGGTAAATTTTCCTTGTGGTAAGACTTAAAGAGACTCGCATTAAATACTAGCCAAGTCCTGTTGGGGTAAAATTTTGCATGTGATAAGAGACTCGCATAAAATTTTTCAAACCAGCATACATGAATCCATGTCATTCTTTTTTATTATTAAATCCATTTCAACTTTAGCCACAAGCGCTTCCACAGATAATATAAACTTTTTAGTCTGATTTTCTTTAGGAACCCTCAAGATTATACTTTCACTGTTAAATAAGCCTCAGTCTCGGAGACTTCCAAGTAAGACCATTCTTTGAATATGTTTTATTGCCAACGATTCTCAGTCACTAACACAAGAATCCTTTGATCTGATCTCTTTTTTACTTGACTTCAACCGCACTAAGTACTTTTAACATTTGAAGTATTAGAACTTCCAAAACTTGAAATACAATCCCAAATGAAGTATAAGGAAATCAAGCAAAAAGAGGAAGACATGATTGTGGGCTGTAGCATTAATGGCCCTTACGGAAACTGATTACATTGTCACATGACTTAGAGAACGCAAATCCACATTATTCATTGTTCTATCCGTTACAATGAGAAGGAGAATGGGAGCGGAGTAAGACAGGAAAGAGCCACGTGAAATTCATAGTTCAAGCATGTTCAAACAACAAGCCTGCAGCCAGTACTAACTTTACATACCACATCCAACTTTGTCACAGAACAGTGCAACTAAAAATTGATGGATACACAACGACAGCTCAATAAATCAATGTTCCACCAAATGGCAAGGGCAAACAATCAGCTTAGAATGTGATTAGTACTTTAATACAAGCCGCCCACTAACTCAATTACTATCACTATCTTCCCTGCAAAAAACAACAAAAAACAAGTCATCTTTTCCATTGATTTGAGACAAAGTTAATAATTTTTCCACAAGCAAAGAATACAGAGATGTAGCCTCACCAATTACAATTTCACACAAGTATAAAATATTGAACTATATTTAATATAAAAAAAAAAAAAAAGAGAGAAGCATCCGTTTTTATCTCTATTATGACTAATTTGATCCAGAATCAGAAACTCGAATATTTCTAGATTTTTAGGTCTCTACCATACCTCTCCAGTAAAGCCTGGGCCAGAAGGTGGATACCTTTGTTGTGACCCTGCCTGTTCTTTGGCAGGATGGTTCCCCAGCTCAGCCTGTTCAAATCCCTCCATGTATGCTGGTTTGAAATCCTGCGCATATGATGGGGTAAAAGTATCACCCCTCACCTCTGAAGCACCATGCCTAGGCACAGGATCTCTTCTTTCCCCTTGTCCCGGCCGTCCAAAGTTCTGTTGTGGCATATAATTTCTTCTTTCTCCTTGACCAGGTGGTCCAAAGCTCTGCTGCTGTGCATATTGTGGTGAAGATGGCCCATACCTTTGCTGTTGTGGATAATTCTGTGGTGCTTGATCAAAGTTCTGTTGGGGTGGATAATTTTGTGGTGCCTGACCATACTTCTGTTGGGGTGGATAATTTGGCGATGCTTGGCCATAGTTCTGTTGGGGTGTATAATTTTGTGATGTCATGCCATAGTTCTGTTGGGGTGGATAATTCTGTGATGCTTGGCCATAATTCTGTTGGGGTGGATAATTCTGCGATGCTTGGCCATAATTCTGTTGGGGTGGATAATTCTGCGATGCTTGGGCATAGTTCTGTTGGGGCGGATAATTCTGGGATGCTTGACCATAGTTCTGTTGGGGTGGATAATTTTGTGAAGGCCCATAGTTCCTTCCACCCCCCGGCATGGGTCCCTGACTATTGAAAGAGGGATTCCCTTGAGGCCTTGGCATTGGATTCTCATGCCGGTTGTATTGACCAGGACTCTTATTCCAGTCTCGTCTTCCCTGATTCCTCCCATACTGTACTGGTGGAGGTCGAGGGATAATTGTTCCATTAATGTACTGATCTCCTATTTATCACACAAGAAAATGTCATTCAGAAACATTCTTACAATCAAAAGGGTAGCAAACCATTGAAATCGAACTACTAATGAATTAGATTCAATTCAATCAGCTTATTATGGCATGACCAAACTTCTGAAAAGAAAGAAACAAAACTTACCTCCATATTGTTTGTTCACCGGATCAATATAGGAATCTGGTAGCACGAAGACGACTCCGGGAAGACCTGTTAAGATGCAGCAAATCAAACATCAAATGATTTTCTCTGAACTGGGTCATGGAATTTGAAAGTAGGAACAAATAAATACCTTCAAATTTCTTGGACTCTTCTTCAGTCATGACTGCCTGAAAGCCTATGTAAGTTGTTGTGCTGCACGCATACATTTTCTTCTTGGCCTCTTCCAAACTAAAACCACGCACGCATTCAAAGAAAAACCACGACGACTAAGAAACAAACTAAAACTGATATTTCTAACAAAACTAACAAACTAACATTTGCCGATAAAAAAAAAAACTCTGATAATTATGAGAAAGACTTATTATTTGAGAGAGGAACCTGATGTTAAGACCCTTGGCACAAGTCTCTTCGTAAACGCGAACCATGTCTTCGGGAGAGGGTTTGTTGTTGTCTTTGAATTCCATGACGATGAGCCAATGGTTGTAATCGCAGCCCTCGAAGAGAATGGTATCGGGACCAATCTCATCGGGGATGTTGTTCTGCCGCTGCGAGGATCGAAAAGATAGAAGTGAAATTGAGCTTGACCTGAATGAACGGGACTGAACCACACCCTTCTTCGGTGACTGCAAACTCCATGAAACGCCGCACCGGATGGGGGAGGAAAACGACGCCGCATGAGTCGCGGACAAGGAGTGGGAGATGCCCGAGAGTGTTCTGATGGTGCGGCGGAGGCGAATTAACGACGACGACGCCATATGTAGGGTTTTGAGAGATTAGGGTTTTAGGTAGGGCGTTTTCTTCTCTTCTGTTCTTTACTTTGAGGGACGTAAGTGAAGAATATTTAAGGAACGAAATGAAATGCTACAAAGTATGAATGCAATTGCACCTAGGTAAATACTATAACATGCCCCTTCTTTTTTTATTAAGAGGATAAATTATTGCATAAATTTATAGTTCTTTTTTACACGAAAAAAACAAAAAAAAAAACATGTTGCATACATCTATAGTCAATCAATGACTAATAATGTGTCAAAAAATGTGTAAAGAAAAAATAAATTCTATTTTTTATATTTATTTTTTTACATTCATTTATTTTTTCTACATTTTTTTCTGTTTTTTATTGGTTTCATCATCCTTGCCAATCATTTTTTTTTTCTAGATAACATTATCCTTGCAAAATCTTTTTTTTTTTTTAACTGGATACTTGTATAGTTATACTAGTCAACCATAAATAAGGTGAGATGCATCAAAAGCAACAAGAGGGGAAATTTGGTGGGGTGAATCCTCCCACCTATATTTCTCACCAAAAAGAAAATTAAGCTTTGAAAGTTTGTCTGCTATACAAACTAATATCATCCTTGCAAAATCGATTAAACCAACTAATAATGTTCACATATTAATATTCTATTAATTCAATTCACTGAATCTTTTTATATAGAAGGCTTAATTGTAAATTTTGATTTTTTATAACTTCACGAATTTTATCCTTTTAACTTTTTTTTACATTTTGTCCATTAATTTATAAAAATCTTGTGAATTTTATCTTAAATTTAGATCATCATTCATTATTAATAGCTTAGTCTGACATAACAAGTTTGATAATAACTTATCTAACGCTAACATGATTTATACAGGATAATAATATCAACTATTAATAGTGACAAATCAAGAAATATTATGTTATGGAGATAATAATTATATATAAAATTTTGTAGAGAAAATACTAATATTATAAATTAAATTTTTTTATTAAATTCCATATTATAAGAACAATTTATAATTTCACTTATATATCACATTAAGAGGATTTTAAAAGTTTGTGGGAGTAATTATCTCCCATTGTATCTCAAGTGGATCCGTCCCGATTATTGACATGAGAATTAAATTATACTTTTGGTTTCTTATTTTTAATTTTTTATGCATTTTTCTATCAAAGTTACTAAGTCATGAATAATTTTATATAATTTAATAAAGGCTAAGTTATACTTTGTCTTTTAAGTTTTATCTCATTTTTTAGATTTAATTTTGTTTTTTTATCGTTTAAGAAATATGATATGATCTTTTAACTTTCAAATTCAATTTAGGCCATTTGGTCAACTTGAAAATAAGATTAATATTTTACAATTTACAATGGTTATAAAATGCAGTTTAAAAGTTAAAGAATCAAATCGACCCAAATAAAAGAATTAAAATGAAACTATGGTATATAAAAACTAAAAAGTGTCCTCCACAACATTTCCACAACATCATTATTTATATGATATATTTTAATCAAATACTATAAATTTAAATAGTTATAAAATACTAACAATCACCAAAGTAAACCAATAATACATAGACACATCGGTAATATAAAAATTCATTTAACATCTTTTATCTACTTATGTTACATTGTCATGTCTCAAGTTATTACCCTGTTTAATGTCTTTTTCTCTAATGCACTTTCAGGCTGTTTGTTTTCACATGCGGAAATAATACACCACAGATGAAATTGAGGGTCGGTTGTTCACTACCAACATTTAGAGGGTTTTTTCCCCAAACTACACCTTCTCTTTCTTATCTTTTTCCAAAATATACTACTTTTTCAAAAAATTCCTAAATTACACACCCTTTAATACAAATCTAAGGAATAGTATATTGATTTTTTTAACATTATTAAAATAATATAAGATTCATCTAGTAAAATGTAATATTTTATTATAATAAAAAAGTTTTTTTGAAAGTTGAAACAAAAATAACTTTCATCACATTCATTCAATTAAAGTTCATCTAATAAAATGTAATATTTTATTTTACATTTAAGTCATCTAAATTTTAATGATAAAAATTCAATTCTCAATATACATATGCCTTATCTTTTGACTTAAAATTCTATAATTTTTCTTTTCCAAATCAAATATGAACTTAAAGTACCTTGAAAAAACTCTAACTTTGGGTGTCCTTCTTAAGAGAGAGAAAAAATAAAAATCACATCCACAAAACATTATTGATAGAAAAAATATCATCCTAGAGTTATGTAACGTGTCAGTTATGTCATAGGAAAAAGAAAAAAAAAAGCGTGTGCCAGTTATTTGTTAGAAGAAACATTTTAAGTGTGTTTGGATTTTAGCTCGAAATTTACAAATATTTTTATTTTCAAAACATTAAATTCTTTATTTTTTTTTATTTTGTGCATTAAAATTTGTTATTATTGATCAAGATACACACAAAAAATACTTGACCAACGGTAATTTAATCTTAACATAGCCATAATAATCATTAACCTAACTTTCTCCGTTTCCTTTTTGTTGTTGATGTTTTGGCAGAACTTGTTTGGTTTGCTGTAAATTCCTACATCATCCACATCCAGAGAATATACCGGTTTTCTTTTGGGACCCTTGCAACTTTAAAATTTGCTAACAAGCTTACATGGGAAAGTGGGAAAGCCTCCATGTGCATGGTTTTGAATTTGGAGAGGAGAGTGGAAAGTGAGCAAGGTTGTGTTAGGCTGTGTGAGATAATAATTAAAAATAGAAATAAAAATATTTTTTATACATGTAATATATTTTTTAAAATTTATTATCTTTAATTTTTATTTATTATAGTTATGGTTAATTTTATTCTGTTGAGTGATGACGTAACAATTTTATAGAGAGTTACATCATAGATTAAGTAATGATATAATATGATAACGTATAAAAAGATATTTAAGTCTTAAAAATAAGAATAAAATAATGAGTTTGTTGTGATGAAAGGCAAGGGAGGTTTCCAATGGCCACATGCACTTCGTCACCTTCACCTAAGAATAAACTAAGATACTTCCCCATTTCCTGGATCCCATCTGGCTGGGATTTATGTGGTGGAATCAAAACTAAGCATTCAACTTGTTGTTGGTTTGAAGTGAAATATGGCAGAGGTGCTGCAACGAGGTCGTTCTCTGGCTGAGACGCCAACATATTCAGTTGCCTCTGTTGTTACTCTTATGGTCTTTGTTTGCTTCTTGGTTGAGCGTTCAATCTATCGCTTTGGACAGGTTAAACACTTTTTCACTCTTTCCTTTCTTGCTACTAGCTGCTACTTGCCATCATAATATAATTAACTTCAATATTAATGCCATTCATTCCTATATAGTGGTTGAAGAACACAAGAAGGAAGGCACTTTTTGCTTCACTGGAGAAAATTAAGGAAGGTAAAGAAGGACACTAACTAAGTATGATTCCATTATGCCTTATGTCAGCTAAGCGCGCTTTACTGATTTTAATTTTCATTTTTGTATTTTAACTTGGATTACTCCTTTCCTTTCTTAGAACTGATGCTGCTTGGCCTTATCTCTTTGCTATTGGCACAAAGTGCAAGGTGGATCTCTGAAATTTGTGTCAATTCCTCACTTTTTAGCAGTCGCTTTTATATTTGTTCTGAGCAAGACCTCGGCATCAATGAGAATATCATGCATCAAAGCTCCTCCTCCTCCTCCTCCTCCTCCTTCCCTCAAGAAATTAATAGTGGAGCATTCAACCAATGTGGAGAGGTAACAGTCTGCTGTAAAGTGATTTCTGCCTTCACAAGAAATTCATTTACAAAAAAAAATTAGTTGAAGATTGAAAACATACAGGAAAACAAACGGCAGGGCATTATCTTCTGTTGAACAAACTGAGATCAAATATCTGTTTCTTTGAAATACTACAAAGTGCTCTTCTGATAATTTTAATAAATGAATGCAGGGCCATGAACCATTTGTTTCATATGAGGGTCTTGAGCAGCTGCATCGGTTCTTATTTGTTCTTGGGATCACTCATGTTCTGTATAGTTGTCTGGCTGTTGGTTTAGCAATGAGCAAGGTCAGTCATCATGATTTCCACCTTATTATATAGGATTATGTACATCATTTCTCCTTGGCACATTTATAAACCCTTGAGGTGTTTTAGCAACTTCAGTACAGGTATATTGACAAATTATCAAATGTGTCAATGTTCTTATAAATCAGTAATGGTCATATATTAACAGTCTTTGTTTGAGCCTTTGATAGTGTACTAGGAACAACGAAAGTGATTTTCTTTATAAGAGATCTTTGTTCCAATCACTTGGCGTTGTCTTAGTTGCTGTTGTTTTCTATTTTTGGTTATCAGGTTCATGTCCTTTGATAGAGCACCTGAGATCAATTTATGAAATATTTTACTGGACACAAATGACACACAATACAGCAATTTGCTTGCATGCCTTTATTTTCTCTTTGTTGCATGTGTTTGTAGATCTATAGTTGGCGCAGATGGGAAAATCAGGCTGCGATGGCAACCGGTGGAAACTTGCAAGGTAAATAGCATATAATGGTACTTCATTGACCAACCACTATGGGAATCTTGTCAATGTATAAACGAATGATTGAGGGTACAGCCCTCCAAGCTTGGTTTTTTTGCTTGTTTCTCATGTAATAACTTCTGCATCATGTAATATGGCCTATACTTTTACTAACTGTTGTTCAACAGGAAAGAAAATCAAGGTGATGAGGCGGCAGACAACATTTGTTTTCCATCACACTTCTCATCCATGGAGCAGGAGTCCAATCCTAAACTGGATGGTAATATATATATCAACATAAATAGAGCATCCTTAATTATTCGTGTGCTTATTTTTACTGAGATGACATTTTGATAGATCATTCCGCCAGCAATTGAACTATCTAAACATCTTTCGGTTTATATAGTATGACAAGATAAGGAAATATTCATGGATCGGAAATTATTAGCGACTTTCCTCCTTGATTCTAATTTTTGTTAGTCTCAGCCTTGTGCTTATTTTGAACGTCTGAATGATGGATTAAAATTTGTGATCTGACCTTGTAGCTCTGTTTTGTGCGGCAATTTAGAAGCTCTATACAAAAATCAGATTACCTTGCACTCCGCTTAGGTTTCATAACTGTAAGTTTTTTATTTGCTGAGGGATTTAGGATAAATTAATGCATGCCTGGAAATTTGTTTGTCCATTACTATTCCCTGATGGCCTAATCTTTAAATTCTTCTATATTGAAGAAACCTTCTAAATGTTAAACGTGGTGGACTGAGCTGTAACTTTGCATTCACAAATCACAAAAATTCATGCCATTCTTCACCTAAAAGATCTTCATACTATAAGAATTTAAGGATTAACTTGTTTGTCATCATCCTCACTAGCTTTAATCCACACCACTAGTCTAATTGTTCTCTGCTTTGTAAATTTACAGGAACACAAATTGCCGTTGTCTTATAATTTCCATCAATATATGGTTCGAAGCATGGAAGATGAATTTCATGGCATTCTAGGAATAAGGTATGAACCCTTTTGAAATGGATTTCTCCTTTTAATTGGTGTGTTGCAAACCCCTGCAACTTATTAAAAGTAAATTGCTTAGTTAACGTAGAATGCTCGTGATTAACATAGGGAATGGAGTCAATAGAAATGATGTTTCCTGTAAGAAACTCCAAAGTTGTTGTAGCAAATACCAATGTTTTTTTTTCTAATCAACATTAGACTTCTACCAAAGGTTTATTAAAGAAAAACAATGAGAAAACTTAGAGCTGAATAACCTTTTTTCTTTTTTTCAATTTTGCAGCTGGCCTCTTTGGATTTATGCCATAGTCTGCATCTTCGTGAACATCCATGGTAACTTTTCTTCAGAATTGAAGATTTGCATATTGTTAGTGACTTTGCTTAACTTTCTCAGATATTTAAGTTTCTGAATTTGCAGGTCTGAATATATACTTCTGGCTATCATTTATCCCTGCAATTGTATGTATATTCTAATTTGATATTTCAACAAATCAAAATGAGACAGTCCATTGAAATTTAGTTTCCTTAAGGTCTGATTTCTCTACTCGTAAAAGCTTGTCATGTTGATAGGAACAAAACTTCAGCATGTTGTATCCACTTTAGCACTTGAAATTATGGAGCAGACAGGTCCATCTGCTCGGACACAAGTAAAGCCACGTGATGAACTTTTTTGGTTCAAAAAACCAGATATACTGTTATGGGTGATACAATTTGTCATATTTCAGGTAAAAAATGATAACACATTATTTGTAGTCGGGCCATGCTGCATGATTGTGTTCTTTGTTCTTATTTTCTCTACTGTTCATGCAGAATGCCTTTGAAATGGCAACGTTTATTTGGACATTGGTAAGAATTCAATTTTTCAAGATTATATCAGGCCTTATCACTTATCACATGCTTTTATTAGATGAATTTTCTTGATTTTGTTTGTCTAGTGGGGATTCCAAGAACGATCGTGCTTCATGAGAAACCATTACATGATCATCATTCGGTTGGCATCTGGGTTGGTTTCATCTCTCTTTTCAAGAATGCTTTGTTTTATTTTCTTGACTAATTTTCCGGATTCTCCAATACTTCAATCTGCAGGGACTCTCATTTTCTTTTCTTTTTTTAACAACTTGCAGTGCTCTTGTTCAGTTCTGGTGTAGCTATATGACAGTGCCCCTGAACGTAATAGTTTCACAGGTTGGCTTAACTCTCATATTTTGTATTAGTGTTACAACAGAAAATTTATTTGATCCCATTTTGATTTGATGACTCACTGCAGATGGGTTCTCGATGTAAGAAGGCCTTAGTAACGGAGAGTGTTAGAGAGTCCCTGCATAGTTGGTGTAAAAGAGTAAAACACAAGTCTAAGCATGATTCGTTGCATTCACACACCGCAAGATCAGTGTGTTCCCTCGAATCAACAATTGATGAGAGGGACGAAATAACAGTAGTATCCGGCACTCTAACTCGAAGCTCGTCCTTAGAGTCTTTGAATCAGATAACAGTGACTTCAGTAGACCAGCTGAACTTTGAGACTTCTTCTAACAACCCAGAAAAAAATTCAACCAAGGTGGCTGAGTATTTGTCGTCAGAATCTGTATATACTAATCCCCCACAACCATCCCACAACAGAGGAGAGGAAGCAAAAGCTATCACTCTTCTTGATTTGTTTCAGAAAACATGATCAATTAATGTTTCATATTACTTCAGAACTAGTTGGAACTTCATAGAGCATAGATGTACAAATCATTCTTAAATGTTCTCAAGCATAGACACATAAGTAGTCAAGAATGAAGAAGCTGCATTGTACCGCGGATACAATTAGATATATCATCTCTCTCTCTTTTAAGTGATATGAAGGTTAAAAAAATTTGGCCTTACAATTTTGAAACTCTAATCCTCCGCATTGACACCATTTTGTATAAGGTTGACTTGGTGGTTGAAGGGAAAAGGAAGAAGAGGGAAGAGGGAAGGAAGAGGTAGTGGGTTCGAATCTCTCTCACTAATAATTTAACAACTAACATTTTGTCTGTAAAAAAAAAGAGATTTAAGAACTCGAATGAGAAGCCACGTACCATTGGCTTGTAGAAGTTACGAACACTGGTAAGAAGCCATTATCAGTCATAAAATCATTAAAATGTTGAGAACGTGGGTAAGATGCAAGTTAGCATCATTGACAGTGGCAGGGTATGCCACAAAAGAAAGAAAATCCATGCACAAAGCACAAAAAATTTGATTGCATATATATAACAAGGAAAATCAGTTGTTATTGAACCACTCTGTGCAAAAACAGTAGGGAAAAGATTAATATAGTTACAACACAACAATGAAGTTCAGTTTGCTACTACAGGTACAGGTGGAAGTAATTAATAAATGCATAATAAGTTTCATGATAAACGCAACAGACATGATGGGGGAAATTAAGGAAGAAAGTGGCAGAGCCAGTCCAAAGATAAGGCTACTGAAGCTCATCAAGCATATGTTCTCATTCAAAGTAAAGATGGAAGTTCTCATTTAAAGTGTTTAGACTCACCAACAAAAATTCATGTGTTACTAGATTTTACAAAGTAAAAAGGCAACAACACATATGTTCTCATTTAAAGTAAAGATGGAAGTTCCTCTAGCTCAAAGTTTATTTTAGGTCTCACGCACTGTAGTGGTCAGATTTTAAGAGTCTGTTTGGATCTAAGACGAAAAGTACTTTTGAGAAGTTCTCTGTAGGAAAAAAGCTCTATTTTTCTCAAATAAGTAGAGAAGCTCTCATAAACACTTATAGTCTTGTATCCAAACTAACAGGCCCTTAAGCAGTGAGCTCCTCCTCCCAGTGAGTCTCAACGACAACGTCTGAGGTAGGGTAAGCAACACGGGTGAGAACAAATCCTGCAACAATTTGATCATCATCAAGGAAGTTACCATCTGACTGTTCCACTTTGCCAGCACAGACAGAACAAGAACCAGCCCTGCATGAGTAGGGAAGCTCAAGGCCTTTCTCCTCTGCCTGGTCAAGAATGCATACATCATCTGGGCATTCAAATTCTTGCTCTCCCTCTGGGGTTATCAGCTTCACCTTGTAACTTGCCATGGCAGTCACACGCCTCCACGTCCTCCCTTTACACCAAACACAGTGTTAGCGTTAGCCTTGAGGCTTGTGATGTTCACTGAAGCCTGCCTCCTCAGGAAGGAGGTGTTCAACATAGTGCCACACAACGCCGCTGTGGTCGCCATTGCTAATGCTGTTTGTTCTTGTGATTGATAGATAGATAACAATAACACAGCTTGTGTGGAAAGGAAATAGTGTGTATGCTAGTGATGTGCTTACAACCAACACCAACGTGAGTCACCCTATCTGTCGCGTACCAATGTTTTATGCCTCAATCTATCTATGTCTATTATCACCACAGATTGTTCACCATGGTAGCTGCCACTATCCTCACCCCACAATAACATGTTATGCTTTATTTAAATGGCTTTATGAGAAATATTAGGAATATTCTCTATCACATTTAATGATACTATGACATTGAATATTACGCCAGAAGGAATCAACCACAAAATCCAGCTTCCGATACTTGCAATGCTATTACGACTTAACTACTAGTTTGCGACTTGTGAAATTGCATTGTGAAAATTTTCCAAGCACATAAGTAATTGTGAAAAAAAAAATATATTGAATTTTAGTCTTACCAAATTCCAATGTAACTATATTGCTTAACACTTGACCATCGAAGACTACAATACAACCAAATCATTGAGTCTGCTTAAATCAAACTAAAAAAAACTAATCTAATTTTAAGTAAATATTCACATGATTTTGTATCAAGAAATTGATTTTAAGTCAAAAATTAATTTGAAGTTAAAACAACTTCAAATAACTTGTGTTAGATAAAACATCTAAACACAAATTATTCATTTCAAAATTAATTTTTTAAATGTTCGTGTTTTATCCTTGCAGTGCTGCATTTTACATCCCATGTTTTCTACGAAAACCTCCAGAAGTAAAAATAAAAAATAAAAAATACTAAACAGCACGGGTTAAGAAACCGACTATGCATCAGCCTAAAACGTTATAAGGCGAAAATGAAGAGCAAAAAGAAAGCACATCAATGATTTAAAACTCAAAGAGGGAGAGATGTGCAGGAAGTAGTTAAGAGAGGATATTCAGATTTGATACAAAATTCAGAAGCACAAAATTCATTTCCGAGACTTCATCCCCTCTACGTACAATAGCTAAACCGTGTAGGGGAATCAGACATCAGTCCGTCAATAGGGCACCTATTTATATAAAAAAAAAAAAAAAAAAAAAAAAAAAGCAACGAGTCTGATATTTTGCTAACTATCTAAATTATAAAGATCAATCCCTGCATTCTAATCTAGGCTTTCAAACAGTCAGGGAAAAAACCTCAGGGCCTCCCTAGTATAGAGAAAAGAATACATCCCCTAGACATAGAGAAAAAATGCATCCCCATCCATCCTCAACCCTGTGATACTTACTACCTGCAAACATTGTTTGGTCCCCACACATGACCAGAGGCTTCCTCTAAGAAATTTATTGTCTCCAGCAACAAACATATGGAAGTGCTCTGGTCTCAGACTCCTACAAAAGCCTTAGTCACACTTGATGTTTCTGTAGATCCTCCTCACAAACAAATTCGAACCAAGATAACCCACAGCTCCTGCACATTTGGAGAAAAATTTAATCCATATGATAAGATTAAGAACACTCTACTCTAGCATTAATATTAATATAAAAAAGAGGTATTTGGCAATTGACTAAGGACAAGGTATCCCAATTCTGCAGAGTGAACACACAATCCAAACAGAGATTACAATTAAACTGAAGACTTACCACACAGAATTCCCAGCCCAAGACAAAACATCAAAGTGTATCCAAAATAGAAGCTGGTTTGGAAGAAGCCTGACATCTTCGTCTTCACATAGTAGTAGTATACTGAGTACAAATACACGTAAACAGCTGTTGAGGCAGCTGAAAAGAAAGAAGTCCATTGCCAGTGGTAGTTCTCAGCATTTAACAAAAAGTATGTCCCCACAATTGTCACACAAACAGTAACAATGGTAAGAATCAGAAAAACCAGTAGCATGAAGCCATAGACATAGTACACCTGTTTGTCATAGTGGAAGGGGAAAAAACGCATAAGAAACTTTGCTTATATTTACTCAGCATTCACAGAAATATTAAGAATTACTTTACTACTTGAAAGACCATTATATAGAAATATTGTTCTCATGAAATAATTATTGGCTCGGCTCTAAAAAAGTAAAAGTAAACCTTGTACCAAACAAAGGGAAGAAAAAATAATCTGTTATGGCCCAGAAAAGTAATTGCATTTTAACTCACCTTGTAATTCCAGAAGGAAGTGAATACAAAATACATCTCGATGAATATGCTGCCAAAGGGAAGCAGTCCTCCCATCAGCGAAACTACAGATGGTGTGAGGTACCATTTCTTCTCAGGAATGGGACGAGGAATGGTCTTCACACGGCATGGATTATTTGGAGCACCACTCCAGTTTCTTCCAACAACTGTGCCAAGAAGTGCTAGAGGGAAAGAGATAAAAGCCCATATAACAAAGACAACAACCATAGTACCAAAGGGGATTGCAGCTAGAGATCCATAGAATATAGCAATTGTGTTTAAAATAAAACCAATTCCAAAGCACATGAATGGGAACAGTGATGCTGTAAGGATCATGGATTTAATCCAATTTTTACCTGAAAATTATAAGCACGGTTATAATCATTCAGAGGGAGAGAGAAGCACCCAAACAAACATGTAGCAAAGATCAATGCAAATTCTTACCCCCATTACGTGAGTACATTCCCCCACTCACATAACCAGAAATGAAAGATGTGAGAGCATAGCAAACAATGAAGGTTGTGACTATGGCTCCTCGTCTGCACATTGAAGGAAAGTTACATAATAATGATGGGAGAAGAAGTTGACATAAAAGATATAGTCAATAGGAAAACTAGAGGAAGGGAACATTCAGTGATAGTTGAAATGTATAAGCAGAAAACAATATGCACATGTAGCATTTAAGTCCATTTTGTAGACAGTCACACTTCATTAACAAAAGCATTATTCAGAGCAATATTACAGGTCAGTTTAAGGATATGGACTTACCCAACATACAACATCCCAATAATAGCCAACAAGATGACAAGAAGAACCAGCAATGCAAGCTGAGCACCTGTACCAACAACAGCTGAAAGAATAACCAAACTGCGAGGAGGCCGAAAAACATCACCATGCACAAGTTTCCAGCCAGATTCTTCACTAACATCTCTTTCCTGGAAATATTTGGGGGTTGAACAAGAATTGACAATCAGAACCACAATGAACTTTCCAGGAAAACAGAATCTATGTTCCACACATAAATTTTAAAAATAATAATAATAATAGTAACAGACAAACATCAAGAAAGCCTAACCAGAGTTTCCAAATCATCATCTTCCCGGGCATACTTTGCATAGTCATTTCTCAATGTTCGCATTAATATCATTGACACCAATCCAGTAAGGAAGATGACCATCATAAAAGAATTAAAAATGGAGAACCAGTGAATCTACAGAAAGAAAACGGATCAAAGTTCTCTCAGTGACATGGCTAAGATAGGATCCACATGACTGAACACATAGCAGGTAACCAACAATAAACACCTCTTCAATCTAAAATACAAAGCTAGCAGCAATGATTTTCACCTGATGCTCAAAGAACGGATAGTCCAGGTATACATCAAATCGGCGTCCAAAAGTGACATTCGTAGGAGACCATTTGACAGAATATGTCATGTCCAAAGATTTTCCTACTTCCAGAGGCCTTGGGTTGTCATAAGTTAGATTAACATGAATGATCTGCAATGAAATGGACCTAACCTAAGTATGCACTCCATGAATCCCAAAACAGCATAAGGTAGCAAAGATACTTAAATAACTTCTGACCTGATCTTTATTGTATTGAACATTGATGTTCTTGTGTGTGTAAAGTACATGCTTGCCATTATCACCGTTCTTATCAGGATGTAACTCGCCAACATACCCTTAAACATGAATAAAAGAACCTTTTACAATGATCAATCAATGAAATGCAAAATCAAATCAAAATAAAGAGAAAGTGGCAGTTGTAGGCATACCCCACAATGGAAGGTCATCTGAACTTGTGATTAGCACATTGACGACCAACAAATAGATATACCATGGAAAGAAAGAATGCCAAGAGTAAGTTATTTGGAAAATTTATAAAATATATATATATATATATGAATAAAAATGAAAACATTATAAGGGGCAAACCATAGAAGAAACCCTGACTCACATCATTACACCTATCAAAACAACATAATATCAATTGTCCAACATTTGCTAAGGTATTGAAAAATGCTTAATGAATAACTTTAAACAAACGATTTTTCATATTATTGAAACAGAACCTTGGTGCTAAGGTTGGGTTGTCAATACACATTCAAGTCATGGAATCAACCTTTTGCAAGTGCCAAGTACAGCTGCCTACTATAGACCTACCTATCAGGGGAAACCCATCCCTAGACCCCCCACATAGGATAGGATGAGCTCTACAGCATCAAGATTCCCTTACACCTTTTTTACTTCAGGATATTATAATATTAGTCAAGAATGCTTAAGCAATGACTTCACATAAAGAATTCTTAACTTCATCCTTTCTATCAGCGTTCAAAAATATGTACATCACAAAACACCCAGCCTGATGGGACTTGTGGTTGTAGTTATTGAATTTGAAGGATCAAAATTGAGCAGGGCACTGCTCTTCCAGGCTCAAGTGTTTCTAATTTAATCGATGTGTCATGCTGTATAATATCTAAAAAAATAAATTTCATCATTTATACATCAATAATTTATATTCCCACATGATGAAATGTAGTAACTACTCATGAATAATTCTCTATGGATGTAAATGACAAAATGGTAAATATAAATGTCTATCGTTCTTAGAATTAGGGAAAGAATTCCCATGACATTAATGCCACAACAGTTACAGAGAAATCCATAAGTTAAATCCTTTTATTTAATTTTAAAGGACTCTGATAAATCATTTTCAACTGAGACTATTGCACAAAAATCAGTAAAAGCAACATTCAATAACTTAATCTAAAGCCCTAGCTGCAAGCCTCTCCTTCCCTAACAGCATTGAACTAGACTTCTCAGACTCTCAAAAGGAATTGCATGAATATAACAGCAGGTCTCATCCAGGTTGATTGTAAGATTTAACATATCATTCACAATTAAAATCTATTGTTAGCCACTTCCAGGGGCATATCCCTGAATGAAACTGGTTTTGGGCTGTATCCAACAAGTTACAGCAGTTGATTGGGCAGCTAAGCCAGAGTTAAGGGCAATATCCTGCAGAGTGGATATTATGCAATGGCCAAATACAAAAAAAATTGTTGCCAGTGTCTAGAATTTCTTCACTACATAGAAGTATAATCATTCTACCAATTCTCTTAAGTAATATGTTAAAGAAAGAAACAGTGCAACATACCCATGAAAAATTCAAACCAGTAATTATTCTCTATTGCATCCTTGAACTGTTTAACCTTTGCCTCATCAAGTTCTATACGGCAAAAGGTGGTCTTCTCCACATTTCCTTAAAAATTAATTATAAAATAACTGTTAAAGCCAGTTTTGTCAACTGATGGGTCTTATGAAATAAATAGGATGAAAGAAACCTCCATACCTAGGAACTTTATCTCAAGTTGGCTATCAATGAGTTCATTGCCACCCAGGACCTCACCAAGACCACCCCATTTGTGTGCAGGATTACCAGGTGAACGGCAAAATGGTAGGCTGTAATAATTGTACGTTTCTTGTGGATTGTTATAAGGACCAACTTTGTTCACCCAAAGGATAACTGGGTCATCTTGTTGATACTACAATAAAATGCAATACATGTTTTAAACAGATAGCCATTGTTGACTGGGAGCTACTTACGAATAAAGGAAACATATATATCTTTACTCCTAGCTCAAGGAAATGAGGGAGATCCAGTGATAAAACCATTAAAATTACAGATGCTTAAAGACATTTAGAAAAGGATTCATGTAAGTGTACCAATTACTATTTTCGCCTAAGTTGTATCCATGAATTGATTTATTGAGGTTAACATGAAGCTCATCTATGAAACAAAACACAAACACTACCAGTCAAAGTCCAACCCAGCATTGACAAGCTTCTAGCAAAGGTAAGACTTGACACCCAAGCTCCTGATGTTCAGAGAGGCAGAAAGTCCTAGATTATGCACTCAAATTGTTCTCAAACTGAACTTCCCCATTGGATAGGTATGTCCATAATTTCAACCTTCAAAATACAAAAATATTGCTAATAGACGGCACAAAAGAAAACCCACCACTAATGTTTGGATGCCTTTTTATTCTAAAAGAAAGTTACTAGTAAAACACGGTATAAAATTTCCAATCCAACTCAAAAGCTACATAAAATTGCTTCAACTTGAAACCAATTCTAGACTCGGGATCAATTCTTCATCACGAAATAAAAAAAAACGTGAACATTTACCTAAAATCACGTTAGTTGATGATATTTCATCGCCATTTTGGATGACTTAAAGTAAAACCAAACACACAAACAACTGTAAAACCACCGCTCTTGCAATTTTGAAGTTAAGAAAAAAAGAATGCAAAATTATGAAGCTTGTACGTCGAAATCATGCATGAAAACTAAAAGACTAAGCAACCAAACAACAAGGAATTCCCCTAAATGTTGAACATCAACCGCACGGGTTTCTCACGTGTGGAGTCCAATGAAAGGGAAAGAATACTTAGAATTCCAAACATAGCGAAAACCATGAATTAATAACAGAACAGGGAAGAGCTGAAATTGAAATCCAATCACATCCAAAACTATAATGTCAATGATTATTAATGGAGACGAGTAAGCAAACAGCTGAGATCTAAAGCCAAATCACCAAACCATGTCACTAACTTACAACACGAACGAACACACACACACACACACAAAAAAAAAAAAAAGCACGCAGCTGAGAAAACCAAAGCGAAATTGAAAGGTAGATCTAATAAATAAATAATGAAGCAAAAGTGGATCGAGCGGTGGAATCGGGAAACCTTACCCTATGATCTGACTCGGAAGCAAAGGCCGCAGAGAGGAAGAGAGGGAGGAGGAGAGAGAATCTGAAGAGCATGGACATGGCGGATCTCGAATCAGAACAGAGAGAAACACGACGAGGACGAGGAGGAGGACTTGCCCTTGAAGGATTGAGACTCTCTCTCTTTTTTCTGTGTGCCACTGATTACTAATATTTTTTTTTTATTTTTTTTACGTTCAATCCAACCAACCTTGCAATTTTTTTCTTCCTACGCTACAGTAAAAGGAAAGATCATATTTGACAGTAAATATTTATTTTTATATCATTAAAAATTTAAAATTCAAAGAAAATAAATATTTTTAATATATAGGCTGTATTTTCCAAATTTTTATTTAAGATGACGTTTGCCACCGAGCATGAGGATTTTTTTTTCTCCTAACTATTTTAGGTTGGAATCTTAGTCCTAAATGTAATTATGTTTAGATTCGAATAAAATTAATTTTAATAAAAAAATACCTGTGATATAGAAAAAAAATATAAGGTCACATTTATCTTAAAATATAAATTTATACTTTTTAGGGGATGATAGTCTCTATAGTATTATAATAAAAAAAAAAAGTTAACTAAATTCAAAAATGTATTTAGTTACTATCTCTTAATATTTTTGGAAATATTTTTAAAAA
Source organism: Glycine soja (assembly GCF_004193775.1). NCBI lineage: Eukaryota > Viridiplantae > Streptophyta > Magnoliopsida > Fabales > Fabaceae > Glycine > Glycine soja. The sequence continues at coordinate 15,205,650 of NC_041009.1, read as the reverse complement.
TTATAAATAACTAGAATAAAAAAAACAAGTAAAAAAAGTTGTAAATATGTTATAAATAACTTTTCATTTTACGAGAATATCACTTTTCATCCATTAACAAGAATGAAGTCAAAGATAATATTATTATTTTCCCAAATACTTAGTAAAAAGATTGTAACTTATTAACAAAAAAATTGTAACCAATATAGAAATATTATATTTCTAAATTATATTTGAAAATGAATTTTTAATTCTTGAAATAAACACATAATAAGATTATTTTTTATTATTGATAATTTTACAAATATAAAAAAAATTAAGATGGTTGGGAAAAACAATTAATTACAATACTAAAAAAGAGAAGAAGAAATACTGAAATGTCTAATTCTAAAATATTTTAAATTGTGTATTTTAATTTATAATGTAAGAATACACATGAGTAAAGTATTATTTTGTGACTATATTATTTTTTTGTGTGTGCGCGGAAAACTTGGTCCTGGTGTTTCAATTGGGCTTTTGGTGTCTCACGCACATTAAAACAATAAAGCAAAAGAATCGATCTTATGAAAAAAAATATCGATCCAATGGGCCATTGCTAGATTCTGATTCATGAAGCTTCAGGCCCTCACGTCTGTTGACCTTAAAAAAGGGACCCCATACGCATAAATGCGAGATGGCGACAATAATATATAATAAGAAAGTTTTTATTATAATTTTGTAGGAAAGTGTTAATAAGTTCTTTAAAGTCTCACTTAAAAAAAAAAGTTCTTTTAATTATGTAACAGTGAGAATTTTTTTTATAGATTACGTATACTTTTTTATCGGAAACAATCAAGTTGGATAAAATAGGTATAAGTGTCAAAAAATAATCTATAGTAACAATTCATATGTTTGGAATATAAAAAATAGAGCGTATAATACTATAAGTATAATAATGATTCATATTTTTAAATATTATCAATACACTAAATATCACGATTTCTCTCTTCTATTTTTTATTCTTCAACAATTATTATGTCGAGATAAAGGTTAAGAAAATAATTTTAAATAATAATAATAACTTTATCTTAACTGAATTACTAAAATAGAAGCATAACCAAAAATGGAAGAAATAAGAGTCGTGGAAGGCAGTAAAATTACAGCATTATACGACAATGAGGTAGGAAAAACTAAAAAAGGGGAAACAAAATGGATACCTCCAACTCCAAGAGATGACTTGGTTAGTACTAAGCAAGAAGTCAAAAAATGATGAGGCACGCATAGAAATGTCATTCTCTGTTCTAATCATGTGATTTAGAAAAATGAATGAATTTTGGAGTGAGGGACAAGGAAATTCCAGAAGCTGAGAAAATGCTAAAAAAATGAAAGATGAAATGATGAGGCACGTCACGATGGATTTCATTTATGAAATGGATTAGTTCCACCTCCACATTACTCTCATATTGTCAAACCTCATGACTCGTGCAACTTCCTTTTTGCGGCTCATGCAAATCCATTCTCCACTTTATTCTATGCTTCTCTCATTTTCTATTCTATTCTAGTACCTAACACACATGCATGTACTATATTTTTTTCATTTAGTTCTAAACCATTTTTCTGTGATTTGTATCGTACAATGATGCGATAATTCTCACTATAACTCTGTTTTTTCATTGATCTAAACAATATATGTTCGGATAATTGGATTTCAAGTTAAAAGAACTCAAAAGTGTTTTTTTTTTTTTCTCTTCAAACAATACTTCGATTGTGTTTAGATAAAAGTTAGGAAAGTACATTTACAAATTCTAATACACAATTTCAAATTCCAATACACAAAATGAATAAGAACGAAATTATTATTTTGGGAGTAAAAATATTTTTGAACTTTCCCGACTTAAATATAACACGCTCTTCTTCCTTCTTTGTTTATTGTATTGGAATTCAAAAGAGTATTTTTCTAACTTTTATCTAAACATGTTCTGCAATATGCATTACAAGTTTGCTCAATTCATCATTGGATGATGGTCAAACGACAATAAGGTGATGAACCAAAATGCCATAGAGGAACAATACGATCGATTAGAATCCTAAGAGCAATTCTCTTTATGCCCCTTGAAAAGTAGAACCCCCAATCCACTTGCTCTCTTGCAAACAATTCATACGATCCTTCTACCTTTGCAATTTTTTCGATTGGTGTAAATTCTCTTTTTACTTTTTCTTCCTTAAAGTTTGAAATTTTTTAGTTTGTGTATGATACATTTTATATTTAGGTAAATATTTCAATTTATAATTTCAAAAAGACATATGAATTTGAGTTTTTTTAAAAAATAAAAATTTAAAATAATTTCATATTTTTTTATTTTTATATTTGAAAATAAAAATTATTTCATATTTTTATCAAAAACTTCCTGATATGAGATAAAAAATAATTCTCAAATAATCACCTATGATAATTAATTATATGATTTGATTCTTATATGTATTAATAGAATATTATTTTCATCTTATAAACAATTTTCACATTTATAAAATAATACTTTTTGATTTTATTAATTATATTTTTGGTGTTAGAAAAAAAATATAATAATATTTTACTAAAATAAATATTTGATCAAATTAAATTCTCTAGTTTAGTTTATGTAATTTTGTAAGTTTAATATTAAATCGATAATTAATTTATTAATGAAGATAGACAATGTCACGATTTCTCTCTTCTGTTATTTTTTCGAGAGTTTTGTTATCTCTCTTATAAGAGCGAAAGAAGAAGACTATCACGGATTGATTAATTAATTAGATAAAGATGAAAAGAAAACGATGAATCCCAATAATAACTTCAAGAGTAATTTAAAAAAAAAAAAAGATAACCAGGCAATAAATGCCTAAAGTATTTTCTTCCAATTTTACATCTTGACTCTAATCTTGCAAATAATGAATCTGAGTCTAATAGGTATACCAACCAATATTCAGCTCACGAGAACTTGGGGAATTTTTGAATGAATATTCAACTTTTCTGGACTAGTGCTGAATAACTTTTATCAAATACTGTACTTATTTATAAATAAGACACAAGTTAAAAATAATATTGATTGTGTTAATTATTTTTAAATTAAAAATATCTCTAATCTAATTAAAAGAAGAAAGATAATACATTAACAAATAATCAGAAAAGAGAAAATATCAATAATAATGATAATCTTAAAAAAAAAGTTATTAATTTAAGATAAATTTATTATTATTAATTAAATTAATTAATTTTCTTTTAATTTTTCATATATGTAATATTTTTTTAAAATTCTTTTTATTTGACTATCTCTTATTCTTAAATTTTTATTTTTAATACATGTTATAAGTATAAGTGAATTAAGAGATGATGGGATAAATTAATATAATATATTACATTTATAAAAAAAAAACATATTCAAACTTTGTTTTTCAACCAAAGGACCTATTGTAACATAATTTTGGACGATAATGATAAGATCTGAGAGATTAATTTGAAAAGGATGATTCTATATATATATATATATATATATATAAAAGGTTGAAAAGGATGCGTGAATGCAGGTGCAGGCAGATACATAGATAGATGGCATATTCATATTCTCTTTAGAGTGAGTTTGTATTCTGACTATGCTACGCACACACAAACACAAACACAAGAATTCTTTTGTCTCTTATCAGTATTTTCTTCCCCTGCGTTAAAGTTAAAGTTGCAATTCCTCTGTCTGTTCCTTCAATTCTTCAAATCCCGAAATTGTCATTTTTAATCTCGCTGCAAATTGCGCTCACGATTCTTTGCTTTCCTTCGAAACTCTCCCAAATCCCACTTCTTTCTCTCTCATAAATAAATTCGCCACCTTTGTATTTTTGCGTAACTGCTCTGCACCTTATTGATTCTTCTCTCTCTCTCCATTCTCCAATTCTCCATTTCGATCTGCAGCTCCCCGCTTTCAAAGCTCTGAAATTTCCGATTCGGGATGGAGAAATACGAGCTCGTGAAGGATATAGGATCTGGGAATTTCGGTGTGGCCAGGCTCATGCGACACAAAGACACCAAGGAGCTTGTTGCCATGAAATACATTGAACGGGGTCACAAGGTTTGCTTCTACTCTACTCCTTTCACTTTCACTCTAAATCCCCCTTTTTTTTTAAAAAAAAAATATCTTTTTTTTGTCTATTATTTATTAGTCCAAACACGATTCAAGTTAGTTAAGATAGCACATATACGTATGTGTATTATTATTATTATCATTATTATTATTATGTTTTGTTTTGTGATTATTTTTTTTAATTGATTGGTGTTTTCCAGATTGATGAGAATGTTGCGAGGGAAATCATAAACCATAGAAGTCTTCGGCACCCCAATATTATTCGGTTCAAGGAGGTTTGTACTGTACTGTACTCTGTGCATATGATATATATGATTCTTATTGTTGTGTTGTGGCTGAGGCCGAGAGTGAGTGCCATGTTTTTAGGTTGTTTAATATGTGATTTCAGTTTTGCAGGTGGTTCTGACTCCAACCCATCTGGGTATTGTTATGGAGTATGCGGCTGGTGGAGAGCTCTTTGAGAGGATTTGCAGTGCTGGAAGATTCAGCGAAGATGAGGTCGGTCATTTTTCAAATAAAATTATTTAAGAGTTTCCAAATTACAATGTTCTTAACCCAAGTCCCATTCAGCAAGGTCTCATGTTTGAACCTTGTGGATGAAAAAATTGTGGTTGAGAGGAAAAAAATGTGGTTGAGAGGGGAAAAACCCACTAAAGGTGGTCAGCCAAATTTTAACTGGCAAAGCCGATAGATACTCTATACCAATAACATAGTTTCAAAAAAAAAAATTTACAATTTCTTAACTGATTTTTTTTTTTCATTTTTTGAGTGGATATAAGGACCTCTGTTGAAAATGAAATGGCATTGTATCTCAAACAAATACTACTTGTTAAGATAACTGAAGTAACAAATTTTAGCTATTAAAATTTTGAGGCTTAACTACATTAATTTGTGAAGTTGTACTTTTTTCCCTTTCCTACTTGTTAAAGGCACACACAGCTGCTTTTCTTTCTTCCCCCACTTCATTCTTGGAACCAAGTGCTGGGGGATTCTATAGTTTGGTTCTCATTCTTGTTATCTCCTTTACGTTTCCAGGCTCGATATTTCTTCCAGCAGCTCATCTCAGGAGTTAGCTACTGTCATTCCATGGTGAATAGAATAATTATATTGAGTGTGGATTGTTTCTGCTGGTAATTTGTTTTTTTTTTTTTTGTTTCCTTTGTGATTATTTTCTTTGGAATTTTCATTCTTTTGTAGCAAATCTGTCATCGAGACTTGAAGCTGGAGAACACATTATTGGATGGCAGCCCAGCCCCACGGCTCAAAATTTGTGATTTTGGCTATTCTAAGGTTTGATTATGGAGTGATATCAACACCGATTGCTTTAATAAATTATTAAGTCATTTTTTTATAAGTTTTGCTTCTGATAACCTTTTATTTTCCAGTCATCTCTGCTTCATTCTAGGCCTAAGTCAACGGTGGGAACCCCGGCCTACATTGCACCTGAGGTTCTTTCACGTAGAGAGTATGATGGAAAGGTAATTTTGTTTCTATCATTGTATAAGATTAAGAATGCCATGGAATGGTTCAACACGTAGGGATTTCTCATAGGATGATAATAATAATTTCCATTGGCACAAGGTCTTTAAGCAAATTTAGTTATGCTTGATGTGTCACATGCAATTACATATTTGAAATTGTGCATTATGCACATGACTTGATGTGTCCACATTTAACTAGCTGAATAATATGGACAAAATAGTATGTGTGAATTGGGTAGTTTATGATGCAATATCTGTAGCACAGGTGTTGGCCACAGATAGATTAAATCTTTCTTGATGAGTTTTCTGTGTATGATACATCAATGATGTTCATTTTCTAGTTCTTCTATGCTGTTTTGTTTCTGCTCAGTTAGCAGATGTATGGTCCTGTGGAGTGACTCTTTATGTAATGCTGGTGGGAGCATACCCATTTGAAGACCAAGAGGATCCCAAAAATTTCAGGAAAACCATCAATGTACTTTTTTTAGTTGTTTTTTTTTTCATCTCAGTTGATTAATTTATAAACTGTGTACACTTTCTGACTCTTAACATTCTTATACAGCGAATTATGGCTGTTCAATACAAGATTCCAGACTACGTTCACATATCTCAAGACTGTAGACATCTTCTATCTCGCATTTTTGTGGCAAATCCAGCTAGGGTATGCACATACTACCTGCACATGATATTCACTAGAAGTTAGCTCATAATTGTTCAACAATTTCATAATCATAGTTTTGTTTTGTAGTGGTCTTTTCAGTCATTTGCTAAGTTTCAGACATGTCCTATAATGAAGTGTAGTGCTAAATTTCACTCTATATTGTGATTTACTGCAGAGAATCACCATTAAGGAAATCAAGTCCCACCCATGGTTTGTAAAGAACTTGCCCAGAGAATTAACAGAAGTAGCTCAAGCTGCCTACTACAGAAAAGAAAACCCAACCTTTTCTCTTCAGAGTATAGAGGACATCATGAATATTGTTGAGGAGGCCAAGGCTCCACCTCCAGCATCCAGGTCAATTGGAGGATTTGGCTGGGGAGGGGAGGAAGAAGAAGAGGATGAAACAAAAGAAGCAGTGGCTGAGACTGAAGAAGATGAGTACGAAAAGAGAGTCAAGGAAGCACAAGCAAGTGGGGAATTTCATGTCAGTTAAAAAGTGCTTATTTTTAGATAGAGAGCAATTGATTCTTGGTTTCCTTTGCACTTAGCTAAGTTCAACTAAGGTGAGTGTGTTTTGCTCGTATGTATAAAATTAAGTTTTCCGCATGGGACATATAGTTTAATAAATGGCTGTACATTTTTTTAAGGTTGTGCATGGTAAGGTTGTGCATGGTTGTTAATTGTGATCATATTATAAGTATTATTAACCTGTCCCTTTTGCTCTCCATCCCTCTCTTCTCCCTATTTATCTCACAGTAGGGATTTAGGGACATATGCTTTTGTTTGGAGGTCAAAATGCTAGGTGTAGTGTCTTCTTGTATCCGTTTCCTTTCCCTTTGGTTTAGTTTTCAGGCCTTAAAGAGCTTCCTGTGTTAAATCTGGTTTTTTGACTATGCTAGTAGTGATGCCTGTTTCAGTTTGTAGCAATATGTTTCTCAGCTATATAATAACCGACTTGACGTCTTGGAAAGCAAAATATAGTTTAGTTCAAGTTCAACATAACTTTTTAACGCAACAAACTGTTTTACTTGTATGATATTTTGTTATTTACCAAAAGTACACAACTCTGAAGTTTTTAATTTGAACGCAAGTGAAAAGGGTCAGTGTTGTTGTACCGATTCATACTTATTTTTATATCAAGAATCTCTTACACCAAGCAAGCAACCTTATAGACAAAGCTCGCACGTCCCATTCGAATCGAGAGAAAGAAATAACAAAATAGACAATTGACAAGGGTGTTAACAAGTCTGAGCTAAAGGGCATTTTGTTTTACGTTTTGTGCGTAAAAAACAACTTTTTTGACATTCAGCTAAAAAAAAGTTTTTATTCGATAAATACTCTATTTAGTTAACGTTTTAGAGAAATTATTAAGTAACAATAAAATATTACATATATATAAGAAAGAAATTAATGCCTTCGAAGATAAGATCGAATCAATTATGTAAGTTTGATCTTTGGTGGAAACATTTTTTTATCAAACTTTATTTATTTTTTCTAGCCGAAGAATTAGTTAAAATTTATTGTTTCGAATGAATTGGAGGATTAAGACAAAAAAAAATTATTACATACTCCTTATGTCTCTAACTATAAGATGTTGTCCCTTTTTATAAGATTTGTTATTCTTATTTTTTAGAAACATTAATTATTTTTTCATATATATTATTAATTATTTTCTCTTAAAATATTAATAAGATGTAATTAAGTGAATATAGAGATAAGAAAAAAAAATTAAAAAAAATAATACAAGTAATCAATAAATTTAATATGATTAACTAAATTAAATTTCTTAAAAAATGTGAATTAGTTAAAAGATTTTATAATTAAGGATAGAGGGAGAATATATGATTCCAATTTCAATTAATCTTTATGTGATATACAAAATTTTCAATTTATGAAAAAAAGAATAATCAATTACGCGAGTAGTAAAAATTAGTAGAAACTATAATTCTCTCATCACCTAAAATAACTTTGATATTCGGATTCGAGGGCAATATATCATTGGAAAACGGCAGTGTTGAAAATTGTCTGATCGATAATACTGCTAGCACAGTTGAAAAACAAAATGCGAAGCAGAATAATTTTCGCGAACAATCAAACCATTATTTGTAAATCAACAGGTACGAACATCCAACATAGGCAAATGAATGAGCCTCCAAATGTTTTGTTCTGCCCCAGTATCGAGCAATGCATAAACTACTTAATTGGTATGTTGTGTAAGTTTAGCACGGTGCCGAAAAGAATATGCAGTTGTATATTTCCATCCTAGAGGCAAAAGCAACTACAACTTTAGTAATCACTTCCTTGACTAGAAAGAACCAAGCAAAATTGCTCCCACATTCTAATATATTCATTGTATCAACAATGCTGCCTAACTTACTAATGCGTGCAAGTTTCTTGTCTCAGTCAAAATGCATTCCCTGTCAAATAGAGCAGAAACAACAGCAACCCCATTGAGATTTGGTGCACCAAGTTTCATGACTTCACGTGCATTTGACAGACCAATGCCACCAATTGCAACCACAGGAAGTGTAGAGGCCAGGCATACTTCCTTCAAGCCTTCTAAGCCTATAGTACGATTATTTGCCTTTGTATTAGTTGGATAAACACCACCACAACCAATGTAATCAGCACCATCAATCCATGCTTGGTGGGCTTGCTCAGGCGTCTTGCACGATACACCAATTATCTTTTCAGGACCAAGGAGAGTTCTAGCAAGACGTGCAGGCATGTCAGACTGACCAACATGAACACCATCAGCATCACAAGCAAGGGCCACATCTATACGATCATTTATAAGTAAAGGTACTCCATAGGAATGGCATATTTCGAGGCACACTTTGGCAGCTTCAAGAAAATCTCGTGTCTCAGCATCCTTCTCCCTGAAAAGTCATTGACGTAAATCAGGATAAAATAATTTGTGCCTGTTGAAATTGTGGAGATTTAGGTATTGACTGAGGAAAAGGAGAGAATAAGGACTGAATATTATGTTGTGTTTCTAAGTGATCCAGAAGACAACATTACTCTCCGTTTATATGTGTAGTAGACTTTCAATCCTGGTTAAATAATAAAACAAGATATTTTGGATGTTTTACATTTAATGTAACAATGCCTGCAGTTAAGTCCTAATAGGAAGTAAAAATCAAACATGCATCATCAGACACTTCAAATAAAGTGACAAAATAAACATTTCTAAATTCAATTAATATTAGTAATCACAGACAAATAATGATCAGGCAATCATTGGCCTGAGGATTAACTTTATAAATTGGTATTTGGTAGTCAAGGCACAACATGAATTATAGTCTCAGCGGAATGTTTTCTTTAGAAGATAGCCTAATGATACCCTATCTGTTTTCATGGAAGGCACAATGTTAGATAGCCAGCCAGAGATGTTTAGGTTAAGTAACAGGTTAAGCCGAGCTGAGATATGATCAAAGAAAGAAATGGAGTAGACAGATTTTGGTGGTGATAAAATTAGCTGAATGAGATTAGTTGATTTCAAACAGTTAAAGGCAGCACCACAAGAAAGTTTGCAAGACAAACTTCAACAAGATCTGCATGCAGTAATGCAGCTTAAACTGTTTTGATATAAATATCAAGTGGAATATAGCATGTACTTTGCAGAGTTTTTTCTTATCCCCTGTATTTAATTGCCCGTGCAAGAGATGAGGAATCTGGACAAAATAATAGAAAAGAATTATTCCTGGCGTAATAGCTAGCTAGAGTTCAACTGTTCAGCCAAGAAATTGAACACCTGACTCTACTGGATGTTTAATCATTTTTCTTCTTGTATTGAGCAGAGAAGGGAATGAAAGAGAAGGAAATACAAGAAACAAAATAGTGCTATTAATTTCCAGATCTTTAGGATAGTCTGCTTGGCATATTAAACCATGGAGAATTATATCTGCTATCAAATACTGATGGCAAGAATCTCAGATATTCGCTAACACGTGTAGGATAGTACAAAAAAAGTAAAACATATTTGAAGAAGCAAACCTTAATTGAACAATGGTAGCACCTCCTTCTACAGCAGCCTTAACAGCTTCAGCAATAGAACGGCCCCACTTCCTATTCATAGCCGAATCCGTTACAGCATATAACAGCAAGTCATTTGGATTGAACCTATTCAGCCTACAAGAACTCTGGTTGATATTAAGTGCCAAAAAATGGTCAAAAGGGCCTTGAGCTCCATTTCCAATTGTCATATCTCTACTATAATCCAAGGCAGCCTCAATAAAATGTTTAGCTGTCTGCCAGAATCCAAATATGTAAAAATATTACAATTATACCATAGTCCATCTTTCAATTTCTTTTATTTATCGAGTGAAAAGAAGGGAGTAAATCATGGGCATTGCCCAATGAGATCCTTCAATATTAATATGAATTCAATTGAGATAGTTGAACAAACCTTAACTGCAGAAAGCATTGATGAACCCTTTGCCAGCTCTGCTGCTATGCATGATGCCAAGGTACAACCAGTACCATGACTATTGCGAGTATTTACACGCGGTGAACACAGCTCGTAGAACTCCTCACCTGCAAAACTCAAGACCTAGAAATTGAGTTCATTTTTAACAAAGATTTGGACATACATAGGCATGGCAACGGGACGGGTCGGGACCAGATTTTGCTTACCCCACCCCTGCCCTCGACTCCCCATTCCCCCCGCCCCTGAAACCCTACGGGAGTGTAGATTTACCCCATCCCCGCCCCTGACGGGGTCGGATTTTCCTCGTCCCGCTCCCGCCCCCGACATGCTTATAAAATTCTATAAAAATTATAATTTTTCATAGAATGAAAAATACAATTTTAAATAACAATCATAACATATTTTTAGATTGTACATGACAACATAAAATCCAATCCAACAGTAGCATAAAATTCAATCCAATAGTTTCATGTTTTAGTGTGTTATATATATGTAATGATATTTTTTTAAATTAATTATTAGCGGGACGGATTCGGGTTGGATATTAATAATCCCATCCCCGAACCCGACTTTGGCTGTCGGGGAAAATCCGACCCCGGTCAACTCGGGTTTCTCCCGTCAAAATCGGGGCGGGCCCCACGGGTTCGGGCCCCATTGCCATGCCTAAACATACATTAGCAAAAAGTAAAGGAAAGAAGTTGCTATGTCTCAGATTTTGTTTAATTTTTGGGGAAACATTGTGTCTCAGAATTAAAGACTTGAATCTCACCATCAAAGAATACATCAATAGCATCTAACGAATTAGGGAGGTCACCACCCTTGACAAGTACATTCCTGCAATGAAAATTAAGAATCAGTAAAATCACAATACTCTGAAGTTGAAGGTTTTTTTATATTTATTATTATGACCTAGGAAGGAAGGAAGCAAAGCAATTGTTGGGCATCATTACTTTAGGGAAACAATTTAATCATCTAGTTTGTGCAGGTCAATATAAACAGTGGTATGATAAGCACAGAATGTATTCTCAACTCCAAAAGTACTACTACTAAGGCCCTCAGTAATTATTTCCTCACAGTTTGAACTTCGTCAAAAATATGAAATGAAATTTTAAAAGGTCCATGAATCATATTGTAAAGTTCAAGCTTTACCAAACAAGCAGTTTAAGGTTGGAAGTCTACTACTCATGCAGCTAAGTTTTGCTAAAGGAAAAAACTTCTTTGATATTAATCTAAGTTTCTTAAAGCATAGACAAAAAATTATGAGTAAACAGTAAGAGACAAAAAATAGTTTTAAAACATTACTTGGTTAGACTGGAAGAACCAAATATATTAAAGAGCCACAAACCTAGGACCCAAATCATGTATCAATTTGGCAGCAGTGCGCATGTCAGAAACTGATTTCAGCGGCACACCACCAAGTAAAACTGATGCCTCTTTTATATTTGGGGTTACAATGTCAGTCATGGGAAGCAGCTCCTCCCTGCACTCAGGATCCAATAAATAAGTGGAGCCAATTTCCTACAGTTTTATTGATAAATCTGAATTTTGAAATAATTTTAGAAACAGTAACAAAGATGAAAAATAAAATTGAATTTTGAATATATCATTGTTTTAATGTTATCCACCAATAACTGAAAAAACCAAGAGACATAATTTGAATCTAGATCCTGTTGTGAAGACTGAAGAATATGAATAATACTTTGATGTGAAACAGATACAGAACAGTTCAAGTTCAGAAACACATACAGAAATCCAGCAAGAACGGAAGGACCAACAAGTACATCCCCACTGGTAGATATCATGACAGGATCAACCACAAGAGCTGCCTTCAGCCAAGACGAAGAAAGCATAGAAGTCACTCCAATTGCAATTAAATACTCCCTCTAGTCTTGATAAAAAGACATACTTCACACTTATTAAGAAAATTAGTTAATTTCATTAAATTGTGTCATTTCCAATTAAGAAAATAAACATTTTTTATAAACTATCCTTCAGTGGAACTTGATATCAAGCATAAAAAAAGTCTTTGACCTTATAAAATGAAGGATATTTTGGAGATAGTCTGATTAAATAAGACATAGGTAATTGAGATTTGCTTATATTTGAGACAAAAAAAATAAGACACTTTTGTTGCTTATATATTTGAGACAGGAGGGAGTACTAAACAGGGAAGCAATTTTTGAACAAGTGAATTAATACCTTTGATGGGAAATTTCCTAAGGGTCTGACAAAGGACCTTGACTATATTAAGAGAGGGCAGCATGCCTGTTTTGACCTAGAGACATAGCAACACAACATTAGCAATCCATAACATGCTGGAAATTATAGGAGTTGCAGACAGTCATTAGTTAGACTCATGGTTTTAAATAGCGGTCCACGACCGCTATTTAAAACATTAGTTAGACTTACGACATGAACATGCATATCAGAGAGCACAGAGTGCAACTGGTCTGCCACAAAATCCTCAGGTAGAATGTTGAGTCCTTGAACCCCAGCAGTGTTCTGAGCAGTAACAGCAGTAATGACAGTGGAACAGTAGACACGGCGAGCCGCACAAGTCTTAAGATCAGCTTGGATTCCAGCACCACCCCCAGAATCAGACCCAGCAACACTCAGCACGTGTGGGATTGAATTCATATTCATATCTGCTGCTTCTGCTTGCACCCTTACTACACTTGTTGGATTCTTTGGATGAACTGAATTCCAAAATGGGAACCTCATAAACGGTGCTGCCTGCCATGACAAGGAACACATGTTTCATACACGTACCGACGACAAGTTATGAATTATCTATCTTAAATCTTATCTTGTGTTGTTCAATGATTTTGGGTTTGTTATTGTTGAATGAGTGACATGATATTATATTCATGAGAAAAAAAGTGAAGTGGTGAATGAATCCTTACTTACCTGAGGCTGAGGCTGAGGCTGAGCACCGCAACACATACAAAGCAGCTGAGTCGCCATTAGCTTCAGACCGCATAATTAATCATCTTCTGACTTATATCTATCCATCCAACAAATTTGCCCTTTTGGCCTTTTCATTCATTTGACCTAACTTTAATCACGGGATTAAGTTTTGTTTGGATGGATGCGTGAAAGTTACAGCACTGAGATAATAAAATACAGTAATAATTGATACTATTAAGATAATGAAATAGAGAGAAAAACTGATAAAGGAATCAAAATTCATATATACTGTATTAAATTAAATTAATTTTAGTCGTGCAGAATTAAATTTAGAAAAAGCTGCTGTTTTTTTTTCCTTCTAGATTTCACCTAATTACACTTTTATTTTCTTTAGGTTTCAAAAATTAGACTTACTTATTTAAAAGATCTCAAGGCCTCATGATAATTTTTTTTATCCATTATATTTTTTCATTGTTTCATTTAATACACTAAGAACTCGTTTGGTAGTCAATACAGAATATGATAAAATAAGATATATGAACACCAAATGATAGATAAGAGTATGATTAACTTTAATTCTATCCAATGTGTTTGGTATGCAATATGATACGAACCAAAGAATGATAGAAAATGACAACAATGCTGATGATAACAATGATGATGATGTGGTAATAGTTATGGTGGTGACAATGACAATGGTGATTACAATGGCAGTAATAACAGTGACGATGGTGACAATGATGATAATAGTAATAATTAGAGTATTGACAATGACAACGGCGGTGGTTACGGCAATAGTAGCAACGGTGGTAGTGATTGTTATGACGGTGATGGATGATGGTGGTTGCTATGATGGAGATGGATATGGTTGTAGTGACGGTGACGACAACGACAATGCTGAGAGTGATGGTGACGACAACGGCAATGATGATAGGATTGACGAAGGTGGTAGTGGTGGCATGAGCCAATTAGAGGGAGAGAGAGGAAGAGATAGCGACTATCCTATCCAATTACTTCCTAACTCAGTTCCCCCTATAAGATAAGAAATACACAACCCAAACAGGATAGGATAGATAATAAGATAAATAAATCATATCATGTTGGTGCACCAAACAAACAATATATTAACATGATATGATAATTATTTCATCCAACAAACTAGTCCTAAGTTTTAAAAGTTGCATTTTGTTGCTTTGAGTTTTTAAAGTGTCTCATTTTGGTTATTGCTTCCGATTCGGCTAGCAAACCAAATGTTAGTATCGTGTTAACACTTAGATTTTAAAATAATTAATTAATATAGTGACAGCTAAAAATATTGACTATCTCTGTTTTATTTTTAAGATTAAAAATCACAAAAAAAAAATCATTTCCTTCAACCAAGATTGAGAACTACCACCCAAGTTATATCTTCTTCCTTTTTCTTTCTTCTTCGTCATAGACCACCATCACTACCACCACGACAACATCATCAAAGAAAGCCAACCATGACAACATAATCGAAGGACAACAACATCCGTAACCGTAACGACAACGATAAACTCTTCCCAACTAACAGGACGACACCATCGAACCACCCTCCGTTTCTCAATTTAGAAAATCACAAATTGCCCTCCCTTTCTCAGATTTGGAAAATCACAAATTGTCCTCTATTTCTTAGATTTGAAAATTGCGAGTTCCGTTAGCCCAAATATACACGCAGAACCACCTCTCCCTCTAACCTCATAGTTGGTGCACGCCACCAACAACTCCCACGCGCCTTCACTTAACTGAAGAACCACCGTCAATCATTGTGCATGTCATCGCGTGATAGTGTTGAGGAAAACAATTTGATAATGAACAATGGTAATGGTATTTGGATGATTCCATCATCTTTCTTGTGAGATCTCTCTTTTTTCTTAAATAGTGATGATTTTTAATTGTATGGTAAAATAATTATTTTTAAAGTTAAGTGTTAACAAAAGATTAATGTTTCAATCGAAAAATTGAAAAAAAAACATCAAAATAGACCAAAATGAAACTTGTGAATTTAATATATCAGAACAAAACAATTATAAAATATAATAATAAAAAAGTTATATTAAGCCAAGATTCAATTACCTCAACAAAAGTAAAAAGAGTTTTTAAAATAAAAAGTGAAATGTAAACGGAATAAATCTCAATTTTTTCTTAAAATTTTAATGGTTAAAAAGTTAACAAACCACTAACTTCTCGCATGAAACCATTTATTTTTCTTTCTTTAATCTTTTTTATATTGATGAAACCATTTATTTTCACTTGCGTAAAATTCATGCTCATGTTTATTGGAACATTATTACAAATTTTATTTATTATTTCATCTCACTATATTGTTTACTAGTTAATATGAGTTTTTTTATTCGTAAAAATTAAAGATGAGTATCAAAATTTTACAACTGAATCTGATTGTTAATCGGATAGAACTAGATTAATATGAAATCCCAAGAAAATGTTGAATTGAAGAAAAAAAATAATGTTCCAATAAATGCGTAACAAAAAGTTCAATTTTTTTGAAAAATATTTATTATACTAAAAATGTCAAAAATATTAATGTACGGAAGAATGCAAAATATTTAATACCTTTGAAATAAAATTCAAACTTTAAAGTATTTAATACTTTATAAAAATATAATTTAAAATATTTAATATATTAAATATATTATTTTAATACGACATACTCATAAACACTCAATAAAACATTGTTAAATAAATTATAATTTTTTGACAAAAATTGTAGTATTTGTATACTCACAAGCTCAAAATACATTTATTTTTCAAAAAAGAAAATACCAACCCACACATATTGGTTGCTCTCTTAATAATGTTGTTCTTGGAAATTATGAAATTGTAATACCAAAAAAAGCAATCTTATATTTATTTATTTGAGTAATTATTAGATATTCTGTACATTTTTTAAATGAAGTTAATAAATTTAATTATAGTGAATTTTCTCAAATAAGGAAAAAATTCTTAAAAATTACAATAAATTATATTAAAAATATGTTTATAACGGTTTTTTTTATAAAATATATATTTTTTTCATTTCTTTAATAATTATCATCCTTTTAAAAAAAAGTAATTATCATCAAGATACTTATTAACTTTTGTTTTTCAAATTTACTTTCTTATATAAATTATTTAAATAAAATTATCCAAATTTCTAATTACGTACTAAAACCTAAATGGTATGTTTAATCAAGAGAAAATAAAATACAAAAAATACCATGGTCAGATTTTTTTTTTCAAAAAACAAATTTTTTAAATATTTTCTCCCTTCCCTCATTTTCTCCTCACCGCGCAAAATCTCAAACTCAAACGCATCCGAATCCGAATGATCCAAATTTCTCGTCATGTAAAGTACATATTAATTTTAATTTTATTGAGTTACACACTCAAATCAGAAAAAAAGTAAATAAATACTAAAAAGAGTTTTTGCAGAGAGAGATGAAATGAAAAATCCCGCCAATGCTTTGTTGCAGTAGCATTTGGAAGAGAACCCTCTTTCATTCTGTTTCAATCCAATCGTCGCAATAATCACTTTTTCTAGGGTTTTCTTTTCTATCGCATTTCTCTTCCGAAATTAAGCAAAGGTATGCTATGTCATCGCTTTTTTCTACATTTTTCTGTATCGCTGAAACTGAAATCATTATTATTATTTCGTTACATTTGAATTTGAATTCTGAATCTGCAGGGAATATGTTGTTTGGTTGCTACTGAAATGAGACAAGGGTAATGTATTATTGTTCCTTTATTCGTTTCCACCATTCACTGTACTTCATCGTTTAGTCTCTAATAAGGTTTTTGAATGCTGTCAGTGAAGCCAATTCGACCCAGGGTCCCAAGCTCAATTTGTTGCAGCATGCCAATGCTCTTGAGAATTTCTCCTCCCAAGCCAAATTTTTGAGCTCCACTTTTCTGTTTTCTGTCCCACCTAAGAAGCCGCCACACCACGCAGAACCAAACCCTGGGACTGCCGGGTATGCTTGCCTTTTTATTATTTACTTCTACAACCAACAATCACCCAATTTTATTCTTTGTTCTATTGCTAGTTAGTTGAGAGCTAGGTTTTTAAAAAACGGTCGGCGACCCTGATTTGGGTCACAACATCAAGGTTTTTTTTAACTTTGTCCAGCTTCCGCAATTGGGACTGCATCTGCCATATTTCAACAAACGCGACGAAACCGAAACACGACCGAGATTGATATTTAAAACCTTGGTTGAAAGTTTCATGTCTATAGTTCCTAGACAATGGGATTTAGGCTTTTGCATATAATGATTAGGCATCATATATGTGGCTGAATATACGGAAGCAATTTCGTTCCTAGTGGCTGCACTGCACACTATAGGCATTTCATTTACTTCTATAGGCAATTATTGCTTTGCTAACACAGTAGTATAAGTAGTATAATGTGTTTCAGTTCAAAGTTGCCATTTTGGATTATGATATTTTTATTCCACTTTTTGCTAGTCAGTGCATAGATCATTTCTGAAAGGATTTTCATTTTTCTGTTTCTTCTGTCAAATGTATCTGGGTTTCAGCACACTTTCAACTTGCTCTCTAATGCATTCATTCTTTCAGGTTTGTATTTCGACGAAGTGAAACTATTCAAGGTTCACACAGAGTACAAGTCGAGAAGGTATACTAGTATAAATGTTATATAAGCGTGAGTAGTTTTATTACATGTTATCACTTTGTTCTCTTTGGTTAACATTTTTTTTGTTTATTGGGATGTTTTTTTCCTGCCATGTTATTGATAAACATGTTTCCTTTGAAACCAATATATTTTCTCTGATAATCTATATGCTGGTTTAAGTCTAACTTGCATTCTCTGTGTCATGGTTTTTCTTATAATCATATAGATCAACCTGAACTTGACATTTTTCCTATCTCTTGGTTCTGAATCACTTGAATCAATGTAAATGTTCTTACATGAGACTTCTATAATTTTGCAATGACTTCTGTTGAAACAATTCCCAACAGGCTTTGACTGCTCATTCAAGTCTACAAAATTCTAGTAGGATCTATGTCCAACCAGGAAAAACACAGGTTACTCCTCAGCTTCATGAAGATAGGAGAACAACTTCCTTCCATGGACGCTATGAGAATGACAGCCGGATATGTCCTGATGTCACTGTAACTCCAATTGTTAACAATCATAGTTCTCGGGGTTTGGATGGTTTGGTGAACAATCATACTAATTACACAGGCCAAATCATCAAGTCTTCTAACTGCATGGCTGTAGATATTGACGATGATGATGATGCCATACTTGCGGTAATTTAGTACACTTTGGTTAAGTTGAATGAGTCAAATTCATTTGGATTTTTCTTACAAGGCTTGCTTGATTTTAACTTGCTTGATTTGATTGTGGTTTAATGAACGATTATAACATCAAAGGGCTAACTAAAGTTATTAGTCACATTGATACAGAGCTTTATACAATTTAACTTTTAGTCTTTTACTAGTTTGCTGATGAATTTATATTGAGTTATTCCAACTTGAAGGTAACAGTTTGCCCAATTATTTTGTGAAATCAAAACTGATGAGGAGGTTTGTTTTATTCACTCTGTAATTATGTTCTTTTATTCACTCGTTTGCCAATGAGGAGGTTTGTTCTTTGTTTTTTTAATAAGGAGGTTTGTTTTCTTTCTTTTTTTTATTAATAAGCCATTACTTAAGTGTATCCTAACTGTTTACATCCATGTAGATGCTGATTTCTCTCTTTTTGTTTCTGTCCTGCTTTTGACTGTCTTTAAGAACATTGATGTTGACCAAATTGTTGAGGAACACCAGTCAACTTGCACTCCCAAACCATCAATATCCAAGTTTCCTCCTATAACACCAACTGCAGATAAAGATAATTTTGCTAGACAGGGGGATAATGTTTTGCCACCAGAGTTGTGTTTAGATTGCATCCATGGTTACAAGGTATTTTTGTTCAGACATTTTGATCTTTCACAAGTTATCCATGTTTATTTGTCAGATTGATATGCCTAATCTTAAAACTGGATGCAGTTAGGGTTTTGCCCTGAAGCAGCAAGTCATTTGCAGGAAATGAAGGATAATCTAATTGCAATCTCTAATGAGCTGCTTGACAATGGTGAAAACCTCAATTCTACACAGATAGCAAAGCTTCGCCATGATAGGTGTGCCTTTCTCTGGGGATTACATCCTGTTTTTAGCATTTTCATTATATACCACATACAATCCAAGAAAAAAGCTCAAGGGCTTCATCATCGATTTTTATATATATATATATATATATATATATATAGTTATGCTGAATCATTATACTTGAAAAAGAAAAATGTTACAGCATATTCCTTTTAAATTGAATAGCATTTGAGTTGAAAATAAAACTTGTTGCTAATGCTAGGTCACAGCTCAATAAGCAAATTCAGCAGCTTGAAAAATATATTCATTCTGGAAATCTTAATGAGGAAAGGCAAAAGTCACATTTTTCTGCATCCACGGCACCACCTACATCTTTTGTGTATGAAACACCTCAGCAAACTGTCCTCTGTAATGGATCTAAGAGATATGATACCCAGGCTTATATGGGTAATGAGACATATGGGTCATCGTTCCAGTCTCTTCCATCTTTTTCTGTAGATAATTGTAACATGCCATTAGGTTCGGTGGGGAGGGAAGCGTTCATCCCAAAGATTATTGAAGTTAATTACATTGAAGGTTCTGGAGACAAACGCTGGAGCAGCTACGATTTTCCTTGGACAAAAGAGTTAGAGGTATTTAACTGAATTATTGTCAGTTTCCAGTGAATGTAACTCATCTTTATAACTTTTTCCTTACTTTTAGGTTAATAATAAAAAAGTATTTGGAAATCACTCATTTCGCCCCAATCAAAGAGAGATCATTAATGCCTCAATGAGTGGATGTGATGTTTTTGTTCTGATGCCCACTGGTGGTGGAAAGAGTCTGACCTATCAGGTAATATGATCTTTCAAGAGACCTTTTTGAGTTATGGCCTTCTCCCTTTCTAATTTACACATAGACTGTAGATAATACTTAATTGGTTTTAGTGATTGATTTGTCTAGATTATACTAATGTTGCGAACTTCCAACTTTGGATTGTCTTGCCATGCAGTTACCAGCTCTTATTCGTCCTGGTATAACATTAGTAATTTCTCCCCTTGTGTCCCTTATTCAAGATCAAATAATGCACCTATTGCAGGTATTGCTGATTCTGTAACTAATATGCTTTCTTTTTACGTCATGTGTTTTTCTGATAGATGGACATATGCTTATTAGCTCCTGTTGGCTTGTATACAGGCAAATATACCAGCTGCTTACTTAAGTGCCAATATGGAATGGGCTGAACAGCAGGAGATCCTCCGAGAACTTAATTCTGATTATTGTAAATACAAGTTATTATATGTGACACCCGAAAAGGTTGCCAGGTGAGTGCCATTATTTATAGCTGTTCTACTCTTTGAAACATTTTTACTTGACATATGCATTTTTTAACTTAAGAACCATAGTCTTCTTTTTCCATAATGCTATTGTTTTTACTTTGACTGCAGAAGTGATAATCTTCTACGCCACTTGGACAATTTACATTTTCGTGAATTGCTTGCAAGGATAGTAATTGATGAGGCTCACTGTGTGAGCCAATGGGGGCATGATTTTAGACCAGATTATCAGGTTGGAGCTTTGGTACCCTTCAAATTCATGCAAATCACATGATAATATATTGCTTAAATTTTAATTGCCACTGTTAATTTTCCCAGGGACTTGGTATATTGAAGCAGAAATTCCCAAATACTCCTGTTTTAGCTTTAACAGCTACAGCAACAGCTAGTGTAAAAGAAGATGTAGTGCAAGCACTTGGTCTTGTTAACTGCATCATTTTTCGGCAAAGTTTTAATCGCCCAAACTTATGGTGTGTTATACGAAGATTGACTTCTTACTAAACCTTCAATGGATAAATCATGTTCATTTTCAACATTGCAGGTATTCTGTTGTCCCCAAGACTAAAAAGTGTTTGGAGGACATTGACAAATTCATTAGGGTGAATCATTTTGATGAATGTGGCATTATCTATTGTCTTTCACGTATGGACTGTGAAAAGGTTGCTGAAAAATTACAGGTTAGTTCTTTTCATTAGCCATTACTTTATATTTTGTATATTTGACTAGAATGTATGATGTGATGAATTGGCTGTGGTTTTCTAGCTTGCTCTTGTTTTTCTTTCTTTTTTTCATTATGGTTCATGTTTGTGTTATGTTTTGCTGTTTCTGCATGATGATATGGGTATCTGATAAAACCATAAGTGCACTCTGGTGACCTTCCTGCACATGAAGCCCGGTTTTAACAAGCTGCTTGATTTTTTTTTAATGAAAAAAACTGTGGAAGTTGACATCTATTTTTTGGCTTGTGAATACATTATCTAGTTATATTCATTGTTCAGGAATGTGGGCATAAATGTGCATTTTATCATGGTAGCATGGACCCTGCTCAACGTGCTTCTGTTCAAAAGCAGTGGAGCAAAGATGAGATCAATATAATTTGTGCTACTGTGGCATTTGGAATGGGTATATTTACTTCCTTGCTACGGCTTGCTGCACTGGTTAATTGAATGGAATCATATTTTAAAGTTGGTATTTCAGGTATTAACAAACCTGATGTCCGCTTTGTAATCCATCATTCCCTCCCAAAATCTATTGAAGGCTATCATCAGGTATTGACAGAACATAAAAATGTGTTTGGCATATAGGTTTTGCTTCTGTTGGCTTACATGTATGATATATATTTTCCTTTCAGGAATGTGGACGAGCTGGTAGAGATGGTCAACGTTCATCCTGTATATTATACTATAACTATAGTGATTATGTTAGTATCAGTTACAACCTGTTTACTTCTTGACTATAATTTGTATGTTTCTTGAAACTAAGTTAACACTCATTATTGGCAAATCATATGAAACAAGTGATGATTGAGATCCTATCTCCTTACCTTCTTTTATTGCTTATATCTAATTGCATCTCATATTTTCAGATACGAGTTAAGCATATGTTAAGCCAAGGAGCAATAGAGCAAAGTTCCATGACATCTGGATACAACCGTTCAAATATGATAAATTCAGGAAGGATACTAGAAACAAACACTGAAAACCTTGTGCGAATGGTAATTTTTTTAAAAGAACTTTGAGATTCTATATTTTTTTTAAATTTTTATTATGTTACTAATTCTTTCTCTTGAACTGTCTCAGGTCAGTTATTGTGAAAATGATGTTGATTGTCGGCGCCTTCTGCAGCTTGCTCATTTTGGGGAGAAGTTCAATTCTTCAACTTGTCAGAAAACATGTGATAATTGCTTAAAGATCACAAGTTTCATTGAGAAGGATGTCACTGAGATTGCAAATCAATTGGTTTGGAAGCAATTTCTATCTATATATTTTTTTCATCCTTCCATTTATTGAATTTCTTTTAGTTTTGTAATATTTGAGTCCTCTCGTTCTCAGTTTCAACTACTTTTTTTTGTTATCTTATGCTTAGGTTGAACTTGTTAAGCTAACAGGACAGAGGTTCTCATCATCTCATATATTAGAAGTGTATCGTGGTTCCTTAAGCCAAATGGTATGTCAATAAACATGTATTTGTTTTCTTTGTTTTTCATTCTTTACAATATGTTGTCGTTCTTAATAGCCATTAATTATTTTCTTAATCATGTTTTTAATGCCAAAATAAGGTCAAGAAACACCGGCATGAGATTGTGAGCCTTCATGGTGCTGGAAAGCATCTAGCTAAGGGTGAGGCTTCCCGCATATTGCATCATCTTGTTGTTGAGGATTTTCTTGGGGAGGAAGTAAAGAAAAGTGATTTTTATGGATCTGTATCATCAATATTGAAGGTATCAGCAACTCAAAAGTTGTATGCTGCAATTTTATTTACAGGCTTAATATTTGTTCATTTTGCTTTAAATGAGTGATATAGCTTCTTAATGCTACTTTACATAGTTAGATTCTAATGACTGTAAGTTTTCTAATGCATTGAATTGTTTTTTCAGGTAAATGAGCCCAAGGTCCGTAATCTGTTTGCAGGCCAGAGAATTATATTGAGGTTTGTCCATCTCATTAAGTTGTTTCTTGCTTAAATTTCTAAATTTGAAGGGCTAATTTGTTCATTGATAGAACAACTTTCCATGAGAGTTCCTTGTTTGTATGCGAGTGCCTTTATAGATATGATTTCACTTGAATTCGTCTTAACCTTCTCTGGCCTCAAGTTCACAATATGTGTTTTTTCTTTGGCCTCAAGTTCACAATACATGTGTGTTTATTCTGCTCATTGGAATTTTTAACCTTTGTAGATTCCCATCCTCTGTAAAGGCATCAAAACCAGGGAAATCTGATGCAACTCCAGCTAAGGGTTCTCTGACCTCTGAAAAGCTGAATGTTATGCAAATTGACCCTCCTTCACCTCAAACTGAAGTGGATCATGTAAAAGATGGGTTGTTTTTCAGTTTGCTTGTTGAAATTTCTAACTGTTTTGAATTATATTTAAGACAAATCTACTTCAGATTCTTTCAGCTAAGTTATACAATGCCCTGCGGTTGTTGAGGAAAAGTCTTGTTACAGAAGCTGGAGAGGGTGTCATGCCTCACCACATATTTGGGTAAGTTATTTGACATTTTCCTTCTTGTTATTCAAGTAACAATTTCTCCATGTAGGATTCATGTACTCTTTGTTGTTTCGGATTATAAACAATGCAATTGAAAAATAAAATTTGCATGATAAATCCATTTCTTCTTTATTACATGACATGATATATGTCTGCTATACCCTCATGATAAAAGCAAGCATCTGATTAGATTCTGTTTCTATTTAGTAATGCTACATTGCTTCTGATAAGCAAGAGAGTGCCGAGAACAAAAGAAGAACTCCTTGATATCAATGGCATTGGCAAGTAAGTTCATTCTGGGAATAGTCGTGTCCTTGTTAGTGAACCAGCATTATTAACGTTTTGGTTTAACACAGGGCTAAGGTAAGCAAGTATGGGGATCAGTTACTGGAAACCATTGAAAAAACCGTAAATGAACATTACAAGTTGGACAACATCGGTAGCGGTAGCAAAGGAAGTGCAGATTCTACCAAAAAGAGACGAGTGCCAAATGGAAATTCAGATACAAATGTTGAGGATGATGACGCCCCCACCAAAAGTACAGGTCGTTCAAAGAAAAGGACGGTAAAGAGACAAAATAGGAAAGGTGTGATATATGATTCTCCAGAGGAAGATTATTTTCAAGGATGCCCTGATGAAGACCTAGATTTTGACATCATAGAAATTGATGCATTAGATCAAGTGACTTGTAAAAATACTGCAGGAAGAGTACTACCTCAATGGACAGCATCTTGAAATGATATGTGACGATCATATTATTATTAGTCATTTGTCATGCCCCTTCAGAATATGTATGTTGTCATGGTGGGACTTTTGGTGTATCAAAATTGCAGTTATTTATGGTTGTTGAAAGAACTTTGTTCCATCGGACGAGTGGAAGATAATAACTACTATACGCAGATCAACGAGAAAAACTCTGGATTACTTGTATTTCTACCATCATCATTGTTGTCCAGTCTAACTATTATGCCGAAGAGGTGCGAATTTAATTTGGTGAAAATGTGATGAAAAACTTTGGTACTTTTATTTGTAAAGAATATAATTATTAAGGTGACATTCAATTGATCAAGTTCTTCTGTAGGACACTTTATATTGAAATCTAGTTTCCCTCTATTTTACTTGATATCTTGATAATTTTTTTGACAAAATTACAAAATAAATACAATTGATAATTGTCAAGGATGAATGTAATGTAACACCCATTGGATATAGTTTAGTTGGTAATGAGAGAAGACTAGAATTTGATCTATAGCCGACTTAAAAGATTGAGGTTTTTGAGAATATACTTTGTGGTCTTATTAAAGAGTAAAGTTCTAATTATGGTGATAAACGTTAAAAAAAAAAAAAAAAAACAATAAGAATGCCTTGAGTTCAATGTGGTGAGACATGGAAGGGATTTGATGTTAGATTATGGTGTTGTATGTCAAGTTGACTCAATTCCATTGGTGGTTGCATTATCGGCACAAAATTATTGGCCCATTTTTCAGCCAGATGTCAAATTGGCATTCTTGTATGGATATTTGGAAGAGCATGTATTTATTATTCAACCCCCGGGTCATGGCCATGTTAAAGTTGGATATGAAAATAAAGTTTATAGATTGAATGTACTGGTGCTCATGATGGTGGCAGTAACAATCATAATGGTGATGAGTTAATTAAGACTTTTTAAATTTGTTTGTTGTTTGATTAATCTTTTAGATATTTAATAATTATTAAAATTTAATTTAAAATTTGAAATATTTTATTCTCAATTATTTATTATTTTTAATTCTGATGATTATTATTAGTTATTCTCATGTTCCCATAGGAGTTGTGTTTTCTCTTTATATATAATCACGAATCCATTTGTATCTAAACCTATATACATAACAAACTTGTGATCCTGTTATGTATTTAAACCTACTTACATACCAGAATCACCATCTTGTTAAATCTAAAAGTTAACATAAAAAAAAGGTGTGGGAAAATCAGGGGAAGTGGGTGTGATGAGAGAAAGGAGAGGGGGTGTAGGAAAATAACAAGGGGCAGTAGTTTCTTTTTGTTAAAAAGTGGGTGAGAATAGCAATTCCTTCCACCAATAACCTACCCCAACGGATTTTTCTGTGAGGAGATTCAACTTTGAAGAATGTTCACCAACTCCCCCCATCCGTAAAGCCAGCATTCAAATGCCTATAGCACTTTAGTACATGTAACTAAGCTCGACCAATTGAATTGTTACAGATGTAGATATAAAAAAAAATCACCTTTGCATTATCTCATTCGAAAGATAAAGATAATAATTATAATAATAATAAATAAAAAATGAGTCTACAATGCTATTAATATGGCTACGTTTACGTATCAATACGCAATAAACTTCATTTACCTCGTAAAGACTAGAAAATAGTAGTATATATTGTGCACTATTAAACTAGTTAATTAACTTACTAACATCATTCTTTACTTGTAAACTTACTACTTCTACTATAAGTTGAAACTATCATTTTATCTAATGCATATTTAGTAGATTTAATTCATTTTGTGTGAAGATCGAAGATAATTCAATTACAATATAACCTTTGTTTTTTATATCATGAAATTGGTTGGACGAAATAGAATGTTAACTCCACTTGAACATTCTCTCGCAGCCAAGTATGCAACATCCCTTGTTAGTGACTGTCATTGTTCTTCATAATACTGAGATCATGCATCAAATTTAATCTATTTTATTTGGATCATGTCATATAGTATGTGGACATGTACGAGTCTACATTCGTATTTTCATGTCTGTGGTCTTCACGTGTGCGAACACCAGGGCCACTAAACTTATGGGCCCTACCTTCAGCGGTTTTTATGGTTGAAATCAAGTTCCGACCCCCGCGTCTCTAGCGGCGCACGTGTATCTCGTGGCCCTTCGCACGCTTGAGTTTTTACCTTTTTGTCTTATTTTAAAAAAAAATATTCTATTCGAAAGAGCAACATTCTGGTACTTACCACATCACCGTAACCTATGGCATCACATCGTTGAATGGCTGCCACGCAATTCAACCTTGTGGAATGTCGTAGCGCATTCACGAATCCTGACGTATATCTAGTGATAGATCTAAGATGTTAAGTCAGTGAAAATAAATCAGTAAATTTAATTATATAAATATAAATAAAATAAAATAAAATATAAAAATATAAAATTTTATTTATAAATTTGATAAATTTTAAAAAAATAACTACATCTTCTCATTTGAACATATGCTTATATCGGATAGGGCAAGCAACACGTAATCGCGAAAGAGGGAGAGTACGAGAGTTGATTTGGGTACTCGCGCGTGTGAGATTGGATTGCATTTTCTTTGGGAACGCCAGTTGCAAGCAATGAGGCAATAGAATTACGGTGATACCCTTATAATATTTGGATTCCCAGCTTTACCCTTACTGTTTTTATGTGGACCATACAAACTGCATTTTCAATGGAAAAGTCAAACGTAGACAGACAGAAAATCACAAACCTAACTATGTAGGGGCGAGTTTGGGAAAGGAAGAAGGATGTGTTGTTTTCAGGTTGATGAATAAAAAATGGTTAAACTATTGATTGCTTCATATACTTATTTTCTTTTTAAGTTTTAGTTCCTTTCCTATGCTTAAAAACTACCTTTTAGTCCTAGACACACTATTAATTATATATAGTATATGTCTTTTGCTTATACTTTTTTATCACTGTGGAAGAAGTACTCGACGTTATTATTAATTATTTTTCTTCTTTTTTAAATTTTATCATTTTTCTCTTCATACGAATGCATCCTAAGTGATGCCGTTCATCAAAGAGTTAAAGCAATTCCACACACCTGATCATACATACTCAACCCAGGGCTACCCCAAACTGGACTATCATGTGCCAGGCGTGAGGAACAAAGAATTTTTACATAGTAACAATTTGGTTAGGATTATGATTGTAGGAGACATGATCCAGCAATCAAATATTGTGTTTCCAGAGTGAATTCGTGGTCACAAACAATAATAATCTGCCCATCTTTAAGGGTAAAACCTGTGCTAGAAATAATAACAGCATTTGAAAACTCGTGATTAAGGAATTAAAATAGAAATTGCTTAGCTTGAAGAACTCCAGAAGCATTTCCTCACACTTATTAGAGATTCAAATTCTAATTCCAAGTTCATACAATTGGGGACCCAAAATGACTGCAAATCAAAACTATCTCAATTTTCTTATGTTTGGTATATTGTGTTTTCTGTTTTATTATTGTTACTTTAGGTTAATACTTCACAGCAGTTCTTATATCTTCCCCACTGACACTGTCCTTTGTTATTTCATTAGTGATTAGCGACTAGAAAACATATCTGTTTTGATTTTTTACAGATAATAGTAACAGTTAAGGTTAGCAGCATATCACATCACTAGTTACTTCCAAGAAGGACATTGAAAAATTATTTTCATTCTCAGGTGATATTTCGATATATTGAGATGCAAAGGTCAGAGCACTTGTAATGTTTTATTCATTTCTTTATGATTGTTATTGTTTAAACTTTTACACAATGTCTCCCCTTAATCTTTAGTTTTTAATTTTTAATTTTGAAAGTGCTATATTACATCCTATAATAATGAGATAGACTGTACCAGTGTATTTTATTAATCATTTTCATTCAATCCTTGAAACTGATAAAAATAGCATGAAAAGAAACAGATAACTTTTAGTTGATTTTGTTTTTTTTAACCAAAATATATGTAACCAATACCATGACACCTATGGAGAAGTATCAGCTGCCCCCTGAAACTCTTCCCTCAAGTCCGGTAAGTAGTACTTAATTTAAATGATGTGTCATAAATTTGTTGCGTAAAAATTGAGGTCATTATGTATAGTTGTGTTTCTATCAGTACTTTTTTTTAATAACAATATTCTTGGACAGAATGATTAATCTCTTCCGATAATAAGATTTATTTAAGATGGTAATATTTCTTAATAGGTATTTTTTCATATTCATATACTAGGGGTTAAATTCATAATTATGTGTTTAAAAGATAAAATTATGTACTAATTATATCACATATTATTGATTGTTGCTAGGACATTTATCATATGTCAATTGCTATCTTGTTTTGCAGTTTGGTGATATTTTCTCACATCATCCAAGCGGGTTCAAAACATGATTTAAAAAAAGTACATTTATCATTGTACTGTTTTAATATTTTAAACATTTGTTAACTTTTTTATTTATTTATAACTACAATTTATATATAAAATTTTACGATTTATGTAGGCTACCTGGTACTTATTATTACTTATATTTATTTTGTCGAAATAAAAATAAATAAATAAAAAAATCAGATTGGAGCATGTTAATCAAAATACAAGTTTAAATATCTAACTGAGAATATTATAGAGGCAAAATGGACTATCTAATCTAATGCGAGTAACACAATGTGGGTTGTGGACAATAATAGGTTGGGCAAAAAAAATAATCCAAATTTAATTCAAGCTTAAATAATGAAGTCCAAATCCTATAAAAAAAAATCAGTTTTGTAGGCTTTTAATGAGTTTTTGCGGGTTTAGCTTGCATTTGACCAATAATTAAAGATAGGCTATTGTTTCAATTTTTGTATTTTCTACATAAGGCTTTTTTAATTAATTTAGCAAATTAAACACGTGCCTACCAAATAATCAAACCTTGAATTCTCGTTTTTTTAAAGAAATTCTCGTATCTTCTAATATAATTATTTGATAATGGTAAAGGGTTCAAATAAGAGCCGCAGGCACATGTCTCCGATTTTTTTTTTTTTTTTTAAAAGCACACCGCATTTGAATATATCTCCTATTTGTGTTGGTATATGTTACATTAATAAAGCCTTCTTATGGATAGCACGAAGGGGGAAAGAGGAAATTATAGGTGTAAAAGAATACGTATTCAATATATGTTCACTTACAAATCCTTTGTTTTCCAGATTATATATATATATATATATATCTGATGCATGATGTATATTCTAATTAATTTTGGACTGGACTTCGTAAATGGAATTATCTTTGAACCCAAGCAAAGAATACGCTACTTCAGAACTAATTAACCATTCAACAATATATATATATATATATATATATATATATATATATATATATATATATATATATATATATATATGTACACGGTTTCAATAATGCATATAAAATATCGCGACCTTTAAAAACGTAAAATCGAGATCAATAAACAGCAAATATGTGGTCATCTAAAATTTACAAATCAAGATATTCGCTACTTGTTCCTTTCATTTGATACCTAGCCTTGTTTAAAAGGCATGAACCTTTTTAATAATGTAATCACAAACACACACAACAATTCTTTTTTATGTAATTATTTAAAATAAAACAAAGTAGATCAAGTTAAAGGAACTTATATATTATTAATAATCACTTTTATTATTTATTTTTATTTCAACTTATTTTTTTAGTGGCTATGTTTCTTACATATAGATAAGCGTACCTGTTGCATTTGTTTTAGCATCTTGATATATGTCTTCTTGTATTAAGGAGACTTTTGATTTTCTTTAACGATGGAATATGCTCCGTTTATTATCATTTTGGGTTTAATATAATTTATATTTTTTCCCAAAAAAAAATGTAACCTAACCTAACCTGTATTTCAGCATCAACAAAATGATACCCGAATGATTTCTTTCTTTCTTTCTTTAAAAGTTGAACATTAATCCATACTTACTCAAAAGGCATAGACCATGATTAGTCCCTAGCACCCTTATCTTTGTAGCTTTGTTTCAATTATTATGTGAGATGGCCACATGGGTTCATGCTGATAAGACCTTTACTTTTGAGAATGGATATTGGTTTGGTCAATTTGTTACTTGCTAGTTAGCGCAAAGCTAGCGATAAATTTGAAGTGTGATTCAATCATTTCCTTGAATTGAAGCCTTTTTCAATCAACTTTATTATACTAAAACCGTGTCTAACTTTCCCTTCTCCTACACCCAATTATTTGATTGTTTTTTACACACTGCATCGCCGTTTGATCGTTTTTTACAAAGCATATACCAAAGAACTCAAGATAAAGGAAAACGTGAATTGTTAATGTAGACATCTATTTTATTATAAAGAAAGGCAAACCCTTAGTCGTAAACAATGTGAAATATAAGTACTTGATATTGAATAATTAAAATATGAAACATATTTTGCGTGTTAAGCATAATAATAAACATAACATGTTAAGCATTAATTATTAGAAAACCACAAATTCTTCTTAATCAAGCGTTGGAAATTTTGGGCTTGAGAAAGTACTCAACGACTATGTTTTTCGGTCATGGAAAAGGAAATATACCTGCCAATAATAATAAAGAAAAGAAAGAAAAAACGGATTCTCCAATCCAATCCAATGCGTATAATACGACGAATGAATAAGACTGTCTTTGGTTCCGGAGAGAAACAAGTTATCCATGACGGAAATAGGAGGTATGTTTGGTTCGGATGATTTTAGAGAAAGTAAAATTATTTTTTTCTTCAAAAAAGTTGATCTTTTAGGTTAAAAATTATGATTTTTTGGAATAAAAAGTTATTTTTCTTTGATAAAAATATAATTTCTCACCTATTTTTCTTAAATCAAATAACACAATATATTGTTTTATTTTAACTTATTTCTCTTTTTTAAAATTAATTTTTACTTTTATCTATTATATATATATTTTTTCAATTCCAAACAAACCCTGATAATAAAAGAAAAGAATAGAAACAGAACTTCGAGTAAAAGTAAACGTGATTCTAAGTTAAAAGGAAAAATGGGAAATAAAAATGTCAAATCGATAAGGTGGTAGATAGAGATGGGCCCCGGAAGGGTAATGTGGTAAAAAAAGGTAGGGCCGGGGGCATTAATGTAAAAAACAAACAAAAAAAGAGAGTGCCGTTGCGATGGCCAGGGTGACGTGGCTAATACCCTTCTTAATCCTCTTTGATTAAGGTGTTAAACAAGAACACGCCAAATAAACCCATTCCATTATAAACCCAAACACGCCCTTCACATTGCCATTTCTGAGGAAAACACTCTCTCTCTCTCTCTCTTACTTTCGCTCTCTAAAAAAAAAACTCAAAAACAAAACGAAGCTCTCGACCACTCGTCGCGACGTTGCCTTTTTGAATCGTCTCGAATTTCACTTTTTCGTTTCCCTTCGTTGTTTGTATATATATCTATCACCGATCACCGATCACCGATCATCGATTATTAATTGCTGTTGTTTTTAAAATTATTGTTATTATTTTGGTGGTTGCGATTCTATTTTGTGCTGTACTGTACGACGTCGTTGGAGCGATTTCATCGCCGTCGCGCTGGTACGGAGAGATTGTTTGCTGCGTCGTGGTGTCGTTGAAGGATGGCGGCTGGAGTGGAGTTGCCGGAGGGGAGAAGCGGCGGTGGCGGCGGAATTGTGATGGAATTTCCGGCCGGAGATGAGGAATCGTTCTCGTCGCCGACGAGGTTGCCGAAGAGGCTCCGGCGACGGCTTCGTGACGCGGAGTGCAAGTCTCCGAGCACGGTGGAGGAAATCGAAGCGAAGCTTCACGACGCTGATCTTCGCAGACAGGTGTCCTTACGATTTTTTTCCGCTCTCTAAAACAGTGTTTGTGTTTGTTTGGTTGGTGAGAAAGTTTAGGGTCTTCAAATTGATTTTAGAAACGCTTTTCACTTTTTCGTTTGGTGGTTTGTTTATTTTTTTGCCCCTTGCTTATTGTTAACCACGTGTAATTAGTTATTATTAATTAATTAAATAATTTGTATTAAACCTGATGTTCTGGAAGAAAAACGAGTGCTTAGAGATTAATCTCATTTGAAAGTTTTTTTTTTGGGGTATTTAAAAAAAATATTTATTTTACCCGATTCATCGGTTTGTGGAAAGAGTTTATGTGGTTCGTTTGCTGGTAGATTATTGTCGTGAATTTATTTCTTCGTTTTCATGCTTGCTTTATCTTCAAGATTGTTTCTTTTCTATGTTAGGTGGGATAGTAGAGGCTTTCTCTTTTCTATTCGAATTTTGATTCGCA
Organism: Glycine soja; assembly: GCF_004193775.1. Taxonomy (NCBI): domain Eukaryota; kingdom Viridiplantae; phylum Streptophyta; class Magnoliopsida; order Fabales; family Fabaceae; genus Glycine; species Glycine soja. Next base: position 15,172,432 of record NC_041009.1, on the reverse strand, counting down.
CTCTTCAAGATTGTAAGATCCTTTGTGTTGGGTTGATGGTGCTGTCTATTTATCGAACTTCTCTTACATGCAGAAATACTATGAGAAACTCTCAAGCAAGGCACGTGCAAAGCCAAGAAGCCCCTCAAGGTGTTCATCTCAGGAGGAAGATCTTGGTCAGAGACTGGAAGCAAAACTGCAGGCTGCTGAACAGAAGAGGTGGGTTTTCCCAAGGCTTTCTTGTAATCATGTATTTTTTATATGCTCATGTACAATTAGTGTTGTTGTTGTTGCCAACGGCCAGTGTGTTTTTATTGTTTCATTCAGTAAAACCACTTGGCTTAAAAATTTAACTTTCTCGATCATTCATGAGTGAGCTATTAAAAGCAACATTTGGAGTAATTTACTCTTGTGATTTTTAAGTTTAAATTGTGAGAGGTAGCATTTATCTGTATTTCTTTTTATAAAAAATTCAGGATCTTCTCTCCCTAGTCTCTAGAAAAAGTACTTTAACTGATTTTTTTTTTTGGCTTTTCTTTTCTAAAAAAAAATAACTCATCCAAATATCTTCTTTGGATATATATTTTAATAAGAGGACTTGTTTCTAAGAAAAAAAAACTTATACAAATGGGCCCAATTTCAATCATAAAATGGTTATTTTGGTGTCCTTGTTGGAATTGGATTGCCAGTCCTAGTTTCTTTGTTGTTTTTATGAATTACGTTTATTGGAAAATATTAAGTACTTCATTTATTTATCAAGCCTGTATTATTTGTATTGCATCCTTCTATTGGAGAACTTAGTATAACTTATAAATTTGATTATCATATAGTTAAACATCTTGATACTTCTTTCTGATATTTTGACGGTTTCATCTGTCCCATCTCCTTCTCTGCATATTTCTTGAATTTAATGGTCATCTTGATTGATAAAGAAGAATCTATTTAAAAAATAATTATCTTATGTTCAGAAAAAGTTAAATATTTAACATTATCTCATCTAACACCTAAAATTCTTATGCTTTAGTTGTTCCATTGATAATTGAAAGTTTATTTCTTAATCTGAAAGATTGCTTCCACCCTTAACTTGATTTTAGCAACTGGCCCCTAATGATTTCTTTTCAAATTATTTGACATGCTTTATTAATTGTACATAATTTACTGCCTTCCTGACAGGTTGAGCATCTTGACTAAGGCCCAAATGCGTTTAGCAAGACTGGATGAATTGCGTCAAGCAGCTAAAAGTGGAGTAGAAATGCGCTATGAGAATGAACGTGTGAGGCTTGGAACAAAAGTTGAATCACGGGTTCAGCAGGCAGAGGCTAATAGGATGCTTATTCTCAAGGCTCTCAGGCAAAGAAGGGCTTCTCATAGAGAAAGGTCATCTCAGACATTGATGAGAAGGATGGCTCGAGAAAGTAAATATAAAGAGTGTGTACGTGCTGCAATTCACCAAAAACGAGCTGCTGCTGAAACAAAACGACTTGGGTTGCTGGAGGCTGAGAAGAATAGGGCACATGCTCGAGTCTCGCAGGTGATACATGTGGCAAAGTCTGTATCTCACCAGCGTGAGATTGAGAGAAGGAAAAAAAAGGATGAGTTGGAAGATCGATTGCAGAGGGTATGGTGTTAGCTTGAAGCTGTCTTTTTTTTTTTTTTTGGGGGGGGGGGAGTCATCTGGTGGCCCTTAATGACACTTGTTTAACTTTCTGAATTTATATTGGTTAGGCAAGACGACAAAGAGCTGAATATCTCAGGCAGAGGGGAAGATTGCGTGGTTATGCCCGAGAGAATCGCAATAGAATGTCAAAGCAAGCAGAATATCTTTCCAGAAAACTAGCAAGGTTTATTATTTGCATTTAAGTATTGATATATCTTTTTAAGATCATGTAGAAAGCTTTGCTAATTTCACTGCTTTACTCAGTTGTCATTTTCGACTGGAGGTGGAGGTCTGAACTAAGCTATAAGTTTATATAGGATTGATAAATTTAGTATTTGAAGTTTTGTTCCTCTGTCATGCAGAACGCCTTAAAACTGAAATACAATGGATGTGTTAGAATTGTTTTTTTGCTAGATATTACTATAAAAAAGAATTCTCCTCTAACTTTATTTTGTTCTTTAAGGTGCTGGAGGCGGTTCCTAAGGCAAAAGAGAACAACATTTACCTTGACAAAAGCATATGATGTGCTGGGGATCAATGAGAAATCTGTCAAGTCAATGCCTTTTGAACAGCTTGCTCTTCTGATTGAATCGGCTTCTACTCTTCAGACTGTGAAAACTTTACTTGACCGGTTTGAGAGCCGCCTTAAAGTGTCTACAGCAGTGGCTCCTGCCAAGAATTTGTCTAGCTTGGATAACATCGATCATCTTCTTAAACGGGTTGCTTCCCCCAAGAAAAGGGCTACTCCCCGGAGTTCTGTGAGAAGCAGGCAGGCAAAGAAAGTAGATTCAGTCAGGGAGTCAAACAATAGCTTAGCTAGGTTATCAAGGTATCCTGTGAGAGTTGTTCTTTGTGCTTATATGATATTGGGTCATCCAGATGCAGTTTTCAGTGGAATGGGAGAATGTGAGAATACTCTAGCCAAATCTGCACAAGAGTTTGTCCAAATGTTTGAGTTGTTGATAAAGATTATACTAGATGGTCCAATACAAAGTTCTGATGAAGAGTCTGTCTCAGCATCCATGAAGCTTTGTACCTTCAGATCTCAGCTTGCTGCTTTTGATAAAGCTTGGTGCTCATACTTGAATTGTTTTGTGGTATGGAAGGTTAAGGATGCTCGATCACTGGAGGAAGATTTGGTTAGAGCAGCTTGCCAGCTTGAAGCTTCTATGATTCAAACTTGCAAGTTAACTCCAGAAGGAGCTGGTGGTAAGCTTAGTCATGATATGAAAGCTATTCAGCATCAGGTAATTTTTCACATCAATAGCTGAGTTTTCTTCGTGAACGATAGCTGTTGTTGATGAGTATTTTTTATAATATCATGGAACATTAACGACTTCAAAAACTAACTCTGGTATGTTGAAGATTGTCAGATATGTACGAATTTTTCTTCTTTTATTTATTGGGTAAATTTTTCACTTGTTTCCTCTTCTCAAACAATGTTTTCTGATGCTCATTGACTTAAAAACTATAAGTATATTCAAACTTACAGTCATAGGTGTTTCCTCCCTTGACTGCTTTCTTATTGTTGCAGCAAAGTGTGCTTTGGTCTTATTTTCTTTTTGCATTTAATGCAGGTCTCTGAAGATCAAAAACTTTTGAGAGAAAAGGTGCTGCACCTGAGTGGAGATGCTGGAATTGAGCGTATGGAATCTGCATTATCTGAAACAAGATCTAGATACTTTGGAGTGAAGGATGACGGAAGTCCAGTGGGGTCTCCAATGATTCCATCTATGCCCGCAAGCCCAACTCCACTTTCTACTGCTGCCAGCTCAAGTGAAAGAAATATTTCTGATGAGAGTAATGATAGGGCAAGCCGAGTAGTTCGCTCCCTCTTTAAGGAAACAAACACTTCCCCTGGAGAGTCTAGCTTCTCTGCACCCAGAACCAGTTCAGATAGTCAGCTTGGCACATCCTCTGAGAAGTTGCTAGCAGAGAATGAGGTTCTTGTAAATGAATTTCTTCACGAGCATCACTATAGTGTTACTGATGAATTTGATGTCTCTGATCACATTCAAAACAGTGTTGAGGTTAGTACCTATTGTATAAATGTTAGCATTGAATTAATGGCTAATTTTGGATACAGCTTTGGTTTGATGCTCTTTTCTGGCCTTTGATGTTGATCTGCTCATATTATCCCACCGAGTATGAAATGTATGCCTAATCTAGAATCTTTTGGAGTTATTTCCAATATTAGTATTAGTATAGAAAGCAGTATATAATTTTAAATTTACTGACAGCTGATGACATGTTATTTTTAGTTCTGACTTCTGATTCACCCATCTTTTTATGTTGCAGGGGAAAATAAAGCAGACAATGGAGAAGGCCTTTTGGGATGGTATCATGGAATCTGTGGAGGTGGACCATCCCAACTATGACCGAATTGTTCAACTTATGGGAGAGGTTAGGGATGAAATTTGTGAGATGGCTCCAAAAAGCTGGAAGGAGGATATTTTTGCTGCAATCGATTTAGAAATTCTTTTGCAGGTAGCTACTATATTCTCTTCTTGTAACCTTGACAATATGCGTGATTGGCTATTAGATGCATCATTGGCATATGTGTGAGCATGACAATATTTTCTCCTCTAACATCTTATGCATACTTGAAGGTGCTGAAATCAGGTAACCTGGACATTGATTACCTTGCAAAAATTCTCGAGTTTTCACTCGTCAGTTTGCAGAAGCTCTCAGCTCCAGCGAATGAGGAGATGATGAAGGCCGCTCACAAGAAACTATTTCATGAATTGAGTGAAATTTGTCATTCAAGGGATGAGTCAAACAATTCATGTGTTGTAGCCTTGGTGAAGGGCTTGCAATTTGTCTTCGGACAGATTCAGGTCTGTTTGCTTTACCTTTCCTTTATTGTACTCTTAGTTTTATCTGTAATTAAAATTTACTTGATCATAATGTTAATGTTTTTTTTTCCCTTTTGCTTTTTAGTTATGAATTATGGATGCTTCTCTGGAAGCACTTAAGTACAACTGTAATTAAATTTTACTTGATCAATATGTTCGTGGTTTTTCCTTTTGCTTTATTAATTACTAATCATGGATGCTTCTGATGTAATAAATTCTCTGAAAGCACTTGAGTTGGATGCTTTCAATTTTAGTTGTTAGTCAGGTGTAATGCATTGAATAGCTTGAGATGTGTTGTGATTGGTTAGCCATGAAAATAAGCACTATGTTTTGTTGTAGATCTTTTTGTGATCTTCTGTAAGCACAAAATCTTATTTTGAGGATACTTCTTTCCATTAAACATGCCACATTTGGATCTTGTTGTGGACTTTATTTAGAAGATAGTGCTTCAGCGCAGACATTTTCTAGCTTGTAAATGTTTGTCTTACTTTGTTTTATATTTTGTGACATGATAAATTCTTATGACAGATTCTTAAGAAAGAGATAAGCAAAGCACGAATAAGATTAATGGAGTCTTTGGTGAAGGGGTCTGCTGGTCTGGACTACCTTAGGAATGCCTTTGCTAACAAATATGGATCTCCATCTGATGCCAATACCTCTCTGCCTTCAACATTGAGATGGATTTCATCTGTTTGGAATTGCAAAGATCAGGAATGGGAAGAACATGTGAGTTCCTCATCAGCATTGGCTTCTAATTCATCCCAAGAATGGCTTCCTTCAACTACTCTCAGAACTGGGGGAAGTATTCTGCTCAAAACAACTGGCAGTCCGATGGCCTTTTCTCCTGATAGTGCAAATGCTAAAGGTTCTAAATTGAAAAACTTTAATTCCCTATTCTTCAATTTTCTTTAAAGAAGTTTACTGTTTCATCTATTAAAGCAAACACTCTGATACTTACTTGCATGTTATTTGATCAGGTGATCAGCAGCCAGAATGTAAAGGAGAACAACTTGATCTAGGTGTGAGGCTTGGTTTGCTGAAATTAGTAAGTGGAATATCTGGCTTGACACAAGATGATCTCCCAGAAACTTTATCTCTTAACTTCCTGAGGCTGAGGTCTGTTCAGGCTCAAATTCAGAAGATTATTGTGATTTCTACAAGGTAAATAGCATCTTAATTCTGTTGAGAGGTTATCACAGCATCTTAATTGAATAATTTATGCTGATGATGGTACTGTATAAATTGTTGTTTTACTAATATTATCTCTATTTTGGGAATGGCAGCATTCTTATTCGCGGTCAGGTTCTCTTGAGTGAAAAGGCAGTAGCTAACCCTGCAGATATGGAAAACTTATTGTCTAAGTGTGCTGCACAACTCTTGGATCTCCTAAACCGTGTTGAAGATGCTGATATTGAAGACATTGTAGAAGTGCTCTGCAATTTTCCCACAGTTGAAGTTGAAGATACGGGGAAACTTGAGTCAAGGAAGGTAGTTGCTGCTAGTATGCTAGGAAAGAGCTTACAAGCTGGGGATGTTGTTTTCGAGAGGGTGTTTAATGCTGTCTATTCAGCTTTGCGCGGCGTTGTGCTTGGTGGAAGTGGGATCCGTGGGAGGAAATTAGCAGAAATGGCTCTCATGAAAGTTGGGGCTGGTATTCTGACTGATAAGGTAGTGGAAACTGCTGGTGTTTTGATTGTGGCAGCCACTATTTCAGTTAGTGTTCATGGACCTTGGTATAAACATTTGACTGATAACCTGTGATATATTTGCTACGTACATGCGTAATAATAATAATAATAATAATAATAAATACACACATTTGTACATAGGAGTGTGTAAAATTGTAAGCTGTGTATCTTAGGTTTGTAGAGAAGTGACATTGTTTGTAGAATTCTTTTGATGTAACAAACAGAAATGTATATAGGTGCCTAAACCTTAACATTGAATTGCTAATATATGATTGGATCTTGGAACTTTTCATTTCGAATCTTAGTATCAGTAGTTCAAAATATTTTCTGCAGAAGTTTCAGATGGTCAGCAGTAACGTGAAATTATAATCACTTTAATCATTTTTAAATTTTGCAATTTGACTATTTTTAGCTGTTGTGTATACACTGCAAAATCATAACCTTTAACCATTTTATGAAGTTGACTACCATTAAGTGTATATTAGGAGGAGATTCACTTGTTTCAAGAATAATTCTTTCAGAGTTATTTTTCATTTTTATCATTCATTTATGATTGCAATAAGTAATTAATTTTATATATATATATATATATATATATATATATATATATATATATATATATATATATATATATATATATATTATATTTATGAGTTTAAATACAAACAAATCAATAAAAATCATCTTATATCGAATTATAAAATAGTGTAATAATTATTTAACTTTAATTTGATCCATCATCTCTTTTATATAAATACAACCTTTTTTAATAGTAATAGAATAATTGTCATATAAATTATCTTTCTAATTAAAATTTGAATGAATGATGAACCAAATTACCATTTGCAATTGTATTCGAATTAATTATGATACAAATTAGTATCATAATTATTTTGATTACTGTTCATAAAAGAAATTTGAATAATAATTATTTTGATTATTTTTATAAACGGAAACTTTTAGGGTAACTAATTCAATTTTAATTAAAAAGAATTTATATGATAGTTAAAAAAAACAACTTATATCTATAAACCATGAGAAAAAAGATTATATATTAATAGTGTAAAAAGTTTTCGAATGTCATCCAATCAAATTTCATCATATATGATAAAATTGTTGACTTTTATGATAATTACTTAAAAAGTTATACCAACGATGACCTGAAATTAGATGAGTGTAAACTCAAACATTATTACAATATCTTTTTCACACAAAACAAAAATGTATTTCTGTTATGTAAGAGGGAATGAAAAAGAAATTAAAAATATATGATTTCCTTGGATAACTAATACAATGAAATTTATTTTCTTTGGAAGGGTAATTTTGGAATATTAACAAAAATGTAACCATGTGGGGTGAAATAACAATTCGTGGAATGAGAATAGAAATTCCCATGGTTGATTGGATCTTTGCTTATTATAAGGCCTCACCTAACTAATGGGACTCGGCCTTCCCAGCACAAGGTCTTCTTGCAAAAGGAGTTGCTATTCTCACCTCAATGTCTGCTATTTACTTGCTATTTTCACCCCAAGTGCTTTAAATTTTATTTTTCCAAAGTATCATTTTTTATACAATGGGAACATGCTCTGCTGAGTAAAAGGGATGAAAAAATTACACAATTTCCATTGTGTACTTTACATAGTGAAAATATATCTTTGTTGGGTATTTTTTAGCATCTCTCTTACTTGACGAAAATATATTTCCATTTTGTTATTTTTTTTTAAATTGTCATTAATTGTAAAAGGTTACTTTTTTTAATTATTTTCGAATTAATTATGATACAAATCATCTTGGTAAGGAGGGAGGGGGTTGCTTATGTTTGGTCACCTATGCTTGAAGGGTTGGAAAATCTGCTGTTGGTGGATCTTTATGAATCAATGTTGCTGGAATATAGGATTGATTAATCATGCTCAAGTGATTTTCAGAAACCCCTATGTATCCATATTTGGGAGAAGATAAATTAATTGGGGCTGCAACTGAAGATGGTATAATTTCTGTCAAAAGTGCATACAACTTGATCGTGCAAAAAAAATTTGCAGTATGAGAATTTTAAAATTGAATGTGACTGGAATTTGATTTGGAGAATGAAGATTCCCCCACTTGTGAAAACCTTACTATGGAGAGCTTGTCGAGATTACAAGGTCTAATTGAGGAGTAGAGGAGTTGAATGCTCAACCATTCATCCCTTGTGTGAAACAAATATAAAAACAACTTGTCATGTATTTGCAACATGTCCTGTTAATGTTTGAGATAGACTGCAAGACCATTGTCGATAAAGTCAATAAATCAGTGCAAGATGAATCAGAAATTGTAGTTATTGTAAAAGAGTGAGAGGTTGTTATCTTTTAGTCAAGGCAAAAATATGTTTAGGGTCTCACTAAAATATTTCGTATTAAATTGTTTCCCCAAAAAATAAATTTATTGGTCTCGAATAATAATTTTGTTAGATAATTTCTTGATGTGCTTAACATACTTAATTATTTTTTCTTTACCTTTTCAAACATATTGAGAAGATGCTGAAACCCACTTTTATTTCATCTTTTCCATCCCTAATCTCATCAAGAAGTGCGAGAAAATCACACAGTGATAAAAAATTACAAACTTTTTAGGGGATTAACCATCATAAATTGTTTAATCATTTTGTGGGGATTTTAGCTGTCACAAGTTATTTAATTCATTTGTAATTAAATTACACATGTAAGTATGTTAGTAACACAAAATAACAGTTAATCTTATCAATAAGGACCTTTAAAAAATATTTTATTTTTACATGAATCAAATTAATATAAACAAAATTATGAGAAAAAAATAATTTTTAAATTTTAAAAGAATTTCAAACATATTTTATCCTTTCATCGATCTTATAAGGTTTTTTTTTTTCAAGAGGTAAGGAAATGGTGTTGCTAATGCTTTAACAGGGGTAACCCCGTCTTTATCTATTCTAAATGTTTTTCATCATGTTTCCATGCCATAAGCAGATAAGCTATTTTTAGTATATAAAAAAATAGTAATAGAATTAATTGTTTTTTTTTTACAAAAATATAGAATTAATTGTTATATAATTAGCCTTTTAATTTAAATTATAGTCTATGATAACACACATTACCCTTTTTAACTTTAATTAATTTAATTATGATACAATTTAGTATGGGAATTAATTTGGTTATTATTAATAAAGGTAATTCATACGAAATTAATTCCATTACTTTCATAAATGATAATTTCTATGTAATTAAATCGATTTTAATTAAAAAAGTTATTCTATATGATACTAACTACTATTGAAAAAAGTAAATTATATCTTAATTCTTATTTTTTTTAAAAGATATATCTTAATTAATTTCAAAAAATCATTTATATCACCATTAATTTGATTGCTTTTAAAAAATATTTTATATCTATAATTAATTAAAAAAATCATTAAAAAAAATAACAAACTGAAAAATAAATTCCTGTTGAGCAAAACAAAGTGAAACCACATTTTTATATGTATTTGATAAATAAAAATGTGTTTCCGTTTGTGTAAAAAAGGTGTCAAAAAATTACACAATGAAAATATTATTCCATTGACAAAATATACAATAAAATCATGTTTTCCCTGTATTTCTAGGCACAGGTAATTCCATTATTTATTTTGTTAACAAATTTGTGTTTCCTTGAAAAAAATATTTTTGGAATAATAAAAATTTAGAATGTATTTGAAAATACATTTTAGTTAATTTCTAATTTTTTTATTAGCTAAAAAGTTAATTGACTGGTTAGTGAACATGATTTTTTTAGTAGTTTTTAGTATTTTTTACACGCAGATTGAAGTAATGTTCTTTAAAATATTAATTTTTAACTTTTTTTTATATTTACTTCCTTTTTGTCTTTAAATATTTATCAGATCTTCTTTTTAATCTTTTTTTATTTAAGGTAAACTTTTATTATTTTTTTTTATCATTTTTATAATTTTATATTTTTCAACTACTTTAACCGATAATGTTGTCAAACACTTATGTTTCAAAAAGATAAATTTTCAACTATCAACTAATTTTTTCAGTTTTTAACTAACTTTTCAACTACTTTTTTTAAAACATAACCTTAATATATTGTAATATGTTATGTTATTATGTTTTAAAAAAATGTTATATTATTTTGTATCAACATTTATATTAATTCTAATTTGACATATATATTAATTTTGATTTAAGTATGCTTTGTGCTATCTCACGGGTATGAGAGGGATTATAACTTATGAGAGTGTTGTAAGATCCGACAATTATGCATAAGAAAAATCGTAATCTAATCTAAAAGACAAGTATGATTTTAGAAAGAGGGATGGGATTATATACATTAGGAGTACACTGAGGTTTAATAGTCTGGAATTTGTAATGTGATCATAGAGTTTGATCAAACAATCAGGTGTATTTTTTTTTTTTGTAAATTATTTTTTAATTCTTTATTTATTCAAATTAGTTGATATCATATACTAAGAATTGAAAATCACTATAAAAAATACATATTATTTGACTAAATTCTTTGATGATCTGACAATTTTTTTTTTGATAAATATACTTGTTTCATATCATTAAGGATATTATGAAGTACATGTGTGGGAATATAATAAAAAACATGAGAGCCTGAAAAAAAAATCTTGATGTCTTGTTAGCTTATGAGCCACAAGATTAACATTTCTTGGAATTAAACTCACCTGAGAGTTTGTAATTAACTAAAAATAACATTTACTTTCAGCCAAGATTCTGTAAAAATCAGATGAACCCTTGGTGCCTGATTGAAGGTTATCGTGAAGTGTCTTGCAATCTGTTTCGAAGACAAGGTTATGTAGCTGCATCTCATGAACCCACTCATGACGCGTAAATGGTTTGAGTCTTGAGAAATGTACCATTTGAATCACGAAGGCACATACTAACACCAAAAGATTGATGTTCCTTGAATATGGTTGCTTCACAATTGCATTTTAATGTACCATTCACTGGTGGAGACCAAGACTGAACATCAGCTTCGCTCTTGCAGACATCCACGAAGAGTCCTCCAAAAGAAATGCTTGATTTTTGGAGGTAAGTTTAAGTTCCAAATGGCCTTCCAATTACCATTAGTCTTGAGATGATCAATTTCCAGCATGTTTTTCTATTACATTGTGGTAAGATGAGCGAACACTGCAATCTCCACCTATAAAGCACTGACATCGACATGTCGGTATCGGATATTGACACGGACGCGTGTTAGACACCGGACACGATAAGAGATTGTGGTGTCCGTGCTTTATAGATCTCCACTATGAGTGAATTTCCAAATTAGCTTTGTGGTCATAGGAAAGGAGGTTGTTGAAGTCCCCAAAAATGAAATTTCGGTCCTCAGTTCCAGCTAACATAATCATTCACCAAGGCAATTCTTTTGGCACATAATTCATCCACATGGCCCATGAAGCCACAAAGATAACAATAAGGACCCAGACGCCTATATTTGAACTGCAGTTCAGTTGCGTCTCCACCATAACTTTGACGCGCATGAAGGCTCTTTGGAAGTTTGAATTACTCTTGTCGTCATATTCAAGAAAGCTACCAATAAAGTTTCCCAGGTTTTCACCCACTACCTGTGACATGAAACCTACTGGCAGGTTATGTATCTGAATCCAGAAGGGAATAGAGAAAAGGGGGACATTGATAAGGTTTTCTCCATTCTTGATAGCACCCAAAATTAACATGTGCTTATCAAAACTCCTGGGTCCAAACTTCTGCCATCCTCTCTTTCATGATAGGGACACAAATGCTTTTGTACGAGATTGAATTCCATGTCGGCATCATCTCCGAAATTCAGCCCACTAGAAAAGAAATGCAAGGAACCCTCAAAACAAAAAGAAAGCTCAAATCTTACTCGCTAATCTCACTAAAATCTAATGATAATTGATAGAGAAACATGAATTTCCTATTAAAAAAGAGCGTAGGAGGAAAAACAAAAATTATCCTAAAACATTGGAATGAAACTTACTAAATCAAATCGTGAGAACACTAATTGGACAGAAATTAAATTTGCGAGATTGAAAAAAATTAAGCACATATCATGAATAAACAGCGAGAGAATCGTGAAGCTGTCAGTGAAAATGTATTCGATATTTCTAGTCCATGGGAATAATTTTTGCATGTCTCCTCCGTCCGGACCTAACTAAATGATGATAGAATATAAGATTATGTCTTTTCTAGGGATAACAAACGTATAGAACAAAAGGATTTGAAAGTGTTTGTAAGACTAAAAAACATGTCTCTTCAAAACTACTAAAAGATAAAGTTTCTACACCTATAGAAACTAAAAGAGCAATATTCCCTTAAAAAATTAATCAAGTGATATACATAAATTTTAGAATTTATTTTTCTGCATTATCAATATAAAAAAATATATTAGCAATCAATTAAAAATAATTTTACATATGTTAATCAACAACTTATAATCTTATCATCCATAATAATTTATATTGAATGAAAATATAATCCTATAACAACTACTTATGATTATGTTTGCCAAACTAACTAAGTTAAGGGTAATTGAAAGTTAAAATTTGATAATTGGAAGTTAAAAAATCAGGTTAATAAATTTAATAAATTATAATCGTTCGGTGAAATTATTTATTAAAATAACTAAAAAAATAAAAAATGATAGAAAAATAATAAATAATATATTTAAAAAGGATAATCAATAAATTTAATAAATACATTACAAATAAAAATAAAAAAATAAAAAAAATATTAATTGAAGTAGCATTTAATTTTTTTTAAAAATTATTAAAAAAACTTATTTATGGAACCTTCAAAGTCAAATACCCTTTTCAGTTGATAAAAAACTTAAAAAGCAAGTAAAATGGACGTCATTTATTTAGTAAGAATTGTTGTTATTAAAAAAAAAAAAATTACTTTCAATCAAGTTGTGGCTGGATTGATTGAAAGAATTAGGGAAGAATCCTTGAAAGATATGATTGTGATTTCCAAAGATTTAAAAATAAAAAAATAAATAAAAGACACAACACAGAATCGGAAGAAGACTTCTTCTTTCACATTCACAATTCACAAGCAAAGCAAAGCAGGCAGCAGCAGCGTCCAGGTACATCCCCTTCCTCCCTCCGTCGAACCCACGCCTCCCAATTCCTAATTAGGGTTAGGGCTTTCCCAATTTCAATGACCTTCTCTTCTTCCTTCCCCTCACAATCCCTATTCTTCATCGTTCTTCTTCTTCGTTGGGATTAATCAATTAACCTATCCTATCGTTTCAGTATCTTCTTCTTCTGCTGCTTCCTCCATGGACCTCTCTCACCCTCAATCCAACCTGTCCCTCGGATTCTCTTCCTCCCACGCCTCTCCGCCTCGCCGCTCCGACCCGCCGGTGCCGCTGCAGCTCATGGAACCGCAGACGGAGAACGGCAACAACCTAGATGTCGAATCGGACGACGACGACGACGACAAAGAAGTCGAGGAGTTTCGCATTCTAGGCCACTCAATGTGCCTCAAGAGGCGAAGAGATTGCGACTCCTCCTCCTCCTCCGCCGCCGCCGCCAAGAGGGTTTCCGTCGAACCCGATCTCGACGCGCGTAAGGCCGCCGTGCGCGCGTGGGGCTGCCAACCCCTCTCCATCGCTGATCCCGACATCCACGAGATAATGGAAAAAGAGAAGAAGCGTCAATTTTGCGGGATCGAACTCATAGCCTCCGAGAATTTCGTGTGCAGGGCCGTGATGGAAGCGTTGGGGAGCCACTTGACGAACAAGTACTCCGAGGGAATGCCCGGCTCGCGCTACTACGGCGGGAATCAGTACATAGACGAAATCGAAACTCTCTGTTGCGAACGCGCTTTGAACGCGTTCGGCCTCGACCCCAAGTGTTGGGGGGTGAACGTGCAGCCATATTCGTGTACCTCTGCTAATTTTTCTGTTTACACCGGCTTGTTGCTGCCTGGTGATCGTATCATGGGGCTGGATACTCCTTCTGGAGGGAACACTAGTCACGGTTACTATACTCCCAATGGGAAGAAAGTTTCTGGTGCTTCCATTTTCTTTGAGAGCTTGCCCTACAAGGTGAACCCTCAAACTGGTTACATTGATTACGATAAGCTCGAGGAAAGGGCGCTTGATTTTCGCCCCAAGATACTTATTTGTGGTGGCAGCTCCTACCCTCGAGAGTGGGATTATGCCAGGTTTAGGCACATTGCGGATAAGTGTGGAGCTGTGTTGTTGTGTGACATGGCGCAGATTAGTGGCATAATTGCAGCCAAGGTGTGAAATATTTTCGTCGTCCTAAACCTTTATATGTTGTTCATGGTTGTTGCTTGTGAAAATTTGTGTTTGTTGATGTGTCACTACATTAATTTTATGCGTTACTTATGTTATGACTGTTGCCAATTTTTCTTTTCCATTTTATCCCTAAGCTACAGAAGTTCATTGTTGTCCTCCAATGGTTGCTCATTTTGTGTAAATGATGACAACCCCTTCTTTCATGTTCTTGCTGGTCATGGCTATCCTACTTAGTTATATTGTCCGAACGACATTGAGTGCTGGTTTTGGACTTTTTGTTGCAACTCTCTTCGCTTTTTTTTTTTTTAATCTTTTAATTCCTGTAAAGGCTATTTGGGTTTCTGCTTAAGATTTGATTTGATTGGATTTTGATTTTTTCTTCTTTTAAGTTGCACTAATTCAGAAAGCTTAGTGAGATTATAATTTTAATCAATTGATTGATGATTGATGTCAGAGTTCCTTTATGATTTATAAGACATCTGGATCATGGACTGTGAAAATTCTATTTAGTTTTTGACAAGTGATGCTATTGTGTCTTTTTTCACTTTTAAACTTAAATACAAGGTCATATTCTGGCCTTTATAGATAAGGCTGGATTAGTCCACTATTGTCTCTTGGGAAAATATCCAATAACCAATTTGTCTTCAATTTTGAAGAAATGCTCATCATTTGCTTTAATAGTATGGTGTTGTTGTCTTTGCAGGAATGTGTGAATCCTTTTGATTATTGTGACATTGTTACTTCAACAACTCACAAGAGTCTTCGAGGTCCAAGGGGAGGCATAATTTTTTATCGGAAAGGTACAAAGCCAAGGAACAGAGGGATTCTTCTAAGTCAGGGACATGAAAGTGATCAATATGACTTTGAAGAAAAGATAAATTTTGCTGTTTTTCCATCGATGCAAGGGGGGCCACACAATAACCACATTGCTGCGCTTGCTATAGCTTTAAAACAAGTGGCTACTCCTGAGTATAAGGCATACATGCAGCAGGTGAAGAAGAATGCCCAAGCTTTAGCATGTGCTTTACTGAGAAGAAAATGCCGTCTAGTAACTGGGGGTACAGACAACCATTTAATACTTTGGGATTTAAGGCCCCTGGGATTGACAGGTATTGTATGAGCATGCCATATTTTTATGATATATTGCTAATTGATTTTTTTATCTGTTTAATGTCTATGTGTCCATTAGACTCAACTAGTTTACATGTTGGCTACACATTGCATTAGACTCAACTAGATTCTTTGACATTTTATGCCTTCACATTTACATATCAAGATGGGCATATGGATTTTTATAGAAAGAATAGGGGCTTCCTAGGCTTTCCCCCAAAACGTCCTAGGTGTGACCCTGTAGCAGGGCATGTGCTTTATAGAGACAAGGTGACCAATGTCTTTTTGCCCATTCTTATAATGAAATATAAAGTCAATTATATGATCAATTCTTATCTCATCAGAGGAAGTTTGCTACATGCATCGATCAACACCATTAGGCTCTAAAAAACATTTTTTTTTTGGGTAAAACCATTGATGGCAATGTCTTTTTGCCATGGTATTTCTCAATATTTTCGTTGGTGCTTCGTACCCTTTTTAATTGATTACATTTGATCCACTTTTCTTAGAAGCACCTCCACTGTTGTTTTTCTCACGTTGAAACCAACTTAAGTGAGTCCCATTATATTTCTCCTAAGTTGGTGAAACTTGATATTTCTCCCATACATTTGTTCTGGATATCTATAATGTTAGCAAAACACCTTAGCATTGTCATCTTTACTATTATTTTTTGAACTCTTTTAGGCACTTCACCACCAAATATTAATTTTCAGTAGAACATTGCTGGTGTTGTGGTTGTCTGGTAGACTTTTGCTTTGAGTTTATGCTTGAATCCTATTGTTCAAGCTGGACAATCAATGAATTTTTTTTTGGTATATGGTAACAGGCTCTAACACTAAGCTTCATTTTTTTTGTGCTTGTAGGTAAGTTTTATGAGAAGGTATGTGAAACATGTCATATTACTTTGAATAAAATTGCTATTTTTGGCGACAATGGAACTATAATTCCTGGAGGTGTAAGAGTAGGTGAGTAATAGTTTATTATGCTCAAATCTTTTATGCTTTGCATGCTTGGAATATTTAATTGGGTGTACTTTCTCCCGAGGCAGATTTTTATGTTGTATTTGTTACTCAGGTACCCCTGCCATGACGTCAAGAGGATGTCTGGAAGCTGATTTTGAGACAATGGCTGAATTTCTCATTAGAGCTGCACAAATTGCAAGCATACTGCAGAGGGAGCATGGGAAATTGCAGAAGACAACATTGAAGGGACTTGAGAGCCATAGGGACATTGTTGAGCTCCGGGCACGGGTTGAAGCTTTTGCAACTCAGTTTGCCATGCCGGGTTTTGACATTTGAACATGAAGTGGCTGGTGAATTGCCATTATTGATTATTTACATATTCAACAATGGTGGGTTGTTGTCCCTGCTTTTTACAAAAGCACATATTGTGCATATATTTTGTGGAGCTTCTCTCCTCTCTGCATTGTATGCAGCTGTCAGGTTTTCACATGTTGCAGAGTTGCAATCTGGTACAAGACAGTACGAAAGTAGGTACTTCCGTACTGCTGTTGAGGTTTCTTATGGTGATCAAGTATCTTGTTCCTACCTTGGAGGCTGCACCATCCCAGCTGAATGCATCAAGTCAAGCCATTATAGGTGTTGGAACAGGGATTCTTGATCAACCAACCCGAGTACAGAATTCTTCTGGTGAATCTGCAGAAAATAATTACTCTGATAAAGGTTAGACACTTTGAATTCTTTTAGCTGATGTTTGATGCTGAAAGCTATGCTATTAATCCTATTTTTTGCTATATATTTCCCCCTTTTTGGGATCATATCTGTACTCATTTTCGTCAGTACCTTGCCGTGTTAATTATTAAATATATATAGTTTTGATGTGGTAAATATGTGATTGCTTTGTATCCTTGTATTATTTTGCAAAATTATATTTTTTTCCCTCAAAAAGAAAGGTAGTTGGGAATGAAACATATTTCAGAAGCGTTTGAGTTACTTGATGCCTATTGTATTCTTGGGAATTAAACCGTCACTTTCTCTCACGGCTTTGTGGTTTGCAGATATTTTCTCAAACCATCAAAGCTTGGGTTGGATCGTGGCATCATCTTTTATCTCACTTGATAATGTAAGAATGTCGCATATTCTGTGATCGGTATTATATGCATGTTATGCAATAGATTATTTTATTACTCTTTCCAAAATACACTATCCAATTTAGTTTTTTTTTTTTAATTATTGATTTAAATTCACGTATGACTTACTAAAAATGTGGGTTTTAATTTTTTATCTGGCGAGTTTAGAATTATTGTGAATTTTGAATAATGAAAAAAGATCTACATATATTAGTCTTATGCCTCTGGAAGATCTATTGATATTCTAGTAAGAACAAATAATTTATCTTATTAACGAGCCATAAATTTATATTTTTTTAAATATAAAAATTAACTCAAAAACAAATTTTTGACATATATTTAAAGCTGAAACAAATTTGGTAGGAGGGGTTGGGCAACTAATTTATGGCGGTAGAAATAATATTCTTAAAATTGTACTTGGTAGGATTCGACAATTGATTTCATGCGTAGACGAGGCTTAATTAGCAAGATATAATTCTGACTCAAATAAGAGATGCTATGAAAGCTACTTTGTAGGCTTTGAAGCTGTTTGTTTATTGAATCATTGTCAACATGCATGTCATCACGGCTAATAATAATCATCGTCGTAGCAGCAAAGTTCGCATTATTTAGGTCAAAATTGAGAGAAAAGGATACTCTTTCGTCATTCTTTTAATTAATTCACACATTTTTAAGAAAATTGATTAATATAATTATTAATATTAAATTTATTAAGAATTTATATTATTTTACTAAAATTACCTTAAATTTATTGAAACTCATAATCTTTCTTTTTTTCACTTGATTGCATTTATCTTTTAAATATATAATATTTATTAAAGTAATAAAAATATTTTGGTAAAAAAAATAATTAATAAAATAGATAATTTGAATTTTTTTTATATAAAATGAGACAAATAAAACTGAAAAAAAGTTATATATTTAGAAACCTGGAAGGAGAATGACTGGGAACTCTGTAGGTCATGAACATGAATCATGATCGTCAAATGATGTTTGTTGATGCTTTACACTTGAATACGTGTAGGGTAGGACGTAGGACAAGGAGCATTTGATTCCTTTGCCTTCTCTTCACCTCCCGACTTCCTCACCCTTCTAATTCTAGATATAAAAGTGCGGTTTAATCATTTTTTTCCCTTAAAAAATACACATTTCTTTTTATACTTTTGATCTTTATATTTTTTTTCTTTCAAAATATTCTCTGTAATATTATATAATAAATTTTTTATTTTATTGTTTGGAAAAAGGACGAAAGGGAATGGGTTATAATTTTTAACTCCTATATTATTCTTATTTTAAATATATTATCTTTAAGAGACTAATGAGTTGTAATTAAGATTAAACAATGAAATGGAATGGATTGATCATGTCCATCCTTTTCTATATGTTCCATTCCAATTTTTGTATATCCAAACATACCCTTAGCGACTAAAAAAACAGAAATTATAAGAACCATTTTAAAAAAATATATGTTTTAAAAGAACTAAAAAAACTACAACGACAAAAGAAATGGATGTTGTTACACTAGTCCTTAGGTAAAAAAAAAAAATGCCTAAAAAGTCTCAGAAATTGTAACCTGTCACTTACATTAGTTCAATACCTGTTACTTGAGTCAAAATAACAATAAATTGTAACCTGTCACTTAGATAATATTAACATATGCTCATGAATCAAAATAACAATAAATTGTTAAATTTGAAGACTTAAATGAAATGACTTATAATTTTAGTGATTTATTTTACATTTTTTAATTTTAAAGACTACTATGACAATGCTTCACAATTTCTAAGAACTTTTTCTAAGAACTAAAATGTCTGTTTTCTCAAAACATAATTAATTGGTTCAAATTTAGCTGAGGAATATAGGGACCTAATACTTTTAAGATGGGAGGTGTTGTAAATGGTATAAATGAAGACAACTTGAATTGAAAGGAACAAATATTTTTTTCACGCATATGTTTGTTTTTCGGATCTTAAGTTTCATCCACTTGCATTGTCGTTAGTGATCTCTCACTATTACATGCATAAACAAGGTCACCACAGTCTTCCGGCTAAGTATGAATTTGTAAAAGGAAATATCTGTTATAAATTATATTCATGTTAAATTAGGAATTTATTGGAATTATAATTCAAAATTTTGATATGTCAATATCATGTACAAGGAGAAATTTTTTAACATAGCCTTTAAGAATTTACTTAAACTATTAAATAAAACTTT
Source organism: Glycine soja (assembly GCF_004193775.1). Lineage (NCBI taxonomy): Eukaryota > Viridiplantae > Streptophyta > Magnoliopsida > Fabales > Fabaceae > Glycine > Glycine soja. The sequence continues at coordinate 15,152,563 of NC_041009.1, read as the reverse complement.
TAATTTACTTCACACATGTAACACTTTCTAATTTAGTGTATGCTTGATTTGTGGTTAAAATTATTATGACACATATTTTAATGCAAATTCAATAGATAAAAAAAAAATTAAAATAAAAGTAAGCAAGTTGATCCGTTGACAAAATGATTTTTGCCTCAAAAAGTTATTTTGCACTGGATTTCTAAAACATGCATTATAATCCCCTTTGGCAAAAGTAAATGCAAATTTCCTTCTCACAAACAGGTGGTTGTAACGTGAGAATTTTATGATGAAGTTCACGACTAAACAATAGAGTTAATTATATATATGGGTAGCAATGGAATAAAGCTGTGCAGTGTTTTGCAGAAGCACACATATATAATAATAACAATGTGTGATTCTGAATTGGATGGAGTTGTTGTTGATGAGGCGAATATTGTTGTACTACGTTAAAATAGATAAGTGTCCTTGGCTGATGGTTCCTTCACATAATCACATAAACATAAACATGTACGTTAGTGATATAGAGTGAGATTCCTTCCTTTGTTGGCGATGTGAAATGACCAGTTGGAAACAATGATGGAGAGAGACGATTTAATTTGAAAAAGCTTCTCATGGGAATCGCACTATACAAGAAGAAAGTGCCTTTTGTCTGATATTATTATCTCTGTTACCATTTGGTCTGATTATTATATATGTATGAATGAAGCTCCTCAGCCTCATCCTCCTTTCTTCTTCTTCACTAACGCCACCATAATGGATCTGTCATTTGTCTTTTCCACATACATACCACACCACTCAGCTAGGTCACCTATATATATATATGCTTCCCAAAAAACAACATATTTTAAGTTTCATGAACACGCTCCTTGTAAAGTCAGTCACCAAAGACGCAAAAATTTAAGTGAAAGACTCCATTAGTGTCTTGTGTATTCGATGGTAATGGTTTAATAATGGCAAAATCTGTTTAATACAAGTTGATATTTAACGATTCTCTTTCAATTTTAACGGGCAAAAAAGACATTAACGTTGTCAAAGGACAATAATGTCTTATTATCTCATTAATGACAAATTCATCTTTTGTTTATTAAAATAATATAAAATTCATATTATTAAAAAATTAATAAAATGGGACAAACTTATAATATTAGATTAGATTTCTTTGTGCACCAAACACAAAGAATTTACTTGTCCCCTGAGAAATAACGTTAAAAGTAAGTGTGTTTAATTGAAGAGAAATAATAAAAAAAATGAAGAGAGAGATTAGAGAGAAGAACCTTGGTGCTGCAGGCAAGATTGAGATGTCAATGTAGTTGAGATGTTATCTTCTGCTAACTTTCCTTGGTTCCTCCTTCCTTATTTTTTTTGTTTAAAAAAAGATTAAAGAGAAAAATAGTACCGTGAGTCCTATTCATTTTAAAATTCTCACCTCTGTCAATAACCAATCTAGTCTCAAACTAGTCTCCCTCAATTTTATCCCCGCAAATTATCTTTGTTTGCAAAAACAAACAGACTGTTAAATATATATATATATATATATATATATATATATATATATATATTAAAAATTTATACCATACATTTAATTATAAAATTTATTAAAATAAATTACACTAAAATTTTTATTGGAATAAATTTAAAAATTTGTAATATATTTTCATAAATTTCAATAAACTTACAATAAACCCTTAAAATGACGTGGTAATCTTATGAGTCGTGAAAAGTGATACTGTCTGCCACTCATGCTTATAGCAAGGTGAAATAAACACATATTACACTTTTTAATGGAGTCACAAAGTTGTCACTTATTGTGATATTTTCTTGTTAAAGACAAAAACGTGTTTTACTATCTTTACAAATGCATCTTGGGGTCGGCATTGAGGGGATTATGCTTGGATCTTTGTTATAGAGAGAATTTGTCGTGTTTCTATTCATCCCCTCTCTTAAGATTTTGTTGTCTTTAATCAAGGCTCTTTTTCGTCGTTTTATGTAATTGTGTATTACTTTCTTGAAAGCTTGTTTCTAAACTTGAAATTCTAATCTAAAAATTACATTTTGACGCAACCAAATCATTCTCTTTCTTCGTCCAATTAATTAGAAAAATATTAACATAAACCCCTAACAAATTATCATTCAATTACAAATCATCATAAATTATAAATTTATTGCCTTCTATAATAATTATCTAAAACTTATAATAACTATAACAAATTTAACCATATTCTTGTCCTGCGTTGAGGACAGCTAAAGGGAAACTCTGTAATGACAAGGTTGAATATTCATTCGATATTTCGAAAGCGAATCAAGTCTTTGATTTATCTTTTGAAAGATCAACATATTTGTTTGATGAGAGATCAACACCGTTTAACTTGTAGGATTATACTTAAATGTTATTTCTTATGTACAATAAGGAGACTAGGCGAAACCTTTAAGTTTTATAAAAATATTGATATTTTCATCCAGAGTTCAGGTTAAGCAATATAAGATAATGCGGAATCCATGTTCAGCACCATAAATGCATATGAAATTTAGAGTTTTTAAATTTTTTTTATTCAAATGAAAAGGTTGAACTGATAGAATTTTTTTATAGGTATATATAAGAATCGGAAACATATACACAGAAATTTATAATAATTTATATAATATATTTAACTAATTAAGTTAGACTTTTTTAATTAAACTCTAGCCTAAGTGAGTTTATTGTAATTTACGCATATTATTTAACTAATTGAGTTTGATCATGTAATTTGGAATTGTTTTAACTTGAAAAGAAAAAATGAGTAAGTTATTGAGACTAAAACTAACTGTACTAGTTCATTTGCTACTTTAGATGTGAAATAGACAAATAGACAAACAAGGAGGTAAAAAAAAGAAAGAGATGACACATAAAGGTGAAAAGGGAAGTTTGGTATTTCATTAAAACATTTGATTTGTTTCCTGAGTTTCTCTCTTTGTCCAGTAGGCAGGCAACACAATCCTCTTTTCTATGTTAAAATCATTGATCATTTTCACTTTCTTATTTTCCCATGTGGAACCACTTTTGACTTTAACGGAAGAGACAGATCAGCTAGTGAGATATCAACTAACCTAACCCTAGCTAGGGACTAGAGAGCTTTAATTGAAGGGTAGTTTTCACGTAGTATATTTCTTTAGGCTTTATGGGTGTAGTAATTCTTGGAGAAAGTTTTTCTCTTCCTCTGTCTTAACCATGTCGGATTGTGTTAACCTTTAATTTGCGGAAAGGCTACTACACATTTGTTTGCCCTACAATCCTTTGTTTCTCTTGTTTACAATTACAATGCCCCTTTTTAAAAGTCAATACAATATAGCAACGTAATCATTTGAGTCATGTTTCAAAATTGCATTCTAGCCATTAACTCAATATTACAAAGAGCATGTAAATCTGGTTTCACAACTCACAAGTATTGAGATTGAGGGGGTGGTTGATATGTAATGTTATTTACCCAATAAAATTAAGCAGCCAACAAAACCAAAACCAAAAGGAGAGAAACAATGAAAAAAAGGGAAGACATATGGTAGAGAAATAAAAAAGAATTAGACAGATAGAGAGACAGAAGAGGATTCAAGTCCAGAAAAGAAAAGGTATATATATATATATGTAAAAGAGAGAAAATTTGTAAAAAATATTATAAAAATTTGTTATATGATTAACCTTATTTATTGGTTTAGGCTAGTCAGAAGTTGATAACATAATCACTGACCGATAGATCCTAAATTAGGGTGGACAATTAATTTAAAAAATAAAAAAATTATTATTATTATTATATGAAAAGAGGGAAAGAAATTAGAAACAATGAATTCAAATATAGAGGGGATAAAATATATTTATTTATTATATTTATATGTAATTTTTCAAAGATGATATGATGGGGTTTGAATGCACTCGCTAACTGTAACGTGGATCCGCCCCTGAACATGACCATGCCACCATATTTTCATGCTTTCAAGTTTTTGGCATAGCAGTGGCAATGAAATGTAATCCCATGAGCTAAGTAAAATCATGACTAGCTACTTTAACGATAAATAAGATCTAAGATAAATTTTAATATTTTTTTAAAATTTAAATGTGAGAGATATATTTGAGGTCTTTTTAACAATATGTGACATTTTTTAATATATTAGACTTTTTTGCTTTATAAAAATTAATAGAAAATATTTTTTAATTGGTGAGTATTTGATTGTTTTACCCTTGAAAACCGAGGCCGATTAAAATTACCTAAACTACTCATGCTAACCCAATATTGGTGGCTTATAATTGAGTATATCTAATTAATATAAAATCTAGATCTCTTCCCCACATAATTTTCTACTTCGAAATGCACCAACAGACAATACACAAGATCTAAAGGCTTTATTCAAGATAACTTTGCACAACCATTAGAATACAAAATTGTGATAGAGTGAACAGAAACATAATAGAATAGAACTGATGTCTAGTCTAGTTGCTTCATAAAAAGATTCTCATTGACTCCAGAGATATATTTTTAAATGAGCAACTGAGATATGCTATCGGCTTTCTGATTCAGCAAGATAAAGAAAAAGCATCATTTAATCCCTAAAAAACAAAAAATAAAGGAAAAGAAGCTCGTTATCAAAAAAAAGTTTAATATGTATGCACTAATTGTGTATGTTTTCTACTATCATTATTTAAATTATTTTAAATAATTTGTATAATTTTTATACTGTGTGTGAATGTAGAGTCCATTTTCTCTTATCAAAATACCATCTTCTTTCGAATTTTTTTGCCACTTCCATTCTCCCTGTCCAAACAATACTGCCCCTTGTATAGAAAGCCGTTTCTTTCTCTTGAAGTCACCAGCTTCTTAAATATTCCGGTTTCGTATGGAAGAATAATGCTATAGTAGTAATGTTGCTTTTCTTCAAAGCAAGAATCACATTTTTTTTCTCTTGCAAAACTTTCTTCCTTGGTTTTATTAGAAACTTGTTCAAGGCTTAACAAATAGCCTAGATTTCACTAATCAATGATCAGTCAATTTGACTGTCAATTAGGAAATTTGAAAAAAAAAATAATACAAAGACCAAATATTAATGCATAAAAGAAGAGATGACAACAGACACTGAAGTAAGAAGAGATGACAACAGACACTGAAGTTGTGGGAGGATAATTTGAGTTTGATTCCACAAAATACACTCTTAAGATGGATGAAGAGGTTTAAGTGTGATTAAATTCTGAATCAAGAATTAGTCTTATAATCGACTTAAATGACTGAAACTTGTGGAATAACTCGGGATCCCACAAGAAAGCTAAAAATCCTAATGATGGTGGTTGAAAAAAAAAGAGGATGACATATTGCTTCATTTATTTTCTCCTCTTGATATGGCTGCGTATGATAAAAAAATGTTTGATTTTCTACCTATGACTGCACATGTCCAAAAGCTTCTTCCTTCCTTCTACTATTTCATCAAAGAAATCATCAAGTTGCCCCGTTATAGTCTCGACCCCACATCTCAACAACCCAAAGCAACTCTTGACGTTGTGAATTTTTTCTTGGATCTCATGATCAGCATGCCCTTCTTCATAACAACTTATTGCTATTCTCTCCAACTCCAGTTTTAGTTCCTCCATGGCATTCTTTGCTTTTTGAAACTCAAACAGCAGAATCCCTGGCTGCCCCCCTTCAATATTCTGGTCTATCTCCTCTGCCACTTTCTGCTGCAGTATTGCCATTGAAACCATGAAGCCAGTGGATCCAAAAACCATGTGCCCATCGTACCCTTGGTGAAAGCAAGAGGAGGACCAACAATACGCAAGTCCGCTAAGCAGAATCATCAGAAGCAGTGAACTAACACTCCGCATTGCATAGAGAACACCTCGGAATCCACTGAATCCGTTTAACTTGGATTCCATTGAGATGTTCTGAATCAAACATTGAGACAACGGTTCAATCCTTGTTTCCATCAAGCTCCTGTTTTCCTCTTCCAATCCTAGAATCTCCCTTTGACAAACATTTATCGCTCGAATGACCTGTATTACATTATTAAACAAGTTTTTCGTATCAAACATATGTATCCTCCATAAAAAATAATCCTACTTGAGTCAAATGAAATCACTATGATAAACAGTAATATAAAAAAAACATGTGTATAGTATTAGTCGGATGATTAAGAAAGAAGAAAATGAGAGAAAAATTGTGGGTTTAATTCTTTTTGTTAACAAAAAAACTAAGAAACTAACCATTAATATTTGACGATAAAAAAAAATATGAACCTGACGTGAAAGTTGTGGAGTAAAATAATGGTAAGCATCCAAAGAAGAAGCTATGTTAGAGGCAGCTAAATAATAATTTTCCATTCCAGAAATGGCAGACTTGAGTACATGGCAAGCATCCCAAAGCCTGGAGCTTTCGTCCATGTATTCATCCAACCATTTGCCTCCAACGGGCAACCAAAGCTTGCGGACCAAAATGGTGAGTTGGGAATGGAAGGATTGGAGAGAGGAGATGACCTGTGAAAGGAATTGGAATGACATGAAGGAGGAGTGGGAGAGGAAGGATTGGTGGAGTTCATTGAGTCCTTGTGTGAGCAAGTTGTAGAAGCCACTCACAGAAGAGTTAGAGCCCATCATGCAATTGCAAGTTGATGGAGATTGATGGATGAACTTATATATGTATATATAATTGGCTATCAAAGAAGTGGGTAACTTGGGAGCTCAGGTTTCTATGGTCCTGTTGGGTGCAATTATGGTTGTTTCCCAAACAGTGGAAGGGATGATTGGGAATCTGCTAATATAAAGAGAGAGAGGGAGGGAATGAATGAAAGCAGAACAAATGAAATAAAATAAGGTAAAGTTTCTTTTCAATTTACCTGACAACTCTTTTTTTCCTTGTTTGTTATATATTCCTTCAAGGACTTGGTGTTAAGTGGTAGAAAGGAATAATATTAACAATCTTGGAGCTCTTCGTATACGATATATATGTTCGATTGTGTTCCTTGGGGGGTTAAAGTTTGACTACTTTGACTAAGATTCTGCTTCTCATTTTTCCATTTTGATTTGGTTCCCTTTTGGATTGAGTGCTGTGCTGTGCTATCCCTTTGGCTTCTTCCTTATCCTCTCCTCTTCTCGCACCCTGCACCTTTTTTGGTTTTGTATTCTTAAAGAAAGTTTGTACATAGTTCCATTTTGTTTCTTTTGAAAAGAGAAGTGAATGATAGGGTTCTGTGTACTGAGTATTTTACACATTACTATGCAGATTCTTCTTTCTCCTTTAGAACCCAACATTCTATAAGAGGCATTAAATTAAATCACACTCATTTGCATGAAATATAATATAATCTATAACGCCAAACATGTTGCCAACGATTCTAGATAGCACATTCATATGGTGTGATGTGTCTTCTTGTATGGACCATCCTTTTTACATACACAAACAAAGGCTTTAACAAGACAATTCGGTTTGTTTGTGTTACTGAGCGAGATAATATTGCAAACAAAATCTGCCAGTTGGAAGATGATCATCTTCACTTTATCTGCAGAGGCGAGCAAATCTAGTCAAACTGAAGCTAAATTTTTCACATTATTATTATATTCACTAATGAATAATTTGCATAATGGAAACAAAAATCATCATTTCACATCTCAAAAGGTGTATAACAACTTGAATAAAATCCTCTCTGGCGACTGCACCTTTTAACAAGGAAAGAGAAAGATTCGCAGTTAAGTTTAGAATGGAAAAAAAAAGAAGAAAATGTATTAAATGCTATGAATGATGTAATTCTTTCTTCTGTATATGATATTAGTATAAAATTGTTATCCTGGGAAATATTTATAAATTTTTTTATCTTTACGATTTATTTCATAAAAACAAGAGGTTAATTAAAATTTGAATTTTTGACAAATTAATTAAGAAATACAAACACAGAAATAAGATAAAAAGCAGTATAAGATAATGTAAGAATAAAGATATTAAAAAAAATTCAAGATTGTAATAGAAGTATGGGATTAAATTAATACAAAGCTTCATCCTCTATAGATAAAAAAAGGTATTGTTGGTGACTTTCGTACGGTGTAACAAAGTTGAAGATTCGTTTTTTGTGGTTTATTTCAACAAATCATTGCAGAATTTAAGAACAACAAACGAAATCAAAGTATACCTAGAAAGGACAACACTTTAATCGCTCTTTCCATTTGATTAGTCCGATTTTAAGGGCAAATGCAACCTTTAAAGGAAACCATATCACATATTCAAATATTCACGAATATTGGTCTTGTATTATAAAAAATTCCCTACTTGTTGATAATATAGTCTTTGTTAAGGGCATCTAAATTAAATATATTAGGTCTCGATATCAACTAGTCATTATCCGCGGTATGGTTAGTTCTCGGTAATTGGTTAATTTTGGCACAAAAGAGGTTCCATTTTTATTTTAATTAGGATTAGAATATCTCTAACAACATTCATATGTAGATTTGTTGATTTCTTAGACTCTTAACAGGTCTCATGGATTCGAATCAGAAAATGATTTGTATGTTTGAGATAGTTTAAATAAAGTACTTCTTGCGAATAATATGTCGAAATCAAGTAGTTATGCTTATCATTGTTAGAAAATGAAGGATTATCGATCAGAGGCGTTATTTATTCTTTTTTCTTAACAGCATAACCAGAAAATTATCTTTCTTTAAAATTTCATAAAACTTAGAACTCTGGCTTAGGTTCTTATTCGTGTAACGTAACCGTTAATTTTCATAAATAGAACAGTCTCAGTTTTGAGAAGGTAATAATTTCTTTTTTCAATGATATACAAATATGTAAATTAATAATGATTGATCATTGTGATAATTTAGCTTAGAATAATAAATTGCAATTCACGCACTCAATCATCTTTTTATTCTCCCTGTGAAATAAGTTATTGGTATGAGACGTCATTCACACGCTTATATATTAGTTGAAAGTGAATAAGTTAGTTGAAAATTAATAAGTTGTTTTTATTTAATTAGAAGCATTTGTTAAAATTAACCGGTAAATTAGTTGAAAAATATAAAAGAATTTGTATGTATGAGTTTTTTTATGAGAAAAAGGATTATATATTATTAGTGTAAAATTTTTTACAGTTATTTAACATATCATTTATGATAAAAAAAATTTACTTTTAAAATAATTATTTTAAAGTAATTCAAAGGATGAGTAAAACTGTTTTATAATATGAATATATAGACATTAAACTTAGCAATTTTAATGTTATTCTGCAAGAAAGCAAAATGTATTTAAACAGTTGAATTGATTGATAAAATTAAGATCATTTAGCATCGAACAAATTTGTGAATTATGCACTCAATTATTTTATTCTCTTCAAATAAATTTCTGGCTTATTAGCGGCACGAAGTTGTTTGAAATGTGAACACTCAAGTAAGGTGGTTCATGGTAGTAGTATGAATGTCTGTCAAAAATATTTTGACACTTAAATTAATAGTAACATTATCACATTTCGAGAGATTAAACCTTATGAGACTTATGATGTTGAGAGTGAGCTTCTATTCCACACTTAAATTATTTTAATACTAGAGATCACGATTTGTTATTAGGGATGATGATATGTAGAGCGTAGGCCGAATGCCACAAAATCATTCCCCGCATCATACTTGTGAGGATAGAAACTTAGGTCTAGAGTCCAATTGTCATTTCCATTGCGGCTAATGCGAAAGTGAGATTTTAGACTAATGATGTATAAATTATTTTTTATTTAAATATCTAACCAACACTTTTTAGTTTTCTTTATATTTATTTCTATCATGTCATAAATTTATCATATTTATAACACATTGAGTGTCTATTAAACTTTTTTTCAGATATTAAGCTCCACTAGGACTTCCGTTTTGAGTACATTTTCATTTTATTTTTTGAAACAAATTTTATTGATTCTTATTGTATTGTAAGTTGTAACCTTTATTTCTTTTGGTTGTTTGATTTGTCGGGTATGATTAAGACGATTTTATACTCACATTTTAAAGAGTGTTAGTGTCTTAGCTAGTTGTTTATTTCATGTCATAATTTGCTTAGCTCCACCTTACAACATTTTGTTAGAAAGGAAGTTGTTAATTAAAAACCATTACGTTATCCCCCATCAACTTATGATTAATGTCACTGTTTGTTTGGTGTTATAATAACCATGTCATCAAGCTGTTGGGCTGGGTCAGGCACTTAGACAGGTGGTTTGGTGAATTGGTCGGGGTGCTGCCTAGCAGAGCACACATGGCAGGTCTTTCCCATTACGGTTCAATTATGTTATGCTAAATTAATAAATTGTTCAAGAATAACGATTTGAGTTGCATAATTTGATTCCTACTACCAAGGCAATGGAAGTACTTTTGATCTTGTTCCTCCAGCAGCTCAAACAATTCTCAACTAAATTTTTTAATTAATCCAACACCAAAAGAAAAAGAAAAAATGTCAACTATATTTTCAGTTTTTTGTGTAATAGGAAATGGATTTTCAGTTATTGGAAGTAAAAAAAAAAAACTAGTTTCCAACCAAACCACTTCTTTATGGCTACAGGAAGAAGACAAAATTACTAACACAAAAGAAACATCTAAGTAAATCTGTTGTGCGAGATTATATATATATTTACACTTGACATTTTCGCATCTCAGCTTATCCAACAAAAAAAAAGTTTGTCATTATCTCTGATCACATCAACGGAGTCTATTTCAGCTCCTTCTTCATTTGTCACCATTGCATCTTTTGCATCAAACCCAAATTTTTCACCTGTTGAAGAAGATACAATATACAAACAAAAACATTTTAGTGTACTAAGACCTGCAAATTTTCTTTCTCAAACAATGTACACAATAATATAACAAAAATCTATACTTTTTTGATGGATTTATATAGACTCAAGTTTATGGGTCTAACACAAAATCTTAAACTCAAGTTTATGAATTTTTTCTCACTTATATGGTATATGGTGTTCAAGTTTTTTATTTCTATCTGATGTGAGGCTTCACCTCATACTTAGTTTTTTCATAATTTCAGTAATGAATTGATGGGAACTTGAAATGTTACCTGCAATAGTTTTTAGTTCCTCTATTGAATCAGGCAACCTTATTAGCTTCCCAGCTTCCATGGAACATTTTTCTCTTCTAACTACAGGGTGACCTCTATATATGCTTACCCTTGGAAACTTTAGTCCACTATTAGATCTTCCTCCATTGTGCTCCTGCTCTTGATGTCTCCCTTTTAATACAACTTCACTGAGCATGACCTCAGTTACATTAATTAGATGCCCAATTTCACGCTTCTGCAGCATTTCATTTAAGGTGGATGAACAAAATTCATGGTTATGCACATCAGAGACATCAGCACCATTCATGACAAGCAACTGAACCATGTCAACATGATTTTCGGCCATGGCAATTTGGATTGCAGTTGTATCACGGTGATCTTTGGAGTCAACGTTTAGTCCTTGCCTTAGAAGATCGGTCATCACTGTTAGTTCATTTCTTTTTGCTGCTGTACACATGAGATCGCCTGCTATGTTTGGATCAGAGAGAGCAGAAAGCTGGAAGAGGATCCGGAATATTGAGTAATGTTTTGATGCTATAGCATCCCATAGTGCAGTGTTACCATTCATGTCTGGCAATAATTAGAATATAAATCATTTCATGAAAGTGAACTATATATAATCAAGAAAAATTCAGAGGGAAATTTAAGTTTAAGAAAGGGAATAGGTATGTTATACCTTTTATATGCATGTTGCATGCATGCTTGAGTAAGACTTTAACACACCCTTCATGCCCATTTGATGCTGCTATGTGCTGCACAACAGGTAACAATTTGTTTTGACAAATAAATCTACTTTTACAGTTGTTGTGATAGAAACTATAGTAAAGGAAGGAACTAATCATGTAAAAGGTTAAATTATTTGGTAAAGAGGTCGGTTGCTTTATATATATATCTATGAGATCTGGACCAGAGATTCAAGATCAATTTTAGAATATACAATTTTTTAATTTGATTTAAAGAAATATAAACATGCTCTTTGAACCAGAGATATGAACATACCAATGGAGTTTTCCCTTTGGAGTCTCCAATGTCAGGATCCAAACCTGCTCTTAGAAGCTCCTCAAGAAAAGCAGCATTGCCAGTGCTTGCCACAGTTAGCAAGTTCACAGCCATGTTAGGGTCCTCTTCTTCTACGTTCTCCACCATCAAATCTTTGATACTCAGATCCTTAACCTGCTTGAAATGCTGCATTTTGCATCACAGCTATGATGTTTCAGAATTGAAACCAACCATAAGAAGCATTAAGACCTATAGCCAAGATAGCAAGTACCCCCACCTGAAGAAAATTTTTGAGTATTTGTATGTTATCTTCTCTTTTAATCTGCATTGCTTCTAGAAGAGTATTGGTCTTGAGTCTCAGGAGCTGTGTGAGAGTCTTGGTTCTGTAGGTAAGGCTCTGAGGTCTACAACAAAGTGCACCAAACTCTCCAAACATTTCCCCAGTATGTAGAGTCCCTAAAATTCTTTCTTTCTCCGTTTCAGTATCGAGGATCTCCACTTCGCCAGAGACTATTATGTAAACATCATCTGGTGCTTCATTTTGCATGATAACATCCTCTCTGGGTGGTATGTATTCTGCCTTCATTTTTGCAACCTGCACATTAACAATTTATCCCATCAATTTAATTGCCCAATGGTTGATTTAAGTCCGTCCATACAATTTTATTTTTTTTATCGGCAAATGTTAACTGTTAATTTTAAGTTCATATAATTGTTAGAATAAAGTTTAGTTTTTCATACCAGGGACAAAATAATTTCTTTTGAGACGCCTTTGAAAAGATAGACTTTCTCTACAGTTGCAAAAAACAAATGCTGGCAGATGCTTTTGCAAATCGACTTCGGAAGCTGTTCAATAAGCTGATGCTGGTTCAAGCTCTCTGCCTTAAATCTTAAGCACATGTAAGCCAAGATCTGCTCTTTTAACCTTGGAGGCAACCGATTTCGGCACACAAAATTTGATGCTGCTTCAATGCTATTTCTCTGCACAGATAATACCATGAAACTACATGAGACATTAGTCACAATTGCATATAATTCCTGCAGGGTTCCACGAAACCTACAGAGATTCCTTCCAATTTGTCAAGAATCTGAACTAAAGAAAGTAGAAAACATGGTGTAAAGAGAAAGAGATAGAGAATTTTGGCAGAGAAGACTATCCAATATCACTATTAAGAAAGATTCACATATACACCAGCATTTCTAACTTAAGGGAAGACCAAAACAGCCAACTGACAAATATTAACTAATAGAATCTAAAACTAACTTTTAACAGAAGTAACTAATTCCCAGATCACCGTTTAACAAAGTTATGAATAAGAAATATGATGACATAAATATAATCTCCGACACTAGGAAATCATAACCTATATAAATTATTTTATATAGTACATGTACATGACCTGAAGTTTATTTATATCTCCTGGGTGAACCAAAGAAAAGTGACATAAATGTGAAAAAAAATACTTACAAACTCCATGGTACGGCGAGTTCCTTCAACAACAAGATTTGTCATGTTACCAATCAAGTAAGCAGTTAGGCCAAGGTTAAAGAGCATGTAGAAAATAATGAAGATCATTTCTATGGTGTTGACAGCGTGGAGGTCACCATAACCTACAGTGGTCATGGTAGTGATGGACCAGTACATGGCTGAAATGTATCTGATCCGAAGGCTTGTCTCTCGGAAGTTTGGATTCACAGCTCCAATCCATGTCTTTCCTTGGTGGGGGTAACGATCAGCTAGCATGTAATACAGACACCCAGCACAATGAACTGAAAAAAGTGTTACCTGCACCCGTTTTCATATTGATGTTTCAATATTTTCTATTTCAAACAATAATCTGTCATTTATCTGGTCAAAAGCTGAATGTTTTATTTTATTTTATTATTTAATATTTTCAAACTTTTATTTTTATACCCATTAGTCTAAATCAGTGATAACGTGACATTGTTAGTCTATCACATCATCACTTAATCAATAACATGATAGTGTGTTAGTTTGTTACATTATCATTTAATTAATCAAGATTAATAAAAGGTATACAAAATAAATATTTGAAAATGTCATATAGTAAAATAAATAAATATAAATAAATTCAGGAATTAAACTGAAAAAAAGATATATTATAAATATTAAAAAAAAACATGTTTAAGCCTATAAATAAAGTCCTTTGCGCAGCAAATAGTATTTTGTAAACAATGGCAAAATCCTGAAAAATGAGTAGTTTTAATGAAACAATGTGGCAGATGTTTATTGACTAAAACATATAGTGGATATAATTTTTGACATAGGAGTGAAATGAAATATGACATACAGAAAGAAGCCTAGCACATCGGACCCAGAAATAGCTGAACCTGATGTCTTTCTCAAGCCTGACAAATGAATGCAGCTACATAAATTTTAACATGGTAATAATAATGATAAAGTGGATTGATTATTATTAGAAAAAGTAAGATGGAAAACCTTGTGAAGTATTGCTTGACCCGTCTGATTCTCCAAAATCTGAGCAGGCCCAAGAGGAAGTATGGGAGGCCCACTTTCTGTCTGCCAGTGAACAAATATCCAATTGCCTCATATGGTATAGTTGATGCCAAATCCATCACGAACCATGTAGACAGGTATCTACCTCATTACTAACACTATCATCATTAGTTTTACTTTACTGCATATGTATATAATTAGGACAAACTTTGCAAAACAAGACCACTTAGTTACATAATCTAAATTTATTAAAATGCAAATTAGATGGCACTTGCTTATAAGAGGAGTGCTAGGTATACCCTGTTTCTATTTCCTTTGTTTCAGGTGATTATTTACTCTTCTAACTCTTAGCTTCTCTTTGATTATGGGAAAAAGATACTACTCAAATTACTCAAGAAATGTGTTCAATATGAATTATTAAATCCCAATATGACACGAAGAAATTTTTATGAAAACGCAGTAATTTCAAATCAATCAACATGGATATGCATGATTCAAAGGAGAGTGAAAATAGGTATCATTCTCCAATAAAATAACACATAAGAGTCGGTAAGTTAGGCACTCCAAGATTTCGTACCATTTTTCAACTTTCATATTTAAAAAGAAAATGTTTATAGTATGAAACTAAGAATGGCCTACGTGACAACATGCCAAGATTAAGAACTTGTTTGGGTAAGTTTCTTTCAAAGCACTTCTAATAAAGAAAAAAAATAAAAATTGACCGAAAATTAATTTAGAAGACTGAATAGCAACAAAAAGTGATGCAAAAAGCAACCAGTCACCAATTCTGATTGCTATAAATACTGGACCCTATATTTATATTGGGCTGGCCCGTTTTTGACTTTCTAGTATCTACTGATTTATTTTATGGGACTTGGACCCTGACCAATATTTTGGTGATAAAATTGAACCAGATGTCCGTTATCTAATTTAGTTCTAGAAAACAATAATCATTAAATATTATTAGGACAAAGGCCTCTATAATTATCGGGTTGAATTTGATTGATTATTCAAAACTGACCGCTGAAAAGTTGGTCTAACACAAATCAAAGTTATCAAAATTCGATGGAAATTAGTCCCCGCGTTTACCCTCTCCCAAAAGAGGAATTGGATTTTGGAAAGAATTAATCCCTCATTCATGCTTTCGGAGGGAGAATAATATTTTATACCAAATCTAGTTCTTTCTGTTAAGACAATAGTATTAAATAGTGTACGGTGAATGAACCTTAATTATATTAGAATAATAACACTTTTACTTTATATTCTTACATTCAAATTCTTTAGAATCATAAAACAGTAAAATTGTTTTGGTGGTTTGCATACATTCACGGCAAAAGTTATCCATTATTCTATAAACATACATTCACGGCAAAAGTTATCCATTATTTTAGGCGTTTGCATGGTGGAGATTAATTTCAAGATAGCTGAAGACTTGTACGTATAAATAAATTAATTAGTTTTTTTTGTTTGTCCTGATCTAGAAAGAGGGAACCACCACTATAAATATGACCCAAATAAATAATTAATTAGCAGTTATTAGTAGTTGCCAAGTTTGGTTTCTGCAACAGATTATTAATTCTATAGAATGGGACAAAAATGAGTGATTAACTAACCTTACTACAATCTTCTTCTTGTCTCGAACTAGTAGATGAGTGGTTCGATCAATGTAAGCCACGAAGAATGTCAAAACAATATCAATACCGAAGAAAAGATCAACAACAGTGTCCACAATATAGATTTCCTTATTGGAAGACTTGTGCATGAAAGCAACTTCAAAGGGATACACCCATGCAGAATAAGCTACCAGAAGAACCATAAAACTCTCCCAACACCTGCACATATATATATATCCAACCAAAATTAAAATTTTAAACTCCTTAATAGTTTTTGAACACCAATTCTTCATTATGGTCAAAATCAAAATATATATTTGCTTCAAAGGAGGTACACTAAAGAATTATCAAGTTAAAAGCCAAAAATGTTAAGTAACTAAAGAACTTTAAAATTAATTTTTTTTTTAAAAAAAAAGTCTAACAAGCTGATATCATATTAATTCACCTAGAGAAACACACACGTTTGCTTTTTCCAAATCGGGGTCTTAATTAATTAGTGGTAAGGTAATTATTGTACCTGTATCTGGAATCCATTGGTGATATGATCCATCCTTTTGAGTTAACTGGATTCTGGCTTGAAACACCAAGTGGGGGGAGAATGAGCTTTGAAATATTCCGCAGATTGAAAGAGGGAGACATATGATCTTCTTCATTGAGATGATTACGCTCT
This sequence comes from Glycine soja, assembly GCF_004193775.1. Lineage (NCBI taxonomy): Eukaryota > Viridiplantae > Streptophyta > Magnoliopsida > Fabales > Fabaceae > Glycine > Glycine soja. Next base: position 15,135,784 of record NC_041009.1, on the reverse strand, counting down.
ACTGAATGATCATGCTCTTGCTTGCTGTAACTCTTCTTCAAGCTAGAGGCTAGTTGAGGATTGTATGAACTGAAGTTCATCCCCTCCATTTCTACTTCTTCTACAATTAACACAAAATTATTGGTTGGTGGATTTTCAGAAAGACTTATAAGGAGGTTGGCATATAGAGAAAGAGGTTAGAGTAGATTCTAAGAAAAATGCTTGTTAAAGGGGAATAGACAGAAAGGGCAATGCAAGCTCAAGGTATATATAAGGAGCAAGCTAAGAGCTTTTATGATGATGATATTATTGTGGATGTATGTATGTAGGAGAGTTGGCAGTGTAGCACTAATGAGGAATGGTGACCCAAGAAAATGAGGTCTTGATAGCGAATAATTCTAATTCTAATGGTATAGCCCTTAGTTTGTTATGTATTTATACGTTAGAAAACCGCCTTAATTTTGGTCAATTTTAACTCACCTTAACTGTGATATATTTGATTGTCAAATGTTTCAGAAAATATTATCTAATCTCAAAGACTAAGTGAAATATCATAGGATAATCATCTTTTTCTAAATAACTTGAATTTATAAGATTGAGTTAATTTTTTTATCAATAAATATTAATTATTAGAATATTAGTTTAATTAGCAGAAGACTTGAGTAAGTTTTAACCTCAAATTCTCAGGTTATATGAGATAAAGCCAATTTGAAGTAAAAAAACGTGGGGTATAATTATCAGGACTGCTGTGGTGCAGATCCACGAACCCCGTGCTCATTCCTCCCTCTTTCCTTCTTGCTTCCTAGCTTACCCCCCCTTGTATAATGGCACAATATTGGAACATCATTTTCTGATGTTAAATATTTGGTTGACAGGTTCCAATAATAGGAAAAACACGTACAAAGTTTGTGACCAGCTACAAATTATTGAAAGGTAAAGAATCATGACATCCACGTGCATTGCAAGAATTTATGTGGTTTGTATCTTGGCATGATAGTTCAAAAGTAAAAAAAGAAGGTAATTTCTCTTTTTGTTGTTTTCAGACTTGAATATATTTTTATTCTTATAAATTAATACTTTTTTTTGTCTTTATAAATATATTTATTTTATTTTAATCTATTTAAGTTTATGTTTTTTTTTATTTTAATTCTGTAAACACAAATTTATTATAAATGAAAAAAATTAGAATCTTAAAAGAATTAAAAGAACTAAAATTGATAAATCATAAACTTTTGCATGGATAAAAAAACAAAAAAAAAACTTAAAAGGATAAAAATTAAAAAAACTAAAATTTATAAAAACTAAAATTAAAAAAATAAAATTATAGGGAAAAAAATGTTAACGTATCGGGTTTGTATACACAGAAATTTTGACTTAAAAGTAAAAAAAATTTGAACACTGGACCGCAGGAGCTAAGCTACTGTTGGGTATGCATGTTGTTGTCAGAGGCTAGTATGCCAATTAATGGTAATTGGTGACTTGGTGCATTAGTGAATGGGTTAATTAATAAGATCAGAAAATTCATTTTGACACTTTTCTTAGCGATAAGAGATGTTAATCACCAAAAAAGAAGAAAGAAAGAAAGAAAGAAATGGTAACGTTTGTTGAATTTGTGCACGGTATCACAACCATGTTAAACTAATTAGTCACTTCATCTTCCAATTAGAAATCCGTACATGTAGTGTTAAACATGTGTTGGTGATAATTAATTTGACTCAGGCGTGTGTTCGCATGCAAGAATAAGAACAAAGGTAACTTTATAAGTTAAAAGAGAGGAATTTCTTGTCTATATCTTTATTTTTTAAAATAAAAAGTAAAAAGAAAACGATTGAGCATAGTGACAATAGTTAATTTTGAAATGTGAATGTTAAAAATATGTAAAGTGTGTGGCTGACCCCAATCACGAAAGTTTTGTAAGAAAATTGGAGCTAGCTAAGATTCATGAAAAAAAAATGATATATATATATATATATATAAGTAATTTAGAAATAAAAAATATGTATACAAAAAAGATAAATTATCTTTATTAATAATTTTTTGCATATTTGATTCAAGTTTATTTCTTTTAATAATATGATGAATAATGTTAAATTATTATGTATGATAAGATTATTAATTTTTATAATAATTATTTTAAAAAATATATTTTAGGGAGATTTCTAATTGGTGTATGGAAATTAATCCAAATTTTGTGTACCTCTAAAAAAAACCTAGATTCAATGCTTGTTCTTGAGTCAAATAAACAAGAGCCAACCATAATATACTCACCATCATGGTCATAAATATGGTAGAAAGAAAAAATAATAATAAAAAAGCAGAACCTTATTCTGCAGGGCTCTTTGATGTTGCGTTGCATGTACTACCTCAGCATAATTTCTACTGTATGTTTCAAGCATAGAACAAATAAAGTAGAAAAAAGAAGTTATAAATTAATTAGAGACCGAGGAAGCATGATTTTCTTGAATGGTTATAATGATTTCTGAGGATAAATTTGACCACAACAACCACAACCACTCGCATATGGTTCTCTATTAATAATACTTCTTTGTTCTTTTTTCCTCAAAGAAATGGATTGCATGAAGACAAGTTAGTCACGTAAGTATTGGTCCAGTTATTTTGATAAGATATGAAGGTCGAATCCAACAACAATGACAATTGAAAAATGAAATTCTCCACTTTCTTTGGGACCTTCTTCCAAAATCACAAACCATGAATCGAGGACTCAGATTTTTTTTCATGGCCACGTCTCCAGGTTTTGTCTAAGAAATATAAAATAAATAAAAAAATCCTTAGTAAACGTTTAATTGAAAAATATCAACTTTTTAAAACTTCATTAAAATAGGATTTATTATATATTTTGATGAAGAATTTAATTAGAATATGTGTAGATAACTTTTATTCTATTAATTGTGAACTTTATGTATGGGAAGACAATTACCTTTTGTGATAGTTGTTTTAAAAATTATAAATTCTATTAATAATGTAAAAATTATAATAAATTAAATTATTTTGTGAAATTTTTAGGGATGTTTTATTATTATTATTTGTTATTATATTATTTATATGAAATATTTATCAATTTGATTGATGATTAATTTTCATTAAAAATTTGAATGATGTTCCATTCTTAACCATGTTTACTCTATTCTTAAGGTTCTAACCTAAATCGTACTTAAGGGAAATCAAGGTGATTTTTTTATCATTATTAATTATCATATGCTGCGATAAATAAATTAAGGTAGAAAGTACTATCGGAATCACATTGGCTTATCTTGGTAGGGATGTTGTCACAAACTCACCAGAAGTCGTAAACTAACCGACATCATAGCTTTTGTGGTGGTGATGATGATTTAAAAGAAAATAATAACGTTACGCACCTTTTTTACACACGTTATTTTATTTTACAACTTAAAAAAAAAAACTGTTATTATCTTATCACAAATTCACAACTAGCTATATCTTTTTTTTTTTAACATATGTCTCATCAAAATATGTGATGAAGTATGGCTCCTAATAAATATGTACCTAACGCTTTAAAGAGAAATAATATGAATTTAGCACTTGATCCAACTCTTCCACAATAACAATGGGAATGGAAGAAAAATACCATTATCAAAGTTGAATTCTTTATCCAAAAAATACAACAAAAATAAAAAATTACACAAATAATACATGTTCAAAATTATTCATCTCAATTTTTATTTCTTTTCCTTTCTTTTCACTTTTATTTTCCTTCCTAAACTAAATATATACCTAATTAAAAGAAAGCTGCGAAAAGCAAATGCATAAAAAAAAACCGTTGTAAGAAGTTGGAAGCATCCATGTTTCAGAATTAAATGAAAATGTCTTTCTTAACCCAAGTTAAAAGCAAATAAGCACTTAAAGCCAAATGATTTGTAGGACAAACTTAAAAAATACCTAGATTATTTCTCATATCGAATCACGAAAATCGAATTTATATTCTTTTAAAATAAGAATTTATTTCTCACCAACTGGATCTTGTATGATAAAAATTTCAAAATTCTATATTCTATCATTTTTTTTTCTAGAAATATGTAAAATGGGTATCTGAGTGATCGATATAAAGACGCGTCATGCCGGCAGCTATGGATCATTGGCTATGGCGACACTCAGTACTGTACTAATGTTTTAACTTTTCAATGAAAACTAAATAATAAGTTGGCGATCACTTTATCTATTTAATTTAATTATGGGAGCAACCTCGTTTCACTGCATTGCATATTCGAAACCCACTATTTGTGTCGACAGAAACCGTGGACTAAGGGGAATGATGACCACTATCAGATCACTAGGTTGATTTTAACCATGTTATTTTTGTTCCCCTCTGCGGCATCTCTTTTGCACTCAAGGTAATTCTGTATTCTTTGTTCACATCAAGGAACTTAATTGATTGAGCCAGTAGAAGAAAGAACCAATGTTGCACTTAATTGATTCATTTCTCCATATTGGCTGGCTACTTAATTATTATTGTTCATTGCTATTTTCACTATGAATGATTTAAATTTGAAACAAAAATAATGGCAATTGTGCCTTCTGAGCAACCAAACCACTTGTTAAAATCTTAGCACTAATGTTATGAACAAGATACGATAAAGGGTGGGTGGGGCATTTCCATTTTCATTTCCGGTTCATAATGTCAAAAGAGTACTCATTGCATACAACCATACCCTCCCCTGACAGACGTCCCCATTGCTAATTAGTGCATCATTCTTTTTTACTTCAATATTGAAATTTTGCTGAATATATATATTAGGGGTGTTTAAGCAGAAAGAAAGAAAAAGATAATTAGATATGTGACACCAACCACCAACTTTACATACAGTTGGAAAGGCCAAAAAGTCACATACAGTTGCTTGCTGCCCTATTTTCCTGAAAACCAAATTGGACCCCATTACTTTTCCAGATAAGAACTATTGGTTAAACTTGAACTGATGATTGGCACACTTAATGATAAAAACTAATTTAATTATATTGTCAAATAAACAACTGTTTATTCATGTATAGGATTCATTTTGTTTAAATTTATTTGTTAAGAAAATTGTTTTAATAAAATAAGTAATTTTCTGTTGTTTTTTTTTTTTTTGATGCGTTTATCTAAACTATTTCTGTTTAAAAAAAATAGTTGCTTGTTTTTTTTAAGAAGTAAATTCTATTTTTTTTAAATTTTTTTAAAAAATCTCTTATTTTAAAATTACATTCTTTTAAATTTGAGAAAATTGATCCTTAATTTTCTATAAAAAATGGTATAATTAACTATTACTTCTTCCATTTCATTATAATTGTCGTAATAATACATAAAGCAACAAAAATTAATAAATGGTTAAAAAAATAGTCATTTTTACAAAATTAACATAAACATCATTAATTCATTTTTATTTTTTGTTGCCCATATCATTAATATTTTAAGGAGTATAAGTGACAAAAAATAATTAATGTATTGAAAAATTAAAATATAATTATTTTGAAACAAATTTTTTCTTCATACACAATGATTATTATGGAACAAAAATTTTCATGTTACACGAAAATTATTTTGGATGAAAATTTTCAACTTAATTAGTTAGGGGACAGTTTCTTTAAATTATAAAAAATATTCTTTTAAAAATATTTTTTTAAGAAGCAAACAAGAAATTAGTTTGTTTAAACTATAAAAAAAACATTTTTTTAATAAATCACTTTTAAAAAAATAGAATTTGCTTCTTAGAGAAAATAATTTAGACAAACAAATAAAAAAAAAGTGTTTTCTTTATTAAAAAACATTTTAAAAAAATATAAGCTTAAACAAACAGGCTCAAAATTTACTTCTTAAAATAAGAAGAAAAAAGTTTAAACAAACACATTAAAAGGTATAAAACTGCTTTTATTTAAAAAAAAGCCGGCTGTAGCACTTTTTCTAATTCACTCTGGTTGTTATAGTTTTCAAAAATGATCTCTGCATTTCAATGCAAAGCCACATACATTTGATTACTTGGTCTATTTTGTTAAGTTGGATCCCTGTCACCTGGTCTCATTTTGTTTAGTTGGGTCCAAGTCACTTGGTCACATTGATCACTTTCTGTGGAACATGTGTGTTAGGGATTTCCACAAGGCTTTCAACAGTAACAACCATGGTCGCAGATTCATAAAATCTGAAAATGATTTATCGATGTTGTCCCCAAAAAGAAAAGAAAAAATCTAAGACTTTCGGAAGAACTGCAAATTCAAATCATAATCCTTCAACATACCCACATCAAGATTATGTTAGCTGCAACTATAAACAACAATCAGGGTGGCAAGTTATTAATAATTAATAATCTTATGATTTTGTTATCATCTACCCTCAAGACTAATGTCAATAAAACCGACAATATTGTCATCAGTAAAACATTTTGCAATAACCCTCATTCATGATGAAATATGCAACTGCCAAAGAAAATCCTTTGTAATTTGTCAAATGTTGCTGTTCAATTGGTTCGTAGCACGCATTACAACAGTAGCTCAAGACATTGTCCAGGATATCATGAATTTTAACACTTCGTCTACGCATAGTTTGACATCATTGAACTCAACTGAACGACAATCTCTTTTTGCCATCTGGAAATAACATGAAACCTGAACCAAACACTATAATTTAATCTTTCACAAATCAGCAACTAACATGGCAATCTCTACAAGTGAACGACCGATTCAAAATAAAACACCAATTCATCTCACAGGTTTTACAAAAGTGAAAAACATTTTTAAATCGATCTTAATGCTTAATCTAATAGTATGCTTGGATAACATGCAAGAAACAATTCTACCCCACAAAATCACGGTGATACCATGAAAAAATAAATACAAATATTTGTTGTTTTACCTTCACTGTGAAAAATGATTATTTCTCACCATGAAACTAATCCAAACATACTATAAATCTTCCAGACGAGATTTAGTTCTCCAAATTTATTATAAGGACAATTATAATAATTTATAAAGGGGTGAAATAGGGGAGGTAGCCGGAGGTCGTTGCAATGCACCACCCATTGCAAGGGAGAGATTAATAATCAGCAAATAAAGAGAATAATGTTACACTACAAGTCTATAGCGGTCTTATATTGGCCATTGCTAAATCCCAGTTTTCCCCTACTGTAAAGAAAATATTTATTGTTGATAAGAACGTAAAACAAAGGGCATTAATGGGGCAGGGGGTTGGAGGCATTGGTTGCGGCCTGCCGGTGTACCGGCTTAATCAGCATGGATAGGCAACCATGTTGGCTTTAATTGCGTTTATGTCAAGATTAAAAATTCACTAACATTTCTATCTAATCAAAATTTTCTTTATGATCCTTGAACTGGCCAACAGAGAAGGCAAATCTTCATTGCACTCCACTGTTGTTAATTGTGTTTGGTGGGAATGCAAATATATCAGCCAGGCAGTCCATGATCAGAAAGATATCATGATGCTATGCGGTGCCAAATTGCATCAAGGAACAGTTTTTTTTTTCAGGAACTTTGACTTGCACAAAACTTTTGTCTATCATGTTCACAACTCTGCCTTGGATTCCAAGTCCTCTTTCAATGCACCTTCGCTAGTCAAATCCTTTGATTGGTTAGGGGATTGCAAAGGTTCTAGATCATCACCTAAGATCCGTGCAGTGAATTTACTTGCCTCCAAATCAAGGTCTGGCCACTCTGATACTATTCGTCTTGCACCCTAAAGATCAAAGTGGAGGCAAGTTAAAAATATGTGTGAAGTGAAGGAGCTGCAAACATGTCAGCGATAATATGATGAGTTTACAAGAACAAAGAGACTTTTCACCTGAAGTTTGGGTTCTTTTGTCATGGGATTGTTGCACAGATCAATTGTTTTCGCCTTTGATTTTGTAGCATTACCACACCATGACTCACACCAAAGCCATTCTTGTGGCAGAGAGAAAATGGGAACAATATGCTGAGCATAATTAGGAAGATCCTGAACCATTGAATGCAAATTTCAGCTAAGGTCCGTCAAAAAACAAAAAAAAAAAAAAATGATATACACCAAGGGCAACAGGTGCTACATTAGAAGTAAATGAGTATGTGGTCGTCTCTATAAAATAACATGAAACCACATACAAGAAACCCATAACTTAATCAGTCAAAAAGGGCCAAAAAAATAATTTACACGAAAAGACCTATAGAAGCTATAATTTTGGTTTTCTTAAAATACACAAAAGGTATAGCATGCTAACATTTCTATAAAAAAAACAAATGTATGTTAGTTAAGCCTGCCTAAGAAATACAACACACTATAGAATAATCAAATTCACAAGGTCTACAAAAAAATTAACCAAACAGTCATTACCAAATATATAAACAAGGAGACCTGATGGTAAAAATGCCCAAAGTTTTCTTTACATGTTATTTTCTTTAATTGGGAGGGCTCCATATTTTTTTAAGAAAATCGCTACAGGGTTATACTATATGAATGAGAAGAATTTGGTTATATAACTAATGATAAGGCATCAGCATCTTTATTAAAAGTTAAACAGCTACTTTTGGACCCTCATTTAACAGCTAACGGTTTTACGATAGGTTTCTTTTCCAGCATGGTACTAGAGCTGCAGTGACTTTGGTTTAAAGATTGAACCTCACTGCCTTCAATCTTATAAAGTTTCAGTCAAAACTGAAGTAATATTTTTCAATATAAAAAAGCAATCATTTACTGTGCACTGAGATCTCACGTGTTGCTGCATGTTGTAGTTACAGAAACCATTGAACCATACTTAACCTTGTAAGTTTAAGCAATTTTTTCACAACTAAAAAAATGAACAAGAACTACTGCACTCACTCAAACCTCTAACCTGATCCAAGTTGGCTAGACTATTTGGATCCTTGCTAAGGGTTTCATAGAAAACTCTGAGATTATCTCCGGATGCAGTCTCTCGGAACTTCTTCAGGTCAACAACATACAAAGCACTGCAAGCAGAAATGGAAACAATAATCAGAGAACTGAATTAACTCCAACTTACTTTTGGCAAAAGAATCAAGAAAGTACTCACTAACCTAATATGGTATGGTTTTCCCCGCAAATGATCCTTCCAGAAACCCTATACCACAAGAATAAGGTCAACAAAGAAGTTAGTATTCTATGCTGCATCTATGCCAAGAATTCATGTACAATGACCAGAAATACAAATGATATAAATAAATTGAAGTTCAGCAGAGGCCTTTACTTGTCTCCAAAACCGATAGCCGTCCATCTCCCTATTGTTGTCACAAAATGGAGTATATGCCAGAGGTTTTCCTTTTATGTCCATGTCATAGAGTTCTCCCATGTCAGTCCTGACAATCTGATCAGCATCTACAAAAATGACCTGCAAACACAAATTTTTAAGTAAAAATTTTCTTTTCATTACCAGCATCCTTGTCAATGCCATGTGTGGTGCATGTGACACCATGACATTAAGAGTGCAGAAGAGAACAAAATAAAAGCATGGGATTTGATGCAGAAGAAGAAAATCATGATACCTTCTCCAAGGAAAGGGGAAAGATGACATCAAGGAATAAAATTTTATATGCCCAAATTATTCGCTGCTTTTCTTTCTGCTTATGCAACCATGTAGGCCATTTGTAGGTGATTAGTTCGCATTCAAAACCATATTCTTGAGCCATGTGAGGAATCAGATCCTGTTTGTTAAGACAACAAGCAAAATAGTTCGAGGAAGTTGAGCAAACTCATTATATTCCACTTTAAAGTTCCAATATACAAATGAATAAACATTGAGGCATATACTGTGTGGATGTATAACCTTAAAAGGAGGAGACAGGTAGTTCTTTATGAACCAGAATTTAACTGGACGGTGTGTATTCTTTAGAACACTTAGAATCATAATCTTTAGAAAGCGTTCATATCTGGCAAAAATACATCAACCAAAACAAAGTGAAGATTGCATTTGTGATGATAGAAACTAAATAACTCTAACAACAACAATAGCCACTAGGTGATAAATAACTATCAACATACAAAAAAAAGTATAGAATTTAAGTATAATGTAATATGCATTTAGAAGTGTACTTTTGCCTACATATTTGCTATCAGGTAAATCCATGAACACCCAACTTGTGTTTCATAAAATTTAGATAGGTTTAACCTCCCAAAATCCTTACATTCAAAGCATCTGAATATAATCATCATCCTAACTCCCTCTTTCATGTCACCAAATAGCAGTGCCTACAGTGAGTTTTATCTATTAAAAATATCAACTTAAGGCTCTAATTTCCCACTGACCTCCCTATTCTTCCTGGCATAGACCCTCCTAATGGGCTAATGCAGCCTCTAAGGGTGCATTTAGGCAAATAGTTTAGGCATTTATTCAATAAGCTTTTATCACGAGAGTTTATGCCATAAATTTGAACATGAAACTTATTCGAATAAGATAAAAAGAGCTTAGGGGAGTTTTCATTATACATAAAATAAAATAAACTTCACATAAACTCTTCCAAATTCCACCTATGTAAAACAAATAGATGAGGAAGAAGTAATTTCATGAAGGAGCAGAAAACAGGCAAAGTTTTTGCCACACATTAAATAGATGTCATGATACTTTTTGCTCAGCAATTTTTATTTTTATTTTTTGCCATGCCACATACATGTGACAGTTCCATCAATATCCCTATGAGATTTTAGATCAATGAAAATATTTCTTAACTTTCAAAATTCAAACGACGAGAAAGAGATGAAGAGTTTAAAAGTCAAAATCAAAACTGAAAAGAGACCAAAAGATAAGCCATAATTAAAAGCACAGTATAATATCAAGTCAATATAAGGGAATCACTTACAAGTGTCCAGAAGCAATTGAAAAGATATTAATCGTTTTTCCATGGCGTCCACCCCTTCCTTTCTCCTATTATGAAAAAAGGTTCAGTCAACTAAAACCACAGCTATCTCAAGCAAAGAATTACATAATTCAATTTCAAAGCATTGAAGCAGAAATACAACACAAATCAGATTAAACATTTTATAACACAATACCAGGTTCGATTATATGATGTGTTCTTGAGAATTTCGGAATCATATTTTCAAGGAAATCTAATAAGAGTAAATGAATCCATGCAAAAGGAACAGGATGAAGAAACAACGAAGAAAAACTCACTGGTGAATTGGTTTCAGCATTTTTAGGTTGTTCATTACTACTAATGAAACCAGAAGCCCATTTCAGTAAGTTAGAATTCCAGCTACTTTCCTACAAAAAATCAAAGAAATCTGTGAGGATTTGCACTTGTTTTGCATTTAAAGGATAATTTTTGCTTTCTTTTACTTTGACACAAATAATTTTCAAAAAACAACTTTCAAATCCAAGCACTCACTTTCTTCTTATCTTGTGGAGCATCATCATCAGAAATCAGCAATTTCTCATGTTCCTTTCCCTTTCTTTTCACTACATCCATATGAACTACTTTACCCCGTAAATCATTAATAATAATGAATTTTGATGATTGTTTAATCTGAATCCCATCAACGCCTTCCTTTAAAATATAGAGCTCAGAACTTCTACCAGGAGCAAGCTGCAAGAACCAAACCCCGGGAGAGACTTTCATTTGCCAATATCCAAGATTAGCCATCACAATGGTATCAACTAAATGGGGTGTAGTTTTGGTTCCAAGAATCAACTGAAGACCTCGAGGAGGATCATGATCTTTCTCAGAGCAATGACCTAATACATGAACAATTGAAAAGAACAACAATGGATTCTTAGAATGTATTATTTAACAATTAATGCTTTATGATGGTATCAAAAGGAATCACCAGCCTATTTATTTAAATAAAAATGCAATTTTACCTGTTAGGACAAGAGCTTCAAGTTCAAAAATTGCTTGCAATGTTCTTGTATCACCAAGGTTCTCAAGCAGAATGTTATCCAGGTCATGACTGCAACATGAGAAATCATAATAAATACTACAAAGAAATTTATAGTTCACAAAAGTAGCCATTGCACATACACATGCATAGAGAATACATTAAATTGATTGAACAAACCTACTCTGGAGGAAAGGCAAATTTACATCCACTTTCCTTCTTTGTTTCAGAAAGAACAAGATGAATGCTTTCTATTGACACAGAAATATGCAGCATTCATTTATACTTGAACTCACCAATTTAACTTGATTCAATGCTTTTGTTTTAAAGTCTGCACCTTATACTAGTTATGAAACCAACTCAAGTTTAGAATCTTTAGATGCAGAGCCCGTCTCTATTCTTCTTTGCAGTTTACATATCACATGCTTCTTTATTATCAAAGATAGGGGTGTTTTGAGGTAAAATATAATAGCATGTCTAGATTCTAGAATAGTTTAACATTGTAGTAATTAAAGAAGAGTGGGGTCAATGTGATTTACTTCAACACCTGTCCTTAAACCTTTTGTACTTCCACACAAGTAGACAGAAAAAAAGATGAATCAAGCAATCAGTAAATTAGCATACAGTCTTGTAGATATAGAATTATTCGTAAACCACCACCAAATAGATCAATCTTTTAGGGTACCAGTTTGAACCAACTAAAATCTTTAGCTGTTAAGTGGAGGCTTGTGAATGGTTTTATAGCCAACAAAATGTTAAGGATAATACATACACAGCAATAACAGGCTCAACAAGCCAAGGTTCGGGAACATCAAGATTCATGGTGAGAGTCTTAGACAATGGCATGTTAGCGAAAAATGCCTTTGGGCCGTTGATTGAAGAGTCAGCACTGCTAAAATCATCCTGCAAAATAATAAAAAAACTAAAGTACCCAAACCTCAAATCTTATCTGAAATTATCTCCAGGCTAAAAGTGTAATATATACCATTGATGGTACTACATATCTGTAGTAGTTCTTCAGAGGAAGATCAGCAAGGGAACTCTGCCATGAAATGAAAAACGGCATTGAAAATTGGCACAATACGTAGGCAGTAAACTAAAAGAAAATATAGCTAATAGTTGTAGCAAAAATGCCACATTTTTAGGTAATAAATCTCAGAGTCAAAGAATCTATAAAAGCCAAATGTAAAGCAATAAGAAGAGGTTTACAATACACGAGAACAGTATGATATATATTGATATATATATATATATATGAGACAAACAAGGTTTCCATTACAACAACTGTGAATGAGAGGGTAAGATGTATGCAGTCTTATCCCCATGATTGGAAATCAAGAAAAAATATTACTCATTTTAAATTATATTTTCCAAATTCCATATAATAAAATAGGGTGTTAAAGTTACAAGCTAATAAATTACCAATGTAGTAGAATGAATGAGCTATTTCTGCAAGCTTATATAGACAGAAGTGCAAAAGGAGTAAGCAAAATAAAAAATACCAGTTCAGATAGAAGTAGCAATGCAAAGGCCAACTGAAAAAGGGCACAAACATACAGCGTAATAATAGATGGCTTTGGACCTTAGTAGAGCCAGATTTAAGGGGAGTTCACAGCTTACTCACAAGACCAACAATACTTTGGCTTTTGTTTTCTCAAATTCCAGGTGAAAGAGACAACAGTTACAATTCTCTTTTTATCTTATTTTTATTCAAAACACACAAGACTATTAAAGAAGGAATAGCTGCATAACAGAAAACTGGAATGTTTAAAAAATAAAAGTGTAAATAGAAATATAGACATCAACCAACCAATGGATTCAGAACAATCCTCATGCTGGGTTGAATGTATTTCCACAAAACTCGAAGAATTCCAGACAACTTCTGACTGGTTGGACTTAAAGGATCGAGACAAGCATCAATGTGAATGCTAGAATTTTCATTATGTAGAATAATAGCACTGCAAAAAACAATGGTATTAATTTTTAATATATATATATATATATATATGTATAATTATACAGTTAAAACTTAATTCAGCAATCTATACATGAATAAACCTTAAGAAAATAAATTCAAGCACAATTCATGCCTTTACTCTTCTACTTTTCATTCTATTTTAAATTGAGTATACAGTAACTAACCAATATTACCTATGTTGATCATTCAACATCTCAAAACGAGCACTTTCAGAACTTCGCTCTCTCGTAGCCATTGAAGATGATACAGTCATGACAATATCACTAATGAATTTGCTACAAAAAAAGCATAAGGGAAGATTAAAGAACTGTCAAATTTTCTGAAAACATAAAGATTGGACAACTATAAATTAACATTTGCAAATTCTATCCATCAATGGCTGAAAAAGAAAAACACATAATAAATGCTTCAAGCATTTTATATGGATTTCTTAAAACAATTAAACAAACTCTTAGCATGAACAAGTTTTAACGTCAAGCATAACATCTAACTAAGGACTGCAAAAAACAGAGACTAAAAGACCACAGACTACGAACAGCCAATCAAAGTGTTGTTAAACTTGCACTCGTTCTAAACTATCATTTCTCTCTTAATGCTAGGAATCACATTATGTTTGTCTTTAACTTGTATGTAAAATATTGCCCAGAAGACCACATAAGTGGAATATGCTCATGCAGCCCCCAGAAAGCATAGAGAAAATAACTGGTGTAATCCACATAGTCATATATGCTTAGACCCTGTTTAGATAAACTTTTCAATAAGAACTTCTAAGAGAAAAAAATAAGAAGGGAAATGACTTGAGCTTCTCCCATAAGCTAAAATTAGCTTATGTACAAGTTAAAATCAGATTTTGGATAAGTTTTTTTTTTTTTTATCAGCAGATTTTGGATAAGTTAAATGAGAGAGCTTCTACAAATTAGCTTTTGCAAAAGCTAATTTGAGCTAATGGGAGAAGCTTAATTCATTTTTTTTCTTATTTATTTCTCCCATAATGATATACATTTATACGAGAAGAAAATAAGAAGGTAAAATGAATAGAGTGTCTCCCTAAGCTAAAATCAACTTATGCACTTCTCATACCAAGCAAAATTGAAAATTTGTAATGAGAAGATGATAGATGTAACACAAAGCAATAACCACAGAATACCAATCAAAAACACTTAGAGCAAAGATCAAGAAACCTTGTCAGCATGTCAGGGTCAACATCCTGCCATTTTACTTCTTCAATAATTTCCAAAATGTGCTTTGTCCTCTGCTTAAACTCTATTGATTCAAGAAGAAGCAGATCAGGGCTCAAAAATGTGCTTTCATCAATAGGATAGGTTACCTATAAAACATAAATGCTAAGGTTAATCCAGGAGGACAGACAGATCCTATCATTGATGAAAAGCTAATCAAATTTGAATATCACACAATGACATAACAGAAACCAAGTTCACTATGAAATAATCAGAAACCAAGACAATCTTACCCTTCCATTAGTGAAGACAGCATTAGCACTAGATTCAGACCCAAGTACCCTATGAAAAAAGTTCTCAACCTGAAAGCAAAAAACATCATTAATACAAGCTTTCATGATTACCGAAGAACAAAAGTCAGTGAAAGGCTCTGAGATTGAGACTAGAACAGTGCATAACTCCACAAAATATATACATGAAGGGGAGAAACAAGCGGAGAAAGCAAGAGAAGCAAAGAACAAATTCTAAAAGGTACTACGATCAAATAAAAACAAGGTCAGATGTGAGGAGGAGCATTGATCGGTCAGATGTGCACCAAACTTTAATTGTTTAAATGGCTAAGTAACCAGAAGTACCTTGCTCAAATGCCTTCTCACTTCATCCGCAGAAAATTCTGGGAGGGCAGATCTATAGCCATCAGATGGTAACCCATTAGCCTCAGCAAGCTCACAGACCTTATCAATAAATGCTTGGATGCTGTCAGCTTCCACAGCTGATGAAAGCAAGTATTTCTGCTGATAGAGTGAGCACAACTGTTCCAAGAAGTCTAACACGTTCTTCTTATGGCTGTATAAAACCATGCATTCACACAATTGATATAAAACCATAGCATAGCTTCGAAAAGAAATTTGCAAAACTACAGAATTAAATACTAATAAATCAATCAATTAAAAGTCAACTAATTCCACAATTAAAAAAACAAACCTATATGAAGATGAAGTGATTTCAAAAACCTTCACAAAAAGGAGGCTAAATGAATCTGTACTCTGATTGGCACTAAACAGAAAACCTATGCGAGCTTCTTTGGACCCTTCTCTCTGTAGCATAATGAGAAAATAAAATAAAATGATGTGCAGATTCAGAAGTACTGAATAGGTAGGTCAACTCTTGATAGGCATTAGGAGAAAAAAAGCTAAAAGGAAGAATGTTAAACAGAATTGCAAATCAATATTAACCAGGTAATTTAAGCCTTGGCGAAGCAAATGCAAGCCACTCCCTGAAGTGATGTCAACAGCAAGAAGATGTGTCACAGGCTTCAAATCATCCATTGCTGGGTTGCATAAAAACAATCCACATGTTAAGACCAAAAAAAAACCAGAATGTAAGAATGAACCTACTGATTTCTAACATGTTCAACGACTTACTTCCAGGAGAATGCAAGTAGTCAATATCATTCAGTATAGATGCCTCTCCAAAAATAAACTTAGACAGAGATATGAACCTTGGTTTATTATCAGAAATAATCTACACCAAATAGAAGTTGGTTAGTGCAATGTCATTATACAAGTTTCCAAGTTGCAAATGATTAAAATACCATACCCGAGGATTATAACGTTGAATGCCAGCTTCTGACAGGAACTTATCTAATACATCAGTGTGAGATTTTATTTGTCCAAAATATACTTGTTCCTGTATTCTTTGAGTCTCATCATTCAAGGCATTTAGTAAAGCCTCCTGGTAAAATCAATTGTAAATATACAAGTGGCAGAAAAGCTTATTTTATTAACACTATCATGACAACACATTAATTATTTAACTATAGTTAATAATGAATACTGAATACTTGAAACTAAGGTTGAACACAAAGTAGACCTGAAGTTAAACAACACATGAAGCACACTACTAAAATAGATCTGGATCCTTCGTAGTGAAGGGTGCACATTATAGAGTAATGTGAAACTGGTTAACTGTTACAATATTAAGAAATAATATATTTTAAAAAAAAAACATTTCCAATCAAAGAAAGTATAAAATATTGCAAATGGAGGAATTCCCTGGTTACTAAAGGAAAAAAAATGGAACTGCACAAAGATTAAAAAATAGTTGCTTTAGAAATAAGATCAGGTAGAGGAAAACATTCAAAAAGTCATTACCTCAGTTGGATCAATAACAAGTCCGTTCATCAACAGAGAACAATGAATCTTAGACAAACCAAGCTTAAATACGAGCATGGAGCTTTCTTGTGACAACTCCTTCAACTCTGGCTCCTTTTGCAGCTTTAATAGTATCTCTTGAGGTGGGGATTTTACCTTTGGCCTAAAGAAGAATAGTGAGAATATTTAATCCATGTCTATAAATAATACAGATATAAACACAAAATGTTACCAAAAACAAGAGTAAAAGTGCCATATTAGAGAAATGTCAGAAGCACGCTAGTCAACAGAAAAGTCCAGCAAAACTCACAATATAGTTTCCACAAATGCCCCTTCAACATGGTGCAGTTCAAGATGAGCATCATCTATATGATCATCTGATTCAATGCGTAATTTGTTAACCTACAAGACATGTACAATAATGTCAAAATGTGTTGACAAAAAGCTTATCTATGATGCAGTCATGTCATATTATCCATATTACAAAAAGATTGTTAAACTGGAACCTTATAGACAAAATAGGTGCACATATTATATGAAAGCATTAGGATTACCTTTGTTTCTAAGTTAATGGGGAAAGGGTGAAACCACTTACGAGGCTGTGAAATATTTGGACACAAGGTCCATGACCTCTAGACTATAAATCCTTGAATTCTCTAGTGATTATATAGAAGAAAAAATAAATATACAGCCATAGACAAGGAAACAAAAAAAGCAGTGTGAATCACGAGGGTGGCAATTTGAAGTTTTGGATCAAATCAGAAACTTGACAGATTCAAAGTCTGAACACGAGGGTGGCAATTTGAAGTTTTGGATCAAATCAGAAACTTGACAGATTCAAAGTCTGAACTTAGACTGGTATTGCAAGATTGACAGAATAATATGCATGTTCAACAGCTGCTGCATATTGTAGTAGTATATAAGGTGACTAGCTTGGTTCTTATCAGACTGAAATAAGTCTGGCTATCGGAACCAGCTGCCTACCTAAACTCATCTTGTAACTTTAGTACCACTGGTACTCACATATATATATAATTACTTTTGCTGAGCGAAAAAAAAAAAAACTTCTTTCAGTTTTCTCCACACATATATACTTCTGGATTTCAGTCATCTTAATAGTGTATATAAATATTTTTAATGAAAATAAAAACAGTGGTAAAAAATGTCATAGAAACAGTGTACAGAAGATAACTAATACTGAAGAAAAAAATCCATACATTGCTCAAAAACTCAAAAGCCAATTGAATGCCGTGGTTTCCCTTGATATAACTGAAGAGACGTATAATCTGAAAAGTGGAACAGCAAAAACAGTGTATCATAAACTTGCCAGTAAAATTTCCTCAAAAATATGTTTGTGTATACTTCTGATTTCTGAACATAGGTGAATATTACCATATCGGATATATCCTCCTCAAATTTATCTCCATCCTCTTTGGCAGAATGATTCTCTAACCGCGTGATGGATTTTGAAGAATACAGCACAATCCCAAATCTCACAGGAAAATTATTCTCATACAATGATATGATCGTATCAATGGACTGCAAGGTTCCAAATATGAGGGATTTCACTGGGAAATACTTACAAAGTTACAAAGAACAATGTGAAATTGTTAAGCTTGAGGAAATAAACTTGCCTCAAGACCACAAATGGTTGCTGGGTCAAGAACAAAAACAGCATGGAAAAGATTTTTACGGATGTGACGTAGCTGACCAGGGAAGACCGGCATCAAGATCTAAAAAAAGAAAAGATTATGTTCCGATGAAAATTTACAGGAAGGATACTTTGAAAATAATAACGTTGTCTAGTTTTAAAATCAAGTAGTTAACCTCGTTTAAATTGCTCCTCCACCTTTTGTACTTGGCATCTTCTTCCAAGTTGTTAAGATAATGTACATGAGTAGTGCGAAAATCAACGCGAAACATACTGGACTCTGAAGGAGGTGAAGTTGACAGCAATTTTCGCACAGTGCTATGAGGTATCTGCAATTACTGGGATCACTATTACAATCTAAATACATGGCAAAACATCAATCAAGAGCAAAATATCTATGTCAATTTTTCACAACAGATACACACAAGTGAGTTTTAAAGAGAAATGGAAGGATACAAATCGGTAACCATTACTGTTCCAACAGCCAATTTGTTCCACCAAAGCAATATCATTAACTACTTCACTTTTTCCTCATTTTACAACATTTTTTTCCCAACTCTTATTAGGTGGCTATTACTGATTACATCAAATGACATGGTATTCCGATGAGACCCCGAGAACCAAGATCACTAAGGTATATGTGAGGAGGGGCAAGAGATGTGATGCACCAGACCATGCCCAAGAGAGAGAAAAATAAGGAAGTTACTCCACTTAGTAACAAACTACCTAGTTGGCACCAGAGGGGAGGGATGTGTGAGTCTGTTGTATGGGAGGTTATAAGCCTAGAAGGGGGATTAGTGAGACGGACTGGAATTATTTGGGGTTTGGGAGAGGCTAGGCTGCCTAGGCACTGTTGAATTTCCTAGAGACATTTAAATTTTCTTCATGTTCTCTTTTGTATACAGTCTCATACCCAGGGCCTGATATCAGTTAATATAATATAGTTCCATTCAGTTTTCATTATCTCTTCTCTGGTACCTGGCCTATCATATTTTTTTGTTATTATATCATTTATAATTATAACTATACAGACTCACTCGCATTCAAGTATTAGAATACAGCAGAAAAAAATTCACATGTCCATTAATATTAGGTCCATAAAGAAGTTAGCTAGAAATTAATCCAATGCTAAAAATAAACCAAAATTAAGATTAAATGGCATTCACCTTCAATTTTGAGAACTGATCAGCCAACAACAGATCCTGATGAACCAAGTCAATCAACCTAATCAAAGATAACAAGAATAGAATATCAGAAGTTTTAAATTTTTAATTTGACTTTAAGGCATCCAGTGTCTTATGCTGCTCATGCATTGTTTTTGAAACCAACATAATGTAACATTTTATTAGGCTCAAATTATTTAAAGAAATTAATCCTATGTTGAAATGTTTTCACTTTAGGAACTTATATTTTGAGTTTATGTATGATTTGGTCATTTATTTAGTTTGATCATGTTTATTACCAGTGTACTATCACATTTTATTATTATGGTTTCATACTTTACTTTATTTTGGAGTTGAAATATTGAATTATTGTTGTATTAAGAGTATTATGTTATATGTTATTACAGTTTTTAACATTATTTTTTTATAATTTATATTAGGTAAATTCTTATTCTTATGAATTTATAATTGAAATCTAAAGAAGCTACACAAGTTTGCGTAGACTCTCAAGTTTGCCAACCTTGGTAAGAATTCATGCTAAATATTAATCTAGATGCCCCAGCAATGCAAAATAATCACAATCCAATAGCCATAACCACAAGCTCACAACTTCCTTTGGAAAATCTGTGTGTCTATTAAACAATTGGGCCCACAAAACCGCAACCAAATAATGGCTACCAAATGTTTGCTTGCTTAGAACCCAAAAATAATTCTTTAAAATAATAATTAGCTGAAAAAAGCATATACAAGTGTAGGTAACCCAATAACTAGGTATCTAAAATGAGAAATTCCATCAGATAACTTAGCTACCTTAAATAGGGTCAAACAGAATAAACACAAAGTGAAGTATAAATGGACCTTGATCTAAATCTTCCAACCTTTATTGTTCATAACAAAAAACCATCAGGATGCAATAGCAATTTCTTCATATGAATATACAGTGGAGAAACAATAACCTCAGGCTATAACACAGATGCAAACATGAAATACCAAGGACAAAGAATATCTCGCCATTATAATATAAATGATAAATGATATCAGCAGGAGAAAAAAAATATTACAGGTAAAGGTCAATATCTTCCACATTGACTAAAGCACCATTGATAGCCATTAAAGACTTGCCAGGTGGGATCATCCGCTGGTTTGCCATTATTTCATCTTGAACAGAATCATCAAGCTGTTGCACAGCACGTCGCAGTTCCATTAGAACAACAAACAATTACTTGGGAGTAAACTGTCTTATGTTAGCATCCAATGAAAGTAACAAAGTTATTTACCTTCATGCGAGACAAAGAAGAAACTATGTTAGGGAAATTTTGATTGATATCATGCATTGACTGTAGAGGATCAGAGGCACGGACTATTCTCTGTACAGTTTGATGCCCTAGATCTGTTATATTAAAATATATATTACAGCACAGTTCATTAAACCCTACTAAACTGAATAAATTATCAATCAATTCCAATAATCACAAAAAGAAAATATTCCAATACAGCAATACCCTTTAATTCCCAAACATCAAGTGTATCTGATACAGTTGATGACAATAGATAATCCCTGAAAGTCATGATCTCAGATGCTAACTCGGGTTTACGCTCCTGCACATAAACACAAACAGTTAAATACATATGTACAAACAACAAAATTTTAAATATGAATGTCAATTTATTGATATCGAACAGATAGAGTAGAAAATGCCATCACTCAAAAAAAAAAGATAACATTATGCAAACCGAATAAGAAAGCATGAAAAATATATTATAATAATTGAGAGGAACCTGCAATTATGATGTCTTGAACTCAACATAGCATTCATAACATGAATGGTTAGAGCATATTAGCATGTATGAGCAAATTATCAATTCAAGATAAACAATTTCAAGTCTCAACTTCGAGGTGAATTGTGGCCACCATGGTTTCATAATCAAAATAAACTAGCAGAAGGCCTTTTTCCCAATTTATTCTCCAATCTCCAGTGTGATGCAGTTGTCATGTTTTCCTGTATATTCTGGTTATGTTTCTATTTTTTATCTTCTTTTATTAATTTCTCATTTTGGCTACAATGTAAACATCTAATATACTGGTGGTTTTCCTTTGACACTTTCAACAACAACAATTATGACAAAAGCCTTATCTCAATAGATGAGGTCCGTTATATGGATCACTTGACACCACTGACCAAATCCTCATAAATATTGTTCACCATGAGATCCCTCTTAACAACTTTCTCCAATGTCCTTCTTGGTCTCTCTTTCCCCCTTTTTATAGGGCTAAACCTTGCAATCTACTCTTTCTACTGGTACTTCCTCAATTGATGTCACACCAATATCTCCTTAAACAATTTTTTTGTCATTGAAAGTTGACACTTTTTAACAACCAATACAAATTGTCATTTATTCCTAATAAACAAAAGCATATAGAAGTTAAAGTCACTTCTCAGGCTAACGTTTGTCAAACTATGCATATATCAATCATAAAAAAGGCTAAAGTGTATGTTACTGTTACATGATAGAAATTTGGCACCCGAAGACACCTCTTTCTAATTTAATTTGATACAAATAGCAGAACTAGTGACAGTGCCTAAAAATATTAATTTTCCTCTTACACGTGTGTGATGAAAAACAAATATAGGTGAGAATTGAGATGTACAAACCAGAATTTTAGAGAATATGAATCCTCTGACTTCTTGGCTAAGATCTTCAGTGCGGGGATCCTCCAAAGTCACACCTGCAACCAACAACAGCATTAATAAATAATAAGGGAATTAAAAAAAACCCTTGAACATTTTATTTTGATGAATAATGCATTAAAAAGACCAATGAATTTGTTAGGAAATACTTCTTTCGATTATCTGTTTCCAAATCAATAATCAAAATTCATAGGACTATCAACTTGAAAGGTCAAAGCCAAAACAACAAGAGAATACATTGAGAATTAGGACTTGTTAACCTACAAAATGAACCAAAATTACATGAAAAGGAAAGTAAGGCAGGAGTAAGAGAAGTTTCATGAAGGGGATTAAGCAAAAAAATTATCAAGCTATAGAAAATGCAAACATTGAGATGATACACAGAAATTAAAGGAAAGAATAAATACTGTCTAGTTTCTATAATAATATAACACTACTAACATTATGAGCCAAGTTAAAAAAAATGAAAAGGAGAATAAAGCAATTACAATTCATCATGACCTACTTTCGAAAACAAAATTGCTTCTACATTCAAAATATAAAACCTTAAGGAGTAATCTGCACTCTACAGCATGCCAATTGTTCCAACCTTTTTTAATTGCACTGTCATCCATGGCCTTATATTCCATGTTCTTAAAAGCAAGTTCCACACCATAACCACCCAAGTTTACTGAGTCGCTTGCACCAACAGAGCCACAGTGGCCAAAATTTGTTTCACATCCAGCTGGCAACACCGGTCTCAATACGTAATTAACTTTTCCCTGAAAACATTTGGACAGCATGTCAATATTTGCAAGGCAACTGTATAGAATCATTAAAAGATTGTTTTGGGGATAATTCCAACAAAGTATGTCTTAATAAAAAAAAACATTTACCACAGAGGAATCATAAGCAATAACAGCTGTTATCGACGCCAATTTAAGACAGTTGGTAATTATAAATTTGTAACTGTCTTCTTCTCTTCATGTTGATGTTTTCTTTTGTCAGAAAATAAATAACAATAGGTGTGGCTATTTTCCCTTCGTTTTAAATTATTCCAATCGAAATTCTCCCATTTTGTATTTTCTAATCTTAAGGTTAAGTATATAGATACATTATGCATCCTTTTTTGTACAATAGTAAGCAACAAATTTGTAAATACACTACAACTTGCTTCTTATAATTAGGGCCGGAGGTAGTATAATATTTCCTAAACAGCATAAACAGAAAGCAAAGAAAGGACCTGTTTGGCAGCTTCAGCCAGTGCAGCATGAAAGTCTTTAAAGCAACCGGTCCCAAGTGCGCCATAAAGTATAGCAACTGGACCTCCAGCACTCGAATCAAAATGAACATGATCAAAATCAAACAGTTGCGGTCTCTGAGACGAATCACCCACCCTAACGACGTTGGAGCGCAATGCAGCATAGTGTTAATTAAGAATCAAGTTTGGAAAAAAAAAAGAAAGAAAGAAAGAAAAAAGCAGTAGCAAAGTACTGACGGAGTTTGAGTTTGAAGCCATGAGAGCAGTTGGGAGACATCGAAAAACAAGTTTTGGGAAGTGTGAACCCAACAACACTTCCCTCCGGGGCTTTTGAGGCTTATCCCAAGACGCAAGGGATCTAATTTGGTGATTTCAGCATGAGCACGAGCATCTTGGAGAGGGAAAGACGCAAGAGAATCGTGAGCTAGCTGGCGGTAAAGCACGAGAGCAGGGGAAGCTGATCTGAGAATAAGAGAGAACTCGAACAAGGACGCTAAGGGTTGTCTCAAAAGAGGACGAGCGTGATGTAGAATTTCGATGACGCAAGCTTTTGCGGAATGAGATTGATCGTCGGCAGCAGCATTGAGCCAAATGTCGATGAAGTCCCAGAAAAGGCGAGGGTCTTCTTTAGATAACAACTCACTGCGAATGAATGAAATGCTGTTGATAATGAAAAACAAATGAAATTGAAGGGAAGGAAGGAGGCGTACCCAGCTTCTAGAAGGAGAGGAGTACCGGACCACTTAGCGCCAAGGGAAGCTTGGACATTTTTGGGCCTCGGAGTCTCAGACGAAGCAATTCCAGTTCCAATTCCAAGGATGAGGAAAAGGATCAAAACTAAACATGCAGATCTATAACCCATTACATACACACGCACCCGCTCACTCAACTCAATCAGATCACCCATGTTCGCTTCGGAGAACAACGCTCTCACTCTCTCTCTCTCTGAGTCAATAACCCAAATCCCACTTTGTTATGTTTTTATCACTCTTCTGTTCTCCTCTGGTCTTTTCTTCACATTCACAAGGGTTTTCATTTTCATCTTTTTTTTTTCCCCACTAGACCATATTTCAATTCATAAATAAATGTTAATTATAATTCATAAAATATAATTAGCATTTAATAAATCAATATTAAGAACATTTAGTTGAGAGTGAAAGTACAAAATCTCGATCTTCAAATTGTAAATTACAATTATAGTTATAAGGTTTAAATTTTTTAATTCTAGTAAAATTTATTTGCTTTATTTTTTTCTTTCAAGTGGATGAGATAACGTTTGTTTCATTATTTGAAGTATTTTTTTATTATTTAAAATGTTTTAAGAATGATAAACTAAAACAAATATATTTTACGAGGATTAAAATAAAAAAAATGTTAAATTAGAGGGATAAAATATTTAACCATAATTATAATTATATAATATAAGAAAGGATTAAGTAGTCCACTTTTGTTTTTTATAATTTTTCAATTTTGGACTCCACGTTTTTTAAATTTAATAATTTTGATCCACCATAGATTTAGTGAAAGTCTCCTTGGTATTTAGCTTCCTAATAGGTATAATTTTATCTTATCCTGAAGCAAGAAAAGTGTTTAGACATAATATACGAATATAAAGAGGAAAACAAAAAGAAGAAAGGGAGACTAGAATAATAACTAAATTTTAGTGTAAGATAGTGGATATCCATAGCTTTTTGTTATAAGTTATGCCTAATACACAATTTACAAAAAAGAGTCTGACATATACTTGATTAAAACAATATACGACCCATTAACCAAAATTTTGATACCAACTGTATCACAACCTTCCATGTTCGGCGTATAGACCAACACTAACTCAGATGGCCTTTAGCCTAACTAGTTTAAGTATCACACTGAATTGGGAACACACATACTCTAACAAATAAAAAAACATTTAAGATTTTTTATATATATTAATAAAACAAGTATTCTAAGAAAATTAATATTTATTAGGAAATAATTTTATTAAAATATCCTTATTCTCTCTCTTAATTTCAATAAATATATCATTAAGTCTTTTAAACTAATATTATTTGTTATAAAATAAAATTGGAATACATGTTTTAACATCTCATTAAAAAATGAAAACATCACTCAATTTGTTTTTTTTTTCAAAAATTAAAACTACAATCATTTTGGAACGAGTGAGATATCTTCAACATATCAAAAATAACAAATTCCTCAACTTGCAAATCCAAGGAAAAAAAACAAAGGATATGATGAACCATAAAGATTAAGTTAAAACATAATAAAAAAATGGATAAGATAAATCAAACATAACATGATTATTTATATGTATGAATTTAAGATGACAAATAAGAAAAATAATTAATAAATCACAATATAAAACACTTTTTTAAAAGATATTTCTACTATTGAAAAGTCATATAACTAAGAATACATAAAATAATTTATAATCAAGAATAGAATTTATCTATAAACTCGTAGCATAGACTCATCACGTTAGGTTGTACATGAAGCACCATATCAATGCAAGTTGGGAAGTAATCCCAACCTAGTTCTTATTCTTTCTCAAGTAAACTCCAATAAAACTATTAGCCAAAAAAATTTAGAACACTTTAAATTTGATTATAAAGTTTGATGTTATTAAAAATTCAGTTAAAATTTCTTCAAAATTAACATTTTCATTATTTTATTCCCTGCTGAGAATTTTATATTTTAAACTTTTACATGACATGTCTATTTATTTTTCACAAGTATTCAAAATTTTGATAAGACATTACCTGATTATTGTCTATCAAAAGAGTGATAAACACAAATCAACTTCTATATAAAATAGTACAAAATCTTAAGTCATTATTTTTAAAATTGAGATAATCTCTACATGTATTTTTCTTTTCATATAGTCCTGAGTCTTCTTATTGTGTTACATGTCTTTTGAGCTTCCATTTCAAAATAATAACTTCTTTTACAAGAGATAATTTTATTTAGGTTGACTGAAATACACACCAATAAGAGGGATTAGTCTCACATAAGATAGAAGACAAGACAACCCTAAAACTAATAAGTCTCTGAAAATAAAATAAAAAATCAAAACCATATACATATTTTATACAGAATTTTTACAGTATTTGCAAAGCTATCTAAGATATTCATAATATATCAAAACTGTATTTACTGGGGGGGGGGGGGGGGGGGGAAGATCAAAAGCGAAAACAATATTTTTTTTTTTTTTTGCTTTTGTTCCGTTCAATGGCCTGCAAATGAAAAAAATAATATGCAACATTCTGGACTTGCGTATCTCTTTGAAGGGCTTAGTTCTCAATAATAGACCTGTTTTAAACAAAAGCGGAAATGGTAAATAATTTATGTGAATCCAGCATAGGAAATTTAACAAGTAATAATATAAAACAAGGGAGACACTTCACTCAGGAGAAAGAAATTGAGAATACAACCAAACATCACTTTATGTAACGTTCCGGCCAACTTAACATTTTCCTTTATATACAATACAAGAGTCTTTATTTGTGACTTTGTTTTACAAGAAAATTGATAAGAAAACAAATGAAAGTGAAAAATGAAGCCTTCTTTCTACAAGACATTTGTCCTATTATGTCCTAAATTCCTATTCCTATAACTATAATATACCTTTAATCACAGCTCTATTTAAATGACCCTAGCTTCCTTGGTAGCTGGTTATAGTCATGCCCTGGTAATTTTCTTCATGGTTTGGATTACAACACAACACTGCATATACTTTGTTGACGCAAACAAGATCTGTCCTACAGTCAGTCACTGCAAGCTTCGATCTTGAGATCTTGAGAGCAGTTGGTGGGAGGAAATTTATTTGTAACGTGACACAGGGCAAATTTGGTTTGTAGTTGAAAATACTATGGCATGCATTCCAATGTAAATCCAAAAGATAAAAATAAAATGAACGCAAAAGCAATGATCCTGATCCGTTGGCAAAATGATTTTTGCCTCAAACTTAATTTTACAACAGAGAACCAAGCATGCACTCATCAGTTTACTAACCTCAAATGAAGTGGTGGTGTTACCAAACATGATTTGACTGGACCCTTGTCAGACTTTAGAATGAAAACAGCTTCCACTTCTTTTTGCTTTCTACATTCTAAGCAATATAAGGGAACTTCTTCATTAATTTACCTGAGCATGTCTCCAGTTTGCAATTTGGGGCCGCTTAATGCAGGAGATATGCTAAAAGTACTGCCATGATCATTATTGTAAAAGGAAGAAGGATGGCCAAGTGGCATGGGGCGATCAGGGATTTGTGGAACCTCAATGTCACCTTCCAACATCTTCAAAGCATCAGCAATTGTTGGCCTCAAAGCAACCATGACATGAGAGCACAGAATTCCCACCAGAAGAAACCTCTCCATTATGCTCTTTGGATTTGAACTAGGAAAGCTCTCATCCTTATCCTTCACCAAGGAACCATCAAGAGCTTCTTCTATCTTCCCAGCCTTCACCAATGACCAAGCCCAATCTGTGATCAAGAATGCCCTTGGTGACCCTGATGAAGACAAGTCAAGAGCCTTCCTCCCACACATTATCTCCAAAACAACCACACCAAAGCTATACACATCACTCTTCTCAGTGAGTTGACCATAGAGTGCATATTCTGGTGCCAGATATCCATGAGTTCCAGCAACTCTAGTAGTGAGATGAGACTGACCCTCCCTGCTTTGTTTTGCAAGTCCAAAGTCAGCAACTCTTGCCCTCATATCTGAATCAAGTAGTATATTGGTGGCCTTGATATCCCTGTGGAAAATTGCTGGTTTAACTCCATAGTGCAAATAGGCCAACCCCTTTGCCACATCCAAGATTATGCTTTTCCTCTGAGGCCAAGTCAATGACAACCCTTTTGATTTCTGAGAGTCCTCCGTTGATGATAAAAAGATATGGTCTTCCAGGTTCCCATTTGGCATGTAATCATACACAAGATACCTTTGGCTGCTTCCCCTTTCATCACAATTCTCATCCTCCTCAGCCACACAACACCCCCTAAGGGGCACCAGATTCCGGTGCTTGAGGTTGCTAATGATCTCCACCTCATTACAAAACTCAGCATTCCCTTGAAAATCAGATTCCAAGATCCTTTTAACCGCCACCACGGTTCCATCAGACAGGGTTCCCTTGAACACCATCCCAAACCCACCTCGGCCAATGAAGTTCTTGGATGAAAAATTATCGGTAGCCTTCTCAAGTTCCTCAATTTTGAACCAAATGGACCCTGTATTGGGTCTCAATCTAGGCCTAGAGCCACCTTGTTCCTCAGGGTCAAAATCAAACTGATTAAAAGTCTCAAGCTTTTTCCTCCTATGCTTCCTGTCATACCACGAATACATCCCCAAAAAAGAAGACATGACCAACAAAGCAACCCCGGCACCTGTCAAACCAAACACAAGAGCCTGGTGACGCTTTCCCCCAGAGCCCCCTTGTGAGTAAACTGATATGCTAAAAATGCAACTTACAGCACCATTGCTTTCAGGTCCAAACTCATTGACAATCCCAGCAGCATAGAGAATGGCAAAGTAAAAACAATCAATGGAATGTGAGGCATTACCATCAATGGAAATAAGCTTCTGCTTGACCTGCAATCCAGCTTGTAAACACACATCACAGAGAGAGATGTCAGTGAGATCTGATCTGCAAGCAGTGTTGAGTGGTGTGGACTGACCAACTTTTTTTGTCCAATCAGGGATGGTTTGAATTCCAGCACAGATGTTTGGGGAGATCACAAACTGAAGAGGGTCGAAGCATGTGTCAACGAGGTTGTTGGGGAGAGAGAGGGAAGAGAGCTTTGATTGGAAGTCTTTGATGCATGAAAGTGAGGAGGCAAGGTTTTGGAGTTGGAACTGAGAAGTCTCCTTGAGATGATTTGCAAGTCCTATTCCGAAGAGGGACAAGAGAGAGATGCAACATGTGTTTGCGTCGGTTCCGTTTTTAGCCGCCAGAGTTTGTTGGAAGTTATGGCAGGCAGAAGTGTTCCATGGGATTCTCAGAACGTAATTCAAGTCCATGGGGCATGTGGTACTTGTGTTTGTGGATACTGCCAATGAACTCGTGCATGAAAAAAACAGTGCAAACATCAAGGGCGGTAGCAATAGCATCACAACAATCTTCATCCTCTGATATATGATTCTGTTGATTGCAAATATACTACAACACAACCTTAGCCTATGCTATGCCACACGGAGTTTGATGTTTTATGTTTCTATTTATGAATCTGGGAGTGGTTTTGTTTTGGGATTTGAGATGAGTGAGACAAAAGAAGATGCTGATTTTGTGAAATTGAGGTTAAGGGAGATGAATCAATGATCAGCATGTGGAATTAATGGTCAAAACTCCAAATCTTTTGTTTCTGCCTGGGGCTGCGTTAGGTGTATCTATCTGCTGTTCTCCTTTCTTTCTAGAAAGGAGAGTGTAGCTACGCGCCACTTGAGTCCAAAGCAAGAATAATTTTTTTGATTGGTTTAGATTATATTTGTTTTTTATTAGAAATAATTTTATTTGAAGTAAATAAGACCATCATGAATGTTAAAACTCTTTCTTTTAACATTTAATATATTTATATCTAAATTTAAAACTTTTAATTAAACTAAAATAATTTTATTGATCAGTGATCCAAGCAAGAATATGATTAAGAAAGAATGGAAGGGCGTTGATGCACGCGCTTTTGTAATGGCGGTGGCTGGGGCGGCTGGATTTGTTGCATAAAAGCAACGAATTGCATTGCATAAAAGCAACTAAGCAAGCAAGTGAGGTGCTCTGACTTTGCCACTTTGCATTGCGCAATGCGTCGACGTGGATTACCAATAGCAACAACGAAAGAACGAAGGAATATTAATACTATACTCACTATGATTGTTAGATAGATGTGAATGGGATATTTATTTTCAACTTTTCACACGTGGTCAATGTCTGTCACATAGGAGCTGATGTAATTGTAGTTGAATATAAAAAAAGAGAAAGAAAAAACAGTTTGTCTAAGCGAAATTTGTACTCAATGATAATTATCTGATAAGCTAATATTATAGTGGCAATACTAATTTACTAGTAGAGTAGAGTAGTATTTGATAAAAATGGGTTGAAACGTAATGATTGAGACGGTTGATGAATTGCTCAGTGGTCCTGTTCTTGAATGAATGACTCAAGGTGACCATATTAGTTGTAGTCAATGAGTAAGTAGGACTATGGATGGAAGCCGGAATCTCAATGTTGGAATAGGATAGTGGCTACTGGCTAGTGTTGCGTTTGCTTGCCCACATGGACCATTGGAGAGAGTAATTCTTCATTTCAATGCAGATGACAGACGGTGTGTTTTTTCTTTCACATGTTCTTTGACTTTTCCTATATACTACTATGCAGAATCACAAGAGTGGTATATCTTTTAATGGTAAATTTTAATTTAGGATTTTAAAATACTCTTTGATAGGTCTTATAAAATTACATGGGATTTAAGATTTTTTTTTTATTTTTTTTCTTATAATATATCTTATTTTAATATTTTAAGTTAATTTTTGTAAATCTCACGCCTTCTCTTTAGACATGGCAATGGGGCGGGTCGGGTACGGTTATTGTCTCATCAATCCTTTATCCCGACTTCTCAACATATCCCCATACCCGTACCCGATACCCGACGGGTTTGAGTTTATTGTCTCATCCCCGTACCCGTCGGGTATCGGGTATTCCCAACCCCGTTCCATACACCATTTAGAAATTTTTTTTTTTGTAAAAAAATATTAAAAATTTGATTTTAGAAAAAAAAAATAAATTGATTGTTAAACATTTATTGTTAAATTTTTATTTTTAACTACTTATATATCAATAAATTTATTATAACGCGTGTGTCTACATAAATAGTTAAGAAAATAATATTAAATTATGTAAAAAATTTAAAATAAAATTAACTAATAATAAAAATTATATGTCTTTTGATTAAATTATGCAAAAATTCTAAAGATTTTAAGTGGCGGGGCGGGTTCGAGTTCGGGGTCGGGACGGGTCTAGTAATCTCATACCCGTACCCGTACCCGACTTTTGGTTATCGGAGAAAACCCATACCCGGTTAACTCGGGTATTACCCGTCAAAGTCGGGACGGATTCGGACGGATACCCACGGATACGGGTTTTCTTGCCATGTTTACTTCTCTTTTCTCTTTTCCCCTCCTCCCCCTTCATGTTTCCTTCGCCCCTAACCACCACATTCCTTTCCCTTCTCTGCCCCCAACCACTATGCTCTTCCCCTTCCTCCGCCTCAACTACCTCGACCCTTCCCTTACTTTGTCCCAAACCATCACGAGTCTCCCCTTTTCTTTTATCTTCTCTGCACATCTTGACATTGTTGTATTTTCCTTGGTGTTGTTGCACATCATCTAAGCACCGACAAGGGCCATCGCCCCTACCTTGGCACCGCCACAGCCTACATCTCTTCAAGTTATGTTTCTTCTTCTCCTTCTCGTTGGTTCCCACCTGAAGCCTAAGGAGAGACAGTAAAAAAATATTTTATTTTGATAAATGTGCAGATCTTTAAGGATCTTGTAGAAGACCTTTTTTTTTGCATGCTAGAGATCTTGACTCTCTTTACAGTGGAAGATATGTTGAAGATCAGGTCTTGAATTCAAGATCCTTACTTAAGATACGTTGTTAAAGAGCTTTGAGTAAGTGAGATCGGTTATTGAACCATATGAATCCAGTTTTCTAACTTTGTAATTACTCACCATATTTAATACTAGTAATAGTACATACTCCCTCCATTAGAGGTGTTTACAAGTTTGGTTAATTCAATATAGTTATATTAGGTTATGTTTTTTAAGTGCTCCAGTTGATTTTGATTCAATTTATTTAAAATCTAATTATATATAGGTTGACTAACAAGTTTTATTATTTTTAACTTGACTTAACTTGTATCATATAATTAAATAATTATTATATATACATTAATTATTATATACAAAATACAATAATTTTTAGCTTACATAATTTATTAAATTAAATTATTCATATTTTTTCTTTTTTAAGTTATTATTTTTATCTTTGTTTTAATTTTATTTATGTTTTCTCATGCTAATACAATGATTTATTTATATATAAAATAAAAATATCATATTAACATTGAAATCATTAATAATATTAGTCATATATTATTACAATTTAGTTTCTTTTGAACACATTTATTCATTATATACCTACAAAGCTTAACACAAAATCAAATTATTATTCTAAAAATTGTAATTTTTATAAAATAAATAATAATTTAAAAATATTTAAACCTAACTAATCCAATTTAATCCAACCCATTTATGATCAATTGAGTTGGATCAAATAAAAGATTTGCACAAACCTGACCGACTCGACCTAACCCAACCCCTAAAATTTTGTTTAGGTTGAATAACAGATTTAGTCAAACTCAACCCATGAACACTCTTATTCTATATTATATATGTTTAAAGTTTTGACACATTGAAAATGTAATTTATT
The DNA here is from genome assembly GCF_004193775.1 of Glycine soja. Lineage (NCBI taxonomy): Eukaryota > Viridiplantae > Streptophyta > Magnoliopsida > Fabales > Fabaceae > Glycine > Glycine soja. The sequence goes on along the minus strand of NC_041009.1, from coordinate 15,102,448 downwards.
GAATTTTATTGAAAACATTTTTAGGTTAAATTAGTTTTTTTTTTCTACTAATTTATTATTTAGGTTCAATTTGATCCTCTAATTTTTTTTAGGTTCAATTTGATCTACTAATTTTTAAAATCGATTCAATTTGGTCCTCTAATTTTTTGTTGAATTTGGTTATTTAATTTTTGAAACCGGTCCATTTTTTTTTAGAAATGTGCATTTTGCTGCCATTTAAAAGCACTTGGTGATGGTTTTGAACCACACAAAATTTGATTTCTTGTATTTTAGATTGAAGGATTAAATTGAATTGATTTAGAAAAGTTAGAAGACCAAATTGAAAAAAAAAACTAAAGAACCAAATTGAATTTAAAAAATAAATTAAAGGACTAAAATTTAATTTAATCAAATTTTTAATTAATAATCTATTTATTCTTCTTATACACTACTCCCACAAAATATTAATTAAAGGTAATTTTGAAAACAAATATTTAGTGCAACATTAATTTTGTAAAACAATATTTATTTTGAAACAATTTTTTCTCTCTAAAAAATCATAATAAGGAAGTAAAACATTAGCATCTATTAATGCCACAAAAACTCGTTAATTACATAAAAAATTATTAAAGGGAAATTCTTTAAAATACACTAAACGTGATTTGCGATGGAATTTTTTAGTAGTCATATATTAAATAAGCACTAAAAATATAAAAAATGATTAATTTAGATTATAAAATTATAAAAATATTATTTTAGTTTTTCTTACTATAGTTTTAAAGACTAAAACGAATGTCATTTAATCATTTTAAAGACTAAATTAATCTTTATTTTATCATTCAACAATAAAAACTATATTTATAATTTCCAAAACTAAATTAATTTTTATTTGTAATTTTAAGGACCAATTTAGTGCATTTAATTTTTTAATGTATTAAGTATGGCATTTGTTAATCTAGTCTATAGCTTAACTAACTAGTTTATAAACTTGTTTAAAAGTTTGATAAATTAATGTATTAACTATTTTTCGACTTTGGGTATGTTTGAATACAAGGTTTGAATTAAAGTGCTTTGAAAGCTTTTTTATCAGAAACATTTATATATTTTTAGTAGATAAACTCTTAAAAATACTTTTGACTTGTATTCAAACATGTTCTTATTGCTTTTTACATATTCATTCTTGACATTTTAATACAATTTAATTTTTATCATTTTATTTTTTCCTTACATTAAAGTTAAAATATCCTTTCATCCCCTCACTTAAAAAAAGTCTTTATATGTGTTGTCATCTTCTGCTTAAAGCTTAGCAATTAATATCAATGTCTATTCCGTTGAAAATTTTCTTTTTATGGTATATGTATTTGTACTTAGGTTGTAATTTATCTACTTTTGATTAGCATTGTTTTAAGGATGTATTTTTCAATGTAATTTTATATTTTTCAATTCCTTCAATAGATAATTTTATCAAACATTTATGATCTAATAAAATAATTTTTTCTTTCAATTAATTTTTTTAGCTTCAAGACAAATTTTCAGTTTTTTAATTAGTTTTTGTCAAATATAATTTTTATTTCAAAATCTTTGACATACCGACATTGAATAGAAGACTTAAAAAAAATATTTTTTTAATGTAAAATGGTGTTTTTTTTCTTTCAAAAATCTTTCAATTTGCACTAATATTTTGTTTATGATGTTTCTTGTAATAACTATTTTCTTTTTATATCATTATAAACAAAAACAAAAACGATGAATTGGATTGTGTCCCTATATATTTGCACAAGGGGTGACTCACCATCCTAGAGCTATGTGTATACATGTATGATTGACTTCATGATAAAGGATGAAGGAAATGAGAAATATGTTTTGGCTTTAAATTTCTCCCACTAATAATTAACATTTATTGATAAGACAAAATCCTAAAGTTATTAGTATGTAATTGTTTGGTTCCTTGTTACAATCAACTATAGGTTAAATACTATTAATGTCCAATAATGGGACACTAATAGCTATTAACCAATGGCAACAAAACAGCCCATAGCAGCAAGTCCCAATTACACCCAATATTACAACTTAGAAACCCAACCAGCTTTTTGCCAAAAACACTAACCCTCGTTTATGACCCTGCATGCAATTCACTTGTTCACGTCGCGCCTTCCTTTCTAATATCAGACACAGCCTGCTTGTTTCGTTGGGTGACCAGACAATTCAATTAATTTCTTATACACTCACCATGACATACATACCATTGGTCAAAATAATAACCAAACAATGAATCTAAGCTCTTCGTTGTATTATCTTGTCCTTATCAAAGAGGCCTCCCCTGAAGATAATGTTATTTCTTGGTTTTCATAGGGACCACATGACACCTACCCAAACACAATTTCCCTTTTCGCAAACTTTTTTATTCTCTTTAATCAACACATGTTGCAGATTGTGTTCCTTAATAGTGCCAGGAAACACACTTTGCAACCCACATCACTTGTAACAGGTATGCCAAATTTCTAGTGCAGGTTTGCACCAAAATCAACTGTGAATCAATGATTCTTCTTCCCTGCAGAATGGGCACAACTAGTTTCCACCATTATTAAGAATATTTCTTTTTGTGAGATTATCACCACTTGGTAGTCGATCCCTAAAGAGCCTCCACACAAAGCATTTAATTTTAGGAGGAATCTTTAACGACCAATTATCTTCAAAAAAACATATAATGTGATTTCAAATTAACAAGATCACCCATAAATGGATATGCCGACTTGCCTGTATATGCACTAGATTGATGATGTAGCCACCTCCATGAATCCGAAATGGCTGTTTATAATTGCATCTCCCTCATCTCCCTATGAAATCTATCAACATCTACCTTCTTCCATTCAAACCACTCCATCCTCCACTCCAAGTTCCACTTCCACTCAACCCCATACCACTCACCAACATCTCTTAGGTATTCCTCTGGCAAGAGTTTAGAAATAGTCTAGGATATTTATGAGCCAAACTCACCTCACTCACCCTAGGATCACTCCAAAACAAGATTTTATCTCCCCACCCCCACCTTCCACTCAACCGAATTTTTGAACCATTTTAAAGAAGATTGCCCCCCACAAACAGTACACAAATCTCTCTACCAAATTGAAGATTTTTTATTTACCCTATCAAGTTGTAAACCTCTCCACCCCCATATTTTGACTCCACCACCTCACTCCATAAACCTTTTTTGCTCATCATTAATTCCCACCTCCACTTTGCCAAAAGAACTTGATTAAAAGTGAATACTTTTTATACCAAGACCATCATTTTTTTGTTGACAAATTTTATCTCAACTCTCCCAACAAATTTTCTTTTTTCTCTCCTCACTACCCCACAAAAAATTCCTTTATATACTAACAAGTTTTTTCACCACACGATTTTGGCACTTTGAAAAAGGAAAAACAAAAAAAAGAGGTAAAGTAATCGAATTACTAAGACTTATCCTTCCCACAGAAGACAAAGTTTTGTCTTTTCACTTCGACAATTTTTTAAATTTTTCATGGAAAATAGGTTTTCAAGTGTAAACTAATCTAGGATTTGTACCTATAAATGTAAAATTTTACAACTAAGAAAATGTGCACACCTCTCCATCTCACCGGCATCAACTCTGCCAAAGTTATTTTTAAAAAAATTTACCTTGAGACGGAAAGCTCAAAAACATTTTGGGTTGGTACCTATCAGAAAATTTTCCCCAATTTTTATGGGTGTTGTTCGTCATTTCACCAATCGGGTGGTCAATACAGAGAATTCGAGGAGGAGGGAGACATAGCCGTGGCGGTTCTTATAGATGACTGATTCAAGGAGGAGAGGAAGGAGGATGAAGATGGTAAAAAAATTGAAAAATCCATATGTGATTATAATTTCCTTGAGAACCACCGCGTTTTCAATTCCCCTAAAAATAAAAATGTTTTCACTGCTATTGTTCATTTTCCCTGAAAACGAAAAAAAAAAATGGGCGTACAAAGGCCACTTGGATTCGTACTTGAATTTTTTTTTTCCTTAAAATAAATTGATATGTTGAATAAAAAGTTTATAGATCTAGAAGGGGCATGCATGAAATTAAGGTAGAAGCTATGTAACTAGTGTTTTAAATATTGTAGTTCTATAAAGGGAATAATAGTCCTTCCATTTCAAAATAAGTTACTTTAAAGTCTTTTCACAACGATTAATTAGGAAAAACAGTAACAACTTAATGTCCAAATGAGTGAAATAACTTTTTTAAATTATTTTTATTGATTGCTGAAAAATTGGTTCATAGAGTATTCATAAATCATCATGTTTTGATTATTTATTTGAGATAAAGTTGGAATAAAAAATAAATTAATATTTCATTAAGAACTTAAAAAACGTAATGAGTTTTTGTTTCGCAAAACGCAACTTGTTTTGAAATAGAAGGAGTAATAAACAACTAATAAATGCCCAGTCTATTTATGACTGATTAATCAATGGTTATTTGTAAAAGCTATATAACTTTTGTAAGATACAGATATACAAAAGAGAAATATGCTGGATATTTATATTGTCCGTCTCATTCAAATGGGAAGGATTAGACTACATAATTTTTTAAACAGAAAGAAAAACAAAACAGCGCAATCATTCCAAAAAAATTCCCACTAAAACAAGATTAAAAAATTGATTCCTGAAGGATTATTTAGTTGACTTACTTTTTCTGATATATCAAATATTTAGTTGTAAATAATATATATATAGTGCATATATTATATCTGATTTGGTAGTGAGTAGTGATAGATACATATTTTGTTTTTTTTCACAGAAGTCACACTAATATTAAAATAAGTAGTTGTACAAAAATTTATTCCTTACTTTTAGTCGCAATTCAAAAAATGTATGCAATACATACAGAGATTTTTAAGGATTTGCGTAATTCTTTAGCGAATTTGTCTCCTTTATTGCAACTTTAGTTTTTTTTTTTTTTTTTCTGAGGGGATTTGCAACTTTAGTTGATGGATCGGTCTTCTAGGTATAGAATTATTCAAATTTTTTCTTTGAAAAAACAATTAACTAAAGAAAATAACTAATTTAATTAAAGGATAAAAAGTGAGGACTTAAATTCATTAGAGTGATCATTATATTATATAGGATATAAAGTAGAAAAGGCATAATGATTATACAATAAATTCCTAGAAGACCCGTACCTAAAATAAAAAATAAAAAAAGAAAATCCAAGAAGACCTGTCTTAATTAAGGCGTTGCAGCCAATTCTCTAAACCCATTGAGTTTTTAGGATTTAAATACTTCAATTTGATTGATTTTTTTTTTTTTACTATCAGAAAATGAGAAAAAAAGGAAGGCAGAGAAATTATTTAATTTATAATCAAGATAAAGCATGAATACTACATGCAAGGCCCTTCGTGTTTTGTAAGAAAAATATTGTAAGCCCTTCATATTTTAAAAGGACAGCATGTTTGGCACATTTAGCCAAATGAAAAAATATTTTGAATTATCAATATTCAAACACATTATATGTTCACTCCATTATAAATCTTCAATTTTTTTATTCATCCTTACCTAGCAAATTTTAATTCTTAATCTTAAAAGTGAAATATTTAATCTTTGTTGATATTTTCTTTTTTGCATAGCTATATATCTTTATCATATACGTTATATAAATTTTCATATAAAACCAAAATATTTTTTTAGTTATTTATTTAATTACAATAAATTTTATTCTTTTATTTTTTAATCAATACCCAAATTCCTTCAACAAAATTAGATATAATATAATAAAATTTTCGTAAATCACCAGAGGTGTTCGGTTTGGTATCAATTTTTTTAAAATAAAAAATCATTCAAACCAAATATAAAAAAATATGGGGTTTAATTTAGATTGATTTGATTTAGATTAATTTGAGAGTAATATTAAAACCGAATTAAACTAAACTGTTTTTTTTCCAGTTTGGTTCAGATGGATTTTGTAATTTTTAATTATTTTCTATAATTTTAAAAATAACTTAAATACTAGCAAAAAAAATTAACACAATATGAAATCTAATAACTAATTGAATCATTATGAAGCCTTAAAATTAACATTTATATAAGATAAGCAATAAAACAACAAAGCCATAAAAAAATGTTGCACGACCCTACCAAGAGATATCCTGAGATAGCATGGATGATATTATCTGATTTAACCCAAAATTTGATGAAAGCCTTTATCCAACGGACGCCTACAAAAGAAAATGCCGCCTGAAGAGCACAACACACTTGAAGGGATTAAGCAAACCCCGTCCACCGACTTTGAAGACAACTCCATCGTAATTGACTTTAATCATAGTTAGGAAATTGGTCCGCTTAGTTGGATTGGTTCAATCGAGATCCGATGGTCTAATTGGTCGGGTTGGTTTTACAAAAAAAAAACCATTTTTATTATGTTGTTTCATTGTTATCAATTTTTATTTTAAATTTTGGAATATGAATAAATTTTTCTTAATTATTTATTTATACATAATAGATACATATATAATTTTAAATTTTTAATATATATCAAATCAAATTGAGTCAATGATCTGTCCACTGATTGAACCACTAATTTATTATTTTGATTGAGTCAAGATTAAAATTCATAACTATTAAGTCAATTCATAATTAAAGATTATACGATTTTATACTAGAATATAGAACAAAAATCTATTTGTAAAATATGAGATTTGGTTTGGTTCCAATATATAGGAACCAAAAAAATCGAACCAAACAAAAATATATTTTTTTTGTTTTTTGCTTTGATTTTTTTCTATTCAATTTAGCTGCTTAAAAAGATTTGATTTTAGTTTTTTTATCCATAGAAATTTGACACATTATAACGCTCACATATTTTATTCAATCAACTGAGTTTAACTCTCTTAGGGTGTGTTTAGTTTGCATTTTTATTTTTTGTTTTTATTTCATGTTTTCATTTTCAAAATATTAAAATTCTGAAAACATGTTTGATTTGACTTCTTATTTGTTGTTTTAAAAAAATAAAAATACTGAAAATTTAAATATATTGACTTCTTATCTTTTTGTATTTTTAGATTTGCTTAAAATTAGATTCATTGTCACCACAACTTCATTTTACCCGAAATGAAGTTTCTGTTTTCAACTAAAAACACTGAAAATAAAATTTTATTGTTTTCATTTTCTGGTTGTTTCCTGTTTTCATTTTCACTGAAAATGTTTACAGAAATTCAACCAAACACATCTTCATCATCATTTTCTACTTTCAGTGAAAATGAAAACAGAAATAACCAAACCAAACACCCCCTTAATATCTGGTTCGATTTTGAAAACTCATAAAAACTACTTATAAAATAATGCTCTTGCCAGCTTAAATAATTAATATTGTTTTTAATTTTTACTTTATATTTTATCTATATTATTTAATACCCATGTAATATATAGGATAATTGCTATATCTTTCATATATGCATTAATTGCCTTTCATAAATTCTTATCATAAATAAAACTGTTTCATTCTTTTTTTGGGAAAAAAAAGGCATTCACTCTATTCATTGGAAAAAATTCTTTCATTCTCAATATCAATCTCATTTTCATATCTTTATCGAAAAAAAGGTTTGATTTTACAATCTGGTCTATTGTAAGTTTCTCTTAAATCTGGATCTTTAATTATATCATTCAGTGTTTGTTTGCATTCATGATAGTGATCATAATTCTTCACTATATTGACTTCTTATCGGAAAACATGTTTGATTTGACTTCTTGTTTGTTATTTTCATGAAATAAAAATACTGAAAATTTAAATATATTGACTTCTTATCTTTTTGTATTTTTAGATTTGCTTAAAATTACATTAATTGTCACCGCAATTTCATTTTACCCGAAATGAGGTTTCTGTTTTCAACTAAAAACACTGAAAATGAGATTTTGTTGTTTTCATTTTCTGGTTGTTTCCTGTTTTCATTTTCACTGAAAATGTTTTCAGAAATCCAACCAAACACATCTTTATCATCATTTTCTACTTTCAGTGAAAATGAAAACAGAAAACAACCAAACCAAACACCCCCTTAATATTTGGTTCGATTTTGAAAACTCATAAAAACTACTTATAAAATAATGCTCTTGCCAGCTTAAATAATTAATGTTGTTTTTAATTTTTACTTTATATTTTATCTATATTATTTAATACCCATGTAATATATAGGATAATTGCTATATCTTTCATATATGCATTAATTGCCTTTCATAAATTCTTATCATAAATAAAACTGTTTCATTCTTTTTTTGGGAAAAAAAAGGCATTCACTCTATTCATTGGAAAAAATTCTTTCATTCTCAATATCAATCTCATTTTCATATCTTTATCGGAAAAAAGGTTTGATTTTACAATCTGGTCTATTGTAAGTTTCTCTTAAATCTGGATCTTTAATTGTATCATTCAGTGTTTGTTTGCATTCATGATAGTGATCATAATTCTTCACTATATTGACTTCTTATCGGAAAACATGTTTGATTTGACTTCTTGTTTGTTGTTTTCATTAAATAAAAATACTGAAAATTTAAATATATTGACTTCTTATCTTTTTGTATTTTTAGATTTGCTTAAAATTACATTAATTGTCACCGCAATTTCATTTTACCCGAAATGAAGTTTCTGTTTTCAATTAAAAACACTGAAAATGAGATTTTGTTGTTTTCATTTTCTGGTTGTTTCCTGTTTTCATTTTCACTGAAAATGTTTTCAGAAATCCAACCAAACACATCTTTATCATCATTTTCTACTTTCAGTGAAAATGAAAACAGAAAACAACCAAACCAAACACCCCCTTAATATTTGGTTCGATTTTGAAAACTCATAAAAACTACTTATAAAATAATGCTCTTGCCAGCTTAAATAATTAATGTTGTTTTTAATTTTTACTTTATATTTTATCTATATTATTTAATATCCATGTAATATATAAGATAATTGTTATATCTTTCATATATGCATTAATTATCTTTCATAAATTTTTATCATAAATAAAACCGTTTCATTCTTTTTTTGGGGAAAGAAAGGCATTCACTCTGTTCATTGGAAAAAATTCTTTCATTCTCAATATCAATCTCATTTTCATATCTTTATCGGAAAAAAGGTTTGATTTTACAATCTGGTCTATTGTAAGTTTCTCTTAAATCTGAATCTTTAATTATATCATTCAGTGTTTGTTTGCATTCATGATAGTGATCATAATTCTTCACTTCACCCTTGATTCTTTGACTAGGTTTAGGATGGAAAAAGATTCAATGTAGTTGAAACTTATAACAAGTATACACAGCCAATATTTTGCAATGGTTGAGTGAAAATTGAACTGTGTTTCAAATTTGATTTATTAGTTTGATTTTTGTTAATTCAAGGTTTACAAGTTATTGATTGCATCATTTGTATGTTATTACCGACTACAAATAATCCAGCTTAGGACAAGTCATTGTCACTATTTTTTTTCGATTATTGGAAGATATTTATAAACAACTTTTATATGAATAATTTCAAATCTTACAATACTATCATTTTACTTCATTTTGAGTTATAACTATTGAATAATGTATTCTATAATTTTAAGACACTAAATGCTTATATTTTTTTTATTTTATAAGATAGTATGATCGATTTGTAAAAAGATATAACATTATGCTTTCGATAAATCATACGATTGTTCATTTATCATTTACTATTTGTATTGTATGAAGAAATACATCAAATTCATGATCTATATATCTCTGATTTGATGTTGTATTTGTAATGATCTCATCAATTATTTTTATTTTGAATATGATGGATTTCATTTTTCTTATTATGTATCTATCAATAACTCTGTATCTTTGCCCAGATATCAATTTATAAAACAATTTTGTTTTCCGTTTCTCTCGACAACTTTCATGTCAGCATAGCTGTGTTGAACATGAGGGGTACAATGATAAAATACAGAATTATCACTGTGACTGTAGTAATTTCAAATTTTGATATACATGTGTATATGTTTGATCAGAATCTCAAAATTATTTTTTCTTTTTCAGTCAGCGCTTGTAGCTCACACTCTACTTCTTAAATACACCCACACTTTAGACAAGTGAGGTTTTCTAGTACCAGTGAACATATAAATTGTGTAGTTAAGCTATTACAATACAAACTGAGATTCATTTACTCAGAATAATTATTAGACACTTATTCGTTTATGAATTTAATAAATTTGTTGAATTATATAATTTTATTCATGCATATTAATTAGACATTCAAAGATGTGTAATTTAAGATAATTTCAAGGTGCCTGTCTATGAATTATAGATAATCATTCTCCATTTCTCTTGTATTTTAGGGAGGAAAGAAAAAAGAATATAGATAAAATGGAATGAAATGCATTTTACATGAAAAATTTTGTCCATCCAATTTCATTCTATTTTAAACAACTCAAACAATGTAATTAACTAAGCATATTATCATTTCATTTGATTCCATCCTTATTCATCAATCTAAAAATAAAGATTCCTTATCTATTTGTTCTTACTAAACTTCTCAAATATTCATTTCTTTTAAAAACTCTTGCATAGGTTACCAATAGCTGATCTGTTGAAAAATTTCCCTTTCCTTATCATCACTTATAGGAGTCAACAAGAGTATGGATTCTGGAAAGACTAATGAAGCACCCAATGCAAAGCTGGTTCGTGACTTTGACTTGAACATTTCATATGTGGAGGAGTTTGATGTGAATGCTGAAGACAAACTTTCATCGCCCATTCTCATGAATACTCAGCCGGCTTCTCAAAATTGCATTGAAGTAAGTCCTAGCAATGATTGTATATGTAGCTAGGTTTATCATAAATCCAAGTAACAAAATTTCTTTAATTAATAAAAATAATTGATCTAAAAATGTCAAAGATAGCTTCCATTATTCTCATCACAATGTCACATAGATACCGTTACCAATTTTTTTTCTTGATATAACTAGGAAGTGTATCTTACCATCTTTCATTTGTCACTTCATGCCCAAATCAGAATCAAATCTTAGACATTAGTTAAAGAATCTAAGTGTTGAATCATGTTTGTCAACAACTTTTGATATACTGTTACCAAATGATACCTTAACAAACTAACAATCATGTACAAAATAACATTATTGAGAACTAAGCCAAAGTATGATTGTGAACAGAACATGAACATTCAGGATGAAATTGCAAATAACGGGGACACAACTATTCAAGCAAATTCTGCTGCTAAGGGAGTTACCTCTGTCTCCTTTGCACCAGGAAGAATCTCACAATACCGTCGTCGTCGCCGCCGTCGCAGTGTAGAATGTAAGCCGAGTACTGATCCAGATAGACTCTGCACAAATACTTATTGTAAAACAAGAAGAACTCCCTTGTGGCGCAAGGGACCTCTGGGACCAAAGGTAAATAGTGAATATGTAACATCAATACATGTATGTATGTCTGTCTTTTTTGGTAATGTATGTATATCTGACCAAACCCGGTTTGTTATCTGTTTTTTATATAGAATTTAATTAGAATTGATCCTGCCGTCTATTTACATATCCACACCTAGTTTACTTTTATAATAACTCCTTTAAGATCAAATTTATCGTTTTAGTTTTTAGAAATATAGCATTGTCCCATTAATTCCTGAAATTAAGATTTTTTTAAAACCCCCTACAATTTTCAGTTATTTTATATAAGTCCCTAAACTCAACTGTTTAATGTCATTTTAGTCTCTAAACACATGTTAATATTATAATGTATGTCACGCTCTTTTTAAAAAAATTTTTTTGGACTAATGTAATTGGTGCGGATTACATTTTTTATATACTTTTAAGGATTAAAATTGCAGTTTACTTATTTTTGATTAACTGAGAATGTAAATGATAACATATGAAAATTAAACTTTTTTATGTGATATTCATACATGCAAGTGTTATTGGATACAAATACAATTTTAAAGCTCATTCAACATATGAATGAGCATGCATGGTTAATTGAAGACCAATGAGTTTGTTTTAGTATTATTTTTTTGCAGACTTTTTTCTTTGATCGATAAATGTTAATGGTTAAGTTTTTGTGAGTAGGAAAATTGAATTTGTCATCTTTTTTTTTTCTTCTCTTAGCCATTCAACTAATCTTTTATATATATATATATATATATTTTCTGCAGACTTTGTGCAATGCTTGTGGCATTCAATATCTTAAGATAGTGAAGGGTACAGGCAGTGGCCTCCCTGCTGCAGTTGCAGATGATGAAGGTGATGCTTCTCCTGGTCCTGTCCCAGCTGCTGAAATCGTGGAAGAAGGGGATTCAAATCTCTAAATGAAGGGCCAATGTGCTGCTCCACCTTTTGTACTTCATGATCATTTCTCCATTTTTGAATTACATAGTTCGACTATTTGTGTGTTTCTCTTGCAGTTTGGGATTTGTTTTTATGGATAAAAATGATAGAATGAAGGCACTTTCAATATGCTAGGACTGCCAGCATTCAAAGCCCACCCGTATTTTGCTTTTCAATATAAGTATCACATTTTGGGGTGATAATCATATCCCCATGACATTATATATGGTGGTTTTTCAATATAAATTATATTTTCTTTTTGCTGAACAATATTACAGTATGTGACAATACTTGGAGACTAATCTTGGAATAAATTAAGAATACTACACCTTCAGTATTTTTTAAAGAGCTAGATAATTAAGTAATAGTATATTTTATATTATATTTCTTATAAAAAAAGACTAGAAGTAGTATATAACCTTGCAGTATGGTATGGTATTGTCGCCTAAATGATTAAGTAAATAAAATTGAAAAGCTAGTATATATGCAATTTCTTTCAAAATATTGATTATGTTGTGCGTGTGTTTCTACGTACCGTGAGACTATTGAAGTTTTAATATTCATTCAATTTTTCTATATTTTGAACAAATTTTGTTGTTGCATACATTATTTTATCCACCATCTAAAATTTCTAGCTAAATCGGCCAAATTAATGAACATATAAGACTAAAATGATTGGTGTGTTGATAACAACCGTAAGAAGCATTCTAATTACAATTAGTTTCGTTCGTTTAGCACAAGTTGTACGTGTTTTGGAATAGAGATTATCACGTCTCACCACACTAAATATAGGGTAAAGTCCACGTAACATGAAAACAATAACACAATGAAACGTGCCTGTTCCAAACTTTCTTCACCTTTGTTTCCTTTTCCACCAAACTCTTGTCTTCCTCTTCCCCCTCTTGTCTTTAATTTCTTCATCCCTGTTTACAATATATCTTCTTTTTCTTACCTTTAATCTCTGCTCCTCAAGTCCAATGGGAGATCACCCACGTTCTCAACCATTGGATTTGCACAACCTCTTTAAGATTCCAAAAAACAAATCCTTGAAAGATGTTAGCAAGGCTTACAAATCGCTTGTATCCAAACGGAACCATCATGACAAGAAAACCCCCGAGGTAATTAATAATCTTAAAAATGTGTGCAATATTGTGCATACTAGCTCCTCCTCAACATAATTTTCTCAAACAACACATATAACAGACATTGCTACATATTATATAGTTTTGAGTTAATGAAAATAAATAATCATGCATATGGATTCATATAAAGTTACAATATATATGCATCATATGATGTTATCAGATATTATTGTCATTCTGATGATGATCTTTGATGCATGCAGGAGCCAACAACACCCCCAAGGTTTGAGGAGAGTGATAATAAAAGAGTGGATCAAGACAATTGGAGTCCTAAGTTATTTTCAAGGGCTGCAAGCAGAAGATCTAAAACGCCAACGCCAAAATCAAGGCCTATGTCAAGGCACGGAAGCAGGCGATGCACGACACCAACCTCTCTATCGAGAAGTTCTTCTAGTTCTGGTCGAAGGAGTGCCACAGAAATTGCTGCATCATCTCTCAAAAGGATTATGAGCAAAAGGGTTTCTCCGCCTTCTTTATCAAGTAATAAGTTGGACATCTCTGAACCTGAGTTAACCAACCATGTAGCATCTCCAACAAAAGATGCAGATGCTGGCGCAAAGACAACCACCCGAAAGACTCAACATATTCCTGCAGTCTCTCTGTCAAGCAATATGAGTTGTAGGTCAACAACACCTATCATATTTTCACAGACGACAACTAGAAGGAAACCCCCACAAGTTGAGAGGACGCTCTATTGCACGCTTGAGAACTTATGCTTTGGATGCAAAAAAAATGTTAAAGTTACTAGAGATGCCATCAAATTTCCCGGGTACATATGTTTCTGTCAACTGATCTTTTTATAGATGAATATACTTTTGTGTTGCTAAGATAAGATTGCTCTAGTTATTAGGCAAATTGCATATGCAGATGCTATTCTCTATATATGGAGTGTGTTAGTGTACATAGGGTGTAGAAATTCAATGTTTCTTTGAAGTGCATTGATTAATTAATTACTAACTTAAATTTTTCAATAGGGTAATTATCCAAGAGGAGGAGATTTTAAAAATTGAGGTGAAGCCTGGATGGAGAAAAGGAACAAAGATTACATTTGAAGGGGTAGGTGACGAGAAACCTGGATACCTCCCTGCTGATATAGTATTCTTGATTGATGAAAAGAAACACCCTTTGTTTAGGAGAGAAGGCATTGATTTGGAAATAGGTGTTGAGATTCCACTAGTAGATGCACTTACAGGATGCTTCATATCAATCCCTCTATTAGGAGGGGAAAATATGGGTTTGTCATTTGAGAATGATGTCATATACCCAGGATATGAGAAGGTTATTAAAGGTCAAGGAATGCCAGACCCCAAAAATAACGGGATAAGAGGTGATCTTCTTGTCAGATTCCTCATTGAATTCCCCAGAGAATTAAGCGAAGAACGACGGAAAGAAGCTGCTAGTATCCTGCAAGACTGTTGCTAATAATGACCATAGTTGTATGCAGATGCACTAATTTTTTTTGCCACAACAAGACAGAGGACAAACAAACAAGTATTTTTATTATCATTCATGCATAGTCGGTCCTATATCAGATTACCAACACACTGAAGCACAACAATAATGGATGCATTTCGTGCCGAGAGAATGAAGATGTTGTTGAGCTTCCATATGGGGATGGTCAGGGCTGTTGAAAAAGAGAAAAGAAACTTCCATCAGTGACTCCACTGATGTTGTCTTCAACAGTTTACAGTTACTGTCTCCTTCCTAAGATAAGAAGCTTGCATCTTGATGTGGCCAAATTCAAAATCTTTAGATTGCTTCCTTCCAATCCAGATCGAATATGTAACTTGTCAAATTGCCTATACGAGCACAGTTTGCACCATTATTAGCACTAGGTTACTGACTCGTAGGAGGACATAACTGTTACTTAACCAAATATTTGAGGAGATCAATGTCTCCAAAGATATAATTTATGTATCTATCTTTAAAATAGTCAACAAAAGTAACTAGTTTTTCACCAGGTCTCTGTTACTTCAGCATCTGCCGGAAATTACTATGAGCAAAAATCCATTTTCCTATTTTCAACCAAACAAGACAAGGGAGAGAGAAATTATTAAAGTGAAAGTAGTAGCAATTAGCAACCTTTTTATATTGGCTGTATTAATATGCTTCAAGGTTGTTGCATATGAAGTCGCATTATTAAACTATGCTAGCCTGCTGTGTTATAACTAAGCCTACATTTATATTTTCCCCTTCCTAAGAGCTTAGAATATTCAAGATATAAGATGAGTTGAATGGTTAAAAAAGAAGGGAAGAGGGAAAAAAGGTTGTGGGTTGGATCCTCACAGCTAACAAAATTAACATTTGTCTATCCAAAAAAAAAAAGAGCTTAGAAGATCAGAATCAGATTAATTATTTCATGCAGAAGGGGAGTGACAGAAGAACAAATACCCTTCATTGTTTAGAGAAATTGAGTTCAATAGACGGGTAGCCGCATTCCATCAGGAAGGAAGCAGACCTTCCTGAGAAGTCAAGTTACCAACTGACGATCACTAGTGGACATAAAATGATATGATACTAGAAATTTATGCAATAGCAAAATATAACCAAATTTCAAATAAAGAGTATTATATTCCAAGCTCTTTACGTTAGAGTAATAAAACAAAAAGTTCTTTAAGTTAGTCTTTTAAAGTACCGAAAGCAATATTTTTATAACCAAAAGTTATGAAACTAACTCTGACAGCATGAAGATTAACAAAATAAATTTTATCTCTCTCAACAGAATCATTTTCACATGCACAACTAGGAAATCAACTCTATGGACCTTGTTGGTCCTTTTGAATTATGTTCTTGTTGGTGAGAGGAAAAAAAACTCGTTGCATTCACAGGTCGTTTTTTTAGCGGAAATTACACTAACATAACTCGTAACATAACTGTTATTTTAGGACGGAGCACCCTGAGAATTTTCGGAACCGTACCCTAGTATTTTGGATAAAATGCTAAAAAAATTATATACTTATTCAATAAGTTAATGAAAATAATAATTTGTTTATAATTTTAACCGTAAAAATAATGGGAACATGTTAAAAAAATATAATTTTCTTTTATAAGATCAAATAAACTCTTCCAAATGCTCCCATTCGGTAAAACTGTGTTTCAGTACAGAACAAAACTCGCATAAATTTTTAGCATTTATAAAGCAAAGGCTATAAAGAATATATATTATACAAACATTTTGTTGAGCTTTTTCATTTGGACCGTCGTTGACCTATATGACATCACGTACATTGTTTTGTTCCTTCCTATATTAACAAGCTCTCCACTTGTTCACCGCCGCTATCTGTTGTCGATATTATCCTGATTCTCAGGGTTTTCATTCGCAGCCCCAGGTGTTTCATTAAAAACTTGTCCTTGCTCTCTCACGTCTCTGAACATGGAAAAAAACGAGTTTAGGCCCTCAGACGAAGCACCTCCTAAGATCCATAATAATAAAGAACTGAATGAATTCATGGATCCAGGGTTCAGACCCCTTTCTGCTTGTCGAATGTCAGCTTGCCCAGGAATCTGGGCAGGGTTCGCAACCCTGTCTCGGTTGTTTTCTGACCGACCTTGAGGGTCGGCAACTCCTGGTCCATTTTGGGGCATTGATTGATCAAAACCAGGTCTCAACCCTGCTCCAGTTGGCAAGTCGGTGTTATTTAATCCCTGGTTTCTTGTGTTCAATCTTGTGATGTGTAACGTTGATGCAAGAATGGTCGAAGAGGTAATGTGGAAGTCTGGGTGTTGTTGAAGTTGTGACCGTCGATTTTGCATGTACCTTTGCAGTGCCGGTACCTTAATAACATAGTATTTACATTTCAGTAAAGTAAATGTCAGCAAATTTATAATTAACATATATAAAGCTTCTACCAGAAACGTGATTACAATAATAGAAATTTTAAATATAAACAAGAATTAAACTCTGAAAATCACAATTCTTTTTCCCAATTCTAGAATGAATTCGTTAGCATTTTTTTTCAAACCTCACCTAGCCCACGTTTTCCTATCCCCTCATCAAGTCTCTTAAGACAAAAAATCACCAACAAAAAAATTATTATAAAAAACCCAAATGGAAAGAAAAACATTGAGATTTGTAATAAGCCAATGGTCATCACTCATTACCTCAAACCGATTCCAAAAGTACAGGATAAGGTGTTGCATAAAAGCTGCAGTTGTAGAAAGGGCCAAATATGAAAAACCTGGAAATTTAAAACTCATTATTTCCAAATGAAATTAACTTAAGCCAACTAAACCAAAAAATAGAAAAATAGTACGAACATACCATAAGCATAAGAGAAGAAATATATGTGGAAGACCAGGAAATACAGCAAAAAGAAGCGAGGAAAGAACTTCATTGATATTGGTGTTCGGACACTGCAAGTTACAATACACTTGTATTATCATACGCTGGACCACAACCCTACAAATGTGCATGAAAATGTATAATAGATACTGGTCCAGATATTAAAAGAACAAACAAAAATATAACTTGATTGATGTGATCCCCCCTTATCCAAGGTTCAAGGAACTGGGGTTAGGAAGAGAGTTATTACAGAACTTTCTTCCCAAGGAATACCAAAAGAACTGATCAACACCATCCCTCTACCTTCTCTGTCGTCTTTTTATACTAGCCTAACTAATTAACTATTCAAATAGATTACAAGCTTAACCAAGTAACTAACAGGGGTTGGCCCACTTCATTTCTAGGGCTCATTGTTATTTCTTTTCTAAATCTTCCTGATTAGGGATCAAGTGCAAACAATGTTGCCAGATTAATCATTTGTTAATTAAGTACAGTCATCAGAATAATAAATTAATAAATTGGCATATAAACACCAGTAAAAGGCATCTTTTTAATTATGGATGAAATATAAAAAGGTAGTTTTGCTATAGTTGTATTCCCTTTTAACCAATCCAAAATCTGGAAAAGTACATTTGGACTTGCCCTCTGAAAGGAATAGTAGTCCAATGGCCAAAAGCTAAAAATAAATAGTAAACTTATGATGCAATAAATGAATATAGCTCACAATACTTTAGGGAACAAAAATTACAATACATGCTAATTGAATTGGATAAATATGCAACTTAATGACCCAACTAGCATTTACCAAAAATAATTTTTGAGCAACAAACCCACCGGACATGCTGTCTAAATAACATACTTGATTACTCACATAATATTGAGAGAAAAGAGAAACAGACCTAATGAGAGTAAAAAGTTCACACAACCAGACAAGAATCAAGACCATGAAAGCAAGTAGCTGATCATCATAAAACTCAAAGAGAAAAAACAGAATGCCAATCATAATCTGCAGAAATCAATAAACAATTTATCAGCAAAGCTAATAAAATAAGAAATAGCACAAACACGAGACAATTTAAATAGAAACTTTTGACAAAAGTAAATCAATTAAAATGAGTGCTTACAGGAACAAAAACTAGTGATTCAATCACATGTACAAAGATCAGCTGAAATGTTGGCAGGCGATGCCGTGCATGATGTTGAAGCTGCACTGTAAAGACTAGCAGAGGTGAAAAACTAATCTCGGGTCATTTGCAGAAAAGTATGGCAAAATCATGAACAGCATTGGCATATTTGATAGTGGCAAATGACTTTATAGTTAGCACACTTAATCCATAAGATTTTGATGACGAATGACCTTTTGAATAAACCTTCCAATCACTATTAGAGATCAATTCTCATGCTTTCAATCACTCGATCACAAAGTGATAGCACCTCTGGACAACCCTCACTTAATGATTGCCTCTAAATTTATTTTAGGTGAATTTAAAAGCAAGAAATTATCACATGGGGCAATGGGCAAAATAATAGGATAGATGCAACGCAAGCAGGAATCACCAAATCAATTTTCACATAATAAAACCTCTGTATAATGAACAAACAATCCTACCCGTGAACTTCAGCATGCGAGTCTGTGTTTCTCTTAATGTAAATGATACTGACATTGTGGTAGTAAAAAATACAAACAAGGACATCATCAGCACACCACACTTTGTTACAAGGTAGTCTGCACAGGCAAAATGACACATGTTAGTTGTTACAAGCCAACAGTAGGAGTTCTGAATTATTGGGCAAACAGGAGAAACTCAAATAATGTTGAGGTCATGAAAACAATCTCTTCAAATATGGGGTGCTCAAGCAAATAGAAGGATAAATTAGCAAACCTCCAAACCTAGCTGGCCCTTCTGGAACTTCTTGTGCATAACTAAGGTTATAGAATTCCTTTGTTTGATAGTTATAAAGATAACCTGCCATGAAGTCCAAAAAGAATTTGAGCGATAATTAAATTCTGAAAGTTCAAAGTATGTCAATGACGAAGTTCAAAGCAGTTGTTAGTGGACAATTATATAAATTAGTTTATCCAGAAAAGGGGCAGTTACCTTGACCATGAGAACTCAATAAACTATTGATTAAAATCGTATCATATCCAACAAATCTGTTTATTAGTAGTTGCTGCCACCTAAAATGAAAAATATATTCAATTGAAAAATACAGGATAAAATATTAAACATTACTATATAATATCAATGAAATCCTGAGAAAAAATGTCCTATCAGCAAAACAATTTAGTTCAATTTACACCTTTTGCCATCAAAACTATGTAAAAGTAGGCTCTCAATGGAGATAACTTGTCACTTTCTAGATTGAAACAATATAATCATGCTAATACTTATTCTTACTTGTTTCCAAAGCAGGAGTACCAGGCTGATATGCTAACATTCACAGTATGTATATTATGATGAGACTTAGCACTTTCAGGTAACAAGAAATACCCCTGCAGAATAAGATTACAAAATCAACAATAGAGAAGAGAAGTCTCCAACAAATTACAGAATCAACATCAAAAGTAGCTTCAACAAACTGACAGAATCTACTTCAGAAATACATGTATGTACTATGTTTCAGAAATTTCAGTCTTAATCAACTTAAAAGTTGAATACAGAAGAAAAATAACATACCTTTTCCATAGTATAAAGATATGTGGGTTCAAATAACTTGCCTTTCTTGTTAAGCCATTGCACTGAAATTGAAAACAAAACTTATTGAACAATAATACAAACACAGAATGTCAGAAACAAAGAGAGAGGAGTGAGTCAGATAAAAATTATACACATTCATTTAGGTCAAATTCATAAGGCACATTGCAAAGGCTCGGAAATTAATTATTTTCAATATCCTATACTTCATAAATTTCTAATTAAGACAATAAAACATAAAAAGCCTTTTATGTTTCCTAATTAATTTTCGTAAGTAAATAGATTCTGAAAATCCAAGAATACATATAGAACCCTTTTTACACTAGCAATAATTATCAGCATGTGAAATTTATTAAGTGAGGGACACAAATTGCAAAGGTAAATTATAATTTAAACATAAGAGGAAAATATTTTCATTACCTGCATTAGTGTTAAGCCTGTCCAAACGAAGGATATGCATCCATTTGGGGATATCAAGATTTAGGTGTACACCAGCAATATTCTACACTTGAAAATTCAAAGCTTAGCAGATTTTTTTAGTAAAATTGATATTGACTTAAATTTTATAAATTCTGGCTAGAAAGAATCAGAATTCATCAGCATAACATATATGGTCTAATCTAGCTCCAAGAAATAATATAATTCTACTTACCCACAGCTTCTGAAAACTTCCGATGATCTGCATTGTGTGTCTCCAAATGAATGAGATACGCCTATACCACTTTTTACCAAAATGTATAATTGCTGCTTTTAATGTCTCTTTGGCTGATAAAGTAAAACTTTTTGGTGGGTCCTCTTTATCAATTTTGATGACAGAATCCTCACCCACAGACCTGGTGTTTTGATTACTTGTAGAGGTTTCAGCTTGATGTTCAAGAAACTCAGTCTGAGTTTTCCAAAACTTCAATA
The DNA here is from genome assembly GCF_004193775.1 of Glycine soja. Classification (NCBI taxonomy): domain Eukaryota; kingdom Viridiplantae; phylum Streptophyta; class Magnoliopsida; order Fabales; family Fabaceae; genus Glycine; species Glycine soja. Next base: position 15,081,108 of record NC_041009.1, on the reverse strand, counting down.
CCAATTTTCCTCTCCTAGCACCTGAACCGATCCAGTTCCCCCAAAGCTTGGAAGCCAAAAATGTCAATTTATCTCCACTGACATCAGAAATCTCCATTTTATCTTTTACAATTTTGGTTTCAGGGGGATCTATTCTGTTTGATTCAGAATCATTATGAGACCACAGGCCGGCACTGGTTATCTAAAACAAGGAATTTACATGTGTCATGTATGCAACAAAGCAACTAAAGGAACATAGAAAAATGATCTCCCAAATAATAGTTAAACCTTAAAGTATGTTAATTGCTACCAAAATGAAAGATGAAAGAAACTGGCAATTTCAGGCTTTTACCTAGGAGAAAAGTGATATGTTTAAAAACAAATGACCAAAATTGCGATTTTGGCCCCCTTATTTATTTTCCACAATTTTAGTCCCCAAATTTTAGAAAATCCATAAATTTGGTCCAATCCTCAATTTTGCATACGCTCATTTCTTTGATTTTTTTACATTTTAATCAATTAATTTTTTTTATATTGTTAAATGTTAATTTTCAACCCATCACAATACTGACACATCATTAGTCAACCATTAAGTTAAACGGTAAACATATGCAAAATTGCAGATTTTTTTAAAATTTAGGTACTAAAACCGCGGAAAAAAATAAGGGAGCGAAATCACAGATCAAGAATTAAAGGAGGACCAAAATTGCAATTTAGCCAAAACAAATATATATGCTTGAAGTATGTCAATATTAAACTTACTATAGCATAATAGACAGTATTTATTCACATAGTTTGATTCAAGGAGAAAAACTTTTAAAAGCACACATTTAGTATGTGCATTTAAAAGCACATACCTTAATCTGAATAAGTTGGGCTTCTGATGTCACGACTCCAGATAGCTCACTTGAACATCCAGGCTTCACATAGAGAAGAAAAATATATAAGAAACCAAAGCTAACTTACTTGAATAGGCAAAAACTAAGATGGACTATAGGTTCTGATACCATGTTAGATTTTAACTTAAAACCAATTAGCATTAAGTGAAGTTGACCAACAGATATACAAGCTGCACCCCGAAAATTGAGACAGAAGATGTGAGACTTCCTAACAATTCAAACCCAAGCAGCAAACCACGAATAATTACGAACTATGAAGTAAACTGGAACTAGCTGGATTCTTGGGTTACCAAACAAAAAACACTAAAATCCTCACATAGGATAAGGAACAAGTAAGTTTTCTAACCGCTCATTCATGGTTAAGGCTGGCGTCTACTGTGGACTAATGAAAATGTTGCAACAACAATTAGAGTGTTTGTTCAAAAGAAGTCGGTTTGCATTTCCCAAAAAGTAGGTTCAATGTTGAGGTATATTGAGGCGATCAAAACCCTAAATAAAAAGAAAGGAAGTTGAAATTGAATACCTGTTGAACGTAATTGGCATGCATAACAACGAGAATGCAGAACAAGGTTATGGCGATGAATAGGTAGAGATACTCCAAAGCAACTCTGACTTTGGGAGTCAGCATCTGCGAAAACCTCTCCTGCACGCGTATGAACGTCTGCTCCGGGTCCATCAATACATACGAATGAAACCGAAAAATCAAATTAGAGGTTTTGTTTGTTGTGGATGATCATCATCATCTTCAAGTTTCCCACGAGGAACTGGATTAGTACCAAAATACAAATACAATATTTTATGATCTGTTTGTCTTGTCGTGCGTCACCTGTTTGGTGAAGGGAATGAGATAAACTATGTATTCTAGCGCAGCGCAATCAGTCATCAGATCGGGAATAATATTATACCGTCTATGCGTCCTGCTTCATTTCCAGCTCTACATGCATTACTCTTTTTTTTTTTTTCTTCTTCTATATTTCCTTCTCTAAATTACAATTTTGGTTCCCTTCAGATTTTTTTTTATGTACAAATGTTAATTGTTAATCCTTTTTTTTTTAGAATATTAATGGTGCAATTTTTTTTTCAACCACTTAATTAATTTTATATCTCTTTGTTTCCTATAATTCTTCATCCATAATTTATTCTTCTTGTTTAAATTGTTTTTATAATTTTAGTTTGATATTTAATTTTGCATATATTTTTTCTTTTATTTTAATCTAATTCAACCTTAAATCTAACATATTCCCATTTTATAAACAAAACTTTCATAAACATAAGATATCAAAATAAAATATTTAAAATTTAATGTGTTAAAACAAAATAACAATAAAATATAATCGACCAAAACTAACATTTGGTCTTTTTATATATATAATAATTGACAATAATTTAAGTTAACTTATTTTTTTCTAAAAAAAATTAAAAACAACTTCATGTTACAAATTAAATTATTCTTTTTATATTTAAAGATGTTTTTTTATTATAATTTTAATTATAATATAATATATTTTAAAAATATTTGTTTGTGATAAATGTTAATTATATAAAATATAAATGTTTAATGTACAATTTAGAAATACAATTTTTTTAAAACAAAAACTGGCAATTTTTTTTAAAAAAAATTATTAAAATACAAATAAAAATTGGAATAGAAAAAGATATACTAAAATACATATTAAGAAAACCAAGTACAGAGAATATGAAACAGGATGAAAATTTTGGGATAGTTGAAGAAGAAAATTTTCATCTACTTGCATGAGTAATTAGTGAAATACATATCTAAATCTAAATGAGATAAGAATAACCTTTTCTCTATTTGTATATACCAATAAGATCATGCAACTTCGGTGATCTTTACCACTCAAGGATTAGTCCCATAATTTTCAACTGTAAGAATATCTTATTTAAAAAACAAACTATCTATATAAATTAAAAAAATTTGCATAAAAGCATATTTACAAGTTATTTACCAATGAGAATGTTTTAATTTCTTGTCTCTTCTGATCTATTGTTTTCAATCTTTATTTCTAAGTTGAATCTATGTTTAAAACAAAAAGGAAAACAATATATTAACAAGCTTTATACGTGTTAAAAGGATGCAGATAAATTTAAAATGTCTGTTTATAGTATTATAATAGAGAGAGCGCTCAAAATAATTGTTTTACTATATTTTCGAAAAGACTTTAAAACAACTTGAAAAAAATTACATCATACAATCACTTTTCAAGATAGTCTAACAAAAGCTTAATATTGCACCTAATTTATTCTCATAGATATTCATTTAAAAGTATGTTTAAATAAATTTCATACATATACACGTTATCGTTATTCATTTGATTCAAGTGCAAATTTAATTTGGTAACCTGGAATCAATCACTTTCAGAAATTTAATTCGGTAAATAGTTGTTGAATACATTCCAAAATTTCACGAATATTTAATACATTCTGAAGTGTGTTTAAAAATCTTCCTAAAATTTTAATTCCAACATATCCTGAAATTTAATTCTGGAACTGATTTGATCACTTCCAGAATTAAATTTCAGAAGAAAAAAAAAATCCAAAATTATAATTCCAAAAAGCAGCACTTATCTTGTTCAGACAAGAATAATTTTGAAAGAACAAGAGGTGGTGCAATTAACGCAAAAAAACAATCTCCCCTCATGTTCGAGGGCTTTCGGAAGATACAATACTATTCAGTATTCAATCAGTCACAGTGTTTGGCCCACAAACCAGTCAATTACAGTGGATGGTGTTTGAAAATAAAAACAACTAGCATATCACAAAACTGTAGAATATATCACAAATACCTTTGGAAGAACCTATAGTTTCTCGGTACATAAACCTCAACACGACACAACTCTCACTCACCCCTCCAAGCCAGTGCGAAAGCGCACCAAACAAAATTTCATAATATGGAAGAAAGGAAAATTAATATACTTTAAAAACTAAAGAATAACACAAGAAATAATTAATTAAAAAATGGGGGGAAAGTGTCTCCCAAAAAAAAAAACGAGAAGGCACTCAGCATCCTGCAGAAAGAAAAGAATCAAAACTCAAAAGTAAGTAGTTGATTGAACTTCAACAGCATTTTTGATTGAAAGGATAATACAATCACAAGGCAATAATTTAGCCAAGGTTGTCAGGAAAACACAGGGAAATTTTGTCTTGCAAGGAAAACTCTACCTACCAAATCAGTTCCTACATTGGAATAACATGTCAACCAATTGGTAACATTTTCCAAAAGTAGCATACCTGGTAAAGGCAATGGACTTCTGGCCGACCCAAACAGCTCCACTTAAAACTGTGTAACAGGACATTTCTTCAAAAACATACTTGATAAGTAAAACAAGTAAAATAATTGCATAAAATTTTCAATTTGCTCATTGTTTGCACGATCAACTCCGTTGAGCAAATGCAGATAATGCATTTGCATGTGCAGGTGGGAGATTGCTCAGAAGAGGTTGAATTTGTTGCCCATATAATGAAATTAGATGAGAAAAAGCTCTGCCTACTACAGCTTTAACTTCAGGCGTCTCCACAGGTGATACCACCACTAGAGCAAAAAGATTAACTAATTCAGGGACTAGGGACAGGATCTGCGTTACATTTAGAAAAGGACAAACAGAATTAGGTAAGACAATATTATCATTGAGGAAACAACAAAACAAGGAAAGAACCTTTACCTGGGGATTGGATGAGAATACAAGAGTGGAGACACAGCTATAGACAGCCATAGACTCCTCGCGGTCTTCTTTTAATGGAAGAACTCGCAAGAAAACAGGAAGAACCTGTAAAAAGCATCAAAGAGATTGAATACCAACAATTGGCTATCAAGTATACACCACAAAATTAAACTTGAAGAAATTAGAGCAATGTACCATCAGTTTAAGTATTCATGACAGAGTTCTCATTGAGAAAGCATGATCCATATAAATAAAGACATTACCTGATTTAATGGGATAGATTCAGGGTGTACCATGATCATCCTTGCCACGGCACCAGCAGCATTATCTCTCACTGCATCATCAGGCTCAGACTCACCAAACAAGGGATAAAGTCCACGTAAAATATTGTCATAGTATCTGGTATCGGATTTAAGAAAATGTAAAGCATACGGGAAAAGAACCTTACCCCCAAAAGCGCATATATATATATATATATATATATTGACATGAATCATCATGTACATAGTACTCTTGTAAACTAACCCAAAACATAGAAAGATAAGTGTAAAACTATCAAATGGGTGGCATGAAAAAGGATACTTCAAAGCTGGTTCATGACCATTTTTGCACAATTCTCCAACACAAAATGCAGCATTCCTTCTATTAGTTGCCTCGGATGATGCTAGTTCTTTAAGTACCAAGGGCATCACCCTCTGAGAAAGATAATATCACGTTTTACAAATCAATTACAATTGTCAAAATTCCTACTTTAATTGAAAAATGAAATCACAAAAGGAAAAAGTAAGAGAGAGATCAAGAAAAAGTGTAACAAAATTACATCAACATAGCTTGCAATAGGAAAACCCATGTTCTGAGCAACTTCAGCAAGGCAGGCAACTACCATAGTCCTATCTTGAGGAGGACGAGAAGATTTCTGCATTTCAAAGTGAGGATATTAATTTGTGATTTATTCCTAACAATAAAAGTTATTGGTTGTGAACTCACTGCAAATTTCATTAGAGGTTCAAATAGCTGTGCAAAAATGGGAGCAAATTGAGCACCAATGGACTTTGCAAATGCAGGGAGAAGATCTGAAACTGCATCCATAAGCACTTCATCGTGTGCACTATCAACATCATCAATTTCACTGTCTGACTCTATCTGCTGACAAGAAGATTTCTCCTGAAGCAACAATGAAGTTGCATCAACAAGCTGGGACAAGTCTGATAGTAGAGTAAACCTCACATTAGCATCAGCTCAGCAAAATAAATTTAAATGAGAGGTCAAAATTGTATGCTTACACGGCTCAAGAGTTGCATAACCAAAATCTCTAATGATGTCAGCCACACTAGTGCATGCTTGAGCAACCACTTCCTTGTCATCATCTTCAACCATAGTCTTGATGTAAATATTCATCACAGTATCTGAGGAATCAAACAGCCTCAATAGGTTATACAGATAAAATGAACTGTCTTATCATTACCATATACAAAATCAGAGAGTAAATGTTCTCACCAAGAAGTTCTTTTGCTTTAGCAGCCCCTTCCTGAAAAACAAAGCCAGTGTCAATTGTGGTGTTAAAATCAAACAGAAGATGGGAATGGGACTAAGAACAAAATGATTAAATAAAAAGAAGTCCATCTATGAAAAAGTAAGAATGTGAAGTTAAAACAAGGAGGTATTGGACAAACTTACATTTTGACTTTGGAAGATTCCATGGGCCGCAGTTAAAATATCTGCAGTTAAAATAAAAAAACAAATCAGCAATCAATGGCAATATAAATGTATGAAAAAAACTGAGGTATTTATTTGAGAACCCAAGTAATGTAGAAGGACACGTATACAAATTTGCAGGAGAAAACATATAAATTATCATACTCAAACAATAAAGGCAGTTTACTTCCACTGAATTATATTTTTCCCTCTTTTCCTCATTGCTTTTGTATGAATATATGGTTTGATTGATAGGTTCATATATCATCATGGGACTCTTGGGCATGTTAATCAGCATCATTCAGATGAATATTCTACATGGTACGATGCATTTTGCACAGAACCAACCAGAAACAATTATTTAAAAAAGTACAATGTTCCTACCATGCATAAATGAGGGAAACTGCAGAAAACGAGAATAGGAAAAACAAACAAGCACAATTTTAAGAACAGAACAACATTCTGAAAGTAGTTTCCCCTTACGTTTTAAAGAAATGATAGCCTGAAGTCTAACGTCTTCATGGAAATAACTGGAGTGTTTAACCAAGATTCTTAGTGTCTCCTCCAAGTAGCTTGAAATGATTAAAGAATTCAAACATAACTAATAGTGTTATTTTGTTGTTTGTTGTCAAAGGAGTAACCAGAACCAGACTATATATAAAAAAAAAAAAATCAGTTAAAGGATACGGTGCATAAGAAGTCTTTGTGTGCTGTGCAAACAGGCCAAGGGCCTGGGTTGCAGCTGCCTTTTCATCCAACACACCAGTTCTAATACTTATATTTCGAACTCTTGGTTCATCGTGAGCTTCATCATCTGATGAAACTCCTCCAAATCCATTAGTGATTTCATCGTCACACTCATCAATGTCAACCGCAGAGCCATCATCAAGATTGCAGGAAGAAAATGCAAGAGGCACAACATGAGGAAGATACTGTTTACCAATACAAAATTTCAACTGTAAGAGTAAGCAAGATATAGGAATAATGAATAGTGAATCTATGCATACATGTGCAAAACTGTCATCCAAAATCTCAGCAACATTGCTGAAGAATCCATGGGTGTACTCCCGAAGCTCACTAAACTCCAGCCCAAATCCCTGAAAATAACAGAAGAAAATTCAAATTATTCCAGGACGAAGGCATATAGCACAATCAGTGACAGAGTTAAGTGATAAGGCAATTACAGAAATTGCAGCTTCTATGTAAGGAGGTAATATTGGTTCCATTCTCACTCTCCCTACAGACATTGCAACAATTCCAACTAGTTCAGTTGCTCTTGCACGGGAACGAAGATCCTCGTCATTAGTTAACACCATGAAAATTTTCATCAACTCTAAAACCCTTTCGGCATAAGGAATGAATGCTTGCTCTGCAGCAGAAGCTATAGAACCAATGGCAGACTGCAAGGACATCCAGTGGACAATATAAATTTAAATTAGAAAAATAACAAACCAATAGCTGATACATTGTAATTGTGACAATCTTTACAGCATACTAAATCTTCCCCATACCATGCATGTTTCCTGCAAAACTCGGGAACTATTTTGGAGAGCTGTCAACAGTCTTTTCATCAAAGGATCTAAGAAAGGAAGGATGTCTTCACCCATGTTCTCGCAAAAAGCAGCCAACGCATAATATGACTTCTCCTGCATGAATATAAATCTAATGCTTAGACAACATGCAGGCAATCTATTTAATTTTTAGCTTTGGTAGTAGCATCTAAGGTAACATTCTTTTGTATTGATAGGCCACTCTCTTCTCCAATGCTTACCTTTACTTCATCAGAGGCATCCTCAAGAGCATTTAAAATGCAGGGAAGAACACTCTCATAATGGGATACAATTTCAGGCTGTAAGTGCTCAGCAAATTGACCCAAAGCAAAGGAAGCTGCCCCTCGGACCATTTGTTCTGGGTCCCTTAGAGCTCCCAGGACAATATGGAGAACAGGTTCCAGCTTAGTTTTCATGAGTTCCAAACAACCTTCTGAAATGACACCCAAAGCAGTAACAGAAGCTTCCCGAAACTTCGGGTTTGCATTTTGACAGCTTACAGAAGCAAATTCAAAAACTGGTTGGAAAACATGCTTCGGGATGTTTAAAGCCATGGTATCAATAACTTCGGCAGCAGCCCGATCCGGTGCAAGATCATCATCTTCAGTTTCATTAGTTGATTCAGCAAGCAAAGGGCATAAAACTTGTAGAATAGGTGTGATCAGCTTATGCTTTTTCAAAGTACTGGACTTGTACTTTGCCAGCCATGAAATGATTTGAATTGCCTGTTAGATGGAGCAAATAACATGAACCTAGTGAATGAAACAACCATAACAGCAGGAGTATAAAAAGTCCTAGCAATATACTTTATGATCCTAACCAACCTGATGACGTGTGTTAGACTCTAAATTTTGACTTGAGCAAACCTCAAGGGAGAACTGCACTATAGATTTCACTGAATCTCCGAGAAGAGGTGCAGGAGATTCTATCAGCTCATCAAAAATTTCAAAAGCAAGTATGGCAACATCTTCTTCTCCTGAGGCAAGGCACTGTCGTGATACATTCAAGATGCTTGGAATGAACTCACGAAACTTAATCTGTACACATGATAATACGAGTCAAGGAAAAAAAAACTAGGAGAAAATACACAAAATACAGCTCCAGCTGAACAGGTAACATAATTTTAGAGGCAGCTTGCAAAACTGAAAAATTGCACACAAAGCACCAAGTTTACTTCACTATAGATGTACCAAATGAATGCAATGAACATCAAGATTCCAAAACAAAGATGATTACTTCTCATGATGAATAGCTTCATTAACAACACAAGTATTGCGTTTGGAAAGATCACTACAGCTAACACAAGTGCAAAATACCATGCATGACATGCAATCACTAAGACTATGTACTAGTACCAATAATGTAACTCATTCCAAAACTTGCAGATTATCCCATAAACCACTCATAATAGAGAAAAAAATCTACTATAATTATTGTGCCAGCAAGTTTCTTGGCAAACTGTGATAGTTCAACAGCTCGTATAAGTACAACAAAAACAGAGATTTAAAAGGCGTTATAATAGAAGCATTAAATAGCATTGATATTTTAAAGTAAATGTGAATTTGTTGCCTGGTACAGTTGAAATTGTTATTGCGTATTTCTTCCTTTGCCCCTCTCTCTGAAGGTTCTAAATTCTAATCTGGGAGTTGATTGCAGTAGATTAATTCTCATTGATACACTATGCATTAAAATTTCCGAGTTATGAACTTATTACAGCCAATATGGAAATCCTTCACTAACTAGTGATAAAATTAACATAGTTTGCTAACACTAAAAAAATGAAAACGAATAGCAATACATTTTTTTTTTGCCTTTTATTTAACTACTGAAACAGCACTGACTCACCACTTCAATCTCGTCATGAGTGAATTCCAGAAAAGATCCCACTGCCCTGACAGAACAGGTATAATTCTCAATAAACAAACAACAGGATACTAAAATAATTGCTTATTGTGGACAAGCTTACACCAAGAAAGAATATCAACTCACTTGAGGGCAGCAACTCTAACCCGGTTGCTAGTCTCGTCCTGCAAGCACTTGAGCAGAAGATCTTGCAGACGAGTAAAATACGGCCGGAAAGTATTCCCAATTGTTTCGGTTAAAGAGCTGAAGAGAATTAATGCCACCTTACATCCCAAAAAAGCAACAAACAAACAAACAGCACTTGGTTAGATGCTAAGCTCATCATACAACCGACATAGTATTAAAGGCATAATGAAATATGAAGTCAGTAAAAACAAAAACATCATTCATTGATTCATTCATCTTCTCTAATAAGTCATTCTAAAATTCAACTACATTATCCTATTCTAACAAGAAATGCTAAGTGCGTAGCAATCACGTAGTTTAGAACATGCCACATCATATGGCGGTGATGATGAAGAAGGCACTTACTTCTCGATGGTCTTCCTGCGCACTCTGACTACGTTCGAAGAGAAAGGGCAACAAATCGGGCCACTCGCCGGAGGGAACGGCGTACTTGGCAACGATACTGACAACGTTGGCACTGGCTTTCCTAACAGGGGGACTGCACAGCACACAATTCAATAGTAAATAAGCAGATAATAATAATAATAAGAAGAAGAAGAAGAAGAAGATAGATGATTATTAAAGAAATAGGTAGGTAGGAAGTAGGAACCTGTGCTCCATGGTAATGGTTTCGATGAGGGACTGCATGACGAGTTGTTTGAGTTGGGGAGAGAGCTTGGCCCAGTGGCCGGTGATCTTCTTGCGGAGGAGGACGGCGGCGAGCTGGCGGACGTTGGGGGTTTTGGCGGTGCGCATGTGCTGAACGAGGGCGGGAACCACCTGGGGGTCCTTGGCCAGACGCTTAATTTGGTCCTCGGCTTGACGGCGGGCGTCGTTGTCGGGCATGAGGAACTGAATCAGCAACAGCTCGAGAGACTGCGCCATCTGATGCGAGTGAGGGTTTTTGGTGCCTTTGCTTTCTCTCTCGCTCTGAGGTGGGAAGGAAAGGGAAGCGCTTTTATATTGTGTCTGCCCTGCTGCCGCAAATACTTCACACACCACAACTTAGCAGGGTTTTGGTTTTGGTAAATTATTATTAGCAGCTATATTAACATGTGGTAAATATTAATATGCTGTCCTAATCCTTGTCCTACCCCGCCATACTCACCGCTTCTTTTTCTTTTAATTTCAAAATATAGAATTAAATAATATGAAATTTATCTTTTTAAAATATTTATTTTGGTCATTTTAACTCTCAATTTTTTATTTTTATATTTTGACTAAATGTGAGAAATCTCAATTCAATTATAGGTAATGCATTTTTAAAAAACGAATAATTTTAAATGTGTTAAAGTCTTGGACAAAAAATTAATCATATAATCAATCTAATAACATCCAATCCAATTAAAATTTTACGGATTTGGTCGAGTCAGGCTTGTGAACTTTTTTTTTTACATGCCCGACTCAATATAACCTGATCATAAATGATATGGGTTGTGTTGGATTAATCAAGTCTGGATATTTAAAATTTATTTTTTATTTTGTAAAAAGTAAATTGTTTTAAAATAATAATTTGTTATTATTTAAAGTTTTGTAAGTATATAATAACTAAAGGCATTTAAAGATTTTAAATTATGATAATATTTGACTAATATAATTAATGATTTCAATGCTGATATAATATTTTATTTTAGATAAAAAAAAAGTGTTTGTATTAGCATGAGAAAATATAAACAAAATAAAGACAATGTTAAAAACAACAACTTAATAAGGAAAAAATCATGGATGATTTAATTTAATAAATAATGCGAGTTAAAAATTAATGTGATTTATATATAATAATAAATTTAATTATATAGTATGAGTTGAATCGAGTTGAAAAAAATACAACATATTATCTAATCCGTATATAATCAAGTCTTTATTAGATTAGGTCAAATTCAACTTTAAAAATTTAATCAAATTTAATTAGGTCAAGTTGATCCAGACCCATAAATAACTTACAAATGACCTAAATATAGTGTTACAAGAAAAAAAAAATTCCAATTGTTGTTAAAAGAGTCATAAATCATTTTTATTAATACCTTTGTTGAAAGATTTAAAAAAAAACCGAAAATATTGCAGGTGCACAAAAATTATAATTTACCTAGATATTAATATTAAATATTAATGTGATGCCATTGTCAACAAACTTACAAATTTAATAGACTAAAATTGTAGAATTAAAAATTGAAAATTATAGACCCTAAAGTGCAATTTAATATATATATATATATAAAAGCAATTCAGAAAGAGTAAAAGAAACGCAAAGGGAAAGAGAGGAAAACTGAGAATGCTGGAGGGGAGTATTCAACACCCACTGCACACGGCTTCATAACTAAACCGCCATCGCTATCTTCGACTTTCTGCGCCCCAAAGATGAGAAAACGCACCGTTTACGCATGGCTTGTAGCACTTCTTTGCTTCCTAGTTCTCATGATCGTCACCCCATCCATCCCCCAGTCCCAAGAATACCATGATTTCGCCGACCACCGCACCTTCCTCGGTTATTAATTATTACTTTCTTTTATGTTTCCTATTTTTATTTAACCTTTCTTTCACTTCTTTTCATTTCGGTTACCTAAATAAATATTTTTAACTCCACTCTACTGTATACGATTTTAGAGGATGGAGATTTATTTATTCTTTCTAAAATGTTCGCTGTTAATTTCCAGGTATTCCTAATGCACTTAACGTCATATCCAATTTCCCTTTTCTGGTTATTGGCCTCGTTGGACTTGTGCTCTGTTATCATGGAAATTACTTTAGGCTCAGGTACTGTACTGTGACAATCAATTTCTCACTGCTTGCAAAAAACCATGATCCTATTTGTTGTTATATGTTTGAGGTCCCTCATATATATCATTATATTACTGATTTTTGTTTTGAGTACCTGATAATTTTTGTTGTTGTTCTGAGTATCTAATGTATTAAAAGTTTTATTACGGGTCCATGTTAACTGATAACATGGCACCATCTTAATGGCTCTTTCAATATATATCCGCTGTTGGGATGGTGTCATGTGATGACTTAACTGACGATAAGTACCTGAAATAAAACTTTTAATATATCAAAACAACGAAAAAATTTATCAGCCCAAATGTTATTTAAGGCATATAAATATAAATATGCATGCCATTGCCAAAAGCTTGCAAGGTGAACTATGGGGATGGACATGCTTCTATGTTGGTGTGGCTGCAGTTGCAGTTGGATCTTCATTCTATCATCTCAAGCCAGATGATGCTCGCCTTGTGTGGGATCGCTTGCCCGTGAGTTCATGCTAACTTCTATTTAGTTATTGTACAAATCCTTTCCGTTTGCCCCCTTTTTTTGGGCCCATTTTAGTTTGTTAACTTGAATTCCCATACTGATTATCATTACAGATGACTGTCGCTTTTACATCAATCATGGCAATATTCATCATTGAGCGGATTGATGAGAGGAAGGGAACAGTTTCAATTATACCTCTAGTTTTGGCGGGTATAATAAGCATTGTGTATTGGAGGCAAGCCCACTGTTTATTTTGTTCCATCTTTTATGACTATAATTGAAGACAGTTGTTCTTTCTTTGTATGGATAAAACATGAACTACTTGTGAATTCTGCTAATATATTTGCCATATATAGTTACATGATTCATTGTGAGGGATAGTAAAATCATGGAATAATTCAGATTGCCAAAAGTTAGATTAGTCATTTTCAATGTTATTATTCTTTTATGCGATTTCCATTTGAGGCTAATTGTTAAGTAATCAACCATTCAGTTGAGTTAGTTACCTGAACTGCAAACTCTTGAAATAATTGCTGTTATCTTCCATTTACCCCAGATTCTTTGATGACCTGCGCCCATATGCTCTAGTCCAATTTGTGCCATGCATTGTCATTCCTCTAATGGCTATTTTGTTGCCTCCAATGTACACACATTCAACATATTGGCTCTGGGCTGCAGGTTTGGATTTTATGTTATGGTATAATTCCCTCTCAATATTCATTATAAACGCAAGCCATGCTTAGATTTTAAAAATTTATTTCCAGGGTCTTATCTTCTAGCTAAGGTGCTAGAGGCTACTGATGATGTGATCTACGAATGGACGCGACATATTGTCAGTGGTCACACACTTAAGCATCTGGTTGCAGCAATGGTTCCTGTCTTCTTAACATTCATGCTTGCTAAGAGGAGTGTTGAACCTGAGAGGTATTTGCATGTCTGCATGACTGCAACATTAAAACTGCATATAATTAATGGATTTAATTATTTCTGAATATGAACTGTGTGCAAGAAAACAGTCTCTAATTGCGGGAATGCAAGATGTAGTTAGCGGACAATGAATTCATATTAGGCTTATGTGCTCTATTGAAATGTCTCAGCCTTGGTTATTAGGATGTACATGGAGCAGTGTTGTTAAATAGCCGCTATGGCCCTGCCATGGTGGAATGGCATGTTTATATGGTGGAATTTTTTGCCTTCCTCCATGTTCCACCATTGATAACACAAAAAGAAACATTAATAAACTTTAAGAAAGGGAACCTAGTTGTTGATGATTTTTTCTGTTTCTGTGTCTGACTATGTGATATATATTTTGATTATGAACACTTTCTTGTAGTTCTTTTATTGCATTTGGATAAATTAAACTTCTACTTTCTTGTTAGCTCCAATATTCACCCACGATTGTAGCATTAGTGGAGAACTTGTAGTTCCTTACTTCATTTTCCGTTGTTTATCGGAAACTAATTTACAATTGCAATATCAGTTTGACTACTATCTTGATGTCATCTGATTGCTGTGACCTGCATGCAGGCAAAGTTTGCTTAAAACGTGGAGGGTTTCCTGGACGAAGTTCAGAGAGGGCAACTCCAACACTGAAAGCTACTCTTACTCTTACACAAATGTGCAGGCTGTGGAGCCCCAGTGATGTGCTACTTTCCCATAGAACAAAAAATAATAAAGGCTTATACTGGATTACGGAATATTGTTACACTTGACTGTGGACTAGGTAAAACAAGACATACCAAGTTAGCTTTTACACAAAAATATTAACTGTAAACTTTGTATAGTTCCCGATCTTTATCACATAGAGAGGACCATTTTAGATCTGTGATTCTGTATGTGTTGTCTATTTTTTGTTCAGCATGGTTATAATCTGCACACCTTCAAAGTTCAAACTCTTGTAGTGCTTGACATGGGAAATCATACTAACTGATATTAATTAGGAATTTAGGATATTCCTGGTAAATTACTTGACACTGTTTTCAATTTTCAATTTTCACAGATAAAAAAAATATTTTTGTCTTATCTGATGAGATTTTTTTAAAAAAATATCCTTCATTTGATTGGAAGTTTATGTTTGATATCAAGTTTTATTTTCAATGAAGGGTAGTTTAAAAGTTTGTTTTTAAGTGAAATTGACACAATTTAGTGAAATCTATTTTTCAAAATTTTCAATAAATATGTATCAGTTTTGTTTTGTTTTGTTTTTTTTTATAAAAGAGAACGGAGGAAATACTTATTTTTCCTTATCATATTATTAGAATATTAAAAATCTAACACATTGATTGATTTAGTTGTACTTTGATACTGTCATTCTCAATGAGCCTGATACTGGAGTGCCTTAATGAGTTCACTATCTATACAATCTTGTTTGTTAAACTTAACTTTCTTAAAACTTGAATTTTATGTGATCTTTCATATGTTTAGAAAAATTATGGGTGTTATAATTTCTCTATATTTTATCAATATAAATAAAATTCATTCATTGTGTTATAATTTTGAAAACAAAAAAAAGGTTTTTTATGTCTTTTTTGTTTATTTGTGTTATGTTTTTATTTTTAAAATTATATTCAATATTTTTATAAAAATACTTTTTCTATAGTGTATGTATAGTAATTTTTATTTTAAAACAACACTTGTTAATTAAATATGTTATATTTTTTTTATCAATTGAAATATGTTATTATAATTATAGATACATCCACTTTTTGGATAGTATATCAAAGTCTTTACAACTTAGTTGTAGTAATTTATCTACTAATTTTTTTTGGTACATCGTGAAGATTCTTACATCAATCTGGCTCTATCAAACGTTTCATTACTGAATATACAATTATTTCTCATATTCCAAGTGCACCAAATCACAGCACTCCACACAATCCTCTATTTGCTAATCTCAGTGTTATACTTTAAACAAACCGGATATTGGTGAAAATGATCAACGAACAAGTTTGTAGAAGCACTAGAATAGTTAAACCATTTGAAACAATTATTCCAAATCTGCATTATTTCCTGACATTGCACAAACACATGGTCCAACGTCTCCATATGATGGAGGCAGAATGCACAGCAGCTAGAATATTGTAGAACCACATTCCTTCTTAATAGATTGTTTCTACACAGGAAAGCTCTCCAAGGCAGGAATTGTACCTTCGGTGGAATATCAATTTTCCACACCATAGACCACATTAAAGGCCTTGAGTTTGATACATGTATTTTCATGGGCACAAGGGAATGCCATACTGTTCAATACACAGACTGGTATCAAAGTTTCGTATCAGCAACCCTTTATAAGTTTGAATAAAAAACAGAAGAAAAAAAATGTACATCAGATAGACCCGGGTTGCCAACTTTCAAATACACTTTTAAGATATTTTCACCCAATGATGTCTCCAATTCACATCTCTTCATTGAAACATTCCTCCAAAACACAGCCTGCTCCTTAAAACTGTCATGACTTCCATAAAAATTGTCAAAACATCTTCGCAAGCAGCGCAACAAGCCCACCAGCTATTTTTGCAAATATCAGGACAGACTTAATGCTTGTTTGATTTAATATTGGAGAAATAATTTTAAGTTTAAAATTGATTTTATATATATTTTTATATGTTTGATTTTACGTTAGAGAAGAATTCAAAATTAATTCTGGATTAATTTTTTTTAATTAAAATAATTTTAAATAACTTCTATGTTCAATCTAAAATTTTATAGTAAATTTTATTTTTAACTTATTTTATAATAAAACATCTCAACATAAATTATGTCACTTCAAAATGAATTTCATTTTAAATTAATTTTGTTAAGGTCCTTCTAAATACACATTTAATGATTTTGATTCATTTTACTAGATAAGATTTAATAAATATTCTAATACTAATGGTGTTGATTCATTTTACGTAGTGAGAACAATATTAAAAAATTAAATTATAAAAAAAATATGTATTAAAATATATAATTTTTTCAAATATATTCATTGTTTGTTGACATTTGCTATTGACAAAGGCAACCGTTCCATCTCATGTACACAGATGTTACTTTTAAAAATCACCCATAATTACAAGTAGTTACTCTATGATTATCATCGAGGGTGTATTTAATTAGAATTTTAAAGAATTTTAAAAGATTTTTATATAAAAATCTTAAGGTATTCCATCAAGTAATAAAAATACGTACCGTGGTATTTAATCAAGATTATTAGGATTTTTTTTAAAAATTTAATAAAGTTTGTTAGTATTCAATTAAAAATTTTTACAACTTAAAAAAAGTCTTTTGTTATTCAAAGTTATAAATTTTCAATGGATTTTTTCATAAGATGAATTTCATGAAAAAAATACACATTAAACAATCTCACATAAACCCTTGAGATTTCATGAGATATTTTTTTATTTCTTTTTTTGTAAATCAACATGCTTTTCTTTTTTCATTACACATAATTTCTTATCTCTATTTAAAAGAGTAGACATTCATATTTTTTTTTTACCCTTTCCACCAATTGTTAACATGTTCTAAAATATATGATAAGAGAGATTTTCTCAATTCTTTGAATTTGAGGACATCTTAATTATATGCTAATACATATAAATGAATATGAAAAATATACAATTTTAATGAATTTGGGGGCATCTTAACTACATGCTTATATATATGAACATAAAAATATATAATTTTAATGGACCTGAAAAGTTGACTAATATATAAGTGGATAAATATATAAATGGAATTTGGAATAATTGTCTGATGGAATCATTATTGTGGGGATGATTACAAAATTTCATACTACCTATCTATATTGTGGTTGCAATTTTTATACAATTAACATGATTGAACGAAAATGAACCTATTATACTTATAAATATGCTAGGAAAAAATTGATTTATTATTTAACATGTTATAATTATTTGTATAAAATGAGTTTTATTTAAATTGTTAAGTAAGAAAAATTTATGGATCTTTATCAATTTTGAATATTTTTTTTAAAATTCACAAAATCCTTTAAAATATTAAAAATCCACAATGCCTTTTCAAATTTTATGAATTTATAAATTTATATTTTATAAATACATTCAAATTTGAACTATAAAATTCTAATCATATAAAAATCTTTTAAAAACATCTTAAAAATCATTATATTTTTATAAAATCTTTTAAAATCAATATGATTTTTATATTAAAATAATATTTTAAAATCTCGATCCACCTCCTATAATTACATTTAACTTAAAAAAAGCAATTAATTTTTTTTAGAATAAGTATTGAACACAATATCAAATATTTATAACATTCACATGTTCAATCAAATTTAATTTGACAATCAAATTTTTGAAATTTTCAAAACTAAATTAATTTGTTTTTAATAATTTGAGGATGAAATTAAATATTTTAAAAATTTAATTGTCAAGTTAATTAATTTTAAACTTGGACATGTTAAAGATTTGTGAACTAAATTAAATCATTTAAAATAATATAAGATCAAATTAATAATTAAGCCGAAAATAATTGAGAATTACTAGCAATTTCAAAGATTTTTTTAAATAAGGTTGCAGATGACTGATGACTGCGATTATTGTTAGGGTTTATCAGGTGAAGAAGAAGAAGATAACAGAAAGAAAGGGTTTGTGAAGATGGGAAGAAGAAACGGTGGTAGGTCCCTTCAAGAAACCCTCCGTCGCCGACTTGAGTCATGCAAATCCAAATACTCCACCGCCGAAGAATTCGCCAACCATCTCCGTTCAACTTATCCCGATTACCACCGAACCAAGCACCAAACCCTAATTCGATTTGTTCAGGAAGCTCTTCATTCCACCGCCAAGCTTAATCACACTCCCACACCCAAGCACTGCGACGGCGACGACGATGACGACGAAGAAGGAGAGGCTCAAAGCGCGTCTCGAAAGCGGCGGAAGAAAATCGATGGGAGTGAAGAGAGATTGCAGAGGATGGAAGCGTTACACGTCCGAAGCAAGGTGCAGAGATCTTCCTCATCGTCCTCTGCTTCGGAGAGCGACGATGAAGATGAAGAAGAAACCGTGTCGACTTCGGAGGACGCAATTTACGGGGAGAAGGTGGAGCCTGAGTTTGATTTGATGAAGACAATGCTGCGAAAGTCGTATACGCCGAAGAAGGTTGCCGCGGAGGAAAAAAACGTTGAATTGGAGGTGGGGAATAGCAGTAAGGACACTCTTGTGAACGAGGAAAGGAAGGAAGTGAAGGGCTCAAGTTCGGGTTCGGTTTCGAACAGGAAGGACGGACCGAGGTTTAAGGATTTGGGTGGGATGAAGGAGGTTTTGGAGGAACTGAAGATGGAAGTGATCGTGCCTTTGTTCCACCCCCAATTGCCAAGACAGTTGGGAGTGAGACCAATGGCTGGCATTTTGTTGCATGGACCACCTGGCTGTGGGAAGACTAAACTTGCTCATGCCATAGCTCATGAGACTGGTCTTCCTTTCTATCAGATTTCAGCTACTGAGGTGGTTTCTGGAGTTTCAGGTATTAGGCTAAACACTTGATTGGACATGAATTTTTACTTGTCTTTTGGATTAGTTCGAACCTAAAGTGCATAACAGTATAGTAAGTAATAACCCTTTTTAATGGAGTTTTAGATGATGCAGAGTGTTTGTGCTTTGTTTGATTGTTTAGATTTATTGTTTTTATTACTATACTACCATAAGATGATTTGGATGTAATCTCTGAAGTATTTGTGTCTTTTCGTGATTAGGTGCATCTGAAGAAAATATTAGAGAGCTTTTTGCTAAAGCGTACAGGTCTGCGCCTGCTATTGTCTTTATTGACGAGATTGATGCAATTGCATCTAAAAGAGAGAATTTGCAGCGTGAGATGGAGAAACGTATTGTGACGCAATTAATGACTTGCATGGATCAATCAAATAGGCTTCTTCAACCAGCGGATGATGTGGAGAGTTCTGGTGATGATCATCATCCTGGCTATGTTCTTGTAATTGGAGCTACTAATAGGCCTGATGCTGTTGACCCTGCCCTAAGAAGGCCCGGCCGGTTTGATCGTGAGATTATCATTGGCAATCCCGATGAATCTGCCAGGGAGGAGATCCTTTCTGTGCTCACTTGCGATCTTAGACTTGAGGGTTTATTTGATCTACGGAAAATAGCCAGGGCTACATCAGGATTCGTTGGTGCTGATTTGGCGGCTCTGGTTGACAAGGCTGGTAATCTTGCTATGAAGAGAATAATTGATGAAAGGAAACGTGAATTATCTCAAGATCTCACGAGTGAGCATGCTGAAGACTGGTGGAGGGAACCTTGGTCGGTTGAAGAAATAAACAAGCTTGCCATCAAAATGTCCGATTTCGAGGTGCTTTAGATTTGTGTCCTTGTTTACTTTTTTATACTTATTATGATTATTTGTAATCTGCCAGAATTCTCTAGGTTTGTGTCAGATATCACCACAACTATTTTTAAGCCCAGTTTTTAATATCCTATGTTTGGGAAGATATCTTATTCTCTAGCTCTTCTTCTTGCTAATGATTTTTCTCTCTATAACCTGTGTAATATTTTCCTTGAACATTTTATAATCATTATATTTATCTGTGCATGTATGCAGGAAGCAGCTAATAAGGTGCAACCTTCATTAAGAAGAGAAGGGTTCTCTTCCATTCCTAATGTAAAATGGGACGACGTTGGAGGGCTTGATCTTTTAAGAAAGGAGTTTGAACGTTACATTGTAAGACGTATAAAATATCCTGAAGATTATGAGGTAATCTTTAAATACTAAACTTTTTAATATTGCATTTCTGTTAAATTTTATTTCCTTTCTATTTTCCTTCTATCTTGATTTCTTAGAAATGGTTTAGTTTTTCACACTACCCAAATCTCTTGCTGAAATTTATGTGCATGTATGATTGAGTCTATATTGCCTGCATCTCTGTTCTAGGGCAATAGTTTTGAGTAGCTCTAAATCTAATAATGTTTGGATCCAATTGCAAGGTATGAGACTTGAGTCTTGCGTTAGAAGTGTGGGATTCTAATATGATGTTTATAAGGCCTTGGGTTCTCCTACTAAAACAGTTAGCTTTGTGGCAGAGTTTTCCCACGGTTCTTATCATAATGTGTCTCTTTGAATTTGATTCTTGAACTTGGTTGTTGACTGGAGTTCTCCTCCCCCCTTCCCCCTACAAAAAACTTGTGCTTATATAGTGGTGTTCTTCCTGCACACCAACTGAAGGGTTTGCACGCCTCAGCTTTGCTCTACACTTTTGGGTTCCTGAAGCTTTAATATGAAAATTTCTTTATAAGGATGAAGTTGGCTGTTGTTGAGTACTACATAGTACATAGTTAAGTCATGACACAAAGAAGTAGTTTGGTCTTGTTTAATCTCCCTTTATTTCATCACCAAGAGAATAATGTCACTCCCTTTACCGTTGAACAGAAGTTGTGATTGAATAATAGGCTACCATGGTGTTAATTGTGTAAATTTTAGAATTTTCTTCTTAATACAAAGTCACGTGATTGGTCAGAATTATCAATATATTTTTTTCCCTCAAGTTTAAGAGTTACTAATCTAGATCAACCTTACAATTAGATGCCCTTCCTTATCTTTGTAAGTATCCACAAATTCTCTGATCAATATTCAATAGTTTGGTAGCTGTATATTTAAATTCTCTTGATAAGTTTCATGTTCTATTTCTTAAAGTTGATCAATTGTTTTTTTCTTTGCCATTTCAACAAAAAGTATAGTAAGCTGTAAATCACAGGCTGATCACCGTTCTTGAATTCATTTATTTCAGGAGCTTGGGGTGGATCTCGAGACGGGATTTTTGCTTTATGGACCTCCTGGGTGTGGTAAAACACTGATTGCCAAAGCTGTTGCCAATGAGGCAGGGGCTACTTTTATTCATATTAAGGTCAGTCATTTACTCCACCCTTTTCTCATTAGTTTTGGTATTGTCTTGTTTTGAATAAATCATTTTTAAATGATTAAATTGCTTTTGTTGGATTTTTAGGGACCTGAACTTTTAAATAAATATGTTGGAGAAAGTGAGCTTGCAGTTCGTACAATGTTTAGCCGTGCAAGGACATGTGCGCCTTGCATACTTTTTTTTGATGAGGTTTGTGGTTTTCTTCTTAATAATGTTGGTTAACTTGAATATTTTACCATGACATGCCAATTTTATTTAAAATTTGTGAACTATATAAAAAAATATTATTGTCTGGAATTTTCTTTCTTTGAAGGAACTATCCTGCACTACCGTTACTGATTTTATTGTATTATCTATTTCCTTGATCTATGAATGGCTCTAACAAGTTCTCAGCATACAATTTGTTGTAGAATGGTATATTAGTGTTCATAGTATTGTCAATACAATGAGTGTTAAATTTATTTTTATGCCATTTTCAGATTGATGCTTTGACAACCAAACGTGGTAAAGAAGGTGGTTGGGTTGTTGAACGACTATTGAACCAGGTAAAATATTTATTAGTCTTTCGGAATATGAAAAAACATAGCCATTTTAACTGATAACAACATCGATAAATGATACAGTTATATGAAATTGCAGTTGCTTGTTGAGTTAGATGGCGCTGAACAACGAAAAGGTGTTTTTGTGATTGGTGCTACAAATAGGTACATTTTGTTCACCATATGTTTTCTCTAATTAGTTATTTAACTTCACATCACACTGTATTCAAGTCAGTTTCTCATTTTACAGGCCTGAGGTGATGGATCGTGCTGTCCTACGGCCCGGAAGGTTTGGTAAACTTCTTTATGTTCCACTTCCAAGCCCAGATGAACGAGTTTTGATATTGAAAGCTCTTGCAAGGAAGAAGGCTGTTGATGCCTCTGTGGATTTGAGTGCCATAGCAAAAATGGAAGCTTGTGAAAACCTAAGTGGCGCAGATCTTGCTGCATTGGTTTGTGTCTGCCCTTTATTAATGTTGCATGTTGCATCCCTTTACCATTGTTGTATGTTGTGTTTATATTTTTTTTTTTTTTTTTTTGAACCGCCAAAAGTAATAATATATTAATATAAAGGAGTACCAGGGGTACTACAAATAACAGAGGAGATATATCTCCTGATATAGAACATAAGACAAAAAACCCCACAAAGGAAACAACACCACCCCAACCATACACAATAACAACTTAAGCAAAGGCTAAAGGCATTGCTGATGACCATTGATGATAAGGAACATTGAAGTCCTTGTCCCACCCTTAGAGGAGTCAAAAGGATGATTGTGAAACAACAAGTCATTCCTGGAGTGCCATATTGACTTTGTAGCAGCCAACCACCAAATCTTCCATCTTCTATTAGTGTCTTTTCCTCCAGCTACAGATGAGTGTTGAAGAAAGTTATCCATTGGCCTATAATGAAGAGCTGTATCTTGCTTGACCCAGGAAAAGAATTCCCACCACAGAGGCAACACTTTCTCACATGTGAAGAATAAATGAGAGGCAGTTTCTGGTTGAGTTTGGCAAAAAGGACATAGATTATTATCTAGCTGAATTTGTCTCCTAACCAGATTATCCTTAGTAGGGAGTCTATCCCACAGCAGCCTCCAAGCAAAGGATAAGGCTTTAGGAGGAACTTTCAGGTCCCAAAGCTGATGATAACCAAAGACTTGAGCCTCAGGGAACTGCTCAGCTTTAATAAGGTTGTAAGCTGATTTGGTAGAGAATATCCCATTAGGTTCAGCCCCCCACAGCCAGGTGTCTTTCAAGTTGGCATGAATTGTGATACCTGCAGTAACGTCCAGAAAAGTTGAAGCTACCCCCATCTCACTTTCGAACAGATTACGCCTCCAAGAGAAGTTCCATTCCCAGCCATAATCAGAGAAATACCCCATGTCTTCCACAACATGAAATCTTTGGGAAGGAATTTGATAAAGCTCTGGAAATTGCTCTTTAAGGGGAGCCCCTCCGTCAACCCAAGAATCTTCCCAGAAAAAAATTTGGTCTCCCCTACCCACCTTCCAACAGAAATGCTTGGAGACATCCTCCATTTCCGGGTGCTGGTTAACAAGCCTTAAATCAGACCACCACTGGGAAAAGTATTTCTTTGATGGCCCCTGGTCCAAGCCTCTCCATCCGTTATACTTGGAAAATAAAATCCTGCACCAAAGCTGGTCTGATTGATTAAACATCAGCCACTTCCATTTAATTAACAAAGCATTATTAAGTGCCTTGATGTCTTTAATTCCCAAGCCTCCCATATCTCTAGAGGCACAGACTTTACTCCAAGCTATCCAAGGAATTTTCTTCCCTTCACAGCTGCCACCCCAGAGAAAATTCCTTTGGATTGCAGTTAGCCTATTAATCACTGCTGAAGGGGCCCTGAAAAAGGACAAATAAAACAAAGGCAGAGCTGTGAGGACAGCTTTAATTAGAGTAATTCTGCCAGCCATAGAGATGCTTCTCTGTTTCCATTTATTGAGTCTAGCCTCAAATTTTCTGATAATAGGCTCCCACACCACCAATCTTCTCGGATTAACTCCAATAGGAATCCCAAGATAGCAGAAAGGAAAGTTGAGCATAGCACAATTTAAGAAAGCAGCAGCAGATATGCACCAATCCTCAGATTTCCCTATAGCTCCAAATTGACTTTTAGCAAAGTTGATTCGCAGGCCAGACACCATCTCAAAACATCTAAGCATTGCCTTCACAGCTTTGACATTTTCCATAGAAGCTTCTCCAAAAAAAATAGTATCGTCGGCATATTGGAGAATATTAACAGGCACTTTATTCTTCCCCACCAGAAAGCTTTGGAAGCAATTTTTGCTGATTGCTTCCCTCATCAAACCTGTCAAACCTTCAGCAACCAGGTCAAAAAGGAGTGGGGCCAAAGGGTCCCCTTGTCTCAAGCCTCTTTGAGGCTTAAACTCTGAGGTTGGGCTTCCATTAACAAGGATTGACACGGAAGCTGAAGTAATGCACCCCTTGATCCAGCTAATCCATCTCTCATTAAAGCCCATTCTTCTCAACATATAGAAGAGGAACTGCCATGACACAGAGTCATAGGCCTTTTCAAAGTCAACTTTAAAGACCATACAAGACCTGTTGGTCCTCCTTGCCTCCTCCACTACCTCATTAGCAACCAAAGCCCCAAACAACAGCTTTCTATCCTTTACAAAGGCTGACTGCCTTTCATCAATAAGATGGGTTAAGACCTTTCTCAACCTATTAGCTAGCAGTTTAGCAATGACTTTATAAACACACCCTATGAGGGAAATAGGTCTAAAGTCACTAATAGACTGGGGGTCCTTTAGCTTAGGGATGAGAGCAATAAAAGAGGAATTGCTGCCCTTAGGGAAAGAAGCATTGACATAAAATTCTGCAATAAATCTTAAAAAATCAGGTTTTAGCTCCTTCCAAAAATATTTGATGAATCTGAAGTTAAACCCATTTGTACCCGGGCTTTTGTCGCTTCCACAGCTCCACACAGCACTCCTTATCTCTTCTTCAGAAAAAGGCTGAACCAACATATCCCTCTGGGTATCAGATAAGACATTAAACTGCACTCCATCTAAGTTGGGTCTGCTTGAATGGGGTTCATGAAATCTGTTCTGAAAATGCTGTAGAACTTCATTCCTAATCAAATCAGGGTTTTCTACCCAATTACCATCCATCATCAGCCCCCTCAAGGTGTTTCTTCTCCTACTGAAATTAATAATTTTATGGAAGTAGGAGCTGTTGCTATCTCCCTCCTCTGAGTATGTTGTGTTTATATGTGTATGCTTGTTTGATTATTAGCGGGTACAAACTACAAATGTTGGACTACAGAAAAAGTGGGTAGTCAGTTTGAGAGAGATACTGATTTTATTGACTTTACAGATGAATGAAGCAGCAATGGCTGCTCTTGAAGAGAGATTGACCTCTATTGAGACAACTTGTGATACATTGACCATCAAGAGGACCATCAAGAGGCACCATTTTGAGGTAGCACTGAGTAAAGTGTCTCCGTCTGTGTCAGACAGGGTATGGCTTATTCTGCTATATTTCTTTCATATAATGCCTTATTGCGAATAAATTAGTTTTGGAAATTTACATTGAAATTTATTTCGATTTTTGGAGCAGCAAAAGCAGTATTATCAGCATTTGTCAGAGGGCTTTAAAGCAGCATGAGCAGCATGACATTCACTTTGTTATTTTAGCAGGTGTCGACATTCCTTTAAAGAATGGGGTGAAAGAAATCATTTATATGAGCGTCAAGTATTTAGAGTATTTGCTTTTGTAATGAGATGTACATGTTTCCTGCAGTCAGGACATAATTTTTGGCAAATGGTTATAATTTATGGTTCACTTTATCCAATAATATTGTTCCAAATTTTTTGTTAACAGTGTTTTGTTTTCCGTTTTTTTTTAACCCATGTGGCAGATAATGACGTTTAGCACTTTTTATGTTCAAACACCACTTCAAGTTGTAATGCTATAATTTTTTATTTCAAATGATCAATCGATAGTTAAAATTAAAAATAAAGAAGATCCTAATAATAAAAAAATGATATCTTCAAGTAATGTATTTGTCGACTATACCCCCCCCCCCCCCCCCCCCCCAAATAAATACCAGAAATCAATTTTTTTCCCCCAAAATTGTTGTGTTATTTCATTATTGGTTGTATCTAATAATGATACGTTGAATGTGTCAATCGAGTTTCTCTTTTTATGCGTATGATAAGAAGTTGAATCATAATCAACATGGTGTTAAATCAAAGTAGTAGAAGTGTAGAACTATAAATAAACTAAACCAATTTGACATTACTAGAGAAAAAATTATGGGACTCAATTATTAAAGAGTGCTTCTTTTAAATTTTTTTTTTTAAGTTCGAACAAACTCACCTTATATAAGCATCATTATCTCTGCATTGATCATTATTTTTTTCATTGTAATTTATAATTTCAAATACTCACAAATCTATTTTTGTTGTAATTTATTTATAGATTGTAATTTTAAAGCATGAGTTATTACACAAGTAACATTTTAATACACGGTGTTAGAATTAACCCAAAATGTTACAGATGGTTAATTATGATTAATCATATCAATTGTCATAAAATACTTAACTCCCTCAATTCAAAAAATAATAATTTTTGCACTTCTCATCGTCTTCAATTATCATAAATTCCATTCAAGTAACTCATGATTTGCTAAAATTTATTTTATATATTTTTTACATTTTTCCCATGATACTACAGTATTTTTACTACTTTAAACAACTCAATTAGCACTTTATTTTTTACTGAACCTAACTCACACTTAAAAGGCAAGATATATAGTTAAAAAATGATTAATAAATAGTGGTTTGCTGTATTAATGTTGGATTGGTCATCAATGTTCATAATTAAGTGGGGAGCTTCACTGCACTAACACTTCTTGCCCGTCTGATTCCTCTGCTCATTTGTTGGCTGATGCTGCAGGCATTCAGTTTTTGCGTGAAGTATAGCTAGTTTTTTTTTTCTTTTGTTTTGTTCTTGTATTTGATATGCATAAAAAAAATAAAAATGAAAAAGTCAAATGCCCACTCGATAGAAGTAGGGAAGAGAAAAATAGAAATGAAAAAATTGAATAGAAAAAAAAAGTAAAAAATGTGATGAGTGATATGATTAAAAAGAAAAAGAAAAAGAAAGCTAAAAAGAAAAACAAGGCAGAAAAAATATGAAAGAAATGTATAGTATAATCACTTTATTATTATTTTATTATTTTTTTATTCAATTGCTTTTATTTTTTGCGTGTATATACAGTATTTTTGAGATGTTAAATGCACTTTATTCTTTTTAAATGTGTCTTTTTAGTTACACAATTTAAGGTTAGAATACCAAACCAAACTCAATTTTTTGATAAATTCTTTTAACACGACTCTTACAATTTACAACGTAAATTTAAATAGGTTGCAAATTTCTTAGTTGTTTGTTCATCACATTAAACTTTGTGATAACAACGGATTATGTTGCATTTCCTAGTGGAAGAGAATTGCCTCTGTTTTGGAGGGAAAAGGGGAGAACAACAACGCATGAGATATAGAGCGCTGTTGCATTTTAAAAAAGTTTCCTACTTAGCACCAAAATGAGCTGATTCTTTACATTAGAACTAATACATGATATATCAAATCCAAAGTTCAAATGGTTCAGTTTAAGCTTATGACAATGGAAGCTCTTCTATCCAAATACTTTCCTTTCTATAACCTATCAGAAGGCTCAATCTCTGTCACACGCTCCTTAGCAGCCATAACAGCATTAATTCTCATATTATTACTTTGCTTCTGTTTCAGACCTGCAGGTATCTACCTTCTTGACTATGTTATATGCCTCCTGATAATCTTCGCCTCCCCTACTCCCATATCATAGAACACTTTGAAATGTGCAATTTTGACCCTGAACTCGTAGACTTTGAATTGAAAGTGTTGGAAAGATCTGGCATTGGCGTCGAGGCCTGCGTGCCAGCATTGGTTCATGAGCTCCCCCCGGACGATTCCATGAGGCGCGCGCAAGCAGAAGGTGAATCGTTTCTATTCAGAATTGTCAAAGACCTCCTTTTGAAACACAAAGTGTATCCAAGAGCTTTGACATCCTTGTGTCAAACTGTAGCCTATTCTGTCCTACACCATCCATTACATCAATGATCATTAACAAGTTTGGATTCCGGAGCAACGTAAAGAGTGTGAACCTGAGTGGAATGGGTTGCAGCGCCAGATTGCTGCCAATAAGCCTGGCCAAAGATCTGCCGAGAGTTCACAAAATTTCACTGGCTTTAGTTCTTAGCATGGAAGCTGTAGCCCCAAATGGCTACAGAGGTAATACCAAGTCCAAGCTTATTGCCAATGTATTGTTTAGGATGGGGGGAGCAGCCATTTTACTATCTAACAGAAAACAACACAAGCCAGTGCCCAGGTACAAGCTTGAGCATCTTGTGAGAACTCACATCGGATCAAACGACAAAGCATATCAGTCTGTTTATGAGGAACCTGATGAAGACGGGTTGTTGGTGTTTCCCTCTCGCGATCACTCCTAACTGTAGCTGCTTCAGCTTTGAGGACCAATATAACAGACTTAGGCCCTCTTGTCTTGCCGTATTCGGAGCAGCTGCGCTATGGATGATCAGTGATTTGCAGGAATATCTTGGCAAGGGTGAACAAGGAAATGTATGTGCCGAATTTCAGGAAGGCTTTTGAGCATTTCTGCATAGATGCCGGTGGTAAGTCAGTTGTCGACGCCATAGAGGAAAGTCTCAGGCTGCAGAAGAAAGACGGCCTCCAGGATGGCACTATACAGATTTGGCAATACTTCATCTTCTTCTGTGGTATGAGCCGTGCTATTTGGAGGCAAAAGGAAGAGTAAAAAAAGGAGACAGGGTGTGGCAAATTGCCTTTGGAAGTGGATTCAAGTGTAACAGTGCAGTCTGGAAGTGCCTCTCTGATATTGATCCAAATGTAAGGAATGCATGGTCAGATAGAATCCATTTGTATCCAGTTGACATACCTGTGTTTGACTGTTGAAGTTGTAGTAGCTTTAAGAACAAGCATTAGCAGCTCATTAAATACTTTCTGTTTTCCCCTGTAAAATAATAACTTGCTAATTCCATATGAATGTGCAAGCTAAATTATAAAATTTTAACCATACTCTGCTTTTTTGTCAAAAAAAAGCAAAATAAAGATTATACATTAGATAAAGGGTACAAGGGTACCCCAACCCATTTCATACGTCTGCTTTATTTATTTGATTTTAAGTGTAAATTTTGTTAATCTGTGTTCTTTATGGTACGTGTTAACGAATACTAAAAAGATATAAAACTATCAAATAAAAAATACAAATATTTAATGTCTTGAAAATTTGAAAACATTTAATACTTTTTTCCTCAAGTGATTATAGTTTTTTTTTTTTTTTAATTCCCAATGTCTTTCTGACAGAATCGACCTTTTATTCAATTCGGTTCGTCTGATCAACATAAAAAACAGACATTGCAAGGAAAGTATGAATTGCCGTTTGTGATTGAGATACCACCGGAAACCAGATATTACCAGGTATCATTTTTTTTTTTTTGTTGGGTGGGGCTGGGGGATAAAAGGTTTCTACTTGTTAATGCGAGGGAAAATTAGGAAACGATGGTTAACAGCCATAAGCATTTTGATGAGGTTTCAATTTGCAAAACAAGACAGGTTATTGACCAAGTTATTCGACGCGATATATTTACATCTATTATAATACACTCATCAATCCACAGCACAAGAACTTGGGTGTGGATAAGCTATTTATCACAGCTCAATCGAAAAAATTCAAGAGGGAAAACTTAAGTGATGCAATGTACCATAGAGCTAGGGACTAAGGGGCATAAGAAAGGTCATCTAGGACTAGCACTGCCTCCTCAATTGTAGAGTTTTGGATGCTTTAACTAGTGAGATTTTTGTGTTTTAACTTCACTTGTTGCTTGGACAAAACCTCAGCAATGAGCTGACGGCCAAATAAGTGAGAATTCTTGAGGATTAAATTCCTTGTTGATGAATCAACCGCGTAACCTTGTCCTGCCATCCATTGTAGTAAGTGTAGAAGCAAATCCTTCTTTTCAGGCTGATCTAAATAGCGTGACACGGCCATCGCAAATAAATCCTGTCAAGATAAAAAGCCCCCCCGAAAGAATATGATTAATTCTGGAGTAAAAAGTTGAGACAAAAAAAAAAAAAACCCAAGCTCCAGAATTTCTGAAAATCTTTGAACTTGGATCTAGTTATCAAATTAAGCCAGTTATACTAGTTTATTCAAACTGTCAAAAAGCAGTTAAGTTTATTTTAGAATTTTTGCATTGTAATGGCATGATTTCTGGTTTTAGAAGTTCTTTAGGGTGGGTGTGATTATGAAAAGGAAAAAAAAGTAAAAATAAAGAAAACAAGTCATGAATTAAATGTCATTCTAATAACAGTCTTCAAATTGCTATATAGTTGAGGTTACCTGATCAAGCTTGTAGCCACAATCATGGAGGGTCTTTAGAACATCATTTATATAGTTGAGGTTACCTGACTTCATAAATGCACTAGCAAATTTTTTGGTGGCTGGACGAGAAATAAATTTTGCATTATCCTGAACAGGATAAGATTCATCAGATGAACTGCAATGGCAAGAGAAAAACTAGGATTTATGTATACTTTAAATCTGGAATACCTTGACTACTACATACGCATCCTTCAAAAGCTGTCCTGCTAAGAGAATGTGCAGAATCTTCTCATGAAGTGACTTGCACATTGTTCTCTTGCTATATTTCAACATATTGTAAACAGAGAATGCCTCTGAATAAGCATTTACCTGACCAAGGTGGGATATTAAAGAGGAGCAGAGTTCCTACAAAGAAAGGAAAGCATTAGAAACTTTTATTTAGTCACTGAACTGATAACAAATGAAAAAAATTGCAGTATCTTTATTATATGAAGCATTCTCAGTTTCTTAAATCAGTTTAAATTCAGACTCTTTTCCCTTTCCTTATCATTCTTTTATAGATCTTTCACTTTTTCTTCAGGAATGCAGCCATTTTAAACAGGTAAAACTGTAATAGGCTCACTTGTAGATTAGAACAATTAACAATATCTTAGTGGAATAAAATAAACGAATAGAAAACCCTCAATCTCAAATAACACTCAACAGAATATATAATTGTAGTTTGTAGAAAGCAGAAGTCTACAAAATATTCTCAATTATGAACATGTGAAAATCCCTAACGAGGATGCAAAAATATATATATAAAAAAAGAGACCCAGCACATGAGTCTTCTTCCACCTAGTGGGTCTAGGGAGGATAGCTGTATATAGCCTTAAGTAGAGAGGCTGCTTCTAGGATTTGAACCTGTGATCTCTAGGTGCTATCAAGGTAGCAACCTTATGATTGGCTCGTTATCACAAGTCACAAGGATCCAAAAAGATGTGTACAAAATAGAAATAATAAAATTAAAAGCAAAAATTTCAATCACATACTGAGGAAGACCAAGTTCAATCATACAAGGGGCTCCATTCTAGTATTAGTACTTGGATAAAACACCATACCTCCACAGGTTGATGGCCTTTACTATGCATGTCCTTCATGGTTCGATAAGCTAATAGATACATTTTTTCTCTACAGAAATATTTGATTAGAATATGGAAGGTATTGTAGCCAGGATTGATTGCCAATTCATCCATCTTTTTTAGAGTTTCCATCACTCTTTCCATTTCACCTACTCTACAGAAAGCACAGAGCATTGAATTCAGTATAACTAGGTCATATTTGTTGGAAGTAGTTTCAAAATCCTTGGCTAACTGCTTTGCCTCCCGAAAAAGCTTGGCTCGGCAAAATGCTGATATCATGATACTATGGGCATAGCCATCTGCATGTGGGGAATAAATCTGTAAATTATTACCAATTGAAAATCTCATGTCTGTAGAGTTACTAGGACTAAAGCTTAGCAGCATAAAGAAAAACAGAAAGCTCAATTAAGAGTTATGAAGATATGTTTATTATTAGTTCCAAGAACAGAGATTCCTGCAGGACTTCAAAAAATGGAATGATAGGAATAAGTATAGTAACAAGAAGGATAGTCTGTAAACATATTTCCACAAGGATCAACTTCACTAAAAGCTTAAGATCCAAGGGTGGTTATATATATGTATATATCAAGAAGAAGCAAATAAATTTGAAAAATAATATTAGACCACCAATAAAAACTGAAGGAAAAAGGAATTACTTTTTCTAGTTCATTGCATCACAATGAAAAAGTTGAGCCATGTAACCAAAACAAATATATATGGCTAATCAACTTTATATTGTTTTGGTTCCTTAAAATCCATGGGACTAGTGAATAGCTAGAGAATAACAAAATATTTATCTGGATACTTATCATATCATATTAATTTATTGAAGCAAACTCCAAAAGAAAACTTACCTGATCTTACATGGTTTTTCATCATTTCATCAAAAATTAGTTTGGCTTCATGTATTTGTCCTGCCTTAGCTAGGCCATCCATGAATATACAATATGGCATCTGCATATAAATTCAAACTAGTAAAAATTGGTAGTCAGAAAAGAAGACACGGGAAAAGAAAAAAGTTTAAAAGGATATATAATTTATGATATGAAATAAATTTTAGGGCATCAATTAAGTATAGATAACGATGATATGTATTAAATGATTTTGCAATGTTTCAGGCCAAAAACAACCTTTAATTGTTCATTTCAAAGGTTTTTGTTACCTCATCTTCAGCATAGCCCAAAGATTTCAGTTCAGCTAATAATTCTCTTGACTTTTCAAACAAGCCTCCTTTAACATATACCTTCAGTAAGGTTGTCAAAATGACCTGCAATTCATTATTTAATATAAACACAATTATAGTAAAGGCTAGCTCTGTAGTCAAATATTAATAAGCGATATAAAGGAAACATATAAAAAGTTTTGCATTTCAATGAGACAGACAAACAGATTAAACAAGAATCATAGCATAGCATTGAGCAGGATGAATGTGCAAAAAGTTTATAGATCAAAGAAACAAAAAGGGCTTCAGTTTTTGACTTCTTTGTTAGAGCAGGTTATAATATTCCATTTCTATGGGCTTAACTAGATCAACATGTTGACTTAGGAAGCTGTATATACTATACTCTTCTACTTTTAGCTCAGAGGCATATATATTATTTTCTTGATTCCAAATAAAATACACATATTATGGTTTGGGTTGAATGTTATTTCAGGTTTCAATGGATAAAGTTTTGGTGCAGAAGTGAAGAGAGGACAAGACAACCACTTCAAAGAAAGAAAGAGCAAGAAAATAAAAAATAAAAAGAATATTATAAAACTTCCCTGGAATTCCTCTCCAACCATAGTAAGCACAAAACTAACATTTTACATCCTATTGTTAAGGATAATACAAGTTTTAACATAAATGCTTAATGAATTAGGACTCTCCTCCAAATCCTTACATGTGAGCAGTAGAAACTAGAAACATTATTTATACTTATTGATGTGTGATGCTTTATTGTAACAAGTGACTATTACCATGAAAACTTCATAACCTACGGAGTTTGATTTCTTAAGATATCCTACAAATGTCTCTATTTCAAATTAATTCACAGTTATTCTTTGACTTCTAAGGGTTGGTTAATCAAAACAGCCAACTCTACCATTCTATGATGTAGAGCTATAAATAGCCACAGTATGATATTCTAGTTGATTGTCATCTTACAATTAGTAAATGAAAAGAAAAACAAACCTTGTTTGGTACTAACCCTTCAGATTTCATATCTTGTATCAACATATCCGCTTTTTTGTAGTTTCCACATGCTGAATAAGCATTGATCAAAGAGCTATAGTGATAAACGTTTGGCGTGTGACCTTCATCCTTCATCTGGTTAAAATAGTATTCGGCTTCTTCCCATTTAGTATTGGAAGCACACACTGCCATAATTGTTCCATAAATCACTCCATCCATCTGCAGTTTATTGTGTTGCAATTCCTGAATTAACTCTAATGCCTTAGCATATCCATTTTCTATTTTAATGCAACCTGCAAGAAGCTAAAGAGGAAAACAACCAAAATTAGACAACAGGAAATGATTAGCTGTGCATACCAAAATATAAAAAAATTCAATATTTAGATGGAAAATCAAGCAGAGAATAAAAAATATTCAAATATTAGGCAGTTTATATTTCCCTCTTTTTTGAAGTTATAACTTCAAGCATGCTGAATTAATTAGTATCATAAGGTACTAGAGAACAATTACTCAAATATATACAAGTAACACTATAAACTACAGAATTACACATCTTATGATATTTCGAGAGAGAAAGAATCAGAGACAAAAAAGTAAAGTATGTAATTGGACAAACACAAGCAAACAGCTAATTTTGACAAATTTAAGGAAAGTATGTTGCAAGACTAAGAAGGACATTACCGTGGTATAGGTAACAAGATCAGGAAGTAGACCGTCTAGTTTCATCTGCTGAAAGAGATTTAAGGCGGAATTGAACTTGGCTTTCTTGATTAAACAACTGAGAACAGAATTACATACAAGGACATTTATCTTGGCTGACTGATTTTGAATGCTGTGGTAGAGTTGTAGCATCTTAGCAGCGTCAAGATTATGACTTGCCATGAACCTTATGTAATGGGAATAAGACAAGGCATCAAGCTTGTTGTTCTCTTGCATCCACGAAAATAGCTGCAATTGCAATAATAATATATCATAAAAAGTTATGGAACAAAACATGTATGTATATGTATGTGCTGTGCAATTGAGGGAGAAATGTCGGGAGATTTATACCAATGGACTGTGAGCAACATATAAATAAACTTGACACCACACTTTAATTCAAAACTCTTAAGGTTCTGATTTATGGGTCTTTCCTTGATGCTTGTTTTGAGTGTTTTTTGTTTTCATTTTCAAAGAAAACAGACCCAAAACTGAAAACAACAACAACAAATCAAAGTATAGACTTTTCTAAAGAAGTGAAAAAGCAATAACACCTTAGAGTACTTTCTTTTGGATAGATGTTTTCTAAATCTTAAAAATTTCAAAATGGAGATTATTTTTCAGAAAATAAAAATAGAAAACCAAAATAGGAAATAAACACTCAAACGTCAAGCGCCACTTTTATATTGTTCAACTTTCTCATTCCTTTCCCAAGGTGGGACTTCAAGTCACTCTTGTACTTCAACAGTATGCATGTATGTATGGTTTTACAACAAGTAGAAGGAAGCAGCTGACCTGAGAGATATGGTTGAATTTGTTTGACTTTTTAAAGTGATACAAAGCGGCATTGAGGTCTTTGACCGTCAACGCGTCTCCTACCCTGAAAATTACTAGAACAAATTATAGAGTGTGAAAATGTTGAAGGAAGAACGAATAATAGGTAACTAGTAAGAGTACCTTGCGAGAGCTGAGGCCAAATCAGAAGCGTTCCGAACTTCGAGTGTGGCTGCTTTTCTTGCGGAGGAGAAGGTTTTGGAGCTTCCAAGTTTGACGGAATTTCTGTAAGGTTGAGTGTGTGGCTCCGTTGTTGACACAGAAGCCGAAATTGCGAGAGAAGAAGGGATTGGTGAATGACGAAACGCCATTCCGAATGCAATAAGTGCAGATGATGAAGATGATGATGATACCTCCATTTTTCATTTGAGTTACAGACACTGATTTGGATTGGGCTTCCGTATCTTTTTAGGCCCGGCCCGATTCTCCTCAAATGTAGCCCAAAAAAAAGATGGCAAGTGATACGTCTCCCAGTAAAGCATGTACAATATAATAATAAGAGTTTAATATTTATATATTAATGATGTAAAATAATTTCACAGTGTAATTTAATTAAAATTATTATTTGAATTATTTTAAAATTTAAAAAATTTAAATTTAAATGAATTTATAAAATTTACACTGTAAATACATAATTTTTAAAAAATAATATTACTGATTCTCCAAAATGTAAATGTAAAACAAAATATGATGGACTAAATGTGAATGTTACATAACTTTGTGTTTACCGTGACTACCGGTTATCCATCCATGCGGACACCTATGTGCCTAAGTGTCTATTCCAGTTACAATTTAAATTTACTTTTAGCTATCAAAAATAATTTTTTGGTATACTAAATTTAAATTAATTTAATAATATATAGAATAAAATTATAATTAAAATATATTAATAACAAATATATTATTAATAGGTTTTTTTTACTAAAAGATATATTTTTAAGTGTAATTTTTCAATTGGGATGAGTTTTAGATAATTTTTTAAAACTCACTCCAATTGAAAAATTACACTTAAAAATAGCCCTTTTAGTAAAAAAG
The DNA here is from genome assembly GCF_004193775.1 of Glycine soja. Taxonomy (NCBI): domain Eukaryota; kingdom Viridiplantae; phylum Streptophyta; class Magnoliopsida; order Fabales; family Fabaceae; genus Glycine; species Glycine soja. The sequence goes on along the minus strand of NC_041009.1, from coordinate 15,044,283 downwards.
TTATTATTAATATATAAATAAGCTATAACTAATAATTATTTAAACTATTTAACTTTAACCTTATCACTTTAATCATTTTCGTCCAACCGCTTAATTAATACATAATTATTTAAAAAGTTACACTTCTAAAAAAAAAAATACATTAAATTAAACTTTTTGAATACTTGGAAAATTTGCCCAAAGCAATCCAAGTAAAGTGATTGTTAAATTAAGTAAGTTGAAGTGGGACCATAGACAATTAATCGTGTCTCGGGCAAAACGTTTTTTTACGCAATTGGAAGTTGCAAATTAGTTCAATGAATGTTATGTCTCTTTTAATATATTCTCTCTCCGTCGACTTGACTTGGCAAGTACTTCAGTCATCAATAATATCAGTATGGAAGTTGAAATCAGTGATGCTTTGCGGTGGCCATGGAGCTGCTCAGCTCTTTGAGGAAGGAGGACATACTGGAGCTCTTCTCTCATGGCTTCTGTTCCCACTGCGAGGATATTCTGCATACTCGAATTACAAACCTTCGTAAAAGTAACATTTTCTCTTTCTTTTTCTTTCTTTTGTACAATCATGCTAGTTGTTAGTTTTCCACACTTAGATCAGCCAACTGTGTTTCTTAGTTGTTACTATGATATAATTGATTCATAAGTCACTGCTTCTTTACAACTTATTTGTTCCTGGACTTCCAATTCAATTCCAGTTTTTACCTTCCTTCTTCCTTCTATTTTTCTAATATATGCTTATTTTTTTAATTGGTTAAATATGCTTTTTGGTTCATGTAAGTCTGTATCTTTTCAATTTTGGTCTCTGTAAGATATTTTATTCATTTTTAGTACATGTAAATTTATATTTTTCCAATGTTGATTCCTGTAAGTACAAACTTATGAGTTATGAGAACTGTAAATTAAAAATTTAGAATCTCAAAAGAAACTAAAATTAAAAAAATTATAAATTTACAAGGATTAAAATTAGAAAAATAAACATAGGGGAACCAAAAATGAAAAAGGGTTAACTTAACCAAAAACATATTTAGCATTTTTTAATTAATAATAATGAACATCGTAGCATTAGCATGTGCATATATTGCCTAATGCTATGCCTCTGCATGTAGGAAAGTTGGATGAAACTTCATCTCCGGATGAAGAAGGCTTTGAATCTTCTGGGGATCATGTAGTAGACAAGCCAGTGAATATTGGTAATGTTTCAAATTCAGAATCTTTGACTAAAAACCATGAAAAACAATGGGATAGTCCTAGGAACTCCTCACAAAGGCGTGATTCTACTACACCAATGAAGGATGATATCAAAAACATTTTTTATTCTTCACCTAAGTGTTTAGTAGGCTGCAAACAATCTGATTTCAAGTTGTTGTTAAATGATGGAATTTGTGGAGATTCTTCATTTGAAAATGGTGGGTTATCAGAGGAAGAAAAGGAGCAGATCAGGTATTCTCAGGTTCACTGTAAAAAGGACTTTACCTTCGTTGAAAGGGTAAATAGGAGATACGTAAATGTACTCCGGGGGCTTGAACTTCACACTGGAGTTTTCAATGCTGTGGAGCAGAGGAAAATTGTTGAGTGGATTTACAGATTGCAATGGAGGGGACAACAAGGGAAACTGAAAGGTATGTGTGGGATCATGTGGAACTTCTTTTTCTTTCTTTATTTGTGAACTACATTGTACACCTTTTGTTTTTCATATTTTAGTTTTATACACATGTTTGTTGCACTTTTTAAGTTCTTGTTAACAACATTGTACACCTTTGTTTTTTATATTTTAGATTTATACACATGCTTGTTGCACTTTTTAAGTTCATGTTTGACAGTGCTAAAATTGGAGCTAAGATCGAAAGGAATCATTTGGTCTTCAAGATTATGAAATGTGGAATTAATTGTTCCTTTAACATGCATCTGATTTGACTAATTTTACTTAGGTAGTTCACTTCAGAAACCATTTTTTTTTCCTTTCGTATGTGTGATTTCACCATAGTTGCAAGTTGACCGGCTTCTGAAATCTGAATCCATGCAATCTATATTCCATAATTGTACACATTGCAATCTCTTTAAGCATGTTCTGCTCAAGAGTATGGCAATGATATTGCATCTCATTTAGCATGTTGTAATCTGTTTTTGGGAGTACATACTAGATATACTATCATTTAGCAGATCTCAGAGTCTACTCTAACCACCTGTACTTGTAGCAAGAGTTTCTCGACACTAGTGAAAAAATGTCTGGTTTTTATACATTACATGGGATGCATGTGGAATAAAAAATGATACATTTTTCCAGTTTAGCTGTGCATAGCTTCAATGAATCAATATAACTTAAAGATAATTGTTTTTGCGTTAGATTAAATTTTTGACATCTCAAAGAATCAACGGCCATTGTGTCTCTGCTACTTCTTTTATAAAATTGTGAATCTTACATCTACTGGTCTTTCCTGTGTGTGTACAGATCGAACATATTCAGAACCAAGAAAGTGGATGCGTGGTAAGGGCCGCGTGACAATACAATTTGGTTGCTGTTACAATTATGCAGTGGTATGACATAATTTAATTCTTCTCCCATTCTTATTTGACATTTTACTTATTTATTCAACTTATTTTTTTTTGTAAAATGTTACAGGACAAAAATGGTAGCCCTCCTGGCATAATGAGAGATGAAGAGGTTGATCCATTACCACCTGTGTTCAAGCAAATGATAAAGAGGATGGTTAGGTGGAACATAATTCCTTCCACATGCATTCCTGATAGTTGCATTGTGAACATATACGAAGAAGGAGACTGCATTCCTCCTCATATTGACCATCACGATTTTGTGAGGCCATTTTACACTGTGTCATTCTTGAACGAGTGTAAAATATTATTTGGTTCAAATTTGCAAGTTGTTTGTCCTGGAGAATTTGCCGGTCCCGTTTCTATTCCTTTGCCTGTTGGGTAAGCTTCTATTCCCTCCTCGTCTTCCAATCAAATATGAATTTACTTTTGATCATGATAATTTTTTTTCTAGCTTTACCTTGCTCCTTCCGTCCCATTATAATTATCATTTTAAATTATTTTACATAGATTAAGAAAAACTAATAAATAGACTAATAAAATTATCAATTCATTTTTAGTTTTTTTACCCATATCACTAATATTATAAGGGATATAAATGAAAAAAAAAGTAATTAATATTACATGGAAAAGTTAAAATGACAAATTTTTTTCTTACACGACGATTATTACGAGGCGGAGGGAGTAGTGACTAAATATCGTGGTTGTTTGATCATGAGCCTATTATATTTGTCATTGTTTAAACAAACTGGTGATCATGCAGATCAGTGTTTGTTTTGAATGGCAATGGAGCTGACATTGCTAAGCATTGTATTCCATCCGTGTCGTCAAAAAGGTCCTTTTAATATGGAAAATTTAATTGAAAATATTTTTAATTTTTTTCCTGTTTTACTGTTAATGTTTTCTTAAACATTTGTCTTGAACAGAATTTCTATTACTTTTAGAAAGATGGACGAGAGCAAGTTACCATATAAGTTTTCACCTGATCCTGACTTAGTGGGAATCAAGCCACTTATAATTTCACCTCTAAACAAAGGACAAGATGAAGTTGGGAACCTAGATAATAAGGCTGACAGTGTTGAATCTGAATCTGATACAGGATAACAAGAGGAAGGCATTGTTTCATGTAAAATAAATTAATTTACTTCTTCTCTCAATGGAAGCTTTTGAAAGACAAAGAGGTCAACAAATTTGGACGGAGGTCCAGGCAAAATAGGTTTAGGGGGCTTGTTTTTAATTTTATTAATTCTAGTATCGCATGTGTTTAATTTTCACAGGTGACTTTTCTTAAATCTGCATCCAATCAAAATTGTTTATGGTTTGAAGGATCAAATGCTATGTGCCTATGTGTGAGGTTCTTATACTGTAATGTACTTTGTTAAAGGAAGTTGTTCATTACTTTGTACATATGGTTCAACTCGTTATTTTTCTCTGGAAAAAAAAGAGTATTCAACCCACTTACTTATTTTACAAATAGACATTTTAAACATTAATTTTGTGCCAATTGATCTTTATGCTTCATCTCTTTTGTAAATAGCCACCGTAAATTTTAATTTCGTTTAAATCAATTCTTAAATTTTATCTTTGCACATAGACACCTAAATTTCAATTTCATCTCAATTAATTCTTAAAATTTACCCCTTTCATAAATAATATCTTATATTAAATTGGAGTTAAATTACTAAAAAAAATATCAACTGTTAATTGATTTAATTTCAACTATTTATTAATTTTATTTGTATAAATCACTTTTCAAACATTAAAACATAATAAAATCTAGAATTGAAAAATCAAATAATTTTTTTATTAATGCTATAATTTCCCCTTTTTTATATATATCTTCTAAATTTATATTCTTTATTATATGTCCCACCTGTATTGTAGTTTGGACACTAACTCTATTTGTGAGTATTATTTGTTGCAGATGTTTGACCGTCTTTGTTAATACCACTAAACCACAAAAGAAAAAGATAAAGGAGGAGGTAATTTTGAAATTCACCTGCAAAAACAATAATTCAATATTATGAGATGCTCAAACGTGATATTCTTAGCTTTCAATATTGTTCTACCAAAACATGAGTTGTCGTTTTTTTTGTTGGTATTTTTGTAGTCTCTGTCGTAACTTATAAAACTACAACTTTTTTTTTATTGTGCAGAAGAAATTAAAAAGAAACAAACTAGCTACAACGCAAGAAGGAGATGGCTATAGCATCTCCAGGGGAGGTGAGGGATAAGTGACCAAGGAGGTAGAGTCCATTGCACCATGTTTTGCAAGGATATCAGCGACCCCATTGCCTTCACGTAAGGTGTGATTAAATGACAGACTCCAACTGAGGGACATGAAGCTTTGAATTCTTGAAACCAAAGGAGCATATGGATGCCATTACTGGACACCTTGCAGCACTAATTGGAGAGCTGGCTTAGTTGTGTCACAAGAACGTGCACTCGTAACACGATTAGAACAATCTTTAATAACTTGGGACACAACTAAGCTGGTGTTGACTGATTTGTCTTCAAAGATCTCGGAATTGCGCACCTTCCAGATGAACCAGCACGCAATGGAGAGAAGATAATTCCATGACCACCCGTTGCCAAACACCTGAGCTAATGAGAGCTATCAAGATCAGTGTCATGATGGGAGACATCTAACCTGAGAGCATTCCAAACAACAACAGTTTTTATGCAATCTCTCAACCAATGGAGGATTGTTTCATCACCAACGCTGCAACAAAGAGAAACAGACGAAAAGCATTAGTTGGAATACTTTTATATATGGTGGGTGAGTTTATGAATGAAAACTCAGAGCATGATGCAACAAAGCTTGAGGCAGAAGCAAAAGAAGAAGAAGAACACAGAAGGACAAAAAGGGTAATTAGTAAACCACGGTACCTTGAGGATTATGCAACCAAATGATGGTGAGCTGGCAATACTCTTCTAGAAGCAGAAACCAAGAATTCCTCTGTGCCATTAGAGGCTGTCTCCATGATTAGCGCAATGTTTATTTTCCTCCAAGGCATATAATACCAAATTCTGTTAGAATATGTATCCAGAATGTGCACATTGGAATATCTATATATATATATATATGAGGATATGTAATTCTAATAGAGGCAATAAAACAGTTTTATCCTTACCTTCTTCTCTTCTCTGGAGGTCCTAGGCCTCGAATCCTAGGTTAACTCTGTAGTCTACAACAACTCGGTGCTTTCATTGACCCTCATGGCTGAATCCACGCGTTCTAAATCAAACTTGGAGCACCTAGAGGAAGCAATGGCCAAACTAGCCTCAAACCACCTCTATATCAACGAAAAGCTTGATGCCTTGATTCTTCGTATCGAGAACCTAGAAAACAAAGTCCATCACGCCCACACCCCATCTTCGTCCTCAGCCACACCTACACCAAGCACAACCATCAGTAACCCTCCTCGAATGAAGCTTGATGTACCAAGATTCGATGGGTCAAACCTTTCGGGCTGGGTATTCAAAATTACTCAGTTCTTTGAATACCACTCAACTCCATAATCCGAAAGACTCACCATCGCCTCCTTCTATATGGAAGGGTCGGCCTTAGCGTGGTTCCAGCGGATGATGCGGAATTATCAACTCACCACTTGGCCTAGCTTTCTTTAAGCCATTGAAATCCGTTTTGCCTATTCACCATATGAAGACCCTACTGGTCTTTTATACAAACTCACACAGCAGGGTTCAGTAAAAGATTACCTCCATCAATTCGAAGTTTTAGCCAATAGAATTGTTGGATTACCACCCTCATTTCTCCTGAGCTGCTTCGTCTCCGGGCTCGACCTCGAGATTCACCGGGAGGTCCAGGCTCTGCAACCATTCACACTTGTGCACGCCGCCGGGCTTGCGCGCCTTCAGGAGGAAAAACTCCTTGAATCCTGCATGAAACCTCGCCCTCGCCCACCTTCGACCACCAATTTTCCTCCACCATTACCCGTTCTCGTCCCCACCCCTACTTCCACTCTACCCCTTTTATCGTCACCAGTCAAGCCCCCACCCCTTCCCCTCAAACGCCTTACCCTGAGGAATTAGCCAGCCGGCGGGAGCGCGACTTATGTTTCTATTGCAACGAAAGGTTCACGAGGGGCCATCATTTCACCTCACAAATTTTCCTCCTCGTCGCAGATGAGGACCATAGTGACAACTCCACAAGCCCTAATATAGCCCTTCTTTTACCCAATGTTGATGACCCGACCTAACCCGAAAACCAACTTAACCCGCAACTTAGCCAAAATCCACCCAACCCGCCTCAGGCCCAAATTAGCCTCCACGCTTTAGCAGGCCACACAGCCCCAGAAACCTTACGCATGGTGGGTTGGATCTCTCATCGGAATGTCATGCTCTTGGTGGACGGCGGTAGCACACATAATTTCGTGCAAGAATGCCTCATGAAATCCTTGAATCTTCAAGCTAAATCAACTCATACCTTGCGCGTCATGGTCGAAAATGGAAATGAAGTGGAATGTTGCTTCCTTTGTTGAGATGTTAACCTGCTTGTACAGGGCCACACCTTCACAATGGACCTCCATGTACTTCCATTGTGCGACACTAACATTGTGCTTGGCGTTCAGTGGCTCAAAGCACTCGGACCAGTGTTGACCGATTATAACGACTTGAGCATGAAGTTTGTTTTTAATGGCATCTTAATTGAACTTAAAGGCAATTCCGACAATGCATTACTGGCACTCACTCCTTCTCAACTCCAGCGACTGAACCAAACCCACAACGCGAGTGAATATTTTCACATTCGACTTTGTTCTTCAGTTTCTCCTTCCCCACCCACACACCCTGCCATCCTTACCTTGACCCATCAACTTTCCTCCCTTTTTCAGACACCAACTTTTCTACCCCCATCTCGCACCACCAACCATTCAATACACCTTTCACCTTACTCATCTCTGGTCAATGTCTGCCCTTACAGGTACCCTCACTTCCAGAAACAAGAAATTGAGTCTCAGGTATCGCGCATGCTTCAACATGGCATTATTTGCCCAAGCACCAGCCCTTTTTTCTCACCGGTCCTCTTAGTCAAGAAACGCGACGGCACCTGGCGATTCTGTGTGGACTACAGAGCTCTCAATGTGATCACCATCATGGATCGCTTTTCAATTCCGACGGTAGACGAGCTGCTCGGTGAACTCGGTGGAGCATGGTGGTTTTCAAAATTGGATTTACTGCAGGGTTATCACCAGATTCTCATGACTCCGGCGGATGTGAGCAAAACTGCATTCAGAACTCATCACAATCATTATGAATTCCTCGTTATGCCCTTTGGCCTATGCAACACACCTTCTTCATTCCAAGCAACGATGAATACTACCTTTGGTCCTTATTTGCGTAAATTTATCATCATCTTTTTTGATGATATCTTAATTTATAGCAAATCCTTCTCCGACCACCTTGAACATTTGAAAATAGCTTTCCAAACTCTTAGCGATCATAGCTTTTTCCTCAAATTATCCAAATGTTCCCTTGCCACTCAATAGGTGGAATATTTGGGTCATTTTGTGTCGGAGCGTGGAGTGGAACCTGTTCCTGCCAAGGTCGAAGCTGTCCTTCAATGGCCGCCACCAACATCAGTCAGAGCATTGCATGGTTTTTTGGGCCTCTTAGGATTCTAGCGCGGCTTCATCCAAGGGTATGCCACCTTGGCGGCGCCTCTCACCGCCTTGTTGGCCAAAGATTCATTTCACTGGTCACCCACTGTCGAACAAGCTTTTCTTCGACTAAAAGAGGCCCTATGTAAGGCTCCATTTTTGCGGCTGTCAGACTTTTCACTGCCCTTTGTAATCGAGACTGATGCCTCTAGAATTGGTATGAGGGCGATATTATCCCAGCAACATCACCCCATAGCTTATTTTAGCAGACCGTTCTGTCCAAAGTTGCTTCGCGCTTCCACCTATGTCCACGAACTAGTGGCGATGACGGCGGCAATAAAAAAATGGCGCCAATACCTCCTGGGCCACCACTTACAGACCATAGAAGTCTTAAGGAACTCATGGCACAAGCAATCCAAACTCCAGAGCAGCAGACATACCTTGTGCGCTTAATAGGTTATGACTATACGATTCAATATCGTGCTGGTAATTAGTAAACCACGGTACCTTGAGGATTATGCAACCAAATGACGCTGAGCTGGCAATACTCTTCTAGAAGCAGAATCCAGGAATTCCTCTGTGCTGTTAGAGGCTGTCTCCATGATTAGCGCAATGTTTATTTTCCTCCAAGGCATATAATGCCAAATTCTGTTAGAATATGTATCCAGAATGTGCACTGGAATATTTATATATATGAGGATATGTAATTCTAATAGAGGCAATAAAACAGTTTTATCCTTACCTTTTTCTCTTCTCTGGAGGTCCTAGGCCTCGAATCCTAGGTTAACTATGTAGTCTACAACAGTGAGCCACAAAAAGTGTTTGATATGTTCAGGTATAGGCTAGGGAGTGACCACATTCAGGAGTCTTGAGATATTGGGTTCCCATGGAGGAGGGAACGACAAGCTGTTTTGGTCGAGTACACACCGTTGGGGGAGGCATCCCAAATCACAACATCAGATGTGTTATCTTGTCAAGTTCCACCAACACAAATATCACACAATCTTAACTCAACATCTTGAAATTGCACATAATCAACCATCCCACATAAATGACCATTGGATGACCAACGATCAAACCAAATAGAGACATCACCTTCGCCAACTCGATAGCGGAAGCCCTCTTGAAGGTAACGAGAAGTTTTAATAATGGAGTTTCATGTATAGGAAGAGTTATGATAATCCCTATCGTAGAAGACAGAGTTACCATGAATATGTTTGTTATCCAGCATAAAGGTCCAGAGTTTATCAGGCTCATTAACAAGCGACCAGACATGCTTGCCTAGCATTGCAACATTGACTTTCCTAAAAGTTTGAACTCCCAAACCACCATCTTTTTTGGCTTCGTAACAATCTCCCAGTTGACCCAATGGGTCGAAGGTTTACCCCAAATAAAAGCACGAGTGGCCTTATCAATTGAGTCACAAATTCCCTCAAGCAACCACAAATTTTGCATAGCATAGATAGTAATAGAATTCAACACAAATTTGGCCAAAGTAACCCTACCTGCTCTATTCAATAGTTTTGCTTTCCACCCGGCTAATCTAGAGTTAATCTGATCCATGATGAAAGAAAACTCCTTATTCTTTACCTGACCAACTAGTATAGGAAAGCCCAAATACTTGTCAATATTATTAGTATGGGTAAAGCCAGAGATATTACCAAACAGAGAAATTGCCTTTTTGCTCACATTCTTAGAGGTGACAAACTTAGATTTCTGAATATTAATTTTAAGACCAGAAGCATTGCAAAAAGTATCCAAAGTCTGATGAACTAAATGCACTTGAAGGGCAAGCCTTAGTAAAGAGAAGGCAGTCATCTGCAAAGAAGAGATGAGAGAAGGTTGGGCCACTTCTGGATACCCCCACCGGCTTCCAGTCACCTTCCTAAACCTTCTACAAGATACAAAGAGCCAATTTTTCCATACAAAACACAAATAGATAAAGGACAAGGATCCCCCTAGCAAATACTTCTCTTGGGAGAAAAACTGTCAAAATTCATTATTCCACTTTAAAGACAAAGATGTGGAAGTTGTACAATTCATGATGAGATTAATAATGCCAAAAGGGAAGCCAAACTAAGCTAAAGTGAGCCTCAAAAAATTCCAATCAACTTTATCATATGTCTTTTCAAAACCAATTTTAAAGAGTACATAACCTTCCTTATCCTTCTGGTTATGCATGTGGTGAATGATCTCTTGAGCAATAAGAGCATTATCTATTGTACCTCTTCTAGGGGTAAAGTTACTCTGGAACGGTCCAATGAAATCACTTAGATGAGGTCTAATGCGATGAACAGGGACTTTAGACACCACTTTAAGGAGCACATTGCAGAGACTAATAGGCCTGAAATTCCTCAAGGATAAGAGTTGATCCACCTTAGAAATATGAATAATGGGAGTTTCTGCCAGAGAAGGATTAATGTTACCAATAACAAAGGCTTGAGCAACCATCTCCCAAACATCATTACCAACAATATCCCAATAAGTATGATAGAAAACCATTTGGAGCACCAAGAGCTTTATAAGGTCCCATAGAAAACATGTCACTCTTCACCTCCTCAATAGTAATAGGCTTCAACAAATCCTCAAAAAAAAGGTTCTCGTCAATCATGGGAATATTATCTAAAACAAGGCAATTGGGATTACAATGGGAGGTCTCCTGAAAAAGCTTTTTAAAATAAAGAACAACTTCTCTTTTCAACACATGGTCGTCATCACACCAAATGTCGTCAATGAATAAATAAATCACCTTATTTCTCCTCCTCCTAATCAAGTTCTGAGTGTGAAAAAATTTGGTATTTATGTTACCAAATTTGACCCACTTTTCCCTAGATTTTTTATACCAAAGCATCACCTTATAAAATTACAACTAATTATACTTATTTTATCTAATAAGCGTTATTCTAAAATTTACTTTAAAACAAACTCCTAATTTGTTAAATTAAGAAATACACCACGCAACACATGATTCTTAATTATAAAATATTTAATTTAATTTCAATAATGAAACGATGGTTACTAAATAAAGGTTGGAGAGGGAAAAATCATTGAAAGTCCATGGAGAGGGTGAAACTTCACATAAGAGGTTAATGATCCATATAAAACCAGTAGATACTGTATCCAAATGTGACATACACAGGGACTAAATGGATAATGCTTACACATATAAGATTGATTTATTAAAGTTTTAAGCATATAAACCAAATTTAAAATGTTTTGTATGTATAGGGACTAAGTTAACATTACTCTATACGTATATAACTAAATTAAGAATGCATAGAAGATTAATAGTACTCCATTTTGAACCATTTGAGACAATGAACAAACTAATAATATTTACATATATAGAGATAGACTTAATAAGTTTCTATATGTACATGAACCAAATCAAGAATACACAACAAAAGCTAAGAACCAAAATATGTATTAAACCAATAAATAATTATTTTGAAAAATATATCTTTTTCGAATATATATATACGCTGTCCTGTCATTAATGCCAAATGCCAATACTCAAGTATATAACATGACATGTTTGCAAAGACACAAAACATAACCTTAATTATTAATGCAGATTTTTTTCTCAATAAACGTGCTCCATCATATATGTGCTTCATCATTATCATTATTTTCTACAATCCATATATTAACAATATTAACAAAGTATACATTTATACTGAGGTGTAATATTTAAAAGAATAATTAAAGATGTAAGCAACGCGTTACATAAGTAATTGGTACATTTAATTTAAGTAAAGGAAAAAAAGATGATTGAATTATACTCAAAGCACATATTCCAATCATTTTCATTACTTGGAGGGAGAATAAGAATTTAGTTGGTGGTCTTAAGTTAAGTTCTGAAAATATAATTATGCTAAATAAATAAAGAGAATATTGTATATATTACTCACATTAATCTTATTTATCTCGGATATACTAATATAAAAGATAATGTAGTCTTAACAAAATAAAATAATCAGAGTGTAAATATTTCCTCTTTTAATGATTTACTTTTATTAAGATCAATTTCTTTTTAGACACTAAGGCCTGTTCGACGACTAGGATATATCTTATATATTCCTATTAATTGTAAACAACTTGTTATATGGATGGGTATATATTTTTTTTTTGGGCGTGATATGGGTGGGTATATATTATACTTCAACTATATATAACTTGATATATATTAATAAATTTCACCTATCTAAATTTTGTCCTCAAATGATCATTTGGCATGGCCCCACAAGGCAGCAAGCTTTTGTAGTTTTATAATTTTAATTTTTGGGTCATCCCAATCATATATAATATTTTTAAATTTTATACTTTAAAATCAGCAATAAATTATAAATAATATTAAACTAAATTAATGATATTTTACTATATTATTGTAAATTTCCTTTACTTTTATTTTTAATTTTAATTTTTTATTAAATTAATAATAATATTTAAATAATAGAAATTAGATTGATGATCTTTCCTAAGCTTATTAATCAAGCCATAGTTTATATCAAATTGGAGTTTAAAAATTGATCCAACTAAAGTATCCAATCAAATTAAGACAACGTAAAATGATCATATAGTGTTTTTTTTTTGTTGTAAGGTGATTTAATCTATCTCTTGTCGGATCAATTTATTTTTAAAATAAAATGATACATCTAATTATCATGTAATATTCAAGTTGAAACAGAACCCCAAATCTTAACTAAAAATCCAAGTGTCTAATTACTGGTATCAATAACTTTTGGTGTTGTTTGATGTTAAGTGAATTACATAATAATACACAATACACAGCATTATTATTTACCAGTTAGATACAGTAGAGGTAAGATTTCCCTAATATAAAAAGAATACGATAAAGCAAGGACGCATGTTGGCGTCCACAGAACAGAATCAGAATCAAGTTCTGCGGTGGCCTTTTGTCCTTTTCGTGATCGCGCATATCACTTTGGTCTACAAAGAAGCCAAATTCTGCCCACTCCGTAGTCGATTTTCGCATTGCATGGGATTTTATTTTATTCATCAATAATTTTACTTTATTGAAAAGAAAAGCGAATTTAAACTTTAAAGGGAAGTGGGTTTATATTTGAAAGTGACTTAGTGACAACTAATATATTATTAGATAAATGATAAAGACTTAAACATCTAATATATTCCTTTTTCATATTTCTATCTAAAGAATATTGTTTTTAATTTTATTATCTAATATTTTTTAATTTTTATTTTAGTACTTGTAATTAGTCTTAATCTTTTAAATAATGAAGTGACAAACTAATAAAATGTCACAATATAATTAAGTGATGAATCCGACGAGTTAATAAAATTGTGTGTTATTACTTAACGAACTTATATTAATAGATGCTATAAGTAAAATAATAAAATAAAAACAATATTTTTAAATAATAAACTGAAAAAAAAAAGAATATAAAAGTATTCAAAACATATTTTAAGTCGACGATAAACCATGAAAATAAGAATAAGACATGACAATCAGACAACATCATTACACAAACACTGAGTGTGTGATGGTTGAGGTGTCTCCATTTGAGGTTGCTCACTCTTGCCATATAATTGGTACAAATACGAGGAGGGGCAGTATATTTATTTACATACATGCATATATACTAGTGGAAACTTATGCTAAATATCTGAAACTTTACTCATTAAAAATACTATAACTAATGTTTTGTTTGACGACCAAAAAACTCTTTGAAAAAGAATCTAGCTACGTAATATATGAAGAATCCTGAAACTTTGCTTGATCAATTTTTTATGGTGGCACATGGCAGGGTTGTTGTCGGCTTGAGAATGGATAAAAGTATATCTGACAAGGATTCGGGAGCTCTTGTAGAAGGTTTTGATTTTTGTTTGCCTGAGGTTTTGATTCATGGGAGGTTCTTCTGAGTTTGAGACTTTGGATAGATAATACTGATCTTCACTCAATCCTTTCAAGGTCAGTTAATTAAGTCATTCATGTAATTAATTATTTCAATTTGTTTACTGTTATATCATTGTTATGTATTAAATATAAGGATTCATCACATCCAACAATAATTGATTCTTTTATTGGATTATTAAGCTAACCCAGTTGGCATTTCTGGTAGAATATTGGTTTATTCATTTTCTGTAAACAGGAAATGCAAGTTGGGTTATTTAAGTTCTACATTATTCTTTTCTTTAAGGAGAAGATTGGATTTTTTATTTTTTTTTTACTTCTGATTTAGTGTTTCTGGACTGGATCTGATTATATTCATTTTTTTCTTTATCAGTTGAACTCCATATGGTTTATTCATATACGATTGTAACAGAAACTTAATACATACATGCTTTTAGTTTCTAACCAACATTCATGTATGGTTTGTCTTTTCTTTTCTTTTCTTTCAGTTGATTCATAATTATGAATGGGTTCATATTTATTATGAAATTGATGAATGGAAGAATTTAGACTTTTTTTTTCATTTCTTTTTAGTAATTTTACTCTTCTAATAACATATACAGAAAAAAAAAACCATGGGTTAAGGGCTTTCATTGATGCAGTTATAGTACATGGGTTAACCTGATATTCGTTCTAATTTACAAGTAAACACCATCTACAGATTAATCCATTGAAGACAGGAAAGTTTATAGATTACATTATTACATGTTGTTGATATGCTGGGTGCATGGGATTTTTAAATGTAGCATTCGTTTATCAGGCTAGTTGTTGTAAAACTGGTGAGGGGCTTAAATATTTTGTATAAGTTCACAGGTTCAAATTTTAGTGCCACCAATGTATAAAAAGGAAAAGCTAGTTGTTCTAATCAAGGTGACTCGATAAGTATAAGCTTAGGAGTCCAGAAATTTTTTGAGCACTTGTTACTATAATCAGGGTGGGGTTTAAATTCAACAAAACTGTGAGCAGAGCAAGCTCTGCCGTTCCACCTGAGACGAGAATATATGAAAAATCCATAAATAAGAAAGAAGAAAAACATTACACAAAGTTATGTAATTGAGATTCTCTGAAGTTTTAAACAAACTGCATGAAATCTTAGCCATAGAAAACGTTTCATTTTATATGAAATTGAAAATTATAAATATATTGCAACAAATATAAAGCATTAGATGTACAACTGTACCATCTTGCAGCTATTATAAAACTCTGGAGGATCAGAATCTAAAGATATGAGAGAATAAAAAAAATCCTGATTATGCAATATTTCTCTCTCTGATAGACGCATTTTCCCTCTATAATCTCAAAAGTGACTTTCTGTAGAGGCTGTTGAAAAGAAAACTCAGATTCTGTAATTAGCATATGAAACTTTACTTTTCTACTATTTAAACAAATCCATACTTCAAGATCCTCTTCTTTAATTTATCAGAGAAATTTCAAGTCTGTACTGTACAGGCACATTGCTAGCCAAATTCACTAACTTCCTCTTGGAACCTTGATTCTATTTGGATATGAAATTAACAATTTGTACTAGAGGGGAAGTTTTTTTTTGGTTATTTGTGGGAAGGTTTCAGAAAGCATTCTTAGTAAGAGGAAAGCTACTTAATTCTCCCTTTTAACAAGTCCTCTTACTGCAATTTTTTCTTCCCTAGCATTTTGAGACTCACTATGATGTTTGTGTATGTCCCAGAGTTCATCATTGGCAATAACGTTGTAAGGCTGGTGAAAGGGGGGATGGATTTCCTTATCACAGCACTGAGGGACATTTTTAACCTTTAGATAAAAGAAAGGTGATACTTCCTATAGTTATCCTAATAGTGATCTAGATCAGAGAAAGGCTGCAATTCATGGAGGATAGCACTGGAAGGTAATACTCATGGAAACTCATTCTCTGATGCATTCATCTTCTTGTGTTGTGTATATAATAATAATCTTTTGAGTGTTACTACTTTAAGCTTGT
This sequence comes from Glycine soja, assembly GCF_004193775.1. Classification (NCBI taxonomy): domain Eukaryota; kingdom Viridiplantae; phylum Streptophyta; class Magnoliopsida; order Fabales; family Fabaceae; genus Glycine; species Glycine soja. The sequence goes on along the minus strand of NC_041009.1, from coordinate 15,028,232 downwards.
ACTAGGATTTTACTGTTTGTTGTAAATTGTAGGTTTGATGAGAAGTCCTTTTCAAATGGGGATGTCTACATAGGTATGATCAAGGGCATACTGCCCCATGACAAGGGAAAGTACACATGGTCAGATGGAACGGTATTCGAGGGCAATTGGGAAGGCGAGAAAATGACGGGAAAGGGACTGATTGTGTGGTCATCAGGAGCACAGTATGAGGGTGAAATCTCTGGAGGTTACCTAGATGGTTATGGCACACTTACAACATCTGCTGGATGTATTTATCGAGGGGGGTGGAGGATGAATGCTCAGCATGGGATTGGACGGAAGCAGTATTCCAATTCTGATGTTTATGAGGGTTTATGGAAAGAAGGAGTTCATGAAGGGAGTGGCAGGTATACTTGGAATAATGGAAATATGTATGTTGGGAATTGGAAAAATGGGAAAATAGATGGTAGAGGGGTTATGAAGTGGGTTAATGGTGATACTTTTGATGGTTTATGGTTAAATGGGCTTATGCATGGATCAGGAGTTTATAGATTTGGAGATGGGGGTCTTTATATTGGGGCATGGAATAAAGGCTTAAAGGATGGAAAAGGAGTATTCTATCCTGCAGGTAGTAAACATCCATCCTTAAAGAAGTTGCATAGCCCTCATGATAGTGATCATAACGGTTTCTTGTTGAATGTAGAAAAACAAGAGGCTCCAAAAGCCAGAGTTAAGCGTAGCCTTTCTGAAAACATGCCGGTCATTAGTAGATTTAAAAGTTTCCGTCAAATATCTCACAGGACCTCGTCATTGAAAATAAATTTGATCCGTAATGATTCTGCTCAAGATTGTGTATGTCATGATTCTTCTCTTCCATTATCCAATGCCGTGGATGATGACCAATCTGAGGCATCGAGTGAAAGTACTTTGGTTTATGAAAGGGAATATGTACAAGGAGTTCTAATTATGGAGAGAATTAGTGAGTGCTCTGAGTCATCACGTAGAAAGAAACAGCAAAACAAGTTTAGTGTGAAGCAAGTAAAGAAGAGTTCATGTTTGGACATTTTTGAAGGACGGCAAAGCTATTATCTTAAGCTTAATTTGCAGCTTGGCATCAGGTAAAATAATAGATTAAATGTTTATAGTGACCCCTTCTAAATAATTTTTGGGAAAATTCATAGTTATGTTAACATTAATAGTTGTCGATGTCGCCATACTTTCAAGTAACTTGGCTCATGATTTAGATGGATTGAAGTCTCGGCTGAGAAAAGTTCAATGATACCAACCTACTTGCTGTTTAATTTATAAATTAAATATACGGAATACTTGCTGTTTGTTGTTCACAGTTCTGTTTGATATTTAGGGTCGGATAGAAAATGTAAGTAGGTTGAAGTACAGGTATTCATTCATAAAGAAAATAAAGCAAGCTGATTGTCTGTTGAAAGGGTTTTCACAGTTGTTTTGGTCATAGTATTGAAAAACTTAACAGCTAGCTGAAGAAATGTTGGCATCCTCTTCTCTGTAAACCAGTATTTGTGTTTTTGAAATATTTCTATTTGTTGAGATCTCCAATGAGATTGAAAAAAACAATCACTCCAGGAAAGTTTAAATTTAGTTTATGATATGGCTCAAGTATTTTAGCGCACATATTATAGTATGCATATTTTCACGTCATATTTTGAATGCTAATGTGGTCTATACTCTATAGAAGCTAGACTGCCATAAGGATTGTGTCTTGTTGTGTTTGGCATGGTGTGCCATATAGTGTTTTGGGTTGAATTAATGTAGATAAATTCACAGGTATACCGTTGGCAAAATTACACCAGTGCCTGCACGCGAAGTTCGATCATCTGATTTTGGGGATCGAGCTAGAATAAGGATGTACTTCCCAAGGGCTGGTTCAAAGCTTACTCCTCCGCATTGTTCAATAAACTTCTACTGGAAAGATTATTGCCCTATGGTCTTCAGGTATTTATTAACTTTAAGTATGCCATGCTTTTATAACTTAGAAACTATTTTATTAAGAAATTATAAGAGGTGAATTTATAATATATTCTTGTAAGTTTTTCTTTTTTTTGGGTTTCATTTGTGAACCGTTGTTGAACCTTGATTTAATGAAGTGGCTCCACAGTAAAACACCTATGGAGAATGACCAAATTGATGGAGTTTTAGTCAAGTCCCAATCCTTACGAGAAAAATACTTTTAAGTAACCTTGGTGATACAGAATGCCAACAAATTATGCTAGATAATGATTTATGATTATAATGGCATGCATGTTGCGCCAAAAAAGGAAAACCTAGTCAGCGATCTATGCATTGGTAGGATCCACATAAACAACAGAAGATTTCCCAACACTTTGTGCATTTAATGCTGTTGAAGGTCTCATGCACGTGACTAATTCATGCCTCCTCCAGTGATATTGCTCATGTAGGCTGTAGCTTTGCAGATATGTTGGTCTCTTCTTCTTTCTTTGCATAATTAGTAATTACACAAGCATATATTTCCAGGAATTTGAGAGAGATGTTCAGGTTAGATGCTGCAGAGTACATGATGTCCATTTGTGGAGATAGTGGACTAAGGGACTTGTCTTCTCCTGGAAAAAGTGGTAGCATCTTCTATCTTTCTAAAGATGATAGATTTGTGATAAAGACTGTGAATAAATCTGAACTAAAGGTTTGTAGTCCCTTCATTATAGTTTATGAACATGGATTAGTTTCTAAAACACATTTAAAGTTTTCCCTCTTTCCTATTACATGTATTGGTCTTGTGAGAAAGTATAGTTAGTACTTAGTATCAGTCAGCTTCCCTTGATTACAGTTTTGTACCTTTTAAAAAATAATAACAAATCAATTCTAATAAAGAAGGAAGCACACATGGTAATGTACATATGTTTCTTTTCTTGTAGGTTCTGCTCAATATGCTTCCCAAATATTACCGTCATGTAGGAGATCATGAGAATACTCTTATAACAAAATTCTTCGGGCTCCATCAAATAACATTAAGAGGTGGCAAAAAGGTATCACTTGTTATCTCTCTTGAGCTTCTTTCATCTCTTTTCTTTCAATTTGAAATAAATGATTATTTTGTTTACCAGGTCCGTTTTGTCGTCATGGGGAATGTGTTTTGCACCGAACTACAAATCCACCGTCGTTATGATCTGAAAGGGTCTTCACAAGGAAGATATACAAACAACGATAAAATCAATTGCAACACAACATTGAAAGATCTTGATCTAAAATATGAGTTTCAGATGGATAAAAAATTGCGAGAATCCCTACTCAAGTAAGTTTGCTCCTAACCCTAAACCACCTACATTAGAGACAAGAATGCAATGCTTTTGTTTGTATAATTGGTGAATATTTGTTGATAAATTTCATGGGTATTACATTCATGTTCTTCTAGAATGCATTATCCATATATTGCTTCATAGCATTGCATGGCTTATGTTAATTTGTTCTTTCCTATTGGAAATTCATAACCAAGTTAAGTGTTTTTATCAAAGGAATCTACTAAGCAATACTAGTAAATCTTTTGTCTTAGTGAATTATTAATACCAGTCACAATATTGTAATATTTATCTATTACGATTCAGAATTTATCATGCTCCTTCTTTGTTCATCAGTTAGAGTCCACAAATATCTAGAATATGATGTCACTAATGTAGCATCTAGGGATTCCATTTTTCTGGTTGATTTCTAAGTATTTCAGAAGTAACATAATCTTCTAGTCACTTCATATTTTTCAAATTGAAACCATTCAACGAAAACAGAAGTTTGTGTAAGATTGGTAAACTGCTCTGTGTGATTAAAAGAGGTGATGCATTAGAATTTATCATGAAAAAATTATCCAAAGGTGCCACTTTTTTCAGTGATCTCTCTATTTAATTTGTCAGTGGAGAATCTATTGCATGGTAAAATTTCCAATTCATATTGAGTAGTTATCAATAACTGGTACACGTCTCTGAAAATCAAATACTAACATGGATCTTGGCATGTGTTGGTACTGAGTTGTTATTACTAAACTTGGGCGTAATGGGGTATGTGCTGTAAAAAATGTATCATGACAAATTGACAATTGCATTCAATATCCCATTAACTGCATAGTTGGTAAATTGACCTTCTAATCATAACCAGAATTTGATTTTCTGTTGAAGGCAAATTTCCCTAGATTGCAAGTTCTTGGAGTCTCAGCATATAATTGATTACAGCCTTCTGTTGGGATTACATTTCCGAGCTCCAGAGAATATGAAGGCCTTCGTAGAACATCATGAATCAGTGCAGCGTCAAGAGAGTTTACCTTCTGGAGATGGTAAATACCTCCACTGATGCAAGTTATTTAAAATGTGATATGGAATTTTTTATGAAAAAAAAAGAGCTATATTTTGGTATAAATCTTGGTAAATTGACATCTTAAGTGCATAAACTTTTTATTTACTTATAGTTCTATAGAATGTAAATATGACATTGAGATTGTCTGGAATATTCTGCATTGTACAAAAATGTTCTGATGCGAAGTCAGTGTAAGATTAGGCATGGACATCAACTTGTGATATATATTTTAAATATGTTCTTTTCATGAATTAAATAAGACAACTAGCATCCAACACAATGGTTTACACAACAGCAGTTATATCCTTTATTTCTTAACTTATCCCCCTCTGTGATATAGGTGGGAATTCAGCTCTAAGTCCTCAAATCACTAGAAAAGAATAGACCAACTGAACTTACTTATTGCCTTCCTAATTGTGAGCTTAGTTGTCTAATGTCTATGGAATAAAGGTTGTTTCTTTGTGTTGAATGCCCTGTTTGGAAAGGAAACCAAAACAATTGTTGTGTTTATTGATTGTGCATGCACTTTGTGTTTGTGGACACCTCATTCTATCTATCTCTTGCCTGAGTATGGTGATCATCAATTGAGAATTTATTTATATGAAGGACCAATTCTCTCTTATAAAGTTTAAGATTGGAGAAGGTCTAGGAATGATTTTATATCTCTAAGACTCTTAACAACTTGGAAGACTTTTGAAATAAAGGTTGATTTAAAACAATATATTGATTATTCCATCCTCATTCAATCCATTCACATTTGAATTTCTTGCTTTCAACCTTTGATTTTGCATTAGTGCAGATGCACTTTATTAGATCTCCTTGCACTCCATATCTTTTGTTTTCTCTAGTCTTGACTCAGATGTGAATAAAAGGTTTAGGATACCCCCAGCAGTATAAAATTGACCTTAGGGAATGGAACGTTGTTGTTATTGCTAATATCCTCTTTACCATTTGTGGAGCATATTAAGGAAATTACAAAATGAAAAGAAGAAATAACTACTTCTCCATGTTCCCAAATATTTATCAATGAATTAATGACTACTGAGGTGCTTGTTTATGTGCTAAGCATCTGCAGTGTGTAATTTATTTCTTACCTTGTCTGATATCTCTGCTTGTGAGTACTCAGTTATAGGTAATCTTGTATCTTTTACTGTATAAAGCTCACTATAAATTGATTCTCATTCTTTTCTTTCTACATTTGGACCTCAGTTTCTTGCTTTTTAATAAATGACTCACTATTAAGTATTTTTCATCGTGCTTTGCTTTCACTATGCATTCAAAGAAGGGGAGCTCTTGATTCTTCCTAAAGGCTTACTATTAGTTTCCCACGAACCAAGTATAGTCAACACGGCACCTGGACCCCACATTAGAGGGAATACATTGAGGGCATACTCCATGGGTGATAATGAAGTTGATCTTCTACTGCCTGGTACTGCAAGGTTAGTTTCTATGATTCTTTCAAACTGGTTTCTCTTGTGCAGTAGTGAGTAGACTGCATTTTATGGTTGTTTGCATTTGTCAAGAGAATCTTAAACCTGCACCTTTACATGGATTTTCATCCATCATAGTATGTAATTCAGATCCTCATATTTAATATATTCCATCTAGTTTGTGTATGAGAGAGGTTGGTCCCTTAAGTGACTTTTTTACATTAAACCTTAAACCCTTAACCCTCCATATATGACTGTCCAGATTTAATCCTCTCATTCTCATAAAAGATGTTTTTTCTTGTAAGATATGTTATGACAGCTGCGAGCTTAATTCAGGGACATGCATGCCATAGGCTGTTTGCCATTTTGTATAAATGCCCGATCTTTTGGATCGTTGATTTTGTGACTCAGGTTGCGAGTGCAGCTTGGAGTGAACATGCCAGCTCAAGCTACTCGGAAGGTTGAGGAGGAGGTGGAGGCAAAAGAAGTAGAGCTTTTTGAGGTATATGATGTTGTCCTCTACATGGGCGTAATTGATATATTGCAGAACTATAATCTGAGAAAGAAAATTGAGCATGCATACAAATCGCTGCAATTTGACCCTATGACAATATCAGTAGTTGAACCCAAGATGTATGATGAACGTTTCATCAAATTTTTAGAGGAAAAAGTTTTCCCCGAGACCCCCTGATTTTATTTTAATTTCTCCCCTAAGCCACTTTTTGGTTTAATCCTTATATGTAATTATTTAATTTGTTTCTAATTAAAGGAAGAGTGTTTTTTGTTTTTTTTACACACTCAGTCTCATCCACTATATAGTTTCTTTCCACGTAATTCTCCCATAATCATTTTTGTTAAGCCTTCCAATATTCTGCTCTCCAATTTTACTTATTTCACAAATAATTAATTTACAACAAAAGTTATGATTGCCTTTCCAAGAAATTAAGGAGTGTGTCTTCATGATGAGTCTATGCTTAGTGTTTTCTTTCTTCGACAAGGGAACCAAATTTCACTATAAAAAGTTTGAGGGCATCCATCCTAGAATAGTATACGTTGGAAGAATTGAAAAATAATGTTATGAATATACTCTCCAGACACACTCTTTTAAATATATTCTTCTTATCTAAGTTAATTTAAAGTCACAAAATTTTAATGAATCTCTCTGTGGTGATTTTATATTTTTTAATAATTTTAACCAATAGAACAAAATATGTTAAAAAAAACTATGTTTCTAGTACTTCTATAAAAAAAATATTTTATTTAAGTTTATCTTATATCATTAACAAGTATAGATGTTTCAGGATGTGCTCTCTTTTGAAGAGAAAAAGACCTCAAAGAGCATATGAGAATAACTCATGAGTAGACGTGCAACACACGCTGGTTTATAAATAATTAAAGAAATATTTAAATAAATTATTTGTGTGGTAAATCAAATTTAAAAATATAATTGTCAATGATATTTTATATCATTTTCTATTAAAGAAGATAAAAAAAATTATGTATAAATTAAAATATTTTTTATTTATTAATACATTTATAAGAAAATATTCTAAAATTTGAGTCTCTACATTCCTAAAATTAATTAACATGAAGATAAAAGTAAACGTTATGTACAAATTTTATAAGAATAATATAAGAATTAAAGTGAAATTGACATAATAAAACAACCAAAGAAATATATTTAATGAAAGAAAAATAGTCAACCATAATGATAAAACACAAAAATATAAATATTATAAATATAGTTATTTGTTTAATTTCTTTGAAGAAAGAATCATGTTGAATGATGTTTTTTGGGATAAAAGTTCTTATGACGGTATAAGTTTGAAATCTTTCCTTCAAGTTGTGAGTTGTGAGCTTCATTTCAAAAATAAGAGTGTGTTTGCAAAAGGTATATAATATTGGGGGTATGTTAACCTTATTTGCATTTTGGGTGTGAAAGAGTTCAAATGTTGTTAAGACAACTTTATCATCCACCCTTTGAGCTAGAGTTTCCATTGAACCAAACTCAAAATAGTGTAGAGGAATACTAATGGATATGTTATTGATTTTCTTGATAACAGTGGTAAACAAAAATAATCCTTTGAAAGGTTTATATGCTTCATTAGTTGAGATAATTTTTAAATTATGTATGGTGTATAAGTCCCCTTCTTGTAAAATACCATTGAATTTTGAAATTATATTTTCCCGTATCGTTACATGTAGTGAAGTTTTTTATTGCAATATATTTAAAAGTATAAATCAGATTAAAATTAAAAATATTAAATAAATTTAATCAATGTAAAATTTGTTTAAAGTAATTTAATGTGTTTTTTTTTTGCATTTTGTGATATCTAATATTAGAGATAGTAAATAAAAAATATATTTGTAATATTTAAAGTTAAAGTGAAATATATTTTTTACATACTAATGTGAAAAATAAATAATTTTCAACTTTGTTTAACCAACATATTTTTTATAGATTAGTTTGAAAACTAATTTTAGATCATAAACTTTGTTGATGTTAAATATTTATTTTTATTTATATTTATAGAGCATAAAATATATTAGAATAAATTTAGAAATTACTAATATGAAAAAATTGAATGATATGTAAAATATAAAAGAAAATGATTACCTTTTCTTCTAGCAACACCATTTCCAATATCATTGGATGTTGTTCATCTTTCTTGTTATAAACATTCCACAATCGAGCAATACGCACTTTTAGAAATCAATCATCACAATCTGTGTTGAGGTCTTTGATAAATTTATATTTCATTTTACTTTGTTAGATTCTTATGTAAAGAAAGAGGATATAGTAGATGAAACTTGTATGTAATTAGAAAATATTTCTAATTACATAGTAGTATGATATGTAAGGTAATAAATAATTTTATTATGTATTGAGTTAAGAAATTGAAATTTAAAATTTAAAATCGTGTTGTACATTAATAATGAAATTAAATATGAATCAAATAATTAATATAAATAATCAAAAATCAAATTTTGTCATAATGAGACATAACAATGAAATAAATTTAAATTTAAAATTCAAAAGTTTATCATACATTAATAATCATAAAATTAAATCTGAATTAAGTATTTTAATATGAAAATCAATAAAACAAATTGTGTTCTAATGAAAATTTAAAATGTAGTAAAAAATTTTACAACTGCTAATGAATAGTTTTAATTTTTAAATTCTATTTAATTATTAATTAAATATTAATTGTTAATTGATTTTGAGAGGCGTATATATTTATTAAAATATATAATGTAAAAAAAATATAGAATGCATATAGTATTAAATATAAAAAACATATAGAAGGAAATGTAGAAGACTAGGGCATTTGCTCACGTGTTGCTACACTAAGATCAATGCATTGCGGCTTTGCTTGCGGTCGTGTGGTGCATATGGTGCTTCCATGACCATGCAGAGTCTGTGGTACTCTTGTTGGGTAAGGCTTGTGATGGCGGGTCATGTTCCTTTTTTTTATTGCCATTGCCGATGCATGTGAACATGAGAAGAATTTGGAGGTGAGTAAGTTTGAATTGAAATGTAGTGGTATAAAGTTTTGTAAGATTGTGAGTAACATTGAAGAATGAGGATTGTGAACCTGAGAAGCATTTGGAAGTCAATAAAATTGAAGTGAAATGTTTTGATATAAGATTTTATTATGTTGTAAGTAATATTGAAAAAGAAAGAAGGAAAAAAAAGTGATAAACACAATACGAGAATGTTCTTCTTCCAAATCATCAATTTTGCTGATGTGATAGTCTAATAATGAGAAATTCAACTTTTATATATTATAAATAGATATGTCCATTGATTATTTTCAACTTATTTATAATCATATATAAATGGAATAAAATATTTTGGTGTACAGATCTTTATACTCATTTTATCTTCTTAATTAGATTCGTAAGTTATTATCTTATCCCTACAAATACATCCAGAAACCCCCTAACTTCTATTATCTTTCTTAAAAAAAAACCATGAAAAACTTCCCCTAACTTTAATAAGATTTATATTATAACTTATATGAAAACTATTTAACTCTTTCTATTATAATTATTGAAACAATATATACATGACAAGTGTTTCTATCATAAACACTTATTTAATAAATGTTTAATTAGATTGTTTACTGATCAAATGACTCTTTAGTATATTTACACAAGAAAATGTGCAAAAGGAATCCATATCACCAATGAATATTAGACAATTTCTCAAACTGCTCCTAAATTTTGTATGTAGTAGCGGGTTTTTTTTTTTCCCCTAGAACCATCGATGTTTGGATACTAAATTTAAGATGCAAAATTAAGACTAAAGTTATATAATGAAAACAAGAAGTATTAAAACTCTCCGTGATTACATTTAAGATGCAAAATTAAGACTTCTCACTTAAAGAAGCTTGTGATTAGGATTCTTCGCAATCTAAAAAATGGTAAGGTGCAATTAATATATTAAATAGTTTTGCGAAAAAAAAAATTTAAATTAAGCACATTTTCTATTTGAGTGGAAGGGCTCAGCCCATTAAGCATGCATGTGATGTTATTTGAGTGGAAGAAGGGGGCCCAAACCATTTTCTAGAGTGTATTTAGACGAACCTTAACAAAATTAATTTTATATTATTTACCATTAGTTGGCTTATGGAATTTACGCTATTTAGGTGAATGTTGAAAAAATTAATTTTAAAAGTTGTGTATGTAATTTTATATTTATTAGATGCTTTAATTATAAAAACAAGCTAGTTATAGTAAAAGTATTTTTTTTTCATTAAACATAAAAACTATCTAAAGTTGGTTCAAGAAAATGATTTGATAGCATTTCGCGCAATTCTATGAAACAAGAACTTCTTTTGAAATGTTCGAGTTATCTCTATGTAATACTCACCTTCTACACTTCTTTTTTTAAAAAAGAAAAGAAAAGAAAAGAAAGGTTAAACTCACAGTTAGATATTCTTGGCTTCTTGTGCAAAAAAGATCCAAACATTTGAATTATCAGATTAGAAATGGCCTGAGAAAAAAGAATTTAGATACAGTAATAAGAAATGATTACACAATTATCTCGTGGTATGTCTCAGCTTCCTCTACTTATTGGAAGCACAGATCAGGTAATCCGTACGTCTAAGCTAAAATAAAGTGAAACGGAGAATATTATTTTTTCAACTGAAACAAAAAAGTAAAATGTATATATACTTATCTTCTTTGATTTGAATTCAATGAACAATATTGAAAAAATTTGAAGAGGCCATGGTATACATGCATTCATTTTGAAAAGAATCACATGGGGTTTCATCACCGTATAAGATTAAAAAAAAAAAAGTAAATTAAGCTTTCTTTTCTTTTCCGTAACTTTTTCCTCCTAAAAGGCCTGTTTTCTGAATCTGCATTCAGAGAGGAATAAAAAGGTACCTGCATCTTCTGCAAGGTAACAACATCATTGTGATCGATGTACCATGTGCACCATATCACATGATATTATTATTCAATTCTGCTTAATGGTTAAATTTAACTTTCCAAACATATTAGTTTGGTTATTTTTGGGATGAGACACAAGTTCACACAAGACTACTCACTGTAATTAAGTGAACTACAATGAATGTAAATTTGTGGCGGCTTTACTTATAATAGTGTGTTTGAATAACATACATAATTGATTTTATCTTACAAAATTATGATAAAACTCATAAAAAAGTAGAGGTAATTATTTGTTGCTTAACTTTCACTATGATAAATGAAAAATTAATTGATTTTTTCTCACCATGAATCTATTTTAAACACACGTTAGTCTAGTTTGAGATACTAATGAGTGAATCTATCTTTATAGTCCAGGCATGCATTTTAATGACGTAATTAATTGAAGGCTAGCTTGAATTTCAGTCAATATATATAGATGCTAGTTGGCAGGATATGTTGGTCTGACAGTCTCACGTGATTAACATAATTTTTTTGAAGGATGGATTAATTGGTCATTATATTATGCTCATTATGAAGGTCCAATATATATGCTGATCATTATAGTCGAGATTAATTTTCCTCCATAGTACACATTTCCCATATTCAAGCTTTGAAAGAGCAAGGAAGCCAATAAAATTAATATTGGTAAACCACGCACATAGGCAATAAGACAAATAAATTTATATAAATTTTGGCTAGCTAGGTTTTGGAGATAATAAGATCCATAAGCTTGTGAGACAGCAAACGAAAAATCCAACAACAAAAACTGAATCATGTTTAGGAAAATTGTATAAAGGTTTTAAAGTGTGGTTGTGATTCCTGACATTGTGGAAAAATATGACCGATGATGTCACCACAAGATGCAATCGCCCACAAAGCTTGATATTGTGATTGAAATTCCTGTTACTGATATTTTTTAAAACCTTGGTAGGAATTACAATTTTTCAGGCTAGCCCAACCACCACCACAACACTCCCTCTTTCGCCTTTTATTTTGGTAGAAACAAGCAAGAAAAACGATGAAGTGATAACCAACAAATGAAAGGAAAATTCTGTATGCATTGTGTGCCACCAATTTTGTTATGTTTTAGATCCATTAATTCATCTTAACTTCATGCATCTTCTCAGCACTTTTCTCTATTCACCTGGGCTGAGAGGTCACAAACTAAAATAGTACTACAAATAATTATGAAAAGATGTATGTGAAGAAGTATTGTATAGAGAAAGGAAATATGTTATTACCTGAAAAAATGAAGCCAACCACATGGACTGAAACTTGACAGGAAGTAAAGATGGTTAGGAATCTCAAACCCTAAAGATGCTACAGCTGGGAAACCTATATACTGACAAAATACAGAATTTCAAAGATCCTTGGGTTTCTCAACGCAGAATATTTAACTTAAAAAAGTTAATACCAATTACTCACTAATCATAATCCAAGAAAAATAATTATATACTATATAAAGATTTTGGAGCCTGATCCTTTTAGATAGACATAATATATAATAGCACAAATCTCAAGTCTCAACCGTTAAATTAACTCACGATCGAGAGAGATGTTGAAAGAAATGAAGATATATAAAGTATAATGGAGCCATAAGAAAGATGACAAAAAACAAAGCACCAATTACAACAAGGTCAAAGGCATCTTGTTCAATAGAGTTCTTGACAAATGTTTCAAGTTTTGTCCCATGCAATGTCTGAATTTACAAACACAAACAAAACAAATAAGTATAGGAGATATATAATAGATTGGATGGTTAAGAAAAAAAATTACAGATCAATCTTAATAACAAAACTAATATTTTAACAAGTAACATATTTACCGATAAAAAATAACAAACAAGAGAGTTTTAATGTCATCATTGACCAGATATATCTATCACAAGAGTCTTGTTTTGACATCGCCTTAATTAATTACCATAAGCCATCACCCCTCCATGGGAGAAGATCTCAAGAGAGAGAGATAAGGTTGACGGGAATGAAGCCTGGTCCGAGATCACATAAAGGGATAGCCTCAAAATCCAACCTTTAAAGCTTTTTCTGTTTCAAGGGATCAAAAAAGATTGAAACCCATAAATAAATTAAAGCTTCAAAAGATGAACAAAATTAAGACCATGCAGTTACCTCGAGCCAAACAACATTCCCATCATCCCCAATCTCCCATTTCCAAACCATATCTGAGAAAGATGAAAGAACAAACAAGATATCTAAATAAACTTAACCATATGTATCCAAATTTTCTTCTCTGCAAGGGAAGAAACCCTTGGTTCTCTCAGCACAAACGAGTTTGAGAGAGAGAGAGAAAAAAAAAAGGAGATGGAACGTAAGCTACAGCAAGCAGTGATAGAGAAAGAGAAAGAGAGAGCAAAAACAAAGGAGACTCTCACCCATATATATAAAACCTAACCTTTATTTATTTTTTATTTATAATTCAATGTTTCTCTTCTAATTATTTTCATCACATAACATAACACGTCCCATCCATAAGCCATAAGGTGCATGTTATATACATCATATCATATCATATCATCATATTTATATAAAACTAACCTAACCCATCAACCTAATAATTTCTCGTGATTAAGGGTTCAGGTTGCTTCTATTGGCTCGTGTGATCAACGCTCTCTTTCTTAATTAACGGTCATCTCTCACTCTTTTATAAGTATTCTCTGAGAATACAGCGAAACATAATTTGGAAAATATTTATCAAATCACATCCCTACTTATTTAGGATCTCATGATACTAACATCGAATCTCATATATTTAAAACATCGATCTTGTCATTAAAACTTGAGTTGCAGAATTTTCTCTTTTCCCTTTTCAAAGTAATTTATTTATTCTATACCATAATTTGAAAAAGGTGATCATATATACATCTTATAGGTGTTTAATACATAAATGTGAAGTATTTTTTTTTTTTGCCTATTTTTAAAAGTTAATTTGATGCATGTACTATTTAATTATCTAAAAAAATCAATAAGCCTGATATGTTATAAAGAAGAGGAAAAGAGTAAATGAAGAAATAAAAAAGCAAAGAAATGTTGAAATTTGTTGGGATTCTTATAAAATACTAATAACTAGATTATCAAGAAGAGTATTAGAAATATCTGGATCCATAATAATTTATCAAAGAAACGCAGCGGAATCTGAATCCGTAAGTAATCGGTGGTTTCATGGTTCTTCCTCAGATGAAACCTCTTTATTCCTGCTCGATACTTCTTGCGGAGAAGAGAACTTATATGTGACGGCCCGGTATATTTGAGATCATATTCTTCTTATAACGTGTTAACCTAATATGGTATTCTCCTAATGGACCAACTGGTTGTTTAATTAACTCACTTAATTTGATTACATAAAATAAAATTCAATAATAATACATAATTAATACATTTGTCTTATGATATTAATTAAATTATATGAATGTAGAAACTAAATTTATTTTGTGTACAATATATTACAGTATAATTAATACAATTTTTGTTATGGTATAATATTCATAAATTTTATTAGCTTTACTCATATATTCTTACAAATCTTAAAAAACATTTGAATGATATTTATTTATTGTTAATTAATATTTGTCTAAAAGAACATAATTAATATTTGATATTTTTAATTATTACACGCAAAATAAAAAATTATTTATATAAGATTATAAAAATATTCAAAGTTGAATTTGTTAGTATGTTTATATGAAAATAGAAGCAAATAATAATTATTAAATTTCACCGCTTATTTTAGTACAATGTTGAACATTTAAATGCATAAAAAAATATTATATGCATTCAAAATAAAACTGTTAAATTATAATGGAAGAGACAAAATGTGCATAAATTTGAAAGCTGAATGATAAAATGAGTGGAAAAAATTGGGTGATAATGTGTGAAAAAAAGTTGATTGACAAAATATGCAAAATTTTAAAATGAGTGAAAAAAATTTGAATGACAAAATGTGTGAAAAAATTGATTGATAAAATATGTAAAATTTTAAAAAATGATAGTAAAATAGGAAATTTAATTTCCTTACCATAATGCCACATCAAGATCAGTTTATTCATAAAAAAATGTCACATCAAGATCGTATTAACTTTAACATTAGCATTGTCATGCCACATCATTCATACACATCAATCTTCAATTAACGGCTTCACAATATCAACAAATAAGATGACATAATGTATAAAATTTTAAAAATTTGATGTCAAAATATATAATTAAAATAGTTGAAAAACAAAATATACAATTAATTAAGTTTTTTAGTTTTTAAAATTTGGACCAAAATATCATGAAATCAAAATACATGTGCAAAAATGTCTATTAATAAAGTCTTAAGTAATGGAATTGAGAGAATATTTTATCTACTCAAATACTTGAGGCTTTTTTTTTCTCATAAATAACTATATTGAGTTTGCGTATAATAATGAAACTTTTTTGTCATATAAATTTTCATAAAGAACTAGTGTTATTTAAGAATTCTATTAATGTTTAAATTTTTTGACTCAAATATATTTTTTATACCTATAAAATAATTTATTTTGATTTTATTATCAAAACTTTTTTTCTTATTTTACAACTTAACATTTTGTTATGTTGAATTTTGGTACTTGTCATTAATGAGAATTTGTCTATTAAGTGATTATGTAATATTTCATTAAATTACGTAATTGATGTGACATTTTATTGGTCTCCCGTATTAGTATCATACAATAAAATGTACAACCAAAATAAAAAGATTGATAAAATTGAAATTGAAATATAATATATGGAAGGATGAAGGAGAGTATTACACTTCTTTTTCTTCCACAACTATACAAGAAATAATATGTTTTATTTTATTTTGATCGACCTAAATTCTCTGTTCCTATTTTTCTCTTGAAATAAACAGCGTAGATGATAGATATAAAGGAATTGAGGAATAGTTTAAAAAGCAAGCATATGAAATATATTTTTTTGTTTTTTATGATATGATAAATGTTTTTTTCAATAGAGACTTCTTTTTTTTTGTTGTTCGTTAACTTATGGAACTAGTGTGAAAAGATACAAAATTGGTTAAACAAATAAGATAAATATTAATAACACACTAAAGAGGATCTGAGGATGGAAGTTTTAGTTTAATAAGTCTCGTGTGAACTTTATCCAATGATCTAATAATAAAACAAGTATTGAAAAGAGAATATAAAAAAAATATAATATTAGTACTATTTTCTTTCTTTCCATTGGATTCATCATCCAAATATAAAGCGTCACAATGGGACTCATTATAAAAGATCATTCTTAACATAGATTTCTCCTAATAGTTTATAAATTAAAGAAAATCCAATATAATAGCGTTAAACTTCCCTCTAAAAAACGTTGAAGTTTGGAAGAAAGAAGAGTATAATTAATTTGTGGGAAAATAAAATGGTTAAGAAACTAAAAAAATGTTTAATGTAAAAATTATACTAGTAAAAAAATTCATAAATACTATAATATTTTATCTTTCAATAAAAAAATTATATTTTAAATTCATTAACTAGTATCCTTAAAACAGTTAACATTTATTTTAATCCGTATTTTTATAACAATAATTAAAAATGTAAAAAAAGTTATTATAAAATCATAAAAAGTTATAAACAGGACAATTTTATACATAAAAAAGAATTATTTTTTTTAAAAAAATCAATATTCAATATCACTCGTTAGTATTTGGTCTAAACAATATACTATGGTGGTGGTGTGAGGACAGGACAAAAAGTGTAGTAGATGACAGCCTCCAAACACAGAGCAGTGAAGTCAACGACATTGAAAGGACCGGACTGATCCACGTGAGGCGACAGCATTGGGCAGCACGAGCTTGAATTGAATGCATTGCAGTTTGCAGCATTTGCATTAAGGGGGCCCAGGGGACCAAACCATATTCCACGTACATTGTCTCGTAGCGTGGCGTCTTTCCATTGGTTCTAAGAGTCAGGCAATTATATGCTAATGATGATACATGTGGATGTGGGACACCAAAACTTTTCTCTTCTCTTCTCATTGCACTCTCTCTCACCCACTCTTCACTCCTCAACTCAAACCAACTAACATTCACTCAATTTCAATTTCTTTCTGAATTCAATACTTTCTAAGAGGAATACACTATGCCGAGGAATTTATTTTGGTTTTTTTATGGATCTCATAATATCACATAAAATATAAGAGTTTTTTTTTTTTGTCATTTTTGTTATAATGATAGAACTTAATTTAAGTTTTTAGATTTTATTCGCATAGAAAAAAATAAAACCTTTCTTTTCTCTCAAATAATATTAAAAAATAATTTTTTTTTATAAAAGTAAAATTCTCGAGAGTTCTTTCACTAAAATCAAACCTTCAGCATAAAAAACACTTGGAACAAAAATAATAGTAAATATGATGGATAAGAGTTCCTGAGTTTAACAATCTAGCTCATAAACCCTTATTAAAGATGTTGTAAGTTATTAGAAATACAAGTTGTTTACTAAAATGTTTTTTTATTAGACTTTTATATTTTTAATATATTAAATATTTTTACAACAATATTTTTTGTATATCTTAAGGGTCCATTTGATTCATAAAAAAATCTGGTATTGCAACTAGATAGAACAAATTTTTTTGTTTCATGTTTGATTTGAAAAAATATTAAGGAACAAGACAGATCAAACAGATAAAGACATAACAAAACTTTAATTTTTGTTACTTAAAAAATCATGGAACAACTTTTTGTCTCAGAAAATATTAAAATGACACATGTATTCATTATTTGTCAAACTCAAACAATGTACAAGATAAAAAGTTATCATGTAACTTGTATCTTTGTCATGTACTATTTCTCTTGTCATATTTTTAACAAATCAAATGTATCTTAAGATTTTGTGTTGACACAATTATTTGTTTACACTTTGTTTGGTTTGAGGAAAAAAAAAGGAAAGAAATAGAAGTAGATAGATGAGAAAAGAAAATAATATAAATACGACATGGTAAATAAGGTGAAAATGCAAGTTCTCTGATCGGAGAGAAATAAAGTGAAAAAAAACTTTTCAAATAGTTGTTTGATGAAAATGAAAAAAAATGATAAATTAATATCAAATAAAAATATATTATTATTATTTAATTTTAATTTCATTACTTGCTATATTTTTAAAGTTATTAATACATTATTATTATATATATGGTTGTGGATGTTTCATTTTGTTTTTATTTTCCTTGATGGTTCTCGTTCCAAACGATGATGGCTTAAGGAATGTTGCTATCCCAATTAAGCTTACTCAAACAGGTCCGTAACGCAAGTATCAATATTAAGCCCAATTAACTCGAAGGTATTAAAAACTTGTCACAGTTAGTCTTTCTATCATCTTGGGCCCAGGTCTGCTCTTTCAATGTTGCTATCACACAAGTCAACCACCATCGTTAAAAACCAAAAACGAACAGAGTCACTACTCAAGTTTGTGATGTTAAGGCGAAAGTATGATAACCATGGACGCGTAAATGGAGAATTTTGTGGCAATGACAAACAATGAAATCTAATGCAAACTGGAAACAGTAACAACGCTGTCACACTATAGCTGAGGAGGGCTGTATAATTTCCTCAAATTACAGACACAAATAGGGAATTAAATTAAGCCCATACACACTTTAGACTAAATAAATAGACACATGTTGCCGAAGCCCATGGTCATTTGGATCCAAGAGCAAATGACAATTTTGGTCGGGATTTGTTTTTACCCAACAACTTTATTTGGTTTAGACGTTCTTGCTCCTCCTCGTGTTTCTTCCTTCGCATGGCTTCTTCCTTCTGTCTTTGCATCTCTTCTAGCTCTTTATATCTTTCTTCCTCCCTTCTTTGCTGCTCTAAAGCTTCCCTTCTCTGAGCTTCTTCAACCTTCCTCCGGTTCTCCTCAAGCATCCTTTCAAGATCTTCTTTCTCTTTACGGGCTTGCTCCTGCAGATCAACATAAATGCAATCATAAGGTTTCCCGATGGTTTCAGCCGTAGTCCTATGAAAATAAGTAAACATGCAGAAGTTCACTGCAGTTCCAGCAACTGGAAGCGGAAATACATCATAGTCTGACTAAAACTACCTTCTTTTCTTTTTGGCGTTAAATGGAAACTCATAAACAAGGTAAAAAATAAAATAGACGATTCTGTCAGAATATCAAAAGAATTAAAATATTAAACCACACCCTAAAATGGTACTCATCTTGGTCTTGTTCTCTATGTAGAGAACGTAGGACAAATTAACAAGAAGCCCATCATGATATTCATATTCTTGTCACACAACAGAAAAAAATGAATTGGAGGATAAAGTGATTTGAAACAAATACCTCCTTCTGTTTAGCCTCAATAATAGCAGCTTCCTTTTCTTTTTCAAGTTGAGCTGCAACTTCATCATTAAGTCTCTTCCGTCCCTCTTCCAACCGCCTTTCAATCTCCACCTGAACCTCCTCAGATTTCAAGCTTTCTTCAACTCTCTTACGGATTGCTTCTTCAACTCTCTTTGCAGTCTCTTCTTCTATTAATTTCAACTCTGCTTCTAGTTGACGCCTGTGAAAACATACAAAATGTTAAGCAGGAAAAATGGCCTCTTGAACTGGGAAATGCCACATAAGTGGACTTGATGTTTTTCATAGTAGGCAAATAACATATAAACTGGACAATAGACATGAGACATGTCTTCTGCATTTTTTCTCCCTTTTTCTTTTTACCTTTTCCTAAACTACTTGATAGAAAACCACAATCAACGGCAAACTAACCTCCATGATGACAATGGCACTATTAAATGGTTATGCTTTTAAGGCATACCTCTATTGAATCCTGATCCAAACAAATGAGTTTCAAAACTGGTGAACAGTAGATAAATGAGGCAGCGAATTTGATCATCAAACATAACAAGTCCAATTATAGCAGTACCTTGCTTCAGACAAGCCTGTGAAGAAGAAATTCAAGTAACAGGCAGCAGTTTTAAACTAGTCATGGGAAAACTAGAATTTTTTACACTAGACATCTTTCACATGTTAGTTTTGAAGAAGCGACATTTTATTAGTTAGGTGCCCGAAGCATCAAAACAATTAAAAAAACCATATGTTCATCCTATTGAAAATAATATTTACTGTGTAGAGTGAGAAATTTACACTAATAATTGTCAGGTCAAAATTATAACTGAAATGCAACAAGGGATGAACTTTGCCTCTAACGGATCAGCCTAACAAAAATTTGAAGACAATCTAGTTCATAAACCTGATGACTAGACCCCCTTGGAGGTGATTCAGAGGATCAGGCCAATCTTTTCTGAGTGGGTGTGCTATAAAAACTAAGTCCATAACCATGTAAGCTCCTACTTCCCTGCAAGGCTCCAATCACCCCACCAAATGGGAACAAAAAAGTAAAACTTACTAAAAGTATTTACCAAAATAAACAGCAATTGGTCAAGTGGTTGTTAAACTTAATATATTTCAACACAAAATAACCACCTCAAGTGTTTTTTTCTTTTACGGAAAATATTTTTAACAGTGTTTCTTATTTATAATTCTCCCAGAAAAAGAACAAAAAAAAATCTTCTTCTCGAGTCAACTATTCATATTATCATATACCTCAAAGGAGATATTCATTGGTTGAAAAAAGAAAGCATAAAGCATTAGGACATCCAATGGAATCAGAAGTGAACCAAACACGCCACTATAATGAATACAAGGACATCTAGTCAGTAAATTGATGCATCACAAGTGAAGACAGAGAAAGGAGGGTTCATAAGATTAAACAATTTAAATAAGATGTTGATCCATTTTACTTTGAAATTGTAGTACGTGTGAGTACATATTCTAACCCTCAAGCCCTCAACCAATAAGCAACATAGAAGTGGCAACATAGAATGCCGAAAAAAAAAAAGCAACATAGAAGTGGCAACATGCCAGAAATGGAACAATGATGTAAAAACCTTTATGGACTAATAAATGGAATATCTTAGTAATTTGACACTGAAAGTGATAAAAGAAATGCATAAATCAAACAATATAGCTACACAACATGAAATTAAGCATAACATAAACCAATAGATATCAGAACATTATTAAAACACTGGTATGTAGAGTACATCAATATTTTAAATAGACATGTAGATGGGACATTTGAAACTAGAACTATTTCACCAAGAAATTAGAACAAGAATTACAAAATTTTACCAATATAACCTTCCCTAATTTTCCAGGCAGTCTGTGTCTTAAAGATAATATGCACCTTTTTCATATGGGAGATATGCCCACTAATAGCATCAGTGTTCCAAAGTTCTAGCAATACATTATAAGTTACGCATAAAAGCCAGAAGTTCTCATCATAAACCAGAAGAACCTACCCATGATTTCCATCTTAAAGCATAACTCAAGGAACAGCGAAGAAAAGTTAGAGTTAGAAAAAAAAATAATAACCATTTAATCTACCTTTTCTTCTCTTCTTCTTTCTTTAGTTTTTCAGTGGCACTTTTGTGCTCTACTGACCCAAGACTTGGACTGGAAGATTTACGAGTAGGAGACAACGAGGAACTCCTACTTCTATGTCTTCTGTATCGTTTAGCAGATGGAGTTCGGCTTCTACGACGTCTTGGAGTAGTAGAAGGACTTCTGTGACCTCTTGGTGAAATAGAACGACTTTTTCGCCTGTATGATGACACATGATCATAAGCAATGAACCTCAGCAACAAAAAAGCTATCTTTAGAGAATATAAATGCTTCCCACCATCTAGCACACTAAATACAAAAACATGTACAGTTACCTCAGAAATTGCTAAGAATAACCATTGTGTGCTCCATCTTTTATCACATGAAGAAGCAAATGTCACAATCGAGCAATGAAAAAACACCCTATCAGCACCCATCACCTGTTCATATCCCTCACTTCCCATGTTATGGGAAAAAACTGATCTTTTTTATTTTGTTACAAATAGCATATATCCTATCTTGTTCTCTAAATTAAGCTCTATATGTGTTATTTTGATGAGTTTCTGCCTCCACATATAAGTAGGAAATCCCACAAAAGAAAGA
The DNA here is from genome assembly GCF_004193775.1 of Glycine soja. NCBI lineage: Eukaryota > Viridiplantae > Streptophyta > Magnoliopsida > Fabales > Fabaceae > Glycine > Glycine soja. The sequence goes on along the minus strand of NC_041009.1, from coordinate 15,006,020 downwards.
AACTCAATACAAAGTCTTACAAAGTCAGCAACACCATCACCAGATACTTATGACAAGGCCATCAAATACTTGAATATTATCAATATCAATCATCCAGCAAAAACAGTATGTATCTCGTTGATTGGCTCAAGGAGCTTAACAGAAAAAGACAAACAGCATAATAACAGAAATATAACTGTCCATTCTTGTTCACTTGAGCATGTACAAAAAAGGAGGTGAATCATAAGCAAATACCAAGTAGATATTGAATTTAAATAACAATCCATAAATAACTAGCATTATCAACCATGTGATTCAACTTCAACCTACGTGCTTTGGTCATTAAAATACCATAGCTCTGTAATCCTGGAAATGTCATGTTCATTTCTTCAAACAAAAAAATAGTCAGTTCTAGAAAAATACTCAAACAAAGAAAATATTTTTTTTAAATGACATCTAAATACAGCATTAACATAATGGAAAGGGAAAAAAAAGGTCACTAAAACACATTGTTTTATACATTATGCCCAAGCCAATAACATAACCCTCGCCATGATCTCAAGTTCAAGTCTAATCCAGAATTCTAATTTGGTAGATATAAAATATTATAAGTCTATAACTGTTTAATGTCCTCGCCTCCTTGGTATGTCCAAAGAGTACAGTTTACAATTACATTATAAAAGAGAACAGCAACAAAATATAGATAAATAAAAGGTTTAAGTTACATAACAAATAAATTTGTAAAAACATTAATCCCCAATTCATCATAACTCGATACAAAATATATCATAAGCAAAAACAAACTTATGAACGGGGTCACCTGTTGTAAGAGTAGGATGAATAAGGAGATCTGCTTCTGTCTCTTCTGCTCCTCCTGCTATACCTGTGTCCCACAGGAGATGGTGAATGCCTCCGCCTATAGGGAGGTGATCGGGATCGCGACAAGTCTCGAGGCATCTCCCAATACCTGATCCCCAATAAGTTTCAGATATAGTTTTTGTATTGTTTTTTTTTTTCACTGGAGATGATTGGAAAAGAGAGGAAGGGGCAATAATTTGTTTCCCTGCAAAGTACATATCAATATAAAGCGATCAGTTAAGATAAGAATTACTTAAAAGTGCATCACACTGATTATTAAGTTATTAAATGATCATCAAAACCAAAATATGTTAAATTTAATTAGGGGGCGATGAAATTTGAAATGCATAAAAATCAAAGCCACAGAGGAACTACCGTTCCATGGATCACTCGTATACCAATTCAATTCTTAAAGCAGCATGAATATAAAATAAAATAAAATAACTAAGAACAAGGTTTCACCTGAAAAAAAAATCAGGGGAAGTTCAAAATCAGTATTCAGGGAACGAGATATGGTGCTATGGAGTAGGATTTTTACGAGTTATCAAAACAGAAACACGGAGGAATTGCGATATGATAATGAGAGTAAATTGAAACTCTGCAAAGTGGAAACCCTAACACGATGGAGGAAGGAAGACAACGACGATAGAAGAAGGAAGGTGGACCAAAATACTTTTTTCTATTTTTTATTTTCTATTTTCCATTTTTTCACTTTTTTTTATTGAACTCTAAACGGGTCATTCATTCTATCAAGAAGACCCAAAAATAGTTTTGGGCTTAAAAAAAGGGAGACTATACTATTGCCACAACCAATATTGCTATTAGCACTAACATCCGTTGCAAAATGACCATCCTACCCTTATGGATTTCCTATACCCCCAACCATTCTCCCTTCCTCTTTCATTTCTACCTCATGACACCCACACCCTTCCCCATCCTCTCTCACATTATTTTCTCTTCCAATTCTTTTGTTGGACACAATTGAGACTTGGTAAGTTTTTTTAGCAATTTTAACCAACAAAATCATGATTTCATTTTTTTTCGTGTATCACAATTGAATCATGATTCCGTTGTGATTTTTTTTGCTAAAAATGTATGATTTTTGTCCAATTTCTGAATTTATCAAATGTTTCTTTGTAGAGTATACTTAGATTGGAATACATTTATTTTTGATGAAGTTACAATGTCAAGTGGTTGGAAAAACATGATGGATGAAAGCCAAAATATTTTTTTACCATCCCAATCAAGCAGATGGAATGCATGTAGATAATGATGGTTTGGACATTGACCCCAAACATAATTATCCTAACTTTTCCAATAAATTCTCAACTTATGAGGTATATTGATTAATGGATAATTGATTTTATATGTGTGTTTTTGTATGTTTATTTTGTACAATGAATGAAAAATTTTGTTTTCAGGTATTTGTTGGATGAGATGATTTGTTGAAGTGAGTTCGAGATTTGAGATAATTATCCTCTGTCTCCTATTATACCACAATGGTGGAATACACAATATCCGGGTAAAACTTATTTATGACAAAGATTATACCTTCAATACATACAAGAATTCAACTTATTGTTGTTTCATTCAACCATAAGATCTCAATATATGATAAATATTATTGGACATTCATTTTAGTTAACTTCTCTTGTATTAAATATAATGTGTATTCATTTTAGATTTGATAAAAGTCAATAGCTAATGTTTTTAGTCCTTTAATGTTAACTGTAAAGTTTTTTTGATTGTTGTTACTTATTAGTCATAAATATTGTATTGTAATTTAAGCTTGTATTTCAACAATTTTGTTGATGGTAAAAAAACAAATATAACAGAAATACAATTTTATTCTGTTACACACAAGGGGTGGAAGAAAAATAAAGCCATGGAAATTTAATCCACCATTGTTTTGGATTTTAAACCCTAGTTTTCCAATATACAAACTCCATAAAACTACCTTTTATTCTACGGTTATTAACGTTCTGAAAAAATTGCTTCCTGTATGTGAGTGGCGACATCATCAACCAAATCTAAACTTTTACAAAGGCACATGGGATGTTTGGTCGTTGCGTAGCTAAGGAAGAATGAAATTAATAACCAAATTCATCGTTATTTTTACATAAGTTGTCCAAATTAATAATCAATAATTTATAAGTTCCCTGATAAATATGTTTCAATGACCTTTGTTCTTGTTCATAGCTGATTACAAGAGTTGATAAGCAAGAAGAGGAAGGACGAATGGGAGACCAGTTTTGCCATTAAAGCTAGTTAGTGTATCGAGTTGAGGGATAAGCCACACTGCGTGCTTCATTCCAAACCAAAGATTGAATTTGAATATATACCACCGAATCTTCTAATAAGAATTTACGAAGTTAATACGCGTAGACATCTTAAAAGTCTTAAGAAATAAAATCAATCTTACAGAAATCGATGGAGGAAATTAATAATATTAAAATTCAGAATAGGATAGGATAGTTTTATTTATTAGATTCCTGAAATAAGAATGTGGAGGTGAATGTTATAGTAAGTTTGCCATTCAGGGCCAGGTGCATCGTGCATGGTTGCACCAAGAAAGTTGGCTGAGTGCAAAGGAACTTAAATCTTCGGTGTCAGAACTCAGAAAGCATATTATATAAAATATTAATCATCTAGCTGGATACGCATTTTCTTCTTAACATATGAAGCTGCGTGTGACTGTGGCAAGTCTCACTAGCTGGTCATAAGGTGTATTTTTTTTCTTCTTAACTCTGTGTGATTAGTGCAAGAAAAAAGTGCATATCATATAATACCATGGTATCTAGCCTTTATAAGTTAGAATTTCTAGGGCCAGAATTTTCCACAAGGTCACATGCTTCTAACTTCTGAACCCATATTGGATGTCTCAAATTTTTCTTTATCTTTTTTTTTTTCTACCTCTCTTCTTTCCATCCATCCATCCATTCTCACAATAAGGGAATAAGGGGATGCAGGTTTAGTTTTTTTTTTTTTTTTGATAAATACTAAATAGTAAAATTCGTGAAGGTGTAAGTCGCTGAAATTAGTCTTTGAAAATATAAAATGTAAATTTAGTTTTTAAATATGTAAAAAGTGTAACATATTTAAAACAAACAAACAGTAATTTGACACATTTTTAATACATTCAAAGATTCAATTTGTATTTTTTATTTTTAAGTGACTAATTTATTATCACATCATACTTTTTAAGGATGGATTTAGTTATTTATTTATTTTAAAAAAAGTTGGGAAAGATTGGGCGTGTATGATGATTAAATAAATGACAAGGAAATCCAACTGCTTTTGCAAATGGAGGACAAGGAATTGTTTGGTTTTATTACAATATTGGATTTATAGGTTCCTCAAACTTGCGGATGAAAAGCACAAAACAAAAATCCTCTATTTTATTTGATCAGCTAAACGTTACAGGAAGTGGACGTCATTAATTTTGCTGTGAAAAGGACTTGGAAATGAACCGTTGAAGTTCCTTTTTTTTCTTTCTTATTTACCAAAAAGGTAAGGATTAATCGCCCTACTTTTATTTCTCTCTGACTCATAAGGTTTGGAGGATGCCTTTTCCTATCTACTCGTAGTTGGGGAATCTTAATCATAGTGGGAGAGGGGGGCCATCGCTTTGAAATTTTGATGTGTTCTCATTTCTCAAAATATGGATTGGTTTTAGACTTTCTGATCCTTAAAGTAAAATAATTCCCTTCATGATGCTAAAATACTATATAATTTAAGTGTGGAAGCTACGTTCGATTATGACCCTTCTTCAGCAAAAAATGGTCTCAAGTGACAAATGGTATTTCATAAATATATAATAGTTTTATATGAAAATAAAGTTTGGTATTTTTTTCTTAGGTTAGACATCTTCGTGTTACTTAATTCACTGGGTCATTAGGGTAAAAAATTAATTTCGTTTGTGGTGTGAGAGTGTCATTAGACTTAATTTTTTTTTACAAACAATAAAAATTAAACATGAGTTTCTTCCATTAAATAGATTCTATTTTCACGTGAACATAACACAATTATACACCACTAAGTTAATTCTTTGAATTAATAAAGTTTGGTATAATTCAGACGGTAAAACCTTTCTATTTTTTTCCAGAGTAAATAGACTACCGGACCACCTTAAAGAGAGAAAGAAGAAAGTATTTAAGAAAAATCATTTATTGGGGAAGAAAAGTGGTTTCATAACTCTTATTTAAGGCAACGACGTACGATAAGAGAAGCAATAAATAAAAACATGGCGAAGGAGATGCAGCTTTTGATCTTTGTGTTTGTGCTAATAATAACTTTGAGTTTCATGATGCTTTGTGCAGAGGCGAGAAACCTACATGCTTTTCAGCAACAGGCAATGGAATATGGTGCTGCTGGTTTGCGAACGCAAAGTTCATATCAATCAACAATATCTACTTTGGAATGTTGCGTAGGGGACTGGTTCCCCCATCTGGGCGTTCTACACCAATTCAACTCTGCTAGGGCATGCATATATTGCAACTACGAAGTTCAAAGCTAATTTCTCCATATCATTAATTATGTTTGTAGTCTTTTAAATTAGAGGGTTGTTTTTTAGTTCTATAAATGAAAAAAGAAATGTATTTTTAGTCTCTCAAATTTAAAAAATGTTCTTCTTACACTTTTTGTCAAAATTTGAAGAACTAGATCCTTTATTTTGAGTGACTGAAAACGTAATTAAGTCTTTTCTATTTCAATTTTTGGTTGTTTTAGTTTTTTATTTTAAAACTTTAGTTGTTTTGGAATTTTATTATGATTTGTGTAATTTTTTCAATTATACTTTTATATGTAGTTGATTATTAAGAACATTTTTAGAAAATATATAACTTAAATTGATAGTATCATATGTGACAAGTGCTGAATTGAAATATATATATATATATATATAACTTACATTAAAATATACAATTTAGAAAATGAGATGCTCATTCTCCTTGAACACTATATAGAAACTAATATTATTTTTTATCTCAACTATTTCAAACTACTCTTATTTTATATTTATTATTCCATCTATTTCATTTTATGATAAAATGGAGAGATATTTCAAATTAGCTGATGCATCTCATACTTTTATGAATAACAAATTTAGTATCCTCATTCATGCATTCACTCCGTATCTATATATTTATATTCACACACCTGACACTCACACTTTACTTATGTCTAAAATCAACAATTCAATAAAAAAGATAATTTGGTTAAAAAAATCTACTAAACTAAATTAAAAAACTCACTCTTGAAACATAATCTTATGCTATTAATCTACATGAAAAACAATTAACTATACTTTCATGTGGATATTATTTTATAGATATTATAGTACTCATACTCATACATATCTTTATTAATATTTATGGGTAATTCTCCATTTCATCACATCCTCCTTTACACTGATATTTACCCTACATGTTATGGATATTTTTTGTGAGTACCCATCAGGTTTGGATAGAATTATAATCCCTAATTATGAGTATCCCTCTTAGCAAAAATTGTCTCAAGTGATAAATGGTATTTGACATGCCAATTTTTTTTTTTTTAAAGTATCAACTACATCTTCATGTGTCAGTTTGTTGTTATTGTTGTTTTTCCCGTGCATCGATTAGTTTGTCAAAATTTTAGTTGTAGAGTTGCCATTCGAAAATCCCTAAGAATGCAGAATGTAGCTGTGATTGATAAAAATTTGGATACAATTTAGTTGTTTATTAAACATGATTTTGATTAATCAGATATTTAATGTCGTATTTAAATGTTAATAATCTTAGAAAAAAAATACTTCAAAAAGATCTCAAAAGATTATAATGTTAAATCAGAATATTATTTTAAAGAAGATGAGAAAGAATATTGTGTCGTAATAATAGTCAGTCCTAGAAATAAATTTCAGTGAACCTCTAGTCTAATCCGTATCCCATGATTGTAAAAACAAGTTTACAGTTCACCATAAAATAGTATATGAATTTTTGGCAAAAAAAAATTTTGGGAAAAGAAAATGGTGTCCTAATTCAAGAAAAAAAATTTGGGAGTGAAAGTATTTATAGAAATGAATAAGTTAACATTTAGAATTATTGATAATTTGATAAAAAAAAAATACTGTGATAGTTTTGTATGAAAATAAAGTTGGTATATTTAAAAAAAAAATATGAACTTTTTAAAATTCAATCACATCTCATTGTATATAATAAATTTGTTAACTTTTAAAATAATAATCTTATAATTCAAATGATGCCATTTTTCTTTGAATGAATTAGTACATGAATATTAAATTCACATAAAAATGTTTTTTTGGGTGAATTATATATATATATATATATATATTTCAACTCGCACAAAACTTTCATGTATATAAAATATATATATTTATTATGACAAATCAGCGGGAAGAAAAGTGGTTTCATAATTCTTATTTAAGACAACGATAGTAAAAGCAATAAATTAAATTAAAGCATGGCGTTACTCTTAATTAAGGCCAATGAAGTTCTAGTCGATTCCTTTGCTGGCATCACTATTTAATAATGGTCTTCGGATCTTTGATGTTGTGTGCTTGATTTTACTGTTAGTGCCTTAAGGGTAGACTCTGCTATAGGGTTGGTTTTCTCCTAGGCTTTTAGTTGTCTCTGTTAATACTATATTTCATTCACAAAAATAATAATAAATAGATTAAAAACATGGCGAAGGAGATGCAGCAACAGTTGATCTTTGTGTTTGTGCTAATAATAACTTTGATGAGTTTCATGATGTTTTCTGCAGAGGCCAGAAACCTACATGATGCTTTTCAGCAGCAGCATGCAATGGCACCTAGTGCTGGTGGTTTGCAATTGAATTTGCAAATGCAAAGTTTAATTCAATCAACATTAATCGGCTTTGGGATGTTGCCAAGGGGAGCAATTCCCCCATCTGGGCCTTCTACACCAACTCACTCCTGCTACTACTACTGCTAGACCATGCAATTGCTATCGGTTGTTTTAATTTATTTTTTTATTTTAAAACTTTGGTTGTTTTTTAATTTTTAATTTGTATTTTTGTTATTTTTTTTCTTTCGATTATATTGTTATATGTAGTTGATTATTTAAGAGTGCTTTTAATGAAGCATTAACGACTTTAAATTTTATAAGGTGTTTATTGTGAAGCATTAATGCTTTTTCTTAAGTAGAAATAGTATAGAAAATTAAGTATTTCATACAAGTATAAATGAAGTAGCTGGAAATAATATAAAAAATCGTAAAATAATAAATGAGGGCATTTTTGTCTAAATTTATGTAAGTTAATTAAATGTTTCTCAATATTATCAGAGTTTTGAAATGGAGAGAATATTGTCTCCTCATTATAACTCTAGTTATATCGTTTCTCAATATAAATATAATCAGAGTTTTGATTTTCTTCCCCCTCGTTAAAGTGTAAGAGCAATGATATTTTAACATCTATTTTTTTAAACGCCAAATTATACTTGTTGTTTTTCTTTGTCTCTATATATTAAAAGTGATTCGAATTAAAAATACTCATAAAGTACATAATTCTGTTTGTGTTAATCTTTACATCTAATTAAGAAAAATACAAAGTATAATGTTAATGTGATAAATGGAAAAAAGGATAAAAGGAAATGGAAAAGGAAAAAAAGTATAATAGTGAGAAGAGAATAGCTAAAAAAAGGATAGGTAGGAGGAAAGACAGAACAGATGTTACATGTTACTACGTTGTTGGCCACATCGGAAGAACCTCAAATCAAAATTAGATCGATCGAACGAAGGAGAGGTTGATTTCACAAACAGTGTGTGTGTGGAGAAGAGAGCTATGTCAATGTCAATGTTAATTGTCTTCCTCTTCTTCTTCTCGTTCTTCTTCTCAACCTCTGGGGCTCTCGGGCTGACCATACCACCCTCCGGCACCAAGTGCGTTTCTGAAGAAATCCATAACAACGTCGTCGTTTTGGGCGATTACGCTGTCGTCACCACTGGGAATGATCATTCCCATAACTCCACCATTTCCGTCAAGGTTTCGCTTTTCGCGCACCCTTTTCTGATTTCTTTCCTTTCCTGCCTCGGATCTCTCTTCAAATTCAATACATTCATTCATTATTGTTTCGGCCTGAATGCTTGCATGCTAAACAAATAAGTCTCTGCGAGATACTGTTGCATTGTGATCTCAAATATTATATCATTCTTTCAAACGATTCATGCTCACCTTGTTTTAATCTATGTCAAGAGCAAGGAAGAGATATATAACAAGAGAGATAGACAAAAATAGAGTGTACGTTAATAAGTATATATAATGTATAGTGTCAACTTATATATCATTATTCTTTAATGGGGATTGAGCAATAACCTTGACACATTATTAGAAGGAAAATGGTGCATGATACCTATGTCCTATTTTACACTTACAGAGAGATAGAAATATAAATATGATAGAAACAAGATCCCGTAAGAAAAAAAATTAAGAGTGTCAAGTAGGCATATATATGCAGCGCAGATATTCGTGTATTATTATTCATGTACTAATTATACCTGATTTTCATACACCCAAACAGTATAAATATTACATCTTTTATTTTATTTTTTTTATCTTGCTGTTCTGATCGTATCACGGGATCAATCATATCAATCACTTGTAAGTATTATTTTCTCATCTCGGGTATCCCGTTGGTTGTTCCAATGATTTTTTTCCCTGTAGTAATATGTTTTAATCAGGTCACATCACCATATGGAAACAATCTTCATCATATGGAGAACATATCAATTGGTAATTTCGCCTTTACAACTCGAGAAAGTGGAAACTACTTAGCATGTTTCTGGCTGGGTCATAATGAACGAGGTGGAGACGTTAGTGTGAACCTTGATTGGAAAACTGGAATTGCAGCCAAGGATTGGGATTCGGTTGCTAAAAAGGAGAAGATTGAGGTAAATATTTCATTGGTATTTATAATCTATTAATATGCCTGATAATAATTTCATCTAGAATTTTTTGGTTCTACGTCACATCTGACCAGGACTATAACATTTATTTATTTTGGTCATCATCAAATACTATAAATATTTTTCATCTTATTAATTTAGAGATTAATCTCACATGATTGTTGTTGGTCTAAAGAAATTTTAGATACGATGAGAATTAAACACAAATTCTTTCACTAAATAGATCATTCACACTCATATAATTATAATAAAATCTTATATAATTACACCAATCTTTTTTACTACAAGAACTATAAATTTCTATAACATATTAACATATACTTAAAAGGCCTATTGATTATTATAGAATGAGTCTTAGACTCTCGGTGTTGTTTTTATATAGAATTCCATGATATGTAATTTAGTATTTCCTTGAATTGAAGTCTACCTTTCTTCTTTCATTAACTTTAGCTAAAATTGTAAATTTAGTCTCTTTAATTGTTTTTAATTTCAATTTTGATCTCCCTTTAAAATTATTCACACATTTTGTCTTCCTTTTTAATCCAATCAGATAATCTTGGTCCCTACGTCCAGATTTAGACGTTGACTATTACAAATAAATGTTAACTATCACGTGTCACGTTTTGATTGGACGATGACTAACATATGTCATGTTTTAATTGACTAATGACAACAACAATGCATTCCATCGTTTATAGAGTCGACATTCAATCAGAACATGAAACGTGATAGTCATTGTCTAATCAGAACGTGACACGTGACAATTAACATTCATTTGTAACAGTAAACATCTAAATCTAGACTTTAGAATTAAGATTGCGTGATTGTAAAAAAAAGTGGACAAAATGTGTGAATAATTTTAAAGGGATACCAAAATTAGAAATTACAGACAATTAGGAAACTAAAAATACAATTCTATCTCATCTTTATAATGCTCAATTTTGCTGACATGATCCTCCACACGTGATTGATATGACTAGGGAATAGAGCTTCAGTTGAGAAAGCTAGAAGGAACAGTGGAGGCTGTCCACGAGAATTTGATCTTTCTGAGGGGCAGGTAATTTTTGTTATGTCAACACCCTCCTCCCCAAAATATTATTTGTTGCAAATGATTTTAACTTTTCTGATGTATTATTTTTTGTTTTGTTTTTGGGATATTTACTCAGGGAAGCAGAGATAAGGAACGTGAGTGAGTCCACAAATGCCAGAGTGGCGTGGTTTAGTTTTATGTCCTTGGGTGTCTGCATTGCAGTTTCAGTTCTGCAGTTGTGGCATTTGAAGCGATACTTCCACAAGAAAAAGCTTATTTAGATGGTGCTAGTGATGATTCATATATTTATTTATTTATTTTTGGTTACAATGCTACTGCTGATTTAATTTTAAAGAAGGAATTTTATAACTTAGGCATTTTTATGAGCTTTGCGTCCTTAGTAAGGAATTATATTTGGAGTAATTGATCTTTATTCCAAACCATTCGTTGACCGTAGTCAACATTCTAAGGAATTGATCTTTCATCCTAGATTTGACCTTCAACTTGTCCAAAACATTTTGCCTTCAAATAAAATAACTTTTTGAGTAAATTTGCTGAAGTTTTTATATAATTTTTTTTCCAGCAAAAATACTTTTATGTAACCAAAAAGGTATAAGAGATACCCATTTACATATTACATGTCAAATGTTCCTGGACCCTTCTAGTGGTTATATCATATTTAGCAAACTACAAGATGAAAATATTAAATAACCATTATGCCCACTAAATATAGTTGTAATCCCAATAATTATTGCTTAGTTGAAACATAATAACTTTTTTCCCTAAATGTTAGCAAAACTTCACAATGGCTTCATCAATAACGCATTCATTTTATGATTCACCCAAGTCCAGCAGTGAAACAATACATCCTGTATGACCTCCTCTATGGGTGTAACCTTGCTCAGAAAAATTCTTTTATTTCTATTTCTCCACATAACATACACGATTGAGCACCACAAATACTTCCATCTTTCATTTGCTAGTAGTGTCTTACCCATAATCAAAATATGTTGTGAGAAGTGTTCCTTTTATATTTTCTGGTAACAAAAACAGATAATTCATTCCTCTAGTAACAAAGTTCCACACTCTCACAGCCTCTTTACATGAGAGAAGAATATGATTTGTTGTTTCATCTCCTTCTCCACACAAAGGGCATGAGTAATTCCAATTTTGTACTTGTATATTTCTTTTCCTTATATTTTCTCCCGTTGGCAGTTTATTTGACATTGTTCTCCACAAGAGTATGATTACTTTTGGTGGCAATTTAATTTTCCACATTTGTACATATGTATCCTCGAGCTGACTGCCCATCATTTCTCCAATTATAGCTTTATAGGCAGATTTCACCGTATATACAACAGAGCTATGTTGCAACCACTTCCATTAGTCTCCCTCCCCTCTGTCTAAAATTTCATTCTGCACTAGTCCACCAAAATTAACTTGCTCCATCTCCCTTTCAAACCACTCCCTATGCCACTCAAATTTCCACCTCCAAGTTAACCCTTCCCACCCTCCCATGTTTGCAACCATATCATTTTTTTTATTAGAGTTGAGAAACAGCCTAGGAAAGGATATTCCCAACAGTTGATCCCCTACCCAATTATCAAATAAAAAATTTGTCTTTTCACCATCTCCCACCTTCCACTCAATAAACTTCTCAAACCATTTTGACTCACTTTTTGCACAACAAACCTTTCTTAGGTCCCTCCACCATATAGATGAAGATGAAGGACATTCCTCTCATAAAGACCTCTCCACCCTCCATATTTTGATTTCAACCCTTCACTCCACAACAACCCCTTCTCTTGAAAAAATTCCCACCTCCATTTTGCTAGTAAAGCCTCATTATACAAGAAAACATTTTTAACACCCAACCTACCGCACTCTTTTGTCTTACAAATATCATCCCAACTATCCCAAGCTACTTTTCTCTTATCTTCATCTCCCCCCACAAAAAAATCATTTGAAGGCTAATAATCTTCTTTCCCACTATTTTTGGAAATTTAAAAAAAGAAAAAAAGAATAAAGGCAAAGAGGACATAATAGAGTTTGCGAGACACACTCTTACCGCTAAAGATAATACTTTATTTTTCCAAAGGGACAACTTTTTTGAGCATTTATCTACCACCAGTTTTCAAGAGGACTCTAACCTAGGGTTTGCTCCTATAGGAATACCTAGATAAACAAAAGGAATTTTTAAAAGTTTCCAATTTAGAAACTTTGCATACCTTTCCAGCACCTCTTCCCCAACACCACTTGCCCCAAGGTTGCTCCCGGAAAAAATTAACTTTTAGACGGGAGACAAGTTCGAAGCACCTTAGGATATTTTTAATGACCACCACATTATCGAACGTCAGTTCTTCCAATGTCATCTGGATATTGGAGAAAATTTACTTGCATCTCATTATCCTCCACCTTATAGTTTTGATAGAGATTCTTTTTAATTGCTTCCCTCATCATACCACATAAACATTCCGCCACAGTATTAAAAAGAAAAGCGGTCAATAGATCTCCTTGCCTCAATCTCTTTGATACCAAAAATTCATTTATAGGATTACCATTCACTAAAATCAACACCCTACTATTAACCAAGCACCCTTTCATTCACCCAATCCACTTGTCTTGGAAGCCCAATCTTTGTAACATGTACAAAAGAAAATCCCAATTTACTAAATCATTACATGATAATCCAATTTAACATTCAGACTAAATTTTGAATTGAATAAGTACCCGTAATGGCTATAGCCTTATTAATCGATAATTGATAATGATATAATCGATAGATAAGCAACGAGAAGAAAACCACTGTCTCTTTCCTCATACATTTGGCGTAGTGCACAGCGTTTACACCATTGGTTAAATAGCCTTTTTGCCTCCATAAATCAAAATAATTTAATTCTGATTCACTTGGTGCGCAATATATATATAATTGATTAAAAAAACACCGCACATCATTATTATTGAACGGCGTTTTACTAAATCATTAAGAATTTAATTATCATAGCAATTATGTAAATCTTTTAATGATGCAGTATCATATCATTGAACCATAATCATAATATTAATTAAATTGCATCAAATTTAAATTCAACTAATGTTATTGGAAAACTTATAGCGACATTATTATCTCATACTATTGGCAATCAACGGGAAATTGGCAAATCATTTTGGCTGAAAAGGATATTATCAATTTCAAATTATATTGTCAAAAGTTATTAATACTTGAATCTCTTAATCAAGGTTTAAGATTCAAACTCCAACTTAAAAATAGTGTAACAATTGAAGGTATCATTTTACTTCAAAAGATAAGTCGGCCCAATGGAAGGAAAATTCCACCTCTTGATTATAAAAAAAAAAGTTTCAAATTACATTTAAAATAAGAAATTAGCTCCTCAAAATTGAGACGCGATCAACTCAGCAGTCCATTTGAAACTGGAAACCAACACACAATGTCCTGTATTAAGAATGTATCAATAAATAATCGCATGCTCTAAGCTTTATTCTATTCGAACTATTCCATGGTTCATGTATCTCAATCGGCAAATCTCATCAAAAAAATCATCAGCGCTGCTATGAGAGCTCTTCATCTGAAGAATCTTGATTACCATAGTCCTTAGCTTTTTGCCATACTTCAACAAGGATTCAAGAGTACTCATTTTTTGTTCAGCATTTAGTGGTGACCTCACTGTGATCACAACCTCCTCCAAACATGGAATTAAAAATCCCGGATCCACCTGCAAATGAACATCATCATTAGATAAGATTTCATAGAACAACCACCTAAATCAGATTCGTAACATCAAAATGTTATTATGAATTTACATGTTTCAGGCTGTTCCTCTGGCAAAGTGCTGCAAACATGGCTCCATGGATGTCAAACTTGCGCAGCTTGGGATGGTTGTTGAAAAAATCAACAAAATCGATCTCTGGAAAGGATTGAAGAGCCTCATAGTCCCCAGTGAATTCCACCTTCATATAAATATGCTTCACCTCACTGGCCAATTTCAGCATTTTGCATATTGCATTCCAGCACCACTGGATCCCCCTCATAGACAGGAACACCAGAGCTGGAAGTTTTCCAAAATCAACCATATACACTCTCCCTGGAAACAATTGACATGAAAAGAGAGAAAATTAGGCTCACTAAACCAAAAAGACAATTACATAGTAGTGTACTTGGGAACAAAAATAAGGCCTATGAATAATAATAAATACAAGAATGACTTTAAAATTTCAATTACCTGCACTATTGGATATTGAAAGATTCCTCAAATGCTGGGTTTCAGGAACCCTAATCCAACTACAGCCTTGTACCTCAAGGGATTCAATTTTTGGGGAGGATAGCGTAAGTGAACAGTTCCCTGGACCATAAAAATCCAGCTTACACTGCTCTAAATAGGGAAGGTCAATTGAGATCGATGCTACCCCTTCACATCCAAGCAGTAGCAACCTTCTCAGATATGGACATGACTGAAGCACCACAGTCAATACAGGTTCTTCCAATCTTGCACCAATTATTTCAAGGGTTCTAAGATTTTGGAAGACATCCCATTTTGGGGAATGCATCATTAAGACACCCCAGAGTTTTAGAGATTCCAAATTCCTTGCTGCACCAATGCAATCCAATTTTGAAGGGCTTTCATGGGAGTCTTGACTTTCAGCAAGGTAGTCCATTCGAAGCTCGAGCTGAGAAAGAGACATACCAACAAGTGATAGCCATGAAGCAAGGCCGGATGTGGAGAAGGGGCTGTATACAACTAGTTCTTCCAATCGCACAACTGCTGATACCATTCTTTTCACAATGTCGTCCGTACTTTCACCAAGAGAAGGGTTATCAAATGAGTTGCGAGGGAAGTAGAGCATTCTGATGTAAGCCATTGAGTCCTTCCATCGCTTAGAAACACAATTGCAAGCCGCCACATCGCGGGCATTATTGATATGGGACAAGATGTATTGAAGAATGGCATCAGGGAGAGGTTCCATTGCTGAGGACAAAAATTAAAATAGATAAATGTCAGTATGTAGACAGATTCAAGAGTAAAAGATCATCATTCTCATCAAGCAATATGAATGGAGAGATGAAATCATAAAAAACATAATAAAGACGATGTAAAACTCAAGCACAAGTATTAGAAAAGTATGTAAGACTCAAGTTATTTTAATCTCAGAATCTGATTGAAGCATTTTCATCCTGGGAACTATCTTTCCTATGACAACTCCTTTGAGCCAGCTTAGAAATCCCAATTCTTTGAAAACTCAAAAAAGTAAAATTTGTTGAACTGTTTACTTGGCTGTTAGCAACAAAATTGAGTTCTAGTTATAAACAATTATGCACACAGGGAAACAGAACATATTAAAAAAGTAAAAAAACTCAGTGTGGTACAGTGGGATGTATAAGGAGAAAACCCAGAAGGGAAAAGGTAGAAAATTCTGCTTCTATAGAAACAAAAAACATAACTGGGGGAACCCAGATGAGATCTAAGCACTGGATCAAAAATTCAGACAGAAATAAAACCAAATCTTGTAAAATTGGTTGGAAAAACTAATGCATCATCGAACCCCGAAAAACAAAACATGGAACATAAATGTTTTTTTTTAATCCAATTCATCCAGCAAGACAGAAGCAAAAAAGGGTCAGAGAAAGAGCTTACAGAATATGAAATCGGAATAGAATGAAGATCTGAGGTTGGATGCCGAATCTCTCTGGGGATTGGTCGGGAGAGAGAGATTTGATTTGAGGGTTTTGGCGTGTTGGGTTTGTGAATTTATATGGGAAATGTATGTATTGATGATATTGCGAGGCTGTAAAGGAAATTTTGGGGAAGGAGGGTGGAATGAAAATTAGCCCGCGTTTTCTTTTAGGTTTTTCAAATTTATTTTACCGTTCAAACAGATTCTATGCGAGGCTATAATAATTAAACATATAAATAAATAAATAGCTAAATACATACTCTGTATAGGAAATTAAGAATAGCTCCTACTGATCACTTTTCCGGAAAACTCACATGATTTGTCCTTTCATGATATATAGTTTTTTTTTTCTTCTCACCTATCATTTTCGAGACAGAATTTGTTTGAGATATGATTAAATATAAAGATTTTTTCTAGTAAAAATTTGAATATTAATTTACTAATTGTAAGAAATTAGTTTTTTTTGTTATACCAATTATTTTTTAATTTCTACTTTTTTAAAGAAAAAATCATGATTTTGTAAGGCTTTTCCTCAAAGATTTTACATGAGTGGAAGATTTTTGGCATGACTTCTCCATATATACCTTATGTCGATTAATAAGAAAATTTATTAAACGGTCATAAACCATTATGTGTTTATACTTCCAGCTAATATTTATGTAACATTTAAATTTTATAATTTACAAAAAAAACACTTGATTATATATCATACAAGAGATTATCAGAAATCAAAATAATTCAATATCATCTAATAATTTCCAGGCCTTATCGTAAACTGATAGCATTTCTTTCTATTATCTAATATGCTAACCAAAGGTGAACTGTTTTGGAGGTAAAAATTGAAGAAAATTATATTTCTGCATGATTACCATTCTATTCAAAGTTTTGAATATGTAAATGATTTTAATATATATATATATATATATATATATATATATATGATAGTAAAAAAATCAATTGTGGTCTCTTGAAAAATTTTAAAATTTGAATTTGAATTGGAAGGTGACCTCTCTCGGGTGCACTTCAAAATAATCTCTCTTCTAAATCCTTTTCACACAAAAAAGTAATGGCAAGGCTAGCAAGTGACATAAATTATGTGATTAATTTAGTGCAATACTCAAGCTCAAATATCAAGCATCTAGGGGTGTGCAAACTGGGAAATGAAGAGATATTTTCTCTTATTTGTTTAGACGGAAAAATAAGTAGGGAAAAAATTGATAAGCTCACATAATTGTCACAAGTCACCAAGGCACAACTTTACCGCTGCACCAGGACTCGCCCTCATTAATATTAATGATTATTTTTTTTTATTTTATTCACCGACCTTGAGGAGATAAAGAGTAGAACTCATTACAGAGATTAAGATTATACTATTTCAGTTTATCTTTTGTACTGGAAGTCTGGAAGAACGGTCCCAAAATGCTTCAAGTCAACTTGAATAATAGTGCAGTGCTAGTATAAGCTCCAACGTGTATTTTCAGTGAGCTATGATGGTAGTTTGAATCCCTAGAGAGGAAGAACACAAGTACTGCATTGCAATGCTGACAATGCCATCATATAGGAACCCTGTAAGACGGATCCACCATTTTCAAGATGAACAAGTTTCCTTTATCACCTCTTGATAACCTGTTACATTAATTGTTACCACAAAGTATGACAACGAGTATTTGATATCTATACCAGATAAAAGGTCCAATGGTTTCATAAACATCTTTCTCTAAAAAGAATAAACATAAATCTAACTAAGATATTCTCTTCAAGTAATCTGGCTGGTAACTCACCGCAGTTCTTCGTCCAAATATGTTATTTCCAGTTCCCCACGAGCTCTTCCAGGTGCTTTAATAGGTATCTGCATGTGTACATTATGATGGAATAGATCATGCTCACAAGCTATTATTCAACCAGTGCATAGACACACATACACATTACTCACTAGTTCTTAAGCAGTTCCAAATTGCAGGTATAGGATAGTGACTATGACTAATGTAATGTGTATGGTTCTTAGATCATTAGAATTTGCAAAGAAATCTCTACAGAATTTGCAAAGAAATCTCTACAGAATTTGCAAATGCTTTTTTTCACTCCTAAAGGTTCTTAAGCCAATGTCAGCTAGCACATTACAAAATAGAATTTCAATGATAACTACTGAGACTCCGAATACTTACAATGCCTCCAATTTTGAAAGTATCAAATTTTACAGCTACTTTCCTTGGATTTAAAGGTGTTAAATCTGCTGTCACCTACACAATATTGATTTTTGATTACATACATAAGCAAATGTTTGAGTGAGAATGAATAAATGGTGAAAACTTGTCTCAATTTCACTAGTATTACCTGGTTGAAGAATGGCCAAGATTCCATATTTTGGGCCCTTAGAGTATCGACATTGATTGCTTGATAATTTGCAACTGATCTCAACAACTTTGGTCTCTGTAGTTGCATTATTGAAAAAGTTAGCAGGCAAAAAATGGGACATGGCAAGGTGGAGAAAAATTGTTTTTTTTTAATCTATTAGAGAATCATCTTATCTTGCAAAATGAAAAGGGAACAACAGAAGCAAAATAGATATTTTGGAATTTAGTGAAAGCTTGTTAAAATATGGGTCATGTATCGCACAAGATATAGTACTGAGGACTTCATTATAAGTGCAAAGACAATAACACATAGCGAAGCTAGTTTTGATACTAATGCTAGATTGCTAGTAAATGACTGAATACATGTAATAGATATTGGTTTTATATTTCCCTTTTCTGCAAAGATTTGCACATACATGACAATTCTATGATCTAAACTCTAGACAAAGTGAGAGATTTGGGTAGCATTGTTAGTGGAGGTGTGGGGCTATAATGGCAACTTCTTGAAAATTCTACCTTGAGTTTTTTTTTTTATTGGCAAATATTAGTCTGTTAATTTTTTGTTAGAAATTTCAGTGGGGGATTCGAACCCGCAACCTCTTGTCCCTCCCTTCTTCCTTCTCCGACCACTGGAACAACCTTATATTTCCCATTCTACCTTGAGCTTAACCATGTATATAATGGCGAATGTTCTATTAATGGAATTCAATGTGCATTCGGTGAAAATGAATTTTTGCTAGAAAAAAAATGTAAACACAGAATAGAAGGAAAGAACCTGCAATATGCTTGCAAACATTAGATATTTAGATGCATCATAATATCTAACATATCTTAGTTGATTTATCACCAGAATAATTGTTTACCTTGGTTTGTAAGATTGACTGCGAGGTAGTGTATATAAGCTCCCATTTTCCATCGAGTAGGTTAGATTTGAGGGGCTCCTTTATTGGAGTAACTGCCTCAAGTTCGCGCGCAATCTATTTTAGAAATTAATTCCACGAATCAAGGATAAAAATGTAAGTGAAGTTGAGAAATTTTTGTTGGAAGAAAATTAATGATAAAAATTAGAATGCAAGACAACATATATTCAGTACATCTTAGAGAATGGATAGAAAGCACGCAATATTACTTTTTTTTAAAGATCTTTCCTCTCTTTCCTTCTCCCTTAACCATCAAAATCCACCTTATATCTCATAAGTAAGTAACAATAATTAATTAGCTTTCATTGTAGACATGCAAAATTACGGTATGATTGAGGAAATTAATGAACAAAGCATGGAATTGAGCTGACCTGATCAACTGTTTGCTGGTCTTGGGGAGTGGCATCAGCCCCTCGATCAAGTGGTGCAATGGCCTCAAGGAGTTCTTCCTTGATGATCTTGGCATCTTTACCTTTCTGCTTCAAGAAGGAAGTGAAAAATGAAACTTTTGTTCTCCATTTGTGATTATGATCAGAGACAAGGACATGATGGGTGGAGGGTCTAACATTAATTGGAAAGTAAGAAGAAGAAAGTGAAAGTGGCAGTGCATGGAAATGGGGTACTGAATATGTGGCGTTTACAGCTGAAAAGAGGGAGGGAGAGGATAAGGCCATGCCTTATGTTGGTTGTGCCCTTCTTTATTAGACACGACACAACAGACTCATAAGTCATAACAACTCGTATCATATTGCCTTTCCAATTATTATAAAAATAATTAAACTTCTCCTTAGTATTTTTTTTAATAAGCATATCACAATCTCTATCAAAAAATTTAATTGATTATTTTTAATAAAAAACTTTCTTTAATTATATTTTTTATTCATAAAATTTAGATCTGATACCTTAAAAAAATCTAGTCAACTATCGGTCGAATTACTTACTTATTGGTAACTTTTTCCTTAGTATAATAAAGCTTCTCAACGCTCCTCTAGTATAAGAGTGAGAAGAAAAAAAGTAAAAGAAAAGATATCCTCCACCAAAAGAGAATTTAACAACTTTAACACATTTTTTTAAATATATATTTATTAGAATAAATTGCAATAACCTCCTCTAAGATGTACACTATGTTTTTTCTTCTTTTTTTCAAAATGCTCTATCTTTTATGATTTCATTATATTTTTATATTCTTCCTTCTTAATAATGTTAATTTCGTTTATTTTTTTAGATGATTTGGTAAGCATGTGATGTTTATTAAAATTTTATTTCGTTTATTTTTTTAGATGATTTGGTAAGCATGTGATGTTTATTAAAATTTTAATTCTAAAATTATTTTTTCTTTTATCTTCGTTTAAAACTCTTATCTTTTACATGTCATTATTAAATCTATAGGGCTATTGTTGTTGTTGAGCATGATGAAGCTGGTGCTAATTTGTTTTCATAGATTAATATTCATGAGGTTAATTTATTTTTTGTTTTTGATAATATTCAATTGTTCTATGATTTTTTTTTTTTATATTCTAGCCAAATAGGGAAAAGGGGTATCAAATATAATTTTTGTAAAATAGAGGGAAACATATATACTATTTGTAAAAGGGGTGCATGTGTAACATTTCTACAACTTCAGGGTGTATATGTGTAACATTTTTAAAACATCAAAGACTTACCTATCACCACTACGGAGGAGAGCATGCCTTCTACCATGACCATGGAGGAGAAACTTGCCTAGCACCACTATGGAGGAGAAAACAAGATCAAGAATGTAACTCCCCTTTGGTTAAGAGAAGAGGAGAAAGAAGAAAAAATACCTAATACAATTTCATTACTTTCTCTTTGTTTGATTCACTTAAAAATCAAGGACAATTTCAAATTTTCCTAAAAATAAATTAAAAAATAATATAAATATTTTTTAATTTTTAAATGACAACTTAAACATTATTACAATAGTTACAATATGAATGTTAATGTAATAATTTTAAAAGAAGACCAGATATGTGTAAATAGAACAAATCTGATAGACAATTTCTGTAATTTGTTCTATTTATTATTTACAAAAAATTTAAATTTTTAAAGACTTTAATTTTTATTTTATTTAATGAATCTTTCTCCTAATTTTATATTTTTTAAATAAATTTTAATTAATAATATATATATATATATATATATATATATATATATATATATATAAATTGAAATTTGTTTATTAGTCTCCTCGTACAGTCTACCCAGGGACTGAGAAAAAAAAAACGAGTTCCATAATTTTAATGTCAGAAAAAATTATATGACATGTAATGATGCATATAACTATTTCTTCTGTCTTATATTATACTCTGTGGTTCGACGTAACATGTGATTTCATAAAAAAAAATGTTGCACAGAAATAAGAAAATTCAGAATATATATATATATATATATATATATATATATTCAATAACACGAGTAATATAATGTTTTTTTTTAACGGAATAAGACCACAAATGGTTCTTCGGTCGGTGACTCTCACAAAAAAGAAAAACAGAGCAAGAGTAGGCAGAAGGTGCAAAAGTATGAATTGATGATCTCTTCAAATCATTTTCTCTCTCAAGTCTCATCCTCTTTTTCTGTTGTAATCATTTCCTTGATGCTTCTTCTCAAGTTTGAATCTTGAATACCGAAAAAAAAATTATGGGGTCAAAGTTTCCGATGACCCAGTTGGGGACATCGCCCGGGTATATGATTTCTCCCCACAGAGATTTTTGTGTGTACAGCAAGTATTCCAGAAGAATATCCTCGGAGCAAAAGTTCCCATTTAAGTTCGTGGCGCAGTCTTTAGGGCATAAATGGAAGCTAAATGACATAAGTACTAGTACGTTCTCTTGTTACTTTTTTGTTTTTTTATTGGTAAATATTAATTGTTAGTTGATTAGTTTTTTGTTAGTACAACTCGAGACCTTTTCCTCTTTTTTAACCATCCAACCAACGTTAGTTTAGTTACTTCTTATGCTCACACTTTTTAAGCTTCTGCCTTCTTGTTTTAGTCACAATCTTGTTTTTGAGGTTTTTTTTAATCATGTTATTGTACGAAGTATCATGTAACTTCTTATGTTCACACTTTTTAAGCTTCTGCCTTCTTGTTTTAGTCACAATCTTGTTTTTGAGGTTTTTTTTAATCATGTTATTGTACGAAGTATCATGTAACTTCTTATGTTCACACTTTTTAAGCTTCTGCCTTCTTGTTTTAGTCACAATCTTGTTTTTGAGGTTTTTTTTAATCATGTTATTGTACAAAGTATCATTGGCTTTGCTGAGGACTAATCTCCGTCATAGAACCTGCCTATCCACCTTTATTGGAGTTTTCCCCTCTCAACCATATTTTTTCCATCTACAAGACTTGAATCTGATATCTTGTTTAAGGGGATCCAATTCAGTACGACTCGGACCAACGACTTGTTGATTGTCTCTGAGGTTAAAAGAATATAACCTATAAAGCATGGGCACCTTTCTTGTTCGAAGTGTTATCATGTCGGTCGGACACATTTTCAACACCAACACCTTGTTTCACACTTTCTGACCCTTCTTATTAGGTGCCTAATTCAAAAGTTACTTTTTGTTGGGTTGAGCAATTAAGCTATCACCTTTACACAACTAATACACTTGAAAAACATAGAATATTGGTTTAAAAAGATGAATATATCATCATTTAGAAATTCTGTTTTATGTTACTCACATTTCATTTAATTAGAATATCTCTGTTTGTATGTGTATGCGGTGTCTCCGTATCCTATATTTTAGACATTAGTTGTGTCAAAGTGTCCGTGTGAGAGTTCGTGCTTCATAGAATATAACATTTTTCCAAATTATAGTGTTTTTTTTTTTCCTTTATCTCTCTCATTCTGGCTGTTTATTTTAATAAATTAAATTTTCCATTTCTTTTTCAAAGGTTCTATTCAAGAAAGATTGAATGTATTGATGTCGAGGACCCAAAATTTTTGGAATGAAGTTACTTTTCCACTTGCAAAACCTGGTCAAAGTAGGAAGCCTGATACTGAAAATGATTGTGGATTTCAAGTTATGGAAGACATATTCATGATAGAGCAGACAATGGACCGTAGAACACCTTGTGGGGTTCTTTCTCTAGCTGTTGTGATTTGTATTGAACAATTCAGCAGGTGCATACCCGTTAATCATTCTGTTTTGGATGTAAATTTTTTTATATTGGTCCTTGGGCCAGTGCATTCATCGAATGGAATTATATATTAACAGATTCAAGACTAAAGTATATAACTGAAGTGCTATATGATATATGTTTTTACTTTTGCACTTGAAATGCACAGTAAAATTATTTATTTGTCATCCCAAAATTACTGAAAAAGACTGTGTAATAACTAATAAGAGAAGACACTAAATAATGTTTATTTTCTACTCTTCCTTTCGTTCTTTTGCCTTAAAATGTTTATTATATACTAATACTAATATACTAAATGGTTCTGATTATTTCTTTAGTTTCTTTTCTTAAACTGTTTTCTGCAATCCAAAAATATAGGGTGGTTCTTGCTAGCTATGAGTTGAGTTATGACTGAGATACACAAGAATATAATTTTCAATTTATCATGCTAAATGTGTGGGTAAGCAGCTTTCCTATTAAGACTCATTACCTTTATTTTGTATTTTTTGGTTTACTTAGGAGGCTGATAGGGAAAAATCTGATTTATTAAGTAGTGTTGCAGAGTAAAAGGGAAATAAGATGTTAGACTGTTATTCCTTGTGTTTAGAAGGAGGAAACTCTTTCTTAGGGGGAACCCTGTGTTTGTACTCAAATCTGGCTTAAAAGCTAAATTATTTATATCTTTATTCAGAATTGAGTATGCTTATTTCTTGAGTCCAACAAGGTCCCAATGCCCACGAGCCTGAGAAGGAGGGGGGAGGCCAGGGAATTTTCCATGTGAGCTATCAATTATTTGGCATGTGTTGCTTTGTTAGTTTAATGTCAATTGAAAATTGAATCCTGGGAAGCACCGTTAACTAGGGTCCTGTCTTTTTTTTGTTTTGCTTGCTTGCTTCATGCCTATCAAACTGATAAAGAAATTATTATTTGACCTTTTGAAAATAAGATATGCAGGATGAATGGATTGACCGGGAAGAAAATGCAGAAAATTTTTGAAGCACTTGTGCCTGAATCTGTATATAATGATGCCCGTAATTTGGTTGAATATTGCTGCTTTAGATTTTTGTCAAGGGATGGTTCTGATATTCATCCTTCCCTCCAGGTATTGAAGACTCTGTTCTTTGGATGATTTGTTAGAAACCATGTCTGATGTTCATTTTCTGTTCTGTTTTATCTAAGTTCATCATGGTCTCATCAAACATGCATGTGATACTTTTTTTGTTTTTTATTTGAAAGGTTGATTTACTGAACACAATTTTCTAAAGAAAAAAAAATACTATTTCTTATTTCCTACTGATGCATTTTATTTTTCATCTGACCAACACCACTTCTCCTTGTGAACCCTCACTCTTTCCAATAGTTTTCCATACCTAAGCCCTGCTCTTTTTTGGTGAGCTCTTCTTTACATATTTTGCAATCTTTTTGATGAAGATTTGATTAATTTTTATTTTATCTCCTTCCAACAATTTAATATGGTGGTGTTTTGGAGTCAGTGGTCTTCAGTTTCACAAATGTCATTCAGCACTTTATCCCAACTATCTTGTGGTAACGAATTGTGCAACCTCCTTCAAAAGAAGAAAGCACGCATATACTATGAAATAATTTTTTGAAAAACTATTGTGAAAAACAATATGTGGTTTTTGGGAAATTTGAATTGCCAAAAAAGCAGCAGTGACAGATGAATCCTAACTCGCTGGAGTTCTTTGTTCCACTTGTCCATTTAATTATCAAATACTGTAATACTGAATAAACTTTATTATTTTATTTTCAAAAAATAAATGCAATGCTCATTGCTTTTGGACATGTCTATAGGACCCTGCATTCCAGAGGCTGATATTCATAACCATGCTTGCCTGGGAAAATCCTTACACTAATGACCTTTCCAGCAATTCAGAGAAGGCTTCTTTACAGGTTCACTTCTTTACATTTTTCCTTTGAATTCTCCCTCTAGTTTGTCCATTGAACTGTAACTCAATGTTTGAACTTTTAGATGTAGTAGACATGACTAACTGGATAGTTCACTTATAAATTTAAATTATCCTCTCTGTTGCAACCCAAAAATAGGGTCCTCCCTCTTCTTAATGATTATCTAGGAATAGTTATTTCATCTCAATCTTCTGAATTCAGTCAATGATATCATGATTGAACATTGAAGGTGGGAGATATTTTGGTACAAGGATTTCCAGTTATTTTTTCATCATAATCATTTCATTTGTTTCTTTTTTCTTTATGATATTGATAGATCACTTAATATATGTAACTTTTGTGGACTTTCCAGAATAAACTTGTCACTGAGGAGGCTTTTGTTCGTCTTGCTCCTGCAATCTCTGGTGTTGTTGACCGTCCCACAGTGCACAATCTTTTTAAGGCACTTGCTGGTGATCAAGAGGGCATTTCTGTGAGCTCGTGGCTGAATTACATTAATGAATTTGTCAAGTGAGTTTTTATTCATCTATTTGTCAATGATGTGATGATCTTAGGAGAAGACATCCTAGCAACATGTGTTTCTGAGCCAAAGTAGTTGAAATATAAATGGCCTGTAATGATTTGCCAATCTCAAATGCTTCTAGTGCACTAGGTATTCTCAATTTTTCTTGATAATTATTAGTACATGAAAGAATAGACAGAAAGAATGGAATTTCTTTTGGCATGATAAGGGGGAATTGTCATAATTCCATAAAAAAATATTCTCTGGTATGACATAACTTTTTTGCTGAACTTGTACTAATATTACTGCAGAGTGCGTCAAAAACTGATATCATATCAGATTCCAGAGTTTCCTCAACTTTCTGAGGAGAGAATTTTATGCATTGGTTCCAACAGTAAGCGGCCTGTTCTGAAATGGGAGAATAATATGGCCTGGCCTGGCAAGCTTACTCTTACTGATAAAGCAATCTATTTTGAGGTATTTTATGATTCTATGTGATGGTTATATAACATACTATATCATAAGCTTTAGGATTTTCCCTATAGCAATACAAAAAGACATGTGGATTTCTCTGTACAAAGCACAATTACTGTTCTTTATAATTTTAGATATTGCTTATAGTGCCTTTAATATGTGTAAGCATATTTTATGATTGAGGTGATTTGATTAAAAAAATTAGTATATCTGCTTGTTTTGTTGTTTGTTGGTGTTATGATACATAAGATTAATTTGTTTTCTAATATTCCTGGAACAGAACTGAATGCTTAAGCCTATAACAACCAAAAAATACATTTGACTTGTTGCAGCTTTAAGCCCATAATTTCCAATCTCTGTCTTGCCACATAATCTCTTGTTATGAGATCTCCTTGACTTACCACGTCTTAGCCCCCAAGTTCTCCTAATGCAGAGTTAAAATAATCAAATTCATGTATAATGTGTTTCTAGTTGTGCATATGAAAAATTGAATGTTTTAAGATTATGGCTTTAAAAAACTCCATGATCCTGCCAGTTTCAGACTGGTTTAGGAATCAAGGCCACCAATTTGATCAGTTTCTATAGGGCTCAAGGGCTGGCTTCCAGTTACAGCCAAGACTCATCGAAATGAGGCTCTGCAGGCCGAGACTTGGCATAAATATATGACTTCATGTTACAGCAGTCAGAGGTTGGCACCATCTTAACCTAGAATGATTATATTTGTTTCATAACAGAATTAAATTACCTAAAGGCTGCTCATAGTCTCATACAAACCCCAAGAAAACAATGTGGGCAAGGGATTTTATCATTTTAAGTTTGAGGAGATTGTTACTTGTTAGTAATTAATCTTTGAGAGCTTATTAAGATAGTTATCTATTAGAGAATACTCACTGTAAATAGGATTGATTATGCATGGCACTGACTGCTGTTGCTTGCTTGCTAGCTAATGTGTGTAAAAGTGAACTGGTGATAGATTATAAATTAAAAGATTTTCTATAAAAAGAAAAGTAGTCACCATCTTGTTTCAATGTCCTTTTCAAATCTTTGTTCCAGGCAGTTGGCATACTGGCAGAGAAGAGAGCCATGAGATTGGATCTTACGCATGATGGATTACAGGTAGAGAAGGCAAAGGTTGGGCCTTTAGGGTCTGCACTTTTTGACTCTGCTGTTTCTGTTTCTTCCGGCTCAGAGTGAGTAAGCTTCTTCAAGCATTTTTTATTAGTTATATCGAGTCTTGGATTTGTGGTTTATAATGTAAGAAAATTTGATGATCTAGCATGTTTTCTGATGTTCTTATTGCAAAATGATTAGGGTTTATAATTAATAAACTACTGCTTATCAAGTATCTTCTTACCATATTAATGTAGATCAATTAGAGTAAGATTATGCTTTATAATTAATTCATTATTAAACTATTTATTCTGAGATCCTTAGTTCCAATACATGGAATTCTTCATAAATTCTAACTAACTGATAATGTATATTTTCATTTTATTAATTCTCTTCTATATAAAATACTAGTTGACTTGCATGCCCATTTTAAACCTTGTGCATCCTTGTATTGACTCATGGAAGGAGAATTAACCAACTAAAATTCTACTAGATTTAGAAAGTCCTAGTTTCTACTTGCACAATCATTAAAACCTTGTTGATCCCTTGAAATTGAGCTCCCTTCTTCAGCTCATGGAACTCATCTTTATTACCAAAATCTCTCCAGGTAAAAAAGATCAATTCCAATTAAATATTCTAGATATTCAGGTGATAAAAAGTTATGGAGAATATCAGACTCGCTTTCCCCTTATCTCCTTTTCCCCATAAGAGAAGGGTGTATTAGGAGATGTGGGAGATTTTGATGTGTGGATAAAATAGCTCATTTGTAAAGTGCTTTGCTGCATTTAACATTATCATTTAAAAATAATTTATGTTTCTGTTTCTATTAATATTCATACTTAGGTTGAATCGGTGGGTGCTGGAATTCATCGACTTAGGAGGCGAGATGAGGAGGGATGTTTGGCATGCATTTATAAATGAAGTCATCGCTTTACATAGGTTCATACGCGAGTATGGACCTGATGATTCTGATGAGTCATTGTTTAATGTATATGGAGCTCGCAAAGGAAAGGATAGAGCAACAACCACTGCAATAAATGGTATTGCTAGACTCCAAGTCCTTCAATATTTGCGGAAGTTGCTTGATGATCCCACCAAGCTTGTTCAGTTCTCATATTTACAGAATGCACCACATGGTGACATTGTCCTCCAAACTTTAGCTGTTAATTATTGGGGAGGTCCACTAGTTACAGGATTTGTAAATACCCGGAATCAGCCAGAAACTCGACCTTCTGATGAAATAGCTGATAGCCGCAACCATGTATTTGATATAGATGGAAGTGTCTACTTGCAGAAGTGGATGAAATCTCCATCTTGGGGGTCTAGTATTTCCACTAGTTTTTGGAAGAACATTTCAGTAAAAGGTTTAATATTAAGTAAGAATCTTGTTGTGGCTGATTTATCACTCATAGAAAGAGCAGCAAAAACAAGCAAACATAAGTACCACATTGTGGAGAAGACTCAAGCCACCATTGATGCTGCAACTCTACAAGGCATACCCAGCAACATTGATCTTTTCAAGGTTGGATGCTTAACTTGCTCTTGTCTTCTTTGATAATTTTAAGTAACTAGTAACTACTAGATTATGATTGTGGCAAGTTGGCAGCATTCAAAGTTCAAAATTCAAATTACTGAAATTAGTAATCTATGCTCAATCTATATTATTGGAAAAAATCCAAGTCTCACATTGACTAGAGATATATAAGTGAAAGACAACCCTCTCCCTATGAGCTAGCTTTTAGGATTGAGTTAGGTCCATACTCGTATTCTAAGATGGTATCAGAATCTATCCTAGATCCATTCAAAGGACTGCCCACCATGTTATCCGTGCACCAAGCCCAAAAGTGCCTGGGCGTGAGGGGGTGTATTGGAAAAAATCCAAGTCCCACATTAGCTAGAGATAGGGCCAAGGTAGAGTATATAAGTGGAGGGCAACCCTTATTCTATGAGCTAGCTTTTGGGGTTGAGTTAGGTCCAAACACACATTCTAAGATGTTAGTATTAGGATTTAGAAATAGCTGTAATTTGTATAAGCACTGGGCAATAATTTGTTATTTCATTTCATTCCTCTATATTTTTGGCAGTAAAAAATCAGTGTTGAAAAGTTCTTACTAGCAGTGATCTTTAATTTATGAGAAGACTTTGATCAAATCAATTTCTAAAAATATATAGTTTGTCTGCTAATTTCATAAACTATACAAGTAATAGAAAAACTATGGGTTCACTTTTTCCTGAATCATGACAACGAAATTTTTTCTTTTTTAAAGTGGCTGGAGTTGTCTGATGTTTGAAAATTGCAATCCAGTATGCAAAAATAAATTGTAATTTTCGAAAGTTGTGCTATATCTCATATAATTATAAATAATATGTTGTTCTACATTATGTTGGGATCATTTTTGTCAGCGTGCAGATTGATGATGTCATCCTGTTCAACCTACATGGTACCACACACAATTCTAGCCTTCTAAGAAAACAAAAGAAAAATAAAATAAAAAGGAGAAAATTACACTCTGATCCCCTCTTATCTTAAAATATACATTCTCTGTTCTTGAAAGATGAATGCGTGTTACATTTGAGTCCATTTTAATGTAAATGGGTTTTTTGGAATTTTTTTCTCTCATTGATGCTTGACATGATTAATAACTAGTTTTAAATATCTACTTTTCTTTCAACTTTGTGACCTTAGAAGATGAAATAAAGATTAGAGGAAATTTTAAAGCTGATAATTGAGGAAACTTCATTATACTTTCTAAAATACTAAAATCAATAATAAGATGTTTATAAGGTAATGGTGATGCTAAAAGTTATATATTTCCTTTTTTTTTTTTCCTTTTACAAGCATTGAATTGAACTTAATATATTGCATTGCTGATGTTAACTGTATTAACTCATTCTTATATTCCAAATGACCTTTTAGTTTACTGTAGAAGTGTAGATCTAGTGTTCAGTTCATGGCATGAATCTTTATTAGCAATGTTGCCTTAGGCCATCATATTTGGTTGCTTCTTTTAATCTTCTTCTTGTTTTCTTTGAATGGGTTCCAAAAATCATAAGTTCTTAGACAGTGATCTTGTTCCTATGCAGGAGCTAGTGTTTCCTTTCACCTTGATTGTCAAAAACTTTGAAAAGCTTAGGCACTGGGAGGAGCCACACTTGACTGTTGCATTTCTTGGACTTACCTTTACAATTATTTATAGGTAGATTCTCACCTCATTTTTTTATTATGCTATTGATGATTGTTGTCTTCCCAGTCACAAGTCAGCCCAATGATCATATGGCAGTAGCTAGCTTTCTATTTTTCCTTCTGAAAGATGATTGTTTAAAATTTATTTATGGCTATTGATTAGTAGAGGTTTGCCATGGATAGAATGGTTTCATTGGTTTGTTTTTTCTTTTGTGTTAATTTATTTGGTAACACTTTTTCTCATTGAAGATTTATTAATTTATTTATTTTCCAACAATTTCGAATCGTTAATTCCTAAATTTGGACCTGGGTTTGAGCTTAACTACTTCATCCATTTATCATATCCTGATGTAGCAATAAATTGTTGATTGAAAGTATATTTCATATTGTAGAGGAAAGGTGGTTAAACGACAAAATGGCTGGGTTCTGTAGATGTGAAAACGCTTAAGACTCCATTTCTTCATGCACCTGACTGTAATAACAACAGTTTAGACCTTCAGAAAATGTGAGGACCATATAAAATGTGGTGTACTTTCCAAGCTCTGAAACTTATATTCTTAGCAACTTTGGTGAACAATGAATCTCATGGCGAATAACATCTCTAAGAATATTGTTTTTAACTGAGCTCAGTGGCATCATGTAATTCATGTAGATGACCTCACTTAGTGGAAAGCTTTTATTGTTTTTTTTTTAAAACAGCGGAAAGCTTTTATTGTTGTTGGTGGGGATCAATGAGTATGAGTATTCATAGATACTTAGGTAGTTTTGATAATTCGTTTTGAAGTCTTTGTGAGTAGTAAGGATGGATAATTTTATGGGGATATACCATATTTCCAGTGGTGATATGGAGGAAAAATGCCTGATTATCATGGAAAAATTTATGACATTCTACTCACAGAAACAGTTTCATTGTTTACATTCTTGGGGTTTAAAATCTTTTGGTTGGTGATATATGGCTTCCTTAGAGGACAATGCTTTGGACAACATATTTATAGCATATGTGTATTGCAAACTAATTGATGATCTTGCTAATTGTTTCTGTGCACCTTTTCCTTCATGCTGTTATTATTTTTTGAGCTGATGTTTTAATTTGCCTTTCCAGAAACCTGCTGTCATATATGTTTCCCGTGATGTTGATGATTTTGGCAGTTGGCATGCTGACAATCAGGGCCCTTAAAGAGCAAGGCCGCCTTGGTCGATCTTTTGGTGAAGTCACAATACGTGACCAGCCACCATCTAATACGATACAAAAGATTATTGCTGTAAAAGATGCCATGCGTGATGTCGAGAATTTTATGCAGCAAGTGAATGTCTCCCTCCTCAAAATACGTTCTATTTTACTTTCTGGCCATCCACAGGTATGAGCATTCAACCATGTTCTTTAATATGATCTGACACTTTGGGAGGGTTGTTTATATTATTTTGATCTTTATTCCTGTCTTAGAGGATGTTTAATATGATTACCTTTATCAGATAACTACTGAGGTTGCACTGGTGCTGATATCTTCTGCAACCATTCTCCTCATTGTCCCGTTCAAGTACATTTTTTCCTTTCTTCTCTTTGATATGTTCACAAGGGAGCTTGAGTTTCGGAGAGAAATGGTGAAGAAGTTCAGAAATTTTCTCAGAGAGAGGTGGCATACGGTTCCTGCTGTCCCCGTGTCAATTTTACCATTTGAAAATGAAGAATCCAGATCAGAAATTTACTTAAAGGAAATGGAGGATCAATCAAAATCACAAGGAAATCAGAGCAGTGGAAAGTCCAGATAGTTAGTGATACCATTTTCAGTGTTACTTACAGATATTGTAAATATGTAAATTTTGTTTCAATTTTTTGTAAAGAAAAATAGGAAGCTTTGGATTTGTTATACGGAATACTTGAGCTGGGTAGTTTTCAGTTTTAACTTCTCTCTCTAATTTTGAAACCGTCCTCAATGTTGGTTCTCATTGAAAAAAATATACGATTAGTTACAACAGAGAATTTCTAATTTACATGGCTGGTTTTATAGAGGCTTTTTAGGCATCCTCGAATAAATTGATGTTTCACTCAATAGAAGTCAATGAAGCAACAGAAGCCAAAAAAAGAAAATTACAAAAAATAGGAACCAGTCAAGTGTAACATTAAGAAGACCTTCAACATACATAATTGCTAGAACGTGATCCATGAAGTGAAAGTGAACATGTATACCAATGGGATCATGAATGGCTTTATAAGTTTGGGATTCATTGCATGCAACCGTCTTGCCATGATAGGAGCATACTGTTTGATTCATGCATTCAAAAAGATTATTAACAAGAATTATGTTATAGTTAAGAAGAGGACTAATTAAGAGGACAAACACACTCTCACGCCCTCACCTTATGTCTCCAGCATTTTAATTCCCTTTTTCTCTCCAAGTCCATGGCCACTACTAGGTCTTAAACAAAACCGCAACGCCCTCACCAAGAACCCTCACTCAGCCTCCACTATTTCAACAAGCAAAACCGCAAGCCACCACCAAACTGTCACATGCAAGTCTCATTCTCATGGTGCTTCTTCATATATAAGGCCCTGTTGCATGCAAGGTTTTTCCCTGGCTGTGTATGGACTAAGACGTCTAATTTCTAGAAATAATATAAGAATCAAAATATAAAAATAGTACAAGGACTAAATACCTTTTCTGATCTTCCTTCTCATCAACCTTCGTGGAGATCCCGAATGTTGATGGCCTTACCCTATCTGATCATGATGATGAGAATGATCTTGAAATTCATTTTGAACCAAATGAGGAGACAACTGTTGATCTCTCCATATGTTTGGTTGGTCGTTTTGCAACAAAAAGAATTGTTCGCACTCATAAAGAAATGATGAAGAGTATCTGGTGTCCTCTGAAAGAGTTACTATAACTGAGATTTAAGTTGTCCTTTTCATATTCCAGTTTAACCATCATGTGGACATCCAAAGGGTGTTGAAGGGGTGGACCGTGGAGTTTCGATAAGCATCTCTTAATCCTTAGGGGTGACTCGATTTTTCATAGATAAATGTAATATCTCTTTCAAAAAGTATTTCCCCATAATGGGAAGAAGGTGAGAGCCCTAATCAAGTGCCTTTGTTTAAAGTTCCGTTCTTGGCCCAAATACATGATTTACCAGTTGGCTTCATGTCGATCCCAAGTTGTTGCTCAGAATATTGGAAACTACATGGGGGAATTTCTTGACTATGATGAGAAGAATAGCAGCAACGCTTAACTGCATTGGTTCTTTGTACTGTATTGTATTCGCCACACACACAGAGATAATTTTTTCTGCTAATTTCATAAAACTATACTAGTAATTAATTAATAGAAAAACGAAATCATGGATTCACTTTTTCCCTAATCATGACAACAGATTATTTTTCTTTTTTAAAGTGGCTGGAGTTGTCTGATGTTTGAATATTGCAATCCAATATGCAAAAGTAAATTATAAATAATCTGTTGTTCTACATTATGTTGGGATCATTTTGTCAGTGTGCAGATAAATGATGTCATCCTGTTCAACCTAGCTAGATGGTACCACACAATTCCAGCCTTCTATAGAAACAAAATAAAATAGAGCAAATTACAATCTCCTCACTTGAGAAATGCTTATATTACACTCTCTTCCCCTCTTATCTTAAATATACCTTCTGATCTGTTTGGTAATTGCCATTGCCATTCTTGTCAATCAAAGTTGCAGCCTATTCTAGCCCATATCAATTCCACTCCATCCAACAGCAGCTAGCTTTGTGCACTGTTGAATTCGCCAGGATTCGTGAATCAATGCTTCCCCACTGAAGTTCTCACTCTGTAAAGTTGTAAACACATTTAATTTCCAAATGGAAGTTTATAATAGTTATATATACATGAATTCAAATAGGAAGATCAATAGTTGATTAGACTTGGGCTATTGTGTGTATAGATAGAAACAACATCACTTATGCAGAGTCAAGCAAATGATTCGATGGAGACATAATGATCACATAAATGCTTTATTTGCATCACACGGGTTGACTACAGATAAATAGGTTAAAAAGTGAAGAAAATAATTAACAGCAAAGATGATGAAAGTGAATTTAAGAAGTGCACTGTAAGGATTAACTACCTCCGTTGATAGTGCCAATTACATTGTCTGTCGACATTTGACGTGCATGGAATGGGAGTTTGTGAGGATGAGGATTGGACGATTCGTATACATATCATCTCAGTAAATATTCAACTTAAAATATACACATTTAAAATATAAATTGTTTGATCTTTGTATTGAACATTCATTCCAAATTTATGGATATGTGCATGTATGAAATTTATTTCCGAAATGATGCCTCGTAGAAAATTTAGCAATACTATTTGTTTGTGCAAGTTATTCTCACGCTTAGCAAAAAAAAATTAATGAACTTATTTTTGAAATAAGTAATTAATTAAGAATATGTCGACTCTTAAATTTTATTACTTTAATAATGTCACAGTTCACTTTAAATCAAATAAGCATGAATTACATTTTATTACTTTAATAATGTCACAGTTCACTCTAAATCAAATAAGCATGAATTACATTTGGTTTACTATGGATTTGAGATATGAAATAATTTTTAAAAATTCAAGTTAAAAAATTAAAAATTTGAAGAAGAAATAATATAAAAAATATTTTTTGAAATGTGACTTTAGGGTTTGAGGGGTAAAAATTTAAAAATTTTGTTTTGTAGATGAAATTCATTTTTTGGTTTATAAGTTTTGGATAGAAACTTAATTTAAAACCTCCTTTAATATCTATAATAATATCATATATTTAACTTGGTTTAAAATAGTTCACATGTAGGCTTAGCTATTAACTTACACACCAATCCGTTTAATAAGTGAGTTATGCATATTGAGTTAAAGAAGACTCACATTCATATTAAGAGACTTATGGTCCACACATAGATAGTAAGCTAACTAAATGAATTTTTTCAACCAAAGATCTTTGACTTTTCTATAGGATCTCAAGTATTTTTATAAATTTTTATTCTTTGAATCGATCATAAAATTAATTTTTTATCTGAAGTTTAATCATACTTAAAGTTCTTCGATTGTCTCTCTCAAAAATATATTTTATGAGAATTAAATTTAGATATTTTTCTACCAACAAATTCAACATGTGTTGTTAATTCAATTACACTCGTTAAGTAATTTTCTTTCAACCTAAACCATTTATTTATATCTATCTATTTATATATATATAAAATATAAATTAAATGACTTGATACCTTTTTAAACATAAGTTGTAAGGCAATATAATTATCAAAAGACAACTATACGAGTTGGTCCACATACAATTGTATCAATTGTTCTCACAAATCAATCATAATTATAATAGCATAAGCATGCACCGAAAGAACAGTTTCTTTGAGCTAGTTTTATGCAAGCCAAGACTCATACAAATCAAAGGATCAAACATTAATTGTGCAATGCACACGCCAATCAGTCCACAGTTGTAGATGATTCATGTTGCGCTTTGTTATCTGTTGAGGAACATATGATTGATCCCGGATTTGTATCCGTCTTATTAAGAAGAATGACTCCAAGTCCTATCTCATTTGTGGGTATGAAGTTGTTCACGTTATCCACCAATACACTCTCTTCTTCTAGTTTGAGGGATGACTCATTATTTGATTGCCTTTCCCATTGATACAAACGCAAAAGCTGCTTATGAAATTTATCCATTGGTGTCATCTGCTTGTACACCACCCGTGACCGTTTCCTTCTCGGAATCTTGTTCCAAAAATCTGAATTTGTCCCACCTAAGCAAATTAAATTCATTAAAGCTTCTAATGATTAGATATAGATATGTATAAAAAGTTTTAATGAAATAGTTACCTAGCTCCTGCAATGTAATTAATTAGTCAATATGAAACAATTACTGACTATAGTTAATAAATGTAGCTTACAAATTTCTATTAATGACCCACATGATGAGCATGGTATGGTAGAGAGGGCAAAGCTATTCTCGTGGATTTCGAGAGTTTGATTTTGGGGAACAAATATGTGACATGAATTTGCATGAAAGTGTGTGTCATTTGATGAGAGAATCGTCTTACTGAAAAGTTTATAAAAAAAAATCTAAATTGACATGAATGTGAAATTTGTCAATAATTACGCCTCTTCCTATAAATACTAATTCATTTTTTTCATATGGTAGTATTGCATGTGTATTGAATCATATATAGAACCCAATCAATCGATGATAGAAATTGAGATGAAAACAGCTACCTGGTCCTCTTTTATATGATGGAAATTAAAATGGGGTTAGTTTATCATTGTTTCCATTTCCTGTCGTAGGTGGAACATTTCTAAAGTTCTTATTTTGTAACCGAAGGACATTCTTGGGGAGTTAATTGAGAAGGTGTCCTTTCAACTTGTATCGTGATCCACAAGGCATTACACAACAATGGTTTATCAGTTGGTCCATTATGCCAAAGAAGAGTAGCTGTTCAAATTATGTTAATTAACTAGGGATGTCAATACAAGGAAGAAAGAAATAGATTCACAAGTGGGTTTATTTTAGAGAAGATTCGGAAGTGCTTAATTAGGAATTAATATGGTATATATCAAATTAAAATAAAAAAGAACTAATAATATGGTGTTTGCTATAATAAAAGTTTTTGATTTATTAGAAATCATTTTTTGTTGTTGTTGAGCTTGTTAGGAATCTAAATTTTTTCCGTGTTTGATCTATTATTTAAATTATAAAAATTTCATGGAAACATTGTATTTCAATACCAAGGTTAATTTCTCCAAAACTTCTTTTTAATTGGAAAGTATTGGAATTGAAGTTTTTGGTTAAAAAATTGATAAAAAAAAGTTTTTTATCATAAAAATATCATATTACTCTTATTATATCATTTAATATGGTAAATAATAAATTAAATATAATTTTTGTTTCTATATTTTTGTTCAATTCACAATTTGGACTATTATTTCAAAGTAGAGATATTTCATCTAATATTTTTAAAAAAAAATTGAAATTTTGATCTAATCCTTAATTTTCCTATATTTATTTCTTTTATTTCTTATATTAATTTTAATTAATGAAATTATTTGTTGATGGTACCTGAAATGAATTAGGTTTAGATATAATAGAAAATATTGGCAAAATTGAACATAAAATAAAATTGTGAATTTTTTAAAATAAAAAATCAAATATCTCTTTTTTTAATCAAAATTGTAATGAAGCTTATGAAAATGTTTGATATAAACTAAATGTGGAAATCTTTCATTCCAACAAACACACGCACGCACACGCACATATTAACATTTTCAAAGAATATTTATGATCGATCAAATAAATATAGTAATCATGTCACTCGTGAACTATAATTGACCTAAACCAGTTTGAGTTGAATATTTTTTGTGTTTGAGTCAAATTCGAATCAATCCATTTAAATTCGTTGAGTTTTAGATTGGATTACGGGTTTTAATATATTGATCCAATCCATTGACCCATTAATTTGTATTACATTATTATTTATTATTTATATATAATATATTTTTAAAATTTAAAAATTAATTACTATTACTATTAGACTTAATAACTAAAAGTGAGATCGTCTCTTCTTTTCTCAGTTCTCACAATTTTACTCAGTTACTCTCATGAAATTAGGGTTTCAACTCCCATCTTCTATCCGTCACACCTTATTGAGTCACAATTCGCAATCACACCTCAACTATGTCGGAACTCGAAAACACACCAAAATAGTAGGACAGAGGTTAATAAAAAATTTAGCTTATAAAAATATTGGATTTCAAATGTGTTAACAAACAAATTTAAATATTTTGGCATGTTAATTCAACCCAAATGATTTACAAGTAGATTGGTTTAAGTTGAATTTTAATTTATTTTTTGAAAAATTAATTCAAATCAACACGTTTAAATTTGATTGGATTGAATAACGAGTTTAACCAAACTCAACCCAAATTGACCCATATACATCCCTATAAGATTCATGATTTACAAAAATTAAGAAATCATGAATTTCCGGAGATAAAAAAAATTCTTCTACCAACTCGCCCTAAATTCTAAACAACTTCTAAAAAAATATTGTACACGTATCTTTTAATTTCAATAAATTTAAAACATATAAAATAAATAAAATGGACATTATTTATTCAAATAAAATTAAAATAAATTAAAACTAGGGTAAATAAAAATTTTAATAATAAAAAATTGCAGTAAAAATTAATAATAAAATATTTAAGAGTATAAATAAATGAGATTTGAAAGAGAAAGAAAAAGAGTTTTTTTTTTTTACAATTAAACTTGAGTTTATTAAAATTCAATATGATAGTAAATTAGTCGTAGGTGTCGGAAATTACTCGTTTATACAGTAACAGTTCTAGCTTATATTTTTTAATATATATAAGAGAAAAAAAAAAGTCTTTGTTAATATTTTTTTCTATAAAAATTTATAAGTGATAATGATCAATCATATTATTAATGGAAATTTCATTAATATTTTCTTTGTCATTCTCTTTATGTTAAAATATTAATAATGACTTTATTTTTCTTAAATTGACTCTCTAATTTCTAAGTTATTTTGTATATTTATCAATTTCTTTGGAAATAATTTATTTTTATGTTAATATTTATTATATTGAGCAAAACATTTATGTTGAGCAAATCCCAAAATTTATTATATTACATTTTTATTAATACTTTTTTATAAATATAAAAACGCAAACATTTATGTTAATTATTTATTATATTGAGCAAAACATTTCTGTTGAGCAAATCCCAAAATTTATTATATTACATTTTTATTAATACTTTTAGTAAATATATAATTTTAAGATCTGTAAGATAAGATAACCGTTCCAACTCTTCTAGTATTTAATTAATAAAGTTATTATATTTTTGTACATGTTGGCTTTCTTCTATCTTACCTTTATTTATGTATTTTTTTACATCATTTCTCATATCTACCATTTTCTTTTTCTATCTATCTTTCTTTTCACACATACACATAAAAGTCTCTATCAATTTTATTAATAATTAATCTTTATTGAAAATTTGACTAATCACTAATTTAATGAATTTTTTTCTTCCTATCACAATTTTTATTAACAAGACTTGAACTCAACGCATTAAAAAAAATCTAAATTCTATTTTAATTGAATAAATGACATGTTTATATATTCACACACAAAAAATAACATGTTTATACACTCCAAAATCATTTTAGAGGGGTAGGATTAACTTTTTTCAACTTAATATTTTTTTTAAATCCCTTTTATTTTCAATTTTTTTAAGAGAAACAATGTATTTACCCATTCATCACTTGATTTGATTGAGAAAATATTTTAAAATATGATATAAAATAAAATCTAACAAAATTCTCAACAACCACAGAAAGAGATAGAGGACTTACAATTAATTTTGTAATGAAAACATGGACCTTTCTTCACCATGAGTGACTGCTTTGTTCTCCAACTAAAACAACTAATGGGAAGAAATATGTTAGAAGACTATCTTCATAACCTAAAAACAATTAAGGTGATAGAAAAATGATATATTATTAGAATAGCATTCCAAGGTAACAGTGATTGAGCAAGTAAGTAGTAACACTTAAGTCAATGATAATTACATGAATACATAAAATTCAAAAAGAAAAATCATACACTGTGTTTCTCCTTGCAATGCTTCTTTACTTTACTCTTTTGCTTTCTCCCTCTTTTTGTCTTTCTTTCTCTCCCACTTCAAATGTATAATTTGTATCCAAATTGTTATGTGGCTCTATATTTTTTTTTTCAAAATAGACAAGTATCAATAATTTACCTTATTTGGAAAAACTTTCTTTTATATCTTGTGAAATTTGGTAAGTGTGTATTGAAAAATTAGATACATAAAAAAAAACTGTTTTATTAAATTTGACGGTTTTTATTAGATTAAACAACCTTTAAAAAACATAGCGCTAAACAGTAAGAATGGATTTTTTTCGTAAAATCTGACTAATAAGCACGTGATATTTTCAATTAATCAAAGAAAAATGAATAAGAAAGAAATTTCATTCACCAGTGCAAAAAGGGATTTAACAGCGGGTTAATTTCTGATTTTACATTGTTTGTTAAATAATCGAATGTAAAAAAAACATGATGATAATTTTATATTGACAGAACAATCAAATTTTTATTGATAGACAAGAAAATAAAACAATAATATTTTTATAACTTATCAAAAAAGAACACTAAAGTTTTTATATTGTTTGTAATTTAATTGAGGTAAAAAAATTAATTTTATATTAATAAAAATTATAACCAATATAAAAAAATATTTTACATCAATTATATCCCTTTTCTCTTGCTTCATTTTTCACTTCCACACTCCAACCAAACAAATTCAGACTCCATCTCCAAAGAACTCTCTCCCTCCTCCCTGACCTCGTGTGGACATGCTAGCTAGCTTTATATTTAGACATGTTTTAGGATTAAAAACTAACACTTATCAATTGCCACAAATAAAGTTTTAACTATTTACTTTTTTTTATTGGTTATGCTTTGAAAGCAGAGACTCTTTTCCAAGAAATTTTTAGGTTCTATTAACACAATTCTTTCAACACATAACAAAAGAAAAATATTTCAACAATTTGCCCAACATATATCTCTCCTGTTCTTTAATGTAAATTTTACTACATCCGTCTTTAAATATAACACTTTTTAACTAATTTAGTTGATTTAATTAATAGTACTAATTAATATTAGGAGTATTAATTTTTTAACATTGTCCTTAAAACTATTAGGTTTATCATCACACTTTTTACTTATTTATTTTTCACCTAATTAATTAATATATATCGGTCATTTCCTTTAATTCTTATAAGAGAAAAAAATAAATTATTCTATTAATTTAGTAGTTATAACCTGTGCGATGGCACGGGTATGTTATTGTATTTTAAAATTTTGAAGTTATTGTTTTAATTTATCATATTTTATTAATATATTATTTATTTATTTATGTATTTTCAATTATACGTACTATGACTTTATAAGATTACCATATTGATATTAAAACTATGTAAAAAATTCTTATTGATAAATGAAGGAAGAAAACAAAAAGGGAGAAAATATTTAATTTCACTAAATACGTTTAAATTATCTTACACTTATTAATATTAAAAAAAGAAAGGTATACAAGTGGGAGCAACTCTTTCTCCTTTTATCCATTATGGCAAAGGTACAATGTAGATAAAACAATATCATAAAAACTAGCAAGCAAAAGCTACAAAAACAAATACATTGTATAAGTAAGATTGTGATAACTAAACTCATTATATACCAATTGAAGACAAAAACACAAAAATCTTAATATGATAATATTTATTGTAAAATAATTAAAGATAGTTTAGTAAAATATTAATTAATACAAAGACAATTTGAGAAATACAAAATTTTTGGTAATAATACAGATCACTTGTGAGTGTGATCAGAACAAAAAAAGGGCTTGAAATTAGGTTTAACAGAGACATTACTTTTCTTGAAGGATGCACCATAAGTCGTCTTGTGAAAGTCGACAAAACAAAACAAGAAGAGAAGCATAAAAAATGACATTGAAGGTCCAAAACCAGGAAGATGGAGTAGAACTGCATGATCTGAGCTTTAATGACGAGTTTCTTCCACTTTGATGCATGGGAGAGGGTGAGAGGAGACGAGTTGTTGTAGAGGGCTAAGATGGTCTAAGAGAGGAGGGCTAAGTGGTGAGGATATTTGAGTAAATTTAACATAAATAAATAAATAAAAGGAATACATATTTAATAATCGGCTTAGTCTCACTTTTAATCCATAATATTTGACAATTATCTTATTTTAATATATTAAGTTTTAAAATTTTTATTATGATTATTTATATTCTTCAAATGTATCTTTTTTTTTTAATTTTATGTTAGAAATATTAGTATTCTATTAAATTTTAAAATAATTTAATATTACTTTTTTATCTATTATATTTTTTTAATTGTTTTAGTTTAATATATTATATTTTAAAAAATTTATTCTTATTTTTTATATTTTCACGATTTATCATTTTTGTCATTTTTTAAATTTTGTTAGAAATATTAAGGTCCATCAATGTTTTAAATTTGAAGATATATAATGATGACTAAATATGATTATTATTTTATAAAAATTAAGAAAAATAGATTTAAAACTAATAACAACAATAATGTTAACTTTCATATTTTATTACTATTATTTAACTTTAATAATTCCAATTCATCATCAGTTATTTTTAATCACAATAAATAAAGACTTTGTTTCCTTTGGTCGCTCCAGCTCTCAGCGTGAACGTAGAAAGACCGCTACCCTGTTCCCATTTCCATCTCCACCACAATTTCCTTACATTGACGGAATTGTCCGCTTTGGATCTGTAAGCTCAAAATACAATACAGTCCATTTCAAAAACCCCAAAAATGATAATTTAGAAATTAAAATCATTGGTTCTAAGTTCATATTTTCTCCTTTACATTTTAAGAAAAATGGAATAAAACACAAATGCACCAAAAATTAAATTGAAATATAACATTTTCTTCTTCTTTTTTTTTAAAAAAATGATATAACACACTATTAAGCATATGACTCATGAATTGGAGGATAAATTAGATAAAATACATTCAAAATTGAATAAATATAACAAGACTTATAATCATATTAAAATTGATTGATTTTACTAAGATAATCAAACATAGAAAATTTTAGTCAAAATCAAATTTGATCCCGCTCACAGTACTCTACTTTGATCTTAAATCTGATCCAAAACACACATATTAACGGATTAAAAGTTGCATCCCTTGAATGGTAAGGAAAAAGGAAAGAAAATAAAGATGACAGGTAATGTAAGGCATTATTATCTTGTAATAATCCTTTAACAAGGAGGAGGAAAAAAAAAACATTGTCATTGAATTCCAATGAATATTTTTTTTCTCTTGTCTTACAGAAGATAAAGTATGCTACCAATGAAATGGACGAGGAATTCATGAGTCCTTATTAAGAGTGCGTTTCTTAGCATAACTCTTGAGATGAAAATCAACAAAGAGGGCCAAGAGAGAGGCATTAAAAACCGCATTGAAGCACCAGCCCCAAATCCCGGAGCATCCGGATCCGGAGAA
This sequence comes from Glycine soja, assembly GCF_004193775.1. Taxonomy (NCBI): domain Eukaryota; kingdom Viridiplantae; phylum Streptophyta; class Magnoliopsida; order Fabales; family Fabaceae; genus Glycine; species Glycine soja. The sequence continues at coordinate 14,961,798 of NC_041009.1, read as the reverse complement.
GTGGTAGTGGAGCATGAGACCCGAAATTGCGAAGCTGAAGACGAACTGGATGATCTGGCAGTCGGTGACGGCGCGCTTCCAGGAGGGGCGGATGCCGAGGGCGCTGAGGAAGTAGTAACCGTACATGATGACGTGGACGGAGGCATTGGTGAGGAGCGCGACGGGGAAGAGGGATTGGGAGGTTTGGAGCCAGAGGTAGCACATGAGGAGGACGGTGGCGTGGTGGTAGACGTGGAGGAAGGAGAGGCGTCGGAAGGAGCGGGAGAGGACGATGAAGAGCGTGTCGAGGAATTCGAGGATTTTGGAGAGGTAGAAGATGTAGGCCCAGAAGAAGAGGGGCCCGGTGGGATTGGTGTGGGGTGGGAAGCAGACGGCCCAGCGGAGGTGAGGGGTGTGGATGAGGAGGGTGAGGGAGCAGCCCAGGAGCATGAGGAGGGAGAGGAGGAGGAGGAGGAGGTTGTGGAGGGCGGTGATGGGCTTCAGGAGGCGGTGTGGGAAGGGTGGGAGAGGGAGGAGGGTGAGGAGGAGGGTGAGGGAGAGGTAGCTGAGGATGGAGAGACTAAGGAAGAGAGGGGAGGAGAAAGGGGTGTGAGGAGGCTTCCATGAGAACTTCTGGATGCTGGGATGGTATACCAGCCACCATTCCAGTGCTGACATCAAACTCATTCTCGATAGATGGATATTAAATTCATTCCCCAAAGCATCATAAAAACTACCCCATATCTCTTGCCCAATTTTGTCTCTACCTAATCTCCAGCCATGAGAGAATATAGCTATTGGTCGAGATTTTTGTTGGACAGAACTTCCCTGGAACCGTGTTGTTCAATTTAAATTAGGATAAGGAATCGTAAATTCGTAATTAATAAAGATGAAAGAAAATGTGGAAATATTGTCTAAAAAGGTGTCTGATTCTATCTTTCGAAATGCTTCTCTCATTTCTCATTTATATACAAATATATGACCAAATTTTTTAATGCATCTATCAGACTGATTTTTAATTGTTTTATTGATATATGTTCTCACTGCCAAGAACAATAGACAAGAATAAACAGACTCGAGATAAAAGAGTATAAGAACTATACGCGACTCTCGATTAAGGTTTATATGGACGTGGGTGTTTCGACCAATAGGTAAAAGAAAAAAAAAATACTTGCTCTACTTTATTTAAAAGATTCAAAATATATACTAGTACAGAATCAGATAGCAAAACACAAAAGGATCAATATAAGAATTCCTAACAAAATTTAAAAACAAAACCCTCAATGTGATGAAAAATCTTGGTCCACTAATTACCCCCCGGACTTGGTGAAGCAGCCAGTAAACCACAAATGACCCTCCAGAAGAAGCAAACGGCAAAATTGGACTATGACCACGTTTACATCAGAAGATACTAAGCAGAACCCGCTGCAACCTTCTTCCGAACAATCCTTTTCCGGCGAGATTTAGGAGCTGAAGATTCTGAACCAGACCCGTCTGCATTCCTTTGTTTGATGCCTAGGAGTCCAAGCCCAGAAACAACCGCATTCTTTGATATAAACCATTTTGAGGATGACTTTTCTACATTCTCAGAAGTCCTGTTATAAACTTTCAAGAGGTCATCCGACTGAGCCAGTGGATCTGCCTCAACTCCAAGCCAGGCACGCTTAGAGGTCTCTCCTAATTGAACGTTCAAGACCCTGCATAAAATTCAGAATAAACACTAAAAAAACAGCTTCTATAAAATGTTTTCTTCCCCTACCATATAAAACTATTGGTAACTTTTGCTAAAACAAATTCGACATTGTTGATGAACAACTCATTTGATCGGGAAAAAAGCACCACCTGAATGCTGTGCTGAAGAACAAGGCAACTCCAATGACGTCAAAATGGGTCATCATTGCTCTATCAAACCCACATAACAGTTGATATCTCAGGTTAGCATAAATTCCAAGAAAAGCACCATAACCAAGAGCATTACTGCTCACACTTGGGACTGTCACAGATAATCTGCAGACAATTCAGGAACAACATATGCAAAGATAAAATTAATATAGCACTCATAATTTAACCAACCATGGGTAAAACTATAGTATTAAACAATTAAATGAATTGAATGCTATTGAACATAAGTTGGGTTTCAACCCTGCTTACCTCCCCTCCTTTTTACTAGCCAAAGAGTTTGACAACGCACCCTGTACTGCACCAGCACTCAAACCAACCATGCACAACTCAGCAGCCTTGAACAAAAAGCATTGAATTCTCTTTTGCAAGTCAAATTCCCGAAGTGGATAGCTCTTTTCAAATATATTGTTTGGAAGCTTCTGCAATGTATTTTGTAAGTCAAACCGAAAAGTGTTCCCATATGATCGACAAGGAGCAAGGGACCACACGACTAGTGCATTGCATGCTGCTGCTGTCATCACGTTCATGAGTGCAAGATCCCACTCCTGCTTTATCCTATAGTCAAATTGAAGTTAACAATTAGTACTCTAATTCATCATTAAGAACACCAGACAAACTTCCAAATCATTTTAAATACATAACACACCTGTCTTTCCGAGTTTTTATCTCCCACCACAATGAGCAACCTACTGTTGCAGCCTCCTCCAATAGAAACCTATATAAGAATGCAGGATCTGCAAGCAACCTGCACAATAAAAGATGTATATATGAGATAGTAGTATATACAAATACACTCCAGAAAGAAAGTTAAAAGCTCAATAGATTTGATGGGGCATGAGGGGGGAAGAAAAAAAAAACAATAGAGCACTCTACTAGGTGCAAAAGTACTTGTTCAATTCATTAAACTCAGTCTCTCTAAAATAAAATTATTATTAATCAGGACCAAAACTGCATTAGGTTCAAAATGACTGTCTCTATGTATAGACCAACAAACTCCGATTCAAATTGAAATCTACCTAATTACCAGAATTAAAATAAAATCCCTAAAGACAAAAATAAAATTAAAATCCTAATGATTCAGAAGAAAAAATATGAGGGTAAATGTGAGGCGGCATTAGATTCTAAATTTTCTTATATTAGAATAAAATAATTTAAGACAACCAAGACATAATTGAAATTACCTGCCAATGAAAGACCTTGATAGTGCTTGAGGCAGAGTTCGGGAAATAAACCTACTGGTGGTTGGCCTGGCATTGATTGCAAGAAATTTTACCATTTGAGCTGAGCTAACCAACCCCTAAAAGCAAAAAATTCAGTCAGTACCCTATGCTTAACAGCCTAAACAAGTAAAAATAACCTAAAAAACATGGTACCATTTCATAAGCTTGCCGAAGCCCAGCAGGCAAATCCATCATAGTCTTTTGCCACTCATTTAACACAGCATCCACAAATTTTCGGTCAAATAGCTTCAACAAATACAGAATGAATTTCATTTCTTTAGGAAACATCAAATTAAAGCCATAAAAAAGTTGTACGTTTGATAAAGGGGTAAAAAAAACTTATTCTTGTATAAAATGAATAAATAATATTTCTAACCTCTTCAAAAAGTATCCGTCTCCTAAACAAGCCCCCCTCATCTCCCTCATCACCATCATCGAAGTCATCAAAGTAATCGTCATCGTCCCCATCATCATCACCTCCATCACCACCACCATGATTGATTTTCTTTCCGATATCTCCCCCACCTCCCCCAATGTCTAGCTGCAAACAAAAGCATGAAAATGAATTTCCAAATAGGCAAATACTAACAACAAGTGAAGTCAGCTACATGGGCTACACGATGCCATTGGGCAAACTTAAAAAATTATATTTTCAGGAACATTATGGAATTTCCATATACTAATTTGCTAATAAAAACAGAAATGAAAAGGCACCACCCACCCAGTACACACATAGGTCTCATGCAAAGAATACTGAAATCTAGATACAGAATTAAAACCGAACATTGTTTTATTATGCATTGATAAGTTTAGAAGGAAACCCTAGGGGAAATGTTAATGTTACCTCGGGGCTAGACCTTGTTTGCTTTTGCGACATATCGAGTTTGGATTTCTCCAAGGTAACGGCACCGAAGGCACCATACTGGCCGCCCTTCATGGAAATGGAAGGGAGGTGGGAAGCGACGGGCGCGTTAAAGCAACGCTCCAAGTGAACGGTGGAGTCAGTTTCGACGTGGGCGGTGATTTTGAAGTCTGTGGAGGAATAGGATCGCAGGCGAAAGAGGACAACACAGCGGCTGCGACGGAGCGCGGGAAGCATGGGAATGGGGTTAGGGGACGAATTGAACCCCACACCCACATGGTTAACCTTGAATTGAGACAGTGCCGGAAGCATGATTGAATTGAATGGGAAAAAAACCCTAATCTAATAGGAAGAGGAATTTCTTCTTCTATGAACAAAATGCTTTCATGACTTTGATTGTAGTGCGCGCGAGAGAGAGAGAGAGAGAGGAGCGAAGGGGAGGTGGCTGAGAGGCGATGAAATGAACAAGAGGAGAGTAGATAAACGAAACGACAACCCAATCCAAAACCCAATTCTATTTTCTAACCCACTGAGTTCACTCGCCACTCGCCCGCCTTCACCCTCCCTTGATCATTGGCCACAAATTTTCTTATACTTGTAATCTTTCAAATAATTTCACTTTTTTTATTTTGTACCACACTAATTAGAATCTTAGTTTCCTTATTTTCTCCTTAAATTTTTTTTTATCTCCCACAAGCTTGGAAGCTTAACTATACTTAAAGAAAGCTGTAAGTATATCCTAAAAATATTATTCTCTCCGATCAAATATAAGTTATTTTTCATTCCTCATAAATTCAATTATACAGATTAAATAATTTCATCTTACAAATCTTCACCTAAACAAAACAAATAGTTCATATTTTAAACCAATATTTTGACAGTTTAGAATAGTTAGTTTTATTTTAATTGATAAAAGATAATTATTATTTGTGACTATGAAAGTATAATTCTTTTAAAAATATATTTAGAATTGATTTGTTTTCAGAAAACAAAATCATGAGTTGTTAATATTGAAAAAATTGAATACTTTAATTTTTTTAACTCGAATCTATTCAAAATCATTTTAATTATAATATTATGGCAATTTGTTTAAGTTTATTTTAAGCCTTTAATAATTTTTTTAAAAGTTTAAACAAATTGATACTATATTATATCTTTTATGATATTTTTTATATTTTCAAACAAATCTTATTTTATAAATTAAATGTCCGAATTATTACAAATTTAAAAAATCTTTCGTGCTTCCTTATAGGAATATGTTACTGATTTGAATTACAAAATAGGACATTAATGTTATACGTTAGAAACTTGAACATTAGAAAGAAAAAAAAAAGATAAATTAGAAAATGTAGCATTTTATTGATTGAATTGAACTCATTAACGAAGATTAATCTATTTTTTTTATAAAACAAAGGTTAATCTTTACATATACTTACGAATAATGGAGCACATCTTGATCTATGGTAGACTTGTTTTTTAGTTACACTAAGATAGAATATTATTTTCTATGAGAAGCCTTGGACCATGTTTAATTTATTTCTCATCTTATAAATTATAAATTAAATGTTCGAATTATTACAAATTTAAAAAATCTTCGTGCGTTATAGGAATATGTTACTATTTTGAATTACAAAATAGGACATTAATGTTATAAGTTGGAAACTTGAACATTAAAAAATGTAACATTTTATTGATTAAACTCATTAACAAAGATTATTAATCTCTACACACACTTATGAATAATGGATCACATCTTGACCCATAGTAAAATTATTTTATTGCCACACTAAGATGATAGAATATTATTCTCTATGAGAAGGCTTGTACTGTATTTAATTTATTTCTCACCTTATAAGTTCCGTCAATGCATTGTATTATGTAAGCATTTAATATACATTATTATTATGGTAAAATTCTTACTGACTTGAGTGTTATAGTAATTTTGAATATACATATTCATTCTCCACAATGTATCGTCCTTGTTAGAGAGACTACCAAATGAAAAAAAAAAAAAAAAATCTCATACCTTTGTTACTCATATATAGATTTCCATTCAACACCATTAGACCTTAACCAAATCAATAATCAATCTTAAACTCATCTACTTAGTCCGTCTAAGATTTACTTGCTGACTGAAGAAAGAAAAAATAAAGAAAAAATTGTGAATTCAAATATTTTTCTTTAATATTTTGATAAAACTAACGTTTATCAATAAAAAAAAGTACCTCAAACACATCAATTTAGTACAATTTTAAACAAATAAAAAAAAATTAGTCCCTTTCATAGTAAGCATAGTCGTACATTTAAATATTCTTACTTTTATGAATTAAGGGTTATTTAGATGTGCCATAATTGTGTTTTTTTTAAAGGCCATTAAAGAGAGGGATAGTGCTCCTTTTTAAAAAGGATAATTAAATTATTTTATTTATTTTTTCTTTTCTTTACCTTTTAATATAATCAAACAATTAAAAATAAATAAAGTCATTTTATTTTATTTTCCTAATTCTATTATTCTAAATAGTATTTTTTTTCTATTTCAAATTCTTTTATATTTTCTTTCTTTACTATTTATTTCCTTTCAATTTCATCTCCTATAGAAATGAAGTGATAGTATCTCTGCCTAAATTCGTTACACGTACGTACTTAACAATAAGTAATTGAATTAACTTTTTTAAGTTTAAAAGTTATTTTAAAATCAGAGATAAAATAAAAAAGGTTTTTAAATTTAAAATTAAAGTTATTTGATAATTTTTACAAGTTTATTTTTTTTACCAATAAATTCTCATACAATTATCAAATACGCAAGTCTCTTGAAAATAATTATTAATTTGGAGTTTATCTTCTTACATCTTATGCAGTCATTTTTTTTCTTACATCTTATGATTAAAAAACATTAAAAACTTTTAAAATTAAAAACTATTTGATCAAATTCTTTCTTTAAAAAATATTTTTAAAAAACTAAAACAAGTTAAATCAAATTAATACTTCCTTACTTTGCATCTAGGTCTGCTCATCAAGAAAATTAAGCTTGGTGTTATCCATTAAAATAAGGTATATTGTATCACATAGAAACCTTCAAGGAAACCAAAATTGCTGCATGTGAGTAACTTGCCATTATCATTCAAGCATCCTTTTTGCCTTGTGAAGAGGAGAAAGAGTTTACGAAGAAAAGCAAGAAAGCATGTCATGCATGCATTAGATGATTAACCAAAAAAGCAGAGATCAATATCAATATATAGCAACATAGGCAAAGGAATCCCTTTCTTGTGGCTCCAATCCAAGACCATCATATCCCTCTCATGAAAACAACCACATACAAATAGTTCCACGTTCTATCTATCTTAATTCCTTCTTCCTCCAAACACAACAACCTTTTCATCATCTCAAATTCTCAATCCACGTATGTCTCTGACAGGCCGTCCTCGTGTTGTTGCTAACGGGGTTCGAAGAACGAGAACTTTCCACTATTTATGGTGCATATATTGCCAGAGAACCGTCAGAATACCCTTTACAAACAATGATGATGGTTTTACTTCTACGTGCCCCTATTGCTTCCACCAACTGCGTTATGAGCTTGATATCTCAAGGCCAAGGCTTCTCATGAACGTGCCGAATAACTTAGAGCCTTCACCTGCTACTCAACTATTGCATAACTTGGCTCTCATTCTTGATCCACCTCTTAGGAGGCAAAACAACCATTTGATCAACACAATCCCACATTGGGAAACAGAAAATTATGAAGATGGTTCAAATTCATCAAATCCTCATCAGGCTTGGATTACACTCCGATTTCCAAGGCCAACTCGTGTACCTAGGCCTATTTCCAATGACACTGATGATCATGATGACACCCTTTTTGAGAACAATGCACTATTAGATGACTTCATTGATGGGGTGATTCAGAACAATAATAATAGACCAGGGCCACCTCCAGCAGCATCTTCAGCCATTGCAGCATTGCCAATGGTCAAGCTGACACAAACACATTTGGCAAGTGACCCCAATTGCCCAATTTGCAAAGATGAATTTTTGCTTGACATGGAAGCTAGAGAGTTGCCATGCAAGCATTTCTACCATTCTGACTGCATCATCCCTTGGCTGCGCATGCACAACACTTGCCCTGTGTGTCGCTATGAGCTACAAGGTGTTACTAGTGCTAATAATGCTAATTACTACCGTTTACAAAATGATGATGAAAATGCTGCAAGCAGCTTGGTCTGGATTTGGAACCAACTGGCTTCGTTCTGGCCTATCCGTTCTGTTCTAGATTGGGCACTGTCCTACTTTAATTTCCAAGAAAATCATGTTCGTGGTCGTAGAGGTAATGTCAAAATCTAAGGCTAAAACAATGTTTCATTTATAATCTTAAGGCTTAAAACATTGTTTATTTTTAGTCTTTATAAAAAAATGAAAGTTTACGGTACGGAAAAATATTACATTTCCGAGATCAGGTTGTTCCAGTAAATTTCAACGTGACACATAATCATATGTTTTGATTTAAGTAAAAGGATTAATAATATATTATACAGATGATTGGTCAGGGGCTACAAAATCTCAGACAGTATAATAATTTGTTGTTACCTTAGTTGGAAGTTTTAAAGGCTGACAAAGGTGTCACATATGAACCTGCAGGTAGCTCTTGGTGGCGAGCATTGTTAGTTATATAGCTTCATCAGTGAGATCTATCATACTCATGAAACCTGGTTTATCATATTAGAATTATTCCACTTGGTTAATATTAAGCAGGTAAAATTTCAAGAACACGGATGGAATTGATACTCAAGATTTCGAAGGCTACTTCTGGTGCATGTGCCCACAAGTTATTATCATGATTGAAAAAACATTATTTCTTGGTGAAGAACTACATTTCAAAATGAGATCTTCACTTGTGTCCTGATCGATTTTTATTTATTCTTTACTCTCCCTCTCTCTTATCTATATAAATACATAGCTTTTTACTTTCTGTGCCCATAAATCTCTTGAATGTGAATGTTTGCGGTAATTCCTTTGCTAATATGAAGATACCCCATATTTCTTTGGGGCATTTATGCAAATTATGATTTCAATAAAATTATGCAGCCAAGATAAAAGGCAAAAAGAAAAAATCCATCATATAATTTGTGAGTATGCATATGAAAAACTACACTGCGCATTTTATGCCGCGCATAAATATTTATTAGATTGTTTTCTATATTGTATGAAATGAAATGATAAGATCATTCATGCATATAGGGCATATATCCCCACGTTTTTTAGGTTTTTTTTTTTCCGTTGGATATTATTTGCTTGTAAAGTTTATTTATTTGAAAACTTCTCACAAAAATGTAAGCAAAACTCTATGGTTTGTAAGTAAACCTTTATTAAATTCAGGAAATACAAGTTAGTTTAAGGGCAAAGGAAGTAGAAAAAGTTTACAGGAATTTTTTCTAACAAAAGCTAAGAATACTAACTTCTAACATTTATGGGTATTTTTTTATTAAAATCTTAAGTAGAAAAAAAAATAAAGGAAAAAAAGAGAAGAAAATGGCACAAGTAAACATAAATACTCGAGTCTTCTCTGTGGAAAAGTTGTTGTGTGTAAGTGTGAAGAGAAGAGAATGGTAGTAGGATTGAATGTGCCTCAGCCATTTCTGTCACCAGTTTGCAAGACGGCACCTTACCCACTTGATCTCATCGCCACCGCCGCGTCCCTCCACTTCGGCCACCTTCTCCGCCGCCGCGCGACCCACCATCTCCGCCTTGGGGTTCTTCTTCACTCCTGTTTCAAGGTCCCTTTTCAATTTTCATTTGTCTATTCCACTTAATTGCAAAATTTGGAACTTAGGTTTGGTTCACATTTTCAAGTTATTTTTCTTTTCCTCATTTATCTTATGGGAACTGATTGAAATGGAGGTCACAAGTACCATGTCGTTTAAAAAGGGTTTATTATTTTGTAGAATTTCGCTTGTTATGATCATGTGACGTAGTTGATCTTCTTGTTACTGGATTCATGCTACTTTGAATACTGATTGATGATGGGAATATGAAATAGGTTATGGTGTTTAAGATGTGTACTCAATTTTTTATCACTTGTTTGAACTTGCTCCATTCTGGTTGATGAGGCTTTCTCTTGTGGCTTGTCAGTCTTCTTTTTTATATTTTTTGGTTTGTATGAATTTGGATATTGTAATGGTCTGAACTCAAGGAGTAGAGGAAGATCAACAAAGGTTGGTCCAGTTGGTAAAGAACACACTCATATTCCAAAAGGAGGTGGGTTCGATTGCCGCTGTGGATGTAAGGAACTTGTTGGTGGGTAATCTATAAGCACCTTTGTAAGTGCTCTTTGAGACTTGAAGTCTGTCCTGGCCCTGGCCCTGGTGAGTCCCAAGACCCAACTCACCCAAACTTTTCTTAACCCAAGAAAAAAAAAGAAAGATCAACAATAATGGATGCATAGAGGATTCCGGTGAGAATTCCGGCAAGCAGCAGCTGTCTCCAACGAGGTACGGAGCGGAACCTGCAATCACCTACACAAGCACTCTGATGCTAAAGCCAGAGAGTGTATAAGATGTGTCAAAATAAAACTTAGATTACCTGTAGGCATGAAATGCCTTATATGTTAGTAGTTTGGCAAGTGAAGCAGCCATGTATACATGTGGGCCTCAGGCCATGTGACAAGCCCAGAAAGGGGTCCACAACTGTTAATGTTGCATAGAATAAGTAATGTTGACTTAAGATATAAAGCGATCTTTAAATATTACCTCCATAATGATCAGAATTTGGTTTTTAACTGAGCCTAATGACATCGTGTGATTCATGTAGTCAACTTCACCTAGTAGAATAAGGTTGTTGTGTTGTATGAATTTGAGCATGGGGTCTCTTCTTTTGATGTTGCGGTAGTATTCCCTGACTCCGTTGTCCCCTTTGCTGAACAGAAACTCGCTCCTTTAACTCACATTTTTAGATTGAACGATAAGTGGTGTCAAAGATGCTTTCAACTCAATGGGTTGAACTATCTTCAACTGTCAACCGGTGATTTGACTTCCTCATGGTCAACTAGTTTCTCTTTCTTTAATGGGGGAGGAGATGGAGGCCGCCGCTATGGAAAGGCTGGGATGTCCAACTCCAAGATGTCTGGAAAAGATCCATTTAATGGAAGGAAATGGACAGAAATTCTCCTTGCTGCCAATGTTTTGTGAGTAAATTAGCATACCATGTTTATGACTTGGATGTCTGCATTTTGCTGTAAGCCTGTAAAGTGTACAGTCGTTTTTGGTTCTTTATGTTGCTGTTTCTACTTTTACTAGCTGATGTTTTTGCAAATTTATATACAACTTGGTAAGATGGCTTATTATTTACTAATTACATGCACAGATTTTATATTGCACAACTTGCAACCCAAGGCAAGCTATTATTGTGGGGAGCAAAGGTAACTTTGGAATTAAGAATCTGAATACATGTCCGAAATGTTGTGGAGTCTTTACTTGTATACTCTGTATGTTAACAGATAAATAGTCTAATTGACAAAGGACAACTTTGGAGACTTGCCACGTCTTCCTTTTTGCATGCCAACATCGGACACCTTTTGGTCGGATTCTAGTTAATTGTTTGAAGTTTGTTTTGTTATGCCTGGTTTGCTTAGATCTTAAATTACTACAAATTCTCTGCAGGTAAATTGTTATTCCTTGAACTCAGTTGGTCCTACTGTGGAGAGCTTCAGTGGCCCTCGGAGATTTCTTGCAGTTTACTTTATCTCTGCAATTGCAAGTAACTGCTCCTATTCTCTCTACCATAGCCAATGATATTGCTTACCTCCAAGTATTGTAATTCCATAATTTTTAGAAAATCAGGTTCTGCTACGAGTTATTGGTTCTGCAGAATGCCTGCTGTAGGTGCATCAGGAGCAATTTTTGGACTAGTAAGTTATTTCATTATTTTATTTGTCACTAATTTGCCCTACCATCTGCCTTATGTGTGTGCTTATTGCTATACTTATATTTACATATATGACCTAAAATGAAACTAAAAGGTAGGCAATCCAATTTGTAGTTTTGACTGAATTTACATGCTTAGTTCTGAACGTGGATGTCCCTTTCATAATATCTCCCTCTTTATTTCCAAGAACCTTCAACTCTATCTCCACCTTAAAAGGTTAGGGTAAAATAATATAGTTGACAACTTGACACAATGGGATGATTATTGAAGAAGCTGAAGGGAGCACCCTTCTGGCCTTCTAGCCCTTTATTCTCCTTCCCCTGAACCCTTTTTCTTATTTATTTTTTTCACAACACCCATCTCTCCCAAATGCTTATCTTGATTTGAAAATGGCCATATAGAGAAGGTAGAAAACTGGCATGTTACTCTTTTCTATATTATCTTTTATTTCTGATGAGCTATAATGATTCAGGTTGGATCAGTTGCCGTATTTGTATTAAGGCACAAAGACCTTGTGGGAGGTGGTAAAAAAGATTTACAACACATAGCCCAAGTAATTGCCCTCAATATGGTAAGTGTCTTCATTCCTTGTGTTAGCAGAACTGAAAGCTTTCTAGTGTCTCCAAACTATAGGAGATTTAGACAGTTCTCAGGTGAATGATGTTATTTCTTCTAATGCCCTTTGGATTGAGTTATTGCTAGGGTTCCCTTAGTTAAGGTTCTCTGATCACTTCTGATTCTGCTAAATTGTTGCTTTTACATTTCTTCTTAATTAACCAGGAAGGAACAGAGTTTTTGCCAGAATTTGTTGTACAAATCTGCCTGTATATTGATGTGTTATATGTTTCAGTAGGCAATGTGTGTTGGGGAAGAGTGTTGTTGTGCATGCAATGTTATGCAGGGAACTTTTTCTGCTTTTAACTTATATCACCACTCTGTGACTGACTGGTAGAAGAGCTACTGTTGCCATGGCCTACTTTTATCGTTCTTGTGTTATAAATTGTAATGATGGCAAGCATTTCTCGTGCAGGTTATTGGGCTATTATCCACTGGGATTGACAACTGGGGACATGTAAGTATAATATTGCTTTATTTATATCTCACATTTTGTAATTCTTTCTTCAATTAAAACTTAAAGAGACAATCTTTTGCAAGTTAACGAGTGTATCAGTAGTTAATTTTTTTTAAGGAACTCAGATTTCATGTGCTTAGTTCCTTTGTTTGGCAACAGTTATTGAATATACAAACGTAGGGTATACTCCATTCACTTGCAAAAACCTGGCATGACCACTGATGGTTCTAAATTTCGGTTCATAACGGAATATGTTCATCAGTGGTATTATTATATTCCTTGTATTACTATCTTATTTAGTAAGTAGTTCAATTTCAATAACTAAACCATCTTAACCTGTGCTACTTTCTTTTCTATTGCTAGCACTTCCTTTAACATAATATATTTCAGTTAGGAGGGTTGGTTGGTGGAGTTGCTGCATCATGGTTTATTGGACCGGCATGGAAACATGAATCCACATCAAGTGATGGAAGAAGACTTTTCATTGACACTGCACCAATGTATAAACTCTTCAAGATTAAAAGAGTACCTAAGCAATGGAAATAGAAACATTTCATTATGTATGGAATGGAACTCATAACTAATCATTGCTCGTTGTTTATTGGTAAAATGATTCACTGCTGTGAGCTTCTCTTAAAATACTTAAGATTGTGGGGTTGTAGTACAAGTACCTGACACGTCTGAATTATTTTGTATACTTTAATAACCTTCACACTGGGACATTGTATTTATAAATTGTATTTGTGTAATTGGTATCCTTCATTTTCCCTCTTAGATTGTGGTTTACGTTGCCATTTCAACTGTTTCACTCTGAATTGGAAGTTGGAGTTAGGAGGCTCATCCTCGTTAGTGGCCGAAGAAATGGCACATCGGTCATGATGTTGTCATGTTGACAAAGTTATTTTTCTTTTTTGTCTTCTTCCGGTTATTGGTTTGCTATAACATTTTTTTTTACAGCTATAACATTTTTAATACCTTATTGTTAATGCCTTATCTAAATGTATGTTATTTTTTTTCAAACAAAATTAAACTCCCGTATTACCTCATTTCATAATATTGTGCCAAGTGAAAATTCTTAATTTTATTTTTTCATGTCGCTATTTTACTACTATAAATCTAAAGAGTTTTTTATCAATTAAAATTATGGTTTATATGACAACTCGAAGTTACAACCAGTTTTTATTTTATTTTATTGAGTAAACTGTTAATTTGGTTATTCAAGTATTACATTCACTCTTTTAAATAGTTCTTAGAATAATAAAATTAATTATAACCAAACTGGTTGAGTACGATCTAAGAGATCAAAGAGGGATTGAGTGTTGTAAATTTTTTTATATTATATTTAATTCTTATGGATAAAAAAATAATAAAATTATATAAATATTTCTTAAAGTATTAAATATCTAAAACAAAAAAAGATACATGTTTAAATAAATAAAGAGGTAAACAACCAAATTCTTCCTGCAAGTGTAAGATGCATTCATGCCTTTACGGACAATTTAACTATTTATCCTAAAAAAAATATGATTTCTTAAAAATGAAAAAAAAGTAAAAAACAAGAAACGTTTAGCTCAAGCCCAAGGTACAGATTGTGTAATGCAGAGTGGAGTTATATCAAGTCACAAGTCCCAACTAGAAATGAAGAAGGGGAAAGAAAACAAATATTCGCCACATCCACATTCCTTCAGCGACGGCGCATGCTTCCAGTTCCTCTTCTCACCGTCGTCACTGTGGATTATTCTTCTCTTCTCACTCACTCACACACACACACAACCCTCTTCAAGGTATCAGTTTTGATTCATATTGCATCTACTTAGTTGTACTTTCCACGGTGTTTGGTTGTAGAGTGATAGAGGAATGGGACGAATAGGAATGCACACTAAATCAATCACACTTGTTCCCATCCCCAACGCCCATTGTGATACATTTTAAACCCTTCCAACTTCCATGCTGAGAAATATATCTTACGGTTACGTCACATAAACCCTATTTGGGAAGGGGGGAAAACAACTAAAAAATGATGGGTTAACTTGTTTCTCCTTCTCAAGACTTTTTATTACTTTGTCCCTCATTAGGAAATTTCAAATTATAAATTAATATATTCCTAAATTGTATTGTAGTAGTAAATTCTCTGTGCTGTTTCAGGTGAATGTGAATCCACACCACTCATGGATTTGAGAGGAAATCTTAATTACAAGAGAAGTTCTCTCACTGTCAAACCGGTGAGTAGTGATAGGAAGTTTCTCATTGACTTCATCGTCACTACTTATTTGGGACCTGATGTCAAGTCTCATAATCCAAGATGTTCTGTTATTCGAAGACTAATCGCTGGATCCCCACCCTATATCTCGAGTGATTTGGGACCTTCGTATGTTAGTGTTTCTTTCTTGGAGAGATTGTATTATTATCTCCTCAGAGATGCTTCCCCTGACCTAGTCTTGGATATCAATATGTTCCATATGTATCTAAAGGGGAAATTAGTTTTGCCCACTTCTGACTTTATTACCCAGGAATATAGTCAGCAGTTCACTAGCTTTTTCCCTTTGGATCTGCATCAACAGATATGGTACCCTGATAGCTTCAGAGTTGTTAAAGGGGTTGTTTTAGTTGACGATCCTTCTACGTCTTGCATCAAAGAGGAGGACTTAAATAGATTCAGGTCTTTAACTGGTGTCAGGACTTTCAAGTTGAATCTAAGTGAATGTCAATGTTTTCAACTTGATTGTCGATCAAGCAAGGAAGGTGGTGATAATTGCATGAACAAAATGCCAGAGACTTTTCCAAATGGGGGATGCCAATCAGAAAAGCTTCAACAAGAGCGCAAGAGGAAGTATATTGATGGTACACCGCTAAAGCCGAAATTTCCCAATGTCCTCCCTACAAAACATAATGCCAAGGTAGAACCTTCCAAGAAAAAGTGCAAATCTGATGGGCCAACATTCATGCCCCTTATCTCTATTCCTGACATTGGTGACTGCAATGGAGATTCTTCTCTTATTTTAAAAGGGACAGCCAGAAGAGGGCCATTTGGTCCATCTGTTGGTGTTGTAGACATTGGTATTAGTAAAGTGGCATATCTATTCCGAGTTTCCTTGCCAGGGGTCAAGAAAGATTTCAGTATGTTTCTCCTCTTTTTATTTACTCAGGTTTCTTTTTCCAGTCTTCTTATTGTCGTTGATTATCTGTTGGAAGGGGGTTCTTATTCAATTTATCAGAAATAGAAATGATCCCTTTATGCATTATACTATAGAGCTTTTTGTATCTTGGCCAGAAGTCATGAATATTAACAGACTGCTTATAGCCGGCTATTGTTATGGGATCATAGTTGTTCTGTCAGTAAAGAATTGTATTTGGGCAATTTTATGAGTGTTGTTGTTGAGAACTGCAAAGAATATTTAGCTCCTTACACAAATAGGATAAGCCTAGGTAGTGAAGATCATACAAGCTGGTAATATCATGCATATTTTAGTATTGGTGAGAACAGCTATTCATATTTTAGTATTGGTGCAGAAGTGTAAAACAAAAGATAGTAATGTGCTGCAACTGTGACCATTTTCAAATGCATGCGTCTTCGAGGTCCTTAAACTAGTATTTGCCTCAACTCATCCTCTTTGTCTGGTTCTTGTTTTAGAAAATCCATCAATCTTTATCTAATGATAAATTCATAACTCCTGTAACCTGTAAAGATTCTTTATTAGTTATTTTTTTAACAAGTTATCGTCATACTTTGTAGCAGGTCAGTTCAGTTGTGATATTGAATCTGATGGGAGGGTTCAGATCAGAGGGGTGTTAACTGGTGGAAGTACTATAACGAAACAATCACGTGTTTTTCAGATGAAAATTAGGCAGTTATGCTCTCCTGGACCATTCACACTTTCATTCAGTCTTCCGGGACCTGTTGATCCAAGACTCTTCGCACCTAACTTCAGGCCTGATGGCATTTTTGAAGGAGTTGTAATCAAGCAGTAGTTAACGGGCAAGAGTTGGGTATCTAGCTTTTGTGAGTAATTCTAGATTTCCCAAAGAGTGAGAGGAACCAAGATATTTTTTCTTTTGTGAGAAGTGAGAAGCCAGATTACTTCAGATGCTAAAATTGACAACGAACTACTAGTTTTGTTCATGAGGAAATAGAATGATCTAGTTAGTTTAGTAAACTAAAGAGTTCGCATGTGTATGAAATGAAAGGAAGCATGGATTTTTCTTTAATTAAAGGGGTGAATGTGTAACTGGGTAGTGAGATTGGAATTGCTGAATATCATCTTATTCATCTGTGACTCTGACCCTCTCGCTGCAAAAGTAGCACAGAAAAAGTCGATGGGAAAAATATCGATTGAATTTAATAAACTTCTATGCCTCCAAATCTTTCACATTTACTCCCAAACTATTGAGAAAAAAATACAGAACATGAATTGATTACAGCACACAAATAGATAGTATATGTTTTTGTCTTATTTGTAAATTACATTTATATTACTGTTTAAAATTTACATTTATATTTGCATTGAAAATAGTGCTATCTGCATATATTTAGGACATCATCAAGGCATTGTTCTTCACCCAGTCCCATTACCAAATGCTTTCGAGTGTGAGGAGAATGTGGTCAGTCTTTCATTCCACATCACGCTTTAAAACCATAGCCTGCCTCTTAAATTAATTATAGCCTATTTGGTTAACCTGAGGCCGAAAAAACAATCCACACTTACACTAACTTATTATTTTCTTCTTCTCGTATCTTTTAATGTGTAAGTTTTTTTTAAGGTAACATGTTTAAGGTTATTATATATAGATTAAGAAATACTTAACGGAATAAAAATTGTTATATTTAAATTAAAATATCTTTATTTAATATTTAATCTTTGATACTTGTACCACTAGCAGTGGATATTAAATAAGCGTATATTTGAAAAAAAAAATACATTAATTAGATTTTGAAATCCTAAAACATCAAAATTGTCTTGGGATAAAAATAGAAAATTAAAACATCAGAAGACATCGAAAGAAGGTAGTACGCTGTTTGGTAGAGTTTTTTAAATTATCAAAATTAATTTTATAATGGATAAGTTTTTTATCAGATATGTATTCTCATCATATGGTCGTTACATTTTTATTACATTTAATTTTAAATTTTGTATCTCATGTCTACTGGGTAATAAATTTGGTCCAAGTGTGTATTACACACCTAGTTTGACAATAATATATTATTTATTTAATTATTACAAAAGACAACAAACTTACAATATATAATTGGGTGACAATAAAAAAAAATTATTTTACACTGTTGTCGTTGCATAATCATGTTTTTAAAGTACTAATTAGTCACAATCATAATTAAAATAAGAATTTATTATTTATATACTAGATTTACATTGTTATCTAAACACAAATCACCATTTAAATTGGATGACTATATAAAATTTTATACTGTCAACAACAATGTATAATCTTTTTTCTCCCTTAGAGTAAGAGTTTAAGGCCTATGCACAAACTTTCATTATCATTCAATCACAAATCACCGTTTTAATTATTTTATAAGTCAACATAATTAAAACTTGAAAAAATAACATTTAAAAAGTCACAAACCACTGTTTGAATTATTTTAAGATAATTATTTTAAAAATCACACATAATCATTTCAATATTTCTTTCATTCTTGAAAGAATAAAATATAATTTTATATTTTATTGTTTTCACCTTTTTTTTTTATCTAAACAAAAGGAATACTTCAAACAGAAATCTGGGCAGAACATCTGTTCCGAACCCTCTTATTATTTTTCTTTATCTTGACACTTGCTAGTCCCAAGAAACTCTAACACATGTAGTTAACATTCACTTTTCTCTATATGTTTTCCTTTGACCACTTTTTTCCAGAGTAAAAGATCTGTCTAGACTACAAAGAACACGCGTTTCTTCATGGATGAATTTGAATTCTTATTTTCTTTCAAAAGTAGGGAGAAGGGGGGGAGCATAGAGCTATACAAGTGTGACTAATTTATCTTTTTGCTAGATATTACTATGGTTGTTTTACAGATTCAGATGCTCAAAGAACCCACATTTCTTTGCATATCATACACTTGATCGAATACAAGGGATGGTTCTTCTGACATCTGAAAGCCAATTTTGCTCTCGATCATGATGTTTGTTAGTTGACCCCTTTGGGATCAATTTCATGCTTCATAGAAATATGTAGTACTAGATGAGAGGCCTGCCAACTTTCTGGCTTTGACCCTTTACCCACCGGAGCTTTACATGGTGGTCGGTTGCATACTTGAAGTAAAATTAAGGCAAATTAAAATTGGACGGAAGTTTCTTCCTTCCATTATCTAAACAAAACTTGCAAAGCACGTCATTAGGCTGTTGTAGTAGTCCTCGCATGTCTCCAGGATCCTTCAGCAGGCAACATCTCCATATCATCAAAATGTGGTATCATTGAGAAAAACAAATGAAATTAATACCATACAAAATCCCATTAGCAACATTTCCCCACGGAAATCACCACTCGCTGAAGCTGCACAGAATAAAGGAAAGGGAAAAAGAAAAAAATAAGTTTTAAGAAAACACAAGTCAGGAAACAAGAATGCAATGAATTTATATGTTTAGAAAAGAATGAGTCGTCTGATACAGAAAATGGTGGTCTTAAAAGTAAATAGCAAATACTCCTGCCTTTGATTTCTTTAAAAGTAATTGACATACATGTATGGTGCGCCACAACTTTGCAACAATTGTGCTTCACTGAAATACAATCTTTGATACATAAATATTTAGCATTGGATCTTTATCAAATTATGTCTAAAATCCACCAATTAAACCTCTCTTCCCTTGTCAATATCGTGCAAAATCAATCTAGTATCCGGAGATTCTTATTAGGTTTCCATCTGTCATATACTCATTTTCAGATGAGGAAGCTAATCTGGATCATGATCCCCTACTCTAAATTCTAAAACCATTAAGTGTATCAGAATCAAAAGAACCCAAGCCTGGGTTTAAGGAGCATTCCATCACAGACAAGACAATTCCCAAAATTCTAACAAAAAAAAGCTCCCAAAACGTTCCCATGTTAAACATTGTGCAATAAAAAATCTTACAGACTGATGAAGTGCATAAAAATACTATGAGTAACCACTACCAAAAAGATTAGCAGCTCCAAAAAGTAAACATACTTTTAAGAGGATGCTTAAATAATATGTTGTCAGCATTATATAAGTCTTATCATCAGTTCCAAGCAAAACATGAGAAACAAAAGGAATCTATTTGACCAGATAAACTTACATAAAGAGGATGGAGCAAGTAGATGAGACACCAGTTTATTAGACGTCTCTTCACCCTGCCGAAGCTTGGATCCATGGGACACCTCGGCTTCACGAGACGGATCAGAAGCTTCCTCACTGGTGTGGCTAGCAGAATTTGAGGTAGGGGCAGCAGCAGGTGAATAATCAGGGGGAAAGGATGGTTTAGAATAAGATTTTGGCGAAGGGATTGGATGATGAAGGAAGCCACTATATAGACAGGGATCTGGAGGATGCGCAGGCACCATAGAAGGTGCAGGTGAGGGTACTTCACAATCGAAACAAGGAGGTTGTTCAGCAGCTGCTGGTGATATTGGAGTGTAAGGACTAGCACGATGTGGTGAAGTTGATGGCTCAGAGTGATCAATTAACTGTGGAGATGGAGCAGGAGCAGGAGAAGGTGAGGAAGCATGTAGTGTATTCTTCAAGAAAGAAGATAATCTGACTTCTTTAACTCTGCCAAAAACTGAGTTATCAAGGCCAAGATTTTTGCCAGCAGAACCTGTTATTGTTTGAGCTAATTGCTTTAATCTTTGAGGTAAGAGGCTCCCAAAGCCTGGCATGACTGAAGCCTGCACTACTACTGGAGGAGTTATCGATGAGCCATTTGCATTTGTTATTTGCACATACACATTCTGCTCAAAAAGTCACATGTTAGATATCAGTGCAATACAGACAATTTGTGTAGAAGCTTATTTTAGCAATCTCTGAATGGACTCAAACCCAACTTCTAATGGTTTCTGCTACCTTTGTTCTCTATATTAGAGGGGTCAAACTTGCAAATAAGTAAAAAAGAAAAAAAAAAGTGATAACAAGATTATTTTTTTTTGGGGGGGGGGGAGGATTAAATGCAAGCTGAGTCTGAGAAATCAGAAATAGATTACTGGTTCAGTGTTTTAAGTGGCATTTATAAAACCAAAACTGAAACCCTCGAAAATAACAAATGAATCAGGTTATAGGACTGTACCTCATCAGAGTTTAGACGCAATCCAAACTTCAATTCATCCTTGAAGTCATCAAAATTTTCCAATACCTCGGATATTGAATTGTTAAGAGTAAAATTAAACAAAATCTCTGGCATCTGCCAAATATAAGCAGACTGTACTGGTATTACAGTTAACCCTCCAGGAAACTTCAAGATCTCAAATATTGATGCATTCCCAAATATTGATGATGTCAAAGTCAGGTTGATTTGCTTGAGAAACAGTTCAATTAAAGATGACTTCAGCACACTCAAGGACACTGGATTTATTGAAGAATTCATTGGATCAGAGAGAACACCAAACACCACGTCAGTACAGTTAGGTGGAATACTTTGGTGCATGGACAGGAGAGCCACCTGTTAAGGTTAAATAGCTTATAAGCCATATGCCTAAACAGTCTTAGGGAAAAAAAAAAATATAAGAACACAAGCAAGGGCAAAACCAAAACCTCTGTATTTGGTAGAGCTATTTCGTCGTGCATATCATGTTCTAATGTTTCAATATATGGAATAAGCTGTGAAACCGGTTTTTCCAGTCTGAAGGATGTCTGAACAGAAGCTGAAAATATTTTGAAGGGAAATAAATCATCAATAAATTTAGTAATGTCACTTGGATACAAATTTAAATGGTGATACAGTATATAATGCAGAAGATTAATCATAGAAAAAGAAAGCAATATACAAACTTATGAGTGACAGTTGCACAGATCACACATATTGCACAAAACAAAGGATATGAACAACAAAAGGACTTTGGTTTCACCGGTACAGGATTGCAACCTAAAAATAATTCAATCATGTTAGAGGTAGTCTCACAATGCTAAGCCATCAATGCATTGTTCTTGCACTTGAGTGGATTATATTTTTCATCCATGTTCAAATCTTAGTGAGATAAGGCTTTTGTTGTTCAAATCTTTGAAACACACAGTATTCCAGGATTCCTACTGAATATCCTAATATTCTCCAACCTATGTTATAAAAGTTTCAGGTAACTAAAAATTAATACTCAGTGATGAAGCATTGTTATGCTATTTTATATAGCAGTGAGAAGCTGACTACAACCAATCTATAAATAATAATTCACAATTGTAAATACAAACAAGTTTTTTATGTATAAAAGGAATTGAAAAAAAAGAAAAAGGTATCACGAGTAACCAAGTATAATATTCTAGGAAGGGTCTTGTTAATGAGTCCACCAGCACTTGCTAAGGGTCAACCATAAGTTAACCACTTACTGATAAATGTTAATTTAAAACTTCATTAAAATGATACATTTCCAATTGTACACAACATTTAATGTATATTTCCATACAAACTAGTATTACATTCATATTTTTAGGTTTTTACATACAATACAGTTACTCACAGCAATCAGCATTTTAAATTCCTGAACTAATACAAGTGACACATATGCAAACTTTCACCACAATTCATGGGTTAAGCATATCACATTAACACACTAGGAAAGTAAATCCAAGACAGTATTGACACACAATCAAACAGACAAAACCGGATATGCATGCCAGATAATCATTGCACCTCTTAAAAAAATCAATGCTTTTTAATTAGACAGAACATTAATGTTAGTTTGACAGGTATTCACGCGGCTCCTCTTGGCATGTAGTATCATCAAATATTTTTTTGTTCACACAACTTTCCCTCAAAATTCATCCAAAAAAAATCCCTAAATTTGTAGTATCTTCAAAACATCAGAGAAAACTGATAAAACAACACGAAATTCAGACAATTCACTCAAAACATCACAAAATCAAATTTTGAGAAACAACATCATAACCAAAACCCAAAAACCCAAATTCGAGATAAAAAATTTCAATCGTTGAATTACTATAATAATTAAAATATGACAATCAAAGAACCAAAAATGCAAAATTTAGAAAATTCCCCATATGGCATCATGAGAAGAGGGTGAGTGAGCGAGACTGACCACTTTGCTTAATTACATCTTTTGCATCAAAACTATATGAGATGGTGTTGTGTCTAGGAAGAACCCAAAAGAGTGCAGAAAGCAGAGCCGACAAACTGAGTAGGAGAAGGAAGAGACACTTGAAACTGAATGGTCGAAGAAGGACCAAACAACATGGTGGAACCTCAACCTGCCCTTCTTCCTGAACATGTTGTTGTTCATTTTTTCCCATTTCCAAAGCATCTGGAATCACTACCACACTCTCTCTCTCAACACTGAGAATAAGAATAAGAGGCCAAAGCTATGTTCATGGGATTGGTGGCCATCATGCCTCTCTCTCTCTCTCTCTAGAAAAAACCATTAAACCCATTTTCCTCTCTTTAATTGTAATCTACCTATATCTACCTATACTTGTAAAATGTAAACTCTCTCTCTTATTTTCTTTTTCTTTTTTAATTTTTTTTTTATTACAGCTAAGTTTTAGGCTACCGAACGTTGAGGAGAAGCAAAGGTGAAAGAGAAAAAAAGAAAGAGTATATCAGCATAAAGCCAAGGGAATATTATGTTATCAGCATATTATTACCACTACATAATTGATTAAACTATGGTTTTTGTTAAATAAACTTCAAGTCCATTAGGCAATTATTTATACAAATAAAAAATAAAACAGCTGTATTATTATATGAATAAAACAGAAAGAATGCAAATCGGCATGTGATTCGCCCCCTTTAAAAATGCTACTAGTTGTTAGGATTAACTTATTTCAATATCCACTATTTTTTTTAGTGAATTCAGGTATCTGAATTAAGTCAAAGATTAATCTTTTGATACATTTAAAAATTAATCTCTTTTAAAATATTAAAAATTTATTTGAGGAATTAAACTCTTCTAAAAAAATATTTTTTATACACATTTCATTAAGGATAAAATTGAGTATTATCCAAAGGATTCAACATTAATTTGAGCATATTGATCACTTATGTTTAATCACTTTATTTAAAAAAAATTATTTATTAACAATATTACTACCTTTAGTCTCAAATATAAAAAAAAATATTTTCTTATCTTAAATATAAATAAATTTTAACTAACCTTATTATATTTAATGTTAATATTTCTAAAATATCTTTCATTTATTTAATATATTAGTTTCAATGACTCTTTTTATCAAGTTTCAATAAAAGGTAAGTTGAAAAAAAAAAGAAATTGATGCAATTGATTAATTAATTAATTAATTGGGATTAATTGACTTTATTATTTGTGTGTATTTTTTATATTTAAGAACAAGAGATGAGTTGTACTATTTGCTTATGATTTACAATTTTGCATTAACATTGACATCTACTACAAAAATGGATCCTTTATCTCGGGGTGCTTTTGTGAGGAAGAAGCTAAGAAATTGACTAATGAAGAGGATGCACGTGGGGCATTGAGAAGTGGAGAATCATTTTATTGCTCTGTAAACCAATGAGACTAATTAGATGTGCACGTTGTAATTGTCAGAGGCAAAGATTGCACAGCAACAAACAACAACAACAACTTCGACGCCAACGCCATGATGCATATTTATTGGATTGGAGCTTCAAAATTCAAGGATGGATGGGAAAACGCGTTGTGTACAAAACTAGCATTTAAAAACAACCTATCCATACAAGTACTATTAGTATTTTAATAAATTATTAGTAGTATTTAAGTTCCGTGGGGTGATTCAACACCATATGTTTCACTAATTTATCATTTAGTGCAATAGTGCATAGTTTAATTTTATTAAAGTTGTTTTGGTATGATTTCTTTTTATTAGAATGCCTTTAGTGATTGGTGACTAATATTTGATTGTACGTCGCACTTACTTAAAATATTAAAACCAGAACACATGGGTTTTTTTTTAGAGAGTAACACATGGTTAAATGTTAGGTATCGATAATATACATATATTCTTAAAGAGAAAGGATTAAATTATATTGTAAATTTATATTATTTAATATTTTTCATATAAATATGATTTTTATCAATTAAATTTTTACGTTATAATTATATATTATCATAATTATTTGTATTAAATATTATAAAAATCAAATAAATATTTATATCAAAAATATATATTGTATTAATTTTTATATAAATCAATGAAATATTATATATAAATTTAAATTGTTCGTACAATTCATTTCTTCTATTTTTACCAAGTATCTGTATTCGGTAGTATTTTGTTAATTTATTTTTCAATTAATAGATTTCCTATTATTTACTAAAACGTAAATTTCTTATTTTCCTAATAAAAATTATTTAATGATTTAATATTTTCCTTTTGAAATAATTAGTAATATGTAGTATAAATATTGTCGACAATTTTCAATATTATCGTTTAAAAATGTATTTGTTTTGTTATTGTGATGTTTTTAGGCTTAAATTCAATATACTAACAGTAAAAAAATCAACTATCAACTAATTAAATAGTATTTTAAAATAATAATTACACTAATAAATAGTTTAGAAAAAAAAACATTACAATCTCTCAAACAATCTTAAACTATCATATCGTTAAAATTACACATTATTGGAGATAATTCTTCCACCCCTTGAAGAGGTTCAATTATAGCATGGTGCATTGATCACTGTTGTCTTCACCGACAACCAAACTTGCTCCTCTCATTTAATTTTACAATTACCATGGCTTTTGGTAAATCAACGAGATAACTAACCAACTTAAAAAGTAATTTAAATCTTCTGTCTTCTAATTTAGAGATAAGAACAGACCCAACGAATGAGCTCTCGTGATAATCTGGAATCTTGCAATTAGCAAGCAGAAAGATAACCAGAAAAGTGTAGCATAACTCACATTCCATAAGGATATGGTTGGTACCTTTTTTTTTTTCTTAAACTAATGTAACGACGACTACATTAATCGACAAATAGAAAAATTTAGCGAACGCACTTTTTCCAATAATAAACTTTTCCTTGCCAACGGAGTAAACTAATCCAGTTTTAGAACAAGAAGAAAGTCGTTTACTTTCTGCATACAAAGAAACACACGTCAATACAACAAATGACAAAAATGTTAAGGGGTTAAATATGACAAGTGTGGATTTTTATTTTTATTTAAAAAAGAACAAAATAGTTGTTACTTGATCTCAAGTACCTAGAATTTATAACAATTTCTGGGTTTTGGGCTTTTGCACAACCCATTCAAGAAATAAAAAAGTTTATAATAATATACACTCCTTAATCAATTGAGTTATAGTCTCTTAATAGTTTTTGTTACTCAATATGTTTCTTTTAGGCAAAAAGAAAGACATACTTAATGCATCACAGTAAGAGTTGGAGTCCCACAAAGTGACACCTATATACTATAAACACTATGAGAAGCTAACATCTTTGCACATGTTATATGTAAATGAGACTAATTTTAAAATTCATCAAGGAAGCTAACTTTGTATAGTATATTAATTTGTTTCTAATTTTCCATGAAACCATTTGATGTTGCTTGAAAGCTGGAACCGCGAGAATAAACTGGGATCACATTCGATCCAAAGGTTTAACCGAGCTTTTTGAAAAGATTTTTCAATAGCTATAATCATCGCTAACAGCTCAACATAGAAGGTGAATTTAATGTCAATAATAGAAGCAAAACAACCCAAAATATCTTTGTTACTACTCATGAATAAACTGGGACTGTCTTTAGTCGTCACATTCGTATCGCACTTAATCCTATTGGGAGGATGCGGATTCTAGAAAACCTGCCTAATGATAGGAGATTTTCTTAAATGCCCCTATATGTTAAGGACACAAAACTTTAAAAATAAGTTTAGAAAATAAAATAAGTTAAAAAATAGGGAATATAAATAGACATATTAGATGTCAATAATATCATTCTAACCTTATGTTATCCACACGTGTATTTACCATTTGCTACTTAAATAATTTTTGTTGGTCAAGAGAGTTGCTTGATGTTTAAATGGGTTTGAACAAAAGGAAAGAATTTGTGCATGTTTAAATGGGCTTGATGATTGAAAAGAAACAGATTCAATACTACATTTAAAAGATTTTTTTTTTTTTTTTGTGCGTGTGAAATTGTTGAATTTAATCAAGACTCAAGAGCCAAGAGGTAGTATTTTAAATTTCTTTACACACACAAATGAACCATTTTCAGCGAAACCTCATTTTGAAAAAGGAATAAGCTAGTTAGACAAAGTAAGTAAAAAAAAAAAAGGATTTAAAGATGAAAAGGAGACAACAACCGTAACAAATATTAGGTACACAACAACGGATATACCGATTGGCCAGTTATATTGAATAAACCATGAATAATATAATATTTATTTTGATAAGAACAACAGAGAATTGAGAGCCACAGTGCCATATGTCGATCAGAAAAAATAAGAAATTAAGAAGAGGCATAGCGAGATTTATCATAAAATCCGAAGAAAGTCTCACAAATAAAAAAATGTTTTTATTTTGAGGATTTTGTCATAATATTCAATGCTTTTTTAAAAAATAATAATAATTAAGATATATTTGACAGAAAGTTAGGAACTACTCACTTGAAGTACATAAATTTATTCAAGAGACTAACTTTTTTCAACAATATTTTTTCATAAATATTCAATGTATTTCAAGTAGTGTTGTGATAATTGAATTCAGTTATTATAAATAGCTAGCAACTAGAGTGTATATATATTTTTTATCATGTAATGCAGAGAGAATTTTTTTTCAGCAGAAAAAACCCATAGAGAGTTCAATAGAGAAAAGGAGTTAGGAGATTGAGAGAGGTTTTGGAGAAGAGAAATGTTAGCTGCTATTTGTATTGAACTTATAATATTTTATAATCAATGTAATGATGATGAGCTGCATTTCTCATGGACGTGCCGAATCACGTAAACTCATGGTATAAATTATTGTTTGTTGCTTTGTTGTGTTTTCTGTTTTCTTTAATCTTGTGTAGATTCTACAGGTACAAGAATCAATAGTATTTAAATTGAGGAAAAAATCAATCAAATCTTTATGAACTCTTGATTTAAATATTCTTGCATTTTGATCAAATATTAAATTATGCCCCCCCCCCCCCCCCCATCATTGTTTTGGACATTGGTATTTTCTTATTTATATTGCTATTAATATAACTAGTTAAGGATAATAAAAAAGGTGGTCAAAACGGGAAAAGAGTGTATGAACTTGGATGCGTGTGGGTTTCGAGAAGAGGGATCACAAGAAACCGGCGTTTGGTGCAACACCGAGAGAAAAAAAACAAAAGTTAAGAAGCATCCAGTCCAATCCAACCCCACCAAGAATTTGATAGTACGTAGCAACTTTCTTGGTGGTTGGACTGTTGACATATGCTTGTCTTCTCCTAACAAGCTAGTAACTCCAGCTTATAATAGACACACACATATATTGTGGTTACTTATTTCCTAAACATTTATTAAATGAACCACTATGTTCTCTGCAAAACATTATTCTCTTTTTTTCTTGTGTGTGTTTTAATAGTAATACTGACAGGTGAATTTCTATATAAAGACGTGTATATTCATATATATTTATTAAAAAAGTCTACCTCTAAAAAAGTTTATCTCAGTTAATTGAATAAGATGTATAAATTATAATAAATCTCCAAACACTTCTTCAAGTCTCACATATAAAAAAAAATATTCATGCAGATTTAATCTTTTACACAAATTAATATTGTCATACAATTAATACAATAGTTACATGGAATCAGTAGTAGTATTTGTCAAATGAAAAAATTTCTACAAAATGACACAGGGAAGAAACAGTTAAATTGGTGCGTTGTTATTTATTTCCATCCAAGAGAAAAATGAAAACTACTTGATTCAAAGAACAGTCTAGAACTTATTTTGGAGAGTTGATTGGTAGAGATGGGTCTGTCTCTTACTATTCTTTATGTAATTAAGGAAGCTAATGTCATAGCTCATACACTTGCTAACCGGGGCTCCCATCAAAGTTTCCAATCGGATCTAAATCTAATAGATTTACAATGTTTTATTGGCAATTTAGTTTCAAATCAATTCAGAATTAATTTTAAGAGTAGAATAAAAAGATGAAGATAGAAGAACTCATAAATAAATTCAAAACTTAATTTTATGCAATTTGTTACATTGTCAATTAATAAGAAATCATAGTATTTTTTTTATTCACACAAGAAAGCAGTAAGTATGTTTTTTTTTTAATGTAATTACTTATATATATCAATTTATAATTAAAGGAGAGTATAAAAATTCTTTACCCTCTCAATTTATAATTATGATACAAGTCGTATTATAATTAATTTAGTTGCTATTAGAAAAGTCTAACTTGTGTTGTCATTAATTCGATTATTGTTAAAAAATTATTTTCTATAATAATTAATTTGATTACTATTTTTTTGTCTAAATTAGATATATGTTTCATTGGAGATAATCCTGTTCAAGTCGGTCAGATTATTATAATTTTATTACTATTATAAATGATAACTTTTGTCGTAATTTATAAAAATCAATTAAAAAGATAATTTATATGAAACATTAATACTTAATTCAACCAAACACCCAAATACAAAACAGAAATATGTTTCATTTTATTTTAAAATCAATAGAAACACGTTTTTCTGAAGGGTAATTTCGTAAGAAAAAAACTAAAGCAAAGTGGTGTAGTTACCAAAACTAATGTGCATTTAGCAATGCCCGATATGCGAATGATTTGGCCCATCAGTTTCGGTGGATTAGATTCCTAGAGATGTCAATGATTTGGGCCATTAAAGCTCCACATATATATATATTTTTTATATGGAACATGTGTACTATTTATTAATTATTAGTTCTTATATCTTAAAGTTCCTTTAAATCATAAAGTTTAATTAACTGAATTCACGAATGTTCTATTCTATGGTGAAATATATATATATATATATATATATATATATATATATATATATATATATATATATATATATATATATATATATTTATTTATTTTATTTTTTTTTTGGTAAAATGCAGATATTAACACACTGAAGTTGAAACCATCTTCATGTTTTGAGTTTAATATTTGTTCCGTAACAGTAACAATGATTATTGTTATTATAGTTACATTTCTGTTCCAACACATGTTCACTTTACAACCAATTATAATGGTTGGCGGTGCATTAGCATAACATAACCCATCTCTCATGGCTCTTTCCGTTCCCACTCCCACTGCTACTCTGCCATTCAAATATGCAATTGATTCCCACCATTCAAAGCCAAATTCTCTATTCTCATCCTCACCACAAAAACTGAACACAACCCACCTCATATTACAAGTAGCTGATTCTGGCAAGTGGAGCAACATGGTTTCATTTTTCCCAGGTTTTATAACCGAAGGTAGAGATGTTCAGAGCCTCAAGGTGGATCTCTATGAAGCAATTGCACCACTTGACCGAGGTGCCGAGGCTACTCCTGAGGACCAACAACGTGTGGACCAGGTAAAGTTTTTTTTTTTTTTTGACAAATGTTAATGGTTAGTTTGTTAGTATTTTTTGTTAACGGGAGGGATTAAACCCACGAACTTACTTTTCTTCTTTTCTTTTTTTAATCATCCAATCAATCTTATAACTCCGTGTGGACCAGGTAAAGTGAAACTACAGTAACAATTGACATGTACATATTCAGTGCATAATTTAAGTGACTTAATTTGTGTCGGTCTTTTTTTTTCTTGGTTTCCTTGTTTGTGAATTGTGATTACAAGTAAGTGTGTCTTATCTAGATTGCTCGTAAACTTGAGGCTGTGAATCCTGTTAAGGAGCCTCTCAAGTCTGATTTGCTCAATGGGAAATGGGAGCTTTTCTATACAACATCTCAATCAATTCTGCAAACACAGGTTTGGTTTGTCTCTAGGGGTTTGGTTTGTATTCTAAATTTATTCACCTTAGTAAAGTGTATTTGTTGTATTAATTATCCCAGAGACCGAAACTTTTGAGGCCAAATGGAAAGATCTATCAGGCAATTAATGTGGATACCTTAAGAGCTCAAAATATAGAAACTTGGCCCTTCTACAACCAGGTAGTACAGTTCTAAGTTCTAACTAATATTATTAGTATTTGTTTATATGTTTTTTTTTTTTTGAAGGCTTTGGTTATATGGTCTGAACTTTGAAAACATATACAATTGCTAATTCTGTGCTATACTTCAGCTATTATATGGTTTGAAAACATATATAATGTTTATATGGTCATACCAGTTGAAGAGAAACTTAATATGAAACAAGACTTTTAACATTCCAAAAATAAGCTCTGTTAAGTGGTTCTTGTGAACTTTGTGCAAATCTATGTAGTTAAAATGGAATCAAAATATGGCCAACACGTGAGTTGTTAACACTTCTCAGTTCACTAGAAGTCTTGGTGGGCTTCACACTTTCACGGAGCAACGTATTCTAATATGATTCTGTTTGAGATGAACATGAGCATGACAAGTTTATAGACATCCTTTTTGACTTGGTGTTTGAGATAAATGGGTAAGCTTACTTGATCCATTTTTTTTATCACTCCTAGCACTGTTACAAGTAGCAGTTCCAGTTTTGCTTTGTCCTTTTACACGACATGTCAGCCAATGGATATAAATACTACTTTTTCAGTTGGGCACTTGAGCTTAAATTTAAGTGGTAGTTTCAAGTTTCAATAAAATGGTTTTAAATACTAGTTTGGTCCATTCGGTTCAGAGCTTAAGCTTTTCATCTGAACTATTTCAAGTATGAATGTGTAGCATAGCTTGTGCCTTGCTGTAATATGTTATTTTAGCAACCATTTACAAAGCCTTTGATAAACAAATCCTTGGTGCTAAACAATTGGTCACACTTACCAGTAATTTTGTCTACTTAATGCTATTAAATTCACAATGATTTGGTTTGTAGCCAACATGTTGCCACTATTACTGCAGGCTACTGCCAATTTAGTGCCTCTTAACTCAAGAAGGGTGGCTGTCAAGTTTGACTTCTTCAAGATAGCTAATCTGGTAAGTGATGCACTGCTTGTAATTACTTTTCATGTTTTGTGCATATGTCATTAACGAAAATATCTTAAGGACTAATAAATTGTGGAAAACTCTGCTGTCAGCTCCAATTTCTTACTCATGGTGAAGCGCATTTATAAATTTAAAACTCAAACGTCTTGGACACAAGAAGAGTCTTATATTTCTTGTTATACCTGAAAATATGTATTATCAAGATTATCTTCGATAAAACTAAGTTATATGGAAGCTGAAAAGGTTAGAAATTGAAAAATTAACTAATTAAATTATAAATGTTTAATAAAACTTAATTATTGAAGTAGTTAAAAAAATAAATGATAAAAAAATAATAATATCATAATTTATTTTGAGAATAAAAATGAAAGAAATATAAAGAATTAGAAGTTAGAAACGGTAATGTTTCAAAAAATGTTAAAAATTATTAAAAAAATTATTTATCAAATAATCAAATAAATTTTTCAATTAATAAAAAAAATTAAAAACTAACTGAAATATCTTATGAGAGTTCTCCTCCGATTATTATTAGAGTAATGGTGGGTGATCCATTCAGGCCAAAAACTCCAGCATAGTTATTCTATAATATAATTAGACTAAAAAGACCATAGAATAACGTTTCAACAAAATTTCTTCATGTGCTTCTTTGCATGTCATGAAGCTCTAGCTAATTGATGGCCACGTTAACGATTTCTATGGTTTATGTTCTGATTAATATTCCTGTTAAAAGAAGCAAGTAAATGATTAATGTTGCACTAGAACAGTAGCAAGATACTCTTTTAAACATTCATACCATAGCTTTCTTTAATTTTCTTGTTTGTTGCAAATCACCAACTCTTTTTTTCCTGACAAATGATTCTATTATGCCAAGTACAGATACCTATTAAATCAGCTGGGAGTGGTCGAGGTCAGTTGGAAATTACTTATTTGAATGAAGATTTACGGTAAGTCAGTGATTACAGAATTTACCGTCCCTGTCTCACATGCCAACCAGGCAACCACAACATATAAGTATACACAAAATCAAAATAATAATTGTTCATGCACTTACAAGGCAGGGGTTAATAATTCCATATTAACTGTAAGTCTGAATTTCTTTCTTATGCCTGAGCCTGACAGAATATCAAGAGGAAATAGAGGTAATTTGTTCATCTTGAAAATGGTGGATCCATCCTATAGAGTCCCTCTTTGACGTGGATTCTCCAAGAATCGGTAGTGGTGGCTTCAATTTTCACTTTTTGGCATGAATTTAATGGTTCAGTTTGTCTGTCTAAAATTTCCGCCCGATTATGCTTTCTTTTCTGTTGTACCATGTATATTTTTTTTCAGTCACAATCATTCACATATAAAACAAAATATATAGGGAATCTGCAGAAAAGAGACACTAATTAATCACACCAGTATTCTAAGCTACTATTAAACAACATAGAATTGAATCAATTAGATAGTAAACTATTGATTCTAAGCCTTCTTTGCCAATGAATCAACATAAATTAATTAACACAACTTATGTAATAAACTAAACTAAATTTCTAATATCGTAAAAACCTTATTTGATAATATTTAAGTGTATATTTTATTTGAATATAAAGTCTTTTGTTTGCTTTTAAATATAATCTGCCTTGTGTATTTTTTTTTCTAAAATAATTAGATAAAATATTTTTTCTAAATTGAAAATAAGTTTAAATTAATTTTTTAATTCACTAATTTATTTTTTAGATTTAATTTGATCATCTATTTTTTTTGGGTTCAATTTGATCCTTTAATTTTTTAAAATAATTTAATCTGGTTTTCCGATCAAAATTGGATCAATATTATTAAAAAATTGTAATTTTTAGCGATATACAACTTTCATGGTCGTTACAAAATACATATTTTCTAATATTATTAATTTAATTTAGATCCAAGGATCCGATTAAATTAATTTTAAAAGTTAAAGAATTAAATTAAACGAAAAAAATTAAAAAATCAAATCAAACTTAAATAATAAATTAAAGGATAAAAAACTCATTTAACCTAAAATAAAGCTATTATTTTTATTACTGAGTGTGAGACTTATTCTTATTAAACTTTTGGAATACTCATAAAATATATAACAGCATGAGATTTCCATATGCATAACTGCATAAAATGTATAATTTCCTACCTAAAAAAAGAATTTCATTTTCACGTCACTGTAAGAACTGTCAATTTTAAGTAGTATAATTTTTAAAGCATTTATTATTAAAATCAGTGAATTTACCGTCCATGATAAAATCGAAGAAAATAAAAAGAGATACTAATAAGAATACTATTTACACATTTTACACATTGTGCATAGAGATTCTAGGAGTACATGCATAACAAAGAATCAGAACTTGGGCAGAGTATGCATCTTGGGCTTGATGAAGGAGACATCATCATGACAATAGCTGTTGCTGTATGTTTTGTAAAGATCGGGTTTCATAGGCTAAAAACAAGCTTTGATTAAGACACACACAAAAAATATACGCATTTTGGGTAAATCATACATAGACAACGGTGATCATGATGGTATTGATGGCAATTATGATGCTGCATTACAGAGAGGGGTGTTTTTCAGAAGGAATGTTTGCAGGCTCAAGTTGCTTTATAGAGGCTCTATTGTCTCTTAATGTTTTCATACTGTGCCCAAATCCTCGTCCCAAAAAAGGGGGAGGTGTATTTAGTTAAAAATAAAATAAAAGAGGAGGGTATCAACTTTATGGACCAACAGTTTTTGGTGAAGTAGTGTGAAGTTTTGCGCCGCCTGAAGTCCAATGGACAATAATAACAGTTTTTGTGGGGAGTTGATATTGGTCATATCAGATTTGCTTTAGTCCCCCTACTAAGAATTGCCAAAAGTCCAAAATACCATTTTTTTCTCCCTTTCCTCTCATTATTGGCACCCACCCTTCCACCAACCTTTCTTCCTTCCTGCCTTTCCTTTTTCCCTTTCTTCTTTCTTGCCTCACAAAGCTTTCCCCCATGCACTGCCAATCATTTCATCTCATTCCTTTGCACGATAATTTCTTTTCCTGCCATTTCATATTTCAACATAAATCATAATTTTGTTGTGCAAGTCATACAATAAATCATGATTTCATTTTTTTTATATTTTCTGACAACCCTTTTTGTTGGAAAATCGCCTCACAAGAAATCAAGATTCTGTTAGGTTGGAGAAATTATGAAGCGAATTTCCAAGGTATTGGCCTATTGCACAATACGCAAAGAATCATACTTCCATTTAAAAAAAATATACAACAAAAATATAATATCATTATGTAACATAATCATATTATGGGAGTAGGAAAAAAAAAACAAAATTACGAAAGTATGATTTTATCATACATTATACAAAGAAATCATATTTCCGCTATACAAGAATCACAATTCTGTGGTGTAATGTTTTTTCAACCTCAGTTACATAACGAAAGTATGATTTTAATGTATCTTATATAACAGAATTGCACTTCCGATGGACAATATTTTTCACACTCTGGGTGGTGCAGTGAAAGTATGTTTCCGCTATAAAAAAGTGGAAAAAGGATATTTTTGGAAATTAAAAATGTTTGTGAGGCTAAGAGCAACTCCATTGGCGATTCCGTGGAGGGTTTTGAGGGTAAAGAAACAGTTTTTTTAGCATTGGAGCAAATCTACATGACATCGAGAGTTTCTTCATCACATGCTCCGTTGCTTCAGCAAGAAATGGTTCCTTGGCATTAACAAATATTAATTTGTACATAGAAGTACAATCAACCAACAGCCCAAAAAAGAGGGAGGAAAACGAAAATGGAAGAAGAACATCAACACAACATATCATTAAGCACCGACAACAACATCAACATAGAACGACTCGTCGTCTCACCTCTGTCGCGTCGCACCTCCGTGGCTTCGCTCCGCTTTGCGCCTCGCCGTCGAAGCTCCGTTGTCGCAGACTGGGAAAACCACCGAAAGCAAGATGAAAAATGAGTGTGCAACAGAGGGAGACGAGAAGGAAATGGGGCCGAAGAGAGGGAGAAAACAAGATCCACATCTCTCAAGTGAGACAGAGAACAAGAGGCGACTATGAGGATTAAGAGGAGGCGACAGAGGGAGAGAGAAAAGAGAAGGAAATATTTTTATTGTAATGTTTTAATATGAAAGGGTTTCTTTTTTTTTGTTTATAAAAAAAAAATCAATGTAACCGAGAGTTTCTTGAAGATAAATATTTCACTCTTACAAATTATTCATCCATTTGATACGAATTATTCTTTCAATTTTAGTTGACAGGTTTTTTTTACCGTTGCCCATCAAAAGAATTGATTGAATGCTTGAAAATAAATAAATGTACAACATGTATCACTAGTCATGTCTTGGTGCTGTTGTGAGTAAGGAAAAAAAAATCATTAGGTGAAAATCACTATAAATGTAAATGTAGGTTCAATTCATGTCATTTTATACACAATTTCTCAATTCTTACTTTTATTTATTGTTATTATTAAACCTCAATCTTCTTTATTATCTTTAAAATGGATCTCAATCTCCAATATTATTATAATTTTTTGCAAAAATCAATCAACCTCTATGGGTGAAAATTTTAAAAATATAGAGTCATTTTCATCTCAAAATGTTTAGAGTACTGACAAATTCGTTCCCGAAAGATTAAAATTTAAATTTTAATCCTCGAAAGTGAAAAAAGTACGATAAATTCATCTATTTGTTAACTTTTATTCGTTACCGAAAGAACTTATGTGACACAATCAAGAAAGAAAATGACTATTTATTCAAAATAAAGAGTCTACGTGACACAATTAAGGACGAAAATGATTATTTACTTAAAATATAATTTAATCTTCATCTCCTAATCGTTGCAAGCATAACAAGCCATTAAAAAAATAAGGAAGCAAGCATACGTTATTACAAACATAATATTGACTAATCAATGTAATATGTTTGTTGCTTTGACAATATTAGGTAGTAACAAAATCAAGTTTGATCTCATTCTTTTGTAAGGATTAACATAATAGATGTCATTTTTTATTGAGTTATTGTCACATTAGAAATTTAAGAGCAATAGACAAATTATGTTTATTATTATGTTTGTTCTAAATTATGTTTGTTTTCTATTTTTTTCAAGTGATTATTGTAATGTTATGCTTGCAACAATTAAAAAAAGGAGGGAGGAAAGATAAAAATTTAATTATATTTTGGATAAATAGTTATTTTCATCCCTAAATGTGTAGAGCGTTAACAAATTCATCCATGAATGTGTCAGATATGTTCTTTCATTAACCAAAATAGAAGAAAGTTAATAAATGGATAGATTTCTCACACTTTTTTCACTTCTAGGGACTAAAATTTAAATTTTCATGTTTCCGAAAACAAATTTGTCAGCGATCTATACATTCTCGAACAAAAAAATGACTATTTACTCAAATTTTAAAATCCCCAACCCAGTGGTCATGTACAACATTATATGTATCCACCATTTCCAACCAATCCCAACATGTGTCATAGGCTTTCATCATCTAATAAGGAGCCCCTTACCTCTACCAATGACAATTCTCAAAATCTATCATTTTTTATGTATCCCCCACCCCCAACGAACTAAAATATGTGTTGTAGGCCTCCGTCAACCCAAACACCGCAATGAAATGCTTACAAAAATTTGCATCAGACATCTGTGTAATATTTGGAGACGAGTACATGAGGAGACCGAATAACCAAGACACTGAAAGACTAC
Source organism: Glycine soja (assembly GCF_004193775.1). Classification (NCBI taxonomy): domain Eukaryota; kingdom Viridiplantae; phylum Streptophyta; class Magnoliopsida; order Fabales; family Fabaceae; genus Glycine; species Glycine soja. The sequence continues at coordinate 14,923,948 of NC_041009.1, read as the reverse complement.
TACAAACGGGAGCGACACTTGATTTTCCAAGTATGTTAGATTTCATTGATTGTATGCACCGAGAGTGAAAAAATTGTTCAGTTATGGGTAAAGATCAATTTTGTATAAGTAATCATGGTAACCCAACAATGATTCTTAAAATCGTTGCGTCACAATACATATGAACTTTGACATGCATTTTTGGTCAAGAATGTATGTCAGAGTCCACATGTCTTATGAAGCAACGACTTATTGTGTATTTTTTATTATTTTTAAATTATTATAAAAAAATGAATTGGGTAAATTTTCATTAATTTTAATATTTTTATTATAAGTAATAATAAAAAATTAAATTTATTATTTTATTTCAACCATACAATGAATGTAAAAATTGTGAGTTTTTTTTTTTATCAATAAAATATTATGAGTTTATAGGAATGACATGAGTCACATGAGGTGATGGATCAATATCAACTCCATCGTGGAAATCGAAAAAAAAAATAATGAAGGAGAAAAACGTTAAACAAGCTGCCACTCACCGACCATAACGGCATAACCAACAAACCATAACAGAAGAAGGAAGAGTGAGTTGCGAGTTTGCGTGGTCAGGGTCAAGGATGGGTCCCAGTATCTTTTCCTCCCATGCTCATTCTCACCGTCTCCCCTATGCAGCAAATCTTAACCCTAATTCCTCTCTTCTCCGTCGACGCGCACAATTCATCAGCTTCGCCTCCAATTCTTCTCCACCTCAGCCTCGGCCTCAGGGAGGGTTCAAAGACGACGAGGCCACCGCCAAGAAATCGTTTGCGGTGTCGACCGGCGAGCTGTTTCTAGGGCTGGCGGCGCGGCTGATTAAGAGCCGAAACAGGGGAAGCAGCCTCGCAGAAGAAGATTCGCGTTCAGTGGCCATGTTTGAGGAGAGAATCGAGGCGGCGGCGGTGGTGGTGGAGGACGAGATTGATCCCGACGTGGTTTGGGAGCAAAGAGTGAAAGATGTCGAGGCGGAGCGCAATAGGTACCGCCGCGTCGTCACCACCCCTGGCTTCAGCTTCTCTGCCGCTGGACTTCTCTTCCCTTACCATCTCGGTGTCGCACAATTTCTCATTCAAAATGGTTACATTAAGGTCATTCTCTATTTATTTTTTTCTTTTTGATCACTTATTACTGGGGAGATATAAGGTTGGTTGAGTGGGTAAGAAGGAACGGAAGGAGGTAAAGTTTGCGGTTTTGATCTTCCCACTAACATAAAAAACTAACAAACTAACAATTAACATTTGTCCATAAAAAAGTATCGCTTATTACTGGATTGATATACTAATGAGAGTGACGAGCATGTGCATGTGCAGGAAACAACACCGTTAGCCGGTTCCTCAGCTGGAGCTATAGTTTGTGCTGTGATTGCTTCCGGAGCTAGTATGGAAGAAGCCTTGAATGCTACTAAAATATTGGCTGAAGATTGCCGCAATCAGGGGACTGCATTTCGGCTTGGGGTATGCCTCTTTTCTCAAACTAGTGTCTGATTCTTTGTCTCGGTTAACCAATATTTGCTGCAAGCTTTTATAAGCCTTACACTGATCTTTCTCTTGATATGTGTATTATGCGCTTCTCTAGTTTTCAAAAAACTCAACACTTGTTCTTGCGCTGTAAGGCATCCTCCTCTATATGAAAATAGTTTGTTTGAGATGCTTGGCGAGCAGCAGGTGTACCCATTCACTTGGGAGCAATGTACAATCTATGCATATCTTTGGTGCATTTGGTTCACATCAAATTATTATTGGATAGCATTGTGTATAACTGTATATGGCCTCTCAAATGTGTTCAGCATCTGATAACTTTTTAAGAGTGTGCTTGTCTTTTTCCTATGCTTAGGTGATCCTTTATCCTATTTTCTTTTGTACTTTCCCTGCTCTCCTTCTAATAGTATATATTGTTGCAAAAGATTAAATATGAATTCTCTTAGCATCATCCCTCAAAGTAGTCCAGAATTCAGATCATGTTTAGCTGATAATGTTCCAGTTATAGGTTGCAAACACAGAACCTTGGTACTCATGCTTTTAATCTAAGACAGTGCTGTCTATAACTACAAGTGTGTTAGATAAAATCCTGTTAATCAGTTGTTGGCTTGGTCTGTTATAGACATATGTAGTCTCATTTTGGATAAAGTGTGAATTTTACCGTTGAATATGATAACAATTAGAGCTGTCATGAATCAACTATTGCAAAAGTTTGAGTTATTGATGGAAGGCATATGAATGGTTTTATATTACATTTCTAACATAATCCCCCTGCTCTGGGCCCAGGCTAGAAGCATGGACTATGCACGAGTTCTCTGATAACATGTCATGAGTCAAATAACCCAAAAGCTTAAGCTATTAGATACAAAACACTCGAGAGCATTACATCTCTAACAAGAACCATTGAGGCAGATAAGTGACAAATGAAATAATACTGCTGTGAATTTGGAGACCAAAAGAAAATCTGATAGTTAGGATTTGGCTGGTACTAGGTTATGATGAATGATAACCCTGATTCCTTTTGCCTTTAGAGCTATGCCGCTTTCTTTGGATACAGTTGGAATTTTGGATTTATAAAGTATCTGTTAGAAAGTGGTAAAAGACCAAGTCGCTTCAGCATTTTTACCACGCGCGCGCGCGCACACACACACACACACACACATATATATATATATATATATATATATATATATATATATATTTGTCTATGGGATATATCTGTTAATGAGACTTTTTTTAAATTGACATAGGAGTTTTTGAAATCGAAATGAGAGATTGTGAGATGTGCAGCCAGTGACCTGTGAAAATGTAACAAAATAATTATCTTTGATGGAAAGCTGTGATTTTCTTTTATTGTTATATTGTGCTTAGGAAACCTTTTTTGAAGTTCAAATCTAACCTTTTTTGGTTCAATTTTTTCTCTGCACAGGCTGTTCTACGTGATATTCTTGACAAGTTTTTGCCTGATGATGTTCATATAAGATCTAATGGAAGAGTTCGAGGTAATACTGGATGTTCAGCGCCTCAGTTATTTTTGTCATAGAACTGTCTTGTGCAAAGCACAAAACTGGAAATTATTCTCTTATTTCTCTTGGACTAGTAGAAATAACACATGCTGAACTAGAAAAAATATAGTGTGTAGTTGTCTGCAACAATTTATAATTAACAATTAAATCATTAAATTACATTTATAACTCTAGTTGATTATATGATTGGAAGAAAATAAGGATTTTTTATTTTAACTTCTAGTCCAAAAAGTAAAGTTGGGAAATGACCTAAGAGTTCTTATTATTAGTAGTGAAATTTTTTTCGTCATGTTGTACCTCAACTATGTACTGTCTGTCGCAGTTGCTGTGACACAGCTTCTTTGGAGACCCAGGGGTTTGTTGGTAGATCAGTTTGATTCCAAGGAAGATCTCATCAATGCAGTTTTTACCTCTTCCTTTATTCCAGGGTGATTTGTTAGTATACTATATTTCATTGGTTGCACGCGATTATTTTACTTGTTATAAATTTTTAAATAAATTTAAAACTTACTTATACTCCAGATATCTTGCACCAAGGCCAGCAACAATGTTTCGTAATCGACTATGCATTGATGGTGGTTTGACATTGTTTATGCCACCGACATCTGCTGCACAAACGGTATTTTTGTTATTTATTAATTTGACTATTGATTATCTGTTGAAACCTCCATTTAAGTGCACTGGGAGGTTTATAATATGATTATGGTTTTGTACTTTCTATTCATTTTTGCTTAAATGTACGTTCTATTATTTTACTTATATGATTATGAGATACAGATCTGAGGGAATTTTTTTCCTTGGAAGACATTTTTTATTTTCCAGTGAAAAACATCTATCCAGGCCAAACTCAGAAATCATTCTGGTTTGCAAGGAAAAGATGTGCATTGCATGCACTACTTGCTTGGTCACTTCTTGTGAGGTGTCATACAAAGATTGGGATGGTTAGTAATATTCCCATATGGCATTTTTGTTTGGATACAAAGAGAAAATAAGAGGAAAGATAATGAAGAGAAGAGAAAATGAAAAGTGATAGAAAAATGATCATGTTAAATGACATATAAATCTTTACAATGTAAAAAAATATAATTGGGAAAGCAGTATATTTGTCATTTCATCAACTTTTCTCTTCACAACCAATGCTTCTCACTTGTCCAGGGAAGAAAATATTTTAATGTGAGTTCCACATTATTTTTTTCCCCTTTCCATGCTATTTTTTTCCCATTCTAAAAGAGTGAAGTTGCACTGAGGAGGGCATTCTTACTCTTCAGTTTTTCTCCGTTCAACACTTTTATCGTTCCAAATGATGACTTAATTAGATAATCTGCCAATAATTTATTATAGTTTAAACTAGAAGGTGGGCAATGTCATTTTAGGCTATTCATTTTTTAAGGTACTTTCCAGTTTCAGAATGAACCTTAGACATTTTCCTCTGTCTATTATCTGTTTGAATGTGCTTCAAATACTTGAAACCCCATGATCTCTATTCAATATAACTAATTTTAGGATTTAAGATAACATGATGGCTAAGAAAATGGATTCTGACTTTCTCTGATCATCTGAGAAGATACAAAAAGTTAAAAGAGCATTCTGGATAGGTGAACTTAGGCCGGTTTGAGTGGATGACATAATTTAAAATAATTATGCACTCTGTTATGTTTCAATTCAGATGTGACTAAATAGATATGATTTATCATGTTTATATATTGTCTCATTTCAACCTCAATGAGTATTTACCACTTTCACAGGTTCGTGTTTGTGCTTTTCCAGCAAGTCGATTGGGATTGCAAGGGATAGGAATTAGTCCAGACTGCAATCCTGAAAACGTGTGTAGCCCACGACAGGTAACCCTGCATTCTGTGAAAACATAATAATTTTCTTAAGGGTAAGTAGATGAATATTCTGCATGAAATCATTGCAGTTTTTCAACTGGGCACTTGAACCAGCAGAAGATGCAATTCTTGACCGACTCTTTGAGCTTGGATATCTAGATGCCGCTGTCTGGGCAAAGGAAAACCCAGTTGAAGTAATCGTTCAAGATGATAGTCCTGCGTTTGGAAATGGCAATGCAAAATAGATTAATGATATAATGAACTACACATAGATAGTTCATTGTGCTGATTAAAGATGCATGAGGAAACTACAGACCATTGAATCAACGATGTTTCCTTGGAATGGAGCATCAATTAGGAAAAATTCACGGGGAGAAGTCCATAATTAATCTCGTTTATTCATATTTATTGTACATTGCAATAGAATTAGAGGAAAGAAAAGAAAGAAAGAAAAAAGTTGAGAGGTAATATATTTAAAATTTACTAGCCAGAAGGTTCATGTTGTTGGAAATTTATAGTGAATTATAAATAGAATTTGTAGCTAGTTTTCCTGTGAATGACAAAGTTATGATAATTTAATTTGTCGAATGTGATGTTTTTGTGTTATTAAAGGCAGAGAATTTCACCTGGTTTTTTAAAATCTTAAAAGTTATTTTAAAGTTAAAATTAAAAATTAGTTTAAATTTTGGTATTGTGACTTGCATATGTGGATTTGGAATAAAGAATAGAGAAAACAGAAAGTCACTCAATACAATTGGATGTAATTATTACTGAAAATATTGAAACTATCCTACAAAAATCCAAATCAAATAATAAAATAATCCTAAATTATTGCAGACCCAAAATTCATAATTGATTAACAAAAATATTCTAAACTATTACAAGTCTAATTTAGATCTTATCGAAGTCCATGTACGTTAACACCAAGTTGTAATTAGGTCTTACTGTACTTTGTAATGGTCCAAAATGCTCTATTTAGTTTTCTAAATAGGTTCAATCGACTAGACTTAACCACACCCGTTAACATCGTCTGACTGAATTTGTACAAAAACGTCAACATTGGCAAAACATGGTACAACAAGAGCATGCCATAAATCACCATGTTTAGAAATTCATCTTATGGCTAGATATTTGATTACTTTATAATTATATACCAACATCAACAACAATGGCAGATTAAATTTGTTTGCTATATATGCCGAGACAGGAATTATACAAGTTTCCAGTTCCCATGCATTATACCACGCTCTTTAATAATTATTAACGATGCTGCATATATATAGTCTCTTCTATAAAATAAAAAATATTCACATTAAAGATTATAGGAAAACATAATTTTTTTTTTATAAATTACATAACTTTTCGTTTCTTAATAATTTTTTTATTCTTTTAGTTCCTTAACTAATGTCCTTAGGACATTGATTAACATTTTTCACCCTACAAAGCTAAGTTTCCATATAGTTTCACATGAATTTTCAGTGCAAATTAAGCATAAGTCTTGTACAAATTAATATATATTACTACATGTAAACTTGTGTAGACAAAACCAACAAGGTTGAATTGAAAGTGTTTTTATCTTTATTGCAACATAAGCGCCCACCATATCAACAACGCTGATGCACCTTCTTTCTACAAAAAGCCGTTCTTAAATTCAAAATGCAATTATAGAAAACTTTGTTGTTTCTTCCTCATTTCTCTTATATTACAATTTGCAACCTAGCTATAGCTATCCCTAGCTACTTCAGTAAACTTATAAGCTACAATTTTCCATTTAATTTCCCTGTGCTTAATTTTCCTTTGCTCTCTAGGGTTTCTCAGAGGCCTTGTTCCATAGACATTTTGGCATTCTGTCCACTCCAATATTGGTGATCATGATAGCTATTTGGAGGTGGTCAGTATGCCTCTGAGAAACCTTCTTTGAGGGTTCAACCATGTAATGTAAATTATATACATTAATTGTAGCATCTTCTTCCATATCTTGCACTTGAGTCATATATCGAAGTATCAGAATGCCACTCTGGTTCCAAAACAATTGCTTAGACATTTGGATATCTAATATAATGCGTCTTTTTTTTTTTTTTTTTATCTTTTTGCAGCTTCATATTAATCTGAAAGACTGAAACACAATGTTTATCGCTCCTTTCCTTGATGAAAACACTATATCGGAGAAGCAACTTTTTTTTCTTCTCTTTTGGCTGGTTAGACATCATGATTTGAAGGTACTTAAATTGGTTTTCGTTTTTCATTCAAGTGGAGCTAGTGATCTGGGGTGGAAGTCAAGGTTTTAAATATTGGTCACCCTCGCGTTTTAGTTTTTTCATATTTGTTCATATAGCGAGAAATCGCGGTACAGATGCTGCTGATGCGATACCAATTGCAGTTGTGTTGCGGTCATAGATAATTAAAAAAACCTTGATGTTACAGTGTCGTGTACCATTTCTTAAAACCCTTGAAGTCAGGATTCGGAGAAACTTATACATGCAACTTATATATTGGTCATGTTCCAATTGTCTTTAGATAACTATGATTTTATTGTATTGTTTTTGGCTTGTTATGATGGCGAAGCTGTACCTTTTTATATATATACATTTTCAAACTTTAAAGGAATATGGATGATTGCATGTGCCTGTGCCTCCACTTGTTTAATTAACGTCCATTGGCTTTTGAGGGAAGCCATTGAAGCATTGGATTCCTAACTCCTACAAGCATTAGAATTTAGAACTACAGAAATTTTTAGGTAAACACCACAATTCATTTCATCAACAGTATTAATTTAAAACAATGAATCATGAACAATTACATAAATATAAACCTGATATCTAATGTGAAACTACTCCTCTTTGTAATCAAACATATTATAATTGTACGGTACACTGTGTAGTTTACCTGTTATTATAGGTTGTGAACGTTTGTAATTATATTTTTTCAGTCCTTGCATGAATTGTGTTTTATACATAAAAAGTATAATATCAAATTAATGATTTAAGTGGTTACGTGAGCTTTGCTCTTCTTCCTGCCTCCCGAGTCCGTAATTTGTGCATGTCTCTGCATCCACATTTGGTTTAATTTATCTATGCAACCCTCCCTAATAGGCATAAGGCAATGACACAAACCATTCCAAAGCTTTTATTTTCTCACACCTGACACCTCTTCAACAGCAAGTGAATCTCATTTCAAGCAATTTATTTGGCTCAGTTATTAGGGAGAATTTGTTTAAACTTAAAAAAAACTTTAAAATAAACATTTTTTAAAGAATTAAATATGATTTAGTTCTTAAAAAACATAAAATTATTTATTTTAAGTAAAAACAGTTTAGACAAATTAACACATTAAAAAACTATAAAATTACTTATTTTAAAAAATTGCTTATTATATTTTGAAATAAATCGTGTGCCTATTCTCCATGAGCAGAACAAATTGGCATGCTTAAACAATGATATAATCATAAAATGGATGAAATCGGCCGAAAAATATTAGAAGAGAAATATTGTTTTTGTTCCATCCTTTTATATATGAATGTTGCTCATGTTCCTGCAATTCAATGAATTGATCCGTTCATTGGAAAATTATCACCATGCATGTTCTTTTATAATTCTCCTTTCTCATTTAATCTTTTTAAATATTATAAGTTTTTATTTTAATCTCTATAAATATCATGAATTTCACATGTTGGTTCTCCTAAATATCATAAATTTCTCATTATATGTCGCATTTAGAAGGACCAAATTAAAAATTCATAAGAATATTTAAAATAAACAAATGAGAGAGAAAAATATAAAGAATCATTTGAAAAAAAATTAAATAAAAAACTAAATAATGAACACAAACTTTTGAAGAATAAAAAACTTAGCGGAGATTTTTTATTATAAGTTATAGAAATTGAACTGTATACTATGAAGTCTATAACAATCCACACATTCCTTTGTATATAAAAAAAAGAGTTTTTTTAAAAAAAAATAGAATTTAACATAACTAATATACATGTACCAAGAAAAAAAAAACATAACTGATACATGATGAAATAATAAATAACTGAACAAAATTAAAATTCAACAATTTCTATTTTTCAATTAAAATATTTATTGATCTTTAGTTTAAGAATAAAATAGTTTTTGTGCTCGTTAAATTGCATTACTCGAACTCAAAGGAAGTTTATATTCATTCATCTGAGATTTGAGATATTAAATAACTCTTAATTTTATAATGAAATAAAAGAGAAGTTTTAAATATATATTTTTTATTCCGTCAAAAAAATTTTATTGTTGTGAAAAAAAGTAATTTTTTATGCTGAAACAAAAAAAAATACTAATATGTTCTCTGAATTGCATTACTCTAAAGTCAAAGAAAGTTTATATTCATTCAATTGAGATATTAAATGACTCCTAATTTTATGATAAAAGAAAGACAAATTTAAATATAGTATATTTTTTATGCTGTAGCAAAAAATACTATTATCCTCATTGACCAAAAAAAGATATATATTTTTAATTTTGTAACCAAAATAATATTTTTTAATTTTTTTATCTAATTATAGTTTGATTTTTACCTCAAAAACATATATATTAACGCACTGTTTGGAACGGTATCGTTTAGTATTGTTTCAAGAGGAGGAATTACAAAGGGGGAAAAAAGTAAATGACCCTACCACTGTATGAATTCGTTCATTTTAAGCAGAATGGAAAATAAAATTGTGTTTTGTGTAGTTAAAATACCAAACTATTATTATTTTTACGCACTTCATTTTTTTTTATAACGGTTATATATACATATATATTTTTTTCTTTTTTACTTTCTACATAACCACCAATTAAAAGAAAATAATGTTTTTTTTACCTCTCTGTCCTTTTATTTTTTTTTCTCCTATCAAAAACCTAAAAATCATTTCATTTTCTACCTTTTCTTTTCTTGCGTTTCTTTTTATTCTCTTTTACTTCATTTCCTTTTACTTTTTATTTTTCTAAATAAACAAACCATACAATTATGTAAATGTCATTTGAAGGATTAACACGACTTATTATTTTATATTTGCCAAATTAAATTTATTGTCAACTTTTTTTATTTGTCAAATTAAAAATAATTTTATAGAAATCATGTAAAAAAAAATTAAAAAGAGACTAGACGAATTAAACTGCATATTAATTATTTATATATTTAATATGGACAATATTTTGTTTAAAAACTGAATCAAACTGCACAGCAAACAGCTCAATTAAAGTGTATATTAATCTTCCTCATTTATTGTGACCGAAATCAAATCCTTACACATTGGCACAGCATGCTTAGCAAAAACAAATTAAACATGTACGTTGATAATTAATTATACTATCATATAGCATTAACTGCAATTTTCATCCCATTCAAGCTGCAGTGATCTTGATTAGTGCAGATGAAGTAGTTTGGTCCTCGGGCTAGTGCGATGTGATCATTTCCTGACCGATACGTTATTGATCCTTTTGGAGCTCTGCATGAATTATATCCAGCCTCGTCCACTATCACCACATTGTCATACGTGATATAGTAGAATACTGCACGCATGCATAATGAATAATAAAAATTAATGAGGCATGCATGTCTAAGAAAATATAGCATTTCAATTTGCATATATATATATATATATAGAAGAAGAATTACAAATCAAGAACCCTCTTATGTTAAAATTATTATTATAATTTGTTAGAAAAACGTAACAAAATGATGCATGGTATAGGGGTAGTCATGTTAACTGTATAGTTCCAGCCAAATTATTATAATTTTGAAGATATGATGATACCAACCGAGTATATCACCAGTCCTGAAACTCTTTCCATTAGGCCAGGTAGTCATGTTAACTGTATAGTTCCAGCCAAATTCACCACCAACCATATAGGTTTTTGCATGAGCCATCTCAGAGACAGAGTAAAGCACCAACATACACAATAATAGTAGGATACCTCTTCCCTGAGCCATCTTTTAATTGTGCTAAATATAACAACAATTCAGAATGTGGGTGAAAACATATAACTAAGGAAGGGTTTTATAGCTGATTATTAAAATTTGCAATTGCTAGTTACTCTTTTTATTATTTGTTAAAGGCAAAAATGTCTCTTTTTATTTTAATGTAATTTAATTATTTATGTTTTAAATGAGATTTGGAATATATAGTTACTCTTTTTATTTTATCTGTTACACGTGCAGATATTAAAGATTTAGAATAGTTACTCTTTGAGATTTGGAATAATTATTATTGGCACTCTAATTATTATTAATTATTTCTATAAATTAAACTAGTGAATCCTCTTATAGAGGGGAGAGACATTTCAGGAGTTCAAATCCTCCTTATTAGTATTTTTAATAAAACTAGCAAACTAATATTTGTTAATAAAAAAAATACACCTTTACTTGATCTTTTTGCAGAATTGCATTCTTTGTAATCAGCCTCCCACTGCACTGCCACCACGTTGTGGAACACTGGAACAGAGGACAAAAATTAAATACCGCAAGCCAACAACAATAATAAAAAATAAAAACTAGAGAAGTTAATTTGAAAGATTATATATATATATATATATATATATATATATATATATATATATATATATATATATATATATATAATGAAAAAACTAATTATTAAGTCATTTTTATATTGTTACAATATTGTTTTTTACAAAATATTGTGACAATGTTATTTATGTAGAATCACGTCAGAGTTTTATCTCGATAAACTATGCTGATCTTTAATACAAATCTTTATTATTTGACTGTGGAGTACTAATGAAATAGTCTTTTTTAACTCAGTATATTCATATTAAGTTAAAATTGAAAACTACAAAATTACGAAATCATTAAATAAGAAATGAAATATAAAAAAAAATGTAATTTTCAATCAATAATAAAAAGTGCATTCAAGAGAATGTGTATAAAATTGGTTAGGCGGTTGGAAACGGAAGTTTAAGAGTTAAAAGGAAAAATTCCCATTAATATTCTAACAAAAACTAATGATTAACATTGGACTGGTAAATAAAAACACAAAAACTCTATGACTTTGATTGAAGAACAATACCAAAAACATCTAAAAAATTGTAAATAAGGCATCTAATAAACTCTTATGTACCTATAACTATAACAATGTTCACACCGTAAAGTTTGTCGTCGTCTTTAACTAGTTTCTAAATATCCCACTAAAAGATAAAGTCCAAAATATCCAATGCTGTCAGATCCTGGGCTGAGTTGGTGACAAAATACCCATGAGTTTGAATTAATCACAAAAAAGGTGAACTCTTGGAATATTTCAACCATCTTCAATATCTCAATTTAAGCCCAGCTCTTCCTTGAGGTACTTAATTGCCTCTGATACACCGTCCTGGAAGTCGAAGGATCATGTATACAATGCATGACAAAAAAGTAATCACCTACTTAAGAATAGTTATTACCTCAAGCAATATTCTTTCAGCAATTTCTGCTGCCCTTGCTTTAACTGTTGATGATAATGCATCATGGATTGCCAGTGATAGTACACGCGCAGCTTCGTGGATACTCGTGTTATCATTTTTATCAGGCAGCAAATGATTTCTACTGAGTGGTTCAGGTGAAACACCAAGCCAATGCATTCTCTCAGCCCAATAAAACTGATCTAGAATGAAAGGGCATACTACCTGCAATGCAAGTTTATTCCACCATATATAACAACTACATGCAGGCAACAAGCCAACAACACCTGAGGAAGCTTGTTTCAAGATTTCAAGGTTTCAAGCAAGATTCCCAGGGGAACGTGGACTTGAAAATATCATATTCTCAGGTTTGGTGCAAATATTACCTGGAGTATTTGATTCAGAGGAATGTAAAATACTCATAATTATTTTGCTGCTTATTCCCATGGAGAAGGGTATATTGGATTCCCATGGGAATGAAAGTTATTTTCTACAATAACTACCACGCCCCACCTCATTCTCTCACATTTATTTTTTTAACTTTTATTTTTGATTAAATAAATTTTATTTTTTCCTCAATTTACTGGTATCAAACAAGCATGTTCATGGGAATGATGTTCCCAAAAATAATATTCCCGAGCATGTGATTCATGAGAAAAATTTTCTTAACTTAAACAAACGCCCCCTGGGATACATTTAGAAGACATGTATTCTTAAGCCCAAACCAAAACTTTACATGATTTACGAATAAATTTATGCAATAGGAATCATGCAATGAAAAATCTATCTTCGACTTTTAACCTTTCACCAAAATTAAAGACATTACAAATACAGGTAAAGAAACCTGTCAACAATGTTTTTCATACCATACTAATTGCATGTTCCCTAAATAATTGATGTATTACTGAATCTCCAAGCGTACAATTCATCAATTACTGAAGGTCTAAGTGTACAACTACACGCCAGATCATGAAATAGTATATTAGTGTAAAGATGCCAAAACTATAACCGTCATCAATATGTGTGTATCTATATCTGGGTTTATTCAACAAGTTGTCATCCTAACATCCTTCAGTATACAATATCCAAGTATCAGACAGATTTAGTACAAAGCATGTATTTTGCTCTGTATTGTACACCAGGTCAAGGATATATAATAAAAATCCTAGTTATTATTAAAGTGAACCAGACCGGACAAGTCAGTTCAACTGGTTGAACCAGGAATCAGTCAGGTTACTGGTCTAGACAATTTCAAAAGCAATGGAGCAAAAAAAAAAAAAGGTTAAGAACCCAGCCAAGCCGATCAAGATCCTGCCAACACCAGTCAAAACCAAGTAATAACTGGTGATAGAATATCAGTTTGAACCAGTTTTTCAAAAATAAGTGATCTTTTTATTTTTTTCTTAAACCTTTTATTCTGAAGCATGTTTCAAATAACGCAGATCATATATAAGATTTATGTATGAACTATTATTATTTAACTATTAACTATGAAATTTTTATTAATTATAAATTATTTATCTAGTAAGACATGAAATATGATCCTTTTATGGTAATTTAAAATTTCACCTAACTTTTCTCGTAGTTGTATATTAGTTCATTACTTAATATTTTTACATAATATTGAAAATAAATATTTGATTATTATCATCAATTCAGTCCTAGTTCTTCCATGATTTAACTAATGAATAGTGAATTAGTATCTTCACTTATTCAATGACCGCACCGCTAGGTCCATTACAGTTTTAACAATGTTGTTACAAATCATGCAACTGAGTATCTGCATCTAATAATGGATGTATGATAGCAAGGAATTGATAAAGTACCAACCTGTGGTGTGCCTGCCTGTAATGCAGCAGCAGTAGTTCCACTAATTACAGATAGACATTCCATGCAAAAATATATATTAGTAAGCATGTCTCTTGAATGCTTCAATTTAGTGATAATATCAAAAGGCCAGGGGATTAGAATACAAATTCTTCTACCTGCCTCCGTGGTGAATTACAGCAGCACATTTTGGGAAAAGCCAACCATATGGTACGGAACTGTTCACATTATATAAAACCATGTCATTTTTTTAGCATTTTCTTTCATTTCAGAGAATTTCAGAAAAAGAATGTTGATTTTCTGTTAATATTAGAGTAGATAAGAATAAGATCATTAGAAACCATAGCTCTAATTGTAAGTTACACTAAGCTATATCAAAAATCCAAATTTAATTGAATCTCAAAAAATGGATGTCAAATCCAAGTTATTATATTAAAAAGAGGAGCCCCCTTTCCAGCCTAGCTTAAAGTTTGTTGTAGTAAAGTAACTAAAGAAAACTCACCCAGAAAAACACAATAGCCGTCCATTACAAAGAGGGACACAATCGTCACTCCATTTTTTCTGCTCAAATGATGCTTCAGCAGCAATGGTACGGACTATTGATTCTAAGGGTTCATATCTTGCTGTAAATAGAATAAATCTGTAATTTGTGGTGCTCAGGACAGTCTGAAGAACACAAATAAATGCATAAGGGTTTTTTAAAAAACCCATGCTGCAAGTGAATAAGAAAAATATCAGTTAAAATAATATATAATTGCAATGACTAAGGGTGTGTTTGAATCACCATTCCGTCATGTTGAACACCAATCCAATGTGAGAGGAGGATTGGGTTCAATGTGCATTGGAAAGTGGGATTTGGCTAAAAGAAACACACTCTCTAATCTCTATCAACAGCTCTACTGTGTTACAAGATTGATGACAAAATTGTAGCAAGTGGTACCTTCCAATAGAACTCAGTCCAATAAAAATTGGTGTAGTCTTTATAAAGTTTTGCAACTCTAAATGACTGGGACACAAGTCATCTGATGAATCATGTAATGAAATTTTTCTGCATTTCTTACAAGTAAACTGCCATTCAATAGGGAGGAACCAAAATCCACAGACTAGCACTTTCGATGGCCAATATTCTGTCAACGCACTAAAATTAATCAGGTAATGAAACTAAAAGTCTGAAAGCAAGTGTACTAGAGAAATCATACTCCAAGTAAGAAATCAAATATTGCTAAAAACATCCAACATGTAATGTCTAAGTCATCATTCATGAATAGAGAAACAGACTTCAGTACATACCCACTAACCATGACTTCAAAAAGCTTTCTTACCAACAAAATCAAAAGCAAAGAAATTTTAGTTAATTCGATAGGAACAAAAATTTACAAGATATTTTTTTAGACACAGTATATGTCCAATGTCTCAATACATTCTCTATTTTTATTCTTCCAATTTCACTCCTACATAAGAGATTTTAGACAATGATTACAGAAAGCCATTGCTCAATGTGCCACAAATTTGGAGCAAAGAGACATTTGAATGTGACAACATAAATTGAGAAACATTTAATTGAAGCACTACTCGTCACCCCTCAGTATGTTACCGCAACTACTGTATGACATTATCCCAATTTTGTGGTTTAGGAGGATAGTACCTCCAAATGGATAAATAAAAGAAAACAGCATAGATGCACGCAGAAGAGTCTTAATACAAAAGCAAAGTAACTTCAAGTCTAAACAGCCAAAATCATGGAGATAGATATTTAGTGCATGTAGTTATGTAGTTAAAGAAATGATTATAAGAAAGACAAATAAACAAACATACCAGGACATTCAACTACTTCTTTACTAAAACCATACCTGTAGAACAATACACAGAAATAGTAATAGAAATCAGAACTAATATTGCATATCAATTCAAAAGATCAAGTTTATACATCAGTTGCCCTTTTGTTGGATCTAAACAACTTTTAGTAGTCACATACAAAGAGAAACAGTAGTATTTTTTATACATAACAAAAAATACCTTAAAGCCTTGTCTTAGTAACTTGTAGAGCCTAAAATACATCATTGGGTTAAATAAGTTTTTAGTTCCTGTCAAATTTCAGATTGAGTTTTGGTCCCTCTAAAAAATTTTGTCCATTTTTAGTCCCTTGTTTATTTTTATTGCTCATAATTAGTCCATATGAGGTTAAACATTTGCCCTTTTGTTGCCCATTATTAGTCCCTCTGAGGGACTAGTTATTAGCAATAAAAATAAACAAGGGACTAAAAATTTATTTAACACTACATCATTTCAAAACCCAATGCAACTTAGATTTAGTTTAGCACACATAACACAGGGATATTCAAGCAACAATGCCAAAAGAACATCAATATGAAGTTTGATCCAGTGAGTTCTGTAAGAGAATTGCATTATATATATATATATATATATATTGAAAACGTCTTTCACATTTAGAATCCGTTACTTACATCACAAGTGGAGATTGTGGTCTATCATGCCAAGTAGGAATACCTGTTACTGGATCCTGAAATCAACAAAAAAAATGCCTGGGTGAATCTAAAAGAATGAGGGTGCCCCATACTAGCAAGGGTACATGTACATGTCTATAGCAACCTAACTCAGGTTGCACAAACATTGTTTGAAACACAGAGTAGTAGGCATAGAAATTGTTTTTTCTAAATTCAGCAAAAAAGAGTGTAGGAAACACTAACAGTAAAAGGACATGGACTAAGATGCAAGACATCATTTCTCCATGATCCCCAATTTTCTGTGAAAAGGGGCCACATCCAATGAATAACATCCTTCCAGCAGACCTATAGGAAATCAAGATGATTAAAAAATGCAAAAAAAAAAAATGACAAATCAATACATAAGTGCCAGTTCTTGATATAAGATATTATAGTTGTTAGTAGTGGGCATGGGTTTCTGCCAGTCTTGACATAATTAGTAGTATATGAGTGCATTAGATTATTGTATTTGTGTGTAGCATCCTAATCATCAATGTTAGCCGTCATTCTTTATCTTCCCCTTTCCCTATCTAAATCCCAAGTTCCTGACCTTAATTTAACTACAGCAACTGAGAATATTACTCTTTTATCTTTATTTTACACCATGGTTGTATGGTTAATAGTAACTAGGAAAATAAACAAAAACACTTGACACAGCATCTTTCCAAACTGAAAACATTAGAATATAATAAAAATAAAGAAATACCTTACCAGAAGGAGCATCAATGAGGTATTTATACAAAAGAGGAAGCTCTATTTGGAATTGGCTTTCAAATGTTGCAGGTGCACTGCACAATAAATCAATGATCAAATTATCAAAATGAGTTGTAGCATCCAAAACTATATAGCCAATCATCAATTGGATATGACATTTTACATTCAGCTATCTAGAGAGAATAATTTTTTATGTAAAGCATATTGTATTTCTTCCGAAAAAGGAAAGACATTGAGCAACACATATGCTAACCAATGCAATGCAAACAACTTACAAAAGTTTTTCATTTGAACATTGCAATTCAGTTTTCTTCACCTACAAAATAGAGTTGTATATATTGTGCCTATACTAGCACTCTAATTAAAATTTAAAAGTTCAGAGGTGAAACTAATAAATAATTCAAGATAACTTTGTCAATCAATACCAATTGGGTACGTTTTCTAATTTTCAAAATATACATGTTTTATTATTATGGCAACCTCAATAATCTGAGCTCTAAATGTTAGGAGAAGTTCAAGATCATTGATGCTCTTACAAAACTGTAATTGCTCACCACAAAACAAGCATAGATGTATCCAAATTCCAGAATGTTTGATATCATACATGATGGTGATGAACTTACCTGTATGGAACAACATAAGGAGCAGCTACAATGCAACGGACACAAAAACTTTCTGCAAGGCTCCACCCTTCCTAAACCATCAAGAAAATCTGTTCAATTACCAGATCACCTTTAGAAAATGTCGGTTGATTCTTTTTTCAATTCCAGTAGTATTAAATGTCTCATTGTTTCCTTGAACACAAACAATTCTATATAAACTATTCCGCACTCCCGATGCAGCAATGAGCGATAAGAACATTTTTTATAAACCAATTGTCGTTAACAAGTTTTAGCTCAATTAAACCCGTCCCCCAATTATGTGAGAAACTTGTCAAAATTCAAAAAGATTTATCTTGATACAGTTTTCAACTTAGAATACCAAAGCAAAAAAGTTTATCACGATAAGATCACCGTCCAAGCCTGGGCCATCTCCAAATATCCTTTCAATTAAAGCATAGCATTCTTGTCTAAGATCTCTTGTAACTTTCTTTTTCTGCAAGAAAAAAGATGACTCTGCTTTCCCTGATATTAGAAGACCCATTAGAAATATATATTCTCCCCTCACAATAGCAGTCCAGTTTTCATAATTAGAACCAAATTGATTGTTCAAACCTTCAGTATCATTATTCTGATCGGCACATAGAACTGGGGGTGATGAAACTGGGCAATATTGAACATGTTTTTCAGCCAAGTGAGTACTCAAGCTCTGAAAGGAAATATTTTGTTTTAAGTGTCAGTTATTAACAGTAAGGAAAGCACATTTCATGTTTTTAGAAATACATAATTTTAACATCATTGTCACAGTCACAGCAATAAAAACCCATTTCTTTCTATTGAAATTTTACGGATGACTTACTGCCAAACAGTTAAGCAAACCACCATGACTGCCAAATGTAAGAGGATTGCGGTGATTGGTGAATGAGAAACCACAACCACAAGAATCCATTACTAAAAAGTATTGTGAAAAATGATGTTCCATCGAGTACTAAAGGCTATGAAAGGTATCCAGAATGATCCAAAAACTAATATAATGCTCGTTTAGACTTAAGTTGGCATTTGGTAGGGGAGAAGTTTTGAGTTTCCCAGGAATCTTCGGTTGGGAATCTTAGTTTCCCATGTTTGGTATCCATTTTAAAAAAGTAAGATTTCTAGAAAACAATGTTTCCCGAGAATGTTTTTTAATAAATTTCCCACGAAAACTTTCCCGTGGGGGGGGGGGGTTTGGGAATCTATTCATGATTCCCAGGCATGAAAAACTTTCTCCCCTACTAAACCCCCCCTAAGGTAAATGTTTAAAATGCAAACCTCGTGTGCTGAGTGAGTTATTAGCATCACATCATACTGTTTCTGGTCACGAGCAAAAGCTGCAGCAATGGCCTGCAATCAACAACAATGCAATGCAAACTTTAGCAAGCAAGACTTTTAAAGCCAATCTAACTATAAAATAAAATAAGGGCAACTAGAAATCTCAAACCAAATCACATCATCAATGTACTATACAAGCTGATAAGACAATTTGTTTCTGTACTCAAGAATTTCATGAACAATACATTGAGGAATACTAGTCCAAAATTTTACCAACTATCAAAAAGTGCATCTTCGCATATAAAATTAGAGGGAAAAAGAGTTTAGCTAAAATTAAGCAGTAAAAAAAATCTCAACACTTGTGGTGGTAATTGTAAGCATCACCCTTATCCTATTCCTATGTTGTGCAACAGAAATAAGTTTAGGAAAGAGAGTACTGAGAAGTAAGAAAGGAGAAAAACTGACTGCAAGAGGGTAGACATCGCCTTTAGTGCCGAAGGCCATGAACACTGCTTTCGGCTTCCTTCTCTCCATTTTCCTCTGTTCCAAATGATACCGCACTTCCTACTTCCTAGGTTCCTTCTATTGAAAATTTTCAATTATTTTATTTTAGAACCGCAACAACAACACTAAATAGTTAAATTCGCCATAGAATGTGATGCCATAACAAATGGGTCTCCAAAAAATAAAAAAAATATAATTTATGAATTTTTTTTATATTTATTAACTAAATTTGAATTTTTTATACATATCACCTCATACTTTCAAGATAAATTTAACTTGTTTGTTGTACAGAACCATTGAAACTTCTCAATTTGTTAAGTTATATATATAGAAAAAAAGTTGTTTGTAAAATAATTATCTCATTGGAGTCTTTATAATTTCAATAAGTTTTGAATTTAAAATAAATATTTTTAGAAATATTAAAATCTAACTAAATATATTTTTAAATCAATCATAAATAACATTTCTGATTATAGTATTCTTTAAAATATGATTCTTAGAAATACAAAATTATACTTCGAAGCAAATCTCACCTTGCCAACACTGTTATTCTAGTGTAAAAAACTAAGGAAATCAGATAGACCGAAATCGTCAAAATCAACTCTTAAAGTATTAAAGTAAGATTCGGTTTAAGTATCTCAAAAACATTATTAATTTTGATATTTTCGTTTTTCAAGTAGTTTTAGAATATTATATATTCAATAATTTAGAAAGACAAGTTTAATGCATGAATTAATCAGAGGAGCATTAGGCTTTCATTTTTTCTTAACTAAGTTTTTCTGGTAATGCTAACCATCCAACAATTTATTTTAAAAGAACTTAAAACGAATGCGGTTGGATATTAATTTATTATTACATTTTATCCTTATTACCTATTGGTATTTTCCTTCACACAAAAAAAGCTATTGGTTTTTGGTTTTAAGAGCATGTTGTCAAGGGCAAATATAAATATTAATAATCGAAAACCATGAACATGTTAAAAATTGAATTTATAAATAGGTTTTAATTAAAAAATTATAAAGTAGAAATTGGTTTAGTTTCGTTATTCTTGTATATTTCAGTTGATTACAAGTCAAACATAATTTATTTATTTTTATTTAGTGTATGATTCCTAAAGTATAATATAAAATACACTATTTCTGTCAATATATATATATATATATATATATATATATATATATATATATATATAATACACTGGTTTTTTTAAGTGTGCATTGCCAGCAATAGCATGTACGCCATCAAGAGAACGGACTTGTGGTTTCAGTTTACACTTGTAAGAAAGGCAGAGAAATTTTGGTATATAACTCGTCGACACGTCAATATGATAATAGTTCCATCAAAGTTTTAAGAACCCACCATCGTGATATTGCTGCGATATCATAAACACGACAAGACAAAACCGCATCTGATATTTAATCAACATATAAAATTGGCATCAAATGTGAGATTGTATGTAATTTTTACATTTCTCACTTTTTTGTTTATCTTTGTTGTATATATACATTTTAGAAATACACCCTAAACATTTTTATGGTTCCTTTTTTTTTATTGTGGCGCATTTTTATTGTTCATAAAAAATAATACATCATCCTGATCCGTGTACTAAAGATGACCTTATCCTCCATTCTTCATGTCATTGTTGTTCTTCCATTCTTCCTCTGTTTGAACATGTTGCGACTCATAAAGTGTTGTGTACTTGTTTTTTAAAATTGTTTCTTTACTACTTCATGGGTTATGACTTATGAATATCATGCATGACATTTATGGAATATGGATTGTGAATATGCATTTTGAATTTCGCAAAATCCTACATTCAATTTACTAGCATTTTCAATTTTTACTTCCCTTTCCAATGTAAGATAAAATCCCGTTGTTAACAACTTTGCTATTAGTCGGTATGAGTCTCAGACTAATTCTATTTCAAACTATGCATCCAAAATTCCCAACAGTAACTTCAATCAACAGAAAATTACTTATATTCGAAACCATTTGCAAGCAAAGCACGCTACAGATATAATGAGCAAAACTATATCAAGTATCAATGAAAATGGGACCAGAATTTCGGTGCCGGTGGGGCTTGTTAACTCTCACTTTTCAACTTTCAAAATAAAAAATGCAAGGGTAAACCAAAAGAAAAAAGTATTAATTTATGGAAAATAAAATGTGGCAGAAAGAACACATAATCATGTACTCTGCCTGATATGTATGCCTATGAATGCTTTTGGCTTTTACCATTTCTGTGTATGTTTTCCTTAATAATGTTACCTAGCTGTCATTCATTTCTAACAGTTTTTTTCTTGAGATTGGTTGCAATTGTACTTGTCCATGAGCTGCGTCAGTTCATTCTCTAACTCCTTCTCAAGTTCAACCTGCTCTTGCCACTGCTTCTTCTTCAGAGCCAACTTTTTCTCTTCATGAATTTTTTTAATTTTCTCTCTCTCTGCCTCGAATTGCTTCATCTCCTTGTCTTGAGGCTTCAGGAAACTAGAGATATTTTCCACCCTGTTGATAGAAGATGATATATTAGAAAATGCCGAACGCAAAAGAGAATTTTGCTTCAGAAAGAAGATAGATTAGAATATTGCTTGCTAATCACTTAGTTGAGTATTTTACCAAAATGGCAAAAGAAAGCTAAGATATATATGTAGTAAAAGAATGATAATATGAAACATCCTTGGAAATTGGAATAATGCACAATTAGGAAATATTAGGTGTACTTGTCCTCTTTCTCAGAAGATTCTTTGCAGGACTCTTTCACTTTTTCTTGCATTGCCTGCAGCTGTAATTTCACAAACTTATCCTCCTTTGCAGCTATGGCTTGTTGAATGTCTTGGATTTGGCTCTGGAAATTTTTTTCTAGTGCATCCATCTAGAAAACAGTATTTCAAAATGATCATCATTCAGAAAGCTACAACCAGAATCAAGAAAGACAAATTTATAAAATTCCTCCCCAGAAAAGATCACACTAAAAAAGTTGTACAGCAATAAAGGCTTGAGCAGACACCAAAAAAATGGAAGTGAGAAAAACAGGAACAAATAAATGAAGTTGTAAGAATAAGAAAAATAGCCTTATCTTATCGGTTTGGTTTCTCGTAAATATCATATTTTCATAAAGACAGCCACCATTCACCAGCATATATGATTACCCTCAAAACATAAAGCATTATAACCAATTTTATGCATAAAGGCTCTCAATTATATGATAACAATCAGAGCTTCTTCTTGCGAAACCCAATGAGCCCAACAAGAATAACATTAATTTAATTTCATCCTCATAACCTTACCTCCTTGTCCTGTTGGTCAACACGGTTTTTTTCAGTTGTCATGCTTAACTTCTCACTTGATTTACATAAAGAGTCTGCACCGACTTGTGATTTGATTTGTTCTTTGGCTACCATGCTCTTATAATAGTCAAGCTTCCGACTATCATCATTAATATGTTTTATCTTTCTCTCAACCATCTCTTGATATGATCTCATTTCAAACTTCAGTTTTGTCTTTCCTAAAGAATGTAGATGTATCAGCAGCATTCATTTAAAATATTAAACGATTGCCAAAAAAGAGAAGAAACACAAAAATAACACTTAGTTCCCTCTCTTAGAGACAGAAAAAAAAAATATGCCAACTAAGAATTACTAGATTACCAAACTCTTAAGAAATGTAGAGTTGCCATATTCAAGTTCATCATCAATTATTTCAATCAAGTAACAACTGTACAGGGCTGACATACAATAAATACAAAACTGATTAAGAGAGAGGAAAAAATTACCTCCGGAGTGTTTGTTGAAAATATCCAAATCTTCTTTAGAAGCCAAGTAACCATAAAGTTGGCGCTTCCCACCTGGGAGAAATGGATTTTGACAGCAATCCCAAGCTTCCCTATCTCTTCCTTGCTCTTTAAAATGCTTGTGCAGCCGCACAGCTTCTAGATAACCTGCCGTGGTTTCCTCAAAAATTAAAGCACTCATCCCTCGGTGCCCTTGTGGACCATACGAGTGTCGAGCCTTCAATGCAGCATAGTCACTGAAGCAATCGACGAGTTCTTGGTTCCCCATTCCATTCCACTACAATTGAATTCAATGAGGTGAAACTACACATGCATATAACATAAAAGAAATTCAGCAAGTAGCTTCATACTTGATTTAACACATACACACACCCACACACACAGAGAGAACATCAGCAAGTAGCTGCATATTTGATTTAACACATCATATCCAAACTAGAAAATAAGACAATATTATTGTACCTTATTACTTTCGTCCTGCTCATATCTTGTATTCATGATAATAACCATTGGGGGCCAAACTATTTCATGATCCTTGACTTTCTTATCAAGACCCTCCCATATATTGTGGACTTCGCCAACCGTTGTTAATGGAGCTCTTCTCCTGAAACACTCTTCCTCCAAAGTTTCAGCAAACATCCGGTGCAGTCTTGCCCTCGTTGTTTGTATTGTTCTGGAATGATCCAAAAGGGGCTGCAACCCTTTGTACCAATCAATAGCACCAGAACCCCCTTGGCATGCTGGGCAATGCCACTGCCTGTCTAATGAACTTATCTCCTCATTGGTGAGTGCATTTAATTTATCAAAGAAATTCCTGAGCCACTTGCTCTTTTTGCACTGTTCATGGCTTCTCTCCCCGGTATCCAAGTCAATGTTGTCTAAAAAACAATCGTCATCACTATCAAAAACAATATCAGATCCATTGTCTTCACAATGGGGTTCTGGGATTCTCTCATCCTTGCATTCAACATTTTTTAAATCCTTGGATGTAGTTGTATCAACAACATCAACAGATGAATTTAAACATGTCTCTGATGTTGGAGATATTGCTGACTCAGGAGGCAACTTGCTGTCATTCAAAATTCCACTTCCCGTCAAAGCCAGAGCATCTGGAGAATTACTTTTGTCCTGTAGGTTACTGTTGTTAGTCAATCCGTCATTACCCCGCTTCCCCAGCCTCAGCTTCTGAATCACACTTGGAACTTCCCATGCATTTGGTCTAGAATTTTGAGAAAACCAGGATCTTGAAGCACTGCCATCAGAAATGCTCTGTAACTGCCTTGAGTTGTTTACACTGGAGTCAACACTTTGCTGAGAATTGGCTACATTCCAGCTCAGCTTATTGTTTTTGGAACCAGACACTCTATACACACTTGTCAACTTCGGAAATGGATCAGCACCATCATCAGCCATAATTCAATTTTCACCACCTATCTCAGGGAGTTGATACTGTCACTTCGAAGCATAATTATCAATGACACCTCATACAAAGGCAACAAAACAGCTTCCAGTGGTCAAAATATTGAAGCCTCTGGGAATCAGGGAAACAATAAACAAGCAAATGGATGGCTTAATTAAAAAAATACATCTAGCATCAGAAGTTCCAAAGGAATTGGTTTCATAAACAACAATCCTTACCCAAGCTAATTTATATATAAAGTTTGAAAATTGTCATAAGAAACAGTCCAAAAGTTCCAATTCATGTCAATGAAAACAGTTTAATTAATTCATAAACCGAGAGCCAGAGCATTGGATCAATTCAATGATAAAGTGAAAACCTTTCCAGCAACTGTGATGGAAATAGCACAGAGTCAAGAACAAGTTTGATTGATTACCTATCCCTTAATTCTCAATCGTTGTGTTCCTCTTTTTTCTCATTTGGTTGATTAACTACACAAACAATCGTTGTGTTCCTCTTTTTTCAGCCCCAACAAAGGAGCAATCGAGGAACAGAGTTATCTGAGAAAGAGCAAATATCGGGTACATGCATTGAGAATTCATGAAAAGAATCTACTTACCCCTGCCAACAAAAGAAAACAGCAGAAGGAGCAACAGAACAAAGCATTGGTTTATAACAGCATAGCAATAACGCATTCATAAGGCAATTGTACTATTAAGAGTTTTGCATGTGAAAGAAGCAATAAGAATTTAAAAAAACAAAAATCCATGGAATTGGAGAGAGAATGCAGTAGCAGCAGCCATACCCGATAGCAGATGATGGTCCAGAGTCTAGCGTGTAATGTGTATGTGTATCATAATCACACAATAAAAAGTCCCACACGGTACCCGTGAGAGACTCTCTAACAATTACTCTTAAGGGAGTGTGTTTTACTGTTTTAATTTTAAATGAGTGTTTATTTTTATTATGAAAACTAAATGAGAGTGTTATTCTTTAAAGATAGTAAAGTTTTATGAGAAATATTATTAATATACTCCTGATACACTTCTTTAAATATATTATTGGTTAATTAAAAATTGGTGAGTTTCGTGTCATGTTTGATGCCCTTTTTTCAAATTTTAGGGTTTTCAAATTTTAACTAATTAATTAGAGATAATATATTTGAAAAAGTGTGTTACTGGAACTAAACCTTTTATATTCTTTAAAAGATAGTAACGCTTTTAAGATTTTTATTTATTAGGAAAAGATCATGTTTTTTTTAAATAAATCATTGATAATTATATTTATTTAACTTCCTAATTTGTTAAATTAGAATAAATTCTTTTTTAGCTGAAAAAGAAATCTAAAAATTTAATACAAAATTTATTTTACATTAAATAAACTTTAATAACATAAAAATATTATTATTATTCATTTTCATTAAATATATAAATTATTACGTATATCATATTTTAAATCTTTTAAACAATATCTTTAGAAACAATTAAATTAAAAAATAAAATAACAAAATTATAATAAACAACATAAATATTTTTAAAAATCTAATAGCATTGTTTAAATAGTTTATATAATTGTTTATTGTAATATAATATTTTGAAAATTTAATAAATTTAATTTTATTATTAAAATGTTTAATAGAAACATCTAAATAATATTTACTTGATTTGTACTTTATATGTTTGATCAGTTTTATCTTTTTATTTTACGTGTAAAAAAATTCTATTATATTTAAATAACTTAGTATTTTTATGACATTTTCAATTTATTTTTTATATTTTCTATTTAAAAATTAATTAAACATAAACTCTTGTCTTTCTCCAAATCTACTCCTGCTTCCACCATATTCGGTTAAGAGTGGCTCCAAAAATGGGCACTACTCACAGTTTGTGTATTTGCGTATGATAAATATTTGTTTTTATATAGTAGAAATTATAATAAATAAATAAATATAATATATAAATTAAAATTTGAATTTATAGTGAATAATTTAATTTTTAATATAAAGTTATTTTTAACAATTCATATTTTTTAGAAATTATTGAAATTCATTTAGATATAACTAGTTGATAATGTGTGCATACGCATGGGTCGCGTTGATTATATATAGGCATGTTTGAAAAAAAAAATTGTGTGAAAATAATTGATATAAAAATGAATAATAAATTATATGAGAAAAAATGAATCACTTGTAACATAATGAAATAATATAAAAAATACATTAAAAAAATGTTGAGATCAATTTAGAAGATCCTGATTAGTCTAATTACTCTTAATCTATGCTTAATAAAATTCTCAAGCCTTTTAGTTAATATGGAGGTGGTGATTGATGAATATTATATCCAAAACTTCTTAGTTGTAAAGACAAAAATAATCACTAAATGCACAATTATATTGATGGACGTTAGTGACTATTATACTCATGAATCCCCTGCACAAATTTTGTTTAATGAAAATAACTGTGAGCAAAAAAACTAAAAAGAAAGTTAAAATAGCCTCAAAATGACATTTCAAATGTTATTTTGAAATTGAAATTACTTGTTGACATGTATGCTATGAAGATCATGAATGATCATTCCAAAGGTGAATGCATCAACAACAATAATTTTAAACTTCCTTTATTTCCTTCAAAATCAAATGTTGTGTTTGCAATTTGTCAATAACAACTTTGATCCCTAGGTAACAAAAAAAGACTTTAAGTCTTAAGATAATGTTGCAGGTGATATATGGTTGTTATAAGATGCTATGGCCCTTGATTTTTAGTTGTGTAGCATATGTTGAAGCTAACTTTGAATCTCTATAATAGAATAAAATATTAACTACTAATTTAAAATAGCAACAAAATTAACCCAAATTTTCGCTTTTGTATGTATAAATATATGATAGATAGCCAATGATATTATGGACGAAAAATACTTCCAAATCAGATAGACAACTCTTGGGATGATCTTCTCCACCCTAAGAGAAACACAATGACACATTGTTATAAGTAAATTTAAAAAACAAATGACCACTATATAAATGAGCATGTAATTACTTGAATAATTAAATCCCTTAGTTCCTGAGCTGATTGACTGATGATTTCAGTGCATTCATGATCCCAAAAAATTATATTTGCAGTGTCTTGTCCATAAAGTACCTTAATATTCAATTTGTACCTATTAAATTTTTAAAAAGCACAACAGATTTAATGAAATTAACTGTATAAAAAGGTTAAGCCAAAAGCGGTACGAAAAAATAATGGTAACCTTGCAACAAATTTTTCATGGTATGCCTTGCAGTGGCATTTGAATGGTCCATCAGATCATTTTTATTTGAATGGTCCATCAGCGTCATTTTTGTTGTATAAAAAGGTTAAGCCAAAAATGGTACAAAAAAATAATGGTACAACCTTACAACAAATTTTTCATGGTATGCCCCGTAGTGGCATTTGAATGGTCCATCATCATCATTTTTTTTGTTGCATTGCCTACATCCTTGATAATACCAACCTTCCTTCCTAACAATAATCTATAATTTTAGTTTTCATGGTTAATTTGAGACTTGTTGACTTTGTATTTTTTAAAATAAATTAAGCTTGTTAGCAATTAAATAATTAAAAAAACATTTGTTATGTGAATAATGAACAAACATATGTCAATCAATATTTACAGAGTACACAAATCAACGTTTGAAATTTGTCACAAGGATTAAAATTGTAGATTTTTTTTAAAGTGAGGTAAAAAATGTCTCAACTAAAAAAAGATGGACTAAAATTGTAAACTTTTAAAAAGTGGAGATGAAATGTCTCAATTAAAAAATGGGAGGACTAAAATCATAGATTTAAGAGAATAAGAGGATAAAGTTACATTTTAGCCTAATTTTAACCATACCTAAAGCATCAACTAAACATGTAGTAATGAGATTAGACACAAATTTCACAAGACTAAAAAGAAGACAATTTATTTTTTAGAGACTGAAAATAAATATTATCATATTTACATGGACTAAGAACATATGTAACCTTTAAACTATTACTCTCTTGTTAATGATGAATTGATAAATTACTTCAAAATGTTAGTGATGTAGTTATGTTTTTTTGCTGTCAAAATTTTATTAGAAATATTTTAAAAAATGCTTGTAGTTATGTTTTTTTACTGTCAAAATTTTATTAGAAATATTTTAAAAAATGCTTGTATTTATATGTCTTTTTTATTTTGTTATCATCGCTATTTTTTATGACCTAACCTATCAACGCACTTTCTTGGATGCTTAGCAAGTGAACTCATGGCCAAGTAAAATGGATTAGGAATGTCAATGTGGGTCAACTCATCCACTTTTGGTGAGCCAATGATGGATAATTGCTAAAAGTACATTCCCTTATTACTAATATAACTCCTCTTTCCAAGTAGTGAATCCATAAATTTTTTCCAGCTGAATAAAAAAAATAGTCTAATATTTTTGTAGAAAAATATCATATGATTTTCACAAAATACATTATTGTGTAATAAGAAATCCAATTTATTTTATATTTCACCTCTTGTAACTTTCTACATTCATTTAAAAAATATATATCTTACGAGGCAACTGTTATTTTCTATGGTGGCAAACAATTTATTTAACATATTTTAAATGAATAAAAAATTACTTTGTGGGGCAATTGCCCCACTCTTACTAACGTGGATCTGGCTCAGTCTCATGCATTCTTTCTTCGTTAATAACTACTTAAATATCATTGCATAACAACACTCTTCATTTCCCTTATTCGTTTGATTGTTTGGCTCTTTATCCTTCAGCAAGATTCTTCCTTTGTGACACTATTTTCTGTCAAAGTAACAAGTATGTCTCTATTGTTCCTCTTTTCATTTTTCATTCCTTCGTAGTTTATCCCATAAACATATTAGTTATTTTACTTACAAATTTGTACTTTTACTCTTTTGATCATACCATTTATTTTTCAAGAAAATTTGCAATAGAAAATATGTTTGATTAGATTTGGAGTAATTCAAATATCATTGAAGTCTTATTGTTTCTTGGTAGGATTTCTTATAGAAATAAGGGGAATTGATTTGACATATATCCTCATATTTATGTAACTTAATAAATATCAACAATTATTACATTTCTAATCTAACTTTTGAATTTGTTTTTTTGGTGGAATCTTCAGGTTATTGGTTTGAATAATCCATTAGCTTTGTTGATAAATAATCTCGGTCAAACAATCAGATTGATCACCTTTAATAGGATCTTTCAGATATAATTTTTTATCCACAAGACTCAAATCTCATATCTTATTTAAGAAATTTAAATTCAATTCCACTTGAATCAATACACATATTGTCTTAATCAATAGTTTGAGCAAGAAAAGCACATTGCCTTAGTTATTAAATGTTGTGTGAAGCAATGCAACGTTACACAAGCAAAGGCCTTTGCAACTTGCATGGACGTTGAAAAATATTGGATGGTTATTAATGAATAGTGCTTCAAGTCAAATGAGATAACTTTATAAATGAATAATTATTGTAAGATTACGTTTCCTTTACTTGTTATTGATCAACACAAAAAAGAATTGGCCCACATGACATGTTAGTTTGTTTTGTTACCCCAGTCTATTTAGTATCAATGTAAGTCACATTAAGAGGACCTTATTAATTAAATATTAGTATTATAATATTCTTTTAATATTTTTCAATTTTTGGGCCATGAAGATAGTCCTCTGCTAACATATGTTTCTTTTCATTTGTTGTTTTAATTGGTGAACAAAGGCATTCACTCATGAAGAAGAAAGGTCCATGTTCGCATTGCAGAATTAGTTGTAAGTTCTATTTCTGTTGTTGTTGGGGAATTCTGGATTTTATTACATATCTCATTTCAAACCATTTTCTCAATTGAAAGAAAGAAGTATAGACTGATAGTACCTAAAAGTGTTTCCAATTTGTAATGAAAAATTATGATATATTTTGTATTCAAAATATATAATAATAACAATAAATAGAGAAAAATAAATTTGTGTATCAGGATGTGCATTCTTAAAACAATAATTTTTTTTTAATAATATGAAGACTCTACATGTATCCACGTACCGAGATCAATATATCTGTGATCAACTCTAAACTCTAAAGAGCAAACTTTCTTTGTACCTTTTCAAGTCTAAAAATTAGGCTTGAAACTTTATAGTTTGTGTCTGGTACACATTGAGTTTAGGTAGATGCTTAGATACTTCTGTTTATAATGTCAAAGAAATGTGAATTTGGGTATTTTCGAAAAGGTGAAATTTTATT
Organism: Glycine soja; assembly: GCF_004193775.1. Lineage (NCBI taxonomy): Eukaryota > Viridiplantae > Streptophyta > Magnoliopsida > Fabales > Fabaceae > Glycine > Glycine soja. The sequence goes on along the minus strand of NC_041009.1, from coordinate 14,892,789 downwards.
TAAAATAAATTCATATCTCTTTATATTTATATTTAAAAATAAAAATTATTTCATATCTTTTTATCTTAAGAAATTTCCTCATATAAGGTAAAGATAATTCTCAAATAATCATTCGACTACTTACAATAACTAATCACATTCTATCCTTCTCGTGTGTAGCAATAAAATTTTATTCTTATTCTATGAACAACTTTCACATTTATAACATAATACTCTTTGTTTATATCAATTATATTCTTGGTGTTAATAAAAAATATAATAATATTCTAATAAAATATTTATTTGATTAAATTAAATTCTCTAATTTAATTATCAAATAAATTATTTTGTTTTGTAAAGATTGAAATACTTGTTTGTGTGTGATCCCCGTAAATTTAATATTAAACAAATAGTAAATTAATCTATTAATCAAAGTAAGCGTCTAGTATAGTACTCCTTAACGTCCGGATAATATGAAGCAACTTCTTTTACCTTCAAGAACCAATAACCAATAGAAAAATAATGTAATATTTTCTTCCATCATTTACAAGTCAAGGTTAATTTTAGAGTATGGTATTACAGTCAAATTCTAATAAGTTAACACATTATATTTAATCAATAAATAACTTAAGAAACTCTTTTCTTCTTTCATTCAATTGTCCAAATCTAGGTTTTAATTCTATCATAGAGTTTAAACTCATTACCTAGAGTTGATGATTCTTTTTTTATTCATCATTAATTCTACAAGTATTTAATTATATTCAATATCCATTCAACTAGTGTCCTGAGCCATTAAGTGTCTGGAATTAAAATTTAACAAATAACTTACTAATTATTTTGTTAATCTCAAGTCAAAGGAAACTATGATATTTTTTAGAACTTACTATTGATAGATTAAGATAATATTAACCATTAGGAATTCTCAATTAAGTTAGTTTAATTATGATATTTACATGTACATCATCTATATATATATAATTTAATCAATGGGATCTATTAATCTGTATTCAATAAAGATTATTACATATATATTGATCTATCTTGATTATTGAAGTCTTATTCACAATAATCTTACAATTAATAATAATTTATATTAAAATTATAAATGATTTATTTTTCATTATCATAATCTTTATCATGATAATAAATCTCTAATTTTAATTAAGGACTTATCAAATTAATAAAACAATAAATATAATAGTAAAATAAAGAACATTTTTTTACTAAAATTAATAACATCATAAATTAGATCTTGGACATACACATTTTAGTAAAATAAAGATCAATACATATGATATTGACCTTTCCGTTTTGCTGTTATTTGAACAAAAATTATGAAAATTGTTCAATTCTATTTCATATGGTATACTAGTATCATTTAATGTTTTCTCCATAAATGTTTTTATACCATTGATTATTATTTATGGCATATAATTAATTTTACTATTATCTAACACATGATTGATTTTTTCAAAGTTTTCTTTTACTTTGAGATTCTTTCTTAATGCCAGATTTATTTAATAAATTGTATATTAAATTCTCTCTTTTTCTTCTAAAATCTCGATTATTTATATTCTTAAATTATTTATATTTTTAAATGGACTAAAATATAACTTTAGTTTATCTATCTTTCTCTCATTTTGGTTCTTCTAGTTTAAAATAGGGACATTTAATTCTCAATTTTTATAAATAATAGTTTTGCTCCAATTTTTAATTTTTAAAATTTATTTATATTTTTTAATCTGAATTAATAATGTCCATGCTTATCTAATTTAAATATTTTTTGTTTAACTTTTATATATATATATATATATATATATATATATATATATATATAGTGTGTGTGTGTGTGTTTTGGAATTTCAAAGTTACTAGGCAATTGTGGATCAATTTCTTTCTTCCTCTCTCCCATTGACAAATTGAGATCTCTTGTTATCATAATTTGAACAGATACTCCACTTTGGCCTAATGGACCAGCTGATAAACCGGTGTTGTGTAACGCTTGTGGATCAAGATACAAGACAAGAGGACACCTTGACAATTATCTTCCCAAGAATGTCCATCCTCAGCCACACCACAAGAAATTTAAAAATGTAAATAGCGGAGGAAGTAATCTCAATGTTGAGCCTGAGCTTGAGTCCGGCAACCAACTTTTAAACCATGTTTCGCCTAGATCTACAACTAATGGTGACAGCGACAAGTTAACCTTAGATGTCCATCATATATCACCACAAGGTATGTAATCATTTTCATCCTATTTCTATCCTTGATAATCACTTATGATTCCATACACATGTAATGCTGCTAGAAAAAAAAAATTAATGATGAAAATAAAAGACAAAAAAAGTCTCGGATTTTAATGTCTTTAAATAACATTATTTTTCGTTTAAAGTCAGAAGTAACCTTTTTTTCATCTCTAAACTAAGAAGGTATTTGCACGGATCATTCCCGTTGTGATGCATGTTCAAAATACATATGTTCATTACATTATTTTCATTGAAATAAACATAAGTAGCTAATAAAGCTCTCCAAGATGGCAAAAAGAATAATAACAATATTATATGCATTTGCACGGGTCATTCCCGTTGTAACTCACATCTCGTTGATTGGGGATACAAGTTGTACCCACTAGGAGCTTAATTTCTTCGAGGTAGGCACGTTCTTGATAACGATGGTGTGGTCAGGATATTGAGGACATAACTCATATCCTTTTTCTTTGTGGCAAACGCAAAGGCGGTGTGGAGAATTAATGTTGCATTTGGAAGCGCTTTAACCACCATCTCAGCAGGATACGTGGATTGACTGGTTACATTCGTGCATGGACCAGTTTGGGTTGATTACTTTGGAAGGAAAGGAATGAGCATGCATGTGTTTGATCAGAAAGTGCTGAATCCTTTGGCAGAAGAAAATCAGGTTTCGTTACATGCATGTTGATGGTAGCTGATTCGGGCAACCAGGCCCAACTAGGTTTGGTAGGTTGCTTAGAGATTCCTTTGGCAATTGCATCCGTGGCTTTATTGGAGATATTGGGGTTGCAGATAACACAAAGGCTGAGTTTTTAGCTTTGTTGTTCGGTTTGCATATGGCATGGAGATTAATTGCAGTACAATCGTGTACTTTGCTGCTCGGATTCAACTTATGCGTTGGCTATAGGCATAGGATTGGAATGTTCAACTCCAACATACTTTGAGGAAAGGAAATTAATGTTTGTGCTGATTTCCGGGCAAAAATGGGTCTGAATTCTGGTAGTGCGTTATTAGAATTGGAGTGCCCTCCTAACGAGTTGAAACATCACCTTCTGTCTGATGCTAGGAGAGTGCAGTTTCTTAGGCTGTAATCTTTTTCTTTTTTGGTTTTAATTTATCTCTCATCACCAGAAAAAAGGCGAGTGGGGAGGATGGAGCGGGTGGGACCAAAGGGAGAAAAAATGTGTAAATTTGAAAAAAATAATAGAAAAAGAAATAAAAATAGAATATGACAAAAAAACCTCTTTTTAGGACATGTGTCTCCAAAATTAACTAGGTTATTTTTGTACTTTCCATAGTAATACATTGGATATTGAACAAAGCAATTAATTATTATAATAATAATAAATATAATATAATAATAATAAATTGAGAGAGATTTATGTTGTTAATTCATTCTAGTGTTAAAGATGAATAAAATAGACATTTTTAAACGAAAATTGTTAATTCAGTATAGTGTTATGGATGAATACAATAGACATTTGTAAACAGAAATGGAAGCTGGAGATTTAAGGCTTGATGAATGGATTTTAATATAGCTTTTTAAGTTATTTGCTTTCACACAGTTTTTTTTTTGCAAATGATATAAACTAAAAACACTTTCGGGTTTTAAAGGTATGGTTATAAAAAATGTGTATTATGTAAGATGATTCTCTCGTCAAAGGAGACACACTAAAAAAATAATTATGTCTCAATTAAGACACTCTTTCATGTAAATTTATGTCACATATATAATATATTTCCAAAAATCAAACTCTTAGAATCCATGAGAATATTTTGTCCTCTCAGTAGAAATTTGTAAGCTACAACCATGCATTAACTATGGCGAGTAATATTTATTAATTTATTTACTAATTAATTCATTACATTGCGGGTGGTAACTAGTTTGTTAATTTGCTTGAATGGGGTTAATACATATACAGATTTTGGGAAGAAGATCCCATCAAAGAAACGGTCACCGATGGTGTACAAGCGTATGATACCAATGGAGAAGTTTCAAAAGCAGCTTGTTAAGTTGTATAAAAGTGAAAGACAACCAGAAGAGAGTGTTTTGGTGGATAACATGATGAACTTCATACCCGAAAATGAGATAGGACTTGGAACCATTCTTCTTAAGACAAATGATGATGATGCTTCTTCTACAGATAAATGTGGATCATCCACATCTGCACCCTGATTGATCATCGAACGAGGTTTTCATTTCCTGTCATTGGATTTAATTGCACAATTAGTATTTGAGTCTTTGCTTGCATTGCAGAAATGTAAGACATCTTTCGGTGCATGTTATGATTATGAATTTGTGACATCTTTCGGAGTACTTGTTTATGGACCAAGAACGGTTATATTTATGTAGTGTGTATGGTAATGCGCAGATATAGATTGTTGTGACAATTAATTATATTGCCTTACCAAGTTGCAACTAGTGTTTGAAAGTTTTTAGCCATATATATGTTTGATATGGATATTTTGCATTACAGAGAATAAGTTGTTCCTAAAATTGACAAATTTTGATTAATGTAATCAACACGATGTTTTGAAATGTTCTAATTGATAGACACACTGATCATTGAAAAAAATAAGAAGCATGCATGAAATATATAAATTAACGTCTTAGGGTTTGTTTGAGGCAATTTTTATTTGTAATTTTCAAAAATTTCAAAATTATAACTAGTTTTTAGTTTTAAATTTTTAAAAAAAATTAATTTTAAAATAAATCACTTTAAAATTTTCCTATTTTGTCAAGATTAGTTTAAGAATGCATTTGTGAAGTGGTTGTGAGAGTACTTATCACTGATGATTGTAACAACAAAAAAGTTGACGAAAAATGTAATGAGAGTGTGTATTTTTTTTTTTTTTTATTGAAACTAAGAACTAAATTGATAAAAAAAGATTTCTTGATATTGAAAGTGAATATAAAAGTGTTTTAAAATTAAGTTAAAAATTATTTTGACTCCATTTTATTTAAATACGTGTTTGTTATGAAAAATGCATTTTGAAAATAAAAAAACAAGAAAATTGGTACCTCTCTAAATGAGTATTAATAAATTTGATTTTAAATTATGTTTTTTACTAAAATCAATTTTGATGAAAAATATTTTTAAAGTAAATTTATTTTATTCTACATTTTTTAACTTAAAAATAAATTTATAATAAAATTTAGTCTCTACTTTTTTTTAATTAGACATACGCTTGAAACTTGATTTTATTAAGAAATAATATATTGATGAAACTTATTATATTTGTTTTTTTTCTCTCTCCAAATTAAGAAAAAAATAGTAGATATTTATACTCTTAAAAATACATATTGATAAAAAGATCATTTTATTCTTAGAATTTACATAACGTAAAATAAATCATTAAATTTATTTTAAACGTTTTTATGCACAATTTTGTTAATTAAATAAATAAATTTTTATTTATTTTTTCTTCTTGTTAAATATATTATGATTCGTGAAAAAAATGATAAAGACAAAGCAGAGAAGAAGAAAATTTGGAGAAAATTATGTGTATTTATTATAAAAGAAAGGAATTTATTTGTAGTAAAAAAATAGCTAAAGCAAAAGATAAATAAAAATAAATAATAAAGATAAAAAAATATAAACATCCACAAAAGAATATTTACAACACTTATCTCTGTTACTTAAACTTTTATTTTCTTTTTTATTACAGAAAACTAATTCCATGTCAGAAACCTGGTGAATCACACTACCAATGGAACCACGACTTTGCTAAACATTAATTCCTTTAGATATTGGCTATGGGTAAAGAAAAAGGATGCTGACGTGGATGATCCGCGCGTGAAGCTGGCGCTGAGTCCCGTTCCTCCTAGGGAGAGTGACGTTGCAACGATTTCACACCGACTGACATGTCTTCTTCTCTCTCTTACTTTCACTCTGCGCATTCTTTTCGCCGATCCAATCTGAGTGAGTGTGTGTCGGCATGGATTCAGCATTTGCGAGAACGAGAACAAGATCCATGTTCTTCTTAGCTTCACTCCTCTTCTACATATTCGCAGTCACCACCACCACCACCTTCGCATCCATCCACATCTACGACCATGAACCTTTCATAGAACTCGGCAATTCCTACCTCCTCGCCGGCGGCAGCGAAGGCATCGTCGCTTCCCAAGCCAATTCCATCCACGACGATGGCCGTTCCTACATTCGGTAACCTCTCCCTCCCTCTCTCTCTCTCTCTCTCTCTCGCGATTCCAGCTGCGACAGTGTTCGATTCGTCTTTAAACTCTTTACATTGCTTCATTTTGACTTAATGTGGAACTTAAAATGCAAAACTCGTGGATTACTTATGCCTGATTTAGCTGGATTCGTGAACTCCTATGAAGTAGGAGGGAAAATAAAATATGGACTCAATGGTTTAAAAATGAGACGGCGAGAAACTACACTAATTGATGGACTAGAGTTAAATTAGTCTTACTCGTCGTTTCATACTCTCCAGCTTGGACTAATTAATTAATCTGTTAGAATCATAGATACATCTTTCTTTTATGAATGACTCTGCAAACATCAGATATGAACTCTTAGTTAGGATAAGTTTCTTCATTAGTTTCCTCAAACAATGACTCTAAATCCTCCTACAAAATCTTCCTCCTAATAGATTAAGAATGTAGAGTAATGTTAGCAATTCTATCTAACACTCTCTTTATCATTGATTGAAATTTATTGGAAATAAAAAAAAAATTCCACTTCGTATTTAATGACTTTTACTTGTATTTTGTAGTTTCTAATAAATTTTAACAATGATTGAGTGTGTTGTTAGCACTCTTCACGAAAGTATTGAATGTATTCTAAGTTTCCAGGACGTGAAATGTGTTTATTTTCTTCATAAATTAGTAGGAGGATATAGCATTACTCTTTCTCAAAATTCTGTTGTGACCTATATGAACCAACAGATTAATAAGCAGGGTAGATATGCATCGATGAGGAAACACTAATATTGAAGCATGAAATATACGCATCAAGTATTGTTCTTTGAAATTTTAGAATTTGTATATGAATTTAATAATTTATATCTCTTACATCATCTTTGGTTATGTGTCAAATATACCACACAACTCCGGCTTTTTTCTTTGGGGGGGATAGATTCGAGAATATAACCTTCAGGAGAACCAAAGCTTCAGCTAAGGCACGCGGTTCTGTGCCATTACACATCATAATTTTTGAGGCTGCTGATCGTAATGATATAGGTGGTTCTGCTTATGGTGGACAACGGGAAATCTGTTGCAGTCCTGATTTAGCTAAGATGGGAGTTTGTAAGCAAGGAGAGATTATTAGGAGACCTTCTGCAACGGACATTAATTGGCCAGTCATTTTAGACGTACAATTCAAAGGCAGATCTAAAACTGCAAGTCTAGATTCTCAGAAAGTTTCTATCACAAAGACTGGAATGTATAATTTGTTTTTTGTAGCTTGTGAACCCAAGCTCAAGGGCATAGTAATGAGTGGGAAGACAGTATGGAAAAACCCTGATGGGTATTTACCTGGTAGGATGGCCCCATTAAAGAAGTTCTATGTATTTATGACACTGGCTTATGTTTGCCTTAGCATCATTTGGTTTTTTCAGTATGTGAGATTTTGGGATGATGTACTGCAACTTCAGCACTGTATCACAGCTGTCATTGCTCTTGGATTGTTTGAGATGATTCTCTGGTATTTTGAGTATGTGAATTTCAACAATACTGGAATGAGACCTATTGTGCTCACAACATGGGTTGTCACTGTTGGGGCTATAAGAAAATCAATATCACGACTTCTCATTCTCTCTGTTTCAATGGGTTATGGTGTTGTGCGACCCACTCTGGGTGGTCTTACATCAAAGGTTCTTTTACTTGGAATAACTTACTTTCTAGCATCCGAGTTACTGAATATTACTGAATATGTGGGGACCATCAATGATGTGTCAGGAAGGGCAAGGCTCCTTCTAGTTCTTCCTGATGCTTTCTTAGATGCATTTTTGATATTATGGATTTTTACATCTCTTTCAAGAACACTGGAGCAGTTACAGGTATCTTTTCCTCAAATTCTTATTATTTTGCAGCATCTATAAATTCCCTATTTTGAATCTCTTACTATCTTGCTTTCTTAATATGTTTGATTTTGTGTGTGTGTGTGTGTATGTGGTTCTTAGGCAAAACGAAGTTCTGTTAAGTTGGATATATATAGGAAGTTCTCAAATGCATTAGCAGTAACGGTGATCTCCTCAGTTGCTTGGATAGGATATGAGGTAAGGCTATAATTGTGTTTGAATAACACCTACTTCTTGTAATGAATAACTGAAATTGATGTTTTATCCACCAAAAAAAACTGATATCCATATTTCACTGTTTGGATACTGCATTGTTGCAAAACAAGTGAAGAAAAAGAAAAAATTCCTGGTTTTGATTGTGTTTGTCCCTTTGGCTTCCATTTAATTGTTGTAGAATTTTTTATCACTATTTAACTATAAATTGTCATGAAATGTTGTTTTCTCATGGAAATTTACCGTCATATTGCTTTTGCTTTTCAATTTGTTATCTGTGTTGTAATCACTGCTAATTTTTCTTTTACAGGTATACTTCAAAGCTACAGATCCTTTCAATGAGCGCTGGCAGAGTGCTTGGATCATCACTGCATTCTGGGACATTCTAGCATTTGCATTACTCTGTGTTATATGTTATCTCTGGGCCCCATCCCAAAGCTCTCAAAGGTGAATTGTATTACCTAGTGGGATAAGGCTTTTGTTGTTGTTGTTGTTGTACCATGACATTTCATTCCCAAGATTTATCATTGGTTATATTTCTATTTTAAAGTGATTCATTAAATGAATCTCAAAAACAATTAGACTACAAGCTTTTGAAATTTATGGCTCCTCTGACGAGACTGCCTTGTCATGAGAGGAAACCTTTATTTCTGGGTACTGGTTGAACTTTGTGCTGGCTTCATCCATTAAGAATTATTTATTTATATTTATGTCATGCTAATGTTGCTGTTATGTTGTTTGGCTACTGGCTAGTTGTAGTAGTGAGAAAACAAAATTATCACGTCATTTCTTGTTGTAATGTCTGATTCAAATGGCTTAGGGATGAGTCTCACTTATTAAGTTTGATTTGCCTCTGCAATCTATGTATAGGTATGCGTATTCGGAGGAAGTGGGAGAAGATTCTGATGACGAAGAAGCTCAATCTCTCACCAAGGGAAAGCAGGAAGGTCAAGGTGAACTAAGTTTAGTTCGGCAAGAGAAGAATGGTGGAACTGATGTATCCTTTGATCAAGAAGACGAGTCAGAAGAGGAGGATAAAAGGGAATGAGCGCTTAAGAGCTTTTTATTAACCGCACTTGCACTGTTTTTACAGCTGTGTTCCGCAACCCTTCACGAGAAGTGTTGTAAAATTTTGTTCATTTGTACCAGAATAGTTAGAATACGTTTTATTGTGTATGGAATTACTGTATAACAAGTATTGTCCATGCCGATGATCCAATTTGCTATCCTATTTTTTCCCTCACCCTTGTGGACTTCGAAATCTTTTCGATTGTTGGATTAGTATGTGTGTATAATTAAAAAAAGAACAGTGAAGTCTCTAATGTGTCATGACTCATGAGTTAGGAACTTCTTTACTTTCATTTCTACCAACTATTTTATATTTTTGGTTTCACCACGAACATTTTGGTACTAACTATGTTTAAATTTTGTTTTCATTATTTATATTTTATTTATGGAAACTCAACTTCCTTACTTTCTTAGGGTCCCATGAAACTAGTATAATTTAGGAATTTTTTATTAAATTAGTGTATTTTGGGAATATTCTACATTAAATAAGTATAATTATGGAAAAAAAACCAATAAAAAGTATTTTTAAAACCAATTAAAAATATGTTTATAGAATATAATATTTATATTATTTTAATAATTTAAATTAAAAAAAAACATCAATGCACAGAAGTTCGGGTGGCCAAATCCGACTTTCTTACTGTCTCATGACGTCAGTATAATTTAGGGATCTTTTAGTAAATTAGTGTATTTTGGAAATATTCTACATTAAATAGATATAATTATGGAAATAAAACCAATAAAAAGCATTTTTAAAACCAATTAAAAATATATTTATATAATATAATATTTATATTATTTTAATAATTTAAATTAAAAAAAAACATTAATGCATGAAAGTCGGGGTGGCCAAATCCTACTTCTTTACTGTCTCATAAAACTAGTGTAGTTTAGAAATTTCTTAGTAAATTAGTATATTTTAGAAATATTCCACATTAAATAGGTATAATTATGAAAAAAACCCTACAAACTACTTATCCATTGATACTAACACTTACTTTTTATAATTGACTATTTATTTTATTGCTATTAAGTTTATCTACTATTTGACTATTTATAATTCAGCACTAACTGTTTAGATTTTTGCAAATTTCCACTTTCTACCTATGTTTTGATACTAATAAATACTACTCTATTATTGACTTTAAATTATTACTATTTATGTACCTTCCTGGTATTTTATAAACCATTTGATTTTCTGTTTTGGTGTGTTTATGTATGTTGATATTAGTAGAAGTACTAACTAAAACTCTAAGAACTTGTGTAATATACAAATGTGTGGCAGTACAATATATTATGTGTTTTGGGTAAACTTGAGTTTTCTCTTGTGCTTAGCGTGCTAATAATTGTATGTGAGAGCTAATATAAAATTTAAGCACAATAAAGTTTACGTAATAGTTAGGAGTTGCTAAAATATACAAATGTTCTTGTAACTTATTTTTTGATTTTAAATTGATTTTTTTAACTTTTAAGAGTTCTAAAATGATTATTTTTTACATTATGATAAGTTAGTTCTTTCAAAAAATTGATTATTTTCGATTTATGAATATCATTTTGAATATTATTTTAATAGATTTAAGAAGTTAAATTAATGTTTGAACCAAAATAGACATAATTAAGATAAAAAATATATGAAAAGTGAATTTCATGATCAACTAAAAATTTAAAAATCTAATATCAGATTATTTTCTTATTATTTATAAGACATTTTTTGTTTCAAACATTAATTGATTCCTATAGTTTTCATGTATTAAAATATAATGAAACAAGTTTTGCATTTTAAATCTATAAAAATGGTTAAAAATCTCATTTAAAAAATAAATAAATGATCAATTTTTTGAAAGGATTAACTTGTCATTAAAATTAAATAAGAAAATTATTTTAAATCTTTTAAAAGTTAGAGGATGAAATTAAAACAAAAAAATAAGATAAGAAATTATTCCTTTGAAGCATATTATTATTTTTGGTCCATTATATTTTAGATTATTTTATTTTGGTATATTAAGTTTTAAAAATTTAATTTTAATTTTTTAAATTCTGCTGGCAACCTTAGTGAATAATCGTTACTAATTTTTTAGCAGTAAACAAAAGTTTCAAACATGATTTAATAAAAAAATATAAACCAATAGAGAGAACAGAACTTCTCACCACCGTCGCGCCACATCTAGATATGAGAGATTCAACCAAAAACATAAACCAACAAATGATTCATGACTAACTATAAAATAAGAATCATCCATAAAACATGATAATAATGCATAAAAACAAAGAACGAAAGGAGATCGAAGATGTTAAAATGAAAAGGAATTCAAATCGCAGAGTCGAGCGAATTTGATCCAAAGTGACAAACAATCATCCAACCACTATCGTGCCTCATCATGACCACCGTATGCCGTCTCCCTTCTCTTTTTTATTCCCAATTCTTTTGTTTTCAAACCCTAATTTCCTTCCTCGCCGCTGTGTGAGCACAAAGGTTGACACCGACAGTCACACAAACCCTTTGTTATTGGACATTGAATCCAGATCTTGTGAAATTTTGTGCACTGTCGACGACGAACTTCACTGCTTTAAGAGAAGCCTTCGCCTTGGGTTTGGAAATCAAAGATAAGAAGGTACGGGAAGGAAAAATGTTGTGAATCGATGCCAACTTTGCTCCACTGGACTCAAAATTTCAGATCAAAAAGCCCTACTCATTACCACAACGATGGCACACGAATCTGCATGGACGATGCTGGTAGACTTGACTGGGTTGTGCGTGGGTCTCATTTGGATTGTTTGAGATGATAATTTTAGTAGTTTATTTTTTTAAAATAAACTAAAGATAGTGATAACTTTTATCTATTATTTTGTTAATTTAATTATTTTAAAATTTCAATATTAAAGAAATACTTATTATAACCGAAAAATTAAAGAATGAACTAAAATGTTACATCGTAAAAACATAAAAAATCAAAATAAAATTTTTAAAATTTAATATATCAAAACAAAATAATTACAAAACATAAACAAAAAGTGATACCATATTAAGCCTTCCTTTTAAGAGATACTTAGACTCTGCTCTTCCAAATTGATAGAAATTATATATAACAAGCAAAAATAAAAACCCCTAAGCCAATCAAAATTGTATCACAGTAATTTGAACTTTTTATAAAGTTACAGCTTGGCCTAGTTCACAGAAATCTCTCTGCATTTCCACAAATCAACTCTTCTAAGAATACATAATCCAAAAAACGCTACACAGTCTATAGCACTGAAGATGTAAATTACATATGCGTCAGTCATATCTTGTGTAATCTTTTTTCTTTGGAGGATGGGGCTCCAGAATCTTCTACGTTTTAAAAGAGGTCCTACGAGCATTCGATATCTGATTCATCTGGTCCATCGATGTAAAGTTCAAACTCATCGGGACTCCATCTGCAAATTAAGCTAAGTCGAAATGTAGCCATCTTGATTCCCATTAAACGCTGTAATTAAGAACAAGTCACTTTGTTAGCATTGAAGGTGCCATCACTATAGCTCAGTTAACATCACTTTAAACTTATAGCAGTTGTTAAATTGACACAAGTAGGTACCATATATAACTAACCAAAGCTTACTGATAACTACGGCCAAAAATTTGGAAATATTGGGAATTTAAAGAGGAAACAAAACCACAAACAACACTTCCTGCAACGCAACATTTCCTTGAAAAGAAAAACAAAATCATATACATCCTTACTCACCACACAAATATGACAAGGGATAGGAAAATATGCACTAGGAAGTAAAAAAAAAAGTCACTCCCTCAAATGTAACAACGCTACAAAAATTGTGATATTATTCAGGTAACAATAAAGAATAACTAACCAGTATACGAGAAGCCTCGGGTGACAAAGGCTTTCCTTCCTCACAAACAACAAAATCCGAAACAAGCTCCACAACTCCTGTAATATTGGAAGCACCAATGATTCATGTTCACTTTTGGCAGGTGCATTTAAACTAAAGTTATAAAACAATGCAACAGAGTACCTTTATTTAACCGAACAGGCATGCCTTGCTTCCTGAGAAAAGGTTCCATCTCATGGGTGAATTGCTCTAATGGACCCTCTTTGAGATCCACCTATAACACTCAGATCATGAAAGTGTGAGTTTTATTCATAGATTAAAACAGAATTGAGGATCTAATGGATATGACAGGCAAATGATTCCTATTGATGTGGAAGAGAAATATCAAATATGGTTCCATAAACAAGCCATGCATCTATATAAATGAATGCATCTATATAAATGAAAGAAATTAGAAATCAAAAGTTTCTATGGCTGTTTTGCAGCTTTTTCCCCAAAGGCCCCAACCATCCCATGCTGCATGAAAAAATCATAGTCATAAGTAAAAAATGAACTAAACTCTAATTACCTTTTCAGTGGCATTGCTTCCTGTTCTTGCAAAGTCATACTCCTCAAATTCTTTAAACAGCCTGTAAATGGCATCAACAAAAAAATTCAGTCAGAGTGAAAAAGAAAACGGAACACCAATGAAAGAGTAGGAAAATGCTAATAGTAACAAATTGTTCTTTTATCAACAGCTTCTTTCAAAAAGGGGAGTTAAGCACACCAAGTAAAAGAATTTACATGATTACATCTATAAAACAGTGATATATATACACAGACAACAACAACATGACAAACACCACTAATAAATTTGCTCATCATTATGCATAACTACACTTTTACTCCATTATATTGCTAAGTACACGACCAAAAATAAACAGATATATAAATTAAAAATATAATAGTATCATGGTTTTAAATTGTGGTTGCAGTCGCGGTGAGTCAGAAAACCTTTACATTGCAGGCAATATGACTGATACCACAGTTGCGGTGAGTCAAGATACCTTGACGACAATGCGGGAGCCACAATTGCGGTTGCGGACGGACCGACATTTAAACGATGAATAGAATAGTTTTTTTTTTATTTTTTTTATTTTAAGTTTTGCCAAAGTTACCTTTCAACTTCTTCCTTTGACAAATTGGTGAAAACCATCCCAGAATCTCCACGCAATAGCTACAAAAAACCGAGAATATATTCAATATAATGAGAAAAAAAAGAGAATTTGTTGATTGGTAATTGGTAAAAAGAGAGGGAGTAAGATGCAACCTTTGAAACCTTATGAAGGCCGGGTCTGATCTCATCCGAAGCAGAGCGACCTAAAGCAACTTGCATTACTTTGTTAGAGCCGAGAAAGAACCTGCTACTCGATTTCAACTGGTCCCTGAACTCCTTGAATTTCTGATTCCTCATGTTCTCGAAAGAGAACACGTACACGTGCCCGTACTTTTCTGCAGCATCTTTTATTCCGTTCACTATCGTCTCTTTGTGGTCTCTTCCCTTTTTCTTCGTCTTTGAAAGCGTAACTGCGTTTTTTTTTCAGATATGTCAACAAAATCATCGTCTTCGCTTCCAGTTTTTTTATTACACGCAACAAAATAGAGAATGAATGAATAATCAGAGCATCGAAACGAAACGCAAACCTTGTCTATTTCTCTTGGATTTTGGCATTTTGAAGTTGTTCTGTTCGCAGTTGCAACTTCTCCGGCTGGCTGTAGGGTTTTAGGTTTGTGATGGGTATAACATTAGAGAAGACTCCGTGTATTTACCTCCTCTATTCGGGTTGGGCTTTGGGTATTTAAAATGGGTCTTTTATATGCCCATTAAATTTTGCAGGGAACTACTATTGCCACTCTAGGGGTGCTAATGGCACTACCCACATGAGTAGTTTTCCTTTTCCGAAAGAAATACGATTCTATTGCACACTTGTACAACATAATCATGTTTTCCTTGCAGATATGGGAGGTGGAAAAAAATAACACAACAGAAAATATGATTCTGTTGTTGAGTGAGGGTGAAAAAAAAATAAAATAATAAAATTACAATTATGTTGTACATTGTAAACCAACGAAAATCATATTTCAATTGTTGGTTCAACATCCCCATTACCCAACTAGAATAACAACCACCATTGACAACAACAACATGGATTCAACGACAAAACCTACAATAAAAATGAGGAACAAATATGATGAGGACAAGGAAAAATATGAGAAATAGATTTAATGGGAGCAAGGGGAACAGGGTACACATTGGTTGCATGGTGGTTGTGCAATGGATCTTAACGCACCATGACTCAAATCTAGTGGGGTGCGAAGTGGTTGGTGCAATGTGACATCGATCTAGTTAGTGTGAGGTCTGGATGTCCATCTTTGTCTGCCATGGCAATGCCACAGAGAAAGAGGTGCAAGAGAACACAAACATCATGGAGGGAAACCACTAGCATCCTTGTCATTGGTGGCAATGATGCCAATGCCATCCCCACCATGTGCACCATTGAGGGAAACCAACCAAAGGAAAGAGGGGAAGAGGAAGGGATGAGGGTGTAGGAAACTGCATAGGGGTTATTTTGGTCATTTCATTGGAATTTTAAAATCTAGGTAGTGGAAATAGCAAAAGTGGTAGCCAGAATAGTTGTTTCCAATTTTGCACCATTTGTTAGGATCCATCCCTCTTTAGCTTTTTTTACAGTCGCTTGAATCCACATATCTTGTCACTAGCACGACAAATTTATGTCAATGTGTTAATTTTTTTAAAACATTACAAGAATGAATAGATTTTTTAAATATTATAATTTGAGTAAGTTGTATTTTAAAACAAGATTTCATGTTTTGAAACACGACTTTAAAACGTTGTAATTTTTTTTTTTTGAAAAATAATGAAGTCATGTTTTGGATATGACTTTAAACATTTTATATTTTTTAATAAGATTATAGAAGTCTTATTAGTAAAAATGACTTTAGTATTTTTTTTTCTTTAAAAAAATTAATAAAGTTGTATTTTGAATCACAACTTCAAGTATTTAATATTTTTAATGAGATTATGGAGGTGGTAATTGTAAAAACGACTTTAGTTTTTTTTTAATAATTTGAAATATGATTAGGAAACGTGTTAGTGAGAAATAATAATCGTAATAGAAGAGTGTTAGTAAACAAATATAAGATGGAAGATAGATTTACTTTTGCAGAGGAGTTGAGTCAAAGGCACGAATGATATTCTATGAGCGGGATCTAGAGCGAGTGCAACACTTAATAACGGAGAATACTCGGTTATTTATAAAAGTCGTATGCATGAAATGTCACAATATTAAATACTACTTTCGTATTTCAAATAAAGACTAAAATGGTTTCTACAATCACCACTTCCATAATCTTATTAAAAATAATATTAAATGTTTGAAATCTATGATTCGAACACGACTTTATTGTTTTTTTTAAGACAAAAAAATATTAAAGTAGCTTTTACTAATTTTACTTCTATAACTTTATTAAAAAATATAAAATATTTGAAATTATGATCTAAAATAAGATTTTATTATTTTTTTTTAAAAAAACTACGACATTCTAAAATTATGTTTTAAAACAAAACTTACAGTTATAATATTTTCAAAATCTATTTTTTTTTTAAAAAAAATAACCCATTCACGTAAATTTATCCACTAGCACTTTACCTTCATCTGCATCTAATCTCACATAATACATTCCTTGGATTTTCTACAGCAGTTTCTTGACTAGCCATCATATAGAGGATGTTAACCTTGAGAGCACAACTCTACAAGGAAAGCAAGACCAACACAAACTGTTCCCGTTCAACCTCCACTACACTCTCCTCCAACCACCACCACAAGGAAAGGTGGAGCTTCTTTAGTTCCACACACTCTTTTTTCATCTCCATCTCCAACTTTGCCACATTCCCCAACCCTGTTCAGAGAGCCAGGGCGACCATGACTCCCTAAGGCTCCAACTCAATGTTACCACCCATGTCGGTAACCGAGTGCGCATGGCCTCCGACGCCATTAGTGTCACTGTGACTGATACTATTTACATTGACATCAAGCTTGTTATTTAGCAGGTGGATAAAGAGTTTGTTCCCCTGAACTTTGTGCTTCCCAAGGCCAAGACTCCCTCGCCGGCGGAGGAAATTTCACCAAAATCCGGTGAAACAAGCTCGTTCGCCGGTGAGAGCGAGTTCTTGGTACGAGAGATTTATTATGTTGGAGTGTTTTTTTTTTAGAGCAACACCTATATATGTTCATCTTCTAGGCTGTGTACATGACAATTGATTATTTCCTCACTTAAAATACTTTTTAATTAGACGAAAATAGAATATTTATAGTTTTTTTACCGTAATATTTTTATTTTTATTACGGTGAAAAAAATCATTATACTTAAAAATGCATGCTATTTTTTTTTCTGCCAACAATGAATAATGAGTATATATGCATATAGTATTGTATTTTTTCCTCGAACAAATCTCATATAATTTTTATTTGAAAAAAAGAAAATAGACCGTTATAGATGCTAGGCTCCGCTCCATTTCCAAAAGTTTGAAATGAAAGTGGATTGTTGGCGCGCTTCTTTCTGCTTGTTCTTGGATTGGATCCATTGAACTTTTCCCTCTGCGGATGGCTTCTCCCTCTGAATCCTCCCTCATCTCCAAGCTTCAGTCCTCCGATTCCCCTGGCATCCACGCCCTAGTCTCCGATTACCTCCGTCCCCTCTCAGATCTCAAGCCTACCAAAAAACCCAACCCCGACCAAACCCTAATTCGCTCACTCGCCAAGCGTTTCCTCTCCTTCCTCAATGCCTCCTTATCCCTCCTCCCAAAACGCCTCCCCGAGGTTTCCAAGTCCAACGACTCTGACGCCGTCTTCCTCCTCGAATTGCTCCGCGTTTACAGGCTCTGCCTCGATTGTTTGGACGTCGTCGCTTCTCAGTTGGCTTCCAAGCCATTCTCCGTCGAGTTGCAGCGTCTTCGCCTCATTCACTGCCTCGAGTCATGCGGCTTGCTCGAGGAAGCCCAATCTGAGGGTTTTGGGGTTTTGGAGAAGCTTCGACCCGCCAAGACGAAGGGTAAGCTTCTCCCTGAAATAGACAAGGGCAGTGGAGACGATAAAGAATTGTGCTATTTGGTCGTTGATATTGTTGTGAGCCTCGTGAGGTGTGCAGCCGCGGGCTTGGCTAAAGAGGATGGCCATTTCAGGAAGGTGCTTCAGTTGGTGGAGGAAGTAAACCCTTGGCTTAGGTGAGTGAATGCTTATTGTTGCTTCTCTTTGTGTGCGTGTGTGAATGCATGGAGTTAGGCAGTGTCCAACTTAGTAATTAGTTTTGCTAGCTGTCTAGCAAAAATGGTCTGGTGTGTCTCTAATGAACATAGAGTTCCAAAATCGTACATGTTTAACATTTTGGAAATTAGAAAGAATAGTTCTGTCAGATTCTCTCATTTTATTTCATGTTATGTTTCTCTCTTGTGATTTTCAATAGTGTGCCCAAAGATGATCTCAATTATGCATAGGAGGATGATCCCTTACATGAAGAAGCTACTCTGCCTGTCTCTAGCTTTGTTTTGTCTTTCAGTTGTCTTGAATTCTGAATTGCATTTTATTTTCAATTTTCAAATGCTCTCTAAGAGAGTTTTTGTTTCAATATTAGTCTTGTTTTTGCCTCAACTAACCTTTTATATTGTCTGGACTGAAGTGAGCTGTTAAATTGCCATTTTATACAACTTATTGTTTCAGAAGATTGGATTCCAATTCGTATGAGAAGTTGCATAAGATGTTAGTAACTCATTTGGGCAAGTGCACTTTAAATTTATTGGGGAGGACACCATTTCTGGATAGAGACTTTGTGACCTTGTTTTGGTGTACGACATTAACTGAATATGTGAAATCTCCCATCAAAGATCAAGTCTACAAGGTAATAATGCAGGACTCTAAACTAAACTTTTGGATGTATTCATCAATAAAGTTTTCACTAGCGATCTTGATAAAATGTTAAATGCAGATTACCCTCAGGATATGCTCATCATTGTTTGCACTGAGGGATAATAACTCCCTGTATATCATGGATATACTGGACTCCATACTTCGCGAGTGCAAGGTGCTAATTATTCTATCATTTGTATTTACTATCTTTTTTTTTGTTAGTACCATAATTTTTAGTTACTCGTTTGTTTTCCATCTAAATCATAAGGTTGGTATTTTCTTGTTGGAGCACTTGATTCCTATATTCATCAATTTTTCAGGTTGAGGAGGGAAACACAGGAAAAGACTTTGTTGAACTTGTATATTACTGTGCAAATAAATGTCAAACTGCAAATGCAAGTTTTTGTAGTACATTTGCAGCATATTTGAACAAAATAGCAGAACATTTCAAACAGGTATTTTTCTATTAAAGTTTTCTAGTGTATGCTTTTCATTTATGCTGCTATTCTCCACATTTTGTATTCCACTTTGATTGAAGTAGCTGGGCAGGTTTCGACACCCATTAATTCAATACTGAGGCTTTATGCTGCTGGATTGCTCCTTGTTAGTTGTAATTTGAGATCCAGAACTGGAGATGTTGCATCCTCTGGCTATGCAAAATTTGAGTGTTTGCTTGGAACTTTACTTGAAAACGAGAAAATACTACAGAATTCACCCCCATTGCTGGGTTCCTTGCATATTTGCATCAAAAGTAATTGTATGTCGTCCAGTGTAGAAGACCAATGTTTTGCTGGTCCCCCTTGCATACTATCAGGTTTCGATGCCGAGGCCTCTATGACTTACCTGTCAGTTTACTTAGAGGCATTGAAATTTCTATGCCAACCACTTGCTAAATCAATTAATTCAGAAAGGAAACAGTTAGTTACCGAAGTGGATGATGCTTCTGCTATGACTATGATGTCCACTGTCCAAGATGCATTCCATATCCTTTGTCATCTTATTCTTTCTAGTGCAAGGTATATCCAGTGAATCTGTTTTCTTCTACATTATAATTCTCACTTGTGAAATTAATATTGAAGAGTAGTTTCTAAGAGCTTATTTTTGTTATTTGGTTTATATATAAGATATGATATCTCAACAAGTTTGAAAGATGAATCCTTCTATTTATATTGTGTTGTTTTCTATGATAATATCTGAAATTCACTTCTTCCTGGCTGCAGCTCCATGCCTAAAAACAATGGAGATGGATTTGACGAAAAGAGTAAAACAGTGCTTAATTTAGTTGTAGCAGCCTTCACCCTTTCCATCAGAACCAATCTTAAAGTCCAGGTTTGACTGGTTCCCATGAAATGGTTTTCCCGCTAAGCAATAAATTATTGAATTTCTGAACTATTAGCAGAATGCCAGAATGTTATTGGATATTGTGTTTTTAAAAGCTAATAATTAGGTTTTTGTCCCTGTTTCAGGAGAGCAAACAATTAATTAATCAGATCATTGCTAGCAAATGGATTGAAGCTGAAGGATTAAAATACATAATTGCTTGTCTATACAATATTGCTGTAGTTTTATACAGAAACAGGCAACTGAAAAAGGTATTCCATTCCTTTTTTTATGGTTTTTTTTTTTGAACGACCAAAATATCATATATTATATAAGGATAGTACCAGGGGTACTACAAAGATACAAATAAAAAGCCATAGGCTGAGATTAGAAAATAAAATCTACACAAGCTTCCCCAACTAGAGACCGTACAAAAACCACCCATCCTTCCCACACTAGGAGAAGGCAAAGGACATAGATGATGACCATTGATGAAACGGAATGGCAAAGTCCTTTTCCCACCCCCTCAACCAAGACCAGGTGAGAAAAATTACATCATCCACCAACTTAGAAATATCAAACTGTTGATTTTTAAAAATCATAGCGTTCCTATGGTTCCAGATAGAGGCTTGAAACTTGAAATATTCCATTTAATTTTAATATCTCACATAAACATATATTTGCTTCTTGAGATGTTTCCACACGCACTTCATGTGCTCTTGGTCATGGATTTGGAAAACGAATATTGTAAAGGAGAAATTGTACCAGAAGCTTTTAGCTGTTAGTCAGAGGGTTAGAATATAGGTATATAACCATTCCTTGAATCTTAGTTGATACTTGATACATACTGTTAAATGATTATTTTAGCCTAAAAGCTTCAGATATTTAGTAAGGGTCCACAAGTTGGATTTTTAACTCTACCTTGCTTGCTGTAAAGGCCACTTGGGTTGAAATGAGGCAGACATTTTACTTGCACTAAAGGTGCACTCTACTTTGAGCTGAATCATATTTTCAATTTTTCATAGGTTCCAAAAAATAAAAAAGCAGCAATTTGTAATGAATGAATGGTTGAAGTGTTATATCTATAAGGAAACATGCATAAATCAAGTAAAAACACCTCTAGTTGTGTAAGATATATATTTTCTTACTAAGTTACCATTGATTTTTGACTCTGCAATTGGAAAGAAATGCAAATATGTGGATGAATAATGATAATCTGAGAGAGTTGTACCTGAAAGTAAATAATAAGAATGCCATATTTTTTGTTTCAGTGCTTTACTTTTGTTTCTGTCTGACATATCATTGCAGACTTCAAAGGTGCTAAACTTGTGTTGTAAAGCTTCATGGCTCTGTATTAAATATCATTGTGCTAATCTGTCAGAAGCTGCTTTGAAAGAGTTTGTAATGGAGGCTTGCACCAGAAGTGCTTTTCTTTTAGATATTATCTATGATGTCAACAATCTAAAGATAAACAAAAAAATGATTGACATCCTGAAAAACTGGTTCACTGCTAATTATTTGTTTGATAGGCTTCCAGCACCTATACCTGTAGTAAAGCAGTGGGTAAAGGTAACATCTTGAAGCATTTACTTTTAAGTATCTGGCATTTTTCCCGTTTATGTTTAGGTTTGCTTCTTCACTCTCACTGATTGTTGTATGGTATGGTAATGATATGCAGATAGTATGTAGACGTGCTACGCAGGTGGATGAGACAATTGATTCTCTTACCTTGTATAGCCTGCTGTCATCTTCTACAGAATTGTCAAAGAGGAATAATGCCATGATCTTGGAGCAGGTTCAGCCTCTTTGTGGATATTTCCTTTGCGTAGAAATTTCATGATATTTTTGCTGCCATTTGTTTAAATTTATGTGTATTTGTTCTGTTAATCAATTGTCTTTTCTCTCTCTTAATGCCTGTTTAGGAGCTTACTGCATATGAGGAAATGGGTTTTAAATACCCAGAATTTTGCCAGAAAATGCAAATGAAAATAACAGACATTCTCCTGCAAGATATATATATCACTCCAGATAGTCGTTTTCAAAAGGCACAAACTCTAGTGAGAAAGGGAAAGGCAATTAGGGTTAGGGGCATAGGTGGTCTCAGGGACTGCATTCAGTGTCTGTCAGAAGCAATAACTATTTTGGTAAGCTGTTTGGTCTTCCTGGTTTTCCCTCAAATATCTAATCTCTATTATCTGTATATGTTGGAGATGTATATGCCATTAATATGATGTAATTCCTCTTCAACAGAAGGAGATTTCTGGTGAGATATGTACTGATAATAATCCCATTGATCATCAATTGTGTGTGACATATTGCTTGCGTGCAATATGTACACAGGAAGCTGAAGCTAATTCAAAGGTAACAAAAATAAGTTGATAATTTTCACTGTCATTAAATTATTTCTCTTTCTTTGTGATGGATAGTTGTCATCATCATTTTATGATGTTAAATTCAACAGTTTACTTGTTAAGGCCTAGCTTAGTTTCCCTTATGGGTATGTTGAGGGATTGGGCAGCTTTGCACCATAAATTTCTTTACCCTCTCTTTTGTTTATAATTTATTGTTTTTGTAAAGGGAATTTCTTAACCTCCTAACTCTTGGTAATCATATTTTCCTTTTTTCTTAATAAATTTATTTTATTGAAAAATGCTTATCTTGGTTTGTACACTAAGCAGCAAATCTTTGAAGATGTCAAGGCTGCTTTGGATCTATGGTTGAACATTTCTCATCTTAATCACTTTGAAGAGGGAGATTGTTCTGCATTATCTGACAATATAATGATTCTACTCTATAATGTAGTTGATTTATTACAATTGAAGGTCCGTTTTCCTTTAATCATTTTGGTTTCTGTAGTTTTTGTGTAAGATTTATAGCAACGGTTTCTTAGTTTCAATGGCATATCTTCAGGGTTTCATGGAACTGTTCAATGATGCATCTCGATTGGTGATTAAAATGTTTAAAAGGAAGAATGTCCCAATTGAGAAGTGGTTGCCCCTAATGTGGGAAAGTAGAAGTCTAAGTCATGCCCTTTGTGTTTCGCCTGTAAATGAGGAATTCATCATGAATTCAATGGATGAGTTTAGTGAACTTTCAAATATTGATTTCTGGATACGTTATCTTCAGGGAAATCAATCATCATTGATAGGGTTTCAGCAGAATTTTTCTTTCTTGTTTGCTAGCTCTCATAAGAATTCTTGCAGTCACGGGAGCTCTTTTCAAACGGACATCACAATTGCTGAAGTTCAAAAAGCAGCACTTGATCTGATTTCAAATGTAAGGCTATTTTGAGACAGAAATTATCATAATCTTTTTTTATCCAAAATCATCACTCTGCTCTCTATTAATCTTCCCCTAGGTTCCTGTCCCAAGTCATTCTACATTTCTTGCTGGGTGTCTTTTTTATGATTTGTGCCCAAGACTTGTTGCAAATGGACAGTTAATAGAGGTAAGTAGCATTGGTTCTGATTTAAATTCCTATATTACTGATCATCAGTTTCTTAATTTCTAAACTAAAGACAAGTCTTATTTGAAGCACATTTCATGTTGTCTCAAGTGCTAGTGCTACTGTTTGTTAAATGTTAATAGATTGCAATACTGGTGAATTGATTATTAATTTTCAACTCATGCAGTTTTCATATTTCTAAATAAAAATGATTTGGATTTTTAGATTTGAAAACTTATCAGTGCATTTTTTCCCTAAGGTTCACTTGGTTGAGTAGGTGAATAGTGAAGATTTATTTAGAGAAAGTAAAGTAGAGATGAAAATAAGAATGTAAAAAATATGATGTCTATGAGCTTGATTATGTTCAAAATGTTTTTTTAATTTCCTCCTCCCCGTTTTATATCTAGCAACCAAGCAGACCTTAATTCTTTAAAAACAAAGCATAACAATTTTGGAATTTCAAAATTATTTGTCTATTGGCTGTGGAAATGTGATGTCTTCTTTGATTTCAAATTGTTTTATCCTTCATGAAAGGAATCTTAGTTTCCATAGTCTTTGCAAGTCACTCTTAATTCATTTGTTGCTAGTTTTTTGCTTGTAATAGATTGGATATGATATAATAGGATCAATTAAATGAATGTTAAGGTAGTAATTGTAGATAAAAAGCTAGTACCTCAGATTAAAACTTCACTTGCGGTATAGGTTACCAAGTTCTTTACACACACACACACACACACTCTTTGGCAAAGAAAAAGTTAAGGTGGAGGGGAAGTTGCCCCATGTAAGAAGGTCAAGACATGATGAAAGCCCTAGCTAGGGCTAATAGTGCTTACTAAAAAACTTACCAATGAAAGACATATTTTGGTATTGTTTTTTTAACTATACCTTTTTGATCTTACATTGTTTCCCATCTTATAAGTATCTTCTTTTCTTTTAAAACTTATTAGGCTCTTTCATCTGCAAAAGAAGCTCATAGATTACATGCCAAACTCTTCCAAAGGAAGTTTACACATAGTGTTCAGCAGCAGAATGAAGAGCAAAATGTAATAGCTGATTCCTCAAAGAATCTAATGGATGGTATTGAAAATATTGGATTGAACTTATCAGTTGCCAGGGAAGTTTTGCTATTTGATTCTATATCATGGGACTTGGAAGACAATTATCTTAGTGCATGGAAAGTTATGCAATGCTATCTTGAGAGCACTCTTCAGGTTTGATTTCTATCTCATAATCCCTCTCTTACAACAATAAATATGTTTAGATGAGGCCTGTTATGCACCATATTTCACTTTTCTTAGAATGCAATGTGAGACTTGAGTTTTTTTCAACATACACCCTCACACTCAGCATTGTTGGGCTTGGGGCGTGGAAGACATGGTGGGTGACCCATTTAATGGATCTAGGATAGACTATGATACCATCTTAGAATGTGAGTTTGAGCCTAATTCAACCCCAAAAGCTAGCTCATAGGGAGAGGGTTGCTTCCCACTTATATGTTCTATTGTGGCCTTATCCCTAGCCAATGTGTGACTTGAGTTTTTCTCAACAACTTTCATTTACACTTGCAGGTAGGAATCATCCATGAAATGGTTGGAGATGGAGCTGAGGCTGAAACCTATTTCAAGTGGGGCAAAGCCATATCCTGTTCACTAAACCTCCCTTTCTTTTTAATTGTTTTTTCTTCCTCTTTAGGTATAAAATTTAATTGTAGCCTTTTCTCCTTGTTTGGATTGATAATTTTCCATTCTCTGATTGGTATGATATTGACTTGCCAATTTTATGGTGTGTTTTACTAGGAAAACTTTATGTTAAGAAAAGACTTTGGGATTTAGCAGAAAAGGAACTACGGAGTGCTGAACAGATTTTAAAGGAAAGCAACACACTGTTTTGTTGCTCAAAGTGTAAATTGAAGCTCGAAGTCACTCTGTATGAGTATCTTGGAGATTTGTGTCAAAGTAAATTTGACACTTGTGATGGGGTTATGTCTGAGGAGACTGCAAAAAATTGGTATACATCAGCTCTGGATAAACTAAATCTTTCTGAGTGGAAAAATCCTCTTAGCTGTCCAGAAGTTGGCAGTGATGGAACTGCAACAGACATAAAATGTCCTGCTGGTAAGACTTGTACTTGCTTTATAATGAATGAAGCAGGTGAAAATGTAAAGAAATCCATGAAAGTGGGGCGACAAACTGAGATTGGGCCAAAACAAAATAGAAAGACTAAAATTGCAGCAAAGGTTTTACCAAAGGAACCAAACTTAGTGGTTGAGAACACATCAAGGTTAACTCGTTCTAGATATCGATCTTTGCAGAACCAAGATACAAGCATTCACAGGAAGTTAGAAGTCCATGAAAGTCTGGAGGGGAATCATGTTTCTGATTCATCTGATATGCTTAGTCAGAATGGGTCAGTTTTTAGCAACATAGGTTGCCCTTTTCCTTCAAGGTGTGCAATAACCTGTGTTTTCTCGAAAATGAGGTGCTGGTACTGTCTTCCATCTGAAGTTATAAGATCTGGATTACTAAATGATTTTATTAATCTTAAATGGGAGTTTGTCCGGAGGCAACTTTCGATGAAGCTACTCAGTCGAGTAGGTATGAGTGCCCTTTCATGTTTTTTTCTCTTTATTTTTTGTTGAGTAAATACAAGTGTTATTCAGTAGACATCTACAGCTGTTTTTTTCAAGCTATTTTGCATTTACATGGCATTGTTTTTTGAGTAAGGTAAACTTCTTGAGAGTTAGTTGTCTTTCCCAAATTTTGACAATCCACTTTTTTATTTTTGTAAGTTACCAGTTCAAGAAGTATATATTTACATCCTTTGGAAATGAAATGAGATTAATTACTTCTTGTGTTTATGATTGCTTTTGTATTCTTAAATAATTGTTGGGCTAGGCTGCTCACAGTCAAGCACGTAAGACCATATATTTATTTATTGATGGACAATTTTTTTTATATTAAGTTTAATTCAAAGGCACTTACATTGCTTCCTTTGTGTTTGACACATAGCTTACATCAGTGCTTTTAGGAATCCTCTGCTAATGAAAGTATTTGCCAAGTAGAGGGAAAGAGATAGAGAGAGACAGGCTGTCGTTTTTGGATTGAAGAACAGATGGAATGTTCTTCTGGTTTATTGATCTGCAGAATTACAAAGGAACACAGAGAAGCCCTCTTCTCTCACACAAGGATACCTCCTTGTTTAACAAACTAAACTCGATGATGACCCTAACTACCTTCTTGAGGATCTATTTATCCTTCTTCTAACTTCCCTAACTGAAATAACTACCTCTAACAATATTAACTGATCTAACAGCATTCTGTTAGACCCTTATTGAGTTTTATTCCTCCTATACACTAATAAAGGTATAGGTTCAGTTTGAGACCGACCTTGACCTTCTTTCCTAACAAGTGGATTGAGTTAACCACTAAGTCTATCTTTGTTTATAGGGTTTAGAATTCTTTGTAAAGAAGGTACAGATGATTGAGTATGAATCATCATGTGCTGAATGATAACTTCACTTGATTAGAGATTTATTCAATAACTAGTTTGCTACTAAATTTGTGGATATTGCTGCATGCACTTTGCAGTCAAAAGTTGGCTAGTAACTTTATATCTTATGACTCTTGCTTGATTGCACGTTCCGGCTGGGTCTTGTATTTATTTATGAGATAAAGTTGTTTGTTTGAATTTTCAAATCTGTTTCTTTACAGTGAAATGCTTTGCATATCCTGGTCAAATTGATGAAGCACGTAAAATTCTTCTAAGAAGTATATCAGTTCTGGTCAGCAGAAACCCATTCTACCCCATGCCTTCATCTATTCCTCTAGATTATTTTCATCATTTGGTTGCAAGGGAGATCCCGGGAGATGTATTTACTATTGAACGTGCAGAAATAGTTCATGACATATGCTGGTATTCTTTGAAGAGCTATCATTCCAAGTTTGCGAGGTATTTGTACCAACTAGTTTGTTTCATACATTTCATATTTTCATGAGAAGACAAATTTATATGTATAGATTCATGTCCCAAATGTGCTTTATCATTAACTTCCCAGATAAGTAATGTAGTCATGACTGACTAATTGACAATTATCACATTTTATGATGCCTGGGTTGGTCACATGACATTTTGGGTTGTACATTTGTAATCAGATTCACTGTGCCTGCTTAAAAGAGTACCCTCTAGATCAATTAGGAAATTTTAATTATAAGCTTCCTTTTGTTGAAATTGTTGTCTTAGGTTCATGGGATTTTCTTCATTATTCCCCACTTTTTCCTGCTTGTTCACTGTTAATGGTCTCTGACATTTTGTTTGCACATACTGTGCTGTGAAAAAGATCCTGTGTGAAATGCAGATTTGATGATTGTTAATGGAAAATAAATGAATCACATTTTGATTAATAACAAACAGCTGAATATTTATATTGTATTAAAAAATGTTGATTCTTGAGAATCCATTTCCTTACTTTTCTGATCAGCCAGATCCTTCTGCTCTTAAGGAAATATTTATTGAATTGTCATTGTTTGGTATTTTGCTATATTTAGGCGTGCACCTAAAGTGTCTCGCAAAGGGCTATATTTATAACTATTGACATTTTGTTTTTGCCTTA
This sequence comes from Glycine soja, assembly GCF_004193775.1. NCBI lineage: Eukaryota > Viridiplantae > Streptophyta > Magnoliopsida > Fabales > Fabaceae > Glycine > Glycine soja. Next base: position 14,864,079 of record NC_041009.1, on the reverse strand, counting down.
CAGGAACATTTTCTGTAATCTGTCTTTCATCAAGTTTGAAGACCTGTCTTCTTGGCTAATGGTAGCTTTTGTACTCTCTCGTGAGGTTCCTGTAATTTTTCAAAAGGTCATATTTCTCTATTTTCATGCTATTATTATGCAACAATTTTCACTTAATTATTTTATAATTTTTTTGGGTACAATTTCATGATTGCGAACACTTGATCATTTTCTTGGTTGTAGATTTATAGTATTGCAGATTACTTGTCATGAATTATAACAAATTTTGAAACATTAAATAAAGTTGAATCCCTTGGAGTTCTAGATCTCTCTGACCTTTTATACTTTTTAGTTTTTACATTTATGGTAGCTGAAATCCACATTCCTTGTATTATGTATACAACACTATTATCTATCAACTTGAATAGCCTATCATGATAAACTTTATCGTGTATTAGAAACTTCTAGTTAAGTTAACTAAAAAGTATTAGAAACTTCTAGTTAAGTTAACTAAAAAGTATTAGAAACTTCTACTTAAGTTTCAATTATTGTGTATTAGAAACTTCTACTTAAGTTAACTAGATATCATGTTGATAATTGAAACTTAAGTAGAAGTTTCTAATACATGATATCTAGTTTACTGCATTTACGGAAATGCAAAATTCAAGAACATCAGAAATTTGAATAGCCTATCATGATAAACTTTATTATCTGTAAAACACTTGGAGTGTTTTATGTTGTGCAAATGCCTGTAGAGTTGCTTAATCCTGACTCTTAGCCTTTTGGTCTCTTCCTTTGTAACTTACCTACCACCAATTGAGCTGGTTATGACCTTAGTGTGCTGATGATACTGCAACAGGTGTCGAAATTACTTGCTGTGATGTGTGTAGTTTCTTCCTTGAGTGAGCAATTTTCTCTGTCATCTTTTAGCAAAGCTTTGGGTGAAAATTATTGGTCTTCATATTTCCACCAAGCTTCAATTGGAACTCATCTTAATTATCAATTTCTTTCACATCTAACAGGGAGATGCAAGGTACAACCCCTTATTGATGTTGTAGGCATATCTTCATGTTTATCAATGTATGGAATTTTATCTATGGCTTCTATTGCAAACATTGACTTCTGAATAGAAGCACTGATTGTTGGTTTGGCAATTGGGAAATCCTGAATTTTGCACTCATTATTAGGCATATTTTGCAGTTCAGTAGTAGCTATTTAATTTTTTTTTATTTCATGGTCAAATGCCTGTTTAGTTACATGTTGCATCAAAAAACACTCATGTCTGTTACCCATGTCAATGGAGAAGCTATATGGACTGGCTTCAATTTTCACTTTTTTGATCCATGTTTTGGGGTATTGTCGCAGAAGCAAACACAAACTAATTAGCCTATGACTTTGATGTTATAGGATGAATTAGATGGTTAATGAATGGTCCAGCCTAGATGGCAAAATAATTCTCTTTAATGTTTGGGAAATCTGAGCTGTTAGTGATCCTAAGGAGTGATTTCTATTGGTCAACAATGCTTATGGTTTTTGTAGAAGCTACTGCAATCCTTTTTTACACCCTTCCATTTGTGCTTAGCAGAAACTGAAATAGTATATAGGTTTAGGATTGTTTGACAACATTGTAATTCAAAATCAGCCTTTCACAAGTAAATATCATTTTAAAGTTTTTGCAAGGTAGATGCAGCTAAGTTCATGTCTGAGTCTGATGAAAATTCAAAATGAACAGCTGGACTCCCGCAACAAGTCAAAGTACAAGAGGTCTGAAGAGTGAAGACAATTGAGCTGATGCAAGAACCCACTAGGATTGAATTTGGCCTCAGTGTAAACTCACTAATAATACAATGGTTCAATTCAATGATAAGTGAAGTAACTTACTAAGAGCAAATTCTTTCTCATAGGCCTCTGAAAGTGAGATTTAACACAATGAACATCCATAGATAATTTTATGTTGAGTAAATTACATTGACACCGCTTGAAGTTTTTTTAGATTGCACATGATATCCCTCATTTTTCTGTTCCTACACTAACACCTTTAATTGTTTGAAAACATTACATTGACACTTATACATTGCATTGTGTACCCATACAAGGGAGGTTGTTGTAAATGTTAAAAAAGCAGGGGTATCATGTGCAATCTAAAAAAACCTTGGGAGGGCAGTGTATTTATTCTTTTACGCCTGAAAACATGCATTTTACCCTACAATTATGTATTTCAGATCCATGCACACTTCACACATGAATGCTGACTGTCAATAAGATTTGTGTATAAAATTTCTTGCTTCTTGTTCAATGTTGTATTCTGCCTCTTCAGTATGTGGAAAGCAATCAAGCACAGTCCATTAAATGTTATTAAAATGAGTTCAATTTCAGGGTTCATATGTTACTGGATCTTCTAGCATCAAAGAGTGCACATCTGACTTACTCAGGTAGCTATTGTTCTTTTTGCATTATAAAGCAACCAAAGAATTGATTGACATACAACCTGAATCAGTGCTCAATGTCTTTGTTCCTTCCTCTTGCAGGCTTGTGCCTGATACCACTGTAGATCTTGCAGAGTATGTGAAGAGGTTTTTGGCTGGTCTTCCATCAACGACTATAATCAGTATAAGTTTGCTTGGACGTGATTATACTAGTTTACTACAGGAATTGTTGTCTTATCCTACATGTGTTCAAGCATGGATGCTGGTGTCAAGACTGAGCTTTAAGAATGAACCTGTTGTAATGTTACTGCCACTTGATTCTATTTTACAAGGTATTTAGCTCCTGTAAGCACATGTGTATGACATCTTATATGAGTGTTAAGCTTAACCTTATGAATTTAACAAGGTAATTTATAACTTTTCATTACCAGCTTCAGGTGAGGGTGATCTGAGTACTGGTTCGGACACTTTTCCTAAGTGTGAGGAACATAGTGAAAAATGGCGTTGCCCATGGGGTTTTACAGTTGTTGATGATGTGGCCCCAGCATTCAAAACAATTTTAGAAGAAAACTACTTGTCAACAATATCCCCTCTTGAAGATACAACACAAAATAGGATGTTATGGTGGAAGCGAAGAAAGAACCTTGATCACTGTCTTGATAAATTACTGAGGTGTGCTACCTCTTTGTGACTTCATTAGTCGATTTGCATTAATTTTGATTTCAGAATGTACCTGATATGCATCACCAAATCACAACTGAATCAATCTCCATAGTTGCTGAGTCACCATATGGCACATGCCATATTCTAGAATATTTCTATCTTGTTAGGAAACCGCTGATTTATATTTTGTTGTTACACTCCCTTTTTATTCTGTGACGTACCAAACAATGTGATGTAGCCACTTGGCTCATGACTCACACTTGTAGAAATTCCCTGTAGTTATAAATAGTACTGTCAGTAATGAAAGAAAGAAGAGAAGAATTAATTCAGTTTTAATTTTTTATTTCACTCCTTCCTCATTTTCTTTGATGCTTTCCCTTTCTTGAAAAGGGTTTGTAAAAGTATTCTGCAACTTTTCCATAGTTGAACAGCATCTATTTAAGGTAACACTGTGTCCATGCTTTATTAAGGAACACTAAAACTTTAGAATAGCACTACACACAATGACATCATTGACTTGGGTATTAGTAGTTTTAAATTTTTAAGAAACTAATTGTTATATCCTTGTACTATTGTCATATCTTACCAGGAATCTCGAAGAGTCATGTTTTGGTTCATGGAAATGCTTGCTTCTTGGAGAATGGTTGAACTGCAAAAATTTTGACTTGGTGCTTAAGAATCTTGTGAATGATTTAAGATCTAAATGCAAATTGGATGTAAACGAGGGCCTTCTTAAAATTATTCTCGGAGGCTCCAAATATGTTTGTGATGGGAAAACATTGGTTTCACAACTATGCTCAAAGAAAGATTGCTACATTGCTAAAGTAGGCTATTGTAATGAAGCGAGAAGGGGGATATTAAATTCCGCCGATGGAATTGGAGTGTCATCTGAGGTTGCTTTTGAACTGTTAAGTGAGGCATTAAATGTGCTGGAAGTGGATGACTCCATGTATAGAGAGCCTATAATTCTTGTGTTGGATTATGAGGTGCAGGTTAGTGAATTGTTTCCAACTCTGTTACTATGTAGTTATGAAATAAGTTTAAGCATTAAGTTCTGTTGTTTGGATGTTATCAGTAAATTAATAAAAATGCTTCAATGTTTTTAAATTCTACCTTTTATGAAAAAATGAATATTGGTTTTTATTTCCTCAGATTTTTTAACTGACATTCGGAGCAGCAATATTTTCAACATATATGATCAAATTGTTTATTTCCAATTCTGCAATTTCTTGATTGATAGTCCTTTTAACAAATTTGCTAAGCTAAATTTGTGTCTCTCACCTTTAAGGAAAATGGTAGCCTGAAGGAAATGTCGTTTTAGCTAATGCTTTCAAAACTGAGCTATGAATGTATTCTTGCTTTAATCCGTTAGCTATGAGTTTTTTTAATAATGACTTCTATAACAAGCTCTATTACTGCAACAGATGCTTCCTTGGGAAAACTTGCCCATTCTAAGGAACCAGGAGGTTTATCGCATGCCTTCCGTGAGCTGTATTTCTGCCGTTCTTCATAAAGACAGCAACCATAAGGAGCAAGTGGGAAGGAATTTAGGGCCCTTTCCTTTGATAGATCCACTGGATGCTTTTTATTTATTAAATCCAGATGGGGATCTTGGTGGCACTCAGATTGAATTTGAGAATTATTTTAGAGATCAAAACCTGGAGGTAATTTGAATTTGTTAAGAATACAAGGGAGGAAATATTACAGATTCTTGTATCCCTGCTAATTGTTTTATCTATAAGTCTACAGAATAATTATGTTTTCTTTTCTCCTCTTTCTACTTTACAGGGAAAGGCTGGTTTGAGACCCACCATCAAAGAATTGGCTTCGGCATTGGAAAGTCACGACCTTTTCATATATTTTGGGCATGGAAGTGGTAAAATGTTTTGAATAGTACATATTACATATTTGTCATCCCCTGTGGCTCCTATATTTATATGGTTGACTGAATTTGTTTTTACAGGAGGGCAGTACATTCCCAGGCATGAGATTCAGAAACTAGACAAATGTGCTGCTACGCTTCTAATGGGGTGTAGTAGTGGTTCATTGACCTTACCTGGTCAATATGCGCCGCAAGGTATTCCCCTGTCATATCTGCTGGCTGGTTCTCCAGCCATTGTCGGCAATCTGTGGGAAGTGACAGACAAGGATATAGATCGATTTGGTAAGGCAATGCTTGATGCATGGTTGAAAGAAAGATCAGATATGCCAACAGAATGCTTGCAATGCAATTTATTGTCTGAAGAATTTGAGGCCATGAACTTGAAGGGCTGCAAGGGTAGAGCAAAGAGGAAGGCTCCACGGAAGAAATTATTAGAGTTGGCTGAGAGTGAGTCACCCAAGAACTGTGGTCACAGACGCAAAATTGGAGCTTTCATGGGTCAGGCACGGGAGGTTTGCACTCTTCCTTTCTTGACAGGAGCATCTCCAGTATGTTATGGTGTTCCTACTGGAATTTGGAGGAAAACGAATGTTTAGCTTAACCAACTCAAACCCAACAAGAGTCGCTTCCACAACCACTGTTGGTGTAGAGTGAGGACAAGAACCTTACAATAGTAACTTAAAATTTTCTAAAACCGTTCATTTAATTTATTTTTTCTTGCCCCTGCATAGGGGGCATGTAAACTGTGACTTCTTCCTCCCCCAAAGGGAGTTTGAGTCTTGCAGCACACCATGATTACTAATTGACCCTAGAATGGGCTGTCATTATTTAATGAAATAATACTTATGTAAGCTATCTTGTACGGATCAAGGCAGTTGGAATCACGACAGTTCCACGCAAGGGAGACAACCCCTGTCATTAGAACGGTATGGGAGAAAAACTGCTCAGTGCGAGCGTTCAATTTGTATATATGTACGAGGTGATAAATTGATATTGTATACTTATTAATATACACATGATATCTCATCATTCAAAATTGTATACTTCAACGATTATTATCAGTCTTTTGTGGCTGTTACACACCAACACCCACCTAAATATCTTATATAACCAATTATTTGACCATTGTTTTTGTGGCGGCAAACACTTAAATCAAGAGGATGATTTCGGCAAAACAGTTGTCGAATTTTATTGCCTATTCCGAATATGAAAATACATGTCAAATCTTACTCTGTTTGGATAGATAGACTCCTTTCAAAAAAATAGATAGATGGATAAATAAATAAATAATATAGTTTTTTGACAGAAATAAATAAACAAATAATATTCAATACTTTTTAATAACCTATTATTGATATCTTCTCGACCGCAATTCAGCAAAAAATATGTTCAGAAGAAGGAAAAATTTTCATTTTGTCCATCACACAATCGATTGAGACGCAGCTAAATGCTAGAATAACCAGCTCGTGATGATCAAAACACAATTGTTTTAATAGCTCTCTTCTCGTAAGAAGATATCGTAGGCTCGAATACGAAACCTGCGCTGCCTTTGAATTGAATGTTTCGTATGCATCATATCATACCCATAATTTTGAATGTTATACCAACTAGATATTTTATACTCAAGATGCTTGCAACATTAGAAGTGAACAAATGTATGTTTTTTTTATTTAAAGTCAAATTTTCAAACCCTTAATTCGATAATTTTTATAGCATTTAACAGAATTAGGCTGCCTTTAGAAGAGTATATATAAAATTTATTTAAACCTATCTTATAGCCTAAATACTAGGGGAAGTGTTCCTTTTCCTTTGGGTACGAGGAGGCCTAGCCGTGTAAGTGTTCGAAATAAATGTTGAGTAAAAATTTGCCAAGAAAGAAAAAGTTTAAGAAAGAATTCTTTAAAAAAAATAGACTAAAATTCGCTAAAAAAATAAAAAATTAAAGGTAGATGGAAACGCAAAGAGAGGTAGAAGAAGAAAAAAATATAGAAAAAACAAAGAATGCTTTACAATGTTGAAGAATGTATAAAACAATGAAGATGGAAAATACAAGGAGAGGGAGGAAGAAATAGGGGACGATTTGCCTTCTGAAAATTAGTAAGGCTAAAATATAACTTTAGTCTCTTATATTTTTTTTAATTCATAATTTTAGTGTTTTGGACTTAAAAAAATATATAGTTTTGATATAATCCTTAGTTTTACCTACATTTCTCCTTATATTTTAATTAATTAAATCATTTTTTGATAATGCCTTAAGTGAATATGAAAGGATTGAAGTTCAATTGGATTAAAATAAAAGAAATAAAACATATGTGAAATTAAAGAGTGAACCAAAATTACTAGTTTTTGAAGACTAGGAGATTAAATGTTGTTATTTTAAAATGAAGGAGACCAAAATTTTAGATTGAATAAAATAGGAAGACCAAAGTTGTATTATCCAATTATTAATACTTTTAGAATTTAGTTTTTGGAAGGGGGACATTTTTTGAAAAAATATAAAAAAAAGCCTTGAAAGAAGGTGCTTTAATAAAATAGGTGTGGTAAACAGTAATTGACTTAAAAAATAAAATGCCACAATTACAATTTGGTTTGAGTTTTTATATACCCCAAAGGCCCAAACGTGATCCAAAACAACTCGACCAAATTTTTATTTTTTATACTCTCACACACCTTACTGAATTAAGTGACCTAAATCCCTTCATAACGACCAAATATATAAATTGAGTAAATAAGACTCTGTCAGAATAATTATTCCCGTATTATAAATTGAGTTAATTCAGCAAAAAAAAATTGAGTTAATAGCTATGCATTGTAAAGTTAAAAAAAAAAAAACTATGCATTGTAAGAGTATATTTTTTTTACATTATCAATTAATTAAAACTTACAAGTTATTCATGGTATAATTTTTAAGATAATTATTATAAAAAATTAACAAGTTTATAATACATAATATTATAATTTATGATTAGATAATTGTATAAAATTATTATAAAATTGAATGTCTAACTAGTTTATTTTAAGTGATAGTTGTTTTTTTTTGTTTAAACAAAAATATTCTTCACTAATACAAAAATATTATAATGAATAATATTATAGTATAAAAAACAATTTTAAAAATATTCAATGAAGGTTAGTTATCAATAAACTTACAAAAATATTTTGCATCAATAATATTATAGTATAAAAAACAATTTTAAAAGTTGTCATGAGATATTTTTAGAAATTATTATTGAATAATAAAAACGTTTTCGAGAATACTTTCATTGAGCAACGTAGCTTATCCTAATACTATATATTGAATATTTGATTTGATTATTTACTTTTCCCCTTTTAATTTGATTTAACAAATAAAATTTTTTCAGTAATCATAAATTACTCTTCTTTTATCTTTATCTATGTACTTAATTTTCTTAACTACTTTTTCTTTTATTTTAACCTATCATTTTTTATCTTTATTTTGAAATTGAATTTTAATATTCTTTTAAGAATAAAAAATTATAAATAACCTTTTATTACAATACAAATAATTTATAGTAAATCTAAAATATAATTTATATTTTGAAAACATTTATTTATTACCATTTTTAATTATAATCTATTTTTTATATATTAGTTTTTTTTTCTTTCCAATGAAAATGTCGATAATGGAGAATTTTTTATTCTAAACTTTCTTCATAATTTATCATTATTATTAGAAAAATAAAAAATAATGTGAAGTAATCGTCCTCCCTGTGAATAAGATTGTTGGATTAGAAAAAAGGGTTTGAGCTGTGGGAGCGAGCCAGGGTTTTGGTTTTTGTAAGGCGAAAACAGTGAGAGCGGTGTGGTGCTTAGTGCTCACACCAATTACCAATGGCAGTGGAGAAGACGGAGCAAGAACTCCGCAACGAGATCGATGAGCTTCTTCGCCAACAGCGCGAGGTCCTCTCTCTCTCTGCATATTCATATCTGTGTTTATGTGTTGAAATCGTTTCTTATGTTTATTTGTTACTTTTGTAGATTTCGGAAAGGCTTCGAGATCCTCGAGGTCTTCGCAGAGGTGCCTTGCCGGGTCCTCCTGCTCTCCGCACTAACGGTGTTCGCCAACGACCCTTTATTCGCCCTGTTAGTTTTCCCTCTCTCTTTCTCTCTTTAGGGTTCACTCCAAATTCATTGTATTCATATATTTATTATTCAGGGAGACAGGAACGATTCTGAAGATCAACCTCCTTCCAAGCGTCGACTTTCATCTGCCGTCGTTAAGGTTATAATTATTAATAATAATGTATTGGTTGTTCGTTTTGTTTTTTCGTGTTTTTTTAACTTAATCTGTGCTTGGGGATGAAGGTGGATGATGGGGACTTGCCTGAAGATGCTGATGCAGGACAAGAAGATGGAAAGACAAAGGATTTGACTAATGAAGCTGTCAATGGGACAGCTGCACTGGTCCAGAATGATAGCAACCCTTTCAATTCTCACCAAAGTGGATGGTCTAAGAGAGATATCAGCAATCAAAAAACTTCAAAGGTACTAAACTGAAATTTTATCACCTTACCTTCTTGTTCGTTGATTGTTGGTTTCAACTTGTATATCTAACTAACACTTTAGCCTGTTGTCCATTTCAGGCTTCTGACGTTCCTAATACAGATCATGTTCCAAGGGTATTGCCTAAGAATGAGGATCCAAGTTTGGTTAATAGGAACAAAAGAATGTTGGGCCAGCTTTTGGGAACTCTCGAGGTATATGATAGATTACTTGCTCTCCTGACAATGTTTCCGATTCCCATGGATAAAAAATAAAGATTACTTACTTGGTTTTAGACATATCTCTATCTATCTCTTTCTCTCAATAATTGTTTTCCATCTTGAATTTTCTGCTTGACACTGTTTTCAGTGTCACTTTCAATGTTTTTATAAGTGCTTATCGTCTATGTAAGCAGGTGTTCTGATTGAATTATCAATGCTATTTGTTTCTATCATTATTCTTATATTTTTTTACATGTCTTATTCTGAACTGTTCCAGAAATTCCGAAAGGAAGACATGCAACTCTCAGGAACAGAGGCATATATGCGAAGATCTAATTCCTTGCAAAGAGTAAGTTCTTGTCCATTACTATTGCCACTTGTGCCTTTAAATATAATATGTCCTTAAAAATTTTCAGTCAATCCACCTTATTCATAAGGTTATGTAGATTCTGAATTATACTCTGGATAAATTTATGCATGGCCATTATCTTTATTAATATCAATATATGATAAGATATCTTTTATAAAGACTTACTGAAACATTTTGATGAATGCATTATTTTTTTTGTGTTTTTGTTTTGCAGAAATACTAATTTGACTTGTTCCTAATATGTGGAGTTTATTATGTTACATCTACTGGGACTTGTTATCATAAGTCATAAGCCATAGAATATGTTAGGAAGACCCATATCGCCTGCCTCAGTTCTCGGGGTGCAGCCTATATATCTGTTGGGCAACTTCACTTAGTGTCAACTAGTTTTAAGATGAAATCTAACATAATACATTTTAATCTTTTATTAACTCAGCCCCTTGCGTTGATAGCCACAGCATATATAAGTGCGATCATATGTAAATCAATTTTAAACAATGCATTCCATTCATAATTCTCTTTATTTCTGTCATGTCATATGCATGAAATTAATGTCAAGGTATACTTCCCTTGACCACCCCAAGATTATTAGCGCAATTGCAGTTTCCCCCTACTATTAACATATCAAATTTCACCCAGCCTATCCAAATTGGCTATCAAAGTTAGCAATTAATTACTGTATATATGATATTTAGATGACTGGTGGTTGGGATTGTACATGATAATCAAATGAATGTACAAGTTTTATATGGTCCAAAGTCTCAAAAATGCTGTTACATGTTCTTTTAGTGGCAAACATTTACTGATGTGCATTCATGTGACTGATATCTATACCCCTGGAAGGTAGCCTGAGTTGTTATAGATTAACTTCATTGCCGATTTGGTTGGACAAGGTGGAATTTAACACAATAGTGAGTCGGTGACTAGGTTAGGGTGGAATGTGCCATTTTAAATTTGGACTTGGGATTTCCAATGCTATATGAATTTTTCTTGCCATCTCAAACAGCTTGAAATTAATTCCTAGGCTGAGCAAAGGGCTCGTGAAGAAAGTGAAAGGCTTAGGAAAGAAGAGCGTGAACAGATTGCTGAAAAACGAAGGAGAGACTTGGTTTGTTTTCAATAATAACTATTCTTTGCTATTCATAATAGATCATGCTACATTCTGATTCTCATTAACAATTATATTTTTTTTACCTATTCCCATCAGACTCTCAGGGCTCGTGTGGCTGCTAAGACAGAAGAAAAGAAATTGGAGCTGCTGTTTCTTCAGTGGAGTGAGCATCGTAAAAGACTAAGCAATTTTATAAGGTTTGCCCTTTTCAACTGTAAGCTAATGGGCCTGAGTCTATAGCTAGTCCCTTCAAGAACTGGACATCTATTATATCTGATATCAAATAATGCTATGCTCTGCAGGTTATTTTTAATTTTGGTCCAAAAGTGTCCATATTCACATTTTATTCAGACGAAGATAAGTTTCTGTTCATGTGAATTGTAGTGTTGAAGCAACTTGATGACTGGATGTTTCCTGCTAATTGCAGGATTTTAGGTAGACATATGGAAGTTTTTCTTTAAATTTTTTGGTACTTCTTTGATTGAATGTGGCATTTAAATTTGCAGGACTAAAGCAGAGCCTCCAATCTACTATTTGCCTAACAAGCCCTTGGATGAAGATCCTACATTACTTGAGAAGCGCAAAGAAGAGGTTGTCAAACTTGGAAATTTGATTTCTTTTGGTCTTCATCTTATAGCATCATTTTGTTCACCATGGACAGCCATCCCAGATTTGCCCGTTAAATCTCCTCCAATATTGATGGTTTTTTTTTGTTGTTACATGGATGTTTATGAGTGAATACTCACTATCACACTAGAATCAGGATTGTGGCCATTTAAATTGTATTTTTTGTGTGAAATATCCATATCTTTTCACTTTTCAGGCTTTCCTTGAATGGAAGAATGCTAGAAGAGAGGAAGTGTCTGAGTATCAGAAACAGATTGGGGAGCAGTATCTTGCCAATGTTGAGAAGGAATTGGAGAGATGGCAGAATGCAAGAAATGCAAGGAAAGTAAACAATGACCAAAATTTGCAGGAGACAATGGACAAAGAGTTGGATACTCATAGGCTGGAGCATGGCCCCAAGAAAAGAAAGATCCCAGACGGAAACAATAATGAAGATGATGATGATGTGGAAGATATAAATGTGGGAGAGGATGACATGATGGATGATGAATTAGATGATGATTCTGGTAGGAGGATTGATGATACAACTAAGACGGAAGCAGGTAATGCCAGCACAGATCCTGTGGCTGATGGCGAGAATGCGGAAGGGAAGTGATCACCCGCAAGGACACCCTTTTCAGTAGTTCTGAGTTATTTTTGTTTTGTAGTTTATTCCTTGCTATTCTAAGCTTTACGTATTCGGATTTATAGCCTTTTGTATTTTCTGTATTCGATTGAACTTTCTTCACTTATTCTCTTTGTATTGCTGCCTTGGGAGAACCAGATTAATGCACAGTATGTTTGTTGGGTTTGTGCCCTCAACGAGCAAACTTAGCATGCATTCATTTCATTTCAATTTGCGTGAGTTTTCATCTGGCTTCCAGGGAGCGACAAAATAAAATTTGCGATGAGAAAAAATATTTTTAATAGATTATGTTTTTCCCATAAAATGGATTTGGGTATTCACCTCGATAAGTATTTGCAAATTTGCTGGTATGGATGTAGACACGAAGAATAATATAATACCTGAATAGTTTCATGATAGTGCTATGCTACTTTAATTAGTTTCATACCAGCAATTATATGGATGTAGGCATGATCACTAGAATACCTGTACTAGTTTCATAATGCTATATTAATTTAATTAGTCTCATACGAGCAGTTAAGATTTGCAAATTTCACAATTTACAATGCCTGACTAAATTATTTAATAAAATATCAACTAGTTTTAAAATTTATAAAAAAATTATATACTTAACCTATTGTATAACAACTTTTAATTTAATATGATGGAATTAATAAATTTCAATATGCAAAATTATAGAAAAAGTATTTTGAACAAAAAAAAAACAAATAGACAAAGTATGTTACTTTAACTTAATCCTCCTCTATATATAATGAATTTAAAAACTATTATTTGTTATATTTTATTACTATAATATAAAGGTTCTTTAGATTTTTTTTTCTAATTAAGATATTCTAATTTTAATTAATATTGTGCAGTCACTTTTGATGTTAGAATCATGTGTGTTATTAGCTTATAAAATATACATTAAATGAAGAATATATTATAATTTTTTTTTATCATGATATTGATATAAAATAATTTCATAATTTTTACTGACCAGGCCCAATTTTGAGGAGTGCCCGGATGGGTGATTGCACAAGGTATGTGATTAAAGGGGTCCTAAAAAATATTAATGTGAGAAGAAAAAAACATTTTTAATTCTTTTGGAAACTATATTATATTTTTAATGGAATATATGTTTATATACAATTTTGGTTCCTCCATTTTAAAATAGAGATGTTTTATTCTCCTATTTTAGGTTTAGGTTCTTTTTGTCCAATTAGATATTAGACATAACATATTCATTTAAGCTGCTATCAATAAATGATTTAACTAATTAAAATGTGAGACATAAAGAAAAATTAAAGATATGTCCAAAATTACGTATTTTCTAAAATAAGAAGATCAAATATCTTTATTTCAAAATAGGAGGATCAAAATTATAGATTTGGTACAATAAGAGGATCAAATTATTTAAGCCTATATTTTACAATATGATTAAATATGTTTTTGATCCATCAAAATTGGGTCATTGTTGCATTTTGTCTTTAAAATTGTATTTAAACCTATATTTTGCCATAGAATGGTAAAAAAAGCATTTTTTTAAAATGAGACTAAAAAAGGAAATTTAAATCATGGGAACCAAAAAACAACACTAGACTAAATTTAAGGGACTAAAATCATTTTTAAACTTTACAATACTCGTTTATAAAGAACTCTATATATTATTTCGTCTTAACAAAATGTAAGAATCAGATCTAGCAACGATTAATCTTTATTGAAGATCATGGTTGGACAAGATTTGAAACCTAGATCACTTAATTAAGAAACACAAACCACTATCAATCATGTCTATCGTGGTTGATATTATATATTTAATAAATATAAACTTCTTAACCATGTTTACAATAATTCACTTACACTCCTCGTCCAATTAAATTAGATGCTTTGATAGATAATAACATATTACATAACTTTATATAACATTTTTATAATATATATATATATATATATATATATATATATATATATATATATATTATAACATTTTTTTATCTCTCTATATTTCATTAATTAATTTTATCTTTCATTTTTTTCTCCTCTTTTTCTATTTCTTTGTCTTATTATACAAAAAATTGTATAAAAAAGTTTTAGAAATTTTTGATGATGCAAAGCATTGCCTTAAGAAAGAAGGCATTCATTATGTTAACATACAGTACCTTCCGGTTTCGAGGTCAATGATACAAAATCAAGTAGAAATGCAGAAGCATTATTTGTATAGTTTCCAAGAAAGCTCCAAACAGCGTTGCTTTTTCAAAACAGGGAGAAAAAGAGAACTTTCCAACGAGCAAACATGGAGAAAAAAAGATTCCGAGTGAGTTCTTTTCCAGCCATCTGGTTTCAAATAAAGCAAACCAATTAAGCTTGTAACTTGTCGTTTAATTGGTGTTGTTTTCTGTTATATTATGTACTATCATTGTGTTTAATCATGTCAATATACCAATTGGGTCCTTCCTTTTGGAGTTTAGAATTTCTACCTTTCTGGAATTAGTTCCACTAATTATTTATCAGCCTTTTTTTTCCTTCTAAACTTTTCCTATATCATACACTGTTAGAACTAATCTTTAGTCATCCCATTTTGGGTTGCACTTATAGATTTATTGCATGTTTGAAAATCAGATAGAAAAATATGTTTGAGATAAAATTATTTTTACAAAAGAACATTTTTCTTTTAATTTTAATTTTATTTTTATTCGTTGAATTGCATGGAAACATACGCCGTAATAGTTTTAATTGCAAACCAAAAATGTACTTATTATTTTCACCCTCAAGTGACACCAGCCTTTAGCTTCCGTTACTTAGTGCAAATGCACGAACCAACCTAGCTAGTGGGATCGATATGGATCCATCCTTCTTTTATTTTTGTGAGATGAAAAAGAACAGCATAAAAGCTTTTGCTTAAAAGTTGCCACATTTTTGTTTGACTTTTAACATTTTAGGATATGTTTGATTACCCGTTAAAACTTCGTTACACGTACGCATTGTGAATTTGTGAGAGACAAAGTTTGAAAAAAAATGCATTAGTTAAAGAGAAAATAAAAAGCACACTTATTGTTTCCATTTCTAGCTATAAATTGAGTTCTTTTTGCTTCCCTCTTCTTAGTCTTAATCATCTTTAATCAAATTCAAATGACAAATCATTTTTTTTATTCACGTGTCTATATCCTCATTCTGTTGGTCATCATCATAATATAAACATTCCTCTTTCAATCATTAACAAGAGTTTTAATTTCTTTGAACAGCAGACGAGGAAGGTGAATTGGCAAAGAATGAATCTCTTGAAGTTCTAGGTTTTTCTTAATGGGAAAGAAAAGTGTGTTGTGATTAGTGCCTACTTCAAAAGTCTTGGCTAAGTTGGCTTTAATTAATTGAATTATGTACCGATATTCCAGTGTGATTGATTTGAGATAACCTTGACCTACGATCAGATGTTGAAATAACCAAACTAACCGAATACTTTAGTCATATTATTCCTCATTTCAAATGGTCCCTTGAGATTATAAAAAATTAGTGTATTAATTTTGATGGTTCATGTGATTTCTCTTATATAGAAATGACATTTTTAAAAAAAAAACATCAATCGCCTCATACAAACCCATAAATCTTAAGCACACACAGAGATAAAGAATCCATTTCATACCAACAAGGCACCTATTAGATCTCTTGAATTCAAGAGAATTGTCCTTTTCTCATTTCAGCCAGCCCACCAAATAATTACCATCGAAATGGTACAGTTCAGACTGCAAATAATTTCTCTTCCTGCAAGATACTCTTTAGTTTCATGGGAAAACCACAATCCACACATGATCTCTTCAAAATTAATATTAAATCATATAGTAAGGCATAAATCGAAAATAAATAGTGAACATGACTATATTTTTTTTTTTGAATAATTAACTATTGAGTTTAGATTCTTATTAGAAAGAATTTTATTGATCTCAATATAATTAAAAACCTGACTTTTTATTTATTGAATATAGACAATAGTCATGAGTTTTTTTTTTTTTTGAAGTTCAACTAATTTATATTTCATAAAAAATTAGCACAACACAACGTGTCATTCTTCTAGGTATCATCTCTGCAAGTTAGAGAGTAATCATACTGTCAAAGAATAGTAGTAACCCTTAGGGTGAAAAAAAATTAATTCTCTTCTAGTAGCATTAATCTAGGTATTTATTGCAGAAATTAAGAAATCGAAAAGCATTAGTATTCATCAATAATAATCACAATAGCTAATGTAAGGTATTGTAAAAGCTGGGGGGACAAAGGTGGAGTTTGCACACCAACGATGAATGCCATGTCTTTTTTTCTAGCAATATTTTACGTTCAAAAGAATAGAGTAATGTTAAAGTTTGAGTGAGAGATTATAATAAGGACTAAAATCGAATGATCAAAATACCAAAAATTCTTTATCAAACTTCGTTTTTGTTACGAAAGCATAGCAGGCCGAATCTGAGATACACCCAACTGTAACATTGTAGCCCAACAACTTGTTCTTATGGCTTTAACATCCCCACACTGCCCCCAAAAAAAAAATCAAAACTAAGAAGGAAAGAACATGTTCCGCACAAACATGGAGCCATGGAGATTTTTATCACTTTATCGAGTTGAAATAGCAGGCATTCGTCAGCACCATGTTTCAACTTGTCTTTCATCAGCATTTCACTTCGCAATGTAACGTCAGTTATTACTTTACAAATACTATTTAATATTTTCACAATTTATTATGTAGACGTGCACTTTAAAATTTGTTTGTAAGATTTTACACATACTTTGAAATAATAATATGAACATAAGTTAAGCTTCGGATAATATACTACTAACAATAATAATTTACTATAAAGCAGAGGATTAGTGCTAATCTCGAGAATATACTTTGTGAGAGAACACAATTTTCATATGACAAGATTTCACACTGTGGGCGAAAATCTGAACTAACATTAACATAATATTAAAAAAATGTTTATGTAGTTTGACAGCAATATATAGGAAATTACCAAATGAAGATTATAACCTGATTTTTTATACCCTTTAATTAGAATTTGTTGTTCATTTTATTTTATTATATGAAATCGTTCACGTTAAGAACACAATTATTATTCACTATAACAGATCAAATTTACAATCGTGCAACTAATTTTCCATATAGCAATACCAACTCAAAATCTTAATCTTTCTTAACAATGTACTACAATATATCAAAAACTAAATCATATGAATATGAGAAATGCTAATATCACCCTCTCTAATATATTCTTTAACATATTATTTTTATTTGTGAAAATTTATTAAAAATTACAAAAATAAATAAGTTTTACATCTTATTTAATAATTTTTTTATTTTATAGTTTTGAATAATTTGAAAGAGTGTGTATAGATAATAAGTGTACTACAAACACTCCTCCTATGAATATATATATTGAACAGTAATTTGATTCTTACTATAACAGTTTTATCCTCTTATTAATAATATAGAACATGAACAAAGATAGGAAGACTCTGATTTTGTGTTTTGAAGTATTGAATAAATAATTTGAGTACAATTTATTTAATATTATTATATTATCCTTTAATTTACTTTGCAAAGCAACAAGAAGAGGTCACCCTCGTCGCCAAAACACCCACACTCTCTCTCTCTCTGTCTCTCTCTCTGTCCGGTTCTGAACTTGTAATAGCTATAGATAGCAATACATAGTGACAGAAGACACAATAGAAGAAGAAACCCAACACAACCCAGGCAAACGCACTCAGAGAGAGAGAGAGAGAGAATGACCACCCCAAGAGGAAACCACCACCCACAGCCTAACGGTGAGCGAAGAAGACAATGGCCACCGCCACAGCCACCAGCAGCGGCACCGGAAGCGGCAGCGGCACCGACAGCAGTAGCCGCAAATTACAATGGATACCGACAGTACCACCCGACAACGCCAGCTCGTTCGTCGTCGTCGGCGTCGTTCAAAGGATGCTGTTGCTGTCTGTTCCTTCTATTCTCGTTCCTGGCGCTGTTGGTGCTAGCGGTGGTGCTGGTAATAATCCTAGCGGTGAAGCCGAAGAAGCCGCAGTTCGATCTGGAGCAAGTCGGGGTGCAGTACATGGGCATCACACCCAATTCCCCCTCCACCGCTTCCCTGTCTCTCACCATTCGCCTCCTCTTCGCCGCCACCAACCCCAACAAGGTCGGGATCAGGTACGGCCAGTCCAGCTTCACCGTCATGTACCGCGGCATCCCCCTCGGAAAAGCCACCGTCCCCGGCTTCTTCCAGCAACCTCACAGCACCCGACAGGTGATCGCCACCATCGCCGTCGATCGCGTCAATTTGCTTCAGGCGGACGCCGCCGATTTGATCCGAGACGCCTCCCTCAACGACCGAGTCGACCTGAGAGTCTTGGGAGACGTTGCTGCCAAGATCCGCGTCATCAACTTCGATTCTCCTGCTGTTCAGGTAACTAACACTCTTTCTCTTTTTCTCAATTCAAATTGCCTCTTTTTTATATTTTATCGGCAAATGTAGTTCGTTAATTTTGGGGGAATTCGAATCTTCCTCCACCAGTGTGGGCTTGTTATAACATAAATAACTTTCCCAATTTAGGTTAGCTTACAAATGATTAATTAAACATACATCTTCTGAAATTTGTTTTGTTTTTGCTATTGAATTCTGACTTGAGACTTGAGTGTGGCGGAGGGACGGTGGCTTGCCTCCTGTAGCTGCAACTGCCAATTCCACTACCCTCTGCTTTTTCTTTTTTCCCCCATTCGCTAACGTGCGCTGCCGATAACACTAGTACTGTACCACGTTGTCTGTGATAACCTGCGCCGAAAGCTATTTTGTTTTAATATACAAGGATACTAATATTAATATTTTAAGACATTATACAATGTTTTGGTTTTGGATGAATTTTTGTCTTCAAGATGGAGATATTAGATACTGAGACTTCTATAGTTCTATTTCTTCCACCCTTGACATTGACATTGACATTCACAGGCTTATTAATGATTTGATACAATTTTTTTTTCCTTGGCCATACTTTTCAGTTTTCTGCGACACCGCTGGATCACATTCACTTATTTTTGGATACATCTTTCGGGCTGTTCCTTTCCACTTTTTTGTTTTTTCGTTTATGTTTATTCCCCCTCTCATAGTCTGCCTATTAGTGCCTCTTTGTGAAAGGAGTTCTTTTCCATGTATGACTCGGTTTTTAGGTCTTTTCTTTCTTTTTATAATTTTTATAGGCTTTCATTCTTACGACTCGTGTTACATACAAATTATATATATATATATATATATATATATATATTAGTACTTTTCTATGTTGATAATTAAAATTACGGTTTTACTAACATCTGACTCTTTAGATTGATTTTAAATGTTTAAAAGCGATAGCTTATAGCTTTATATTAAATAAGAAAATATTTATTATATTTTTATAATAAAAGATTATACTCTTATGTGTTCAAAATCAGTCTCACTATTTACTGTAACTAAGAAATAGTAGTCCGTGAAATCGAGTTCGGGGCATCGCTTTTTTTTTTTTTTTTTAATCTTGCCCTTAATTGTAGGTTTCTGTTTAGTGCTTTATTTTCACGCTCTTTTATGCATTTGTCTGAATAGCATGGCTAGACATTCTAATAGCCTCAGTGACTCTTTGCTGTGTGCTAGCAGAATTTTTCTCACCTTGATTAGTGCACTTTCTCTGGTTTATGAGGGCATAAGCATAACAATAGAGAATTTGCATAAAAAAAAAATAGAGAAATCCTTAATATCGAGGGCTCGCATTTTGTTTTAAAAAAATTGTACTACTATTTAAATTAAATAGGGGTGTGACGGGGATTAGGAATATAAAAACTGTGGAATTTGGGGGTTAGAACTCGACTTTAGCTACTAGCGAATGATTAAAAAGTCCAAAGAAAATGATAAAATTGCTAGGTCCCACCAGAGTTGAATCAGGTCACTGGATTCTTAGTCCAGTCCTGGGTACCAACTACTACACGACAGTGTCAACACCAGCTAAAGCTTAATAATGTTCATTATAGTGTTTGTCCTTAATTCCCCTTTTTTTCTCCAAAAAAATTGTTGTTTTTTGAAAGGAAACTTAATGCGGAGGACTCGCCTTTTATTTTTATTTTTAGGGGGTTCATGTTCATATAGGGTGATGCTATTAGATGTCAGATTAACTAACTATGCAAGTTTTCTTATGCCCTCATCTAACTTTACAATTCAAAGTTTGCAATAGACCAAAATCGAAGCATAGAATTGTCAAAGCTACTGTCATATTATTTTACTTTCTACCATGTGACTATCCTGTTTGTGCGGCACATGGGGTGGGAGTGAGATCATTCTTCTGTGTTCACATTCTACTAGTGTGAACATTTTAACTCCCCATCTTTTGTATTGTAAGCAGTGAAACTGTGTTGTGGGGCTCATGTAATTATTCCAACTTCTTATTTTGTTTATCTAAGTTATATTTAGCACATTTACTTTTACCAATAAATTAACGACAAGAACTCAATTACACAGGTTTCGGTGGATTGTGCTATAGTGATCAGTCCAAGAAAGCAATCTCTGACTTACAAGCAGTGTGGGTTCGATGGATTGACTGTTTGATGATATCATTCTTGGTGGCAGTATCAATGTCCTTATCTTCCACTCAATTTCTCACTTGACCCTCGGTTTATTCGACTAATTTAAGGAAGAAATGAGAAGGGAAAGGAGTGAGAGAAAATTTGGGTGGGGATGGGGTGTTAGAGGGAATTTAGAATGGTTATTGGAGGAGTCACAACAAATTGTTAAACTGCAAAGTTGAGGAAAAAGGTTTTGGAATAGATATCAAATTAGGGACATTTAACATTTTTCTCAAAGAATTTTGCAAAATTTTATTGGAATAGGTTACTTCTCTTGGAAGACAGAAATCTGCGGAACAACGTGTAAACTGTAAAGTACATCCAATGAGTGGGTGAGGTATCCTCATGGGCTTTTCTTAATTTGCTTGTTCTCTGCCCCTTAACCCTTTTCAACCTTTTTCTCCCTCATCTTTTTTTGCTTTTGAAAAGTGCATCAGAAGTTTTGCTTATTTCATTATTGAAATTTGATGTAAGAAGATCTGTAATGTGGGATTTTTTTTTGGGCTCTAAAATTTTATGTAAACACAAAGAGCCCTTTTGGGGAAAGAAAATAATTTTTTATGTCTTCCATTCGCGGATTTTTGGGGTATTTTTAGAGAATGCATGAGCCTATAAACGCTACTTCTATTTTGGTTCAATTGGTTAACACTTAAATACTTACATGAGTACTCGATGTGTATATATATATATATATATATATATATATATATATATATATATATATATATATATATATATATATATATATATATATATATATATATATATATATATATATATATATATATATATATATATACCTCGCAAAAAGAAAGAAAAGGAAGTGTAAACTACTAAGTTTGACACAAAATATACATATATTACTCCAAACAAAATAGTAGTATTTGATTAAATTCAGTTTGACTTTAAACACGAGTCCTTTCATAAATATGATTGATGCAGTCATAATAATTACAATCACAATGTAATAGCTTGTAAAACATTAAAATTAATCATTTATGTAAATATTATTTTCGTTCCATGTCCTTTTTTTAAAAAAAAAATTGAAAACTATTGACGTTATTAATTATGTTTTCACTTATATTCCTATTTAATAATATAATAATAGTAATTTATTACAGGAATGAGATATTAAATAACATATTTCAACTCAAATACAATACTAGTATTTTATCTCTATTAAACATGAATGTTGTAAAAAATTAATATTAAACATTAATAGATATAGAACAAATGTTTGGTAAAAAAAGATATAGAACACATGTAATTATTTACGCAAGAGTTTTTAATTAATTAAACAAATAAATAACTTGAATGATTTAATTAATTAATTCATTTTGAGAAACTCATTACCTAATTACTCTAAAATGTCAGGTTAACATAACCATATATGGCAAACTTATCCCACTCGCCCATTAATATGGTAACCTTTTTTTTTACTGGAATGCGGTAACATTAATTAGTCCTTTTTTTTATAATGTACCTTTATTAGTCCTTTACTACCGTCCTTTTTTATTTTTTTTACTTAAGGGTCATTTAGTCTAATTATTGCCGTCACACTGATCATACTTCATACGAAAAAAAAAATCACTAATCATTACGGTAATCCAGCACTTGGTCGCTCCACGGTCTCTGGACAGAAGAAGAAGACTATTTTGGGCCTCACACACGCTCGTACCCAATACATTGTTGGGCTGGACCCATTAAGAGGAACGCACACTATTTTGCGCACTGTCATAGACGCAAGTAAGAACGACGTCGTTGCAATAGACTATATATAGGCCTTGGCTGGAGGAGCAGAAGCTGGTTTTCACTCGCGTCGAATTGAGGTACCGTATGGCTACGGTAGTGCCGTGTTTGGTTGCGTAAAACAACTCGCGTTAACTGGTTTTTTTTAATCGAGGTTAGCTTCTTTGGTTTTTTTGCTGCTATAGGAATTGGGAGTGATGGATTTCTCTTCGGTGAGGGCTGCGTTGGATTCGAAGTCGTACGACAAGGTTGCGGATGTGTGCGACAACTTGATGCTTCAGGCACCTATTTCTACCTATAATCTATTTGATTGTGTTGGGCTTTATTTTTTCATTTTCCTTAGGGTTTGTGTTTCTGATTACTTCAATTCAGGTTGCAGCTGAGGGCATTGCTTATCAGGACGATTGGCCCTACACAATTCACCTCCTCTCTCACATTTATGTTCACGACATGTATCTCTCTTCACTTTTTCCCGCTTTACATGTCAATCAAATGAATAATACTATTACTTTACTCACATTTTTTATTGAAATAAATAAATTCTGTTTTACAATTGATTGATCTTTTATGTATTTATGTCAATTTGGAAGTGCTGCTGTGATTTTGTGTGCAGCAATAGTGCGCGCTTTCTTTGGAAGTCAATACCTTCCTCAATCAAAGAGAGCCAGCCTGAAGTCACCGCGGTTTGGAAAATTGGTCAGAAGCTCTGGTTACGTGACTATGCCGGAGTGCACGAGGCAATCCGTGGCTTTGATTGGACTCAGGAACTCCAAACCCTAGTTGCTGCATTTTCAGGCAAGACTTTAACAGTTTTCTAGTGTGTGTTTTTAGCTGACATAAGTGAGTTTTGTAGAAACTCTTGTGTTTTCACTATAATTAAGGCATGATTGTATTCACTTTGAATTTGAATATCTTCTTAACCGTCTAACTGTATATGTGTTGATTCTGTTCAGTTTCTGAGAATGAAGCTGTTATCATCGACTCTTGCTTTATTAAAATGGTGCCCTTACTTTTATCATAACCAGTTACGTGTTACCTTTGTTGAATGTTGATCATAGACTGTATGCTATACTGAAACTAACTCGGTAATTTCTGTGTGGGTGAATTGGTAAAGTGTGGATGTATGGATCAATTAATCTGTATCAAGTTTTATTGGTTTTATATGGTGCTATATATATATATATATATATATATATATATATATATATATATATATATATATATATATATATATATATATATATATATATATATATATATATATATATATATATAATGTTATTTTTTGCTATGCTTGCTGTAATGAATGAAAGCAATAGCACCTTAGAATTAGTTTGATGAGAACAAAATGTATTATAGTTAAAACTTGAAAGACTGGTGATTAAAAATCTGTTTTCTATTGGACTTCCCTTTCCCTGTTATTTAAGCATGAAAAGATGTAGATGAATGCTGTAATTTCTTGGGGCAACATGTACTGAAGATAAAGGTTCCATAGATATTGTATAAAACTAAAAGTAGTAAACTAGTAATGTACTACTTCCATGGTAACTTCTGCAATTGGTTTATTAAATATGATTCTTGGTTTTGGATTGCTTTTCCATATAGCTTGAGTTCACAAGTCTTGTGCACCTTTATTTTATTCAAAGATGTTTAGTTCAGCAAAAATTTTAATACCAATAAACTTTTTCCAGAACTTTACACAAAGGAGATGTTTCAGCTGCTTCTCTCTGCTTATTCTACGATAAGCATTAAAGACACTGCTTTATTTCTGGGAATGAATGAGGATGATGCTACAAATTGTAAGTTATTTTCCCTATCCTCGAAGCCTTAGAAGTTGGATATTGATTACACTTTGTACTTGAAGCCCAAAGATGATCATGATTCTTGATGGTGAATTTGGTTGCTAAGCTTGATCATGACAATTTGCATATCACAACAATGACCTATCTATAAAATTATATCTTCCATTGGCAGAGTATTTGTTCTTTCTGGCAAAGGCTTAAATTTTATCAATTGTTTGTTTCCTCCTCCCTCTCTGTTATTATTATTGACATTTTTGGTTGTACAATTTAGATGTTTTGCAGCAAGGCTGGACTGTGGACCCTGCCTCTCAGATGCTTATTGTGAAGAAGCAACCTGTTGTGACAGAGCAGAAACTTGATCCGAGTAAATTGCAGCGATTGACAGAATATGTCTTCCATCTTGAGCATTGAAGCTTTTAATTATGTAGGAATTAGAAGTTTTATTTTCTAAAATATTCTCAAATTGATCAATCATATGTTCTATGTTCTTGAAGATGCGTGAAAGTGCATATAACCTGTTGATAATTTTGTAGCTGACCCTGTATGTGTTTGAACTTTAGCACTGATTGGTGAAATTTGCATCTCACTTGGTATTTATTCACATTGCCTCTCTCAATGTCTCTTATATGACAGTGGAACAGTTACAAATTTGGACATTAGACTTCTTTTGGGGAGAAACCACAAGATGCGATTGATTATTGTTATAATAGATTGTGTGAAATAAATTTTATGTTTAGACACGTTAAGTGAAAAGTGGGTTTAAGATAATCTATTTTGTTTAAATTGTCTAAATTAATTAGTTTTCAAGTAGAAAAATTGTAAAGAATTCAAAAAGTTATTTAGAATGGTTTTTTTAAAATTTAAATTAACTGTTAAAGATAAAATGGAAATATGAAAGTTAACTAAAAATGATTGTTTACTATTTATCATAATCTTCAGAATTATTTACATAAGAAATGATTTTCCTTGTTTGGAATATAATTTAATTCACCAAACACATTTGAATATTAGCACTAATATTAATTAGATCATAATTTTCAAAAGTAATCTAATCCAATCATTTTGTATGCCATTATACATGGGATTTTGGATTTTTACTTACTAATGTAAAAATATCGAAATGGAAGAAAATAAGTTTATCCAAAAACATTTATAGCAGAAGAAAAAATGAAATAAATATCTCCCTAAGTTAAAATTACCTTTTATGTATAGCCGTTCAAAAAAAAATCTTATAAGTTTTTTTTAAGAACCTTATGTATAAGTTAAAATCATGTTTTAGATAAGTTATAAGAGAATTTCTAAAATCAACTTATGTATAAAGCTAATTTTTTCTTATGAAAAATTTATTTCATTTTTCTTTTAGAAATGTTTCTAATTTATTTTCACTAAAACATGCCTTAATGTTTTATTGAGTCGGCTTTCTTGTATTAAATGTGTTGTTGTAATATCCTTTGTTAGAACAGAAATAATCTGATTGGGTAAACTTGCTAATGAACCAATGTTATTGTTGCCCTGCCTAGCAATAAACTGCAAACTTGCGGTTACCGTGGGAACATAAAATCGTATTCTGGAAAAATCCGTGATTAAAATAATAATTACAAGAAATAGTGTAAAAAGATAAATGTTGTAAATTAATTTCCTCTTCCATTCTGAATTTGTCACTGACTGGGACTGTGGAAACATAAAATTATTTACCGCATATGATTCATTCACCTTATGATTAATGCTTACAAGAAGAAGGATTACATAAGATTCAAATACAATAGATAACCTCTACAAATAAAAGTATCGAAGATTATATACACTAGTTTGGATTGAAGTTAGCTTCTAAGATTCAACGTGGCTCCTTAAAGGCTGTGTAACGTTATATAGATCTTGAATAAAGCGATACCTGCTGTTTCTTCTCCTAAAGCGTTCATCTTCTTCTATTTCTGCTAATATATCCTCTACTTCTCTGATACTGCCATTGCTAAGTTCTACGAGCTGCCTCGCCGCCTCAATCTCCGTTGCGCTGAACATATAAGAACCCTTCCTCTTCTTCTTCTTTTCGCATGCCATTGCGAGATACAAACAAAAATAATGGTGAACCAAAACAGACCCCAGAAATCATTTTATAGGACTTTATTTTAAATTGTTGTTAACCGCTTATTATATATACCATACGTCTTCCCTTTTCTCTTTTTTTTTTTTTATCTTTTCTTTAGTTTTTTTTTAAATATTGCTTTATTATTATTATTATTATTATTATTATTATTATTATTATTATTATTATTATTATTATTCAATTAATGTCACCATCATGCTTTTTTTTTAGCCAATATCACCAATTCATCATCATGCTTTCTATATTTAAAAACACACGTTTATGTGTTGGGTTGTAATATGCTTCTGCAAGTTACTTAACTAGTCCTTCAATGATAAGGATTGTGATTTATTCTGATCCTTCCTCAGAAAGAAGAGCAAATTGGATGTTAAGAATAGGACTCATTCTGTTTTCAACCCATAATAGAAAAAAGAACTGCTTCTTCTTTTTTTTTTTCATCTATAAAAGATTTCTATTATATGATTTTTTTAGTCTTCAACACGTCTTTTTTGTGCACTACGTTGTCGTGAATCCGTTTGACCCATCATGAGAAAGGGCGAGTGTAGAGCATTTTAGTTTTAAATTTTAATTAGGCTGTTTATATCAAATGATATAATTCAATAAAATTGAATTAAATATTATATAATTTTGAAATTTGTAGACATTATAAAAATACTTTTTATAATTAAATCAGATCAAATCAAACTAATAATATACCTAAATAACGATTAATTAAGTGGTCTAGGATTATCATGTTATCCATAGTCCTAATCAATAGAGATAATATAATTATAATTTAATTATTCACTTAATTCTTATAATTTTTAAACTTATTTCTTTTTATCCTAGTTAATAAGTGGATTTGTTTATTTCTGAAGTTTATATTTTAATTTTTAAAAGGTTTTTGTCATTAAAATTCTTTAATTAATAGAGTTTAAAAAATTTAACGACATGAATTTTTTAGGAATTAAAATATAAATTTTAGAAACTAAAAAATTCACTTATTAAATTAAAAAAGATAAGTTTAAAAATTATAAGAACTAAATATGTAATTAAACCTATAATTAATTTTTGCTAAATAGTTATTGATATGTATAATTTAGTGAATATATTTTTTATTATCCACTTCACATAATTATTTATTGGTTAGAATCATAAATATGTGATGATCTTGAATCATCTAAATTCCTTTACCACTTATATTTTCACATTAATTTCTTATTATTTGAGTGAAAATAAATAGAGAAAAAGAAATACTTTTTATTTATTTTGCTTTTTTTTCCTCTAAGAAAACAAAAAAGTTTACTTGAGTTCTATAATTTTTTCCTTCTCTTTATTTAGTCTCCACAATGAAAGAAGAAAAAAAAAAAATCATTTCACGGTTGTTTTCATCCTGGTACGTAGTTACGTACTAATTTTTCAACATGGAAGTCTTAAGAATGTCAACAAAATAAAAATATTCAACTTTTAGTCAACTTAATTGATTGCATGCACATCACATATTCCTAATGTTTGCAAAAATATATCAGTATCCCATGCTCGAACGGTTGAACCTGAAGCCTGAAGGAGTGAAGGGTGATGAAAACTAAAAAATATTTGCACTCCCCAATCCTTATTTCGGTATCTGCTTTTTAATGATGAAATAAAAATCAGATATCCAAAATATAAGCAATGAGGGATGAATTCTGTGAGTTGAGAGACACATAATAACTAATAATATGACACATGAAAACGCTTAGGCTATGCCTATGAACCCATAAGTATTAGTGTCAGTGTAGAATGTAAAGATTCTATTAATATTGTCTTCCAAACAAAAATTCTATTAATACTATTTATTTTTTTTACTTATCATATCACATTACTTATTATATTAGTTTTTCTAAATATATATGATACTTTTTTTTTCTAATTCATATCTCATCACTTATTACATTTTTTTTCATCATATATCTCAAGGTGTATATGAAATTTTGGTGTCATACATATGAATGTGTCTAATTGACCAAGATAAAAATAAGATTAAATAATTTCATCTTCAATGATAAATAGAATTTATATATTTATTTTGTTTTAACCCATCTTCAATTACAAATGTATAAATTTTATTGATCATTAAAAGTAGAGTTATTTAATTCATTTTTTCATCTTGTGTGAATTAGACAAATCTGATGCATATTTGTAAGTAATATTCGTTTACAGTGGGCATGCAACATCACGAAGCAAGCAGAAGATAAGAAATATCAACAAATCAAAGTTTTTATTAATTTGTACAGGTATATACATTTCTATTGATTTGCTAGAGACACTGAAATTTCAAAGTCCAAATGCTACAACAATTCTGGGCAAAGAAACAAGAAAGAAAAGCAAGCTTATTCTGCATTCAAGGTCACTGAAACTTGAAGAATTTCATCATCAATTAATGGTTCCAAATCGAAAAGTACTAAGCTAGTCTATGCTGCATAGCACTGCATGACTGACTCTTCCAATCCTTCATCTGGATTCAGACACTTTCGGATGCCTTCAGGCGCCGGAGCCGCCGAGTCGGAATATTCCTCCGGCGGCAGTGATATTGCCGAATCAGGATATCTCGGAGACTCAGCGACCGGAGGATAAACCGTCCAATCAGGTTCACCTTCTGGAGCATCAACCGGCGAAGCAGCCGGTGCCGGAGCCTCAAACGGAGCGGGAGAACCTGACCGATTCGTGACGTGGAACGGAGCAAGAATCGGATGGTTCGCCGGCGAGTTAGGGCTACTTCTTGGAGAGAAGAACCAGCGATCTTCGGAAGGAATCGGCGAAGGAGAAGGAGAGTTGTTGGATCGAAGGCTGAGAATACCGGCGAGGCCGTGAACGACGACGTTACGGCCGTAAAAGATGCCAGGGAAAGCAACGTCGACGCCGGCGACGGAGATAGAGGCGGGGGAGGAGGAAGTGCGGTGGGCGAGGTGGAGGCGGCGGTGAGGGAGGAGCGTGGGGAGAGTGTAGCCGTCGGGGAGGAGGCGGAGCTGGGCGAGGGAGAGGCGGAGAGGGACGACGTGGAAACGGAGAGTGTCGGTGTAAGACGAGGCCGTTAGAGTCATGTCGAGGGCGAATAGTGAGGCGTCGGTGGGAGCGAAGAAGGTGAAGGCGTCGCGTGATGAGTTTGCGTCGGAGAGAATATCGATTTTGAGATCAGAGGTCACGATCGCGTTGCAGAAGAGGTCGTAGCCTCTTGCTCGTACGGTGTTCAGCATCGAATCAAACTCTCTGTTCGGTATGCTTCTCACTCCAACGCCGTTGGCCACCATAAGCAACGCCACCATCATCCACACTGGAACCAAACTACACGTCATTTCCAAGAAGGTGGTTATTTTCGCGGGCTTTTTTTTTTTTTCTTTCAAAATATTATCACTGCTACCATTATGCTAATACTTTTCGCATTTTATTGCAATTTTGCCACCCTCCTTGGTCCTTTGTTTTTGTGATGGGCTTTGGAACAACTGCGTTAATCAGCATCTTCGTGGGCTTTATTATATTATCAACTCAAATCCAAAAAATAAAGAATAAAAATTAATAATACGCTTTGTGACATTTCAATTGTAATCTTTGAATATATTCAAATTAGTTTGTAACGTATGTATGTGTTTTTTCAGTTCCGACTAGCTGGATGAACTAAGTATAGATTGCTTGAAAGCACTTCTCATCACTGAACTTCCGTTTACAATAGGAATGGGGAAATAGGAAAACTAACAGAGAAAAGAAATTATGATAACAATAAAAATAAAAATCTTAATAACATCAAAGATACAGAAGGAAAGAAGTGAGATAACTCTCACAGTAAATTTATCCATTAACGCATGCCAAAGTGACCTGCGCAGCCGATACTTGCCCTAGTTGAATCCTCACACAAATAAGTTTATTCATTCTTGTTAATTAGTAAGCTAAGAAAAAACGTTCAACGAAGAAGAAAAAACAACAAACAAATATACTTTTTTTTTAAACAAAAAAAGAAGAAACAAACAATTGTTTGACTTGAATGTCTCCAACTTTTGAAGAGTGAAAGATCCTTCTGCATCAATCAATTGTTTAACTTAGCAGTAGGACCATATCTTGGCATATTAACAGACTCCAACTGTGTCTCTTCAATCAAACTCTGCATTATATTACATTATATATATGTAACACTAACTGTTCATAAAATTTGGAGATGAAATTTTGGAGACTTTTACCTCATCAAAATTTGGGAGCTCAGTCTAAGCAAGAGGAGAGCATGGTCTTGATGTCTCCATAAATAATGGAGGTCCTGATGGATATGCATCATCGGGGGAAAAACCCTGTAGAAGTTGATTCTTTGTGCTAGACAATTCATCCTGGTAAATTAGGGAGAGAAAAAACATGTTATCTCCACATACTTATAGTTATACACCAGTACACAGCCTACATATTGAGCCCACAACCCCATGCGTTCACATTGCACTGCAACTTCAGCTAAATGGGCCACATGCTCTGCATACTTCACAAGTAATATTTTCTAAAAAGAAAAAATATATATACTTTGATAGTTTCCAGAACAAAGTGTGTGTGCATGTCCCACTGGAATACATACAGAGAACAGAAATGTAAAAAATTAAACCAAAAGCAACCATTTAACTTCGTATGCTCAATCATTATTAAAGACTTGATCGGGCATTCAATTTATTATCTCATAAAGTTCCACATCCTTGCTACTCAGAAGTTCAATGGTGATACAGTAGAAATTATTAGTAAAAACTATGTTCATGTATTACACGATAAAATGCATTTAGCACTCATGGACATTGACTATATTAATAGCAGCTTAGGAATTAATCTTCAGTCTCCATTAAGTCTATCAAGAGACTATATATATGGATGATATGCAGAACCTATGTAATATTGATATATTTTTCTTAATTTCTGAAAAGATGAAAACTCCTGTCAAATTTTTTACTACTGCCACTAATGGAAAAAAGAAATAGACTCTCACCAGCATCTATTGATTTTTCTGCCCAATCCAGTCAACCTAATATGTAAAAATCATTAAAATATGGTAAAAAAGGTGATAAAGTTAAAAAACTACTCAAGCATAATGCAGAAACTGTAATAGTTCAGGATATGCATCACCGTCAAAATAGAACTCTGGTCTTAGTCCTTTGGTTGGATCAAACCCAAGTTTTGTCTGTGGCACTGCACTTGTGAGTATTATGAGGGCATCTATATCTGAAATTAAGACTTGTTGATACTCCATCTTTATGTACACAAATCCTGATTTTACTGCCATGGTTACAAAGCAAACGAGGTATGTAACAAGTTGTTAAAGGAAAAAAATAAGAACACATAAGCCAACAACATTCTTCAAATTATAACGAGTTTCCATTGAGAAAACTAGAAAGAAACTGACAATTATGTATGGGAATCAAATTATAGGTGCCTAAACATCTTTAAACTTACATACACAAGGTCAAAACCTATAATATGATTAACTAAATTAGATCAATTGAGAAAAAAATGATAAATAGATTAATATATATAATTAACTTAATAATTAACCTTGATAAATTATGTTAAATAATTTTATATATTAAAAAAACTAATAAGTATGATATAGTTGATATGTTCTAATCAGGACGTACTATGATAGACAAATAAGAAAAAATAATTATATGTTTCAGATGAGAATAGATTTTAAAAGAGAAATGAGAAGAATTATTTTTAGCCTTTATATCGCAATTAAAAAAATATCACGTGCCTTGATCTGATCTTGATTCCTTACTTTCTCCATTACACACTCTACCATGACTGCCTCTGCAACATATCCTTCCTAACCTGAAAACACAATACCGCTCCATTGGCCACAACCTTTTTAATCGAAATAGAGATTGACAATGGTGGTGTAGTTATTGGGTATAATACACACAAGCTTCTGCATCCTTCCTTGTTGGTACCGGGTGAAACTTTTGTGAATGAAAAATATATATTGAAGTTCCAAAGCGCCCAATAATCTCCTTGATTCATACAATTTTTTGCTGAATTGATTAATATATAAATTTTAAATTATTAAAAATTTAGATTAAAATAATTATCTCACGTAAATATTCATAAAAAGATTTACTTTTAAAAAATACATAATTAAACTATAAAGAGTAAATTATAATTATACCTATTGATAAATAAATAAAAAAAACTAAAAAAAAGAGTTAAATAAACAAATTCATAATTTACTACACGTACAAAGTTGTTAAAATTAACGTTTACGAATTATAAAATTATTAAAACCTTTATTTCAACCAATAATGATGATGAGTAGATGACTACAATTTATTCTCTAAAATATAATTACGTGACTTTAGTTATTTTAAGGAAGGATATTCAAAATTGAAAAAACAAAAAAAAAAAAGTTGATAGCATCAATTCGCAACCTTTAAAAGCGCGTGGTGTCGTACGGGGGACGGCAACGAAAGAGTGAAAGAAGAAAGAAGGGTTAAATTCCCACTTGGCATTGTCTATTCAGCTTTTGGCAGTTGGCAACCCAAATGCATTTTGCATTTTCATCTAAGTTAAATGCACTTTTCATCTACAATAATATTTTGTTTTCCCTTTTCCTTGAATACGACCTACCACTAATAATTCATTGCATTCCTTTGGACACTCATAAATTAGTAGAATATTAGTTGGTTTTTGCCGACTCTCTTGCTCCACCAAGGATTTATATAGCTATCAAAGGTTTCAAGATTTTAAAAATCAATAGCTTAATTGGACAGGAATCTTTTGTGCTGTCCATGATGCATCTTTTTCTTCAGGAGTATTTTGTGAAAAGAAACTTCATTATTCAACCAATCGGGTTAGTTAAATGGTTTTAGACAAATAATAGTTCCATCACCCCCCCACATTACTCAAATTAGAGTTTCAATTAAATAAAAATCATCATTATCATAAATATAAATTAAATGCAACTCTTTCTTTTATTAAGTAATTATAAATACTTTATGGACCATAAAAATACATTATTATTATTATTAAATGATTTTTTTGTCATTTTATAATATTACAAAAGTATATTTCTTTCTTTATTAACTTCACCATTGTTCTTTGATAAATAAATAAATAAATGAGTCCAAATCTAATTTTTTAGGTGAGTACGAGTATATATAATTAAAGAAATTTAAAACTTGTTTAGATATCTTATTCTCGCTTACCTCTTTTCCCCAATCTCTTGTCTTATGGTCTAACTTCTCAAGCGATAATACTTCAAGCTTTACAAGGAAAAATAATTATCAATCAAATTTAATGTTTTAACATAATAGTCTTCAAAATACCATAAAGCATTTTTCTCTCACACACTCCCTATAAGGGATTAATTAATCCAACACTTATTTCATTTAATATTTTTGCACTATAAAAATATAAATTTATATCTAATCATCAAATTACGTAATACAATATTATTTTAATAATATATTGTATGCAAAATTATAGCTAAATTAAATGTTTTATTTATGTTTTTATACAATATCTTCTAAAATAAAATTTATTGATAAAACATTAATTAATTACTATTAAATCGTATACATTTTATGAATTTAGTCAACTAAATTAATTTTTTGAATTTATTTTAATGGATAAATTTAATGTTTTGTTACACACGCATACATAATATAAAAGCACAACACATGTAGATAATAATAATAATAATAATAATAATAATAATAATAATAATAATAATAATAATAATAATAATAATAATAATATGCAGTATTTTATGTTTTTTTTTAACTTCCACCACTTTTTTCATTGAAGTGGTCAAAATGACAGTTTTTCTCCCTGAAATTCCTACTGTTTTTAAGGAGATTTTTCTCTCCCTCCTCTCTCTCTTTCTCTTAAAATTTACATTCATTAGATATATATTTTTCTATAGAAACTAAAATTCAAGGTTAATTAGAAAAGTAAATATCCATGATCACTGTTTTTTTTTTTTATCAGTATCTATGATTGACTTTAAAAAACAATATACTGATCAGTGTTAAATTGGAAATAATATTTTACTATACTTTATCTAAAGGTATGAATTTAATAACAAAAGAAATATAGATGAATAAAATGAAATTTAAGATAATAATTTGGTTGTGGTGGGATTAGGGGAAGTGAAAAGAGAAAATGAATTGGTGATCATGTGGTGGTTGTGGGATGGCTATAATAAGAGCAAGCAGTGAGTGTGAGTGAAATCGATCAGAACTAAGAAGAAGACATGGCATCGTCCAAGGTAGCGACGACGACGACGACGACGACGAATTCGGATATTTCGAGCCAGCAGGTATGGGACGGCGCCACCATGGAGATGGAGTCTCAAGACAACATGAACATGAGCATGAGCCTCCAGGATTTGTTGACCGAAAACGACGCCGTGCCACCCTCTCATAGTCATGGAAGGGGAAAGAGAAAAACCCTAGTGGAGGAACCCCTCGTCGTCGATAAGGTCACTCTTCAGAAACAGAGAAGGATGATAAAAAACAGAGAATCTGCCGCTAGGTCCAGGGAACGCAAGCAGGTTACTTTTTATATTTTAAATTTAATTAATTCTCTATTTCCCCCTTTTCACAATTCAAACCCACTTTCCAGGCTTACACAGTTGAGCTAGAATCTTTGGTTACACATCTCGAGGAAGAGAATGCCATCTTGTTAAAACAAGAGGTATGTATGTTATCTATGCCTTATTCTCCATATTCACTCAAACCTCTTTCCCGCCTTTTCCAAAATTCTTGTCTAAATTGCAGGACTTATCAACAGAAAAGAAATTGCATGTGTTGTCTTGGATGGATCAAGATTGTTTTATAATATTATTATTTTCCTAGTTGATTATTTGTTGCTCAAGATTTCTGTTGGGTATTGTATGTATGCAGGCCGATAGGAAAAGGCAGAGGTTCAATCAGGTATGTATCCGTTCCCTTTCTCATTCTACCAGCCTGAATCGATCTACCTCAATTCGCATAATTATGAATTCTTGTGTAAACAATTCAACTTCCATTTATTATCTATGAATTCAATTCAAATTACAGTACTGCCTAGCAGCTTGCAAGTTTCATAGATCGAGAGAAAAAAAGCGAATAAATGTTCATCTTTAACTTCCATTCAAACAAGTGGGTTAGGTTTGACCAGCATACACACAACATATAATTCTGGTGGAACGGTGAAGGATGCTATCCACCAATCCATATAATTGCACTGGTTATGTTGGATTAGTTTAGGTTTAATCGCCCCTCTATTTTGGGATGAGTTCGAGATGCTTTCTTATTCATCTTTCAAGTCGTCCAGATTATTGTGCACACGCAATTCTCTTCCGTAACCATTAATTCTTGATGGATTATTCAATCTCACTTTCACAAGACTTTGAAATACTCTTAGAATTGTTCCATATGTCAGTTATATCCTTATCCTTGGAATTGGAATTTTTTTTGGAACACTCAATACCTGTTATATAGTATGTATGATGCATCACTTCAGTACCCAGAATTTATAATTTTTGGTTAAATTGGATATCAGGAGTAAAATTTTTTGTTTCTAGACTTTAGAGGGTGAAGTGGACTCCCTCTTTCCTTACAATTGTACTAAGCATGACTTCAATAAATGATAATTGAGCAACAAACCACCAAGGGGCAAGGGGCATGTGCACTGGCTTTACCTTTTATGTAGTTATTTGCTATTTGGCTGTTAATTTGATCCCTGTCTCTCCTTTACTCGTTTGCCTGCAGCTCATGGAGTGCCTTATTCCAGTTGAGGAAAAACGTAAACCAAAACCAATGCTTCGGAGAGTGAATTCATCCCAATGGTGATGTAATATGTTGCTTGTCCTAATGGACTAGTTTTCAAGTCCTGGTGTATAGATACCAAACAAATGATGCATGATAGTGTTGAAAGGATAAATATGAAAAAGAGAGGAAAAGATTTTTTTTATATATACATATAGCTTTGCTGATTATTT